>NC_089529.1:22685247-24051247 GCF_963924715.1 Thunnus thynnus
ACACACACCTTAATACACTAGTATAAGCGGTAATTCCTTATGGATCTGTATAAAGTATTTGCCTGCTTTGACTTTTGGACCTCTCCCTCTTCCCCCGCCTAAAACGTTGTTTAAACGTGGAAGATGTTTAAACTTTAAATCCTCCCCGGGATGTGACACACGGTTGTGTTAAATTATTTAGAGTTGGTGACACAACACAGACCATAATGGCTCGCTGATCTTCCTTAGCATGTCCTCTGACACACTACCAGTAGTTAGACTATAATGGATGTTGTGGTGCTGTTAGGCAGTGCAAAGCTGCATATAGGCTATAGAAATGGCTTATTTGTTTGCGTAGTATTTTTCCTTCAATTAAGTGACTTAGCATATTTGCATAAAGTACTCTGTCCTCCAATGTCTGTTAGACATCTGTAGGTAGCTCTAGTTAGCCTGACAGGATGCAAGACTTTTTGCTGTAGTTATGCACATAAGAAATTTTCTTTCATGTGTCAGGTAGTAGGAGTTTTAGCGCTAATACAGTATTTTCATTTTTGAGTATTTATAATGTATTCTCTGACATGTAATAAATTGAGAATCCTTCCAACAGAGGGTCTCAGCTCAAGACAGTCTTACTTTGTTTTGTTTTTTGTTTTTTGGTCCTTCATATTGTATCATAGTGGGCCTAATAGAAATTCAGTGTCATTTATTATATGAATTCACTGTAAATGTATGCCATTATGAGAGCTGGAATGTTTTACAGTAACACCATCTTTCTGGAGTTCATGTAATCTGCCTTATCAAAGGAAAATATGTAATATTAAAAGTTTATAAATAAATGCTTAAAAGTTATGTTAATTCTTTGAATGTGTCAATAACCTTAAACACTTGTAGCCTGCTGATTATTGTCTAACAAACCTGAATGTTGCTACTTGGTGTCAAATGATAAAAATTCCCACCATTCACCCAGTATAATACAGTTGAGGTAACATTTCATAATATACAAATGTTTGGATGGATTTTCATTATGTTGCCCATCCCAGTAGACAAGCACAAATGACCTTCCCAAGGGACATCTGTAGAATTTGCACAGGGTCTCCTTCAAGGACCCTATAGCTACCAAAGAACCATATCACCGTATACACAATTATGGCATATAGGACCTTGTAAACTACACGTACTGTACAGTCATGTCCCTTGAATACAAAATCATATCCACTGCATATAGACCAAGGTCTACTGCATAAAGACCCTATCCATCTTTCACTGTGATTTATCGACATGAAGGTTATCCATAGTAGTAGTCTTAATCTCAACATATCCCTGTAATGGCACCACAGCATGTCTTATTGGAGGTCAGTGGAAGTGAATCAGCATCAGTCAGTCTATTGGACAGGTACCAGGACACCATGTTCCTAATTGTCTCCCAGCAAAAAAGGCCTGGGAATATGAAGAAGACTTTGGCAAGGCTCCAGCCCTGGAAGATACACTGAGAGCCTGCCTGTCTATCTTATCTCCTTGGCATAAGTGCAACAGAATGAAATGATTTATACTGGGAGGGAAATTGGAAGTAAGTCAATGAAAGATGACTAATACATTTTACATTTAAACATATGTTTCTCCCAGAACTATATATATATATGTGTGTGTGTCTGTGTGTGTGTGTGTGTGTGTGTGTGTGTGTGTGTGTGTGTGTGTGTGTGTGTGTGTGTGTGTATTACAGATGGGTGACAAATTAAAGGCAAAACCAACATAGTACACAAGACAAGTGTCTTAGTAAGGTGTTGGGCCACCACATCCTGCCAGAATAGCTTCATTGCATTGATTCTACACATCTCTGAACTCTACGGGAGGGATAAACACCATTGTTTGAAAAGATATTCCCTCATTTGGTGTTTTGATAATGGTAGTGGAGAGCGCTGTCTAACACGTTGGCCCAAAATCTCCCATAAATGTTCAATTGGGTTGAGATCTGGTGACTGCTAAGGCCTTAACATATGATTCACATCATTTCCATACTTATCAAACCATTCAGTGACCCTTCATGCCTTGTGGATGGGGGCATTGGCATCCTGGAAGAGACCACTCTCATCAGGATAGAAATGTTTCATAATTGGATAAAGGTGATCATTCAGAACAACTTTGAACTGATTTGCAGTGACTCTTCCCTCTAAAGGGACAAGTGGACCCAAACCATGCCAGAAAAATGCCCCCACACCATAACAGAGCCACCAGATCCCCTCTCTGTAGAGGTTAAGCATTTAGGCCTGTTCCAGTTTTTCCTTTAGTTTGTCACCTGTCTGTATATCTACTAAATTACATTTTATTCAAAAGGGAGTGAAACACCTCTTCTAAATTACAGTATGGTAGGGTGAGGGATGAAGATCAAGATTCAAGAAACTTTATTGTCTGTCACATAGTAACAGATATTCCCCTTTGACACGGCTCAATCAAATACAAAGGTAACAATAACAAAATAGAAACAGTAAAATTGTAAAAACAGCAAAATAAAACATCACAGTAAAATAAGTCATGAATGCTAACATCAATACTGTTAAAGGAAAATTCAGGTGTGAATATATCTGTATGTGCCTAGTGTGATTTATTTAGGGCAGAAATGGCTGAGGGTGATGGACATTTTAAAGGTGTTCCTCTGACCACCTGACCTGTTGTCGGTGGCAAAGAATGGTTGTGAGAGACTAGGGATGGGTGGATGTCAATGGTGTATAGATGGGTGGTGGGCAGGGAGGTCGGTGGCTAAAAATGGATTGAGGTTAGTGGCTAGGAATGGATGGAAGTCAGAGGCTAGGAGTGGATGGAGGTCAGTGGCCAGGAATAGATAGAAGTCGTCAATGGCTAGGAATGGATGGAGGTAAATGACTAGGTATGGATGGGAATCAGTGGCTTGGAGTGGATGGAGGTCAATGGCTGGGAAAGGATGGGGGTGAGTGGCTAGGAATGGATGGAGGTCAATAGCTAGGAATGGATGGAGGTCAATGACTGGGAATGAAAGGGGGTCAGTGGCTAGGAATGGATGGAGGTCAATAGCTAGGAATGGATGGAGGTCAATGACTGGGAATGAAAGGGGGTCAGTGGCTAGGAATGGATGGAGGTCAATGACTAGGAATGGATGGAAGTCAATGGCTGGCGATGGATGGAGGTCAATGACTAGGAATGGATGGAGGTAAATGACCAGGTATGGATGGGAATCAGTGGCTAGGAGTGGATGGAGGTCAGTGGCTGGGAATGGATGGGGGTCAGTGGCTAGGAATGGATGGAGGTCAATGACTAGGAATGGATGGAAGTCAATGGCTGGTGTTGGATGGAGGTCAATGACTAGGAATGGATGGGAGTCAGTGGCTAGGAGTGGATGGAGGTCTATGGCTAGGGATGGATGAAGGTCACTGACTAGCAATGGATGGGAGTCAGTTGCTAGGAGTGGATGGAGGTCTATGGCTAGAAATCAACAAGGTAGAATTCTGTGGCTAGGTATGGATAGTTGTCAGTGGAGGTCTGTTGTCAGAAATGAGATCTGAGGTTAGTGATTTCGAATGATGGAGGTCAGTAGCAGTCATTGACTAGGAATGGCTGAAGATCAGTGCCTAGTGGTGGATAGAGGTGGATGGTTAGAAATGAATGGGATGACAGAGGTGATTAGCTGGGGATAGATGAAGGTCTGCTGTTACTTATTGTCAGACATACAGAGCTGCATTGGAAAGAGAGAGACACAGAGAGAGACTTTTGCGTGATTTTAGTTTGCTCTGGGAATAGCCTAGTTATTGTGTATAGTCTAATTTAGAATTAATGAGGCCAGTTTTCAGGGCTTTGTTGTCCCAGGAGGTCTGCTCCTTAGTGCTGCAGATAGACTTGGTTGGACAGGGAGTGGATTATGTCCTCTGAGGCTGTTTATTATAGCAGGGTTGTTCTGTGTATTGTCTGAAGCTGAAGACAGCTGGTGTTCATTTAACTTAGAAATATTAGGGGCACATTGGACAATAAATGTAGTCTATTTTTCTCTGTGTAACTTTTGATTGTTTATCTGCTAGCAGCAGGGCCTATGGCAATGTTTGTTGGACAATTACAATTACTGGGATTGGTATAGATAGTCTGTGGTTCTCAAAATATAGTCTGTAATAGTTTTGATTACTCCTCGACCTTTGCTGTGGTGCCACCATCAGGCCAAAATTTCCATGTGTGCAGAAGAAATATCAAAATCCAACAGGGAGATTGCTATAGAATTTTCTAAATATGTACAGTATGTTCCACAATGGATGAACCTTTTCCATTATGCACTGACCCTCAACCTAAAGTGCCATCTTTCCACACAAAATATCTCATAATCTAATAGGATAAGTTGCCATTAAATTTGATGACCATTCACACTCCCAAGAGAATAAACTCTTTATATTTATTGACCCTCGTGCCCTTTCCTCCTGTACCACCCTCAGGACAAAGTTGACATTTTCAGCCCTGCTATTGGTAAGGCTCTAAGAGGTACAGCCACTAACTTCTTAAAGGCTTTATTTAAACTTTTTAACTGTGTCCATACCTTGGTTTTGTGTCATGGTTTGACTCGGTTCTGAAAATTTTTTTGAATGTAATCTGTTGAACACACACACTACTTTAAGTGTGTTTTTTTTCAGTCTTCCAGACAGCCATAGGTTGGCAGTCCTTGTGGTATGGTTCACCTCTCAGTTCTATACAGTCTCTATGGTCAACACTTGCTTTGGAAATGGACAACATTATTATAAAATATACAGAATGAGTTTTGGAGACAGTGAGAATACACATTGAAAAACATGGGTATGGTCATTTAAAGATCCCCTCCAGAGATGTTTAAAGACCTATAAATAATATTCTGCTTTATATAATCATCTGTGTCTGATATGGTTATTCTACAAAAAAGTTTGGCAAATGGATTAAAAATTAACTTAAATTTAAGATTTAATCTATGCCTTCTCTGTCATTGAAAATACAGAATCTATGAATATGTAAATATTGTTGATTTCAAACATTTTCCTGCTGAACACAAGATGTTTCTTACTTCACCGTAAAGTCCATTCTCAATGTATGTGCACTGGAGACATCAGGTTTCCACATCACACTTGTGTAAGTTGCCAGTGATGGATGAAGTATTCAGATCTTTTACTTAAATAAAGTACCAACACAGCAATGTACAAATACTCCATTACAAGTAAAAGTCCAGCATGATGCAAATTCCTACTTAAGTAAAAGTACATAAGTATTAGTAGCAAAATGTACTTAAAGTATTAAATTACTCATATCTTCCCTCTGACTGATATATTATTATATATGACATCATTAGATTATTAATACTGAAGCATCAGTATGTAAGCAGCATGTTACTGGTGTAGCTACTGGAGGTGGAGCTAGTTTGAACTACTCAATATACAGTTAGCTAGTTTAGTCCAGTGGTTCCCAACCTAGGCGTCGGGCCCCTCCAAAGGGTCACCAGATAAATCTGATGGGTTGTGAGATGATTAATGTGAGAGGAAAGAAGAAAAAACAAAGTTATGATACACAAATCTATTTTCAGTTTTTGGACTTTCTCTCTAATCTTTGCTTTTTGGTGAAATATTGGATCATTTTAACATTTATTGAAATGAAATCATGTGAGAAGTTTAGAGGGAAAAATCACTATTTGGTGGAGCTGTTAACAACTCATAGACATCTGAAATGTGACCCAGACTACACACTGCTTTTTGTAAGACGTCAAAAGCCAAAAAGGTTGGAAACCACTGGTTTCATCTTTAACAATGTGTTGTATTTTAAAAGCTTGTTATATTATCCATTGTGTCAAATCTTCATCTAAAAAGTATCTAAAGCTGTCAAATATATGTAGTGTAGTGGAGTAGAAAGTACAATATTTCCATCTGAAATGTAGTGGAGTGGAAGTATTAAGTAGCATAAAATGGAACGTAGTAAAGTACAAGCACCTCAAAATTGTACCTAAGTACAGTACTTGAGTAAATATATTTAATTACTTTCCACCACTGTAAGTTGCATATTAGACCATGATTGGTTTCCAAATTAAACTCAGATTTAAAGTAAGCACAGAAAAACTTTCCCCTCCAGAAGTTGAATGTGAAAACATCCTTCAAATGTCAAACTCTGCACCTATATCAGTCTGCACAGTGAAGCTCAAACATCCAACTGAAGGAACGAGATGAAAAACACATTTTTGACTGGAGGGAGACATTAAGATGTTTGTTTATATATATTTACATATGTTTCCATTTTCAGAATTCAGTTGTTATTCCTGCTTTGCTTAGGTATATATGTGATTTAATTGCAAATCATTACAGGAACAGACAGATTTCCACAGCACTTTTTCAACAGGAGAATCAGAATGGGTGTGCAGAGTTGGAGCTCCTTCGAGTTGTGGTAAAACTCATCTCAGGTTGTTCCTACAAGGCCTCACAAGTAAGCTATTGGGCACACTGATTAATGGGTTTCCTGTTGCACTCAATGTAAAACTAACACCCTGCCAGCAGCCAGCCAACCTACCTGCTGTGGAGCAGTGACAAAGGGCCACATTTGAACAAAAGCAAACATGGGTGAAGACATACAACTGGAAGCATAAACACTCCACAACTCACTGAATCATAGATAGGAACTCATTAAAAATCACAGTCCACATTTTACAGCATGAATCCACGAGAATCCAAATATTTCAGAAGGTGAAGGGATGGATTCAGTTACAGCTGTCTCACTGATGAGGCTTTGCCTTGGATTTTACAGCTCACTCTGACTATTCCTCTGAACTGCATTAGCAGATTGGTTCTGTGATCCATAGCTCAACTCAGAGTGATGACAAGTGGCAGTTCACTGTCAGGAAGAGAGGACACCACTGCTCCTATTCTCACCCCTGCTGTCAGGGTTCGAGGTGGATGATTTGTCACTACCACTGTCTGTTTATACGCTTCATTACTGCAGGTTCAGCTTACAGCTGTGAAGGTTCAAACACCAAGAAAAGTACCTCACCTACTTCGAATGAAAAAGAGGGAATAACATATCAGAACTCTTTAGTTCTACCATTTGGTGCATACACAGTTGTTCAGCCCTGGTTCCAGTGATATTCACACCTAATTTAGACTGGGACGATGATTGACAAGGTAAATCATACACAACATTGAGAGATACAGAGTTTTTTTTAAAGAAGCTTGTTGATTTAAAAGGAAGTCATAGGGGTGACTGAAAGGGGACTCTAAGAGTTGATAAAGTAAAAATATTCATTTAAAAATTCCTGCTGTGACCCCTAAATTTGTGTGAAATTCTTCAGTTGTCAATCCAAAATGGTGGTTCTAGATCATGTCCAACAATGACCGATTTGGAGCTTTGGTGACCAAAGACAGCATGAAGCAAAACTCTGAGTATAGGATAGATCGATTAAGGGATAGATTAAGGTTTTTACAAGACCAAATTCTTATGTGACTGCTGCTATGACCCACGTCTACAAACAGACTAATCAGAATACGACATAAAATGACACAGAATACACTGGCCAGCATGAAATTACATAAATGCAGTTTTTAAAACCAAGTTTACAGGGAAAACACACTTATTCTCCTGAATACGTCCACGGCACACAAAACCAAAGTGATAGAGGTGAAGTGAAAAAGCAGTTTGTGTGACTTTGCTGTATTTTCAAAACATATGAGCAGCACAAATGGATGACGTGAGCTGATGATGTGCCTCTGCTTCCATATACTTTTTTTTCTATTTATGTCGTAGTACAACAATTCACCACATATTCAGCTCACAATCTGCAGTCTGGCACAGATTGTGTCCAAGATTTTATTAGTAGTACTCAAGGTTCACTGACAAGGTTTTTCTGGCACTTGCAACCACTTCTCATGGTCTTCTTCAGCAAACAGAGTTTGCTCGGTTGCCATCATTTAACCTTGAGTATGGAGTATCAGTCATATGATAAAAGGTGGTTGTACACAAGAGGATTGTTACGCATCTCTGGTCAAAGAGGGTCTTTAATGTTGAATATGAAAAGGCCTCCTTAATTGCTCTCCAGCAGTCAACTGACTCCTGGTTGATGACCTCTGAGCCCTTCTCAGTTGATGCTGTGACTGGTTTTCGTCTGGTGTTTGCAGATAGCTGATGCCATCTCTTTCAAGGGTTAATTCAGTCTTTTGTGCAGGGTCCTTGCTGTGTTTCTGATCCAGTGTCAACCACAGTTGTTGCCTGTGATGTCCAACACCAATCCAGATTTCCTCTCCGGGTGAAGTCTTGTCTTTGGGGTGGACCAGCAGAGATCTTAAGTTGTTAAATCATTTTCAAGATCAAGGACATTCACATCTCACACATAAAGACTCTTTAAAAATAGACAGGGCTCATGTGGTTAAAAGCTCTGGAAAAAGCTTGAGTCAAAATTATTTTTTGTGAAAGTAAAATACAGATAAACCTTAAAAAAAGAAGGAAAAAAAAGAGAAATCTTATTGAACTAATTATTTTAATGAGTTAATATTTTAATGATTTTAATGAAAACTCATTATTTAATTCATTACACCTCCTGGCTCCCTCTCATTTGTCCTGATTGAACTTTTTTGTGTTTTAATATTCATCAGTATATGATTTGTGTATTCACACTACTTGGGCTTCTTCCAGTCATTTGGACTCCAAACAATCCAGCACTATGTACTTTGAGTACAGGACCAACCGACACACGTCATGTTTCTTGGATATAAAATGGTTCCTGTTGACACCCACTACTGAAGGCTGCAGCAGTAAAGAAGGGCTTTAAGTTGAGATTACTGATGGATGGGGCTGCTGCCTGCCTGACAGTCCTGTAGATTTATGGCAGCATGGCTTCATGTCCTGTATAGCAATCCATTTGTGGGACACTCCATCATTTTTCTGACAGCTGAATTAGGGTTCTGTGTGATCGCTCACCTTAGTTTATAGCACAAAGCGTTGCAACAACAAATCCTGTGCAAAGGCTGGTGGCATTTTCCTCATAAGAATGTTATGTAATTGCATGTCAGTCCATACATATAACAGAGTTCAGACACATTCCCCTTAGATCTTCCAGAAAGGTCCAGTCCCAAAACAAATACACTTGGCAGGCCTATAAAACTAATTTTAGTTGATATGAAATAACATTTTTTGTTCACCCAATTACAAAAAACAAATTCTCACTCAAAGGAGAAGTCTGACTATATTTTATATTTGTCTTATTGTCAAAAAATCCCATGAAAAGACCAAAACCAACAGTGAATTGATCATACTAAAAAGTATTGCCTGGATAGCCGAAGCCTCATTTATCTTATTCCTCTGTGCCATTGACCACTCTTGTTGTCCAAAAACTATTAAAAACATGTAAATGAGCCACACTGTTGCATGATTGGCATCAATCTTCTCATCTAACTGGAAAGAAAGTCAATAAGATTTCCCAAAATGTCAAACTATTCCTTTAAACAGTTAATCGAATGAATGAAATACAGTACTGTGCAAAGGTTTTAGACATTTTAGATATTTAGATTCTTATCCATAATGCAACACCATCAGGGAGGCATCTGATGGGTCCCAAATTTATTCTGCAGCACGACAACAACCCCAAAACATACAACCAAAGTCACAAAGATCTATCTTCAGCAACAAGAAGAACGAGGAGTCCCGCAACAGATGGTTTGGCCCCCACAGAGCCCTGATCTCAACATCATGGAGTCAGTCTGGGATTACATGAAGAGACAGAAGCAGCTGGGACAGCCGAAATCCACAGAAGAACTGTGGCAAGTTCTCAAAGATCCCTGAAACAACCTATCTGCCAAGTACCTTGAAAAACTGGCATTATTATTTTAAGCATCCTGGCTCTACTTTTAGTGCCTAAAACTTTTGCACAGCTCTGTAAGTTAAAGCCAAATATTTGCACAGTTTGAGAGACTTTGGACTCATTCCTTCAGTATTTTAAAAATCCTGACGACAGCAGACATGTTATCAACCTACTGTAAGATTAACAGCTTGAATGTCTCCATCAGAACAAGTGAAAATGAAGAGCATCATATTCACTGGGAAAACATCAAATGGTGTGAAGAAGTGATACTGAAAGGCAGAGCTTGATCCCACTTGTCAACAACATTTATAGTTTTATAATCTGTCTGTCGGTTGGATAAACCTCTGAGAACAGATTATAAATAGGAGCTTTGACTGGAAATTTTACATTTCAGACGTTTCTTATTAATGTTGCATAACACAGCTGATGAAACTATTCTGAAGTGGGAGTGAAGATGGATTTCAAGGAAGAGAAAAGAATTTATTGTTGTAGACATTTTTTCTAATCAATAGCAGTCACATGTTAGAAAAATAATCTTTCTTAATTCACTTCCAACACATCTAAAGTTTTCAATATGGAAATATCTCATACTGAAACATACCAAGATATCATCAATCAGCAGCCATGTAAACTGCGTGGACAGTAGAAAAACTAACAGACGAAAACAGCCTCTTTAAAAGAAAATTAACAAAAGTTTCTTTGTGTCCATTTAAATAGCAAGCGTCCACTTTACATTTGCCCTCCTCCTCCTTTCTTCTGTTTGGGTTTCTTCTTCTTGGCTGGCTTGCTGTCAGACTGCGTCTTGCTCTTTTTGGCTGGGTTGGGATGTGAAGCCGTCGCACCATCGGCTGGTCGTTTCTGTTTCATTTTCTTGTCATTTTTCTTTTTGGCTTGTCCTTTCGCTGCTCCTGGTTTGTTTGTGGAGGTCGAGTTGTCAGCCGCAGGTTCTAAAACAGGCTTGTTGCGCTTCTTCCGCTTTTTTGTTTCAGGTAGAAAGCCTTTCTTCTTCTTGGGAGCTGCCTGTTGGTCGGCTTCCTTGTCAGGCTTTATCTTTTCAACTTTGGGCTTCCTGTGAATGTGAACATCAAAACATGCAAAGTCAACATGATGGCTTTAATCCACCTTATCATACACAGAGCCCTGTGATAAATAACACCCGAGTGAAGCTCATGTTTGTAGAGATCATAAAGAAATAAGTGGATCACATTTCTCTGGTTTCAGCAACTATCACTACTTATTGGTTGTATTATTTTGTCTAACAGTAATTAAACTGAAATCTGATTAACATATTTGAAGCAACACAGAAAGAAAAAAAAAAAAAGGTTTTGAGTTAAATCACCCAAAACTGAACTGAATCTCTGTTGATGAGGTGATTTACTCCCCTGAACTTGAAACTTTTCAGTTTTCAAAGCACAGTTTGTGGTGTTAAAACTCAAATATCTCTGTAAGTGTCCTTCAGTCAGTGTTGGTGCGTGACTGCTTGTGGCAAGAACTGTACACCCTGTGCTAATTGTTACTGGTGTAATGATAATACACTGGTGTTACTAGTAGAGCTATAAATCAACTGTACACTGCTGCAACAAAATGAGGATATATTGAGCGTGTTTACACGCTTAAGTAGTTTACTATCAGCTTTCTGCAGTAGTCTTGTTTCTTCAATGTCATGTAAATGACAGACCTGATTCATAAACCTGATTTATGTAATCAGGGTAGGGAACTGGAGAAACATGATTTCCCCAGGTAGATCCCTCCTGCAGAAATCAGATTTAATGACCATGTATACACGTAACTGGGTTTCTAATTGTCTTTTTACAAGCATGTGCACACAGACAAAAAAAAGATAATCAGGAAGCAGCGTTATGTATCACTACACTTAAAATAAGTGAGCCATGTTTCCAAAATAATGAGGAAATCTGCTTACTGACGTGGTGCATGAATATAAGGATTTACATTAACCTTGTTATTACCTTCATAACTTAGTTTCCTGATGTGCATGTAAACACACACAAGAATCACCTCTAGAAACAGACAATAACTCACATGACTCCAAAGTGTTTCATCACAGCCCAGTAGGTGTCTTCTAGCTTGCCGGTCTTCTTGAAGGTGATGACGCTGGTCAGGGACTGCAGGATGTTCTGAAGGGGCTCCAGGTCTACAGACAGTTTCTACACCGTGCAGAAAGCAGAAGAAGAGACTGAGCACCTTGATCGAGACCACGTCGACAGTTTCCCCCTCACACTGACACTCCCAGCCCACCTACCTGCAGGTTAACGATCTTGACCAGGAACTGACAGAGCTCCAAGGTTTTCAACACTTTCTCCTTCACCACTTTGCTCTCAGTCTGACCGACCGCCTGAAGACACTGTGAGAAGAGAACAAAGACGACATCATCAGCTGATGATCCACCTCTGATTTGATAGATATGACACAGTTTGACTGATAATGTATTTACTAGAACTGATGAATACAATACTGGTTGTGAAGAGTGTCTTACTGGGCCACAGCTATCCAATACGGCCACTAAACTACACCTTAGATGAGAGTTACTGAAATGCAAAGCAGTGTTTTTTTGGAGGGATGCACCAATCTGCTCAACTGGATTGATATTGGCGCCAAAACCAATCAAAGACCAACACATTAGACATAACTGATTCACATTAAATATTGTTTTCTGCTATGTTCATTTCCTGTAATGAGCTAATGATGCATAAGGAAAACAGCCCTGTGTTAAAACAATGCAAGGAGATGTGTTGGTGGAGGCATGCTGTTTAAAGTACCGGTGAGACAATTAAAATGAAATCCAGGAAGTCCAGTTGGAGCCTCAGTTTAACATGTTTAAAGGCTTATCAGATGCCAAAACAACAGTTTGTAATACTCAGAGAAGATTTTACAGCTGGAAAGTTATCACAGCTGCAACAATTTTATCTTTTGTTGCAACGATCATGAGGTAAACAGTAGAATACAGTGTCCACGTCACAAAATAATAGGAGCTGTGAAAATGAACCAAACAGCAAAGTTGTAGGTCGAACAGCTAAACAATGAGCTGAAAGATGCTATAAAGTGGAGAGCTAAGCGGAGCTGCAGAGTCAGGTGATAATTCTTCATCAGTACCAGCGACTCCTGTCCCATTATTATGTACACTCAATTCACACTGTGGCCTTGATGTAACACTCCTGACATAATTTTTAAATACCTTCCATAATTACAAACCTGTGTAATATATGCAAGTTATTTTACTGAAGAGTTGTATAATGTTGTTTCCACAACAGCTGGACTGAAAACCACCTTGTTCAATAAATGTGTGCATAAAATTGTTGAGTTTCTGTACCCTTTGGTAAAATCCAAATATTACTCAAACAACTAATCAAATTTCTTGACTTCCTGTGTGTAGATGCAGCTCATGCTCATTGTGATGAAACACAGGACTGTCTGTGTTGACTTACCGCTGCCAGCTGACCTGCGACCTTCGCACAGAGCTCTGTCCACTGATCACCACTCAACAGCTGCTGAACCTCTCTGCTCTGCATCGCCCGCAACACCAGCACACAAGCTTGACCCTACACACGAAAAACAACGTCCGTCAACAGGAAGTCAACTGTACACATGAACATAACAATAGAAAGAGCTCATAATAAACAAATATCTAGAATATGAGTGAATGAATACCGAGCAGCTGAGATGTTTATCAGAACTCTTACTGATAAACTGATGACTTAATACGACTCAGCTGCTGTGGTGGTTCAGAGAGTTAGAAATGCTTTACAGAGATTTATTGATATTATCAGTCGATTTTAGCTAATCACAGACATATAGGTAATGTCATACAATGAGATGATCCCACGTTTTGACCATGTACCGAAAGCCTCTTCATCAATTGATGGAGTTAACATGTAAAGAGTAGTAATGCAAGTGACGAATTGTTAGGTGCAAAATTAAGTTAAAGCTGATTCCATTCAATATTTTGACCGAATATAAGACAACTGGGTGTGAAGTTCAGTTGGTTGTAGGTTGTAATTGTGGTAATTTGGTAATGCTGTACTGTAATCAGGGCAGCATTAATATAACATGTTTAGAAATGTCATATCTGCCTTTTCACTGCGTCTCTGGATTCTTTATTTCATCCAGGGTTGTTTCTTAATCCAGAAAAAAGATGACATTTGCCTAATTGTTAAAAAGGGATTTTGTTTAAAAGACTGGGAGACTTTGGAATTGGTATAGAAATAATATTCATTTTAACCACGTTTATTCTTCCACTTTTGCACTGGATGACATCTTCCTTTATTATCATGACCACACAAACACTGACGTTTATTTTTAGTCAATCACACATAAACCATCCTGCTGCTTTAATACTCACCAGAGCACCATATGTGTATTAATCCACCGCTGGCAATAATCCCAACAAATGCACCATTTACTTCTGTTTGAGTGACATTTGCTAAAAGCTACAGCGACCAGCTGTTTTATGAAATTACTGAGCCTTTTATTAAGATGAAACTACACATTTGTCACCCATTTTTAAAGATTTACATCTTCAGTAGGAAACAAAGGACTTGGGGCTGAGAGCCACAGACAGAGTTGGGAAATCAGAAAGCACAGGGAGATTAAAACTGGAGTTATGGTTCTCCGGGCTGCATGTAGGTGAAAGTGCACAGAGGTCGCTCATAGACATTTGTGTGGCCATTAGTTTTGTATGTATCACTCCTCAGTGAGCCTCTGCATCCTACGATTACCCATAACATCCTCCTCTGCGTAGTTTCACAGAGACGTTTACATGTATTTTTGGAGAAGCATAATTCCTGTTTAACACTAATATTAGTTTTGGTCTTTTTATGGGATTTGTTGACAATAAGATAAATACAGAATACTGCCAGTCTTAACTTCTAATACTCAAAAGCATGAGAGTTATGGAAACATTCCCACAAAGTATTTGGATGCTTGACATAAATTCAAAAGGGAGCCTTTCAGTGTTGTGTTTTTATTGTTTGGGTAATTATTTTGATAAATCAAGATCATGTTTTATGTAGCAGAGGCGACACAGGATCCAAACTCATGTACTAAATCAGAGACTAAAGGTTTATTCAGTGCTCTCCACCAATAATCGATTTAAAAGCTTCAGAGAGTCATCTGTATTGTTGTTCAATTTCCTCTTGAATGTTTGAGTTAAAGGACAGCTTTTTTTCGACGTTTGTTTTCTGGCTATTTTTCTGCCTGAGCTGCCAATTGTATTCACATTGAAGCAGTCAGCAAATAAAATTAACATTTGGTTTTATTGTCTCTTCTTTTTCTTCGCTCATTTGCCAGGAATTTGGCTACATAACTGTTCCCGAAGATGTAAAAAAACTTTACCTGTTGATGTACTCTGACCCCAGATGTGATGTGCTGCACAGCTGTATCCAACAGGTTAACGCACAAAACCTGGAAATAACACAGGAGCTGCATTAAAAATTGCCCTCAGGGGATGTAACGTCTGTCTCCATGGTGATGTGAACTAACATCTGTACTGTACTGGATGAGATGTGTAGAAGGACTCACAGGGAATCTGGTGAACAAGTCGGTGAACATTTGAGCGGTCAGAGGGCTCTTCCTCCGGCTCATGAAGGAGCTCAGAGCATTTCGGAAGATGGTGGAGACCCGATCCACATCCACGTTCCCCATGAACTTGAACTGCACACACGGGAACAAACACCATGAGAGACCAGAGAAAACACTGTCAGATGTTCTTTCATTACAAGTGTGAATGTGTGAAACTGTGTAAGTGTGATCAAAAGGAAGTGTTTTTCACGGAAGACATTTTGAAATTTCACAGCAGACAGATGTAAATAATAAACTTAATGATGGCTGAACTTCATTTAGCTTCACTTGAATAATGCAGAGCAATCGTCAATGTTATTAGCAACAGCTGTGCCTTTCCTACGTACAGTGTCAAATAAAAATGTCTGCTGTAAAAAAGGGCCCGTTGCTCTCCAGTTAAATAAAGGTTTAAAAAATAAATCTAGATTAACAAGAGCATCGTTTCTGGAAAACATGTTGCTGTTGAATTTTAGAAATGTATTTTTTCAATGCTGTGGGCACCAGAAATGAACCTAGATGAATAAAAACCAAAACTATCTGTGTGGATAGATACCACTAGAGGTACGAGAGAAAATTATGATCATGTGAAGCTCAGTTTGCTCTGAGGGCAGCATCCTCCTGCAGACTATACAGATAACTGGACTTCTGGACTCTGTCTTAACATATAGAATTTAAATGTACATACAGACTATTGTCATTCTTATTAATCTGTAGATTATTTTCTCAATACATAAGTTAATTGTTTATCAAAAAACGTCCAAAGACAACAACATCAAACTAAACATTTGACTCTGCTGAATAACTTCAGTTCCAAAATACTGTATATTATAAGCAACATCACACTGGTAAAACATAAGACAATCACTAATAAACAGAAAGCACCCTGGAGACATGATCCAAGTGAACAGCTAAAGGAAAAGAGAAAGCAGAAAACCAAACTTTAAATACACTCTGCTATTACAAAGGCATGGTTGAATCCTACAATAATACAATTTGCAAAACAAGGTTTTTTTTATCTCCAGCAAAATTGATTACTGCAATGGACTTCTGACAGGACTTCCTAAAAAGACCAAAACCAGTTCTGACCAAAACAAAAAGGATAGCCCACATCGCCCCAGTCTCTCTACACTGGCTGCCAGTAAGTCACAGAATTGATTTTAAAGTCTTATTACTTATTTATAAATCTCTTTATGGCATTGGCGGTGAATATATGGCTGATGTGCTTGAGCAATATAACCCTGCGAGACCTGTTAGATCACAGGAAGTGGACTTCTAGTGGTGCCCAGAGCAAAATCTAAACTAAAAAAAGGAGAGGCCGCCGAGAGTCATTATGCAGCACAGGGAACGCCCCAACCCTCGCAGCTTTTAAATCCAGACTGAAAACCTTATTGGTCTCAAGCGCTTTTAACAAAATGCTCTTAAAAATCAAGGTCTTATTATTATTGTATTTTTAATATTTTTAATCTTTTAATTTTATTTATTTGTATTCTTTTACTCTTTTATTTTATTTCTTTACTATTTTTAATTTCTATATAGATTTAATTTCTTTTCCAATTGTGTTGTTTTAACTTTGAATTGTGAGACTTTAAACTCTTTGTAGAGCACTTTGAATCTGCCTCTGTGTATGAAACCTGCTTTATAAGTAAAACTGCTTTGCCTTGTTCTGTTTGACCGACGGCCGAAACCCAAATATATTCAGTTTACTATCATAGAAAACTAAGAAAACCAGCAAATAGTCACAATTAAACTGGCATTTTTGCTTAAAAATTAATGATTATCACAAGCGTCTTGATCAATTGTTTCAGCTTTTAAACAGACAAAAAAGGAAGCCAAGATATCTGGCACTGACCTGGTAAAAATACACGACCAGAGCTGGAACTGATTTGGTGCAAAGCTGGACATGATATGGGAAATGCAATGGTAACACTTGTGTAATATGTAAATAATTAATTAATTGTCCCTCTATCTAATGACTGACTTTAAGATTTAAAAGCAAAAGAAAGTGACTATTTGAATGCTGTTTCAGCCACAGTGAGCATCTGTGCCAGCAACACTTTCACATACTTTCACATATTCGCCTCATTAGGCTACTAACTGCTCGATTCTTCTGATCACAACCGCACCGTCCAATGATCTAAACACAACACCCAGTGCGATGACGTTGAGAGAAAAGAAATCAAACTGCGGATGAACACAGAGGTGAAAGATGAATCGGCGTGTGGCAAACATACGTCGTTCGCTGCAGCTCTGTCGGCTG
Source organism: Thunnus thynnus (assembly GCF_963924715.1). Lineage (NCBI taxonomy): Eukaryota > Metazoa > Chordata > Actinopteri > Scombriformes > Scombridae > Thunnus > Thunnus thynnus. Next base: position 22,702,860 of record NC_089529.1, read on the forward strand.
TCGGCTCCTCTTTGGTCTCAGCGGGAGGAGCTCCTCGCAGCACTTTCACCACGTACAGAGAGGCACTGCAAAGACATTTCAACATCAGCAATGAACATCAAAAAAATCTCTTGCACACCTGAGTAGTCTTTGTGACAGATGCGTTGGTGGAGCAGCCACGTACTAAAAGGAAGAAGGGACACCTGCACACTGTCTTCACTTGCTCAATAAAGATCCTTTAATATATATACAACTTTTCTTCAGGTATATGATATATTATATGATATATTCAGGTATATACCTGAAGAAGGTCTTTGACAAAACATTGTATATATTAAAGGATCTTTATTGAGCAAGTGAAGACAGTATGCGGGTGTCCCTTCTTCCTTTTAACATCAGAAAAGAACACAAGAGGAAAAGGTTTTGGGTTATTCACAATAGACTCAAATTATGTGTAGGCTCGATCCCGACACATTACTTCCTGACCTAGAAGAGTCAGTGTGGATGTCTCAGAACAATGGAAAGCAAGAACAAGCATGTAAGTGAATCTCAAGTTGAGATTGTTTTGTCAAGAATGAGTAGTGTGTTTCTAATAGTGTACTGGCCCAAATATGAAGACATGCAGGAACATTTTCATGGAGGCTCCAAGTCAGATTCAGAAAATCCTCTTAAGGGCTCACACATGTCAGAAATCAGTGGTTACAACTTGATGAACGTCACTTGTTCATGAGTATAGAGTAGGTGTGCTATATAAGGCAGTATTTATTAACAAGATCACACATAAGAGTAAAAAAAAAGTCCTGTTGTCAGAAATCAACAGATGAAAACAAATTTAGCAGTGTCTGTATGTCTGGTATCATCACTGAATCACAGTGCTGTGGCAGGAAAAAAAAAACTGTTAGATGCCAAAAAACATCCAGCTAAAACAAAGCGTCCTATAAGTTGAATAAGTGTGGACGTCAGAGAGATGGACGACAGAATAAATTCAATTACAGCTGATGTTACTGTGTCAGCTGTTATAACGGAGGACGTTCACTTAAACAGCAAACAGCAGCCTGCAGAAACACTCTGAGGCAGCTGTCACGATGGGAGTATTTTTCTAATAACTAGTGAATTGTATAAAACGTCATACCAAAAAACAGAAAAAAACCCCACTGTAGCCAAACCCCTCAGCATCTACACAATAACATATACCAATCAAATATATTTCCTTTGTGTGACAGCCTCTGTCATTTTCAGTGCTCCTGGGTCTAGATTATTTAAAATGGCTCCTCCATTCTGTCTCTGTTTTCCTTCATGACATCACACATCCCTTCAATACTGCACCGACTTAAAGGACACAGATTAATTTATCAAGCTACTTCTGCTTTATCATAAATAAGTTATTATTCAAAAATACTTGTGTGATCTCCCTCCTTGTCTAGCTCACAGAGCTTGTGCTGTGACATTTGTATCAGTATTTCCTTCTGTTGTACTTACCTACTGTATGTATAACCTGCCTGCTCGCTCGCTTACAAATACACATATTTCATTTGACAGAAAAAAATCTGAAGTTTCACTTGGCAGCTTTTTTTTTTCTGAGCCTTCAATTGCATCTCACAGTCATATATGTAATATTTTTAATTCTTTATATTCCCAGTTTGTACGTTCTACTGCTGAAATTGTCAGTCATGTTATGTGTGATGCCCTCCATTTGCTTTGTATTCATTTAAATCCTATTTTCTGTCTGTGTCCAAGAGTCATTTTCCCCACATGACTAACAAAGCTCATCTACTCTTCATCACTCATGATATTCATGTATAATGTGGTGTGTGAGACTTTAACATCATTTTCTATTCAGATCAGTCGTTAAACAGAAAGTTCTACCTGAAGTAATAGAGGCAGACCGAGGAGTCGGACAGTTTCTGGGTTTTAGTCATCAGCTTGTCCAGCAGGTCATGGAGCTCCCCCTGTCTGTCACCAGCAGTCCTGCAGTAAACCTTGGACCTACACAGCTGGTTCCTGGAAAAAAAAAAAAAGTCTGGTGAATTAAAACACTTAAACCGAACACCTAATCATGCTTCATACCAGACATGTCAACAAAAAATGAGGATGGCGACAGAAACAGATACAGTAAATCAGGACGGTCTACCTCTAAGGTGCGTTACCTGAAGATATCTGCAACTCTGCGGAGGAAGTCCTGCTCCTGTTGGTGGCTGTCGGAGCTCATTCCTTTGTCGATGATGGTGAGCAGAGGCTCCACCAAACCCAACACAAGTGGACTGCCTGCCTGCCGGGCCACGAACACCTCAATCAGGTCCAACACCTACATCATGTGGAATAGCCAAACAAAGGAGGGAGACAGCTTTAGAGTTGGTGGAGAGTGGATTTTCATGGTTTTGATAAAAAGGCAATTACATCTGATTGACAAGAGCCGTGACACTGTTTATATAAAAGTTACAGCTTGAGCACCTGGTGTGGAGGTTAGTATGCACACAGACTATCTCAGTGGGCAGTTTCCCCCTGCTTGTAGTCTTCTAGTCTAAGCTAAACATGTCCTGGACACAGATGGAAGTGTTCTCATCTGACTCTGGGTAAGACGGTAAACAAGCAGAAAAAGTGTGAGACTACTTCTTTACAAGACCACAGACTGAGAACAAGGTACCTTGATCTTAAAGTCTCGAACCAGCGTCTTCTCCTTCTGTATTTTGGTCTTTTCGTCCTTCTTGGCCTGGGTCTTTTTCTTCTGCTCTGAGAACAGCGCTGCCAGGCTCTTATCCAGCTCCATCATGGCTTCATCATCCATATCTTCATCACTGCTGCCGTCCTCCTCTTTGGCCTGAACATACAGCACAACAAAGGACAAGTCTTTACCTTTATGTAACTCTGCGTTTCTACTGTAGAGGCTGTGTAAACTGTGACCTTCATGCTACTGACTGACTAAATGCAAGCAATGTCATGATATTAATTTAAAAATGCATAGAAGCAGGCAGTACAGCTGCTCATGAATGGAAATTCAATTTATGTCAAGCTAAATTCATGAAATACTGTCCTGAAGAAATATAACATATAGGCTGAAGACTTGAAAACTAAGAGGTAAGACAGTGCTAGACATGAAAAATGTATAATTAATGTATAATCAAGACTAAAAGTCTGCAGCCATGCTAGCAACTAATATCAGTATGCTAACAATCTGTTTAGCAAGTATAAAGTTTAACAAGTTCACCAACTTAATTCAGTATGTCAGCGTGCAAACATTTAGTAACTAGCATTAAACATAAAGTACAGCTGAGGCTGATTGGACTAAGTGAAATTTTGACCTGATGATGGCGCTAAATTAAATGTTTAGGGTTTACCAAAGTTATTACAATTCATCTTTACAAGGACATGAATGTTTGTACCTAATTTCATTGTAATACATCCAACGGTTGTTGAGATATTTCAGTCTGGACCAAAGTGGTGGACAGACATTGCATATATATTCTAGCATCATGGCTCTAAGTCTTGTTTGTTTCCGTTCACAGAGCCCAAGACTTAAGCTGGATTTACAGCGAATCTATGGAGCGCAGACATGTAGCTGCCAGACCGACACTGTAGCTGATCCACATCAGGGCTGCAGTGTTTACAGAGAGACCACATGGAGACCAGCAGAACTGTGACTGGTCAGATTTGGCTGCTTTTGTTGTCTCCCACGAGTTTTCAATAGGGATAATACCTCAGTTTTTGTTTTTGTGTTTTTGATACACTTGTTGCGCTGTCCACAAAAAAAAAGAACGAACGTCGGTTCAATCATTAATTTAAAACCACACACACAAACCACTGACACCAGGAGGTGCTGAGATCCTGAACACCCACCAGAGCATTCTGCTGCTGCAGGACCTTCATCAGCTCCAAACGGAAGTTTTGGTCCACCTCTCCTTCCTCGTCTATATCCTCCTCTTCTTCTTCATCCTCTTCCTCCTCCTCGTCCATTGCTTCATCACCTTCATCTTCATCCTCATCAGAGCCATCATCTGATTCGTCAGACTTGTCAACCTGACAGAGTCACATGTTTTGAAGTTATCAGTATAAATGTTCATTCTTAAAACATAAAAAAACAGTAAAGACACAAATAAAAGTAAAAATAAGATGTGTCAGATGACACAAGATATTGATAAGTTGATAAGATGAAGTTATTGATGAGATGATAAAAGAAAGTAAGTTGTGTAAGATCTAACCTCCATCTCTTCATCCTCCTCATCGTCATCGTCCTCTGGTTTCTTCTGGGTTTTGTCGATATCGTCAGTGACGACCACAGCGGAGTTCTCCTCGTCATCCTTCTCAGAGTCCAGGACCTACACCGAGCCAAACACACCATCATTAAAATCACTTATAAAGCTAGAGGTGCAATATGAATGACTGAAGTAACTTTGAAAATCATTAGAGATTACTTATTTACTAAAGATGACAAAAAACGGTCTCAGCAGTTTGCAAACAAGAAATTGAACCATTCACTGAGTAACACTGCTTAGCTATTTTAGGAAATGACTGAATCCTTTTTTAAAGATTAAACTAAATGTTTGTGACCTGTTTTTAAATATTTTTGTGTTTATTAAGAACTAATGAACTTTGGGCAGAGAGTCAGACAGTACTGAGAGACAGCTTAGTGTTGTGTGTTTTTTGATTCAACTTCTTTAACTACGAATTAATGAATTTTTCTGATATTAAATCCAGCGTTTTGGGGTATTATTACTTCATCATTCATGCAGATTGTCATGACCTCTTCTGCTTATTCTATTTTTTGCACATTCTTGCCAATTTTCTCTGTCACTAATATTTCCTGTCATCCCACTCGCCCTGCAGTTAGTCACCCTTGTTTTCCCACAATTCTCATTCCTCACCCACCAGTGCACCTGTTCCCTATTCCCTCATTATCTCCCCAGTATATATACCAGCTCATTCCCCTTAGTAATTTGCCAGTACTACCCAGTTTTAGCACTGCAGCACTCCTGTTTTTGTCCCAAGCCTGTCTCTGTTTGCCCACGCTGATTACCTGTTGTCAAACCCCGCTTTGATTCAAGTAATTAACTGTTTTGTTTCTAACTGCTCTGTTCTTGAGTCTTGCTTTGGAGTTCACATTCATGTGCTCAGACATGTGACAGATTCCTCAAATTTTTAATCACTATTAGAAAGAAATCTGGTTTCAGTGTTTACACAAAGTTCTACCAAATCAATCCAACCATATTAAAATGTATCTGTGTTTTATTGTGTTATACTTGTTATCACCTGACTGAAATTCTATATTTAGGTCACATGAAGAAGAAAGAAAATCATCTCCATGACAACCGAGAAAACTCGCTCTACTGACAAAGGCCACAAGAAAAAAACAACAAAGTGGACCTTATGATAAGAATTGTTTATCAAACTGTTAAATACATATTTTGAGCCAATCTGTTACTGTATAATGATGATTACAGGTCTACAGATCAAACGTATCCACTTCTACTTGTAAAAACTGATTTACAAACAGTGACAGTTGGTGTCAAAATCCACCTCTTTACTGTTTTGACAATGAATGATCATTATGTATGTTACTTACGTCTAAGATGGCGGTGAGGGCTGCTGCAGTAACGTGGGGGCAGATGGAAGAGAAGACGGTTTTGCAGACTTGTCTGATATGTCGACTTGGCTGGGACAGAAGGGACAACAAGATGTCCACCATCACCTCCACCCACTCAGGCTCCTCTTCCTGCTCTGTGGCTGCACCAGGAGAAACACACATTCATGTCATTTAAAGCTGCATGAATTGATTTTTTGGGGAGCTTGGGGGCACCAGAAAATACTATAAAGTTGTTATGGCAAATGTGTCAGCAAATAGTTGCTAATTTACACTCCTTTTAGCTCTGTTTTGGTCTCCACCAACCTCAGGAGGATATACCTGGCTCCTAAGCTATGAAAATACTCCACTATGTTCACCAGCTAGTTGCAAACTTTGTCAGTCTGTTGTTTGGTAGCGTACAGTGTGATTATCAGAGCTTTTCAGTGAAACAGCTGCCTGTTGTGTCTGCAAACAACACTAAGAAAGCTACGGGCTGTAAAACCATGATAATGAGGTGAAAGAAGACAGTCTGTTTATTCCTTTACGTCCACATTTTTGCTACTTACTTTTTATACACTTGATAGTTGTGTTGAAGGGTTTTTACGTCACTAGCTACAGTAAAATGTTCAAATGAAACTACCATCTATACCAAAACATTTCTAAAGTGGCAAGAGAGATCAGAATGACAAAAAAAAATAAAATCGCCCAGCTGTGACTGATTTAAAACGGATGGGAAAAAGGTTATTTGTCACATCTCAGTTAGTGGAGACAGGCTGCTCGTCTCCTCTATAAACACATTTTGTGATTTAGATCAGTAAAAATAAATCCTGTATTTTGCGGCTTTAAAGGAATAAATCAACATATTTAAATTTCTGTTGCCTCACCTTGTTTCTTCTTTTTCTTCTTGGCCTTCTTCTCCTGGGCTTTGTCCACACAGCTCTGCAGGTCCTTCATGATGTCTACCAGCTCTTCAGGAGCCTTCACCACAAATACATTTAAAAATGTTCAGAAGAGACAATTATCCTCCTCTTTCTAAGAAGGCTTTCTTTTAATCAACTCATTTTCATGCAATGTTTTGTTTCCAATGTTTTTTTGTCGATGGAAACTAAAAACTAAACAATATTCTTTAAGAACACAAAAATAACATCAAGGCTACAATAATCCAGTAATAACGGTAACAGTATCATGGCTCTGGAGTTGAGACAGTATGCCGTACCTTGAAGAGGTGCATGCCGACCAACAGAAAGAGCTGCTGGAAAGCGCTCCACTCTGCAGTTTGGCCTTTCTTTGCTTTCTTCTTCAAGCTTGCCACTGACTCCAGCATGCTGGAAGAAAACACATGTAGAGCCACAGCTATCAAACATGTTCCTACCTCATTTAATATCCATTCTGCACCTACAGACGTGGTACTCAAACCAGTACACTCCACAGCTACACCAGATACACTGGTGTAGCTGTGGAGTGTAAAAAATAAGCTCATCAACACCTCTAATGTCATCTTATTTACATAATGTATGTTAATTGTTAAAGCTGTGAGTGAACAGTGAGTGAGTTCAGTGTTATTATAATAAAGAAAGATGGCCAAATCTATGAAAATAAGATCCAAGTTATAATAATAATTTAAAATGATCCTTTAATGGATAAGAGGTAAAAAAAGAAGCTGTAAACTACATTCATAAAAGAGGCTGCAAAAAAAAGTTAAGCTGTATCCCGTCATCTTGATCCCGTTCTGATCCAGATTCTGAGTCCAGATTCTCTTGTCCTACCTGTCCCAGGCCTGTCTCTGCTCAGGGCTGAAGGGCTTGTTGCTCTGGACGTGTTTTGGCTGGTTGAGCAGGACTTGGGTGTACTGGACCAGGTGGTAGATCCACATGGTGCCATCGGCTGTTACACCCAGCGCCCGCTTTTGATTGACAGTCGCCCCCTCGGCCGAGTCCTCAGTGAGTGGCAGGTGGTGCATGGACAGGAGGAGTCTGGATGATGGACAGATAAAAGTCAGTCACAAGACACCTGAACAGCTTTCGGAGAAAGTTGTTAGATTTGTGTTCCTTTCTGGTTTGTTAGTGCTGTTTTTCTGAAGATGTGAACAGGCCAGTTTCTAGATTTAAACTTATGGCATCAACTGTAGATTAATGTCAGACTGTTGAACTGTCATATCAGTCAAACTCTGTCTTTTTACACAATGGACGTAATTAATGAGCAGAGGCCACCAGTGATTAAAGCAGTTGGTGACCACAAAGGTACTGGGTTTGCTAAAGGTAGCTAAAGACAGAAAATTTAAATAAACAGTGACATAATATTGTTTATTAAAAAATGTATCATCCTTATCTGGACATCTGCAGTGACCAGATGTGACTTCGAGTTACTACTGAAATAGAACACAGAAGTTCATGTTTCACTTTTGATCTCTATCAAAACATCATTTCAATAAAAATGGACAAACTCTTCAACTACATTTTTTAAAATCTCTGGAGAATAGCTCTATTGTCACATTCACATAGTTTCACACCAACTTCAAAGTCCTTCTTAGAAAGTTTTGATAAATCCGATTTGGCGCTTAATATGCAGAACTGAAAATCTAGCAAATAGGGATGCCTCATGTCAGCTGAAGTCTATCGTTTGTGGTGATTAAGTCCACTGATTAACTGTCTTGATTTGTTAATGACATCAATGCTTGCAAATCTGAAACATGGGAATCTTTCCCATCCTTCCCATATCAGAAGAAAGCGGAATAAGATGGACAGAGGTCACTAAGTAGATCCTAGTTTACACTACTTTACTAATTTCACAGACTGAGTAATAAACAACTATTGGCTGTAATCTGTGTATTTAACAGGCAGCTGTCTGAGATCATTAGAAAAGATTACAGCTCTCACCCGAAGAAAGAATTGACAAGCACTACTCTGGTTTTATCATCCAGTGGGACGGAAAGCTTCCCCGCTGTCTCTGGGATGTCTGCAGAAGGCTTCTTGGCGCTGAAGAAAGCGTGGAAAAAGACAAACCTGGAAAAGAAACAACACAACGACAGCTGATGGTTTCTCTTCATCAAACACTGACCAGTTTACGTCACTCAACTAGATTCAGGTCTGACCTGGCCACATCCATGATGAGATCCTCCTGCTTCTTCACCTGGTGGTTGTCAATGATCGAGGAGAGCCGAGCAACAATCCACTTCCTCAGGCGGAATATGGAGTTCTCCTTTCTGAGGAAGGAAAGTCAACAATCAATACATTCTTCCATTTCAGGATCAGGACCAGGGTTGACAGGCAAACATGCTTCTAAATATACTACAGGTGTATGCACTCACTGTTCCTTCCCTTCCTGATTGTCTTTCTGCTTGCGAGTGCTGAAGTCCAGGAGCTTGTCCAGCTGAGGCTGCAGGAACATGGTTTTCAGCCACTCCACGTAGTTCTGCAGAGCTGCTGGCTGGAGGTGCTGCACCACCTTCCACACCGTCGGCACCACAGGGTAACCCTGGTTGGTCAGCGAGGAGAAGGCCACCATCACTGCCAGCTGTTTGTCGGAGTCCTGACAAAGCCGCAAGAAGTCCGACACATAGACATCCATCTCTGGGGCCAGCTTGAAGCGGTCCGGTTTCTGAGACAGAAAAATAATGGACGAAACCGAAAATAGTCTATTAATCAATCAAACTAACCATATGAATTAAGGATCTTGTTGGGTTACTACTTAATGGTTGAATTTGGGGCAAAAAAGTCAAAAAAGCATTATAGAAAAACATGTTTTCACATACTTCTAGCGGTATCTAGCCATGCAGAGCTATTGTGCAAACTCCCCATTGGGAGCAATTTGGGTATCAGTGTCTTGCTCAAAGATACTTCAACACATAGACAGGAGAAGCTAAGTATCGAACCACCAACCCACTCACATTTGGTAACCAAAACAAAACAACTTTCTGCATGAAAAATGCTGGTGTGTTCTTTAAAGAATCACTTTTTGTTTCCTGACTCTCCATGCATTGCAGCCGCATCCATTGTACATTAGGGCTCACTGGATTTGGAAATCAAAGCATTATTTTTTCCCCTCCACCTGCACATAACATCAACTCTCTTTGTTGTCGTTTGATGTAAACTGCTATTAATGACATATATTAACACAACAGGCCATTTTATGAACAAAAAAACACTGACTCTATGCTTGCCCAGTTTACCTGGTGTTTACAGTCGACTTGGCAGGGCCACTAACCTGAGCAGACACCACGTGTTCCCCGTAGTGCATCATCACCTCTCCAGACAAAACCTCCTTCAGCTGGGCGACAGACAGGAGAGGCAGCGCACTGCCTAGCAGACGAAAGCTCAGGTAGCTGCACACAAACAGGACGACACCAGAGGGACATGTTAACTCAAACTAGGACTGAACAATATGACAAATAATGACTGACTGACTAAAGGAAAAAGATAAATTAATTAATAGAGCTCATGCAGATGCTTCCATACAGGGGAGTTGAACACCTATGGGAGATTATAAGGTTAACATTTCTCAGCTTTTTGTTTCTTTTCTTCTCAGAAGGCCTTTCGCCCTGTGAGGACTCACTGAGTTGGTCCCGGCTGCTCCTTGAACATGCCGTCAACGATGGCTTTATTCCAGAAGAGCTGGAAGCTGTCTTCCTTCAGAGAGAGCTTCAGGAGGTCCAAAACCACTGCTGGGAGCACGCACTCCTTCTTCACTGAGCGGGCTGCCATCTTCAACACCTCCGTCAGCCTGCCAGAGAACATCACATGCTGTTAGCGTTTCCACACAGAAGCTGACAATTAGCAGAAACTGGTGCAAACATTTGTCATAATTTATGGATGTGCAAATTAGTGCAAGACCGATAATGATATCAATATTTGAGAGTTTTAAAACTGACATATTGGCAGATATTGATATTTAAAACAAATGTCCTTAACAGAAACATTTTTGTACATGTATTATATAGTACAGTATGTCTTTTGTGTTCTATTTAATGAGGACATTGTTTCTAAAATGACCTCAGACATATTTTTGGTATTTCCTGTTATCTATCAGTCAACATTAGAGCAAAAATTATGTACATGAACTGTAACTCAGCTAATGTTAACTAACCAGTACAATATGGTTAAAGATACAATAAACAGCATGAGGTGTGTCTTTGTGTTGGTTGTCTTCCCATCAGCTCCTAGAAATGTCAATAAAACTGTTTATTGCTTCTGAGTTTTTCTTTCACTTTAAATTCATCATTTTTATTCCCTGGTTTCAATAGTTCAAACACTCACTTTTGAACACAAATTGTTTAATTACAGATTAAACTTACAGCTGACTTAAGGGTGAGCTCTGTGTAGTGTTGAACAGCTGCAACAGGATAAACCTACACAGTGATTTTCCACCATAAAAACTGAAGTCTTTTCTATCAGTGATGTCACAGACAGAAATATGCATATCTAATTTCACACGTTTGATGTGTGAACCTGAGCTGTCAGCTGGGAGAAGCTGACAGCCTGCAGAGAGCTGGAGAGGAAAGGAGAGTGGAAATGTACAGAAAATAATAAAGTGGAGAAGTTACAGGTGAGAGTGTGAGAGGGAAAAACAGCGACAGCAAACCTAAAACGGAAACCCACCAGAAAGTATACTTACTTGGGGATGTTGTCAGCGTTGATGATGGTCGAGGAGCCCAGCAGCTTCTTGAGTTTCTTGGGTTTAAGGGTTTGTGGGAAGCGCTGCAGTGCTACCAGCAGCAGCTGCAACTGCTCTGGAGTCCTGAAGGCTGATGCCAAGTCAGTCTGCAGGGCGCCCAGCAGAACCTCCTCAAACACCTCCTCTGGGATCTGATGGACGGGCCAATGTCATACACGTTAGTTTGAGATGATCTCATCAGCAATCATTTCATATACTGTAAATTAATGTGTTTTTCAATTTAAAGTTCACTCTCAGATGAAGATCGTAAGTTCCACTGGTGATTTCATCAACCAATCATACTCTTACTCAGCCTTATAATAATATAATTTAATATAAAAGCTTTGTTGAATAAAATGATCTATAAAACTTTGATGAAATTAAGAATCTAAGTGAAAGGTAAAAGTAAAAATCTCTGTATGTATAACGGCTAGAGCGATATGGTCCCTGTATAATTAGAAGTTATAATTATATATAATTAGAAGAACAGAACAGCTATGTCACCTCAGTGAGGATGTCCATCATGGTCTTAGTGGGCAGGTCCTTCAGGTGTTGTCTGTGCTGGCTGAGGCTCTGGAGGAGCTGCACACATCCCAGCACCACCTGCGGCTCCTGCAGAGACACAACGCCACGTTACACTGCAGCTCACACACACACACAGTAACCTGTTTCATACACATTATAAATCACACAATGATATCAGACCAGGGCTGTATTAACCTACTTGGAGAAAAAATTTAGCTGCTGGGCCCCTAAAGCCTCAATCAAGGTGTTTAACCTGTGGAGACTTATGTGATTTACAAATAAAGAGCTTTATTCAATTTTTGAGGAGGCTCAAATGCTGTTTATCTACAGGACTACATATGGTGGACAGTGTGCATGTCCAACCCTAGTTGGGTACAGGTGCAGGGTGAATAGCAGCAACAAAAGTAAAGGAGAGGCTGTCCGCACACTGCAGGCAGTGCAATATTTGCAAGCTTACAGGTTTTTATTGCAACATGATTACCAGTTTTAACATGAGCGCCATATTTCCACAGTTTACATCACGACAGTAGAGAGGGAGGATAAAATAATAGGCAATGTGATTTTAACACTTTTACATTTCTATCTCAGAGTTATAAACCACTGTGCAGTGTTTTGATTAGAGCTGTAATTATTTTTTTAAGGAAATAAATGCCAAATATTTGCTGGTTGTAGCTTCTCAAATGTGAGGATCTGGAACTGTGTCATACATAATAGAAAAAAGGACTATTAATCAGACAAAATAAGACATTTAAAGGTGTCACCTTTAAGAAATTGTAATGGACATTTTTCGCTACTTTCAAACATTTTACAGACAAAACCAATTAATCCCATCAAGTTTTGATGTTGGATAAAGCTTCAAACTCATGGATTTTTTTTTACCTAAACTGGACTTCAAACGCAACCCCTTATATTTTTTAACACTGAGTTAGAAAAATGAGATCACTGCACCCAACAACCCATCAATGTACATACAGCGCGACATGTGAATGTTGTATCAAGACAGACTCGAAAAAACTCTGAACTTATCCTTGAAAATGATGAGTCTTGGTGAGCCTACTTACTTTTGAGAGACGGCCGGACTGATGAAGAGCGAGGGCGCCAAACAAGTTCCCAAACATAGCATTTCTGGCAAGTTTCTGAAAAACAAGAGAAGACCTTCACATTCACAGATCTCATTCATAAAGCTTTTGGAGCTGACAGATAATACATCAAACACACCTTTTTCACTTTCTGCAAATTGTGCTTCTCTTTGATTCTGTCGAGTATACTCTGCAGGGAGACGTCTTCAAAGGCGCTCAAGACCTGAAAAAAAAAAAACAAAAAACAAAAACAACTCATGTCATGTCAAATCCAAAACATTCATGATTTCATGCTCAGACTCAGATACCTAAAAATATTTTTACTGATTAAAACTAAATTACAGAAATTCTTACTTGGTATGTGTAATAAGTCAAATGACAATATCTGACATAGTTTAAAAGGTATTATGTTTGTAGATGCTGGAATTTATTGTTCATACTAGTCAGATAAGAGACACAGATGAACAAGTCATATCTCTTTTGTTTAATTCATACAAACACGTAAGTGTAATGTGGAGTTCATGCTATGTTGGATGGATGGGAAGGATTGGATAGATTCCCACTTATGAGTGTTCAGGTCATCTGGCAACTCAGGAAGGTTGTATGACAACTGTCATATGGGGGTTTAAATTACTGTGCATTGACAAAATTAGATTATATCCAATAAAACTGAGTTTATTTACATAAAATGATGGTCTTTGGTTAAGTGAGGCGTTGAAGTTTGCTTGGTTTTCTGGCACTTCTGTTATTAAGTGCCAAGTCCAAGTCTGTAAAGTATGTTAGAGCTTTCAGAATAATCCCGGTTTCTGTTTTCAGTAACTCTGATAGGACATGAACGCTCACTTTCCTCAGCCGAAAAAAATAGTCCCCTACATGAAGTCCCACCAGCTGTAAAATCACAACAGGACATTTTACAGTTGAAAAATAAACCTGTTGGTGCTCTCTGGTGGACAAATATCGTAACTGAGACACTGTTTCAAAACGATCTATCTTTCTTTTGCATTTCTGTCATTTCTTCTATCAACTAACATACTGTATATACACTAGTGATGTTAGGCTTGAAGCAGACAACTTGACAGATGTTTTCGATGCCTCACTTCACCACGCCAAAAAGACTTGACTTTATTGAACAACCTCACATCCACCATGACTTCTCTGCCGCTCGCTCTTTCCCACTCGCTACGCAAACACACTACACAATGCCGTATTCCTCAACGGCGTTACGCTACCAATAGTTTCCCAGGTAACGACACAGAAGTTGCCCCACGTACAGGAGTAGCGGTGCACAGACTCCCAAACGCTATTGATTTCCAAATGAATGGATATTTGGTGTTATTTTTGGCATTAAAAAATATTTTCTTGGCCTGGCGGGGGTTCTCGTTGTGTCAATATGGAGAAGCACTGATTCAGTAAATGTTGAGTACAGTTAGACCCAGCAGTCTCCATTAGGTTGTGCGAGTTCAAAGCTGTGAAAACAACGGAGGTGTTTTAAATACACCCCCGTTAAATAATGTATTAATCCTGGAAAGCTGTTGATTTTCTCCTTATGAAAATAACTTGCTATTTCTATGTTCTTGTGTGCTAGAATGCAATAACATATTTTTGTTGTTTGCAGCAGTAGATTGTGCCGTAAGGTCGTTTTGCTAAGATGTAGAGTAATGTGCAAATGAGTTTGGATCGGAACAAGTTTTTGACCGCGTACAATGTGTAACATGTTTAATGTGTACCTCGAGATAGCGGGTAATAATGTGTGTGTTACAGTTTGGAATACAACATCAAGTTTGTAATGGACCGGACTTTATGTGACTTCAAATACATTTTCATTCAGCGTTTTCCCTGCTTTCTGTGGATTTGCAGATTAAGTGGTCTAGGAACTTGGAAGATGGTAAAACGGCCACTATACCCCCATCACTAATATACACCAGTACTGGTATTTCTGCAATAAACTCAATTTTGTTCTTGCCTGTATGTGTTGGACGGGATCCATCAGACAGTAATTGAAAAATGTAATTTTTGTTGACTTGTATTTGAGAAAGTGAAGAATGATCTTCCACGCTAAAACCTGTAATTATGGGTAGTCAAGTTGTTTTTAGTCGTGTCCACTCACCTGTCCCAGAGCCAGGCTGAATCCAGGTCTCGCTGTTTCTCGTGTGTGCGCCAGTCCATCCACCAGCCTTTTAAAGGTGTATTCCAACTCATCTGCCTGCAGTTAACAGAGAGAGAGAGAAAACACCACAACATGACACACGGCTGCGGAGAGTCTCTTTTCTTTTGCTCATACTGGTTGTTGTGACATATAATTTCATTTAGGTAATGGAGTTCACAGTTCGGATAGTTTAGGAAATTTCAAGTTGATTATAACTTTTTTTTTTTTTGTTAGAAAAATCCTATACAGAGCACCTGTCAGCAGGATCAAAGATTCACTAGTTCAGACTGTTGTAACCACATTTACTAGGACGTCACTTTGATAATTAACATTTTAAAAAGTAGAAAACAACAACTATTGGATTGTTTGATATTTACTTTCCTGTGATATTAACAGAAAAATACACCCAGTCTTTAAAACAGAAGTTGTTTGTGTGCCTAATGTAAATCTTGAGTGTTTAATTGAGTGTTTAATTGAGTGTTTAATTGAGTGTTTAATTGAGTGTTTATTGGTTCATTTACTTTGTCTCTTAGTTCACTCCAGAGAGCTCGATGGATATGTTCGGTATGTGTCATTCTGGCTGTATAGAGGTTATGTGTGTAAATGAATATGTAAGTATGCTTTTTATATTTTGTGCCTTCATTGTAACTGTTCATTGACATATATTTCAGTCTTATTGTTTATTGCCTAGAGTGAGAATCAGGTATGTTTGGGGAATTTTAGTTAATTCTTTACTACAAACACATATAATCTCTCTAAGTTATCCGTCCACTTAACTCTTCTCTGAGACTAATTATACCAGTTTGTTGTATTGATAACCAGTACACAGAGTTTTATAGGACTTTCAGTGTAACTAATTGATTGTGAATTGTGTGTTATATTATAGCTCATTTTACACAAATTTCCTGCAGTTACCGCATTATCTATGCGGGTTAATTGTACAGTTTATCAGTTGTTGTGTACTCTTATTGTTATGCATTGAATACAATATAAAATATCCATAAAATATGTGACTTTGTCAGGGGTTGTAAGTTTACTCAATGATAGAATAGGGATCCCTTAAGGAAAAAGGTTGGGAACCACTGTTAGAGTTCATTATTGTGAGTATTTCTGTAATTCTCTGTTCTTCGAGAAAACCACAAACATTTACCAAGAGTGTAAACATGTGCAACTTTAAAGTAAAGTACAAGAAACCTTTTGAGGTGTGTTCTTGTGTATTGTGACAGATACACCACAGTGATTGCACTTTGCATTTGCAAAGACTAAACTAATACAAACATCAGTGTGTAGTTGTATTTGTTTCCTTGTCATCATGTTTCAGGTGTCACCTAAAAGAAATTTCCCCTGTAAACTTCTCTGATGGTTTCAAGTAAATAACTGTTTGATTGTCTTCTTTTCCACAGTAATTTTAAGATAAGAGAAAAGTTTGAGAAATTAATACAAATTTATGCAGCAGAAAAGCTTTTTTAAAAATTGTTTCCTACCCTTATTATCATCTCAACACCCCTCACATTAATCTCCACCTTGAGCAGTTACAACTGTGAAATGCTGCTTACACACTGATCAGTATTAATAATGTACTCTATTAAACATATTTAATATATCAGCCACTGGGGCTAATTTTCAGCTAAACAAGTACCTTTACTTGTACTACTTTAAGTATACTAAGTTACTGTCTCTTGTCTTGAGTTTGTGTTGTATTTATGCTTTGTATATGATTGTTGATTCTTACATTTATGCTATACGTTTTACAGGGCACCACAAGAAATGACAGCTTTGCTCTCAACTGGTTTCCCCTGATAAAATAAAGTCTTTCTGTCTATCTCTGATAATACTTCTGTACTTTAAAGGGTCTGAGTATTTCTTCTACCACTGACTTAATTTAACATTTCAGTGTCTGTAAGTCTGAGTTTCTCAGTGGCAGTGAGTCTGAGTCTGTCTCACCTGGTTGTTGGTTTTCAGGTATTGGATTAAGTTTTCTACTGCTTTCAGCCGGACCTCCTGATCCGGTTTGGCCAAGTCCCAGAAGAAGTCGAGGAAGACGCGGTTCTGCTGCAGGATCCCGGCCGGCCGGACCGGCTGTGCTGCTTTTACTGAAAGCTCCTCCACCATCTCTACAGACATCTCCTCACAGCAACACAACTGCTGTCCATGCTGCTGCTGCAGGGGGAAAACGTGCATCCGTGAACAGCAACTGTTTCCGGGTCAACGCGAACTGACGCATTACCGCCACCACCTGGTAGGAAGTGTGAATCGGGATCGGGAACTTGTTTTTCTTCTTTTTCTTTTCCCCTTTCTACTTTCTCTTCTTCTCTTTCTTTCTTTCTTTCTTTCTTTCTTTCTTTCTGCCTTTCTTTCTTTCTTCTTCTTCTTCTTCTTCTTTTGATTTTATTGGCGATTATGCATGATGTTTTCCAAGCCTCAATATTATATGTTAAACTAATTTGTTGGCACATAATAGTATCTTAGCCATACAAATACAATATCAATATCTTCTTATTGCCCGTTATTACTGAAGCAATTATGCCTTCTATGGAGAGGTGGTAAGAGACGAATATGGAGGCGAGAGGGGCAAGTACACTTCATTTCTTTGCATGTACCATTAATTAATTGTCATGTAGCGGTGTCTGAATCCACCTCAGTCATGGGTTTGTTTTAAATACTATATATTTTAATATTGCTTTGACAGTGTTGAAAAAGTAGTCATTCCAGGCATATATTTATTTAATTATTTGCAAAAAATCGCCTTTTTATGACTTTGAGCCCCTGCCTCTCTAACATCCTCTGCACGTCCCGCTCCTTTACTTAAGTAAAAGTGCCAACACAGCAATGTAAAAATACTCTTTTACAAGTAAAAGTCCTCCATGAAAAATCCCACTGCAGTAAAACTATATAAGTATTATCAGCTTGATGTAGTTAAAGTGTTGCAGTAAAAGTAGTGGTTTGGTCCATCTGACTGATATATTATTATATATGACATCATTAGATTATTAATACTGAAGCATCAGTGTTAGAGCAGCATGTTACTGTTGTAGCTGCTGGAGATGGAGCTAGTTTCAACTACTTTATATACAGTTAGCTAGTTTAGTCCAGTGGTTCCCAACCAAGGGGTTGGGCCCCTCCAAAGGGTCACCAGATAAATCTGAGGGGTCGTGAGATGATTAATCCAGCAACACTGATAAACTATCAACCCTCTCACCCACCGTCATTTAATGCCAATAACTTTACCACCTCTTATGTCTGACCTTAAATCCTTCAATTTTTCCTCCACTGGGATACCATATATAACACTCACAAAGGGCCCATCAACTGTCTTCTTGGCTTTATCCACCATTTTGTTGCACACCTCACTCAACCTCATCACTTTCTCTCTCTGCTCCTTGTCTTGACACTTAATTAACAAGCTGCCATCACCCAACGCTTTTGCTATCAAAATTTTGACAATTTTCTCCTTCAACCCGCAAGTCAATGCCACCAGACTAATATACCTTACATCATTTCCTTCCTTGAACCTCAAGATTAGTTTAAACCCCTCATTCTCAACAACCCTCCTCCGCACCACCACCCTACCTTCCTCTCTCCCATCCAAACTACTACCACTTCCAGTCCAGTCATTTACATCCATATTCTTCACTCTCACCCTCACTATTCCCTGCCATCCTTAGTCCAGTCTAAGATTTGTTTATACATAAACCACCTCTCCAAATGCCACATGCCATCTTGCAAACTTTCCCAGGGTCAAACTGCGTTTTTAGGAAGCAGGGTCACAGGTTGTTTCTTGAAAAGCAGTTGTGCATCTACACATATACGCATTGGAAGAGAAAGCAGCAGTGACCATTAGCTAGGCCTACATATAGCTATTTGATTTTTTTTCCTGACAGAGCAGAAGACAAATTCACTGATACGTAACAGAATGTCATCCTGGTAGACATTTGGGGATAGTTACAGAGGCAGATTTAAAGGACATTACTCTTTTTCCTTAGACACACAGGATGTAATGTAATATTGCATTATGGAAGATAAATTGACATCCAAACATATAGAGCTGATACAGATAATTATAGTTATCCCTAAAATCTATGCACTTTATGAATGTTTTGCCCTTAATATAGAATAGTTGTATTCTAGTAATTTGCTCTTAAATTCAATAAGATGTAATACATTGAGAAATGTCAAGCATGTAATTATGAAGAATTATGAACATCAGTGTAAGAGGAGGCAGAAGGAAGAACAGGGTAGTAACAGTATTTACAAAGTAATGAGTGCAAGCAGAGGAAGCAGCTCTTTAGTGAGTTAGTGGCTCTTAAAAGAGCCGTTGTGTTTATGGATCAACAGACAGTTTAAGCTCTCTCTCCACGGATGCGGCGGGCCAGCTGGATGTCTTTGGGCATGATGGTGACCCTCTTGGCGTGGATGGCGCACAGGTTGGTGTCCTCGAACAGGCCGACCAGGTAAGCCTCGCTGGCCTCCTGCAGAGCCATGACAGCGGAGCTCTGGAAGCGCAGGTCGGTCTTGAAGTCCTGAGCGATCTCCCTCACCAGGCGCTGGAAGGGCAGCTTGCGGATCAGCAGCTCGGTGGACTTCTGGTAGCGACGGATCTCTCTCAGAGCCACGGTACCGGGCCTGTAACGATGGGGCTTCTTGACGCCGCCAGTGGCCGGGGCGCTCTTACGAGCAGCCTTGGTGGCCAGCTGCTTTCTGGGAGCTTTGCCTCCGGTGGATTTACGAGCGGTCTGCTTGGTTCTTGCCATCGCTTCTTCTTTCTCTGATCAGAAGAAAATAATAGCGAGAAGAAGAGTCACGCTGCTCTTAAAGTGTCGGAGCGGTTACGTAACTGTGACGCTGCTTCAGACCTCCGGGTCCTGATTGGTGAGCGGCTCCTCCCGGAGCTCAGCACCGCCTAGAGGAGCGACCCACCGCCTGAACCTCCGCTGCTTATTGGGGGAAAAGCTTCATAGCGGGCCGCCCTCTGCTGCGCCGCTGGAGCCTCTTTTCTGGTTGGTCCGGCGTCAACCGTCCCGCGCTCGCGGAAATATAAAGGAGGGTTTTCACCAGTAGAGTCATATTTTCTTTGAGATCAAACTCGAGAAGGACCCAAACATGAGTGGCAGAGGAAAAACCGGAGGCAAAGCCCGCGCTAAGGCAAAGACCCGCTCCTCCAGGGCCGGGCTCCAGTTCCCCGTCGGTCGTGTCCACAGGCATCTGCGTAAAGGCAACTATGCTCAGCGTGTCGGTGCCGGAGCCCCCGTTTATCTGGCGGCTGTGCTGGAGTACCTGACCGCTGAGATCCTGGAGTTGGCTGGAAACGCTGCCCGCGACAACAAGAAGACCAGGATCATCCCCCGTCACCTGCAGCTGGCTGTCCGCAACGACGAGGAGCTTAACAAGCTGCTTGGCGGAGTGACCATCGCTCAGGGTGGCGTGCTGCCCAACATCCAGGCTGTCCTGCTGCCCAAGAAGACCGAGAAGCCCGCCAAGAAGTAAATCTGGACCTGGCTGACTGCTGAAAACAAACCAAAGGCTCTTTTAAGAGCCACACACTCCTGATAAAGAGCAAAAATCCTCGTTTCTGATACTCTGTTGAAAATACAACCCACATTCCTTCTGTTGATGGCTAATGTCTCAAATATAAACATACACTCAAAACAAACAAATAAATGATGGTTGAATTAAATAATGTTGGTTGTGTTGCCAACAAGATCAGCAGTCAGCGTTTAAAATTATATAATCTAGTTTTAAAGTGTACATTTAACAATGGGAAGATTATATATTAGAATGAAATTTACACACGTTGTTGGAAACTAATTATACTGGTGTAACATGGAGATTTGCTGACCAGCTCCAAAAAAGCCTCTTTAAGAGACACTAAGCTCTGAAACAGTGATTCTGTTAAAACTGGTAAAAGCTAGTCTAGGTCAAACAATGGTTCAGAAAGGACGGTACTTGTACAGTCATGAGTCATAATAAGGTTAAATATTGCTGTAAAACATCAGGAGGAAATCATGTTGATGTGTTTTCAAATCACTTCATCAAATCTGTTCACCCAACATATTAATCATTATGAAATTGTCATAATAGTAATACATTTGCAGTTCAATGTTGTCCTGAGTGATTTCCTGTATTTGATGCTGCTCAGTACTCATAGTAAACTATTTATCACTAAATAATACTGAGAGTATGAGATTGAATTAACAGAATGTCTGAGTTGATACCATATAGTTAACTGCAGTAACTTATTTTTACACATGATAAATACAAAAGTCAGTTTTATCAATTAATGTAGCTTATAAAACACTATATGGTTGAAATATCTTCTAATTAGGATGATACTCTTTAGATAAAGTGTGTGGCTCTTAAAAGAGCCTTTGATCAGGTTCACATGTTGAGATTGATGACAGCTCACTTCTTCTTGGGTGCTGCCTTCTTGGCTTTGGGTTTGGCCACCTTCTTTGCAGGAGCTTTCTTGGCTGCAGGAGCCTTTTTCACCACTTTCTTGGGACTCTTGGCGGCCTTCTTGGGGCTCTTGGCTGCTTTCTTGGCCGCTGCGGGCTTCTTGACCTTCTTGGGGGATTTCTTAGCGGCTGCTGTCTTCTTGGCTGCCGCTGTCTTGGGCTTCTTAGCTGCGGGTTTCTTGGGGCTCTTGGCGGGCTTCTTGGCTTTAGGAGCGGCTTTCTTTGCGGGCTTCTTGGCCTTGGTCTCAACCTTCTTGCTCATCTTAAATGAACCGGAGGCGCCGGTCCCCTTGGTCTGGACCAGAGTCCCCTTGGCCACCAGGCTCTTGATGGCGGTCTTGACGCGGGCCTTGTTCTTCTCCACATCGTAGCCTCCGGCAGCCAGAGCCTTCTTCAGGGCGGCCAGAGACACGCCGCTCCGCTCCTTGGATGCGGCCACAGTTTTCACGATCAGCTCGCTGACGCTGGGGCCAGTCTTCTTCGGCTTGGAGACCTTCTTCTTGACGACTTTAGCCGGAGCGGCGGCGGCGGGAGCTGGAGCAACTTCTGCCATTATGTCCTCTGAGTTCAGATCCGACACGAAACAAACGGAGAGTCTGAGTTGACTGTTGGAAAGTCTGAGGCAGGAAGCTGCACTTAAACACACCATGAGAACCGTGGAGACTCAGTCATGCTGCTGTCTTACTCTGTGCAGCGTCAATGTCTGACACTTGTGTTTTCTCTTAGTGATAAAAGACTAAAAAATCAGTGTAAGACGAGTGTTGAAGGCTGACAGTGAAGGCAGCAGATAGCGGACTTGTGTCTCTTCATATTTAAGTCATGTAGAGCTCTGATGTTCTCTGCTTTTTCTTTGTGGAGCGAACAAACATCACCTGATCACCGCCGTGGACAGCGCTGCTCAGCGTCTTTTCTCTCTCATTTCTCTCCTAAAATACTATAAAATACATTGGAGCTTCACCAGAAGCAGTTTTCCAGCTGTCTCACATGTTTGTTCACAGACTCAAAGTAAAAACATCCGTCTGTTGATCATCAGTTTGTAATAAAATGAAGCGATTCTGGTCGCAGCAAACACACTCCTGATACAGTTTAGCCAGACGTCCTGTCAGAGCTGCTCTATGGCTGTGGACATTTCTTCTCTTATTCTGAGGACTATTTTGAATAGAAATAATCTGCAACACTGTTCTCTGTGCTACTTGTGTGTATCATACTTCATATTAATGGTTATTAATTATTGTTAATGTACTAATTCATTAATACAGCCATCAATGACAGCTGTCTGTGGGAGTGTGGTCAAAGGTACATTGTTACACTGATTGAAGAAAATAACTACGGTTCAGTTTGTGTTTTGCCTCAGTATTTCAGTTACAGTTATTTTATGTGTCCTGCTGATGATAAAAGGGAGGACTTTCACTGACATTCAGGTTATAATTTCTTTAAGATTATTTTAAAAATTCTGGCATTGATATCCATATAAAACCTTTCTTGGGGCCACGATGCAAAATAACAAGGCCTCAGGCCCTTTAAGATTAAACAGAGGGTATACATTAAGTGAATTTAAATGAAACAGCACTGCTGATATGTTGATATATGTCAAAAGATATTATATTTACATTTTGTTAACATGTAAACAATACAAATCATTTTAAAAATACTGCAAAAGCTCATAACCTAAACCCCTTCTGACCTTATTTTTCCCCACTAATTATAAGTTTGAACAAGACATTAATATTTTTTCTTTCCCCTCTGCAATGTAGAAATGAGGTCAAAACTCATTTTTCCAGTAAGCTCACATGTTTGTTTACAGACTCAAAGTAAAAACATCCATCTGTTGATCATCAGTTTATAATAAAATGAAGCGATTCTGGTCGCAGCAAACACACTGATGAAGCTCATGATGCAGTTTAGCCAGACTTAATCTGCAACACTGTTCTCTGAAGTCAGTGCAACATGTGTGTATTACACTTCTTATTTATGTTTTTACTGTTAATGAACAAACACACTGACAAATAAATGACAGCACAGTAACATGGAACCAGTCAGTCTGTTATTATGTAAGAAGTAACAGCTAGATTATTGCACCATCATTGTTGAATTGTAACATCGTTCGATGACTGTCTCGCCGCAATTTTTATTTACAGTTTTTTTTTCTGTGTATTCTGCTGGTGTTGACTTTCAATGAAATTCAAATTAATGTCCTTCAAAACTCTGAGTACAAGAGTGTTTTACGGACTCTACCAAACTGAGACAAACTACCTGGCACTGTTTAATATGCATAATATATACTGTATATTTGCATATTCATGAAACATGTTTATTTTAAGAGGAAATGATAAAATAAAATAGTTTGAGGTGTTTCCTGAAACGCATTTTCCATTTGATTCATCGTGTGAAAAGAAAAGGTTTTTCTTTCCCCCAGGTATAAGTCATTTTATGAGACCCTCCTCCTCCGGAGACCCAGTAATTCATTTTTGTCTTCATGCCCTTTGTGGGTAATTATATGTACAAAATTATCACACTTGTGACATTTATTTTCCTTCTCATCAATAGAAACAGTTCCTGGAAGTTCCCATTAATTAAGGTGCCCATGAATTCTCTTTAGCTATTATTTTCATGTATGTATGACTCTAGGGTACACATTTACATAATGTTCTACATCTAATTAGAAGTGTGAAAAGCATCATTGGCGTTTAGTGTTAAGTATTCTTATATGTACACATTTCAAGAATCTCATTTCCCTTATTTGTCAGCCATATTGTAAGGACAGCTTGATCTTCAGAGGGAGCGGGCAGCTCTAAGAAGAACCATTGGGTTGAAGCTCATTGAGCAGCAGAGATGTTTACTTGGAGCTGGTGTACTTGGTGACGGCCTTGGTGCCCTCAGACACGACATATTTGGCCAGCTCACTGGGCAGCTGCAGGCAAAGGAGTTCATGATGCCCATGGCCTTTGAGGAGATACTGGTGTTGAGGTGGACCTGCTTCAGGACCTTGTACACGTAGATGGTGTAGCTCTCCTTCCTGCTCTTTATCTTCTTGCCTCCTTTGCTGGCAGTCTTGGTCTAGTGTTTTCTTGGAGCTCTCCTTGGGCGCTGACTTTGCTGGTTCAGGCATTTCGTTACCATGCAACTCAACAGCAATGAACATGTTAAACAGAACATTTGTTCTGTCTTCTTATCAGCTTGTCAGTCATAATCTGTAAAGCACTATACACTAGACGAAAGGTACTATGCAAATTTCATGTTACCATGAATTTCATTTCATCATTTCTGCAACTATCCATGCAATATTTCAGTAATATTAAAATACTAAAGCTGAGGGTCTGTTTTCAACCAACAGCGGGATGTTAACTGTCAGGTTAACTTGCCAAATATCGCAGAAAAAGACAAAATGGAGGAAAAAAATCAAAAAGGAAGAGATCACCCTGCTTAGGGAAAAACTACGTGGGAGAAGCTGCTGAGTTCGGCGCCGCCCAGCAAAGTTCGCGCCACCTGTCCTCTCTTACGTCCGCAGACACGCTTTAAATACAGAAGCTCAACTAAAATGTTTCATACTCGACTCTTAACTCGTAAGAGACTAGATCAGTAAAAATGAGCGGAAGAGGAAAGGGAGGCAAAGGACTCGGTAAAGGAGGCGCTAAGCGTCACCGTAAAGTCCTCCGTGATAACATCCAGGGAATCACCAAACCCGCCATCCGTCGTCTGGCTCGCCGCGGTGGAGTCAAGCGTATCTCCGGTCTGATCTACGAGGAGACCCGCGGTGTGCTGAAGGTGTTCCTGGAGAACGTGATCCGTGATGCCGTCACCTACACCGAGCACGCCAAGAGAAAGACCGTGACCGCCATGGACGTGGTGTACGCACTGAAGAGGCAGGGCCGCACCCTGTACGGCTTCGGAGGTTAAACCTGATCCTGACCCGCTGATACCGAAACATAAAGGCTCTTTTAAGAGCCGCCCACCTCCTCTAAGAGATGTCCTATGACTGCACAATAGATATATGTGACTATGTGTGAACACATAACCTGTATGTAATGTTTCTTTCAACTTGTATTCATGCTCCAACTCATGTAAGGGCTCATTTATTAATACTTTGTGTATATAACTATAGACTTAACTTTTTGGGTGACCAGGTTGTGAAAACACTTTCCTCTCAAAATAAACGTGAGGTGATTAACAGGGTTACAAAAGTTCTGCTGCATGTGTATTTTTGGACTTTCCATTGATCTTTGCTTTTCTATTGCAAGCAAAAAAAATTATCACTGGTTAAAACTTCTATGAATTGTATTTCACAATTCATGTAAATGCACAATATTAACATGAACACAATAGCAGCATAAAAATAAAAACAATATAAAGTACAATACTAGTGCATTTACTTTAATTTAGTTCCAGTCACTGAGAATGGGGCTAGAAGTCATATATTCCAGAAGAATTATATAATTATCTTGTAGTAATTATGAGGAATTATCTTTCATTACTACTATGCATAGCATAAAGAGAAATTGAGATATTTAATTACTGTTAGCTCTACGGTACATTTAACAAGAATATGGTATTTAACTTTGCTAATTAAAATAACATGCACATCGAGCCTGCACACCTGCATGTCATACAGCACCTTGCCTCACCATTCACCGTGCATCATAATAGTTAAGTGCAATCATGGCAAAAAAAAACAACAGAAAATCAATTCAAATAACTTCACTATATATATACTGTATACATAAAAGTACTTCAAAATCTGTAATTAACACAAACACTGTGATTTAAAGGCAATTAAAAGCTTACAGCATCTGATTTTACCTGAAACAGAGAGAACAGAAAGATGATTTATCGCCTTCTTTTGTTGTAGTAAATTTCTCTTAACATTAATATTCCCCAATTTTTTACTTTGCATGTCTTGTATTATGTGTTTCTGTGTCATATATTTTAAATAGTAGCTGACAATGTAGTATGACATGCTGCATGCTATTTTTTATTTATTTATTTTTAACTAACATTAATATTTTGTTCTTTCTTATTATTGCGTATTATTTATTGTATTGTTGTTCCAGGGACTACAAATGAAGAAATTCCTCTTGGCTAACTGGCACATTTACAGCCATGACTATTAATATGCATTTTCATTGTTAAATAAGACGATGACTAAATAAATAAAAGTTATCGAGTTAATTCAATAATAATTTTACTAGTACACTGTACACCTACAAAAGTTATTTCATTTCTTGTAAATGCAGAAAGCTTCCCATGTGTCAACTTAACGCATATATAGTTAATACAACCATTACAGGTAAAATCCATTTTAATATAGATGAACATAAACAAATATAAACAGATACGTTGACATAAAAATGAGTTTTGACTTCATTTCTACATTGCAGAGGGGTAAGAAAAAATATTAATGTCTTGTTAAAACTTATAATTAATAGGAAAAAATAAGGTCAGAAGGGGTTTAGGTTATGAGCTTTTGCACTATTTTTAAAATGATTTGTATTGTTTACATGTTAACAAAATGTAAATATAATATCTTTTGACATATATCAACATATCAGCAGTGCCGTTTCATTTAAATTCACTTAATGTATATCCTCTGTTTAATCTTAAAGGGCCTGAGGCCTTGTTATTTTGCGTAGTGGCCCCAAGAAAGGTTTCAACACTACCCTTTTTTTCTAATCAAAAGGTTTTATATGGATATCAATGCCAGAATTTTTAAAATAATCTTGAATGTCAGTGAAAGTCCTCCCTTTTACCATCAGCAGAACACATAAAATAACTGTAACTGAAATACTGAGGCAAAACACAAACTGAACTGTAGTTATTTTCTTCAATCAGTGTAACAATGTACCTTTGACCACACTCCCACAGACAGCTGTCATTGATGGCTGTATTAATGAATTAGTACATTAACAATAATTAATAACCATTAATATGAAGTATGATACACACAAATAGCACAGAGAACAGTGTTGCAGATTATTTCTATTCAAAATAGTCTTAGAAGAAGTCATAGAGAAGAAATGTTCGCAGCCATAGAGCAGCTCTGACAGGACGTCTGGCTAAACTGTATCAGAAGCCTCATCAGTGTGTTTGCTGCGACCAGAATCGCTTCATTTTATTACAAACTGATGATCAACAGACGGATGTTTTTACTTTGAGTCTGTGAACAAACATGTGAGCCAGCTGGAAAACTGCTTTTGGTGGAGCTCGGATGTATTTTAGAACATTTTAGGAGAGAAATGAGAGAGAAAAGCGGCTGAGCAGCGCTGTCCACGGCGGTGATCAGGTGAGGTTTGTTCGCTCCACAAAGAAAAAGCAGAGAACATCAGAGCTCTACATGACTGAAATATGAAGAGACACAAGTCCGCTATCTGCTGCCTTCACTGTCAGCCTTCAACACTCGTCCCACACTGATTTTTTAGTCTTTTATCACTAAGAGAAAACACAAGTGTCAGACATTGACGCTGCACAGAGTAAGGCAGCAGCTGGACTGAGTCTCCACGGTTCTCATGGTGTGTTTAAGTGCAGCCTGCTGCCTCAGACTCTCCAACAGTCAACTCAGACTCTCCGTTTGTTTCGTGTCGGATCTGAACTCAGAGGACATAATGGCCGAAGTTGCTCCAGCTCCCGCCGCCGCCGCTCCGGCTAAAGTCGTGAAGAAGAAGGTTTCCAAGCCGAAGAAGACTGGCCCCAGCGTCAGCGAGCTGATCGTGAAAACTGTGGCCGCATCCAAGGAGCGGAGCGGCGTGTCTCTGGCCGCCCTGAAGAAGGCTCTGGCTGCCGGAGGCTACGATGTGGAGAAGAACAAGGCCCGCGTCAAGACCGCCATCAAGAGCCTGGTGGCCAAGGGGACTCTGGTCCAGACCAAGGGGACCGGCGCCTCCGGCTCGTTCAAGATGAGCAAGAAGGTTGAGACCAAGGCCAAGAAGCCCGCAAAGAAAGCTGCTCCTAAAGCTAAGAAGCCCGCCAAGAGCCCCAAGAAACCCGCAGCGGCTAAGAAGCCCAAGACAGCGGCAGCCAAGAAGACAGCAGCCGCAAAGAAATCCCCCAAGAAGGTCAAGAAGCCCGCAGCGGCCAAGAAAGCAGCCAAGAGCCCCAAGAAAGTGGTGAAAAAGGCTCCTGCAGCCAAGAAAGCACCCGCAAAGAAGGTGGTCAAACCCAAAGCCAAGAAGGCAGCACCCAAGAAGAAGTGAGCTGTCACCAATCTCAACATGTGAACCTGATCAAAGGCTCTTTTAAGAGCCACACATCTTATCTAAAGAGCATCATCCCAATTAGAATATGTCATATAAAGTACATTGATTAATACAATTGATATGTTTATTTATTATAGGGTAAAATGGTAAGTGACTGCAGTTATTATGGTATCAATTTATAATCATATTCTGCTAACTGCTAACTCATACTCTCAGTATAATTTAGTGATAAATAGTTTACTCTGAGCAGCATCAAATACAGAAAATAACTCAGAATGACATTGAACTGTAAATATATTGTGACAAATTAATTATATGTTAGATGAACAGATTACATCATAACAATAACTGATATGGAGAGAAATCACAAGATTTCCTCTTGATGTGTTTTACAGCAATATTTAATCTTATTATAACTCATGACTGTACAAATACCCTCCTTTCTAAATCATTGTATGACTTTTGTACCTTTTACCAATTTTTAATCAGAATCACTGTTACAGAGCTGAGTGTCTCTTAAAGAGGCTTTTTTGGAGCTGGTCAGCAAATCTTCAGATTAATAAGTATGAGTAGTGTAAGAACTAGTTTCCAATGATGTGTATAAATTTCAAAGACTAGTGTGTGTATATATATATATATATATATATATATATATATATATATATATATAGACATTGTTAAGTGATTTTTTACACCTGAGTAGTTATAATCTTTTAATAGTCTTGTTAGCAATGTAACAAGCATTACTTAATATATCAGTCATTTTGTAGTGAATGCAGTTTATATTTCTACATATTAACATATCAATATTTTGTGTACACTATGAACAGTACCAAGTTGTGTTTTCAAGAGTATCAGAGACATGAGGATGTGTGCTCTTTTTCAGGAGTGTGTGGCTCTTAAAAGAGCCTTTGGTTGGTTTCCAGCAGTCAGCCAGGTCCAGATTTACTTCTTGGCGGGCTTCTCGGTCTATAATAATTATAAGCCAGCAGTTGATGGAACATGATCTTTAGATGTCGGTTGTGGCTCTTAAAAGAGCCGTTGTGTTGTTTAGAGGAGCCGGTTTACTTCTTGGCGGGCTTCTCGGTCTTCTTGGGCAGCAGGACAGCCTGGATGTTGGGCAGCACGCCTCCCTGAGCGATGGTCACTCCGCCAAGCAGCTTGTTGAGCTCCTCGTCGTTGCGGACAGCCAGCTGCAGGTGACGGGGGATGATCCTG
Organism: Thunnus thynnus; assembly: GCF_963924715.1. Taxonomy (NCBI): domain Eukaryota; kingdom Metazoa; phylum Chordata; class Actinopteri; order Scombriformes; family Scombridae; genus Thunnus; species Thunnus thynnus. Next base: position 22,732,652 of record NC_089529.1, read on the forward strand.
GTCTTCTTGTTGTCGCGGGCAGCGTTTCCAGCCAGCTCCAGGATCTCAGCGGTCAGGTACTCCAGCACAGCCGCCAGGTAGACGGGGGCTCCGGCACCGACACGCTCGGCATAGTTGCCCTTCCTCAGCAGCCTGTGAACACGGCCGACGGGGAACTGGAGCCCGGCCCTGGAGGAACGGGTCTTTGCCTTAGCGCGGGCTTTGCCTCCGGTTTTTCCTCTGCCACTCATTTTTAAGTTCTTCTCGAGTTTGATCTCAAAGAAAATATGACTCTACCGGTGAAAACCCTCCTTTATATTTCCGCGTAGCGCGGGACGGTTGACGCCGGACCAACCAGAAAAGAGGCTTCAGCGGCGCAGCAGAGGGCGGCCCGCTATGAAGCTTTTCCCCCAATAAGGAGCGGAGGTTCAGGCGGTGGGTCGCTCCTCTAGGCGGTGCTGAGCTCCAGGAGGAGCCGCTCACCAATCAGGACCCGGAGGTCTGAAGCAGCGTCACAGTTACGCAGCCGCTCCGACACTTTAAGAGCAGCGTGACTCTTCTGCTCGGTATTATTTTCTCCTGATCAGAGAAAGAAGAAGCGATGGCAAGAACCAAGCAGACCGCTCGTAAATCCACCGGAGGCAAAGCCCCCAGAAAGCAGCTGGCCACCAAGGCTGCCCGTAAGAGCGCCCCGGCCACCGGCGGCGTCAAGAAGCCCCATCGTTACAGGCCCGGTACCGTGGCTCTGAGAGAGATCCGTCGTTACCAGAAATCCACCGAGCTGCTGATCCGCAAGCTGCCCTTCCAGCGCCTGGTGAGGGAGATCGCTCAGGACTTCAAGACCGACCTGCGCTTCCAGAGCTCCGCTGTCATGGCTCTGCAGGAGGCCAGCGAGGCTTACCTGGTCGGTCTGTTCGAGGACACCAACCTGTGCGCCATCCACGCCAAGAGGGTCACCATCATGCCCAAAGACATCCAGCTGGCTCGCCGCATCCGTGGAGAGAGAGCTTAAACTGTCTGCTGCTCCACCAACCACAACGGCTCTTTTAAGAGCCACTAACACTCACAGAGCACCATGTCCTGCTATTCATAATTTTATATTTGTACATCTATCATATTTTATTTATGGGAATATTCAAAAACAATTTGAGTGTAATTCTCCTCTGAAATGTATCCATTCAGAAGTATAAAATTATAGTAACATGTCATGGTTGAGAGAAAGATTGACATATACAAGATTACTGGACTTAATGCACTTTGATCTTTTTGCACTTGACTGTTAATGTAAATTACTTTTTTTGGTAAATTTTAATTATATGAAATTCAACATTTTTTTTTGTGACATACAAATACAAAATATAACTAAAGCTTATGTAACAGCCAAATATACATTGATAATATGTAGTATAATTACACAAAATCTGTGTAAATAGTTATAACCTGACATGCTATTCCTCCAGGGTCAATATGTGGAACGTTTGAGTCTCAGTTTCTGTTCACTTCTGTGAGTCTCCCCTATATATGATGTCTCCCACTTTAAACTCCTCCTTTTGTTGCTGTACTCCATGGGAGAGGTAAGTGACACTGGTCTTTCTGTTAAATTACGGTCATAAATTTACTTGTTAGCTTAAATTTATTGTGCAGTATGCTAATGTATTCCTATTTCATTTCATTTGTGCAGGAGCTCAAGTTACATATCACAATTGAGTGGAGGATTATTTACTTCTGTAAGAATAAACGGTGATTGCCTCCAAAGATATGCTGGTCTTAGCCTCTTCATCAAAACAACACAAACAACCCTAGATACCACCGATTACATTTATACAGTATAAAACATTTCAAAGAGTTAAAATTGAAAGTGCCCCTCAATCTACATATGTACATTTTCTTTAAATAAAAAAAATCAAGATACTTGCTTGATTTTATTCATTTGATTATTATATTAGTTGTGTTACCAACTCAAGTGGTCTAACAGATGTCACTTTCTAAATATAGTTTTGTTTCAGTTTTTATCCCCTTTCTTGTTATTCAAGTTACTTTTTTATTTTTTGCATTTGCTTCAAACTTTGAAGAACAAATTTTGAAAATTCACATATCAAAGTGTCATTTTTAGATGCATTTTATAGCTGACAGAAGCTGCTGTCTGGATTTCAGCTTGATATAACAATAGACTAAAAAAAATATGGACGTAGTCACCGTGGCGTCACCCATTGGTTTATGGACTGCAGTCTTGAAATTTCGAGTTTCGCGATTTGACCCTCGCCATCTTGGATTTGACCGTTGCCATGTTTGATTTATGGAGCCAGAAGTGACCATGTTTGGACGAGAGGGTGGAACTGACCATAGCACTAGCTGGGTTAGCACGGTGCATTTACAATCTATGGTTAACAGTGATAATGCTAATGCTAACACTAGCACTAATTTCCACTAGCGAAAAACAGGGCTAAAACCATTCAAACAAAATGTACTCACTCGAAAAACTGAACAGCCGACTCCTAAGAGGGTCTTTTATCACAACCAAATACTGACTTAGGTATAAGGCAACAAATATTACAATTAACTTTCATTAACTTAAAACACACTGTGAAATAGCAGTAGCTACACCTATACTCTGTGAATCTGGGGTTACGCGATGGTTACGTTACGTAATCAACGTTGTCACCATGGTAGCGACTTGTCAATCACAACTTAGCCGCGCCTTAAAGCATAAGCTGCTTTATCGTCTATTTCACTCTAAATGGGGCCATAATTTACTAAATGAACATCATGCTGTATTGAAGAAGACTTGAAACTAGTGATTGAGACCATGAACTCATTAGGAAACTGTTTACTGAGGTAATAAAACAAGTGAGAAGATCAAAGATGTGTATTAAACAACATATGAACTGACATTTGTCAGGGAACATCTGCTCAATAAATTAAAATATTTCGGCCTGTAAATCAAATTATTGAGGCAGAAATAAAAGTCACGGTCATTTAATCTCCATTTATTTTTTGTATATTCATTGCATTGTAAAAATCAACGTGGATTGTATTTCATGAAAACATTATGGTCAAAATATATAGTAAATCCGTATTAAGGTCAATGGACTCGTGTGAGTCTTTTGCAGATTATTGCCCACATTGACACACGCAAAAGTGTGCAAATATAATATAATCTGCCCCAGATTAATTTTACAGTAACAAAACCAGTGTTACTACACTAAAACCATATACCAGTAGATGAAGTCTATAAATACATGAGATTTGTTTTACTGAGCTCCACATGGCTGCATCACAACATTCATCTCCATCATTGAAATGTGACATGATATGACACTAATTAACAGTTAATACTAGTCAATATTTAGTGTAATATTTAATGTTCTTCCTCCCAATAACCTTTATAGCAGCCACTGACAAATTCTCATTTTGGGTGTAGTGTAAAGACTTAAAAACCCCTTGGTCCAACTATTTGTATATAATTTATCTGATCAATTTTAGTCAAAATGTTGATATCTCACAATACAATCACAACACTTCACATTGAAGAAACCTGTAGACACAGTTTTAAGGACTGATTGCTCTCAGTTGAAGTTGTGGGTGGTCCTGAAAAGGACCTTTGTGTTGTTGGTACAGACAGCGGATTTACTTGGAGCTGGTGTACTTGGTGACGGCCTTGGTGCCCTCAGACACAGCGTGTTTGGCCAGCTCACCAGGCAGCAGCAGACGGACGGCGGTCTGGATCTCCCTGGAGGTGATGGTGGAGCGCTTGTTGTAGTGAGCAAGGCGGGAAGCCTCACCGGCGATGCGCTCAAAGATGTCCCCCACAAAGGAGTTCATGATGCCCATGGCCTTGGAGGAGATGCCGGTGTCGGGGTGGACCTGCTTCAGCACTTTGTACACGTAGATGGCATAGCTCTCCTTGCGGGTCTTTCTCTTCTTCTTGCCGGTCTTGGTGGCTTTAGACACGGCCTTCTTGGAGCCTTTCTTCGGGGCTTTCACTGGATCAGGCATGGTTGGTCGTTGGATTTCCTCAAACGAATAATTATCACATTTCCAAACGGCCTCTATATATCCATCTGATGCAAATTTGACTGCGCCGTTGCTCGAACAGGATTGGTTGACTTCTTGTTAGCTAGACTGAGCATGCGCAGTACAAGACACCGTCCCAACCTCTGAAGAACGATCTGACCGCCTTTTTACTTATAAACCCACCTCATCTGAAAAGTGTCCACTGTTCATCATATAATATGCTGTACAAAAACCCATAACTATAGAGAAATAAACACATTGTATTTAGATTTAGTATCCTCTAAGATGATCTGTTTTATCAATCTATGATAAAAATTAATAATAATAAAATCTATGGATAGATTTTATTTCATCAAGTTTTTGGTGCTGTTCTCTGTGGAATAACAGTACTTTTCAAAAATGATGTTAATATGAATTCTATTGATTCTCCTGTGCTGAACCCAGCTGACACATGAAGATCATGTAACCCCATTTATCATCTCAAAACACCTCAGATTTGTTTTGAGAAGTTTTCACAACCTAGTCACCTGAAAATAAAGCTTATTAATAACTTTTAGTTATGTTCAAAGCACCAGTAAATGATTTGTCATTAATTAAGCCCTTAATTTCTTCATCTTTATGGTGAGTTGAGCATGAGCACAAATTGAAAGAAACATTGAAATCATTATATACAAAAGCTACGTACACATATATGTAATCACTAACTTCTTTTGTAACTCAATAAATCATCTCAGATTTATTCTGAAAGAAAGGAGGGTGTTTTCACAACCTGGTCACCTAAAAATTAAGCCTATTAATAGTTTGTAGTTATATACAGAAAGTGCCTAATGATTTAATTATTAATTAAGCCCTTAATTGCTTATACACTGAGTTAGAGCATAGACACATTGCAAGAAATATTGAGATTATTAGAAGGGGACATCCTCGCTCACTTCAGCGTCATCTTGAGGAGACGACAACTACTCATGACGTATATCACCTCAACTGTTAAATATGTAGAAGTCAGCTCTCAGTATGTAGAACTTTACACTGTTACTTAATAATTTCTACATAATGATAGCTGGAGGGAAAACACCTGATAACTGCTCCAATTTTATCATTTGATTATAGATCTATAGCAGCGTCTGTCTGTCACAGAATAAGACACAAAACCCATTAATTTCTGAAAGAACAGAACTGACATAAAGGGACAATAGAAACAGCTGTAGCCTGCAGAATATGAATATGAATAAATAAAATGTTGCTTATTTAGTTTGTGAAAGTCTGACGTGCTTTTCAGGCTCAGGATGATCTTATAGGAGACACGCAGTTGTGCAGCGTCATATTTTCCTGAAGGAGCTGAGATGTCCTTAAACGGAGAAGAAGAAAGGAGAAGCCTCTTGGCTTATGAAGGAAAAAAAGTAACGAGAGTGTTTTTTATGATTGATTCATGATTCAGTCATTTTCATTTTATGAACAAAAATGATCAACTGCTGTTGTGCTTTCATTCTTGCTCCACAAGTAGTTTTGCTGATCCACTGTATTACAACAACAGCCCGACTGCTTACTGTCCCGTCAGATCAGCTGACCAATCAATAAACACATTGAATCAAAGGGGTGTTTTGCTATCCGGTAAAAAAACTTCGGCATTAGATACACCTGTGGTTCCTTGCTCTAAGCTCCTCCAGGAGCCTCCTCTCTCCTCGCTCCTAGTCTCCTCAAGGTGCATTTAAAGGATTGGAATATCCTCCATGATGGCGGAGTGAGATCGGTTTCCGGGTCATGGAGGAAAGAGGACACAAGGAAACACAGAATTAGCGTAATGAAAGGTCAAATGTTGAGGCCAACCACTTTATGTACCAGCAGGCATGAAAGAGCTTTTCTTTGTTTGAACAAATCAAGAACAGCAAGCCACAATGCTGAAAAGGATTGACTACACATTTTTCCAATGATTTAATGCACAAATGAAAAACATCTCCTTCGAGCCGGAGTTGAACCAGCGACCTAAGGATGACTACCGTTTTCCACCTACAGTCCTCCGCTCTACCAACTGAGCTATCGAAGGGAGCACATCCTGAACCATTGTTCAGGATTTGCATGGGAGCAGAAAATTAATTTTGGGAAAACTTCACCATTATGAGTTGAACATGGAAAGCAATCACCTGTATTACATTAAATGTGTCTTTAAAACAACATTAATCACAAACTACTACTACACATGGTGAACACGACCCCTCTGGGCTAGGTGATATCAATTTCGACATAGAGGCCGGCAAGGTACTGCGCCACCTGACGTGGAAGAGCTTTTTTCAGTCCCAGAAGATGAAGCAATGAACCCCATATGCCTGAAAACCATTGCCTTGAGTATTCTTCCAACACTAATAATTTACAAATGAAAAACACCTCCTTCGAGCCGGAGTTGAACCAGCGACCTAAGGATGACTACCGTTTTCCACCTACAGTCCTCCGCTCTACCAACTGAGCTATCGAAGGGAGGATCTCCTGTACCATCGTTCAGGTTTTGCATGGGAACACAAACTGATGTTTGATTGACTTCATTTTGGGAAAATTTCATCACTATGAATTGACCATGGAAAACAACCACCTGTATTACATTCAATGTGTCTTTAAAAGGACAATACTCATCACAAACTTACTACTAATCTAGTTAAAGTCATTGAAGAACCACTACACATTGTGAACACAACCCCCCCGGGCTAGGTGATATCAATTTCGACATAAGGGTTGGCCAGGTGTTCACCACCTGACGTGGAAGGGCTTTTTTCAGTCCCAGAAGATGAACCCCATGTGCCTGAAAACCATTGCCTTGAATATTCTTCCAACACTAACAACGTACAAATGAAAAACAGCTCCTTCGAGCCGGAGTTGAACCAGCGACCTAAGGATAACTGCCTTTATCAACCTACAGTCCTCCGCTCTACCAACTGAGCTATCGAAGGTTGGGCCTCCCATAACATCGTTCAGGTTTTGCATCGGAACACAAAATGGTGTTTGACGAAATTTTGTTCAGCAAAACTTCACCATTATGAGCTGAACATGGAAACAGACAACTGTCTTACCCTATATGAACAAATTTCATGACAAACGTACTACCGATCTACTTAAATCCCTAGAACAACCACTACACACAGTCAACATGAGCTCTCCCCGGCTAGGTGCTACAACATAGTGCACCCTCCGACGTTGAAGGGCTTATTTTAGTCCGAACAGATGAGGCAATGAACCCCACGTGCTGGAAATGCTTGCCTTGATATTCTTCCGATGTTAACAAGGAACAAACACCTCCTTCCAGCCAGAATTGAACCAGCGACTTAAGGATTTCTGCCATTATCAATCTACAGTCCTCTGCTCTCTGAACTGAGCTATCCAGTATATCGTGTACCTTTCTTCAGGTTTTGCATGGGTGCAGACATTGATGTCTGACCAAACTTTGTTTAGTAAGACCTCAACATTGGAATGCGTTAAACATGACAAACAGCCGTCCCTTTTTCACCCTACATGTTTGCTTGAAGCAAGAACGTTTATGAGGAACAAACTAACTATTTACTTAAACTCACCACCAAACCACTAAAAATGTCCTCTTAGTTTGTCTAACTTCTATAAGGTCCAACAGTGAGGCCAACCACTTTATGTACCACCAGGCGTGGAAGAGCTTTTCTTTGTGTGAACAAATCAAGAACGGCAAGCCACAATGCTGAAAAGGATTGACTACACATTTTTCCAATGATTTAATGCACAAATGAAAAACATCTCCTTCGAGCTGGAGTTGAACCAGCGACCTAAGGATGACTACCGTTTTCCACCTACAGTCCTCCGCTCTACCAACTGAGCTATCGAAGGGAGCGCATCCTGAACCATTGTTCAGGTTTTGCATGGGAGCAGAAAATTAATTTTGGGAAAACTTCACCATTATGAGTTGAACATGGAAAGCAATCACCTGTATTACATTAAATGTGTCTTTAAAACATTAATCACAAACTACTACTACACATGGTGAACACGACCCCTCTGGGCTAGGTGATATCAATTTCGACATAGAGGCCGGCAAGGTACTGCGCCACCTGACGTGGAAGAGCTTTTTTCAGTCCCAGAAGATGAAGCAATGAACCCCATATGCCTGAAAACCATTGCCTTGAGTATTCTTCCAACACTAATAATTTACAAATGAAAAACACCTCCTTCGAGCCGGAGTTGAACCAGCGACCTAAGGATGACTACCGTTTTCCACCTACAGTCCTCCGCTCTACCAACTGAGCTATCGAAGGGAGGATCTCCTGTACCATCGTTCAGGTTTTGCATGGGAACACAAACTGATGTTTGATTGACTTCATTTTGGGAAAATTTCATCACTATGAATTGACCATGGAAAACAACCACCTGTATTACATTCAATGTGTCTTTAAAAGGACAATACTCATCACAAACTTACTACTAATCTAGTTAAAGTCATTGAAGAACCACTACACATTGTGAACACAACCCCCCCGGGCTAGGTGATATCAATTTCGACATAAGGGTTGGCCAGGTGTTCACCACCTGACGTGGAAGGGCTTTTTTCAGTCCCAGAAGATGAACCCCATGTGCCTGAAAACCATTGCCTTGAATATTCTTCCAACACTAACAACGTACAAATGAAAAACAGCTCCTTCGAGCCGGAGTTGAACCAGCGACCTAAGGATAACTGCCTTTATCAACCTACAGTCCTCCGCTCTACCAACTGAGCTATCGAAGGTTGGGCCTCCCATAACATCGTTCAGGTTTTGCATCGGAACACAAAATGGTGTTTGACGAAATTTTGTTCAGCAAAACTTCACCATTATGAGCTGAACATGGAAACAGACAACTGTCTTACCCTATATGAACAAATTTCATGACAAACGTACTACCGATCTACTTAAATCCCTAGAACAACCACTACACACAGTCAACATGAGCTCTCCCCGGCTAGGTGCTACAACATAGTGCACCCTCCGACGTTGAAGGGCTTATTTTAGTCCGAACAGATGAGGCAATGAACCCCACGTGCTGGAAATGCTTGCCTTGATATTCTTCCGATGTTAACAAGGAACAAACACCTCCTTCCAGCCAGAATTGAACCAGCGACTTAAGGATTTCTGCCATTATCAATCTACAGTCCTCTGCTCTCTGAACTGAGCTATCCAGTATATCGTGTACCTTTCTTCAGGTTTTGCATGGGTGCAGACATTGATGTCTGACCAAACTTTGTTTAGTAAGACCTCAACATTGGAATGCGTTAAACATGACAAACAGCCGTCCCTTTTTCACCCTACATGTTTGCTTGAAGCAAGAACGTTTATGAGGAACAAACTAACTATTTACTTAAACTCACCACCAAACCACTAAAAATGTCCTCTTAGTTTGTCTAACTTCTATAAGGTCCAACAGTGAGGCCAACCACTTTATGTACCACCAGGCGTGGAAGAGCTTTTCTTTGTGTGAACAAATCAAGAACGGCAAGCCACAATGCTGAAAAGGATTGACTACACATTTTTCCAATGATTTAATGCACAAATGAAAAACATCTCCTTCGAGCTGGAGTTGAACCAGCGACCTAAGGATGACTACCGTTTTCCACCTACAGTCCTCCGCTCTACCAACTGAGCTATCGAAGGGAGCGCATCCTGAACCATTGTTCAGGTTTTGCATGGGAGCAGAAAATTAATTTTGGGAAAACTTCACCATTATGAGTTGAACATGGAAAGCAATCACCTGTATTACATTAAATGTGTCTTTAAAACATTAATCACAAACTACTACTACACATGGTGAACACGACCCCTCTGGGCTAGGTGATATCAATTTCGACATAGAGGCCGGCAAGGTACTGCGCCACCTGACGTGGAAGAGCTTTTTTCAGTCCCAGAAGATGAAGCAATGAACCCCATATGCCTGAAAACCATTGCCTTGAGTATTCTTCCAACACTAATAATTTACAAATGAAAAACACCTCCTTCGAGCCGGAGTTGAACCAGCGACCTAAGGATAACTGCCATTATCAACCTACAGTCCTCCGCTCTACCAACTGAGCTATCGAAGGGAGGATCTCCTGTACCATCGTTCAGGTTTTTCATGGGAACACAAACTGGTGTTTGACCAAATTCTGTTTGGCAAAACTTCACCATTATGAGTTGAACATGGAAAACAACCACATGTATTACATTCAATGTGTCTTTAAAAAGGACAATATTCATCACAAACTTACTACTAATCTACTCAATGTCATTGAAGAACCACTACACATTGTGAACATGACCTCCCCTGGGCTAGGTGATATCAATTTCGACATAGAGGTTGGCCAGGTGTTCACCACCTGACGTGGAAGGGCTTTTTTCAGTCCCAGAAGATGAAGCAATGAACCCCATATGCCTGAAAACCATTGCCTTGAGTATTCTTCCAACACTAATAATTTACAAATGAAAAACACCTCCTTCGAGCCGGAGTTGAACCAGCGACCTAAGGATAACTGCTATTATCAACCTACAGTCCTCCGCTCTACCAACTGAGCTATCGAAGGGAGGATCTCCTGTACCATTGTTCAGGTTTTTCATGGGAACACAAACTGGTGTTTGACCAAATTTTGTTTGGCAAAACTTCGCCATTATGTGTTGAACATGGAAAACAGACAACTGTCTTACCCTATATGTTTGTTTAAATGAACAAGATTCATGACAAATGTACCACCAATCTATTTAAAGTCCTTGAAAAACCACTACATATGGTCAGCATGAGCTCTCCTCAGCTAGGTGCTACAACATACTGCATGTACTGCACCACCATGTGAAAGGGCTTATTTTAGTTCAAACAGATGAAGCAATGAACCCCACGTGCCAGAAAACACTTGCTTTGATATTCTTCCATTGTTAAGGAACAAACACCTCCTTCAGCTGGAGTTGAACCAGCAACCTAAGGATGACTGCCATTATCAACCTACAGTCCTCTGCTAAACAGAGCTATCGAGTATATCTTGTACCATTCTTCAGGTTTTGCATGGGTGCAGACTTTGATGTCTAAAACTTTACTTAAACTCACCACAAAACCACTACAAATGTCATCTTAGTTTGTCTAGGTTCTATAAGGTCCAACGTTGAGGCCAACCACTTTATGTACCATCAGGTATGGAAGAGTTTTTCTGTCAGCCACAATGCTGAAAAGGATTGAATACACATTTTTCCAGTGATTTAATGCACAGATGAAAAACATCTCCTTCGAGCCGGAGTTGAACCAGCGACCTAAGGATGACTACCGTTTTCCACCTACAGTCCTCCGCTCAACCAACTGAGCTATCGAAGGGAGCACATCCTGACCCATTGCTCAAGTTTTGCATGGGAACAGAAACTGATGTGTGACCTAATTCATTTTGGGAAAACTTCACCATTATGAGTTGAACATGGAAAACAACCACCTGTATTACATTAAATGTGTCTTTAAAATGACAACAAAGATCACAAACTTACTACTAATCTAGTGAAAGTCATCGAAGAACCACTACGCATGGTCAACATTAGCTCTCCTCAGCTAGGTGCTATAATATACTGCCATGTAGTGCACCACCTGACATGGAAGGGATTATTTTAGTCGGAACAGATGAAGCAATGAACCCCACATGCCTGAAAACGCGTACCTTGATATTCTTCCATTATTAACATGGCACAATTGAGAAACTCCTAGCTGCCTGTAGCAGCATTATGGCTAACTGCAATGGGAAATATATCTGGGGCAGCTTGTTGGCTCAACTAACTGCCCTGTGCATATTCATCTGCGCACGCCAGTTTGTTTACATGTACTGAGGCTGAATTTCACTGCGGTTTGAGTGTAAATAAACTAAAAAATCTATGTGCAATGGCAGATTATCCCATGGACTAGCTGCCTATAGCAGGATTATGGCTAACTGCAGATGGATCTAGAACCGGGGTATCCTGTTCATCGGTGATTAGTATATGTCTGATGCTGTGGATAGCTCAACATCCGTTGGACCAGCAATCTAAGGATAAATTTCCATTTCCATCCTACAGTCCTCTGCTGTACCAACTGAGCTATTGAAGGGAGTATGTCCTGCACCATCGTTCAGGTTTTGCATGGGTACAGACGTTGATGTCTCACAGACATTGGTTTAGCAAGACCTCAACACTAGATTGCGTTAAACATCTTAAACAGCCACCTGTCTCACCCTATGTTCTAGCTGAACATAATTATATCCATGAAAGTACTAGATCCCACTTAAAGCCACTGCAGATCGTTATACACGGTTGCTCAGTTTATTTAGGTTCTATAAGGTCTAATGTTGAGGTCAAAAATAAAAAATGCAATATACTTTGACAGAAAATACAAACTCTACCTTACCATTCACTGTAGAATCAGGATCAAACAGGTTAAGGATTTATTTGATTGAAAAGTTAGAAAGTGACAGTTTATTGGATGGTTGGTTGCTAGGGGTGGGGGAGTTCAAGATAGTTCTCCCTCATTGCAGTTTAGCTACTGAGTTACAAGGCTGGAAGACCACAATGTCTTTGGGTAAAAAAGATGGATTGGGGGAGAGATGCAAAGATAGATGTTTGGTTGCGCTGGTACATTTTTAACAAAATCTTGTAATGCTGTGCATATTGCACCATTTACGATTTCAATTGGTTTTCATATTTTGGTTTTTTTTGTGCAAAATCACTTCAGTGAATGTATGACTGTGCTACAAAGGCATTAGGGGCACTTCAGATGCCTTGGTGGCTGCCACACACCATTCTCCAGTCACTTCATTGGACATCTGACCACCTGCACTGATGTTGACTGTGTAAATTAGTGTAATACAGTAAATTGGAGGGATTTTGGCGTTAAATACAGTGTATTCCGTTTTTAAAATATTTAGTGTGTGATCTCATCAGTCATGTACGTGTTCCTGTGCCTAAACCAGTCCATATCAGTTGACTGTAGCAAAGTGGAAGTGTACCAAAGCACTTCTTGGCATCCACCTCCATGTCCAATCACTTTGTTCAATTTCGAGAGCTTTTTTTCTTTTTTTGCACTGACTGCATTAACAGCTGTTGCAGCTGACAACCTCACGGACTTTCTTCTGATGTTAATACTGCTGTCATTCTCCACAGGAACAATATAAACATCAACATTCATGAGTGGTTTTACCATAGACTGTAAAAAATATGGACGTAGTCACCGTCGTTTTGAAGCCTCGAGTTTAGCGATTTGACTGTTGCCATGTTTGATTTTTGGAGCCAGAAGTGACCATCGTATTGGACGAGATGGTGGAACTGACTATAGTGCTAGCTGCTAGCTCGGTTAGCACGGTGAATTTACAATCTATGGTTAACAGTGATAATGCTAATGCTAATTTCCACTTGCGAAAAACAGAGCTAAAACCATTAAAACAAAATGCACTCACCGGAAAAACTGAACAGCTGACTCCGTAGAGGTCCTTTTATCCAAACCAAACGCTTAGCAAGACTTTTTAAGGTGACTAAATGTTACAATTAACTGTCATGAACTGAAAACACCCTGGGTACATCCCAAGTCTCTTATTTGATCTTTCCTCGCTCCTCGCTGAACCGGAAGTTGTTCAGGTCCGCCATTTTGACGGGCGTCCCGGTCCCAGGTCTCCTATTTCTTATTTCGAGTATCAAGTAGCGAGTAAACAGAAAGCAGCCTTCACACCGGCCGACACAACCACTTATTGGATATCAGTCATTGATTGGACGCTGCAGCTGATCGGACTGATCTGATACATCACAACATCACTGCAGTTTTATACCAGTGTGATCGAGACAGATAACATTAAATTTAAGTGTACCACTCCCAAGTTTTATATTTTTTTGGTTTTCTGATTCATCATCAAGTTAAAAAAATATGTGTTAACTGTCCGTCTGATCAACAAAAGAACCATAAACAACTTTCTTCATTTAAGATTTGTCTTTTTCATGATCTTGCTGTTTCCCCCATGAACTGTTATTATGGATAAAGTTAAAGTCAGGGAGAGTCTATCTGCCAGCAAGAATCACAGTTTAAACACATTTATATTTTACATAATTTGTCAATTCAGTCACATGTGAGGCTGAAAATTCCTGAGCGTCAGGTTTGATATAAGTTACATAATTTCAATTTTCCCTGAACTATTTAGCCTAAGAAATAATTCCCAGTGTTCAAAAGACACTCTTATCATATTCTGGGTTATTAAATAATGAATTCACAATCAGAATATCAATAAATACAGACGCAAATAATAAATAGATAATATAAAGCATTCTGCCAGTTTCACATGCAATGGTTCATGTGCTCTAAGCAAGACACAGTACACAGTATACATACAGAATGCGGGTTTTTATTCATGTGCAGGTGTTTATTGAACAGGTAACAGGCTACAAAGAGAACTGATAACGAGCATCTTTATTGGTATTATCACAGTGCACATGTGTGAAGACACGAGCTCATCATCAAAAGTCCCTACAGCTGTTAAAGCCGACTGACAGTCTGTCAGTTTATTAAATATTCAAAGACGTGTATTAAACAACGTGTGAACTGACATTTGTGAGGGAACATTTACTCAACAAATGAAAATATTTCGGCCTGTAAATCAAATTATTGAGGCAGAAATTAAACCCACGGTCACTTATTCTCCGTTTATTTGTTGTATATTCATTGCGTTGCGAAAATCAACGTGGATTATTTTGATTATTTGTCGGGTGACCTCTGAAGTATTGCATGCAAACTTTATAGTATAACAGCAGCGACACCCTGTGGTTTAAATATTTAGTGCATTCGTATCAAGGTCAATGGACTCATGTGAGTCTTTTCACCATACTGTATATAAAGACATTATTGCTGATTTAATGCCCACATTGACACACGCAAAAGTGTGCAAATATATCCAAAAATATGCCCCAGATTAATTTTGCAGAGCATTTAAATATAGTAACAAAACTGGTGTTACCATTACAACAAAACCATATACAGTAGATGAAGTATACAAATACATGAACATGACATGTTAAGATTTGTTTTATTGAGCTCCACATGGCTGCATCAGAACATTCACTTCCATCATTAAAATGTGACATAACACAATGAAAAAAAACAATTCTGAGTCAATATTTCGTGTAATATTTGTTTTTCCTCTCAATCTTTATAGCAGCTAATACCTCATTGACAAGTTATCATATCAAGTGTGGAGTGGAGACTAAAAACCTTTGGTCCAACTATTTGTATAGTTTAGTCAAACATTAAGCTAAACGCTGATCTCTTAAAATACAACAATACTTAGTGGAGAAAACTGAACACATTTAGAAGGAATAAAGCTCTCTGTTGAAGTTGTGGGTGGTCCTGAAAAGGACCTTTGTGTTGTTGGTACAGACAGCGGGTTTACTTGGAGCTGGTGTACTTGGTGACGGCCTTGGTGCCCTCAGACACGGCGTGTTTGGCCAGCTCACCGGGCAGCAGCAGACGGACGGCGGTCTGGATCTCCCTGGAGGTGATGGTGGAGCGCTTGTTGTAGTGGGCCAGGCGGGAAGCCTCACCGGCGATGCGCTCAAAGATGTCCCCCACAAAGGAGTTCATGATGCCCATAGCCTTGGAGGAGATGCCGGTGTCGGGGTGGACCTGCTTCAGCACTTTGTACACGTAGATGGCATAGCTCTCTTTGCGGGTCTTTCTCTTCTTCTTGCCGGTCTTGGTGGCCTTAGACACGGCCTTCTTGGAGCCTTTCTTCGGGGCTTTCACTGGATCAGGCATGGTTGGTCGTTGAATTTCCTCAAACGAATAATTATCATACGTCCAAACGGCCTCTATATATCCATCTGATGCAAATTTGACTGCGCCGTTGCTCGAACAGGATTGGTTGACTTCTTGTTAGCTAACTGAGCATGCGCAACACAAGACACCGTCCCAACCTCTGAAGAACGATCTGACCGCCTTTTTTACTTATAAACCCAACTCATCTGAAAAGTGTCCACTGTTTATTATATAATATGCTGTACAAAAACCCATAACTATAGAGAAATAAACACATTGTATTTAGATTTAGTATCCTCTAAGCTCATATGTTTTATTGATCTATGATAAAAAATAATAATAATAAAACCTATGGATAGATTTTACTTCATCAAGTTTTTGGTGCTGTTCTCTGTGGAATAACAGTACTTTCCAAAAATGATATTAATATGAATTCTATTGATTCTCCTGTGCTGAACCCAGCTGACACATGAAGATCATGTAACCCCATTTATCATCTCAAAACACCTCAGATTTGTTTTGAGAAGTTTTCACAACCTAGTCACCTGAAAATAAAGCTTATTAATAACTTTCAGTTATGTTCAAAGCACCAGTAAATGATTTGTCATTAATTAAGCCCTTAATTTCTTCATCGTTATGGTGAGTTGGAGCATGAGCACAAGTAGGAAGAAACATTGAAATTATATACAAAAGCTACATATATGTAATCACTAACTTCTTTTGTACCTCCATAAATCATCTCAGATTTATTCTGAAAGAAAGGAGGGTGTTTCCACAATCTGGTCACCTAAAAACTAAACCTATTAATAGTTTGTAGTTATATACAGAAAGTGACTAATGATTTATTAATTAAGCCCTTAATTGCTTATGTACTGAGTTAGAGCATAGACAGAAGTTGCAGGAAGCATTGAATTTATATACAAAGGCTTCAATTGTTAATAAATTGTAACAGGACATCTCTTTGAGAAGGTGGGCGGCTCTTAAAAGAGCCTTTGTGTTTCGGTATTAGCGGGTCAGGGTCTGGTTTAACCTCCGAAGCCGTACAGGGTGCGGCCCTGCCTCTTCAGTGCGTACACCACGTCCATGGCGGTCACGGTCTTTCTCTTGGCGTGCTCGGTGTAGGTGACGGCATCACGGATCACGTTCTCCAGGAACACCTTCAGCACACCGCGGGTCTCCTCGTAGATCAGACCGGAGATACGCTTGACTCCACCGCGGCGAGCCAGACGGCGGATGGCGGGTTTAGTGATTCCCTGGATGTTATCACGGAGAACTTTACGGTGACGCTTGGCGCCTCCTTTACCGAGTCCTTTGCCTCCCTTGCCTCTTCCGCTCATTTTTACTGATCTAGTCTCTGATGAGTTAAGAGTCGAGTATGAGACATCTCAGCTGAGCGTCGCTACTTAAAGCGTGTCTGCGGACGTAAGAGAAGACAGCTGGCGCGAACTTTGCTGGGCGACGCCGAACTCAGCAGCTCCGCCCACGTAGTGTTTAAAACTGCATTACAAAACGTTGAGTCTTAATATTGTTGTCCTTTTATGAAAGCGGATTACTCACATAAAACATGATAAAACCTGACAATCTGACTGACAGACTGACTCTTCATATCGGTCTGAATGTGATAGTTTAACAACCGATGCAGCGTTTATGAAGTTTTTATGAACTGGACTAGCTGACGTTAGCAGCTTTATTTCAGCTTTATTTCCAGATGATGCACCACCTGATTTAAAATAGACATCATCTGAATAAAGCCGTCAGGAAACTCTATGCCTTCATCACAGCCCAGATCAAGGCCAATAATATAAAAACCTTTTGTGTCTTCAGGTTTGTGTAAGATTTCTGGTAAAATACAGACTGTCCCACATTACTTGCCCTTTAATTGCACACGTTTCTTCTTTATAATTTCATCTAATATCTCATTACATCTATTCATAATTATCTTATCTTACCATGTCTGGCTCTCCCTCTCCTCCTTCTCCACATTGAGAGATCTCTAACCCAGAGAGCATTTCTGGAGATGGCGGCAGAGACATTTTTAACAAAAACTATTTTCAATCTGGTACCAAACTGTATAGCTCCCAGCCCCCCCTCCCATATTCTTTGCTTTTATATAATGGGTGCTTTTCTTTACGCTAACGTGTCTCCTCGATTCCCTCACTTGCGTCTCTTCCTCGCGTCTTAGCTCCTCCCAACGAGGATGAGAGAGAGCGATGTGAGGAAGGAGGAATTTAATTCACCAAACGAGACGTCCTCGCTTACTCCAGCGTCATCTTGCGGAGACGACAACTACTCATGACGCACATCGCCTCAACTGTTAAATATGTAGAAGTCAGCTCTCAATATGTAGAACTTATTAAGTTCATAAACAGTTTAAACTCTAAAGTTTAAACTCAAAATTCATTCATACAATCAATTAATACTTTACACTGTTACTTAATAATTTCTACATAGTGATAGCTGAAAACACCTGATAACTGCTCCAATTTTATCATTTGATTATAGATCTATAGCAGCGTCTGTCTGTCACAGAATAAAACACAAATAGACAGTTGAAATCCGTTAATTACTGAAAGAACAGAACTGACATAAGGGAGCAATAAAAACAGCTGTAGCCTGCAGAATATGAATATAAATAAAGAAAATGTTGGTTATTTAGTTTGTGAAAGTCTGATGTGCTTTTCAGGCTCAGGATGATTTAATAGGAGACATGCAGCTGTGCAGCGTCACATTTTTCTGAAGGAGCTGACACGTACTTAAACGGAGAAGAAGAAAGAAGAAGCCTCTTGGCTTATGAAGAAAAAGAAAGTTACAACAGTGTTTTTTGTGATTGATTCATGATTGAGGTAAGTTTTAATTTTATGAACAAATATGACTGACTGCTGTTTTGCTTTCATTCCTTCTCCACAGGTAGTTTTGCTGATCTACTTTATTACAACAACAGCCCGCCTGTTTACTGTCCCGTCAGATCAGCTGACCAATCAATAGACACATCGAATCAAAAGGGTGTTGCCGTCCGGTAAAAAAACTTCGGCGTTAGATACACCTGTGGTTCCTTGCTCTAAGCTCCTCCAGGAGCCTCCTCGCTCCTCACTCCTAGTCTCCTCCAAGTGCATTTAAAGGATTGGAAGATCCTCCATGATGGCGGAGTGAGATCGGTTTCCGGGACATGGAGGAAAGAGGACACAAGGAAACACAGAATTAGCGTAATGAAAGGTCAAATGTTGAGGCCAACCACTTTATGTACCAGCAGGCATGAAAGAGCTGGGTGCTACAACATAGCGCATCACTCGACGTTGAAGGGCTTATTTTAGTCAGAACAGATGAAGCAATGAACCCCACGTGCTGGAAACGCTTGCCTTGATATTCTTCCGATGTTAACAAGGAACAAACACTGTGGTGTATTTTCATTGAGAGTCATGGTGTGCTAACAGACAATATTAAGCTATGCAGGGTGATTTTATGAACATTATAAGAAATAAGTGATAGTGTGTTGAATTCTTATTGATGATGTATATGTACTCTCACAAATAACAGAAGCAAGATATGGATACGGAAGTGTGGTAAAAGAATCATAAGTCAATCATAATTCATACACTGGATGAATTTGAGTGTGTTTGTATTACATGTCACTTTGCTTGGGTTTGCATTAAAGTCTTCACCTTTTTAAAAATACACTCTAGAGGAGATCAAGAAATAAGGGTGCAAAATGGAAAGAATAACATATAAAAAAAATAAAGTAAGGAGACACGTTGGCAATACTGGTGTAAAATGATCCCCAACAGTTATATAAAAAAAGGGACATAACTAGAGAGAACTGAATATGCATATCCAGTTCAGCCCAAAACCTATCTTGAAGAGTTTTGACCGACAACGAGTGACTAAGATAAATTATAATGGTGAAATTGGCTAAAGATAAAGAGGATGGACAATAAGTGTGACCTATGCAGACCCAAGGGTATAAAAACCTACGCCCTGAGGCCAGAACCCTCAGAGCGACCTGGTTCATCTTGTATGCACTGTTTGCTCTCCTTTTTTGCTGGCATTAAAGAACACTGTGCTGCTTGGACCCCTGACTACTGATTTTTGAGGAGTAGTTTTTTGACCTTGTGTTTTTCCAACTGCAATCCATCAATTTGACACGATAACACCTCTCTCCTGCCGGAGTTGAACCAGCGACTTAAGGATTACTGCCATTATCAACCTACAGTCCTCTGCTCTCTGAACTGAGCTGTCCAGTATATCATGTACCTTTCTTCAGGTTTTGCATGGGTGCAGACATTGATGTCTAACCAAACTTTGTTTAGTAAGACCTCAACATTTGAATGTGTTAAACATGACAAACAGCCGTCCCTTTTTCACCCTACATGTTTGCTTGAAGCAAGAATGTTTATGAGGAACAAACTGACTATTTACTTAAACTCACCACCAAACCACTAAAAATGTCTTCTTAGTTTGTCTAGCTTCTATAAGGTCCAACAGTGAGGCCAACCACTTTATGTACCACCCGGCGTGGAAGAGCTTTTCTTTGTGTGAACAAATCAAGAACGGCAAGCCACAATGCTGAAAAGGATTGACTACACATTTTTCCAATGATTTAATGCACAAATGAAAAACATCTCCTTCGAGCCGGAGTTGAACCAGCGACCTAAGGATGACTACCGTTTTCCACCTACAGTCCTCCGCTCTACCAACTGAGCTATCGAAGGGAGCGCATCCTGAACCATTGTTCAGGTTTTGCATGGGAACAAAAACTGATGTTTGATTGAATTCATTTTGGGAAAATTTCATCACTATGAGTTGAACATAGAAAATAACTACCACATTAAATGTGTCTTTAAAACAACAACATTCATCACAAACCTACTACTAATCTAGTTAAAGTCACTGAAGAACCACTACACGTGGTGAACATGACCTCCCCTGAACTAGGTGATATCAATTTTGACATAGAAGTGGGTCAGGTGTTCACCACCTGACGTGGAAGGGCTTTTTTCAGTCCCAGAAGATGAACCCCATGTGCCTGAAAACCATTGCCTTGAGTATTCTTCCAACACTAACAACGTACAAATGAAAAACAGCTCCTTCGAGCCGGAGTTGAACCAGCGACCTAAGGATAACTGCCTTTATCAGCCTACAGTCCTCCGCTCTACCAACTGAGCTATCGAAGGTTGGGCGTTCCATAACATCGTTCAAGTTTTGCATCGGAACACAAAATGGTGTTTGACCAAATTTTGTTAGGCAAAACTTCACCATTATGAGCTGAACATGGAAACAGACAACTGTCTTAGCCTATATGAACAAATTTCATGACAAACATACTACCGATCTACTTAAATCCCTAGAACAACCACTACACACGGTCAACATAAGCTCTCCTCGGCTAGGTGCTACAACATAGTGCACCATCCGACGTTGAAGGGCTTATTTTAGTCCGAACAAATGAGGCAATGAACCCCACGTGCTGGAAACGCTTGCCTTGATATTCTTCCAATGTTAACAAGGAACAAACACCTCCTTCCAGCCAGAATTGAACCAGCGACTTAAGGATTTCTGCCATTAACAATCTACAGTCCTGTGCTCTCTGAACTGAGCTATCCAGTATATCGTGTACCTTTCTTCAGGTTTTGCATGGGTGCAGACATTGATGTCTGACCAAACTTTGTTTAGTAAGACCTCAACATTGGAATGCGTTAAACATGACAAACAGCCGTCCCTTTTTCACCCTACATGTTTGCTTGAAGCAAGAATGTTTATGAGGAACAAACTGACTATTTACTTAAACTCACCACCAAACCACTAAAAATGTCTTCTTAGTTTGTCTAGCTTCTATAAGGTCCAACAGTGAGGCCAACCACTTTATGTACCACCCGGCGTGGAAGAGCTTTTCTTTGTGTGAACAAATCAAGAACGGCAAGCCACAATGCTGAAAAGGATTGACTACACATTTTTCCAATGATTTAATGCACAAATGAAAAACATCTCCTTCGAGCCGGAGTTGAACCAGCGACCTAAGGATGACTACCGTTTTCCACCTACAGTCCTCCGCTCTACCAACTGAGCTATCGAAGGGAGCGCATCCTGAACCATTGTTCAGGTTTTGCATGGGAACAAAAACTGATGTTTGATTGAATTCATTTTGGGAAAATTTCATCACTATGAATTGACCATGGAAAACAACCACCTGTATTACATTCAATGTGTCTTTAAAAGGACAATACTCATCACAAACTTACTACTAATCTAGTTAAAGTCATTGAAGAACCACTACACATTGTGAACACAACCCCCCCGGGCTAGGTGATATCAATTTCGACATAGAGGTTGGCCAGGTGTTCATCACCTGACGTGGAAGGGCTTTTTTCAGTCCCAGAAGATGAACCCCATGTGCCTGAAAACCATTGCCTTGAATATTCCTCCAACACTAACAACGTACAAATGAAAAACAGCTCCTTCGAGCCGGAGTTGAACCAGCGACCTAAGGATAACTGCCTTTATCAACCTACAGTCCTCCGCTCTACCAACTGAGCTATCGAAGGTTGGGCCTCCCATAACACCGTTCAGGTTTTGCATCAGAACACAAAATGGTGTTTGACCAAATTTTGTTAGGCAAAACTTCACCATTATGAGCTGAACATGGAAACAGACAACTGTCTTACCCTATATGAGCAAATTTCATGACAAACGTACTACCGATCTACTTAAATCCCTAGAACAACCACTACACACGGTCAACATGAGCTCTCCTCGGCTAGGTGCTACAACATAGTGCACCACCCGACGTTGAAGGGCTTATTTTAGTCAGAACAGATGAGGCAATGAACCCCACGTGCTGGAAACGCTTGCCTTGATACTCTTCCGATGTTAACAAGGAACAAACACCTCCTTCGAGCCAGAGTTGAACCAACGACCTAAGGATTTCTGCCATTATCAACCTACAGCCCGCCGCTCTCTGAACTGAGCTGTCCAGTATATCGTGTACTTTTCTTCAGGTTTTGCATGGGTGTACCAGCAGGCATGAAAGAGCTTTTCTTTGTGTGAACAAATCAAGAACAGCAAACCACAATGCTGAAAAGGATTGACTACATATTTTTCCAATGATTTAATGCACAAATGAAAAACATCTCCTTCGAGCCGGAGTTGAACCAGCGACCTAAGGATGACTACCGTTTTCTACCTACAGTCCTCCGCTCTACCAACTGAGCTATCGAAGGGAGTGCATCCTGAACCGTCATTCAGGTTCTGCATGGGAACAGAAACTGATGTTTGACCAATTTCATTTTGGGAAAATTTCATCACTATGAGTTGAACATGGAAAACAACTACCACATTAAATGTGTCTTTAAAACAACAACATTCATCACAAACCTATTACTAATCTAGTTAAAGTCACTGAAGAATCACTACACATGGTGAACATGACCTCCCCTGGACTAGGTGATATCAATTTCGACATAGAAGTGGGTCAGGTGCTGCATCACCTGACGTGGAAGGGCTTTTTTCAGTCCCAGAAGATGAAGCAATGAACGCCACGTGCCTGAAAACCATTGCCTTGAATATTCTTCCAACATTAACACGGTACAAATGAAAAACACCTCCTTCGAGCCGGAGTTGAACCAGCGACCTAAGGATAACTGCCTTTATCAACCTACAGTCCTCCACTCTACCAACTAAGCTATCGAAGGGAGGACTTCCCATACTATCGTTCAGGTTTTGCATCGGAACACAGACTGGTGTTTGACCAAATTTTGTTCAGCAAAACTTCACCATTATGAGCTGAACATGGAAAACAGACAACTGTCACTAGGTGGTATAACATACTGCACCACCTGACATGGAAGGGCTTATTTTAGTCCAAACAGATGAAGCGATGAACCTCACATGCCTGTAAACGTTTGCCTTGATATTCTTCCATTATTAACATGGCACAATTGAAAAACTCCTAGCCGCCTGTAGCAGCATTATGGCTAACTGCAAAAGGATATAGATCCGGGGTAGCAGGGTAAAATACAAACTCTGCAGATAGATACAAACTCTAGATAGAAAAGTTAGATAGTGACAATTGATTGGATGGTTGGTTGCTAGGGGTGCAGGAGTTTGAGATAGTTCTCCCTTATGGCAGTTTTGCTACTGAGATTCGAGGCGTGAAGACCTCAATTTCATGGGGTAAAAAAGATGGATTGGAGGAGAGATGCAAAGATGGATGTTTGGTTGCACTGGTACATTTTTAACAAAATCTTATAATGCTATGCATATTGTACCATTTAACTGGTTTTCATGTTTTTTCTGTGCAAAATCACCTCAGTGAACGTACGACTATGCTACAGAGGCATTAGGTGCATAGAGTGCACTGGAGATGCCTTGGTGGCTGTCAGACACACACCATTCACCCGTCACCTCATCGGATATATCACCACCTGCACTGATGTTGTCTGTGTAAATTAGAGTAATACAGTAAACTGGAGGGATTTTGGAGGTAAATACAGTGTCTTTTGTTTTTAACATATTGAGTGTGTGATCTCATCAGTCATGGACATGTCCCCGTGTCTACACCAGTCCATACCAGTGGACTGTAGCAGAGCATTTCTTGCTTCCAATTCCATGTCCGATCACTTTGTTCAATTTTGAGAACTTTTTTTTTCACTGACTGCATTAACAGCTGTTGCAGCTGACAACCTCGCAAACTTTCTTCTGATATTAATACTGCTGTCATTCTCCACAAGAACAATATGAATATCATATAGTTTGCAACTGCCATTTTGTATAAAGAGAAAAAAAGAGTTCCCTTTATACATCCATGTTTTAAAGCCTCGAGTTTAGCGATTTGACCGTCGCCATGTTTGATTTTTGGAGCCAGAAGTGACCATCGTATTGGACGAGATGGTGGAGCTGACTATAGCGCTAGCTGCTAGCTCGGTTAGCACGGTGCATGTACAATCTATGGTTAACAGTGATAATGCTAATGCTAATTTCCACTTGCGAAAAGCAGAGCTAAAACCATTAAAACAAAATGTACTCACCGGGGAAACTGAACAGCCCACTCCTTAGAGGTTCTTTTATCACAACCAAACGTTGAACAAGACTTTTTAAGGCGACAAAATGTTACAATCAACTTTCATGAGCTGAAAACACTCTGGGTACATCTCAATTCTTTTAATTTATGTCTCCTCACTCCTCGCTCCTCGCCTGAATCGGAAGTTGTTCCTGATGCGCCAAGTCTCTTATTTTGCTTGGAGGAGCGAGGAGCAAGGAAACATGAGAGCAGACTTCACGGAAGTCTTTTACCGGCCGACACGCCCCCTTATTGGATATCAGTTATTGATTGGACGCTGCACCTGATCTGACTGATCTGGTACACCACTGCGGTTTCATACCGAAGTGGAGACAGATTAAATTTAAATGTATCATTCCCAAGTTTTATGTTTTATTTGTTTTCTGATTCATCATAGTTAAAAATCGCTCAGGAATTGAATTTTCAGCCTCACATGTGACTAAATGGAAATGACGATAAATTATGTAAAATGTAAATGTGTTTAACTGTTATTATGGATAAAATTAAAGTCAGGAAGAGTCTGTCTGTCAGCAAGAAACAGTTTAATGGAGGAAATAATAGATCATGAAAAGAAAAATCTTTCTAATACATGAAGAAAGATGTTAATGGTTCTTTTGTTGATCAGGTCGACAATTAATAGATTTTAACCATATGATGAATCAGAAAACAAGTAAAGCATAAAACTTGGGAGTGATACATTTAAGTTGAATCTATAATCTGTCTCCACTTCGGTATGAAACTGCAGTGGTGTATCAGATCAGTCAGATCAGGTGCAGCATCCAATCAATAACTGATATCCAATAAGGGGGCGTGTCGGCTGGTAAAAGACTTCCGTGAAGGCTGCTCTCATGTTTCCTTGCTCCTCGCTCCTCCGAGCAAAATAAGAGACTTGGGACGCTCCTTTTCAGCAGCCTTTTCACCACTCAGGGGTTTTTGTTTTTGAAAGCAAATTGTTTTATTGGCATATAAAATTGCCCCCCACCCCTCGGATTTCATCAGGTGGGACAATGATATAGTTTGATGTGGTCACCAGCCGCCACTGTTATATATATATATATACACACACACATACACATATACTTTCCTACTATATAAAATAATCTTTTTTTAAAAAATGCCCTCAGGTTGTTTTTATGAACTGTTCATATTAAACAAAAACTTAAACTCCCAAGAATGAATACATAATGATTATTTAAGTTATTTTTATTTGTTATTTTAATGGTATATTTTTACAAACCATGCTGCAGGCAAACAGTAATTAAATTATTGTGTGACAAAATAATCTCAACTCAAGGTCCACTTACTAGCTTTTTCAGAGCTACATGATTGTCCTTAAGAATATTAAAAAACCAGCAAATGTGCGTGAATATTTCTCCCTCAAACAATTTACAAAGACACATAAGTAGTTCTGTTCTGACTGAAGTAGCGCGTTTAAAGGTATCCTTTGACGTTTCTGACCACTAGTAACGCTACGGAACAATGTTTTTATGAGTGGATCCCCACTTTATTTACCTTGTGCATGCATATAATGACACATATACAGGTGAGGCAATACACAACCATTCATTTCATGACCAGGTTTATCCTCTGATTTTAATTTTACTTTTCAGTGTGCTAATATTATGTATGTTTATCTGCAGTCATTCAGCTGATGAATGTTGAATTAAATCTGATAGAGAGCTGTCTGACAAGAAGTTATTTCACCTAATTATTAAAACTTTTTCTTATTTATCACTTCTGGCTTGTCTTTTTGATAGTCCTGCAACAAGCAGAAAACAGTCTGACATCAAATTAACAGATGAATGAATGACTGAATGATATTTATTGTCATTATACTCAGGTACAATGAGATTTCACATGGCTTCTCCTGATGTAGTTACAGTAAATAAATAAAAGAAGTAAAGCAGCAGTATAAGTTGTTCATTTTCCTCTGTTCATTACACAAACTATTGCACAAACTGTCTGTTGGTCAGTTTGATAGTGTTAAGAAGAACTTATTTGCTATTTTATGCACTATTTCAATGTTATTTTTGTGTCAGATGAAATTACTATTAAGATAAATGTAAAATGTTATTGAAAATTAAAGGGAAAAATCCAGAAAATGTATATCATTCAAAAAGCAATAAGAGAGATTATGATGATTCTCTGTGGTCTAAACAAAAAAAGGACTCTTTCATTTTCATTTTTTTAATGTTTATTTTTATGGACTTATTGTGGACATTGTTATTGTTATTGTTGTTTTTATGATTATGTTTGTCATTATTATGACATAATGGCTCATTGGCTCCTAATTGCTCATCAGCAGCAGCTCCTGACCCAGCCCAAGCTCTCTAAGAAGACGAGGAAAAACTCCCCAAAATCCTGCGGCCAGAGGGAAAATGGGAAGAAACCTCGGGAAAGGCAATTCAAAGAGAGATCCCCTCTCCTCGGATGACTGGGGGTGCTACAGGAACTACAAGTGGGAAAAAAGTAAAAGTATTAATGTAAAATGTCCAAAATAATGAGCCGAATTAGATTATTCCAATTAAAAACGGTCCAGCCGCACTCGTCCACATCCGCCTTCCTGTCAAAGAGAAAACAGTGCTAGTGGTATTCATGTAATGAGCGGCCGTAAGTGAAAACAAATCTTGATTGATGATGACTGATGATTTTAAATGTTTGTAGGTGTGTGTAGTGTGTGTAGTGTGAGTTTATCTGAGCCATGGGTGGTGCTGTAGTTGCTCAAGTGTGGGTCGCCGCTCGGGAACTTTGGTCAGACAACTCTGCAAGAAATCCTGGCATTCTGGAGAGAAAGAAGGAGAAGAAAGATGAAGGCAACAGCTTCAGCGATCCATCAAAATGTGAACTAAAATAAACAGAATTATGTCATGTTTGCCTATAAGCATGTTTTTCATACCGTTGGACAGCTTGTTGCTGATTTTTAGCTTGTTGCCCAGGAACTCTCTGGTCTCAAATGATGATTTCCTGTGCAGAATTTCATACAGGACTACTCCCAGCTGCCAAACTGTTGTGGGGCCGGCACGGTAGACACAACAACTGTACCACTCCGGGGGGATGTGACATGAGGTACCTGAAATACACAGACATAATAAAGACTGTGAGGATGAGGAGGCGGAGAGGCTTTCTTTAAATGCAAAAGTCACCGATCGGTAAATTAGTGAAGAGTGGGAGTAGTACCCAGACATCATACCGTAAAAGATGCGGTACGACGATCCTCTCTTAACGAAGCAGCTCAAGCCAAAGTCAATGAGACGGACACGTGGGACATCAGCGCCAGTCTCGATCAGGATGTTTTCCATCTTGATGTCTCGGTGAAAGATGTTTTTATCCTGAAGTTCTACTGTAGCGTCCAGCAGCTGTTTCAATATGATCTGAGGAAGAGATAGAGAGAGAGATGAGGGGAGAGGGAATGTTTGAAAAAACATCAGAGGATCTGCCAACATGGCCTGAACTTGCACACAAACACATATTCACCAGGATCCTCCAGTTACTTACCTTGGCCTCCTCCTCTTCCAGGCATCCTCCGTTGATCTCATTGTATGTGAAGAGGTCTACAGATGGGACTGGTCTCTCCAGGACCAATATGAGCTCCTCGTCCAGATCGTACCAGTCCAGCAGGGACACAGCTGATTCAGTCATTCCGAGTTTTAACATCACGGCGACCTCCACAGAGAGCTGGTTCCCATTCTTATCCTGAAACATCAAAACAAATAGAAGGTTAAGGGAAAGAAGCTCCATAAATACTCATAAATAATCCATAAGGCATTTAGTTCAGTCCAAGAAATGTTGGTGTTGCTCACTTACCACTTGTTTGCAGAACACTTTATCGTTTGGGACGTGTTTAATGGCTACCTACAAGACACAAACAGGTATTTGGTTAACACTTTCTGAACGTACTGTGTTGGGCTGTGTTCAGACCGACATGAAATATTATCCCTGTGTAAAAAAATGCAGCAAAACAATGCACGTTAAACATGAGAATGTGTATGTAACACTTACTGGTAAATTATCTGCTTTGCGGTAGCCGGCAAACACAGATCCACAGCCTCCTTCACCGAGCTGGTTCCCCTGTTCATATTTGGCCTCAAATTTTGCTAAACAGTGACAGAGACATTTTATTTTAGTTCAGTTGTTAGGAACATTAATTAATTTCATGTTACTTAAAGCCTTCAATAATCTATCGACCAACCTCTGCAGGCTTCTACTGAGGAAGTGAAGTCTTCCTTGATCTCTTCTTTGGTCTCTTTCAAGTCAACACTAATCTTCTTCTCCCTGGTTGGTCCTTCTCCATCAGCAGTGGCTCCCCTCTTAACGCCTCTCGGGGCCAGAGATGTACTGCACCCCTCTAATAGGCTGCTGCTGCTCTCTACAGATGAGAAACACCCAGAGTAATATTAGATTGTTGATGATGATAAAAAAAAGTACAGTGTTGGAGTTGAGATTTAGATATCCTCGCTTAGCATAAAGATTTGAGGCAGGGGGAACAGTTACCCTGGCTCTGTCCAAAGTGGAAAAAATATGCCTACCAACACCTCTAAAGTTGACGCATTTAAAAACACATTTCTCTCTTCCCTCCAGTGGCATCTATCCATAGTTTTGTTTTATTTGTTCAAGTTTATATATATTATAGATTTTTGACTTAAAAACCAACAGTTTGTGTGTGTTTTGTGGATTATTCATTGCATTTAGGGTGCTGTTTTTGCAAAGAGATGTTGCTTTTTTTTATTTTTAAATATAATTTGTTAATGCTGTGAGCACCAAAAATGGAATTTTATTTTTCACCTCCATTGTAGTGGGGTGAAGGGAAAAAATCTCAGAGACAGATATCTTAAAACCTTAACAAATAAAACCACAATATCTGCAATAATAGATACCACTAGATGAAAGTGGGATTTTTTTTCTTTGTAATCTGGGTTAACTGTTTAAGACTGAGCTGATCCTAATGCCCCAGTTGATGGACATTTCAGTGTTTTCTGTAATAATGAATCCTGATGATATACACTTCCATCTGTAATTTCACATGGTGAACCTACCTCTTCGAGTGTCCGTTGAGGAGGATGCGGACTTCCCTCTTTTCAGACCAACACCTTCTTCTGAGGTGTCACAAGGCTTGGCTTTAGAGACCCTTTTCCTCTTTTTGGGGGTCTCCTTGTCAGGACTGGCCTTTCCTTTCCTGGCCCTGGTCCTGCCATCCTTTGCAGCCTGTGGACTTTGTTGTGTCTGGCTGCTATTAATCTCTGCAAATGAGAAAACAGTGGAATATTAATTTGTTGTGAATTTTTGTCTCTAATTGTATAAAGTAATCTTTTTTTTTTTTTTTTTATCAAGACACAGTTCAGACTCAGATCCCAGATACCTTGTCAAGGTGAGAAAAAGGGCTCAGCAACAGGAATCTGAGAAATTAGTGCCAACTGATAAATGATGTAAATTAGTATAAATAAGTGATTGCCAGTTTTTTCTCACTTACTTCTTCTCCTAACAGCTGGAGATTGACAAGGTTTTGCAGAGTCTTTGTTCATGACGGCGTTTAAACAAGTTTTTAACACGATAACGTCGATGCAACGAGCGAATGTCGATCCAACGATTCAGTATCTGACAGTTTGTCTCGTGTTCTGAGGGTTTGATGAACAGAACACGGAATGTTGTGTCATGTTCTGTTATGACTTCACGTCTGTGACATCACACAGAATGCGTTTGATCAAAATGGCTGCCGAATATTGAATAAGATAAACTGTGTATGTGAGGCATT
This sequence comes from Thunnus thynnus, assembly GCF_963924715.1. Taxonomy (NCBI): domain Eukaryota; kingdom Metazoa; phylum Chordata; class Actinopteri; order Scombriformes; family Scombridae; genus Thunnus; species Thunnus thynnus. The sequence continues at coordinate 22,763,188 of NC_089529.1, forward strand.
TAATCATGCATAATATTTATTTATATATAAGACTATAATGATGATTAACATTCTTTAAGTTTTAGTTAAAAATATTAAAAGTCAAAAACATTAGTATATACATATCATACACATATTACACACACACATAAATAAATAAATACATTTTATATATATATATATATATATATAGAGAGAGAGAGAGAGAGAGAGAGAGAGAGAGAGAGAGAGAGGAGGAGAAAGAGCAGTGTGTGAAGTGGTGGTGGTGGGGGGGGTGCAATTGGTGGAGGTGAAGTGGGGGACAGAGGAGGACAGGTGCCTGCTGTCCTCCGCAGGGCGGGATCTCTTCCATTGGACTCAATGTATTTCATTTTTTTTCATGCTAATCTGTGATTGGCCATGACACGTAAACTGACGCTCCAAGGGAGGCTGTCCTCCCTTACCAATCAACAACCAGAATGCAATATTGACATCGAGTTGGTCCAATGATAGGTTCCAGATTTCATCTTCAATTCTCTCCACCGTAAGGCAGAGTCGCAGCAGTAGATAGATCCTTGTTGTAGCTTGTTGTAGCAGCCTGAACGCCTCTTTATAAATCCATGGAAGGACTGTTAAGGACTGTTGTTAAGCTAACGGGAGAAATTATCTGGTCTGTGCAGTACAGCAGCAGCAGGACGCTGCCGTGGAGGCTCGAGAGATAAGCAACCGGAGAAACAACCAGGAGAGTTAGCTTGTTTGTCATTGTTGCTAATCATATCAGACTGGTTAACCAGCAGCCACAAAGTTCTGTTAACTAACAAACAAGATGACCAACAGTCACAAATGGACGTTATGACATGAATACATCATCTCCATGAAAGAAAGAAGAAGACGTCAGATAACGTGAGTCAGATACAGCTTCTCTCTCTCTGTCTCTTTGGTCGCTAATTTCATCTCTCATGGTCAAATGTCTCTGTGTGGCTGTTTTGTGTGTTTTAACTGATGTTAGCGGTGAATGTTTGTTATCATCGAGTTTGGATGATGGGACAGAGGCTGTTTCATTCACTGTTCAAAAGAGGAAGGTTTCATGCCTCATATTGCAATAACTGAGCATTGAATATTTTATATATTTTATTTTATTTTATTTAAACATTGGACATCTTAAATGTTGTTTTAATTTAAGACCATGGGCAAAAGTTCCTTGCTGTTTCTGGCTGTAAGTGTGTTACAGAATAAATGGAAAACAAAGATTTATTTGTCTCCCCCCTTTTTTTTCACTGATCCTAATAATGATCTGATCCGTGACTCAAATCCGCGATACGATCCGAACAATGAGTTTTGTGTTCATGTTAACACCCCTAGTGTTAACATATCAGCTTTGTAGACTATATTTTGTATATCGTACACATAAATAAGAGTGTGTAAGTCATGTATTTGATACATGCATTAATACTTTCTGATGTGAACCTACACTTTTAGATCTGTGAGTGTTTTTAGTGTTCAGTCTTTCTAGTATTCAGCACTGATCTGAACCTGTATCACATCATAAGCTTTGTGCTACTTTATATATTTCTGTATACTAAGAAAATACACAACATATCACATGTAAATCATGTGCTATGTTTTCTGTTTTTGATGAGAACATAAATTTGTTGTCACAATAGAACAGTACTATAAATTTGAATTTCACTTTGTTGGTAAAATGACACATTTGAACCACTCCATGGCTAAAATGAGCACTTCTTTGTTTAGAAACATTGGGTGCATCCCAAGTCTCTTAAATTGCATCCACGTTTCCCTTGCGTCTTTTCCTTGCGTCTTAGTCCCTCCCACCGTGGATGCAAGGAGAGACGCAAAGAAACCAAGCGAGGAGAGAGGAAACGAGGAAATTTGTTTTAAGAGACATGAGACGTCCTCTCCTCTGAAGCGTCATGTGAAGCGACGTCCGTTTCTGATGACGGCGACAGCTGATCACAGCTGGATCAGCTGTCAGTCGGCTTTAACAGCTGTAGAAACCATTTCTACTCGCAGAATGCGTTTATACTATTTATTGATCATTTCCATCTGTATTTTTTGATAACCCTGATAGCGAATTCATCATTCAATAACCCAGAACATGATCAGGGTGTCTTCTGAACACTGGAAAATATGTATTTGGCTAAACGTTTCAGGGAAAATGGAAATGATGTAACTCATATCAAACCCGACACTCAGGAGTTTTCAGCCTCACGTGACTGAATGGAAATGACGATAAATGATGTAAAATATAAATGTATTTAACTGTTATTATGGATAAAGTTAAAGTCAGGAAGAGTCTGCCTGTCAGCAAGAAACATTTTAATGGAGGAAATAACATCATGAAAAAAATCTTTCTAATACATGAAGAAAGTTGTTAATGGTTCTTTTGTTGATCAGGTCGACAATTAATAGATTTTAACCATATGATGAATCAGAAAACAAGTAAAGCATAAAACTTGGGAGTGATACATTTAAATTGAATCTATAATCTGTCTCCACTTCGGTATGAAACTGCAGTGATGTATCAAATCAGTCTGATCAGCTGCAGCGTCCAATCAATAACTGATATCCAATAAGGGGGCGTGTCGGCCGGTAAAAGACTTCCGTGAAGGCTGCTCTCGTGTTTCCTCGCTCCTTGTTCCTCGGAGCAAAATAAGAGACTTGGGACGCCCGTCAAAATGGCACACCAGGAACAACTTCCGGTTCAGCGAAGAGCGAGGAAAACTCAAATGAGAGACTTGAGATACACCCAGAGTGTTTTCAGCTCATGGAAGTTGATTGTAACATTTCGTCGCCTTAAAAAGTCTTGTTCAGTGTTTGGTTGTGATAAAAGAACCTCTAAGGAGTGGGCTGTTCAGTTTCCCCGGTGAGTACATTTTGTTTTAATGGTTTTAGCTCTGTTTTTCGCAAGTGGAAATTAGCATTTGCATTATCACTGTTAACCATAGATTGTAAATGCACCGTGCTAACCGAGCTTGCAGCTAGCGCTATAGTCAGCTCCACCAACTCGTCCAATACGATGGTCACTTCTGGCTCCAAAAATCAAACATGGCGACAGCCAAATCGCTAAACTCGAGGCTTCAAAACATGTATAGGTAAAGAGACTTTTTTTTCTCTTTATACACTACGGCAGTTCGCAAACTTTATGATGTTCATATTGTTCCTGTGGAGAATGACAGCAGTATTAACATCGGAAGAAAGTTTGCGAGGTTGTCAGCTGCAACAGCTGTTAATGCAGGCAATGCAAAAAAAAAGCCACCAAGGCATCTCCAGTGCACTCTATGCACCTAATAACTCTGTAGCACAGTCGTATGTTCACTGAAGTGATTTTGCACAGAAAAAAAAACAATTAAAATCGTAAATGATGCAATATGCATAACATTACAAGATTTTGTTAAAAATGTACCAGTGCAACCAAACATCCATCTTTGCATCTCTCCTCCAATCCATCCTTTTTACCCCATGAAATTGAGGTCTTCACGCATTGTATCTCAGTAGCTAAACTGCGATAGGGGAGAACTATCTCAAACTCCTGCACCCCTAGCAACCAACCATCCAATCAATTGTCACTATCTAACTTTTCTATCTATGTAGAGTTTGTATTTTACCGTGCTACCCTGGATCTATATCCCTTTGCAGTTAGCCATAATGCTGCTATAGGCAGCTAGGAGTTTTTCAACTGTGCCATGTTAATAATGGAAGAATATTAAGGCAAGCATTGTCAGGCATGTGGGGTTCGTTGCGTCATCTGTTCGGACTAAAATAAGCCCTTCCACGTCAGGTGGTGCAGTATGTTAAAGCACCTAGTGTTGTTCATTTAAACAAACATATAGGGTAAGACAGTTGTCTGTTTTCCATGTTAAGCATATAATGGTGAAGTTTAGCTGAACAAAATTTGGTCAAACACCAGTTTGTGTTCTGATGCAAAACCTGAACGATGTTACAGGAGGCCCAACCTTCGATAGCTCAGTTGGTAGAGCGGAGGACTGTAGGTCAATAAAGGCAGTTATCCTTAGGTCGCTGGTTCAACTCCGGCTCGAAGGAGGTGTTTTTCATTTGTACATTGTTAGTGTTGGAAGAATATTCAAGGCAATGGTTTTCTGGCACGTGGGGTTCATTGCCTCATTTTCTACGACTGAAAAAAGCCCTTCCACGTCAGGTGATGCAGCACCTGACCCACTTCTATGTCAAAATTGATATCACCTAGTTCAGGGGAGGTCATATTCACCACGTGTAGTGGTTCTGCAGTGACTTTAACTAGATTAGTAGTAGGTTTGTGATGAATGTTGACATATTTAATGTGGTAGTTGTTTTCTATGTTAAATTCATAGTGATGAAATTTTCCCAAAATGAATTCAATCAAACATCAGTTTTTGTTCCTATGCAAAACCTGAACAATGGTTCAGGATGCGCTCCCTTCGATAGCTCAGTTGGTAGAGCGGAGGACTGTAGGTGGAAAACGTTAGTCATCCTTAGGTCGCTGGTTCAACTCCGGCTCGAAGGAGATGTTTTTCATTTGTGCATCTTTGGAAAAATGTGTGGTCAATCCTTTTCAGCATTGTGGCTTGCAGTTCTTGATTTGTTCACACACAGAAAAGCTCTTCCACGCCTGGTGGTACATAAAGTGGTTGGCCTCAATGTTGGACCTTATAGAAGTTAGACAAACTAAGAGGACATTTTTACTGGTTTGGTGGTGAGTGTAAGTAAATAGTTAGTTTATTCCTCATAAACGTTCTTGCTTCAAGCAAACATGTAGGGTGAAAAAGGGACGGCTGTTTGTCATGTTTAACGCATTCAAATGTTGAGGTCTTACTAAACAAAGTTTGGTTAGCCATCAATGTCTGCACCCATGCAAAACCTGAAGAAAGGTAGGCTACATGCTATACTGGATAGGTCAGTTCAGAGAGCGGCGGACTGTAGGTTGATAATGGCAGTAATCCTTAGGTTGCTAATTCAACTCCGGCTCGAAGGAGGTGTTTGTTCCTTGTTAATATCAGAAGAAAATCAAGGCAAGCGTTTCCAGCACGTGGAGTTCATTGCTTCATCTGTTAGGACTAAAATAAGCCCTTCAATGTTGGGTGGTGCACTATGTTGTTGCACCTAGCCAAGGAGAGCTCATGTTGACCGTGTGTAGTGGTTGTTCAAGGGCTTTAAGTAGATTGGTAATACATTTGTCATGAATGTTGTTCATTTAATCAAACATATAGGCTAAGACAGTTGTCTGTTTTCCATGTTCAGCTCATAATGGTGAAGTTTTGCTGAACAAAATTTGGTCAAACACCATTTTGTGCTCTGAAGGAAAACCTGAACGATGTTACAGGAGGCCCAACCTTCGATAGCTCAGTTGGTAGAGCGGAGGACTGTAGGTTGATAATGGTAGTTATCCTTAGGTCGCTGGTTCAACTCCGGCTCGAAGGAGGTGTTTTTCATTTGTAAATTATTAGTGTTGGAAGAATACTCAAGGCAATGGTTTTCAGGCATATGGGGTTCATTGCTTCATCTTCTGGGACTGAAAAAAGCCCTTCCACGTCAGGTGGTGAACACCTGGCCAACCTCAATGTCGAAATTCATATCACCTAGCCCAGGGGAGGTCATGTTCACAATGTGTAGTGGTTCTTCAATGACATTAAGTAGATTAGAAGTAAGTTTGTGATGAATATATTCCTTTTAAAGACACATTGAATGTAGCTAATACATGTGGTTGTTTTCCATGTTCAACTCATAATGGTGAAGTTTTGCCAAACAGAATTTGGTCAAACACCAGTTTGTGTTCCCATGAAAAACCTGAACGATGGTACAGGAGATCCTCCCTTTGATAGCTCAGTTGGTAGAGCGGAGGACTGTAGGTTGATAATGGCAGTTATCCTTAGGTCGCTGGTTCAACTCCGGCTCGAAGGAGATGTTTTTCATTTGTACATTGTTAGTGTAGGAAGAATATTCAAAGCAATGGTTTTCAGGCACATGGGATTCATTGCCTCATCTTCTACGACTGAAAAAAGCCCTTCCACGTCAGGTGATGAACACCTGACCCACTTCTATGTCAAAATTGATATCACTTAGTTCAGGGGAGGTCATGTTCACCACGTGTAGTGGTTCTTCAGTGACTTTAACTAGATTAGTAGTAGGTTTGTGATGAATGTTGTTGTTTTAAAGACATTTAATGTGGTAGTTGTTTTCTATGTTCAACTCATAGTGATGAAATTTTCCCAAAATGAATTCAATCAAACATCAGTTTTTGTTCCCATGCAAAACCTGAACAATGGTTCAGGATGCGCTTCCTTTGATAGCTCAGTTGGTAGAGCGGAGGACTGTAGGTGGAAAACGTTAGTCATCCTTAGGTCGCTGGTTCAACTCCGGCTCGAAGGAGATGTTTTTCATATGTGCATTAAATCATTGGAAAAATGTGTGGTCAATCCTTTTCAGCATTGTGGCTTGCCATTCTTGATTTGTTCACACACAGAAAAGCTCTTCCACCCCTGGTGGTACATTAAGTGGTTGGCCTCAATGTTGGACCTTATAGAAGTTAGACAAACTAAGAAGACATTTTTACTGGTTTGGTGGTGAGTTTAAGTAAATAGTTAGTTTGTTCCTCATAAACGTTCTTGCTTCAAGCAAACATGTAGGGTGAAAAAGGGACGGCTGTTTGTCATGTTTAACGCATTCAAATGTTGAGGTCTTACGAAACAAAGGTTGGTTAGACATCGATGTCTGCACCCATGCAAAACCTGAAGAAAGGTACATGATATACTGGATAGGTCAGTTCAGAGAGCAGAGGATTGTAGGTTAATAACGGCAGTAATCCTTAAGTCGCTGGTTCAACTCCGGCTGGAAGGAGGTGTTTGTTCCTTGTTAACATCAGAAGAAAATCAAGGCAAGCGTTTCCAGCACGTGGAGTTCATTGCTTCATCTGTCCGGACTAAAATAAGCCCTTCAACGTCGGGTGGTGCACTATGTTGTTGCACCTAGCCGAGGAGAGCTCATGTTGACCATGTGTAGTGGTTGTTTAAGGGCTTTAAGTAGATCAGTAGTACATTTGTCATGAATGTTGTTCATTTAATCAAACATATAGGCTAAGACAGTTGTCTGTTTTCTATGTTCAGCTCATAATGGTGAAGTTTTGCCTAACAAAATTTGGTCAAACACCAGTTTGTGTTCTGATGCAAAACCTGAACGATGTTACAGGAGGCCCACCCTTCGATAGCTCAGTTGGTAGAGCGGAGGACTGTAGGTTGATAATAGCAGTTATCCTTAGGTTGCTGGTTCAACTCCGGCTCGAAGGAGGTGTTTTTCATTTGTAAATTATTAGTGTTGGAAGAATACTCAAGGCAATGGTTTTCAGGCATATGGGGTTCATTGCTTCATCTTCTGGGACTGAAAAAAGCCCTTCGACGTCAGGTGGTAAACACCTGGCCAACCTCTATGTCGAAATTGATATCACCTAGCCCGGGGGGGTTGTGTTCACAATGTGTAGTGGTTCTTCAATGACTTTAACTAGATTAGTAGTAAGTTTGTGATGAGTATTGTCCTTTTAAAGACACATTGAATGTAATACAGGTGGTTGTTTTCCATGGTCAATTCATAGTGATGAAATTTTCCCAAAATGAATTCAATCAAACATCAGTTTTTGTTCCCATGCAAAACCTGAACAATGGTTCATGATATACTGGATAGCTCAGTTTAGAGAGCAGAGGACTGTAGGTTGATAATGGCAGTAATCCTTAGGTCGCTGGTTCAACTCCGGCTGGAAGGAGGTGTTTGTTCCTTGTTAACATCAGAAGAAAATCAAGGCAAGCGTTTCCACCATGTGGAGTTCATTGCTTCATCTGTTCAGACTGAAATAAACCCTTCAACGTCGGGTGGTACACTATGTTGTAGCACCTAGCCGAGGAGAGTTCATGTTGACCTCATATCAAATTGATGGATTGCAGTTGGAAAAACACGAGGTCAAAAAAACTACTCTTCAAAAATCAGAAGTCAAAGGTCCAAGCAGCACAGTGTTCTTTAATGCCAGCAGAAAAGGAGAGCAAACAGTGCAAGAATTCAACACACTATCACTTATTTCTTATGATGTTTATAAAATCACCCTGCATAGTTTAATATTGTCTGTTAGCACACCATGACTCTCAATGAAAATACACCACAGTGTTTGTTCCTTGTTAACATCGGAAGAATATCAAGGCAAACGTTTCCAGCACGTGGGGTTCATTGCTTCATCTGTTCGGACTAAAATAAGCCCTTCAACGTCGGGTGGTGCACTATGTTGTAGCACCTAGTCAAGGAGAGCTCATGTTGACCATGTGTAGTGGTGTTCAAGGGCTTTAAGTAGATCGGTAGTACATTTGTCATGAATGTTGTTCACTTAAACAAACATATAGGGTAAGACAGTTGTCTTTTTTCCCTTTTTTTTTAAAGGTCTTTATTGAATTTCACATAATTAAGATTTACAAGAACAACAACAATTTACATTAACAATAAAGTGCAACCAGTGCCAAAGTGCAAAAACATCAATAAAGTGCGAAAAGTTCCAGTATTCTTATATAAAGTGCTGTCAGTTCATAAGTCCAGTATGTTCCAGGGGGAAGTGCTAAGATTTGTCCGTAGTTCTCCTCCTCTGGAAGTCAGTATCAGTTTAACTACGGTGTCACTGTCGATCACAGCCTCTTGTATTATCATGACCATCTGGTTTTCCACAATTTTGAAAATACAACCCAAATAATTAATTATATTAGTTCAGTATGCTTAGATGGCAATTTATCATCAACAATACAATACATAACAGAATTGTAACATAAATTAAAGTTTACACCAACAGCTTTCAGTTTGTCCCAGACTTCCTGAGCTCTGTAACAGTTCATTAAGAGATACTGTTGGGTCTCATCATCATTGAAAATGATCATTTTTTTAGTAACATAACAACTCCAAGACACAACAGCTCTAACAGGAAGTCTTCCCACAGATATCAGCCACCGGACATGTCTAATGTCATCAGCATATGCGATAGCTGTGACCTTGTGCGCATGTCCTACCAATGTTCCCATAATACAACGATCTTCATTCATTTGTTTAATTAAAGGGCTGATTGCTAGAACATATAGAGCAGCGCTCAAAGGGCAGCCCTGCTTTACACCTCTCTCCACTTCAAAAGACTCAGTTAAAACACCATTTACATTGACATGAACACTTGATTTAAAATATAGACATCTTACCATATGATTAACGCCTTCAGGAAAGCCGTTTGCATTCATCACGGCCCAGAGATAATCTGGAAATGTAGTCTAAGGCTTTTTCTTGATCTAGTCCAATAATATAAAAACCTTTTGTGTCTTCAGGTTTATGTAAGATTTTTCTTAAAGTGCAGAGATTATCCCACATCACCCGACCCTTAATTGCACAAGTTTATTCATTTTCTTTAATGTCATCTAATATATAATTCTGTTCATGACTATCTTGGCAAATATTTTATAATCAGTATTCATGATAGTAAGGCCATATTCAGACCAAATCAGGCGGTGCGGCATTCAGCCGCAGGGTCGAGTGGAGCGGCTGTCCCGTCTTTTTTAAAATGAGTCGACAGCTGACTACAAACCACATGTAGTGATTCTTCAATGATTAGTAGTGAGTTTGTAATAAGTGTTGTTGTTTTAAAGACACATTTAATGTAATACAGGTGGTTGTTTTCCATGTTCAACTGATAATGGTGAAGTTTTCCCAAAATGAATTTGGTCACACATCAGTTTCTATTCGCATGCAAAACCTGAACGATGGTTCAGGATGTGCTCCCTTCGATAGCTCAGTTGGTAGAGCGGAGGACTGTAGGTGGAAAATAGTAGTCATCCTTAGGTCGCTGGTTCAACTCCGGCTCGAAGGAGATTTCATTTGTGTGCTAAATCATTAGAAAAATGTCAATCCTTTTCAGCGTTTTGGCTTGCCATTCTTGATTTGTTCAAACAAAGAAAAGCTTTTTCACGCCTGCTGGTACATAAAGTGGTTGGCCTCAACATTCGACCTTTCATTACGCTAATTCTGTGTTTCCTCGTGTCCTCTTTCCTCCATGACCCGGAAACCGATCTCACTCCGCCATCATGGAGGATCTTACAATCCTTTAAATGCACCTGAAGGAGACTAGGAGTGAGGAGCGAGGGGAGAGGAGGCTCCAGGAAGAGCTTAGAGCAAGGAACCGCAGGTGTATCTAAACTAAGTTTTTTTTTACCGGACGGCAACACCCTTTTGATTCGATGTGTTTATTGATTGGTCAGCTGATCTGACGGGACAGTAAACAGGCGGGCTGTTGTTGTAATAAAGCAGATCAGCAAAACTACCTGTGGAGAAGGAATGAAAGCAAAACAGCAGTCAATCATATTTGTTCATAAAATTAAAACTTACTCAGTCATGAATCACAAAAAACACTGTTGTAACTTTCTTTTTCTTCATAAGCCAAGAGGCTTCTCCTTTCTTCTTCTCCGTTTAAGTACGTGTCAGCTCCTTCAGAAAAATGTGACGCTGCACAGCTGCATGTCTCCTATAAAATCACCCTGAGCCTGAAAAGCACGTCAGACTTTCACAAACTAAATAACCAATATTTTCTTTATTTATATTCATATTCTGCAGGCTACAGCTGTTTTTATTGCTCCCTTATGTCAGTTCTGTTCTTTCAGTAATTAACGGATGTCTATTTGTGTTTTATTCTGTGACAGACAGACGCTGCTATAGATCTATAATCAAATGATAAAATTGGAGCAGTTATCAGGTGTTTTCCTTCCAGCTATCACTATGTAGAAATTATTAAGTAACAGTGTAAAGTATTAATTGATTGTATGAATGAATTTTGAGTTTAAACTTTAGAGTTTAAACTGTTTATGAACTTAATAAGTTCTACATATTGAGAGCTGACTTCTACATATTTAACAGTTGAGGCGATGTGCGTCATGAGTAGTTGTCGTCTCCGCAAGATGACGCTGGAGTAAGCGAGGACGTCTCGTTTGGTGAATTAAATTCCTCCTTCCTCACATCGCTCTCTCTCATCCTCGTTGGGAGGAGCTAAGACGCGAGGAAGAGACGCAAGTGAGGGAATCGAGGAGACACGTTAGCGTAAAGAAAAGCACCCATTATATAAAAGGCAAGGAATATGGGAGGGGGGGCTGGGAGCTATACAGTTTGGTACCAGATTGAAAATAGTTTTTGTTAAAAATGTCTCTGCCGCCATCTCCAGAAATGCTCTCTGGGTTGGAGATCTCTCAATGTGGAGAAGGAGGAGAGGGAGAGCCAGACATGGTAAGATAAGATAATTATGAATAGATGTAATGAGATATTAGATGAAATTATAAAGAAGAAACGTGTGCAATTAAAGGGCAAGTAATGTGGGACAGTCTGTATTTTACCAGAAATCTTACACAAACCTGAAGACACAAAAGGTTTTTATATTATTGGCCTTGATCTGGGCTGTGATGAAGGCATAGAGTTTCCTGACGGCTTTATTCAGATGATGTCTATTTTAAATCAGCTGGTGCATCATCTGGAAATAAAGCTGAAATAAAGCTGCTAACGTCAGCTAGTCCAGTTCATAAAAACTTCATAAACGCTGCATCGGTTGTTAAACTATCACATTCAGACCGATATGAAGAGTCAGTCTGTCAGTCAGATTGTCAGGTTTTATCATGTTTTATGTGAGTAGTCCGCTTTCATAAAAGGACAACAATATTAAGGCTCAACGTTTTGTAATGCAGTTTGAAACACTACGTGGGCGGAGCTGCTGAGTTCGGCGTCGCCCAGCAAAGTTCGCGCCACCTGTCTTCTCTTACGTCCGCAGACACGCTTTAACTAGCGAAGCTCAGCTAAAATGCTTCATACTCGACTCTTAACTCGTCAGAGACTAGATCAGTAAAAATGAGCGGAAGAGGCAAGGGAGGTAAAGGACTCGGTAAAGGAGGCGCCAAGCGTCACCGTAAAGTTCTCCGTGATAACATCCAGGGAATCACCAAACCCGCCATCCGCCGTCTGGCTCGCCGCGGTGGAGTCAAGCGTATCTCCGGTCTGATCTACGAGGAGACCCGGGGTGTGCTGAAGGTGTTCCTGGAGAACGTGATCCGTGATGCCGTCACCTACACCGAGCACGCCAAGAGGAAGACCGTGACCGCCATGGACGTGGTTTACGCACTGAAGAGGCAGGGCCGCACCCTGTACGGCTTCGGAGGTTAAACCTGATCCTGATCCACTGAGACCGGAACACAAAGGCTCTTTTAAGAGCCGCCACCTCCTCTAAGAGCTGTCCTGTTACAACTTAAGTACGTTAACTTTATTGTGAAGAGTCATGTACAACTAATTGTGCTATTTAAAAATACTATTTCCATTATGAAAGCCCTGTCAAGGGCCCTCTTGTGGTTTCTGGATCCCAGGTTTTGGTTCTCTCTAAACAGTTCAACAGCAACAACACTTCACTCTAACTCATAACAATGTAATTATTCTAATATAGCCAGACTGTTTGAATGCTCAAACACTTGCTTTTTCAGTCATTTCAGTTCAGTCAAAATGAGATCACATCATGAAGCTGTATTTGTTGTTACAGCATCACACTTAATACAATTCCTCTGATTTGAAATTACTAATTTTCTGGAGGCTGCTTTGCTTTCTACAGGTTAATATTTATTTAATTTGTAACTTATTCTAATTCAGGCTTTATGCTTACATAATGAGAGGGGCAAAGATCCCACATCGAGCCCTTTATCAAATGCGTTAACTTGTCGTCGTCATAGACTGTATAAAATATAGTCAAATAAATTTCATGATGTGAACTTGGCATTTTTTCTAGGAAGACACCATACATCACTGCATTATAGTTTACATTGACATTAAAACCAACACCTGCCATATTTCCCCACACATCTTTAGATCTCTGGCATTATAAAAGTAAATGTTCAATAGTTTTATTCCCATTACAACTGTCAATAGGGCACTTTTTAGTTTTAACATAACAGCTCCACTTGACAACTGCTCGGATTGCTCGTCTCCCAACTGATATGAGCCACATGGTGTCTCATTTACTTTCTGATAAGCTTTTACTAGAAATATTTTTCATTCATACCTGTGAGTCAGAGTCATCTAAATTTGTGCAGGGGAAAATGCCACCATACATGTTATCACACAGTTAAATGTATATTTTTTTACAAGACATTTCGACCTAGACGATATATAGGTGTACAACCTTAGTCATAAAGTCACTGTACATAAGTTTATAATATGGAATAGAGCTTCTCGTCCCTTTTTTTTTGGTCTAGCTCAGGGCTTCACCGATTCACATCGCCTTTCTTTTGATGCCTGATGCAGTGTTTTTACAATAAGCTATCATTCATTTTAAACCCAGGTCTACAGCTCCAAGGCCTCCATTTTTTTTTTTTTTTTTTTTTTTTACTTTTGTACAGTTACTGTCTCTTTGTGACTTCCTTAGTGGTGTCCCTTATAAAATTGACTGCCATTTTATTTTTTATTTATTTATAGTTTTTATTACTTATTTGTACATCTAAAATCTTCATGTCATTTCTATGAAGGACATTAATCACAGGTTGTGTGTCTTCCCTTCCAAACCAGACCTTCTGTTTTGTTATGGTATAGTTTTGCACCAGATACTTCTTCATATAGCTGAGGGTGTTCATTTACTATGTCAAGTTCATTTTGGTTCTTAATTATAACAGTATTATCATCAACGTATGCTAAAACAACCACCCGCTCCCCACGACTGGATCTGGTTCCACTCAACCTGTTGTTGTCCTTAATTCTCTTCAAAAGTGGATTTATAGCTAAAACATAGAGGGCAGCTGATAAAGGTCAACCTTGTTTGACACCTCTGCTAATTTCAAATTTTTCTGTTAAAACTCCATTAACATTGACCTGAACTACAGATTGTGCATACATCAGTTTAATTACATTAAAAAAACCTGCTTAAAACCATATGCTTTTAACACCTCCCACAGATATTCTTGAGATATAAAATCAAAGGCTTTCTTTTCATCTAGGCCTATAATGAAAAATTCATCCCCAGAATTATTACCGATTATGTCTCTCGGTGTGGCTAAATCCCACATCACCCTTCCCTTGATAGCGCATGTTTGTTCTTGCTCATCTTCAACTATTTGTCCATCAACATTTCGAATTGCAGCGACATTTTAATTCTGAAGTTTCTTTTTGTACAGGTTTATCAGGCCATGAGTAGTATTTTTTATCTTCATTGTGCACTGTGTGCTTATGGTGCTTGTGAACTGGTACGTGTTAGTACTTGTGGACTCTGGTCCTGGTGAAGCCTGTATAATAATAGAACCAAAGTTCTCATTTCTGACATTTTTTTTAGGTAATCTAAGTACGATATACTAATTGAATTACTATGATTAAAGTAATACTATTTTTGATGAATATGTTTTTTGTGTATATAATATACATATATGTATATAGTATATATATTTTTAATCACATGATGTATATTAGTATATTATGTTAGGTTACGTGTGATATACTGGATGTCTTCTAAATATACAGATTATTTACTCTTACTTAAAAGCAGTTTGAAAGTACTACAATGAAATGTTGCACTTTATTATGAAATCCCCTACAAAGCGGAAGCCTTGTAGACTAGTGACAAGAGCTTTTCTCTGATTGGGCGATTATATTAACGTTCACTCTGACCAATGAGCGAGCGCTGGCTGCTCTATATAGCCGGTTCTCGCCGTATGCGAACTTATTATCTATTCTCTCGAAGATAAAGAAGAAGAATGTCTGGACGTGGTAAGGGTGCCGGTAAGGTCAGAGCAAAGGCAAAGACCCGCTCCTCCAGGGCCGGGCTTCAGTTCCCAGTCGGTCGTGTTCACAGGCTGCTGAGGAAGGGCAACTATGCGGAGCGTGTCGGTGCCGGAGCCCCCGTCTACCTGGCGGCTGTGCTGGAGTACCTGACCGCTGAGATCCTGGAGCTGGCTGGAAACGCTGCCCGCGACAACAAGAAGACCAGGATCATCCCCCGTCACCTGCAGCTGGCTGTCCGCAACGACGAGGAGCTCAACAAGCTGCTGGGCGGAGTGACCATCGCTCAGGGCGGCGTGCTGCCCAACATCCAGGCTGTCCTGCTGCCCAAGAAGACCGAGAAGCCCGCCAAGAAGTAAATCAGGACTTGGCTGACTGCTGGAAACCAACCAAAGGCTCTTTTAAGAGCCACAACCGACATCTAAAGAACGTGTTCTGTTAATATTTGCTGATTCATAGTAAACAGTTAGTCTGCACACATAGGAACACTCATTCAAACTTCTGCAGACATTCACATAATTTCCATAATTTATATTGTAGATTACATTATAGTTTCAAAGACAAACTTGAGCAGGGGCTTTCTCAGCAGAGTGACTGAGTTACAGATTTTCACTCCAAGGAACGGATGTTGAGAGAAAACAAGCACAACTATGAATATAATCAGCCGGTTGATACCAAGACAGGACTAGTAGAGCATTTTATATATATATAGCCGCCTCATAGCTCTACGATGAAAGGCATTAAGTGATATTTGACACGCATCAATTGATGCTCCTCTGGCGCACTGCAAGCAGTAGATTCGGAATGCCAACACCACAGAACCAATATAGTGTCATTTTGTTCTTTGTATATTAACCGCTGCATTAGTTGGATGGAATGAATGAAGAGTAATGCAGAGGAAAATTAAACTAATAGCGTCTGTGTCTGAAGTCTGTCGACTGTTTGTGCTAAATGTGACCGCTGCGGAA
Organism: Thunnus thynnus; assembly: GCF_963924715.1. Taxonomy (NCBI): domain Eukaryota; kingdom Metazoa; phylum Chordata; class Actinopteri; order Scombriformes; family Scombridae; genus Thunnus; species Thunnus thynnus. The sequence continues at coordinate 22,778,913 of NC_089529.1, forward strand.
TAGCTCGTTTAATTGCACTATCGCTCTCTATTTCGACAATTTACCTCAGAAGAACATTACATATGTATAACGTGTTTAAATATATTAACTGTAATAAAACCTGGTATATTGTGGCACAAAATAAACTAATAAGACGTATTGCTCTATCAGAGAGTTAGTGGCTCTTAAAAGAGCCGTTGTGTTCGTGGAGCAGAGGACAGTTTAAGCTCTCTCTCCGCGGATGCGGCGGGCCAGCTGGATGTCTTTGGGCATGATGGTGACCCTCTTGGCGTGGATGGCGCACAGGTTGGTGTCCTCGAACAGGCCGACCAGGTAAGCCTCGCTGGCCTCCTGCAGAGCCATGACAGCGGAGCTCTGGAAGCGCAGGTCGGTCTTGAAGTCCTGAGCGATCTCCCTCACCAGGCGCTGGAAGGGCAGCTTGCGGATCAGCAGCTCGGTGGATTTCTGGTAGCGACGGATCTCTCTCAGAGCCACGGTACCGGGCCTGTAACGGTGAGGCTTCTTGACGCCGCCGGTGGCCGGGGCGCTCTTACGGGCAGCCTTGGTGGCCAGCTGCTTCCTGGGGGCTTTGCCTCCGGTGGATTTACGGGCGGTCTGCTTGGTTCTTGCCATTTTTCGCAGTTATTCTTCTGTTTCAACAGAAACACAGTGAATATCGACTGTCTGCGAACTGCGTCTTTATAAAGGAGCTGCCGGAGTCGCGGCGCCGCTCATTGGTCCAGGCCGGGAGGAGCGCGCGCTGCAGCTCATCTACTGTTGGACAAGAAATTCAAATTAAACCCCGCCCCCACATCAGCTGACTAACGGCTCCGGAAGAAAGAAGAAAACAAAGGAAACACGTTAATATCTATGACAAGAGTTCAGTCATATCTGCTTATATACAATTATATGTTCACATCCTCTCCTCATTTCTTTCACTTAAGTCCAGGGCCTCATTTACAAAACCATTTACAAAACCATTGGATTCATACCAAAAGTGTATGTCTGTAAAAGTCTGTGCACAAACATAAATGCAAGAATTTTTCCCTTTTATAAATCATAATCAACTTGAAAATGTGCAAAATTTATTCACCAAACATTTTCTGCTGTCTCGCCTTCATCAGGGTGTCTGAGGCCACTTCCGCTTCCCTTATAGACAATTTATGGATTCATCATGTGACCCATAAATACTATAAATAGTATTTACAACATCATCATTAACCCTTCTTCAAAGTATCATTACTCTCAGTTAATATAACAATTGTAAGATAAATATCAATGTGCAGAAATACAGAAAATATAGTATTACAATAATCCCTCCTCAATATTGTCTAGCAAATAGTAACTCGATGATGAGTGAATGATGATATCCATTCCTCAGTTAAGGCATCAAATTCTGTGATCTTTCATTTCATTATTCAGACTCATCTTTCAAAACACAGTGTTCACATCACCTCCAATACTTGATATTTATGAATAACCCCAACTGTCCATCTGTATCTGATCTTAACACTTCCATCAATGAATGACATATACTTTTATTTATTATTTCTCTATGATAGTTCCTCATTTAACATTCTCAGTGCCCAATTTAGAGATCCCCCTAGACCTGGGGTCCGTTTCACAAAGCGGGTTTAGTGAAAACTCAGAGTTTGTTAACCCTGAAATGAGGGAAACTCTGAGTTTTCCGTTTCAAAAAGGGAGGTAACTCAAACCAGAGAAAGAGGGATAACTCTAGCCTGTTTCAGAGAGAGGGGTAACTTAAGCTCTCGGTCAGTTACCGTAGTAACAGACTCTATGAACCTAACCTGGTCAGGACCAGGTTTTTCTCAATGAACCTCGAGTTTCTCTCAGTCTCCGCCCTCTTTCAGAGCCACACACTCCATTTGATTTCCTTATACATTCAGTCAGCAGGCGAGTTTTGGCGTAGCCTAGTTCTGCCGTCTGTCATTTAAAAAAATCATTAAAAAAATCAGAGTCAGTATATTAGAAGTCCATTAGGCACAGTAAGTGGCGACTTTTTCACTAACATGGCATGTCCTTTTGATAACGATCCCGTGGATGAAGGTGCAGCATTACTGCGCAGAGAATTAAATATTCGTTGAGAGATGGTTATCAGACCGCGGCATAGATGTTCTAGCATTTCCAGACAATTATCTCTTTGAGCAGTACCCTTTCACGTCACAGTCCATCATCTACATACACAACCTAATCCGTCCTTACATTTGCAACATTACCAATCTTAGTCATGCTCTTACATCCCAGCAGATTTTGTGTGTTGCGCTGCGTTTCTTTGCAAACGGAAGTTTTTTGTACAATGTCGGAGCCAGCCACTGGCCTTCCTAAATTCTGGCTTAGGGCCAGCTCCTCTGCCTCCGTTAGAGGTGGCGGTGCTGGACCACCACCCGTTTTACGGGCATCTGCCTTCTTTCTGTTGGCTGAGTAGAAGTCTGTGTTAGTTTAAATAGGCTTAATTATTTAACAGAACATGATGTAGATGAGAAGACATTTATGTGTGTGAAACCAGCATTATGTTGGGGATAAAACAGCTGCTCAGTCAAACAGCCACTTAATATTTACTTTACAATGTAAAACATGATCAAAATGAGGTTCCCCCATGAGATTATTATTGAGGTTTTACTTTTTGTGTTGCACTTCTTTCTGAAAACATGCTCAAACTCGCCGTATGAGTGAATTAAGATTTCTAGCCCTAGTGGGGCGAAAAACGCAGCCCTCCTCTTCCCCGTTGCCATGGTGACTCGTTGAATCGGGGCTTAATTGATGCTGGCTTTTTATAGTTGTGGTGCACGCGCTTAACTCCAGGTGAAACTACTCCGAGTTGATTAAACTGACTCAAATCAGCTGTTCTGGAACCGGAAACTCAGAGTTTCTTATCTCAGAGTAGATTAACTCAGAGTTCAGGATTAGACTCAGAGTTTGTTGAACCTGCTTTGTGAAACGGACCCCTGCTCTATGTGAAAAGTGTCCTGAGATAACTTCTTTTGTGATTTGGTGCTAAATGAATAAAATTGACCTGACTTGATTCTCAAAACAAATTTTCTCACAACACCAGCATTTCATGTTGCTTCCACACAGAATTCAAATAATTATCTTTAATTGTTCATGTTCATTGTGTAAATCCTGTGTGTGAGGGACTGCAGATGAAATCTGCATCACATGGTAAGATTTATGTTTAATACTGTACATGGTCCCTTACAAGTACAATAAATAAAATAATGCCACAAATAGAACTGAACAGGTGAATGTTAAAATTCAATTAGTTTCTTTTTTATTGAAATAAAAAAAAACATTCAGATATCAAGATTGGACAAATAAAAAATTAATTTGCTGGATGTAAAAACAAATTGTAAACATGTGCATGCTCTTATTTGATCTGATTCAGGCTGATAAACTATGACTGAAACACACTGAAACAATAGAAACTACATGATCCATCAACATGTTTCATATAGCTGCAACACCTGCTGGACAAAACATTCACCTACAGTCAGTGCAGGAGCAAATACACAAACTTAAAGATGATACTATTTAGATGTTGTGTTTATAGCTTGCTGTCTGTTGTCTGTGTGTGTCTGTTGATCAGTTAATACAGCTTTATGGTTTTAATTTGTCATCAAAATCAGATGAAATGTTTACTCTCTTTAGTTCAGTCTTTAGGTTAATGTGGATACATTTGACGTATTTAATTATATATTTATTTATTTAACCAGAAGTAACACAAGAAGAACGCAAGTAATCTGCAATGTTCAGATATGGAACAGATATGGAACCAGAGAAATATGATAGAGTCACATTCCTCATGAAACATTTATTTAATGTGAAACTTGAACACTTCGTAACAGTCTTCCTGCTAAAATTCAGCAACTTCCTTTAAATATTTACTTAAAACTCATTTTTATAAACTTATATTTTTGCATGAATTGGTCTTTACATTCATGTCACTTATAACTTCTACTCTCTGTTGTACCAAATCATTTCTGTTATATTATTGTTATTGGCTGTTTGTTTTTTGTAACTTTGCTTTGAAAACAAATAGGTGTTATTTATTATGAATGTGTCACTCAGACTGTTGAACTTTGGGAAGTTTAATTTTGCACAGAACTCTGTGTTTCTGTGCTGCTTTGTCCGTCTGGCACATTATAATCCTGTCAGGAAGGGATCTTTGCAGTGACACAGAGCTGTTTAATGTGGACATGTGAGTATTGTTTAAGATTTATCCTTCAGTCTGTTTCTACACAGAACCTATTACAAGTGATCAATACTTTTCTCAATTACAAATATCACAAAATCAAAAACAAAATCTGGTCAGACCATTACTTTGGCGCATGCTCAGTATGACAGACAAGCCAGCCAATCCTGTGTGAGCAACAGCACAGTAAGATTTACATGCAGTGTCTATAAAAGTAGCTCTGGCCAGTATGAGGTCATCCTGCGGAAATATCCTGCATCAGTGACCATGCCTGATCCAGTGAAAGCGCCGAAGAAAGGCTCCAAGAAGGCCGTGTCCAAGGCCACCAAGACCGGCAAGAAGAAGAGAAAGACCCGCAAGGAGAGCTATGCCATCTACGTGTACAAGGTGCTGAAGCAGGTCCACCCCGACACCGGCATCTCCTCCAAGGCCATGGGTATCATGAACTCCTTTGTGGGGGACATCTTTGAGCGTATCGCCGGTGAGGCTTCCCGCCTGGCCCACTACAACAAGCGCTCCACCATCACCTCCAGGGAGATCCAGACCGCCGTCCGTCTGCTGCTGCCCGGTGAGCTGGCCAAACACGCTGTGTCTGAGGGCACCAAGGCCGTCACCAAGTACACCAGCTCCAAGTAAAGCCGCTGTCTGTACCATCAACTCAAAGGTCCTTTTCAGGACCACCCACAACTTCAATTGAGAGCTTTAATCCTTTAATGCACAATTATATTTTTCTGCTAGTTCACTTGAATTTGCCACATTATTAGCTGTTAAATGTTTTGTAATTCATCAATGAACTCTACAAATAAGTCGTTATGTTTATATAGGAAAACAAGGACGTTTAGGACATTATCAAAATTACATCATCCGGTCCAAGTAAAGCCACTACTGTCCTCACCCTACCTGTCACCCTCCATATACAACTGGCTGTATTTATCAGGTGATTTCTAGGATTATTGTGTAAAACACATAATTATGACCCCTTTTTGATTAATATGCGTTGAAGTAAAGGTCACATATGTTTATATAGTATATTTTGTCAGTTATTTAGAGAGAACAACTGCAAAGTACAACATTTAAAGCCAACTTAGACAAGATAACAACAGTCAGCTCCCACACAACTTGCAGTTATTTATTACAGTGAAATACATGACTTTATTGTAAGGAATTACGTCTTGTGCAGAATATGAATTCGTGAGGAACATGTGATTTTGGGTTATAAACATGTGTGTTAGTCAGTTTATTAATATCCGGGTCTGGGTTCAGGTAAATCGATAAAGAATTGATCCTCCCCGTCGGGGAATCGAACCCCGGTCTTCCGCGTGACAGGCGGAGATACTGTCCACTATACTAACGAGGAATGGTGATTTAAAGGGCAATTCCGCAGTATTTCAACTATCTGTAGGTGTTATTTAATAGTTTATTATTAGTATTGTTTGATTATTCTAGATATTTACTCTATTTAGATTAGATTCTGATCGTAGTTTTGTTAATAGATAGATAGATAGCTCCATTCTGCAGCTACTCCTCTGTCGCTCCAGGAGGCTGTGGAGAGGGTGTCTGCTATTGTCCATTATAGCGTTCGGTTTGTTCAGTGTGCCACAGATCTTAGCGGGTCCAATCTCCTGCCCAGCACTGAGCCTGCTTTTTTGACCAGCTTGTCTAATTGCTTGGTGGTCTTGTCTGTAACGCCACCACCATGTGGTAGAACATGGTCATCATTTCCACACACACATCAATTGACCTCAGTTTCCGCTGGAAGAACAGGTGGCTCTGCCCCTTCCTGTAGAGGGCGTCGGTGTTAGAGGACCAGTCCAGCTTGTCATCCACAAGGACCCCTAGATATTTGTAGGTGTGCACCACTAAAATGTCCACCCCACAGATTTTCACTGGCTCCAGAGGGGGCTTAGACCTGCGGAAATCCACAATCATGGATGTGATCCACGCTCATGGATCAAGAAGCCATTTCCCAAGTTTAATTAAAAAAAGTATAATTTAATGACACAGAGTCTGAAAAAAATGACACCTGCCTTTTAAGAAATTGATTATGTGTAACTTAAATTACAAGATATAATCTTAAAACACTTCAGGTTCCCAGAGAAAGAAAATACAAATGCAATACAATCACAGGACATGACCTCTGTGTCCTCAGTGCAGCTAAAAGGCCTGAATTAATAAGAACATGTTTTAAGTCACATTTAAATATCGAATAAAAATGTTATTAATCAGATTTACTCCAGGGAGGAACTGATCACATCATGTTGCAGACACAGTGATATCAAGTTATGTCCCTGTACATCAGAACAATTATTGTAATCTTTAAAAAGAGGGTTATTAACTGTTAAATTGTGTTTTCAGTCCCGTTCATGTTCAATCTAACATTTAGTGGAGACTTTTTAAGTATTTTAAAGGCTCATCTAGTGGTCTGTGGTGTTAGTTCATGCTATATACTTATCTTTATACAAGTAAACATTAAATGTAAAAATATGATATATAACATCATTGATTAATCTGAGACTTGACAGAATTTGGCAATTGAATACTTGTATGCATGTTTTGGTGATTTCAAAACTTTTAATTGATCTTTCATTGACTGTGAAACCTCCTCTCAAGACAGGCTTTATTTATTCTCATATTCTTTTTACTTAACAAGATAACATTATATATTGCGACAACAAGAAAGGTTTATTGTAAAATGACACGTTGGCAGCAACAGGCTGCTGTAGTGTTTCTACACAAACTGAAGCTGATATCACAACGTCCTGTACCACAGAAGACAAAAACGTTATTATATTGCAATCTTTAATCTGATGATTACTATAAAAGTGTGTTTTCAGTCCCGCTCATGTTCAATCTAACATTTAGGGGAGACAGGAAGTCTTTTCCAGCGGATCCATCAGTGACAGTCTGTGTAACCGCCCTGAGTCATCGACAGTAACCGTGTGTTTACCTCCACCGAAAACGTGTCTGATTAAAAACTAATAAATCACGTCACTGCACTGGTTTCAGCTTTATTGTGTCCTCAGACGTCTTTGCTTACTGGAATACCGCTGTTACATTTCATACAAATCACTTTAAGACGTTTTTGAAGACGATTTGTGAAGAAAACTCGCTGCGCGCCGCACAAAGTGACGGTGTATCAGCGAGGTTTGAAGCCTCCCAGAAAGAAAGAAATGAGTCCTGGACGCCAAAAATGAGCTCAGTCTGAAGGGAGGAACGTTTCCTCACTACTGCGATAACAAAAGTGTTTTAAAACGTTGGTTTTCTGTGTGTTTTACCTCCAAAATGTGGAGGAGAAAACACAAGTTTCATCTGATTTGAGGCGGCAGGCAGAGCGGCTCTGAGTGTTGCTTCTCCACGGTTCTCATGTGCTTTATAAGTCCCGCCTCGTGCCCCTTACTCGAACAAACAGTCCGCGAGACAAACAGCAGACTACACACGCAAAGATGGCAGAAGAAGCTCCAGCAACGGCCCCGGCAAAAGCTGCCCCTAAAGCCCCGAAGAAGAAGAGCGCTCCCCGGCCCAAGAAGGACGGACCCAGCCTCAACAAGCTGATCATCGGCGCTGTGGCGGAGTCCAAGGAGCGTAAAGGGCTGTCGGTGGCGGCGCTCAAGAAGATTCTGGCGACCAAAGGCGTCGATGTCGTGAAAGCCAACAAACGCATCAATACTGCGGTCACGAAGCTGGTGACTAAAGGTACTCTGACTCAGACGAAAGGGACAGGGGCCTCCGGCTCCTTCAAGCTCGCCAAGGAGACCAAACCTGCCAAGCCGGTCAAGAAAGTGGTGAAGAAGAAAGCCGCCGTCAAAGCCAAGAAGCCCGCAGCCAAGAAACCCGCAGCGGCCAAGAAGCCCAAGACAGCGGCAGCTAAGAAGACAGCAGCCGCTAAGAAATCCCCCAAGAAGGTCAAGAAGCCCGCAGCGGCCAAGAAAGCAGCCAAGAGCCCCAAGAAGGCCGCCAAGAGCCCCAAGAAAGTGGCTAAAAAGGCTCCTGCAGCTAAGAAAGCTCCCGCAAAGAAGGTCGCCAAACCCAAAGCCAAGAAGGCAGCACCCAAGAAGAAGTGAGCTGTCATCAGTCTGAACATGTGAACCTGATCAAAGGCTCTTTTAAGAGCCACACAATTTCTCTAAAGAGCAGCATCCTGATGTTTAAACCATATAGTGTTTTCTCATTGGCTATATTAGTTGAAAAACTTAGTTTTGTGTATTTTATGTGTAAAAATGGTGGCTGCAGTTAGTGATCAACTCACAGTCTATTTAGATATACTTTGTTTTTATATTATTATTATTGACACATTATACAAAGCAACATAAATCACAACCCAATTTAAACCTGTACTCCCAAACACTGGAGAAAAATACAAGTAAGGTTAATAAGAAAAGTTCATCCCAACCACGTGTCAAGGACACAAAAGCGAGTAACCGCACGTCATCCACAAGTGACTTTCAATTACAGCCCAAACCTTTTTACTTTTGATACTACATTTAACCTCCTCACTTTTTTTATATTTTGTGTTGGTGATACATTGTTATATTAAATCTATAAATTTTCTTTTTTTTCTTTGGTGAAAAATATAGAAAGATAGAAAAGACAAAATACAAACAACAAGAATGAGTAACAGACAATAACTACGATAAGACAAATATTAACTTTGGTTTAGACCATAATCTTTAACACTGATTGACTGTACATATGTCGTTCCCATTGCTGTAATGTCAAGCAGAAAATATTGTGATTTGTGCAGGATTATCCTGCATATTAGAATAGTAATAATATGTTTATTTATAGTCGTAAAAACATCGTTTACAAAGTAGACTAATCACACAACAAAGGGTTAACTTCATCATTACAACAAAACAAAAGTCCTTTTAAGGGCATTTTTTTTTCCTTTTTAGCATGTGAAACAACAGCAAATAATAATACTCCTATGCACGTTATTGATGAAATTACCACTAATTTAATTTATTAGCAAAGAGTAGTTCAACCAGTACAAATCAAATTATATAACAATTATAAGAAACTCTTTCATCACTACTATGCACAGCATAAAGAGAAATTGAGATGTATAACAACTATTAGCTCTATGGTAGATTTAACAAAAATATGGTATTTAACTTTATTAATAAAGATAACATGCACACTGCACCTTCATTGGTAACACCTGCATGTCATACAGCTCCTTGTCTCACCATTCACTGTGCATCATAATAGTTTAGTGCAATTTTGGCAAAAAAACAGCAAATCAGTTCCAATAACTTCACTATATTATATATAGTATAATATATAATATATATATTATATTATATCACTGAATGTGATCTAAATATTTTTATCTCCTCCAGCATATGCATCAGCCCTGATGGAGTCTCTGAGGGAGGACTACTCCACGTCACCAAAGACTCTACGAGAGAGCAGCGCTGCCCTGTCCTCCACTGCACCAGAGTCACTTTCCAGATTCTGTCAGCAGATCACCAAACACGAGCCAGTCGGCCTGTAAGCTTCACAGCCCTGACGGTTTAACACAAGACTTTAGTGCGTAACCCAGCACAGGTGTGGTGGTTCTCAGTTTGCAGTTATACATTATTATAAGTCAGATTAATTCTACAATTCATAATCATATTTACTTTTTTTAAAAGATCTTTATTGAATTTCACATGATTATAATTAACAAGAAGAACAATAATTTACATTAACAATAAAGTGCAACCAGTGCCAAAGTGCAAAAACATTAATAAAGTGCAAAAAATCCAGCAATCTTATATAAAGTGCTGTCTGATCATAAACTCAGTATGTTCCAGGAAGGTGCTGAGATTTGTCCATAGTTCTCCTCCTCTGGAGGTCAGTAAGTATCTGTTTAACAACAGTGTCACTGTCAATCACAGTCTGTTGTATTATCATGGCACATCTGGTTTTCCACAATTTTGAACATACAACACAAATAATTAATTGTATCAGTTCAGTATGTTTAGATGGCAGTTTATCATCATCAATACAATACATAACAGAATTGTAACATAAATTAAAGTTTACACCAACAGCTTTCAGTTTGTCCCAGACTTCCTGAGCTCTACAACAGTCCATTAAGAGATGCTGCTGTGTCTCATCATCATTGCAAAAGATCATTGGACATTTTTTTTTGTAACATAACAACTCCAAGACACAACAGCTCTAACAGGAAGTCTGCCCACAGATATCAGCCACCGGACATCTCTAATGCTCTCTGACAGATTCTTAAATTTTAGATTTTTTATCACCTCTGTGCTCTCATTAGTATTTGTTTTTTATAATTTATAAATTCACCATATTTAAAATAACTTATTTTATTGGATGGCCATCTGCCTTGACCCAACCGATCTCTGTAAATTAAAGAGTACTGTCTATGTGAAAAGTGCCCTGAGATGACTTTTGTTATGATTTGGCGCTATGTAAATAAAAATTGATTGATTGATTGATTATAAATAATTTTACTGGGTAGACCACCCCAGTCTATTTGTACTATTTGTACTAATAGTTTTTATTTATCTGGTGCCTGCAGGCCAGTAATGCTCTTAACTGCATAAAATGTTTTAATACATCCGAACACTTTGTTGTTCTTGGGATAATTAATTATCACCTAAATAAGGCCATTGAAACTCTTTATAACGTTTTCCGTTATTCTATTAAAAACTTACATTAAAAACATATCTGTCTTCATCTGCCTCTCTGTGCTGTGCGGCAGCGCCGTGAACGTAATGAGGAGTTAAATCAGACACTATATAACCGACCTAACAAACTGATCTTTGTGCATTAGTGTGTATTGTGAGTAAGTATCTTGCCAGCAAACAATCATTACTTAAGCTGCTACTGTCTGAAATGTGATAGCAAACGCTACAACATTGTGAGGTGAAACAGTTCAGTGTTACGTGCCGCTAAAACTCTATTAGTGTAACATTAATAGAAAGTATGATACACACAAATAGCACTGACTTCAGAGAACAGTGTTGCAGATTATTTCTATTAAAAATAGTCCTCGGAATAAGAGAAGAAATGTTCGCAGCCACAGAGCAGCTCTGACAGGAAGTCTGGCTAAACGGCATCATGAGCCTCGTCAGTGTGTTTGCTGCGACCAGAATCGCTTCATTTTATTACAAACTGATGATCAACAGAAGGGTGTTTTTACTTTGAGTCTGTGAACAAACATGTAAACCAGCTGAAAAACTGTTTTTGGTGGAGCTCTGATGTATTTTACAGCATTTTAGGAGAGAAATGAGAGCAAAAAGCCGCTGAGCAGCGCTGTCCACGGCGGTGATCAGGTGAGGTTTGTTCGCTCCTCAAAGAAAAAGCAGAGAACATCAGAGCTCTACATGACTTCAATATGAAGAGACACATGTCCGCTATCTGCTGCCTTCACTGTCAGCCTTCAACACTTGTCACACACTGATTTTTCAGTCTTTTATCACTAAGAGAAAACACAAGTGTCAGACATTGACGCCGCACAGAGTAAGGCAGCAGCAGGACTGAGTCTCCACGGTTCTCATGGTGTGTTTAAGTACAGCCTGCTGCCTCAGACTCTCCAACAGTCAACTCAGACTCTCAGATTGTTTCGTGTCGGATCTGAACTCAGAGGAAATAATGGCCGAAGTTGCTCCAGCTCCCGCAGCCGCCGCCCCGGCGAAAGTGGCCAAGAAGAAGGTCTCCAAGCCGAAGAAGACTGGCCCCAGCGTCAGCGAGCTGATCGTGAAGACTGTGGCCGCATCCAAGGAGCGGAGCGGTGTGTCTGCAGCCGCCTTAAAGAAGGCTCTGGCTGCCGGAGGCTACGATGTGGAGAAGAACAAGGCCCGCGTCAAGACCGCCATTAAGAGCCTGGTGGCCAAGGGGACTCTGGTCCAGACTAAGGGGACCGGCGCCTCTGGATCCTTCAAGATGAGCAAGAAGGTTGAGACCAAGGCCAAGAAGCCCGCAAAGAAAGCTGCTCCTAAAGCGAAGAAGCCCGCCAAGAGCCCCAAGAAACCCGCAGCGGCTAAGAAGCCCAAGACAGCGGCAGCCAAGAAGACAGCAGCCGCAAAGAAATCCCCCAAGAAGGTCAAGAAGCCCGCAGCGGCCAAGAAAGCAGCCAAGAGCCCCAAGAAGGCCGCCAAGAGCCCCAAGAAAGTGGTGAAAAAGGCTCCTGCAGCCAAGAAAGCACCTGCAAAGAAGGTGGCCAAGCCCAAAGCCAAGAAGGCAGCACCCAAGAAGAAGTGAGCTGTCATCAGTCTGAACATGTGAACCTGATCAAAGGCTCTTTTAAGAGCCACACAACTTCTCTAAAGAGAAGCATCCTGATGTTTAAACCATGTAGTGTTTTCTCATTGGCTATATTAGTTGGAAAAACTTAGTTTTGTGTATTTTATGTGTAAAAATGGTGGCTGCAGTTAGTGATCAACTCACAGTCTATTTAGATATACTTTGTTTTTATATTATTATTACTGACACATTATACAAAGCAACATAAATCACAACCTAATTTAAACCTGTACTCCCAAACACTGGAGAAGAAGAATACAAGTAAGGTAAATAAGAAAAGTTCATCCCAACCACGTGTCAAGGACACAAAAGCAACTACATTAATTGATGAAATTGATTTAAGTTATTATGGGTTAAAATGGTGAGTGACTGCAGTTATTAAGATTTTATCAACTCAGTCATTCTGTTAATTTAATCTCATACTCTCAATTTCATTCAGTGAAAAATAGTTTACTCTTCATTTTTTCTTATAAATGTCAGTTTTTTAAAATCCAGTCTAAAGTGTCAACATGTTCTTCACTGAGCAGCATCAGAAACAGAAAATAATAAATAGGCTGACATTGAACTGTAAATATATTGTTGTGAAAATAAATGTATTGTTAAAGTATGATTAATATGTCGGATGAAGATAACACCATAACAACTGAAATGGAGACAGATCAAAATGATTTCCTCTTGATACAACTATATTTAATTTTATGACTGTACAACTACCCTCCTTTCTGAATCATTTTACCAGTTTTTATCAGAATCACTGTTTCAGAGCTGAGTGTCTCTTAACGAGGCTTTTTTGGAGCTGGTCAGCAAATCTCCAGGTTAAGTTTCACATAGGCTGGTATATAGACTAACCAGTAATCAGTGTTTGTTATTTAAGTTTAACATTACCTAATATATCAAGTCATTTTGTTTTGAATGCAGCTTATATTTCTATATATTAACATTAATCAATATTTTGTGTACATCATGAACAGTACTAAGTTATATTTTAATTACAGTATCATATGAGGATATTTGATTTTTATCAGGAGTGTGTGGCTCTTAAAAGAGCCTTTGGTTGGTTTCCAGCAGTCAGCCAAGTCCTGATTTACTTCTTGGCGGGCTTCTCGGTCTTCTTGGGCAGCAGCACAGCCTGGATGTTGGGCAGCACGCCGCCCTGAGCGATGGTCACTCCGCCCAGCAGCTTGTTGAGCTCCTCGTCGTTGCGGACAGCCAGCTGCAGGTGACGGGGGATGATCCTGGTCTTCTTGTTGTCGCGGGCAGCGTTTCCAGCCAGCTCCAGGATCTCAGCAGTCAGGTACTCCAGCACAGCCGCCAGGTAAACGGGGGCTCCGGCACCGACACGCTCCGCATAGTTACCCTTCCTCAGCAGCCTGTGAACACGGCCGACTGGGAACTGGAGCCCGGCCCTGGAGGAGCGGGTCTTTGCCTTAGCGCGGGCTTTGCCTCCGGTTTTTCCTCTACCACTCATTTTTAGCTTCTTCTCGAGTTTGATCTCAAAGAAAATGTGATCCAACCGGTGAAAACTCTCCTTTATATGTCCTGATGTCTCCACCCACCAGAAAAGAGCAGCAGAGGGCGGCCCGCGCTCATTTTGGCGGACTTTTTTCAAAGGACTTTTGTCCAATAAGCAGCGGAGGTTCAGGCTCTTCTAGGCGGTGCTGAGCTCCAGGAGGAGCCGCTCACCAATCAGGACCCGGAGGTCTGAAGCAGCGTCACAGTTACGCAGCCACTCCGACACTTTAAGAGCAGCGTGACTCTTCTGCTCACTATTATTTTCTCCTGATCAGAGAAAGAAGAAGCGATGGCAAGAACCAAGCAGACCGCCCGTAAATCCACCGGAGGCAAAGCCCCCAGGAAGCAGCTGGCCACCAAGGCTGCCCGTAAGAGCGCCCCGGCCACCGGTGGCGTCAAGAAGCCTCACCGTTACAGGCCCGGTACCGTGGCTCTGAGAGAGATCCGTCGCTACCAGAAATCCACCGAGCTGCTGATCCGCAAGCTGCCCTTCCAGCGCCTGGTGAGGGAGATCGCTCAGGACTTCAAGACCGACCTGCGCTTCCAGAGCTCCGCTGTCATGGCTCTGCAGGAGGCCAGCGAGGCTTATCTGGTCGGCCTGTTCGAGGACACCAACCTGTGCGCCATCCACGCCAAGAGGGTCACCATCATGCCCAAAGACATCCAGCTGGCCCGCCGCATCCGTGGAGAGAGAGCTTAAACTGTCCTCTGCTCCATAAACACAACGGCTCTTTTAAGAGCCACTAACTCACTGACAGAGCAACATGTCCTATTAGCTTATTTTATATTTGTATATAAAATCATGTTTTATGATAGATATATCATATGTAAAAACAAAAAGGTGACTGCAGTTGTTAACATGGTCTAAATTGAGCAGCATCAAATACAGAAAATCACTCAGGGTGACATTGAATTATAAATGTATTATAACATTATGATAGATTTATTATTACTACTGCTGTTCCCCTTCCATTAAATCTTAGTTAATGTTTAATCAGATATCCTGGTAAAATATATGATTTGGAAAATCAAAAAGATTTCCTCTCAACATGTTTATTATGACTGGTAAAAAGTGTAAAATGACACAATGATATGAATGAGAATAGAAAGGAGGGCAGTTTTGGGCTTTTTGGGGCTTGTCAGCAAATCTTCAGGTTAATAATTATTTGTTATAATTATTAACTAGTACAATTAGTTTCAAAATGGTGTCTAAATTTCATGCAGGCTAATGTATAGACTAGCCATTCTTATATTATAAGCATGATTTCTACACCTAATGACTAGATCATATTCTATTAAATATTTATTTCTGATTCTGTTGGTAACACAACTGTCAACCATTAAAACAAGCATGTTTGTTACTGAGAAAACAAAAACAAAGAAATACTAACCGCTGATAACAAATAATACAAAATATAAACAAATCGTATACAGTAAAAAACAGTTAACGTACATATTTTTAAATAAAACAAATCTGGATACTTGCCTGATCTTATTAACTAGTGTCTAAATTTCATGCAGGTGTATGTATAGTACATGTATAGACTAGCCATTCTTATATTATAAGCATGATTTCTGGCGGATCTCCCAGGAAGTGATGGTTCCTGATGGATTAATAGTCTGCCCCAAAAGTAACTCCTTATTAAAGTCACGTATTTCACCGTAATAAATAACTGCAAGTTGTGTGGGAGCTGACTGTCGTTATCTTGTCCAAGTTGGCTTTAAATGTTGTACTTTGCAGTTGTTCTCTCTAAATAACTGACAAAATATACTATATAAACATGACAGTGACCTTTACTTCAACTCATTAACCATCAAAAAGGGTTCAAAGTTATGCGTTTTACACAATAATCCTAGAAATCACCTGATAAATACAACCAGCTGTATATGGAGGGTGACATCCATGTTAGTAGGGTGAGAAGGACAGTAGTGGCTTTACTTGGACCGGATGATGTAAAAAACATAACATGACTTATTTGTAGAGTTCATTGATGCAGTACAAAACATTTAACAGCTAAATATGTGGCAAATTAAAGTGAACTGGCAGAAATATGTAATTGTGCATTAAAGGACTAAAGCTCTCAGGTGAAGTTGTGGGTGGTCCTGAAAAGGACCTTTGAGTTGATGATACAGACAGCGGGTTTACTTGGAGCTGGTGTACTTGGTGACGGCCTTGGTGCCCTCAGACACGGCGTGTTTGGCCAGCTCACCGGGCAGCAGCAGGCGGACGGCGGTCTGGATCTCCCTGGAGGTGATGGTGGAGCGCTTGTTGTAGTGGGCCAGGCGGGAAGCCTCACCGGCGATACGCTCAAAGATGTCCCCCACAAAGGAGTTCATGATACCCATGGCCTTGGAGGAGATGCCGGTGTCGGGGTGGACCTGCTTCAGCACTTTGTACACGTAGATGGCATAGCTCTCCTTGCGGGTCTTTCTCTTCTTCTTGCCGGTCTTGGTGGCTTTAGACACGGCCTTCTTGGAGCCTTTCTTCGGGGCTTTGACTGGATCAGGCATGGTTGGTCGTTAGATTTCCTCAAACGAATAACAGCTACGGCTCCAAACGGCTTGTATATATCCATCTGATGTAAATTTAACTGCACCGTTGCTCTCAGAGGATTGGTTGACTTCCTGTTAGCTAGACTGAGCATGCGCAACACAAAACACCTTCCCAACCTTTGAAGAACAATCTGACCCCTTTTTTCTTACAGAGCTACCTCATCTGAGGAGCGTCCACTGATACGAGTAACATAATTTCAATTTTCCCTGAAACATTTAGCCTAATATATATTATCAAGTGTTTAAAAGACACTTTAGCCACATTCCAGATTATTAAATAATGAATTCACAATCAGAATATCAACAAATATTCAAATAACAAATAAATAATATAAACACATTCTGCCAGTAGAAAGAGAAAGATTTTCATCTGGTTGACCTGCAGCTCTTTCCAGAAGGTAAGTGGTTGAACAGAACATTGAAAGTGCCTTCCTAAATTATTAGATAAAGCAAATGTTATTATGATATAGAAAAGAGGAATTTTTCACAACCTGGCCAACCCAGAAATTACTTACAGCTATTAATTAATTACATTTAATTACAACTTTTAAATTATGCACAAAGCATTAGTAAATTATTTAATAATTAAACTGTGCCATATATATATATATCTATATATATATAGATATATAGATATATATAGATATATATGTGTGTGTGTGTCTCTTCTAGCCCCATTCTCTAAATTAAAGTAAATGCACTGGTAATTTAACACCATTTTGAGGTACTCTTCAATATTTTCCTTTTATGCTACTATTGTGTTCATCATGTGAAAACATGTATATCAGGTTATTCACTAACAATATTGTGAAATACAATTCATTGACTCAACCTGTGGTTCTCTGCTTGTGAAAGAAGAAGCAAAGACTATCAAAAAGTTAAAAAAAAAAAAAAAAAAAAAAAAAACGTGTAGAACTTCTTTGTATTCTCACTAATGATCTCACAATCATTTTGAGATAGGAGGGTGTTTTCACAACCTGGTCACTTAAAAGTTAAGCTCATTAATAGTTTTTAATCATGTGCACTAGAAAATAATTTATTAAGCCCTTAATTGCTTATAAACCGAATCATCTTCATGAGTTGGAGCATGAACACAAGTTGCAGGAAATGTTTGAGTCATTATATACAAAAGCTACGTATATGTTGATGAAAAGTACATTACAGTTCTTAGTAAGTTGTAAAAGGGCAGCTCTTGGAGAAGGTGGGTGGCTCTGTCTATTTTGACAAAAGAAACTCAAACTTAGTAAAGTTAAATCATTCAGAATAAAAACAACGATGATCAATGATTGGTCATTAGATACACACATTCACAGCTCATTCACATCTCTGTCTGGCTGATGATTGATCTATTGAATGTGCTGCTGCTCTGTTCCACCCAATGAATAGTCGATCCAGAGACACAACACATTACAGTAAACCTACATTACAATTAGTAAAGCAACTGGAACACATATGAGCTCAGATGAACAGCTCTGCTTTAAGAAAATAACCCACTTTTATGGTTGTCTACAATCATTTAAGCTGTATTATATAATATGAGACAATGATATGAGATATGAGTGTCACATTCAGCTTTTGTTCGTGAAAAACAAGAACAACATAAAACTAAAGGTGAGGGTCAAAAAGGAAGAGATCAGCCTGCTTTGGGGAAAACTGTGTGGGCGGAGCTGCTGAGTTTGGCGCCTCCCAGCAAAGGTCGCGCCACCTGTCCTCTTTCACGTCCGCAGACACGCTTTAAGTTGAGAAATTCACACTAGCCGTGTCATTCACTTTTTTTGAGACAAGATCAGTGAAAATGAGTGGAAGAGGAAAGGGAGGCAAAGGACTCGGTAAAGGAGGCGCCAAGCGTCACCGTAAAGTTCTCCGTGATAACATCCAGGGAATCACCAAACCCGCCATCCGTCGTCTGGCTCGCCGCGGTGGAGTCAAGCGTATCTCCGGTCTGATCTACGAGGAGACCCGCGGTGTGCTGAAGGTGTTCCTGGAGAACGTGATCCGTGATGCCGTCACCTACACCGAGCACGCCAAGAGGAAGACCGTGACCGCCATGGACGTGGTTTACGCACTGAAGAGGCAGGGCCGCACCCTGTACGGCTTCGGAGGTTAAACCTGATCCTGACTTACTGAGACCAGAACACAAAGGCTCTTTTAAGAGCCGCCCACCTCCTCTAAGAGCTGTCCTAATATTATTTAATGTGGTGAATAACTTGCAACTCTGTATGAAAAGTCAAGAGCTGTCTCTATAAATTGTGCCATAAATATATATAAAATGTTTGTTTTATACAGGACAGCTGCAGATAATTTAACTCCTTTTTAAAAGGCAGATTATTAAACGTTAAAGCTAAACAAAATAAACTTCATAAAACTCCATCAATCTATTAACTTCCTGCCAGGAAGTAATGACAAAAACGTGAAATTAAAACTGCAAATTAATGTGTCTGGTATTAAAATGCTTTGGTGAAGCTGTAGAAACAAGTGAGGCTTGTGGTCTAGGAAGCTTCGGTTGGCACCATCAGACCTGCAGCTTCACTTCTGCCACTTATTCGGGTATGGTTTTAAAGTTATGGACCTGCAATAAAGCATATTTTTCAAGCTCAGGCACTTTTTTTTTTACACTGAAGCCTGTGATGGGGTGGAAAGATTAGACAGAAATAGATGGATAGAAGATAGAGGTAATATGGCCAAAATTGTCTGTGGTCAAAGCTAACACCACACTTAGCATGCAGCCAAATTCAAACAAAAAGTTTTAAAAGTGTTTTACATATTTTTACAATTTCATTAAAAAATGCTGTTTTTTGAGTGACAGGGTGGATATATTATGCTTGACGGAGAAGGTTTTGAAAGAAAAACTTACCAAAAAATGTTCTAAAAGAAAATCAAAAGTCATCAGCATTTGAATTTGTCTTCTTCAAACTCTTAAATGATTATAAAATTTTCCTTAAGTATGTTACTTAAAGGAACAGTACAGTACTTTAGTACAGAAATACATTAGTGCGACAGGGTGCAACATGAAACTTATGGACACAAAAATGGCTATAGCTTTACAGAAAACAGTTAAAAATAATATTGGCAAATAATATTGAAAAATATTATTATTCCAGAGGGAAAAGACTTTATACAGTCATCTGCTCCACACACAGTAGATAAGTAGATAATTCTACTTCTACACTGCTTATGGTGCTTGTGAACTCTGGTGGTCCACTGGGGCATCGACAGCTGTTAGACGATGAAGACTATATGATAATAGAACCAAAGTTCTCATTTCTGACATTATTTAGATAAATTAAGTATACTAATATATTATACTAATTGAATTACTATGATTAAAGAGAGACAATTTAAAAAAATGTATTTTTAATCACATGATGTATATTGGTATACTATCTTTAGGCTACGTGTGATATACTGTATCTCTTCTAAATATACACGTTATTTAACCTTATTTAAAAGCAGCTTGAAAGTAGTACAATGAAATTTTGCGCTTTATTTTGAAATCCCCTACAAAAACGGAAGCCTTGTAGACGCGAGACAAGGTTGGGTCTGATTGGGCGATCGTATTAACGTTCACTCTGACCAATGAGCGAGCGCTGGCTGCTTTATAAAGCCGGTTCTCGTCGTACGCGAATTTATTCTCTATTCTCTCGAAGATAAAGAAAAAAAATGTCTGGACGTGGTAAGGGTGCCGGTAAGGTCAGAGCAAAGGCAAAGACCCGCTCCTCCAGGGCCGGGCTCCAGTTCCCAGTCGGCCGTGTTCACAGGCTGCTGAGGAAGGGCAACTATGCGGAGCGTGTCGGTGCCGGAGCCCCCGTCTACCTGGCGGCTGTGCTGGAGTACCTGACCGCTGAGATCCTGGAGCTGGCTGGAAACGCTGCCCGCGACAACAAGAAGACCAGGATCATCCCCCGTCACCTGCAGCTGGCTGTCCGCAACGACGAGGAGCTCAACAAGCTGCTGGGCGGAGTGACCATCGCTCAGGGCGGCGTGCTGCCCAACATCCAGGCTGTCCTGCTGCCCAAGAAGACCGAGAAGCCCGCCAAGAAGTAAATACGGAACCGGCTCCTCTAAACAACACAACGGCTCTTTTAAGAGCCACACACTCCTGATAAAGAACAAACATCCTCATGTCTCTGGTACACTGTCATTAAGACACAAATCATGTTTATCTATACAGAATATTAAGTCAGTGTTACACTCAGTTAAATATACTGATTATATTTGGACTGTAATTGATGCTTGTGTTATGTACAATACCAGCAATCAACATTTAAGTTAATATTTATGATAAAACAGTGGTTGGTCTATATATTAATAACATAATGATGGTTGTTGTTTGTGTTGCCAACAGACCAAGAAATAAACATTTAAAAGATAATCTAGTCATTCAGTGTAGAAATCATACTTATAATACAAGAATGGCTGGTATATACATTACCCTACATGACATTTAGACACCATTTGAAACTAATTATACTAGTTATTAAATATAATTAAACAACACAACGGCTCTTTTAAGAGCCACAACCGACATCTAAAGATCATGTTCTGTAAAAATATATTTGCTGACTCACATTATTATCCAGTTATAGTCTGTAATATGACTAAATTTATATGTGCATAACATTGTCTATATTATGAAATAATGTGGTTTGAAACAATATTGGAACAGCAATATTATAGTTAGAGAACATTTCACACTGGCAGCTGAGGAAGTAGTAATGCTGACATGTCTACACATTGTATATCATAACTCAGTGGAGTTTCAAAGACTATAGTTATAAACCCTAAACCAGCAGGAACCAAGAGCTTCGTCATCAGTGAATAAGATTTTGAATAAGCTTTCTAAATAAAATAAATTTCTCCAAAAAGACAATGCAAACATTAAATATAAACTGATTGCAGTGTTAGTATAGTTAGTGCTATATAGCCAATTGTGATTCTGTCTGTAATGTGAATGTAAAACAATCTGGGACAGTATTTGAGACAGCTCATCAAGCTCATCAAGCGACTGGGAAGCTCATATATAGTTATCAAAATTGAGCCTGATCATAAGTCTATGACTACATAGACAGATTATCTCACTGCAATACAACGTGAAATGATTAGACACAAAACAACAACAACAATAATAATCAAAGTTATATCTTATATATATACGTATATATCTCTAGTAAAGTTAAAGTATATATATATTAAGCTGTAAAGACAGCAGAGGAAGAACATTTGAGATCCAAGGAGCCGATGTTCAGAAAAAGTAGAAAGATCCTGAAGCTCATAAATTTTAGTTTATGACGATCAGACTATGAAGTGATTTCAAATAAATGATTTATTTCATATCATTTGACTGACTGATATTCTGCCTGCAGTCTGAAGTTAAATTTATACAGTATATACAGTTAATGACAGTGTTGCTTTTACTGTATGAAATGTTATACAATGATGTTGGTGTAGTTTAAATGTTCTACTCTATTATGAATTCATTCTCATCCACAGTCTACTTTATTATTTTTCCAGAGGTTAACAAAATGTGTTTAATCTGTATAAATGTGTAAAATGTTGCTGTCTACAGCTTCTTACACACAAACAGACCTTTTCCCATCATACATGTACACTAAAGACAAAACTGCTTCTGAATGGATTTACTCAAGATTATACAGTGTTTACATTTGTATAAGTGTCATCATAGCTCTTTAAAGACTTGAGGTGATTATACATAAACAACAATAATAAAAGTATCAACAGAAGGACGTGTTGCTCTATCAGAGAGTTAGTGGCTCTTAAAAGAGCCGTTGTGTTTATGGAGCAGAGGACAGTTTAAGCTCTCTCTCCGCGGATGCGGCGGGCCAGCTGGATGTCTTTGGGCATGATGGTGACCCTCTTGGCGTGGATGGCGCACAGGTTGGTGTCCTCGAACAGGCCGACCAGGTAAGCCTCGCTGGCCTCCTGCAGAGCCATGACAGCGGAGCTCTGGAAGCGCAGGTCGGTCTTGAAGTCCTGAGCGATCTCCCTCACCAGGCGCTGGAAGGGCAGCTTGCGGATCAGCAGCTCGGTGGATTTCTGGTAGCGACGGATCTCTCTCAGAGCCACGGTACCGGGCCTGTAACGGTGAGGCTTCTTGACGCCGCCGGTGGCCGGGGCGCTCTTACGGGCAGCCTTGGTGGCCAGCTGCTTCCTGGGGGCTTTGCCTCCGGTGGATTTACGGGCGGTCTGCTTGGTTCTTGCCATTTTTCGCTGTTATTCTTCTGTTTCAACAGAAACACGATGAATGCTGCCTGTCTGCGAGTTGCGTCTTTATAAAGGAGCTGCCGGAGTCGCGGCGCCGCTCATTGGTCCAGGCCGGGAGGAGCGCGCGCTGCAGCTCATCTACTATTGGACAAGAAATTCAAAGTAAACCCCGCCCCCACATCAGCTGACTAACGGCTCCGGAAGAAAGAAGAAAACAAAGGAAACACGTTAATATCATGGATGTATAAAGAGAACTGGATACAGGAAGAGCGCCAGGCTTTGAAGCAAATTTGACATAGCGGCCAAACCGTGTAATTACAACGTCACTGACGCACACTGGCCCAAAAAGACTTTTTCCCATAGACTTACATTGTGAAAGAGACGTCTGTAAATCAGCGGATACATTTTTCTGAGCGTCACATCTACCGCGAAATGACTTGTCTCACTATCAGAATTAAATCCTGTTCGGTCCGATCACATTTCAAAAGTCTAGAAGAGCCGCATAATTGAATTGTTTTATCCCCATTCATGTCATGCATGTCACTAGTGCGCATGCTCTATGGCCCGCACAATGCGGAAGATCCGGGTACTTTCATACCAGGAAGTCAATTTTTTATTGCTTCATGCGCCACCGAGCAATTTTA
Organism: Thunnus thynnus; assembly: GCF_963924715.1. NCBI lineage: Eukaryota > Metazoa > Chordata > Actinopteri > Scombriformes > Scombridae > Thunnus > Thunnus thynnus. Next base: position 22,802,292 of record NC_089529.1, read on the forward strand.
ATAGGAATGAACGGGGCCCCGCTTCCGACGCTGTAATATGGTGGGTACATAAATTATACAATTTGAACACTAATGAGAACACAGAGGTTATAAAAAATCTCAATAATAAGAACCTGTCAGAGAGCATTAGAGATGTCCGGTGGTTGATATCTGTGGGCAGACTTCCTGTTAGAGTTGTTGTGTCTTGAGGTTGTTGTGTGACCACTAAAAAATGTCCTATGATCTTTTGCAATGAGGATGAGACACAGCAGCATCTATTATTGGACTGTTACAGAACTCAGGAAGTCTGGGATAAACTAAAAACTGTTGGTGTAACCTTTAATTTATGCTATAAATCGGTTATGTATTGTATTATTGATGATAAACTGCCATCTAAACATACAAAACCGATTAACAGTTAATTATTTGTATTGTATGTTCTAATTTGTGGAAAACACGATGTGCCATGATAATACAACAGACCGTGATTAGACAGTGACACCGTATTTAAACAGATACTTACTGACCTCCGGAGGAGAACTATGGACAAATCTCAGCACCTCCCCAGGAACATACTGAGCTTATGATCAGACAGCACTTTATATAAGATTACTTGACCTTTTTGCACTTTATTGCACTTTGGCACTGGATGCACTTTATTGTTAATGTAAATTATTGTTCTTCTTGTTAATTATAATCATGTGAAATTCAATATATAATATAGCTTATGTTTATTACGTGTTCCCTTAATAGCGCTAACGTTACATACCTATAAAAGTTTCTTAATTGAGGTAATGAGGTATAATTATTATACAGAATATCACATTTTCTCCACTTATTTAGAGGATGAGTGTAAAAGGAGATGGAAGAATATCAGGGACAGATTTATTAAGGAGAGAAAGACAATGAGAGAGAAGAAGAGTGGTGCAGGGGCAGAACAAAAGACAATGTGGAGGTATTTCTCAATCATAAGTTTTCTGGAGCCTCATGTCAGAGAGAGGCCCACTTCCTCTAACATGTCCCAGTCCCTACAAGAGAGACTCTCTACTCCCCAGTTTACCTCAGCACCCCTGGCTACTCAGTCATCATCATCTGACACAGAAACATTCACTCTGTACCTGACTGAAGTATCTCTGAGTTCTCTGTATACTCCTCCACTTCTAGCTGCTGACACATCTTCAGAGACCCTGCCTGACCCTGAATCTCTGGCCCCTGATGTATCCTGGGAGCCCCCATCTACCCCAGCATCCCATGTCCCTGAAGTGTCCTGCACTCCACGTGCTACCCCAAGGATCGAGCAAGACAAAAAAATGGCAGGCACAGAATGATGAGTTCGAGAGGCAGGTGTTGAAAGTGCTAAACCAGTCTCCAGATGAGGAGATCAGAAAGCTGTCAAGTGAGTTTATGACATCTTTACATAGAGTGGAATTTTCCTGAGGAAAAAGTCATGACACATATATTTATTTATCACTTGTTCCTTGATTTCAGCTTAAATGTTTGAGTTGTTTGTTCCTTGATACTTTAATGCCTGTGCAGTTTGTTTTGTTGTCATTCTTAAAAACACACACACACACACACACTTCAATTCCCCAATTCTGAAAATCAGCTCCTCTATACATAATAATACAAACATCCTTTAAGCAAAATAGCTATTTCTTCATAGCTATTTTGATGCAATGTATGATGAATCCTTGTTTAATGTATAAACTGTACACTTTAAAAATCTTTTTCCAGACTGTGAATATCATATAAACTAACATTAATTAAGCTAATGAATGTAATGTGTATGTTTTTAAGGAGAGTGGATGAGTTCTTATCTATGTATTCAATCAGGAAAGACATGGCGAATGAAGTAAACATAAATGATTATATATATATATATATATATATATATATATATATATATATATATATATATATATATATATATATATATATATATATATATCAACGTGAAGTGATGTGGCAATTACTGCAGTCAGGAAATGTTATACATTTGGTAAAATCACCATTTAATTACTATTTATGGTTACTAGTTCAGTACACATCTAGCCATGTGATGATACACTCCAAGATGCAATATATAGTTTTTCTCAATTCAATACTTTCGGTATTTACTTACTGTCAACATTGGTTATGCGCTTAATTTTAATATTGAAACTGTTGAACTGTTTGAGTATATGACTGTATTAATTGATTGATCAATTTAGCTAATTTAAATTGATTATTTTAAATTGATGAATTACATCTTACTTAAAGTAAAATAGATAAATTTAATACTTACATATACTACTATATATACTACTATATATATATATATATATATATATATATATATATATATATATATATATATATATATATATATATATATATATATATATATATATATATATATATATATATATGTGTGTGTGTGTGTGTGTGTGTGTGTGTGTGTGTATGTATATATATATATATATATATAATTCCATAGGACATTATGAATTCACTCAGTTATAAGTCCATATATAATACATGTATTTATCACATGATTTCTGGGATTATTAATGTGTAAATCACATAATTATGACCCCTTTTTGATGGTTAATATGCGTTGAAGTAAAGGTCATATATGTTTATATAGTATATTTTGTCAATTATTTAGAGAGAACAACTGCAAAGTACAACATTTAAAGCCAACTTAGACAAGATAACAACAGTCAGCTCCCACACAACTTGCAGTTATTTATTACAGTGAAATACATGACTTTATTGTAAGGAATTACGTCTTGTGCAAAATATGAATTCGTGAGGAACATGTGATTTTGGGTTATAAACATGTGTGTTAGTCAGTTTATTAATATCCGGGTCTGGGTTCAGATAAATTGATAAAGAATTGATCCTCCCCGTCGGGGAATCGAACCCCGGTCTTCCGCGTGACAGGCGGAGATACTGTCCACTATGCTAACGAGGAAGGTGATAGATGTCATGTGACCACATCCGGTCAGTCAGTGAAAATGTGAAACATTTCATTCACCTGTGATAAATTTACATTTGATTTTTTAAGAAGGTAATAATCCGACTGTAAACTATGGAGGACGAATAATGAATTATTTGTCAAAAAAAACAAACAAAAAAAAACAACAATAAATAAATAAACGCAGAGACAAATACTAATTTTAATAAATATATAAAATAATAGAACATTAAATAAATATGTACATCAATTATTAGCTGTAATTAATAAATACATGTTGTTATTGACCACAAAACATGAATTCATTTATGTATTTCTATACCTATATTTTTATATATTTCTGTATTTTCTTCATTTATTTACTTCTGTATTTTTGTCTGTTTCAATAAAAGCAAAAATGAAGAAATTAAGGAATATATAAAAGTAGAAATACATTTTAAAAAAGTAGATTTATAGAAATAATTGATTCATTTATTTTATTACTTACCAACATTTATTCATTTACTTATATATATTCATTTATTCATAAATACATTTCAGTGTTTATTTATTAAGTTATTCTTTCATTTATTCATTAAAATATTGATCTATTAACCTATAAATCATTAATCCTCCATACAAATGGATTTATTTGCGGTTGGAAGAGTCTGTTTTCATATACAGTATATGTCTGTTTTTGCCAAATTTCCTCTGCAGGACAATAAAGAATGAACTGAAATGAATCTGACAGACCAGCAGGTGGCGTCCTTGTAGTTTAATCTGAAATGCTCAGATCAAAGTTTGAAGTTTTTACAGTCAGTGATCACATATGTGTAAGGTAGGAGTATTTTACATGGAGAGAAGGATTAAAACACTGATAAAATTTTTAAAAAAAATTACAATTCTCTTTAAGGAAGACCTCCAGAGCCTTTTAGTTGTCAGTTCTTTATTAACTGATGGCCTCAGTTTTAAATACATGTATTTTCTTCATCCCAACATCACAACCTCCTGCTCACACAGAGAAATGTCTGACGCAACATTTGAAACATAAAGTCATTAAACAAACATCAGGTAAACAATTCACTGACAGCAACCAGGAAGATATAAATCCTCCCTCGAACACAACGAGGAATCTCCAAAATACAACATTAATAATAATAATTCATCCAACAGAAGCAGATTTGAACATTTACAGTATTGGTTTTAGACTCTGAAACTGAGTCTGATGCATGCAGGGTTAAAAATATAGTTATGAAATCAGAGAAGCAAATTAACCCCATTACTGGTTAAACTGGTTCAAATCATGAGTCGTGTGCAACCACAGAGGGAGTTTTAGAGGCCTGAAGAGGTAAAGTAGCCAATATTTCAGTATAAAAAAGAAAAAAAAAAACAACACATAAATATATTTTTCTTTCTTAACCCTTTAATCATCTGGTGATCATTCAGATTTATCCTGAAGATCCTGACCGACAGTCATCACGTTGAAAAAATATCAAGTTTTTCATCATCTTTCACTTATACAAACTGTATATTTGGCATTCACACTTCGGTTCTTGATGCTTCCTGAAGATTAATTCCAAGAAACCTGAACTCAAACAGGACCAGATGGCAGTGACAGGAATTCATGCTCTAAAAAAACAAAAACAAAAAAACAACAAAAATAAACAAAAAAAATGTGTTTCAGTTGTGCTCTCAAAGGCCAGCTGTATGTTTGTAGGGCAGCTGAACAGATTCGTTTCTTTGCTTTTTTTTTGGTTCTCACAGCAAGTGAGCTCAAGAGTTTGTTGTTGGAAAAACTGGAAAAGAAAAACAAGAATACATTAAACCTCCACATGAAACCACAGTTAACAGCTCAACAACCAAACCCTCTCAGAAACCAAGAGGATGAAGGCAAAGCAGAAGGTGAAAAAAGTGCATCTGTGAGCTAAAATAAAATGTCAAAAAGGTCAAATCGTAGACTGATGACGGCTGAGATGAAACGAGCAGGAGTCGGGACGAGAGAGCAACTGCATAGAGAGAAAATGCTTTTAATCTGAAATGCAAATGACATCAATTATTCAAGTGTTCGCCTCCTGGATAAACAAAGTCCGCAGTCGTGGCAAAAAAAAACAACAACATAACTTGAAATTATTAGAAAAAACAATAGTGGGACTTTTGATCACGCTCTGATTCACTCGGCTTCAGCGTGAGGTGAAACTCAATGTGCCAGCGTGTCTTTTAAAACATCAGCATGGCAGGATTAACTATTCAGGGGCCCCGAGGGCAAAACATCGGCTGCCGGGCCCCCATTGACCCCTTTAGGGTCAATGCACACGTCAGCTTCATTAGCCTGTTGGCCCGAATATATGATTTTTTTTTTCTGGAAATTGCATCTGAAAAAGCAGGTTTGTATTATATTTGAGCACTAGACATTTATTATATATTCACATCATTATATTCTTTCTGAATGCTGGTTTCTACAGTGAGTGTTGCATTATGGGTTGTTTGTAGCCTTAATATTGCTAAGCTAGCAAGTTTCCTCAAGTCTGTTTGTGTGTCTTTTAGAGCACCGATTCCCAACTTTTATTATTCCCTCCAAGAGTTTTTTTTTTGTGATTATTGCAGCAAAAAATACTTGATTTTGTGCAGCGGCTTTTCTCAAAAACTAGAAAACAATTTGTGATGTTTTATGTGCTCTTTTTGCGGTAAAACTGCGGGAATTATGAAAAACTGCAAGCAAAGAAAAATAATGTGATTTTCTTTTAGCTGCTACCAATGAAGAATCATATGTAAACACAGTTGGTCTAAATCACAAGCGGTCTGTTGATTTGACCATTTCGTGCGGAAAAGTTTTGGTAATTTAGCAAAAGTGCAATTTCTGTTTATGCAGTGAGATCCAGAAACCACTTCTTATTCCCAGGTTTGTTTTCATGCGTCAATTAGTTTCTTAATCAAAGTATTTAATTAGGAATATGCACCATGTGAGCACAATATATAGTAAATCAAAGGAATTTGCTTAATTTTGTTTATTATTTTTAGCTAACAATTTTAACTATTTACTTTACTAACGTGGTGTTCAGGTGTTACGGTTAACTCTATTAACCTATTTCTATTTGATTGAATTTATCTTCACAATCTATTTACAAACTCTCTGGCAACTGCAGAAGTTCCCTGGTGAGAAACAAACTACATAAATGTAGGATTTATGTTACGTTTCAATGGAAATATTTCATGTTTCACCTTTTTTTTTTTTTTTTTTTTTTAAAGAGTAAAATCTAAAATTAAGGTGAGGACTCTCTTCTCTTTGGGCGAATAGTACCTCGCAGAAACTTTCCCGACAGTCGGAAAGTGTCTGTGTTCAAAAAGTTTTCATCTTATAATCATCTTATATTTGGGCCAGTAAGATGTACGCAGTGAGATCCAGGAACTAACTGGACTTTGTTCCCAGTTAGTTTGTAGTAATTTGATGAAGTGTTTTATGTAGGAATATGCACCATGTGAGCGCAATATGTAGTAAAACTAGAAGAATTTCTTAAGGAATTTTAAGTGTGCTGCTCTAAAACTGTTACACGCCAAAAAAAAAAAAAAAAAAAAAAAGGCGGGAAAAGGATAACCTAATAATATTGATGCAGGAGAAAATAGATTTTGACCACAACATAAAGTCAGTCGCCTCTGATTTATTTTAGAGGTAAACTGATTTTCTGCCAGATCGGCTGTCGTTTGATGTTTCAGCTGAGTAATCGCCTGAACGGTCAACGATCTGGTTATCAGACGATCATTTGGATTTCTGGCAGGTCTGAAAATTTGGTCGTAACTTTGTGCAGTTCCAGAGTCTGATTTCCCAACATGGTTGCTATCAATAGATCTGCTCTCAACTGTAGTGAGCCTGTTTTAGTAAAACTGAAGTAACATTTTAAATGTTGTGGCTGACTGTAGTCTTTACTGAAACTGTGCCGAGATAGAAATGAAATTTGCTGTAAAAACATATTATCTGCATCTGCAGCTCTATATTCTTTCTTGATTTTCTTTTGAAGTAGAATTGCACAAATTAATGCTGCCTTTCTTTTTTTTTTGTCAACATTTTTATGTGGTTATGTTCAGTGTGAATGTTGTGATCTGTTGATCCGACTGTACAGTTAGCAAAGAAGTCTTATGTTGTAGCCGTGCTGAAAGGGAGATTAAACTATACGCTGCATTAGCTGACAATCCAGAAGGTTAAAGATCCCCTCCAGACATATTTTATGACGTATATAAAATACTCTGATGTGTTTTTTCCTTGTTAAAATCCTTCAAATTACACCCACTCCTTCACCCTCATTAAAAAAAATCCAGAATCTATCTATGAATATGCAAATATATTTCACTTCAAAAGTTTTCCTGCTGGACACAAGATGTCTCTACTTCACTGTCACTGTCAACTTCATTCTCAGAGAAACTTTCCACATTCAGCAGACGGATGTGAAAACAAACTCTGCACTCACGTCATTCTGCACAGAGAAGCTCAAACATTCAACTGTAGGAACAAGAAGAAAAAGTGTTTTTTGAGAGGAGCAGGACTTTAGCTAATAACGCAGGACTTGCCTTAGCTGACATTGTACTCAGGTGGTGCAAATTCCTTCACAAAAGCCAAACAATCGAATTACCAAAACATTTTAACTTGCAGTCAGCCTGAGGCAGACATCAGTTAGTTCGTCCTGACAGAAAGCGGACAAATTTCAATTTCTCTGCTATGAAAAATCAAGTATTCTGGAAACACATTAAAAACCCCCTCACAAGCTCACAGTCTGATCCAGGCTCACTGTCTTTGTTTGCATGCAAATGGCCTGTTTCACATGTAAATGCAAATGACAACGGACACGTGTTTGGTGAAGAGAAAAGCGATGGGAAAGCTGCATTCGTGCCATGCGGATAATTTCTCTGTTTATCAGAGATGTTATTTGTTTCTCCCGTTGCTACACTACATTAGAGAAACGTTTACAGATGGTTCACATGCGTTGGTACCAATAGAATAAAAGGTCATAATGCCCTTGAGGCTGTTCTTTACTGTGATATTACTGAGAAACACAACAGCGATGCAGATGTGTGAGCAGACTGGAGTTTTATAAAATGTTTATTGAGATAAAACTCTGTTCTGCTTCACGTAGCTGAGTCACAGAATCACACTAAAGCTCGTCCTCCTGGGTATTACTGCTATAATATATATACACTCTTATAAAAAGATTATTGGGAATAAGGTGTTGCAGGTTTGACAACGTGGATACAAAATAGTTTCTAGTCAGTTTTAACTTGTAGGTTTTTACTGGAGTATTGTTGGATCACTGGGAGGATAAGTAAGAGTCCAGTCATCAGTGTCATGTGCTCAGGTGTGTGTGACAGTCATGTAGAGACATTCATCATAGAGGAGGAAGCCGTCTCTCGCTTTGTGACCACTTGACACACTCCAGAGGTTTCTTAAAGGAGCAGTCCAAATCTTCTTCTTCTCCTGAGAATCAGGTGAGAAGACAAGCATCGGTTTCATCTCTGTGCGTCCTGTACGGAGTCTGTGTGTCGTAGCTCAGCATAAAGAGTGAAAGCGGGGGGGTGGGGGGTGGGGGGGGATATACACCCCCAGACAGCTACACAGCTGTCTTATTTACATGTTGTGCCTTATCTAAGAGTTAACTGTGACCATTGTGTCAAGATAATCACAGATCCAGCTGGGTTTTTGAGTCATCTGGGTGTGGCTCAGAGTTTATATAGTTAGATGAGTCGGCTGGTTCGTATTCTGCCAAACTTCAGATTTGCGTCCGCTCCCAGACTTCGTCCACACTAAACCGTCACATTTTTAAAATGCTGTTGTTTCTGAATAATTTCTGAAAAGATCTCTGCACGCAATGAAAAATCTAACCTAGAAAAACTGCTAAATCTCTTTTATCCACTCAAAAAAAAGACGTTTCTGTGTGAGAAAAACACCACTTCAGTGTGTACGGAGGGCGAAATGAAGTTAAAAAGTTGTGTTTTTTAATTTTATCCGGTTTAATGTGGACACTCTCTTACAGTGTATTCACATTATTACAGAAAAACAACCTCTTCCGTGCACTTTCTTCATTATTGTGCATGTTTATGTTGAACTTTGACCTTGAGCTGGACTTTTCTAATTGCTGTTGACCGCTCCTTCAACTGAAAGATGCACAAAAAACAAATTACTTTCTGAATATCCAGAACCGTACAATCACAAACTGGCCTCATATCTAGACCAGATGAAAAAAAAAGGTATTTGCTTGGCAAAATATCAGCATGCAGATGTAGCTACCAGCTTTGCGACAGAGTCTCTGAAACGTAGCAACATTAGCATTGTAGCTTGTAGATTTTCAAGTCAGTCCAGCGGGAGATTAAAAGATTAAGTTGGAGCCTTTTAATGCAGAACGACCGAGAGTTTCAGAGAGGTAAACTACGACGCTGATCAACGCGGGAACCTTGTTTTTCTGCTGTAATGTGAATATGCCTTAACTGTGACTTTCTGCTACTTAACTCTGCTGGTACATAAACTTCTATCTACTCGCAGCCAAACACTATTTCAGTTGGAGGATGCTGCTGAGTTCAAGTCACGGCATCCTGCTGATTGAAGAAGTGCTTTTATTAAGCCCTGAAAATAGGGCAGTAAAACGTGAAACATGTCTGAAACTAAAGCAAAGCAGCAATATTTTCTGTCTTTTTTTTTTTTTTTTTATACACACACTGCAGGTGCCACGTCTCTCTAATGGACACAAGCTGATTGCAAGTATTTAATGAACTCCTAAGACTCATTTCAAACAGCACTGAGTCACATTTGGTCCTCAGTGTGGTTTGATATTAGGGAAGCAGAATCGGCAGTGAGAAACTGATCCAGATCTGTAAACTCAATCCTGCATAACTTCACTAGCAACTTCCTGTCTGACACTACCATCAAAAAAAATAAAAAAACAAAATGACTTCTGTCATCCAATCAACAAAGAAGAGCCTATTTTTGATTGATTAAGACCATTTGACCATTTCTGACTTCCTCTGACGGTCAGTTTAAGACTTTGGTTTGGTTAAGATTAGCATTACTGTTGATTTTGCATGTTTATCTCCACCACTAACTGTGTATATTTATGTGTTACCGATGTACAGTTTCCAAAGTGTGATGTCCATTTTTAGACTTTCTTTACATAGGTGTCGCATTTAGAGCTGCAACGATTAGTCAGTCATCAGAAAAATAAACAGGCAACTGTTTAGATCATGAAGTAATTACAGTAAACTCAGTATCTTTAGATATTGGACTGCTGATCAGACAAAACACGACATTTGTAGACGATATCTGGGAAATTATAATGGCCATTTTTCACTTTTTTGGACATTTTATAGACTAAACAATTAATCAATCAATTGAGAAAATAATCAGATTAATCAATACTGAAAATAATTGTTAGTTGCAGCCCTTATCAAATTATATTTCTTTCTTTCCTGTTTACTGTGTGTTTGAGTATTTGTTGATGTGGGTGGTGAGCTGTTGCATACAATTTAATCAAATCACATGACAGGAAACTAGCTACCTCTAGTTGTTGTCTAGTCTGTTGACAGAGTGAGATGAGACAGGAAATCAACCTAAAACCAGACAGCATACTGGTGGTAAATACTTCCACTTTATATTTAGTTAAATCTTAACTCTGGGATGTTATTGCTTGTTTTTAATTCCCATCGTTTATAGTCTTATAGCAAAGTTACTATATGTGTCACGCAGGCTGCTATGTATTATTTTTATATAGTGTTACACTATTCAGAAATACCATCATTTTGCACATGAGTAGTACTACACATGCTCTAGAAAAAAAATATCTAACAATGCAAATTTAAATTTTGTAATCTTTTGTCTTTATGTGCTAAAGTTTTCAATCCAGCACCTTTCAAACCTTGAAAAACAGCTGTATGGTCCTGTAAAGGTTGGGTTTTGGGCTGTTTTAGGGTTTGAGGGATGAACGTTGTGAGTGGAACATCCTCATAAGGAAATGTACGAGTGTACGGCAGGCACATGTATCAGCTGATTGGACTCCGGTGTGTGAAATGTGTGTATTCCAGTGTTTACAGCTCGTGGTGACAACATAATATTTACAGAGAGTGGCACAGCGTTCCTTTTAGAACAGCAGTGAGTATGAAGTTTTCATGCGTCGGTCCTCGTCGTCGTTGCGTGTTCTTCATGCAGGTTCTGCTTTGCATCATATGTGTGTTTATGTGTATGTGTGTGTGTGCTTCACTGCTTTTTCCCATCAGGAGAGGCTAAACCTCCAGCAGCGTGGGTACAGTTGAGTGTGCTGAACCCAGGCAGCGTGACGCGTCCGTGGGTGTAGATGTCGCGGTCGGGCCCCTGGTTCATCCGTTTGACCAGGTTCTTCTCGTACAGCAGGGGGTGGTAGGCGCCGAGGGTGCAGGCGGCGTCGTAGAAACGCTGGTAGTAATGGCAGAGCTCCGTCTTTCTCCGGGAAGGCAGGAACTCGTACACGTGCACCACCTCGCACAGTGACATCATCAGGACGGTGCCTGGACAGGAAGCGAAGCAGAGGACGCTTTAGAAGACACAGTTATACTTCCGCTCACAAGAACTTCAACTGTTTTCACTTCATTGAGTTTTTTTGATGGATACATTTTAATTTTTAAAACTTTTTTATTGTTCAACTGTTTGTTACTTTATATAATGTATAATGTGTACTACATTTCATACTCTGTCAGTGAAGTAAAAAAACAAAACAAGGAGAACAGGAAAGAAACGAGGATGGAGGGATGTCATGTTTACATCTGAAACAGATCTGAGTTCAGTTATCTTGTGGTTTTAGCAAGCAAATTTTATGCAATTTCATTAACTGATAGTTGGACACGTTAATCAATAGTTGGTTTATCGTTAACAATTTGAAATACAGTGGACGGTTTTCAACAATAAAAGCAGTTTTAAGTAAACACCAAATTACCTGAATTATAAATGAAATAACACAAAATAGTTATGAATATAAATAATAATACAAATTACGGCTACAATTTTTCTTCCCTGGACAGCACAGAGGTGAGTTTATTTTACAATTTGAGCAGCTCGTACAGGCGGTCAGCAGCTCTAACTCTCATTAAACAGTAAGAAGCTTCACCCAGTGGTGCAACTGCATAAAGTCCACACAACATTTTCTGCATTGTTGGTTAATATATTTTTAATTGATTAAATTATTAATCGATTTATTAAAATAAATACTAGAGGTCAGAAACTCCACAGTGTTTTTGTCTAGTAATGTCTCCTGTGTGTCCTCAAACAAAACACTGAGTCCTCTTCACACTCACTTAAACATTGTAATGTTTTGTTGTTGATAAGATTTAATGAGATCATCAGCAGGACAACTGTAGTAACATTATAAGTTTTTTTTTTCCCACTTTTATTATAAAAAAAAGGATGAACATCAAATCCTAAACGCAGCTGAATCAAACTGTATCAAATCAGCTTTGAGTTACAGAGTAAAGTGTCGTCACAGACATATCTGTATTGTTTTTATATCTGATCGGGGATGTGAGGGCGCTTACTACTTCCACTGTTTCCTTTATATGAGCACAACAGAAAATGCCACAATGAGCTGATTGTTAATGTATAAAATGCATGTTATGCAACCATAATATGACCATACACTAAAAGACTAAAGACTGACACACTCTCACATCTAAAGACAATGTGTCATAATTTTGCAAAGACTGGGGATCTTGCAGGGTCACTACTTGCAAGACTACAACTAGATTCTTTTTGAGATTATTTCCCAACCTGCTCCTGGTGGAAATTTACAAGAACAAAAACTGTTGAACAATGGAGCAGAAACGGAAGCAGCTTCCAGCCACAGCTGCACTTGTGTGTGCAGCGATTTGTTCTGAAAAACAGCCAAAAAGAAAAACAGAAGACACTGTAGAATGTGGACACGACCCTGGTTGAGAAAACAGCAAGGATGTGCCTCCCCGGAGCCCCCATGCCATGTTTACTATTGACCCGCTTTGCTGCTTCCTGTTTGGTGCTGGAGAGAGCGCAGCTATTGGCTGTTGACAATGTTATTGAACTTCACTATTTGCATGAGCCAAGGCTAAAACCTCTGATAATATTAAACATGTTTGATTTTATTGAACCATGAAGGCGTGAAAAAGACCGACTTAAGACAGCTCAGACTGAATTTTATGACCACCTTACACCAAACGATTGAGATGACAGGAGAACGCCACAACTCTAGCAACACTCTCATGATTTTTTGGAAATTTGTGTGCAACAGAAAAATCATTTGAAAAGTCGTTTGGTGTAAGTCTGGGATTAAATGACTTTATCTGTGATCAGTCAGCCAGGTTCCTAAAATGCCAAACCTTTTTAGTTTGAACATCCACAATAAATAAAAAGATAACAGTAAACAGGATAGTCTACACTTTATATCTATAAAAACTTTTTATGAGCGTAGATTGAACATTTAAAGGACCAGTGTGTAGGATTTAGTGGCATCTTGTGGTGAGGTTGCAGATTGCAACCAAGTGAATACCCCTCCCCTCCCCTTCCAACATGGAGGAGAACCTATGATGGCCACGAAACTCACGAAAAACACAAATGGCCCTCTCTAGAACCAGTATTTGTTTTGTCCTTTCTGGGCTACTGTAGAAACATGACTGTGCAACATGGCAGCTTCTGTGGAAGAGGACCTGCTCTCTTTGTTGATATAAAGGGTTCATTCAAAGGTAACGAAAACACAACAATTCTTATTTTCAGGCGATTATACACTTAAAACATTATATTCCATTTCTGCTAATAGAGCCCGCTAAATCTTACATAGCGGTCCTTTAACAGGAAGTGGAGAGACGGGCGATTTTTCACATACCGAGCAGGCCGGAGGAGGGCGGGTTCTTCTGGATGGGCTCCGCCATGTTGTCTTGTATTCGTTGCCAGACCTGCCACTCGACGCAAGGATGCAGGATGTAGAAAGGCTGCAGAGGATGGAGCCTCCTGTACCTCTGGTACTGGGTGAAGATGGGGTAGTCTGTCCTGTTGTACCACTGAGGGAGGGACACACAGCGCTGTTAAAGCTCTCCGTAGATGCAGATGTGTAGCTCTCATGTGGTTTGTGTTTTGTCCTCTTTTCAAATGTAATGGTTGTATGGAGCTGTGTACTAAAAATTACATTTGATTTGATTTGTACAATGTAACATATGTAACAATTTGAAAATCTTAAGTTTCTGGACTGTTGGTTGAACAAAACAAGTGAATTGAAGGCATCACTGACGGCTTTTTCGCAATTTTTTAGCATTTCATGGACAAAAAAAAAAAAACAACCTAATGTCAAGGTCCAGGTGTTAAGGCAACATCATACATCATACTACCATCAAATCTATACAATAAATACGATCTGTGTCATCTAGAGCTGAAATTACTATTGATTAGTCGATCAACAGAAAATCTGCAACTATTTTAATAATCGAATAGTTGCATGAGCAATTTTTCAAGCAAAACCAAACATCACGTGTTTCTAGCTTCTCAGTTGGGAGAGTTTACTGGTTTCCTCTGTCTTATGTGATGGTGAAGTGAATATATTTGGTTATGGACTGTTGTTAATCCACTAAAAATTATGAATTTATTTTCCACAAAATGTTTTAAATATAACTATTTTACATTTATTATGTATGTACTGAGATAGAAAATACATATATGCAGTATATTGTGATGCAGAATTTCATCCATATTGCCCTACCACGCTATCAGTGATGAACACAAGCGCACGTTTTTTTTTTTTTGTTTCTGAGTGAGGTATGTAAACGTCACCTGTGTGAGGTCAGCAGAGAAGGGGGCGGGGTCCCAAGCCACCAGAACGCCTGTGCTGTACAGAGAACTGGACAGGAAACGATGGTCATCAGACGCCATCACCTATAAGACGGGTAAAGATTCATTTAAAAACAAAAACATTATACCTACTGTATGTCTATATACAGAACAGTAAAAAAAAGATGTGAAGCTGACACGAATCCCATTACATAAATTAATCTTCATCCTTATAAATAATTTTGAATAAAAACATGTTTCCACTGCAACCTGACAGTCCTGCAGGACAATCAATCATTTTTACATTTTCATAAACCATAAGAGGATTTGCATCAGCTTGTAGTCGTAAAACCTGGAGCTGTTGGAGCTGTTGGAGCCTGGATATATCCTTGGCACATTGCAGTGCTTTCTCCTCACAGACTTTTTCGTTTAAGCAAAAAATAACCTTTCTTTTCACAGTATAAATTACACCCGTTGATATCTAAAGCTGCACAGTGATCATTATAAAAGTTAATCAACAATGTATTTTGATAAATAGAATAATAAATAAACTGCTTATTGTGTTTGAACTCTAAACTGGACATTGAAGCCACATTAATACAAATAAATGATTGTTTTCTTTCTTCTCCTCTAAGGGGATCTTCCTACCTGCACTCAAAAGATAACTTTTATTTTCTTACTCTTATTATAATGTTATTGGCTTTATTTTTAATCTACTTTTTCTATGTGTGACTATTTTCTTCCTTCCAATTTATTTTCACTACTACAGTGGAAACTGCTTACACTGATCACGTCTGTCCGGGTCAAATTAATCACTATAACCCTGCCATGAGGGAAGACAAAAACATTACTGGGAAGAGGGGAGGACATTAAAAAAGTAAAGTTAGAATTTATAGATTTTGCGGTTACAAATAATCACACCCACACCCTGCATCTTGCACAACCCTGTGGAGGTGCGCCGCAATGCCTGATAATGGTGCTGCAGCTGGTATATATACACATCATATGTGTACTATGGGAGTAAGGTAAAAAGAAAATAGAATTACTGTAGTTTAATTTTTTTTTCCATATGTTTTCATGTATGAAAAGACCCCAAATGAACACAAGCGAATTATTTAAACAGCATTTGTATAGGAATGATTCTGTCCCGAGCTTTTTGATTCATATAAGTGGTTGATCACTGTAACCGTGATCACTATAAGCGGTTTCCACTGTAATTAATAGTGTGAATTCATGTGTATTGTGCTGCATTGACACTTCCCGTGGGATCGATATCTAAGTTATCCGTCTTTCTTCTTTTACAGGCCGTATTTATACTCGTCCATTGCAATCCGTCTTTCCTGACTACATGTCAATCAGGCTCGGTTCTAGTCCAGTCCAGAGTGTGGTGGTAATACATCTGAAGCTGTTTTGTAACTGCCAAAAACACCAGAAGAAGAATTACCTAGTACACTTAAGCAGCATCTGATCAGGGATCACATTAACGCAACAACAGCTGGATTTAGTGGTCCTCTGTGTGATCGTATGTTTTCGCTGGAGGCAGGGAGATTGACGGCTAATTTCAGTGTAGTTATAGCTGCCGTTATCACAAGGCTGACAACGTTGTAAGAGGTACAAAGGGATTTAAATCATTTTAATACCTGGCTATAATGCTTCTACAGTGCTTTTTTTTCTGATCACCCCGAGACCCATGACGTGACTGACTGTAAACACTGTCATAAGTACTTTAGGAAGCTTTAATGTAGAATCATAATTCATTTTTATCGGCTCAATTTAAAGCATCAGGACTATAAAAAAATTCATCAGTAATATTTATTAAAGATGCTGTACAAGTATTAACAATGAAGCATGGAGTTTGTTTGCTTCCTGTAGCAGGTCAGTGTGTTTACCTGTGAGTTGATGAGGCGGATGGTGGTTTTAGAGCCGACGTCCTTCTCGTAGCCGGTGGTGGGCGCGGCATTGAAGCGCAGCACGGCATCATGAGAGTCTGTAATTTAATAGAAGGTGAACTCTTTTAGAAGAAGTGAAACTTCTATAAAGCCTTTTAGAAGTGAAACTTGATTGCCTGATGTAAAACAAGCATCTGTCTGTAATAACATGTTGGAAAAAAAACATGTTAAACTGCAGGCAACCATAGCAACAGTACTGATCCTTCAGGCTTCATCAGCAGTTAACTGACTGGTGAAACCAACCTGAACTGATACAAACACACTTGATACACAGCTGAGGATTTCAATACAGCTTCTCTTTGTACTTTTGTTGAGTAGTTATGGTATAAAAGACATAATGGACTCAACCTTGTCCATTATTTTCCTATATTAAGAGAGTTATTTGTGCATTATTGTAAACATCCATGTATCACACCTATCTCTTTGCCAAGTCCGGAGTAACGGAGCGACCCTGCAGACGACACCACCGCGCAGCTCTTGTACGGCCCGAGCTCAGAGGTCAACGGCTTCGGTGGAAGCTGGGAGGCCCAGGGCAAGGACGAGAAGGGCTGGAGGTCAGCGGTCAAAGTCGTGACCTCTACCTTGTCCTTCAGCTGACAGAGAAGCTCTGGACCGTTCAGCTTTGGCCTGCTGGACACACCGCCGGGCCCAGAGAGCTCAACTCCGTATTTATTCATCGCCTAAGGACAAAACAAGAAATCATTTGTTCTGAGAAAAATGTTTGAATATAGACAAATATCAAAATTTTTCAGCACCAATACAACTTTTTTTTAGTTTAGGTTTTATTTTCAATTCCAAAATCTAAATTCACCGTCCTGGCTCCATACAAGACAACTTAATAAAGCCTTACCTGATAATTCTGCACCACCTTCCTCAGCCTGTTTCCCAGCATGCTGCTGGACATCTCGTCATCCCACACCTCTCCCAGGAGCCCGTGAGGCCCGAAGAACTCCGCGTCCCCCCCTCTGCCGCTCAGCTCGCCCCTCCACCGGCCTCCGAACAGGGTCTCCAGCGCACGCGTGAAGGGCCGCGGCAGCAGGCGGGTGAAAAACCCAGAGGGTTCCCTCTCTTTCGGCTTCCGCTTTGACGCTGACTCTTCGTGGGTGTGGTTCGCAGAGGAGAGGACAGGGATTGGACGATGAGGGTCACCTGGGATGACACCTGGAAGCTTCTGAGGGTCGATGTGCACGGGCTTGGCTCCGCCTCGCAGTACCTGTGGGATTCAGAGGGATGTGTGCTTACAACTTACCGACAGCCATTCCAGTCACAAGTGTTGCTGTAATCTTTGTAGTTTTTCCTTTTAGTGGTCTTACTGGTTTCAGTTCATTTCATTAAAATCAACCTGTAGAGACCTGAAACTTGCTCACATAGCTAATGTGTGATAATAAAACACACGTCCGCACTGGTTTTTGTAAAGTTACTTAACATGAGAGTTTTAATAGTGATAAAATAGTGAAGTGTGTCTGTGAATCCTCCCTGGTGGTGCATTCAGGTGCTTTAGTGAAGGTCTGACAACAGAGCTTCTCCATTCACCTGCCACACAGCATCAGCCATGATGTTTGGAAACTCAACAGGGAATGTTTATCAGACATTTACATCATAAAAACTTAAAGAATTTTGAGTTACTTGCATTGAATGGCCTCTGTTGGGATGCGACTAACAATCCCAGAGCTTTTCATAAGTCTGTGTTACATAATTCAGCAAGAAAACCAACATGACAGAGAAACTCGTCGACAGACCTTGATGACAGAGTGTGTGCGAGGTTGAGCCCGGGTGCGTGCCCGGACGCCGAAGATGGCATCAGTAACGGGCACGCTGTTTTCAGCACAGATGGCGTAGAGAAGAGCCATGGAGATGCAGAAGAAGGCCATGCAGAGCGCTCCGCGGCGAGCCCGACGCCTCAGACGCCATAGCAGGCTGACTCTGTCCATCGCCGCCCCGGGGATCTGCAGAGGACACACAGGTAAGTTTATCCAAACTTGTGAAATGCAACAACTAAAATCAAGAAAGCAACAGTTTTCACAAGCACATAAATTATCAGCAATGACCTCACCTGTACGAAACGTATACTGTGTATAATTCTGGGTTTGTCAGGATTGTAACTGCACTGATGAAGGCTGATCAGAAACATTTATAGATAGATTGATCGATACTTAAATAATCCTGATACACCATACAGAGGAAATCACACAAGCTAAAAGTCAGTAGTAAAATAAGTTAAAAAGGTTAATAGAAATAAAAACAAACACCAAAAACTGTTATTTCGTGAGGAACTTAATTCATTTAATGGAGTTTAAGACTTTCAATTTCAAGGTTACTGCACTCACGCCAAATAAATAACAGAACAAAGTGAGTCTCACTTGATTTATTAGAAGTTGGTTTACCCAAATTTTAAAATACATATTTCAGCACTTTCCTCTAGTGGTATTTAGCCATGACGATAGTTTTGGTTAGATTTATCCAACTTTTGAGACATCTGTCTTTGTGATTTCTGACTCTACCTCAATACAATGGAGGAGAATGGAGTTTAAGCCCCTTTGTCAAGGTTCCAGGAACTTAGGAACTGAACTCAGGAACTAAATTTGGAAATTAAAGTCCCTGTTGAGGAATCAGGTAGATCCTGCAAATTAGACCCATAATGAATTAAAACATGAGGTGGTGTCTGAAACGCAGTATTAACACGAGGAAACAACAGAGTCATCCTGTTGTTCTTCTTATAGATGTATTGAATGAATGAAAAGGAGAAATGCAGAGAGCTTCCGTCTCCACAGTAAATCATTATCTGCTGAGTGTTTGATGGTTTTATTTCTGCTTTGGAATGAAATGATATGAAACAAATCAGAAAATAACGTTTTATTTCTCTGGCTTTGTTCTCGCTACCGCTGCTCCCTCTCTTCATTCATGTTTCACAATTTGAAACAACTGCGCTGTCCATGTTTGACCAATCAGCAATGGTCAACCCTGTGAACCTTGCCCCCAGAGTTCCTGTACTTTTGGAAAGGAACCCCTCACCCCTCAGCAGGGACTTTTGGGGGGTAGAACAATCTCCCTGGAACCTCATTTAGACCCTGGTCCCTCCAGTGGTAACGTAAAAACGGTAAAAAAAGGAAAATTCATGTGATGGAAATGTAATATTTGAAAAAAAAAAAAAAAAAAAACACTTGAAAAATTCAACAGTAACATCTGTTTCTAAAGACAATGTATAATAACTATAATAATAATAATTATAATAATCCACAGACCAGAAACCAAGACTATCTGTACAGCTAGATATCAGTAACTGTACAGATACTTTTCGTCATTTGAACCAAACCTTTAATGATTACTAACTGATTCAAGCACAAAATGACACAAACAAACAAAAAAAACCGTCCACAACAATAAATTAGAATAGATGGTTTTATCACTGAATCCCTGCCTCTAACACTGTACATGAGTGAAAGAACGAAGAAGACAAATGGTGAGGGAGCCTGCCGTGACTGCCCCGGGCGATGGGTGAAATGAGGGAGAAAGAGCAGGAGGAGGAGGAAGAGGAGGAGGAGGAGGAGGAGGAGGAGGATGGCTTCATTCGTTAGAGGAAAGGCCAGACAGAAAGGAGAAGGCGAGATGAGAGATGGAGAGAGAAATGGCAGACAAAATAAATGAGTACCTGTTAAGAATATTAAGAGTCAAAATACATAGAAATGATTCAACATATGGAAGAAAATAACAAACTTCAGAGGTAAGATGTCTTTGAACAAAAAAAAGCATGAACTGTTTATATCTATACTTGTTTTTATGTATTAAATCCTTTTGACTTCTTTTTTTTATCTTTTTTGTTGTTGCCGTTTAACTGCAACGATAAGTTGATTAACGGATTACTCCGCCGACAGAAAAATAATTGGCAACTATTTTGACAGTTGATGGATTGTTTAAGACATTTTTCAAGCATTTGTACATTTGTACAACCAATGATCAGTTAGTTATAACGCGGTCGAGGTGAAATATCAGGGAAAGGGAAGCCGGACACCTGCCACATTCTGGCATTTCAGCAGCTGCGGCGCTGCTCCACAACTGACCGCGAGTAGTAAGTAGCAGACAGTCCGGTCCTCTCTTCCGCTGTTCGAGGGTGGGGAATGTGATGTGTTGAGACAGCGCTGATGAAATATTGAGCGGAATTTGATTTGAGATTTGAGTTGACTCATAGCTTTTAAAATTGAAAGGCGCTCATGAAATAGTTACGGCTCACTAGCACAAGCACAAGTAACACGGCTGGCTTGAATGTTTATGATAAAGTAGATAAAGTGGCTTCAATTCACCACCTCATCATCTGCCTGTCTCCAAAATGTCAAGCCTCATTTTGTGCCCCAGTGGTTATAAATATGGCCCAAGATA
Source organism: Thunnus thynnus (assembly GCF_963924715.1). Taxonomy (NCBI): domain Eukaryota; kingdom Metazoa; phylum Chordata; class Actinopteri; order Scombriformes; family Scombridae; genus Thunnus; species Thunnus thynnus. Next base: position 22,823,317 of record NC_089529.1, read on the forward strand.
TGTTGCTGTAGCAGACAAATGGAAGGCAGTTTAATTTCAGTTTAAACAAAAAATCTGAATCAGTTTCCACATGAAAGCAGAGATGACCTTGACCTGGATACACATCATATCCAAAATGGATGAAGAAATGGACAATCTGAACCAGGATTTAATTAAAAATTGAGCAATATCGCCATGGATTCAATGTCATAAATGTCTCCTGTGGTGTGTTTATGCAGGTTTTTGTAGCACATCAGCCAAATGGACCATATTCAGTTAGAGGACAAAGAGCAGAAATGACCTTAACATGAACCAGAGGAAAAAAATGAATCAATTGAATATATCACTCAGGACTGACCATGTTGCTGCATACAAAGGCAGAGAACTTATAAAATCAATATGCTCCTGCAGTGTTATTTCTATACATACGACAGCTGGCTTGTACAAAGCCGGAGGCAGAAAACTCCACACTGTACAGTTAGGAACAGAACAACATGACAGCAGTTTGATGTAAATAAAAGTCACAGTAGTAGTAAGTAGTGGTTCAACAATTATATGTTTGCAGAGGTTGGTTTAGATGCATTTTATTCATCTATATCACTTCATTCAGATAGGACTGGAGGTAATATCAAGTGGATATCTGACACATTTACAGTCTTTTTAGCATCAAATTCCCTCTTTGTGTTTCCCTGTTGAGCTGCGGTGGAAGTATAGTAACAAAAAGAGGGACTCTGACACTAAAAAGACAGGAGGAGGACTGTGGATTTTGTCCTCCATCACTTCCATTGTAAGTGCATTATGAAGGGATCCTCTAATGGTCAGTATGAACAGGACGAATGATTACAGCAAGAAAAACAATCAATTCAATGTTCACTGGGGCTGCAAGTGATTATTTTCATTATCGATTAATCAGTTAATAGTTTGGTCAATAAAATAAAGTCCACCTCCACTCAAAAATGTGATTCATGGCGTTTGTTTTCACATTTATCTGCTGAAAGCAAGTTTCTCTGAGCTCACCTTAAATCTCAGTTTAACATTTGTACCTATGAGCATGATGTGTGACAACACAACTAGTTTGGAGCCAGTTGTGCTCCAGGATGCAACTTACATAAGTGCGATGTGGAAACTTGGAACCTTACAGTGAAAGAGGAGACATCTTGTGTCCAGCAGTTAAACTGTTTAAATTAACAATATTTACATATTCAGAGTGAATAAAGTCTTTTGGGAAATGATCTCTGTAGCCTTTAAACTATCTAGCTCAGTATGTTGAATAGACACAGACTAATTTGTTTTCCAGTATGTTTATTAAATGTTGTCATCACACCAGTTAACACTCTCCACTTATTGGTTGGTGTATGGCTAAATGAACATTATCAGTAGCAACCTAATGAACAACTTAAACTTCAATCACTTAATCTTATTATCTCAATTAGTAGCAATAGAAAATATGAACTATTAATGTGAAATAAATGCAGCCTTCTTAAACACACAATATGTAATTTCAGCCGCTAGGGGTCACTCAATCAAAACAATAACAAAAGACGGAGTGTGATGACAGTGTGAAGTAGCAAGGGATCATGGGAGTTGTTGTCGTCGTCGTTAAATAACCAGCTTCACTGGGATAGGATTACTCCAGTGTTAATCATTCGGGATATTTTTACCAGGAGTTGAATTCTCCGACGACGTACGGCGACCAACGGACGTCCGGTACGGGCTGTTAGCCGAGCTGCTGCTAACACTTGTTCGGTTTATTTCTCTTATAACTTTAGATCCAGACGTTTGGTCGGTTTCTCCTGGGAGCTGAATTATCTGCAGAGGTCTCCTCCTCTCCAAAAACAAATGTACACGCAGATTAAAATCGTTAAAATACTAATTAAAGCTGTTTCACCTAAAAAAAAAATCAGTCCAGTTTATTTCTCTGATAACTTAAGATTCAGACGTCCACTGACTAAAATCCTTCTTCCGGCTAAAAGATATAGTTAAAAGCCACCTAAATATATCATGAAAATGTGGCTTAAAACTGAATAAAAGTCAATTTATAACAGTTTCTGTGGAACAACCACAACGCCGATGTATTATCTTGTATGTGTGTAAGTTACTCTTTGGTAGACGCCATTGTAGCGGACAAACACAGCGCCGCCGTATGCATCTTGTCCGTGTTTACTCTTTGGTAGAGGAGGTACGACGCCATTGACATGCAACCAAATGAAACGGTCCGTTACTTTGATTAAATTACAGATTTCTCTGGGTTTGAAAATTGTTGGAAACATTTGAGATAATGTAAGTACACAACTCAACAACATATATAACATAAGTCTAGTTGTTTCTAGACATTTTAATGTGGAATAATTACATATTATACCTTTAAACATACACATTAAATGTCTCCTCTCAAATGTTGGTAGTGATGAGTTCAGAAGTGTAAGAACAGCTCAGAGTAGAACAACAGAAGCTGCATCATATGTACCATATTATCAAAGCTCCTCCATACTGGTGTTCTCAGATAACAATGGTCCAAACTCTGCATCACTGTAACACCAGTACGTTCATGTAAAGTACCTCAAGTCAAACTGGTGCCATGTTGTGTAACAGTCTTCTACACATCCGGTCGTCAGGTCAGAACAGATTTATAATGAAATCTGCGATGACATCATTACTTTAGCTGTCAAACTGGGCGTTATTATTTTTTATTTCTTAAAATTTGATGATGTGTTTTTTGGATTTCATGATTGTATTGTTTCGTTTAAATGTTGAATGTTTTGTGCTTCTTAATGTTTCTTTGTCTTTTAACATCTTGGGACCGTGTTGGAAATAAGTGTTTTCACTTTAACTTTATCCCTTGGATTTTTGGTTTTGTGTCTGTAATCCATAAATAAATCATGTCGTCATACTTAAACTACAATACTAAACCGTGAGGAGCAGCATACTAAACATTGTTGGCTTTCCAAGAACAGATAATTAAACACACGTTTACTGGTAGAAAAGTTTGGCACTTACAAATAGCTGCGCACACGCACACACACACACACACACACACAAACACACACACACACACACACACACACACACACACACACACACGACAGCAACAAGCAGCTTCTTAAACTCTAAATGAACCTTCTCTTCAACAGGCTCAGGCCCTCTGCTCGTTGAACACATGTTCGTTAACGATCTCACAGAGCTACCTCAGTGTACTAAGAGTCCTGGAAATGATCCAATCTGATTGGCTGTCACTGATTGGAGGTTATTAAAAGTGACAGGTAAGAGGCCAGTGAATGTTCACATCAGGGAATCTAGGAGCCTTTTTCCACACAGAGATTGTGGATTTGTAGCAGTAAGTGTCATGTTAAGGATTTTTAACGAGGTAAGTCAACATTTTTTGTAGAAAGACACAGTTTATTATTCCAAGCAGATTATTTTTATATGTCCTAAAACATTTCTGGTGGGGAAATTTAAGACTGAGGTGTATGTTCGGTCCAACCAACAGTCCAAAACCCAAAGACCAGAGCTGCAACAAAGAGTCGATTAATCGATTAGTTGCTAACTATTAAATTAAAGGACCAGTGTGTAGGATTTAGTGGCATCTAGTGGTGAGGTTGAAGATTGCAACCAACTGAATTACCCCTCCCCCCAAACACACACATAAACACACTATTCTGGCAAGATTTCAGCGGTTTTCTCTCTTGACATTATTGAAATGAGTCCACTGAGTCCGGCTCAGTGTGTGTGAACGGATCATCTGCACTTCCAGCTGAAATAAAACAAAAGTGACGGAAGAGATGGAAAATATTTCACTGATTGACCTCAGGGAGAAAATAAAAAAAAAGAAGAAAAAAAAGGCTTTTTGAAGAAACAGCTGCTTCCACTTCACTTCAGTCTTGGGAAGAAGCTGTCTACATCCTCTTTCTCTCTTTCTGTGTGTGTGTTTTATGAACATCAGCACACATTTATATCAATAAAAAGATCTTTGGATTAATGTCTTTATGTCATACCTTAGCTTTATATAACTTCACTCAACATCTGCTCTGTGTCATGTCATCACAACATGACATGTTAGAGCCTAATCTATTCATTAAAAAAATGAAACATTGGTAGTTTAATTAATAATGAAAATAATCAGTTGCAGCCTTGATTTCGGTATGTTTTCCTATAATATTCTGTATCAAGTCTCACAGCTCCACTTTACATTTACAAACGTTTTGTTTGTCATAGAACTTCTTGGTCACTTTTTACGTATTACTCTCATTTGTTACTCTCTCTCTCTCTCTCTCTCTTTCTCTCTCTCTCTCTCATCTGTAATGCTAATGGATTCTTCATGTGGATCATCTGTTTTTACAGTCAGGTGACCCGTTTCATCCTCATCGCCTTCGACCTCGCTGCTGCCTTTCTAAATCTTCCTGACTGGCTCTTATAAAACTGTTCAGTATCATTCACCACTTTGGTATTTTCGTTTCATTTTCAAAGTGGCTCTGTGGTGATGTCATTGAGTTGTACTGATTCAAATAATAATAAAAATTTAATTGTTTTGTTTTGTTTAATTCTTATCATAATCGTTGACATGTTGCCAGGTGGGGCCCCACTGGACTGCCCCCCCCCCCCCCCCCCCCGCCTCGGGGGTTTACTTTACAGCCCAGGATGTAGACAGATGAGCATCAGCATGGATCTGTTGCAGCAGGAACCAACAGCAGCAGTTTACAGATGTGTACCACCTGCAACATACTACTGAAACAACTTTTAAAGAGCTTCAGAAACAGCCTGCTGGAGGACTGAGAGGAATCTGGGCTGAAAGGAAAGATGGATTTAGAGAAATCTAAACAACTTCTGGTAAATAAAATGTCTCCGATATGTTTAAAATAGTTCAGTATTTATAAGCATTAGTCAAAAAAGGGCTTTAATGCCAGATCTTTAAAAGGAACCACAGCTGCTGCTCACACAGCTGTGACCCTCCAACATGGCCGGCAGAGGATGTGACGCCTGGCGATGAATGAATGGTTGAATGTAACGCCTGCAGAGCTGCAGACAGATGGTGGTGTCACGCGATATCTGCTTAAAGATGTCAGCCTAAATCCCCTGCTTTCACACACACACACACACACACACATACACGGCCAGAGGTGTGTGTGTGTGTGTGTTTAATCTGGCCAAACTGAATGAGAGGGAGTTAGATGTTTGTGTGTGTGTGTGTTTGCTTTAATCTGTCTGAGCTGAATGAGAGGGATTTAGGTGTGTGTGTGTGTGTGTGTGTGTGTGTGTGTGTGTCAGCAGCAGTAAAGCTCTGAATCAAACCAGAGACGTTGATTGGTTGGTTGCTGTGAAAGTTACACTTCGGCCCGTCAGAGAACAAAATCTAGCTGCACGACTGAAGATCTTTTTCTCCCTTTATGACAGAAAATGATGAATTATGACAAACGGAGACAGAAAATCTTCATACAGCTGGACGACAGCTCAGGAGCAACGTTTCCTCTACGAGATTGAAAATGACGACATAATTCTGCTTTTTAAAAATCTACTGAAACGTACACTCAGTTTATTACTGTAGGTACACCTACCTAAAGCTAATGTAGTCTAACCCCTAAATTCCACCGCGCACGTGTGCACCGTGTTCCGGCTCCGACACGGCTGCCGGAGCTGATCGCGGCCACTCTAGTCAATGTATCCGATTCCATCAGGCGCACCGCGGCGCGTTTCAGAAGCGTCCCAGAAGCGGCTCTCCTCTCCGCAGCGCTGCACTAAAGATAGGTGTCTCGTCTATTTTTTACGGAGGTCGTGTCAAGCAGCACAGAGCAGATCGAGCTGGGCAGGAAGTCAGACACAGAAACAGCATTGAGCATTGAGCATCAATTTTCAAAATAAAACACCCCGTGCAGACTCCTGGTCGTATATCAACAATAAACGCAATTAAAACAGACGAATAAAGAAACCATTTAACTACGTAGCCTACTTAACCACAACAAAAGCTGAGCAAGTTAACAAAATTGGACAGTTTAGTTGCCCTGCTACTGCAGTAATTATGGTAGCCTTAAGGCACTCTGTAAGCTTTGACTAGGCTGCTGTAATTACTGTAGTAAGAGTGCAACTGACTTTAAATGGCGGAAGGCTTCCCCGCAGTGAAGACGCTCCGCTTCTGACACGCTCCCGGTGGAATAGGGCGCTGTGCAGAGGACGGAGCAAAACCGCATTGGAGCCGGAACGCAGCGCACACGCGCCCAGAGGAATCCCGGGGTAATGCAGGCTGATGGGAATGTCATTTGTTTTGGTGATAAACTAAAGTTGCTGCAACTAACAACTATTTTCATTATTGGTCGATCTGCCAATGATTGAGTCAATTAAACAGTTAATTGTCAGAAAATAGTGAAAATGCCTGTTTTAATTTCCGAAAGTCAGAGGTGACATCTTTAAATTTTTTTTTTTTTTTGGACTAACAGACCAAAATCCAGTTTACCATCATGAATGACAAAGAAAAGCATTAAATCATCACATTTGAGCTGCTGAAACCAGTAAACTTTTTTACTTTTTTACTGCATTTTTGCTTAAAAAATGGCTAAACCCATTATTCGATTATCAAAATAGTTGCAGATCAATTTTCTGTCACTCGACTAAGCACTTAATCGTTTAGCTCTGAAACCAAGTATTTCATTTGTTCATTGTGTAAACAAACAAAGGTTAAAATGATAATGTGTGATTTTGGTTGTAGTAACGGTACTTCTGTTGTTCCAACATGAAACTCCCAAGTGGCAACTTCCGGGGCTGTAAAATGAAGCCAATAAGGAAGTGCCAAAAACTGCAGTTCCTTGAATGGCCACTTGAGGCTCCAAAAGCGAGTCAATCCCCATAGACCCCCATGTTAAAATGCCCAACTTTACAGCAGAAATAAACATGTTTACAGCCTGGTACAAACAACGGTTTAGGTCTCTGTAGCTAATTTCTCCTTTCATGACAACTGTACGGGGGGTGAATTTTTTTATAACTCACCCGTTTAAGTTTTATTAAGCTGTAAAGTTATGCATAATGAAGGACATGGCTGCTTTGAGTGACAGGTCTGCCAGCCGCTAGGTGGCTTGTTTAAGCCATTTGGCCCGCCTCTTTGCCTATTTTTGATTGGCTGGGAGTTAGGCAGAGTCACGCACTGCCAAGATGGCGACGGCCGGAGCGGCTTGCTTTGAGCTTCAAAACCGCTCTTCAGAAACCAACGGGTGACGTCACGGTAACTACGTCCATATTTTTATACAGTCTACGGTAACTCCCCTAAAACGACAAACTGTTGTTCTTACATGTTTGTGTTCAGTTAAACAGATGAAATACAACATATTTAATGAGCTGATATTTGTATTTTTGTACTCACACAGAGCCAGGCTGTTCCTCCAACCATCCGGTCTTTTATGCTAAGCTAGGCTAAACACGTCCTAAATCCAGCTCCATATTTAACACACAGACATCATCTAGCTTAAACAGAAAGCAAATATGCACATTTCCAAAATGCAAAGCATTTTCTTTTAAGGGGTTCAACAAATACAAATGTTCCCTTAAGCACATATAAAACTCCAGCAATTACAGCACAGTTGGTACAAGTGGATCAAAAGTTTGATCAAATCCAATTTCTTTGATGGTTTTAATGGTGGAAAGAAAAAAAACACTTCTGTATCTCATAATTATGTGAACTATAACTCAACATTTTGAGATCCATATTTTTTAATTATGAGTTCTCAATTAGTAATTTTAAAATACAGAGGAAACCTGTAATTCTTAGTATCTGTATCTCCACATTATGAAATATTATCTCATAGTGAAGATTTGCCATTTCATTTTTATGAGAAACGATTTTATTATTGTTACATGATTACTAATATTATAAGTACATGTCTGTGTGATTTGGACGTCACTGCTTTGTTTCACTCTTCTTTAAAGTTCACAGGAACAGATGATAAGTATATATTTCCTCTTGAAGGAAATTCTTTAGTATTTCAATGTTAGAAACATTGAAACTGAATGACGCAAACAGATGTGGAGGGGAAAAAAAAGATTTGTGTTACTGTATTAATACTTTGAGGATCATTAATCCAGTGTATAAGCGCATGTAAAAGAACATGATGCACTCTTCTATTAACCTTTCATATGCTGTAACCACATTGTTCTATTTTAAGTAAGATGTCTTGTCGAGATCTTTTACACCTTGTTTGTGTAGATGAAATGAGTTTCTTGGGGAACTAAATGCAAGAACTGGAAGCTATACAAGACAGGCATGACACCGTGTACAGGATTGTTGTTGCTTAAACTTACAGGAAACAGCTCTTTTGCAGCAGATAGCGAGATGCAACTGCACACGAGATGCTTGTGTTGACAGATGTGTTGGTGGACGTGTTGGCGGACGTGTTGGCGGATGCTGAAAGTATAAAGTGTTTAAAGTGTGAATTGTTCAATGTGCTCCTCTCTTGCTGCAAAGCTCAGGGAGCTTGTGTGCAGTTTAGTGGTTTATTAAAAAGGTATTTAGTCGCCTTTCTCACCTAAATAGACAACAACAGAGAAAAAAAGGTGATAGAAAATACAGGATGATTTAACATTTTATCGAGATCATAGCTACTTGATCTCTGAGAGTACCTACATTTAAAAAATAAAGATGATGATGAAGATAACCTATGACACACATTTGTTTACTAAGCTGTTTAGAGAACTAGAGGACGGCTGCTACCCTGACGCAGCCTCTACAATAGTATGCATCTATAACTCAGAGACAGCATGCTAAAACTGCCTCAAAGAAGAGCAGCATTTCTACACAGTCTTTCGTTCACTTTCATTTTATATCCTCAGTTCTTCGCACTGTCCTTTCACATAGAAACCAGAACCATGGAGCGCAGAGGTCACAAGAGGTTGACTTCTGAGTAACAACACAGTTAATTTTACATGCTGAGGCAGTGTTTCCCACAGGATTTTGTGAGACTGTGGTGGGTGGACCTCAGAGCCTCTAGGGGAGTCCGGGTACACGCTTCCCAGGAGGAAAATTTAGTACAATTTTAAAGTTTAGATGCCTCAATCTGGTGCACTTTGAGAGCAAAATTAAGAGGTTAGATCTATGAAGAAAGAGCTTCTGAACAATTTAATAATAAACACACTGGTTGTATAGATATGAATTATAACTTACTTTTGTGTTCACTACTCATTAAAAATTAGAGCTGCAATGATTAATTGATGTTACATCCCCTGACCAACCATAACTGATATATGCTGGGAACTGTTAAAAAAGGTAATTGGCTCAGAAACTGGTCATATCACGAAAGAGAAGAAGACATCTGGTCCTTATTTCCTGATTAAGTCCTGTTTTCCTTCCTCTGGTTGCACGAAAGCCAACTGTTTATTTTCCCCTAATGGCTTCATATGAGAGTGAACCAGTAAACAAAAAGGGATTAAAGCCAGACTTACATCACAAATAAGAAATGCAAAAGACAGGAAAGTCTAAGAAACTCATCGATGCTGTCTGGTGAAAGAATTGTTTACTAAACTCATTAAACTGTTCCACCCACAGAGGACTGTACTACCTTTACAGTCAATTAAAAACACAAAAATCTGTTGATTAAAGAACTGAGGATATAAAATGAAAGTGAATGAAATCACGATTCAATTTGACTTTTGATTTTAAGGTCACGATTCGATTATTGATTTAAACATTTTTTTTCAGCAGCTCGGCCGTCGTTAGACTATCGAGTCTTGATTGTAAAGATCAAAAGATCATTGGTTTTATGACAACTGTCATTTCAGTCAGTAACACTCTCATCATAGATTAAACCATTTATTGCAACAAATGGAAATACAGTTTAGCTTGGCGCCGCTCCGAGATGCTCCCTGGATTAGACAAGCAGCATGCTAAGCTAAACCAGGGATCGCAATGCAGAAACTCCCCGGCGATACAAGAGCAGGCCCAAGCAAAACTACCTCGAGCCATGTTAAGAACTGTAATCAAAAAGGTGGAGGCAAAGCTTTGCCAGCAACAGCGTAGTGTGGCAGCACTGGTGTAGCAGGGATCAGTGTAGGAAGGAGTCATATTTAAATGGACCACCTCGTCAAGAGAATCTGAGGCTGTGATTGGTAGTGACTGATTGGAAACACTGATTCAATCAGCAGACGTATGACTTCCATGTCCTGCATGAACTAACGCACTTAGGGTTAGGGGTTAGGGTTTAGGGTTAGGGTTAGGGTTAGGGGTTAGGGGTTAGGGTTAGGGGTTAGGGGTTAGGGTTAGGGGTGAGGTTGGGGTTAGGGTTAGGGTTAGGGGTTAGGAGTTAGGGGTTAGGGTTTAGGGTTAGGGGTTAGGGGTTAGGGGTTAGGGTTAGGGGTTAGGGGTTAGGGTTAGGGGTTAGGGTTTAGGGTTAGGGTTAGGGTTAGGGGTGAGGTTGGGGTTAGGGTTAGGGTTAGGGTTTAGGGTTTAGGGTTTAGGGTTAGGGGTTAGGGGTTAGGGGTTAGGGGTAGGGGTTGGGGGTTAGGGGTTAGGGACGCTTCCCGATTTTTCTTTAAAAAGACAGGCCACATGGTATCAAATGTGATATAACTGCCATATTTTTTTTAAATTTACCACACTTATGATCATATGGTCAAATTTATATAATTTATTTAAAATATAACAATTTATTTCACTAGTCAAGTTATTATTTAATTATTGTACATAATTTGTAAACATAGACATAACATGCATACATTATTTGCATGTATGCAGCAGTCAAACAGACAAAAATGTGAGGGATGCAGTGAAATGAAAATTCTTGATACAAATAACTATTGATTATTTACAAAAATATGTGCAGATGTCACTACTGTTAGTTGGTCGTTTATGCCTGTTTGTCCATTTGTCTTTCACCTGCCTAAACACAGATTACCAAGGAACACAATTTCACTCCAGCTACACACTAACCTCCCACTACTGCTGTATTTATATAGTTTCTACTGTTCACACCTACACAATAATCAAACTGTAAGCCAATTTGATTTCTGAAAATATGATTTTCAGCTCATTTGAAAAGATGATGACAATGTAGCTGTAAAACCCCAAACCAGCCTAAACAGACGAGTTTGTAGCTATGATGAAATCAATATTTTAGAGCTGGTTAATACAACAGTTCTCATTATAGGAAGGATATAACTTCATGGTATGATGACCTAATAACAATACAGGCTAAATATGAACATGACTGTTGAAACTGTAGTCATCACTTCCCTCCTTACATATTGGACTTAATTTGCAGTGAGGGGTTGTTCCCTTGAAATTTTCCTGGAGTAGGCAAAGTTATAGACTACAGTGCCAACACACACACACACACACACACACACATAGTTTAGAGTGACAAATCGTACCAGCGTACCTTGATGTCAAAATGCGTACAGGATGGCAAGTCTGCAAAGGTCTAATTTGAAAAGTCATTTCGATTGATTTTCAATTTAGAATGAAAATGGTGACATCCCTAATTTTGATATATGATATAATTCCTTTTGGAAGATGAATGTTGGTGTCACAGATGAAATCTAACAGCTGCCACATTAGTTTGTCTGAATGTAAAGTGAAGCTCCATGTTTTTACTGGACAGAACAACAGCGCTGCCCCCGGGGCTCTATATGTACAGATATCACCACATTCACATAAATATAAATGTATTAAAATGAACAGATCAGTCTTCATAACAGTTTGGATGAATAACATAATTTACTGCATCTCTTTGTCAATGAGGTTATTTTTTTGTGAGAAGAAAAGTGTTTGTGGAGCTTTGAGTTGAGATTATTTTCTCATTATACAGTCAGGTAGGTGTGCTGTCAGCAAGTACGCTGCTGTTCCAACTGCAGAAAAATCGTACTGCGTCCTTCCGTCCTCTAAAACCAGGAGAAAGAGAGAGAGAGAGAGAGAGAGGATGAGCTTCTTCAGCTCATGTAGGAAGACATGAGGTTGCAGAGAGAGGAGAGGAGAGGGAGAACGGACAGGCTCTTCTCTCTACTCGAGAGATTAGTCGACAAATAAAAGATACTGAAAGAATTAAAATAAAATAATGGTTAAATACATTGTTTTACTCATTTACAGCCATCTTTACAACCATTTGCAGGTCCTTAAAAAGTCTTGAATTCAGTTTTATAAATATGAGGCCTTAGAGAATGTGTTTCTGTATATTTAGGTTCAGCTGAGTCCCCGGTGGTGCTGCTGGACCTGGATGGGCTGCTACAATAATAAAATTAAAATTTCTGGCTCCATTTCCACTAGCTGTGTCCCGATCAACTGCAGCTGTCAAGGTTGCTAGGCGACAGGAGCGGCGCTTCGTGATGCAAGAGTAAGGGCGTGAACAGCTGGTGACGCAAACAGGAAAACCTCCATAGAGCAGACCGTCTCATTTATCAGTGCTCGGTCTTGCCTTTGCGATCTACGACGGACACCGGACACGCCTTTGTAGACCGCGTCCTTCGAAGAATGCGGCCCTTAAATTGGGACACAGACAAAAATTACATCATTACGTCTCTTGTGTCGAGCATCAAAGAGGGTGCAACACGTATGTCTGCAGTGTGGAGGTTTTTTTAAAGTGTCCAAAACAGCATTGGTCATGCGAGGAGGAACCGAATCGCAATCCTTCAACACTACAAATCGAACTGCCCATCTTAAGAGCCGCCACCCCGATCATTACGACGATTTCATGAGAAAGAAAAACAGGCACCAGCGAAAAAAACCTGTCAGCAGCCTCTTCTTCTTCTTCTTCCAGTCCTTTAATAAAGCCAAAAAATATATAACCACGACCAGCTCGGGGCAAAAGGCATCACTCAGAAACTCATGGAGTGTATCGCTCTGGACAACCAACCAGGATAGAATCTAAACATTAATAAAAAGATAACGTGATTTATTGTCTTTAGTGTCCAATAGAACCAACCAGCCCTGTTACACAGCAATGACATCACTCCAAAATGGTGGCTTTCTAGCTAGATAGCATGTTTTCCTAATATATTTGGGCACTATAAGCACCAGTCCAGTTTCTGGACAAGTTGACGCTCTATGGAGAACGTTGCCAAACCTTTTAACCTCTCCTGAGACCTGGTAGAGCGTAAGTAGTTTTTTATGAGCTTCATTTTACTGAAGGCTCGCTCGCCTCCAGCTACAGTCACAGGCAGAGAAACGAAAATACACAGCAGGACTCACAGATCTCCATAAATGCTCGGTAGCTCCATACTGTACATGGTACTGTACATTTAGTAGCCCCAGATGTTCAAGGTCATCTTAAAAAGTTGCACTGTATATTTTATTTAATCTGTGAATCTGTAAGATCAATCAAATATTTCCAACTGCACTGATGTCATCCTTTGGCATATTTCTGAATTTCCAGAGGATATCGCGTATTGATGTGAACCGCGTGCTTACTTGAGAGATAATGGTGTCCAATGCAACATAAAACACTTACTTTCTGAAAAGGGAGTCTGGGCTTTCCGCTATCTCGTGTCCTGACTCATCAAAAAAAACGTCTGTCTCATCTCCAACTTGGGTTCGATTCCCATGGAATTCCATCAGAAAACTGTCCCATGATCCATGCATGAAGGCCATCTCTACCTCCAGTGCGTTTATATATCTGCAGCCTGCACATCAAGGGAAATGTCTGAGGACTGGATGACGAGGTTTCTATCCTCTACGCCCTGTAACACCCCGACCCAAAACGTGAGGAGATCTTTAACCCCTGCGCCTCGGATCTGGCTTCACTGGTGAGCTTACGTGTTGCGACAAGGTTGTCTAATGCATGGATCACGTCAGGCGAATGCTTTGCCACTGGGAGCACTGTCTCTGTATGTGTCAGACAAGCGGTGCAGAAAACAGCCCAAAAGCTTCCCATTGGTGAGGGCTCGCACTGAATGGCTTGTATTGTTGATTGATGAAGCCGAAGAATGTGTCTATTTCTGGGTGGGCCTGGACTGCATGAACTCCAACTAGCTGTGAAGTGTGAGACACACACACAGGATATATGTGGCGATGGGATTTTTACTCATTATGCAGGCTTTCACTCCCTTAAACTTTTCCTGCCATGTTAGCTCCGTTGTCATAGCGCTGACCTCTGCGGCATCAGTTCCACGTTCACGCAATGATTCTTCCACCATTGTTGCAATTTCCCTAAATTCCTAAAGTCTTACAGCATAATTCACCGACAGCACTGTTTGCTCCATGTTTGAGACATCCGCGGTTGCATCACACGTTATAGTATAATAGTATGCTGCCTCTTGACTTTCACTCAAAATAGTCTTTAAGACACGCCGAGCACAGAGATCAATTCATTCATTCTGGCTGTCAGGTGAAAGCTAACGGGCTCGGACTCTCTTTCACCGTTTCTCCTTAATGTTTTGTAAGTGATCATACAGGATGTTATCGTATTCTGCCAATAGTTTAATTAAATAGAAAATGTCCATTATCTGGCTCATCGAGTCTGTTTGTGTGTTGCCCCTGAATGACAGATTCCTGGAGGCTGAATACAGAGTAACATCCAACAGTCCGTAGTCGTGTTTTTTACCTCGATTTCTGACTCTATTACTTTTTGCTGTTTGCTGTCAATTCCACACCATTGTAGGGCAAAATGCTGCAGGTTCTTCCATTTCCAAGAACTGTTGTTTCTTGCTCTGGAATTTTTTTGTAAATCTTTCACCATTTGATATTGACGATTTTCATCCCATCTATGGAATTCAGTGACTTTTTCTCTAGTTCAAAAAGAGAACAGCAAGCAGTTTTAGAGCGGCTATATATTACCCAGTCCCTCTCCGTTTTCTCATGGCCATCAGGGGTAACTTGTGAGTGCTCTGCCTTCTGCATCTATTGGTATTTCTTTTGCAATCTCTGTGAAAGGTGCTCTCTTGGCCGTGACACGTACCAGGTTCACCCTGTCAACTAGTCTCTGATGCTACTTTGCTTGTGCTAGCATCATCCACCTGCTGCCGGCTGGGTCCCTCCCCCTCCTCCTCCTCCTCCTCTCTGACGCAGCTACTTCCATCTCCAGACTGAGCTGTTTCTGTCAGAGGACGCGTTGTGTTCAGCTTTTATACAAGCTAATAACTGGACGTTAAAAGTTAAAGCTAGGTGGTAGCTATTAGTGGCTGTGAATTGCCTTGTTGTTGAAATGTGCGACACAAATAAACTTGCCTTGCCTTTACATCTCTGCTATCATTTTATCTTTTTCATTTCTCTTTTTTTTCTGGCCATTTTGAAAGTTTACTGGAGGAAGTGGGAGCGTGGGGAGGGGCGGGCTAGATGTTAAAAAACATTTTTTGCATATTAGGGAAGCAAAGTAAGATTGTGTTCAACCACTGTGAAAATTAGGAAGATAACAAATAACATGCTTTTATGCGATTCACAAATACTATATCAAGTTTTCAAAAATATGTACTTTTGACAAATTATTCCAGCAGATTAAAAGGTTAAAGGTTGACCCAGCTGACCCGGTGTTTCCCCGGTATCTGCGGCTCTGGTTGCAATGGACAAAGTGCACAAGACAGAAAAACAGCTACGTGTGTAATTTGTGTTTACATGACAAAATGAAGACTCTAATAGCATAGAGAGACTGACAAATTGGAAAATATAGAGCAATACAGCAAAGATATGATTTTTGAGCACTTTTTTCTAATATTTGGGCACAAAAACAACAAAACAAAACTTAAAAAGAAGTCTGAAAATCTGCACAACACTGCAATTTACTCACTCCTGCCAGAAACTTGGTTTGTCAATAAATAATACCAATGGTATTAGTCTGTAGTCCAAAGTATTAAAATGAGTCACAGCTTTGTAATAAATCATTTTAGCTCAATAATCAGGAAAAGTAAATAATTAAGAGCAGGAACGTTACGCAGAATGAGAAGCAAATGAAGGAAAATGTGAATAAAGATGAGAACTTGAGGGAAGAAGTCCAAACGTGTCAAGGAGCTGAGAGTTTTCAGTAACTGACCTTGAAAAGGACGTGATGCATCTCAGATTTAAAATATCCCACTGCTGCTCTCTGCGCTCTTACAGTGCTTCTCTTTTCCCTTGTAGGACGGTCTCTGTAAGCTCAGTAAAATGACCCCCCCCCCCCCCACCCCCCCAGGACAGGAGACGGCAGACAGCTTTATCTATATTTGTTACCTGTTATCAGTCAACGAGAAGCAGAAATGGAGAAGATGAAACCAGCAAAGAGCTCAAAGCGCCGATTGTGAGAAAACCATGTTTTTAAATGAACACTTGTGTTTCCTGTTTTAGTTGTTTCCTGTGCCAATGCACGTGTGTGAACAGAGGGGTTATTACCTTGTAGCCCATGGTGTGTGGTGCTGCAGTGTGTTGCTGTTGCTTAGAAACGGGCTGCTGCCTTCAGGTTTCCTGTCTTCATCGCCTCTGTGGAGAGATATATTTATACACACAGTCAGCTTTCTGCATGAGACTAACACTAACTTTATGATTTAAGTTACAGGGATTTGCTTGCTTTTTGTCCCCAAAAGAGAGTAAAAACAGGGCTGATATGTATCAAACGTAAAACTTCAATGGCGTATGCGTAGCTGCAACGATTGGTCAATTAATCAATTAGTTGCCAACTATTTTGATAATCGTTTTGAGTGATTCTTTGATTCCAGCTTCTCAAATGTGAATATTTTCTGGTTTCTTTAGTCCTCTTTGCCTTTAAAACAGCAGCAGTTCTCCTCAGTGTTTCAGGTTCTCGGCAGGTCTCGGTTGTTTCCTGCGTCTTGGAGAAGTTGCCACAGTTCTTCTTCTTCTGTGGATTTAAAGCGTCTCAGCTGCTTCTGTCTCTTCATGTTAATCCATGATGTTGAGATCAGAGACCATCTGTTGCAGGACTCCTCGTTCTTCTTGTTGCTGAAGATAGATCTTTATGACTCTGGCTGGATGTTCGGGCTCGTTTTCGTGCTGCAGAATAAATGTGGGACTGATCAGACGCCTCCCTGATGGTGTTGCATTATGGAGAGGAATCTAAACATCTAAAGTGCCTTCAATCAAGTAAAATTAAGAAAGAACTGTGTGGGACATGAAGCCCTTTTAACACCCAGTGCCCAAAGTTTAGGGGTTAAAAAGTAATTTACAGACATCAGCAGATGCTTTGTATCTTCCCTGCTGATGCTCCCCCTGTAGACACCTTCAGCTCGTTGTTGTGGACTCTCTCAGCCTTTAGTCTGGTCTTCAGCAGCT
Source organism: Thunnus thynnus (assembly GCF_963924715.1). Classification (NCBI taxonomy): domain Eukaryota; kingdom Metazoa; phylum Chordata; class Actinopteri; order Scombriformes; family Scombridae; genus Thunnus; species Thunnus thynnus. Next base: position 22,840,448 of record NC_089529.1, read on the forward strand.
CAGCCGGACTGAGATTGGGTGACTGACTCGGCCAGTCGAGGATATTCCACCTCTTCACCCCGAAAAGTCGCTGTGTGTTTATGGTGGTTGTCCTGCTGAATGGTGAATGACTTGTTGATGTATTTGTCTGAACGTGAGCTCACAGAACGCTCTCGTACACATCTATATGTTCATCCTGTTGCTTCCGTCAGCGTGGAATCATCGATAAACACCCGATGTGACTTCCTCTTTCCATCATTTTGATAAAAGGTTGATTCTTGTTTCACCAGTCAACAGAAGTTTGTTCCAGGACTCACTTCCTCTTTTCCTCTTTGTAGGTTCTTGTGAGCTGCAGCGAGACCTTGAACCTGCTCTGGAGCTTTATCAGATATTTGCATGTTGTGGTCAATCCTCTGGTAATCAAGGCTTCTCTGTTTGACAAGGAAACATGCGCCTATATCCTGGAGTCCATTCCTGATTTGCTGTGAAGTCATAACAGGCTTTTTCTTCGCTATGCAAAAGGATTTTCAGTTTATCAACCACTTCATTATCATGTCCTTCATTTACATGGTGAGCGACAACTCTCAACTGTGAGTGACGTCGGCAGCTTTTTTTGTGCTGAACTAATGTTGAAACGACACTGAGATGCCCAACAAACGTTCAGTAGTAGTAGTTCAGCAGTAGTCCCTTTTATACCGATATAAACCTCCTCACATTAAAGGACGGGGTCACAATTTTTCAAGTCTGTCTTAAAAAAAACATTGAATCATATTTTTCTTGCTGTAATCATTCCTCCTGTTCATACTGACCATTAGAAGATCCCTTCATAAGTGATGGAGGACAAAATCCACAGTCCTCCTTCTGTGCAAGAATGTGTTTAAAAGTTTATCTGAAGCTAATATGAAGCTTCAGCGTCCAAATGAGTCAAATCACGTAGATATCTTTCAATGTTACAGTCTTTTTAGTGCCAAAGTTCCTCTTTTTGTTACTATACTTGTAAAAACTTTATGGTAGCTGAAGTTATTTAAAGAGCCTCTGCATTGGCACCACCGGTACGAGGACCAGATATGAGAGCTGTTCAATAGTTGACTGTCATAAATGATTTAAAGGCTACAAAGGCAGATGAAACAATACTCAGCTAACAAAGGCAAAAGGTGCTCTAATACTGTAAATCTTAATTAAAAACACTCATTTGGTAGATTAGACAAAGAAATTTCCTTAACTTACTCAAAAACTGCATCTGATGCACAGTCAACTAAAGACGATGGTCGGCATGCCGCAGCAGACAAAGGGAGAGACTGAGCTGGACTTCTTATCAGTTCAGGTGTGGCCTTTATACAAGCTAATAACTGGACGTTAAGTCCCGCCCACCTCGGTCTGGACAGGAAGGAGGATTTTCTACTATACTTCAATCTGATGCTAAAAAGACTGTAAATGTGTCAGATATCCACTTGATATGACTGACTCAGACTGCATGTATATATATATATACTGTATATGTTGATTATTAGTCGTTTGGTCTATAAAATGTCAGTGAAGGTGAAAAAATATTGATCACTGATTTCCAAAGTTCCAACGTCCTCAAATGTCTTGTCAGTTACTTGCTATTCAAAAATAAGTGGTGATCAATTTTCTGCCTACCGACTAATCGATTAATTGACTGATTGTTGCAGCTGTAATGGAAAGAAAAAAAAAACATGAGTTGGTAGAACGAGTATGAACTTTTATAAGAGTAGAAACAGTGTTATGAGTAAAAGAGGACAAAAAAAAGAAAGGATGTGAGAGGATAAGAACTGAGGATGGAAAAGAGGAAGAAATGAGTAAAGTGTCGTTAAACAGGTGAAATGTGTAAATGTTGACAGGAAGCTGAAGGTTTTATTTTACAGATCGATGGTGAATTCACTGGTGAGCGGATTCTTTGGACGACAGTTTTAGCCGGCAAAGTTAAATCCATCATCGTAAATCTGGACCGTCCTGTATCTCTTCTGGTAAAAAAAAAAGAGTTTATTGTGTTCGACGAGCACTTTTAATATCCTCGATTGTTTAATTGTGTTTTTATTAGACCTGCAGTGATAATCGAATTATCATTTTTGTCATTTTTTAAAGCAAAAATGACAAAAATAAACTGGCTTAAGCTCGTCAAACTTGATGATTTCATGCGTTTCTTTGTCGAACATGATGGTAAACTGAATATCTTTGAGTTTTGGACGGTTGGACAAAACACGTCACTACATCATGTAGATCAGGACCGCAGATTATTTAACATAAAACCAGTTAGACTGAAGTCTGCTGTGGGGAGACTAGGTTAAACCTGTTTTACATTATAATACTTACTGTACCTACAAACTATATATATTTATTTTAGTCTAAAATACAAAATGTGCAATATTTCACTCACTACTGTGTGTCTGAACAGGCTGTAAGTTATATACTGTACATAAACACCTACTATACAGTATGTACTGTATATAAAGTAACGTCATTTTACCATTTACCATTACCTATGTTACATTAGGAGTTAAAAGAAAAGATCAAGTAAACACTAAGTTACTTAAATGATCAATTAAATAACACAAATAATAACTTAATTTAAAGTATTAAACACATCAAACAGCAACTTTCACAACTTCCAGCTTCACTAAAGGACGTTAATTAGATCAGATAAGATGTGTTGGACAAATCTAACAATGAAATAACATTAATATACTACTAATAATAATACTAATAACCTTTAACGTTATCAGAATCATCTTTACTGGCTAATTATGTTCACACATACAAACAATTTGACTCCAGTTTAGTGGCTCTTGTGTTCTTACACGTTATAAATATACAACAATGTTCAGAAATAAACACAAGAAATGACTTTAAACAGGTGAAACCGTTTCTGTGGACTGTAAACAGGATTCTAATAGTGTAAAGAAGTGAAGAGTGCACAGATAAATATTAAATGGTAAAAGAAAATGACGTTACTTCATATACATATAGTAGTTGGTTATATACAGTACATAAAGCCTGTTCATACACCCTACAGGACACAATTAAACATCCATCTGCATGTTATTTTCTTTAATAATAAGGTGTTTAATTGACTTGCAGCTGTTACTATCTGTCGCAGACCGTTATTTATGTCCATCAACAACAATAACATGAATCTTACCGTTGTTTATTCCATGTTTGTTCTGTAACTCGGAACTATGAGCTAAAGTTGACCGATGCTCTGACTCTGTTTACAATATCCCTGCGCTGCCGGTGACACACACACACACGCGCGCGCGCACGCTGTAAACAATCGTGAGTGTGACAATTTTCCGAAGAAACAACAACATCTGGCTGGATGCAGCTCTCACTGTTTTATTTACACCATCGAAATCCACAACATAGAGAATGAATGGGAAGTTACCAACACACACACACACACACACACACACGCACACACACACACACCATCTTTATTTTCTCCTCTGATCTCATAAATGGCCTTGATGGACTCAAAATGACGGAAATCCGTCGTGATAATAAGTTTAATCCCTGAAAGCAAAAGGAAGAAGTGACGACCAGTAGAGGATAAGAAAAAGAGATGATGGGAGTATTTTAGGAAAAACATATTTTATACTTTATATCATAATATAACTGTATTGCATATATATAATATACAGTAGAGATGCTGATTATTAGGTGAATTAATGCAGTAATGAGTAAATAGCTGCCACAGATTTGTTTCAGAAAGGCCATCAGCAGAGACCATGAAGTCACCACCGGATCATTACAAAAACAGAAGAACATGATCGGAATACTGAGATCGATAATATCTGTATTAGCTTATCCGTTAACCTAGCTTATCTAAGGTGTTAGCTGTTGTTCATTGACCTGTGTTTAAGTGATGCTCCTCCGTTGCCAGCCCGCCAGCCGCGTCGTTCCTCTGATTTATCGACGCTTCGGTACCGAGCAGGCTGTTCTCCCCGCCGCCATGTTCCCGGTGAGTCCCGTGCGTCGCGGTCCCGCTGTCCGTCCGTCCGGTCCGAGGCCGCTGTCGGTGTCCGGTGGCATTTGGAGAGAGAGAGGGGTACGATCCAGAGCGCCGAGATTTACTGCGACCGAGTGCGCGAGCTGCGGCACCGAGCGGCAAGTGAGCGGCAACGACAGAAACGCGTTTCCGGCGACGCTTTCAGAATAAGACTTGAAGGGTGATGGTTTGTGTTGCTTCTTTTTTTAGAGGCGCTTTCTGTAGAATTTAAAGGTGCAGTCTGTAGAATTTAAAGGTTTAATTAGTGTATAATCACCTGAAAATAAGAAGCATTGTGTTTTCATTACCTTAGAATGAGCCCTTCATATAGCCTTCTTATAGCTACATAGGGAGCCTGTCCTCGAAGTCATGACTCACCCTACTCTACCTCTGATTGGCTCACCCTAAACTTCTTCCCCTAACCATAACCAATCTCACTCCTCATGCATAAACGTAACCAACCTAACCAAAGAAGGCAACAAGTACTAGTCAGAGGCAAAGTGAGGCGGGTCATGACTTCTTCTACAGTATCCCAGAACAGACAAACCAAACAGAGAGTCTAGAGAGGGCCTTTCGTGTTTTTCGCAAGTTTCATGGCCGCCATAGGTTCTCCTATACCAGTGGTTCTCAAAAAGGGGTCCAGGGTAAGGCTGTATTCAGACCAAATCAGCGGTGCGGTATCAGTGTTCTCATTCATTTGAATGGGGGTAGTGCATTTCGGCTGTGGGTGTTTTGGCTGCAGCAGTGTTGCACTGGCCTGCAGCCAGAAAGTTGAGCTAGAGTCAATTTTTGGAGAAATGCAACCCAAAGTCACTGCGGCTACAATATTCTTTTTATTTTATTTCCTGTAAAGCACTTTGAAGTGCCCTAGGTATGAAATGTGCTATATGATATATGTCTTTGTTGATGTATTACTGTGTTATTACTTTTCAGTGATGCCAAGAAACAAAGTGGTTAATCAACAGAAGATTAACTGGCATCTATTTTGATCATTGTTTTTGTCATTTTTTTTAAGTAATTTTTTAAAATCATTTTTTTTAAAAGCAAAAATGACAAAACTGGCCTAAGCTGATGGTAAACTGGACATCTTTGGATTTTGGACTGTTAATCAGACAAAACAAGACATTTGGAGACTTAACCTTGGGCTGTTGGGACCTTAATCAGATATTTTTCACTATTTTCTGACATTTTATGGACAAAACTATTTAATCAAGAAAATAATCAGTAGATTAATCAATAGTTGTTAGTTACAGCCCTGGTTTTTATGCTGCCTCGCTGCAAAAGTAATTCCCTTGAGAGACAATACATATCTGAACTAGAGCTGCAACAATTAGTTGATTAACTGATTAGTTACCAACTATTAAATTAATCGCCAATTATTTTGATAATAGATTCATCGTTTGGAGTCATTCATTAAGCAAAAAATGTGTCCCATTTCTCTGGTTCTGTTTCCATCGAGGCTTTCAAAATGAGACTTGAAAGTTGATGCTTTGAGTTGCTCCGTTGATGAATTACTGCTTAGTTACTTTTCAGTGGTGGAAAGAAACAAAGTACAATTACTCAAGTACTGTACTTAAGTGCAATTTTAAGGTACTTGTGTAAAGCACAAGTACGTCAAGCCAGTTTCTGTTGCTTTCTACATCACATCACTACATTTCAGAGAGAAATATTGTACTTTTTACTGTGTACCAGAATTTTGTTTTAATTCTTCAAGCATATTAATCATCTCACAACCCCACAGATTTATTTCATCAAGATGACTGTGACATAACCTTGAGATAATGTGCCTAAAAAACTTCCTGATGTTGTTGTGCATGTTGTGAATAAGACGCATACTGAATGTCCACTTTGGGCCTCAGTATAGTTGTTTTTTTTTGTTCAATGTAACTCAACCTGCTGAATGTTGAACTCATTCGTTTTTCCAAACAAGTTAAACATAATATGATTCCCATGAGCATTTCCCGTTTCCGTTCTGTTCAAGTCATCATTTTTTCTTTTTATTTATTTATATTTTTACAACTTAAAAATGAAATGAGGTACTCAATAATCAGTGCTCACTATGGTGCGTCTGCAATACAAATGATTAATTACTTGAATATCTACTGTGTACACTTCAGTAGATGTAATTTCACGTCATATAAAATACAATCACTCACTGCAGTTTTAAAAAGGGGCATTTCCACATGCACATTTTTGTCCTTAGAAGTGACATACCACTTGTTAATTTCATTTTGAAAGAATGATCACCTGACGTCCGGTTCTTTCCTGTCTAACTGGAAACTTGACAGACCTTTCTGCAGCAGCCAAGACGGCAATCTCTGCAGAGAAGGAGGGAGGATAAAGATCCAGCGAGAGAGACAGCGGACATCAATACACATCAGTAATCATAATTGATTTCAAAATTTAATCATCACTGTCACCACAGCTGCCACCATACATCGGAGTATTACTGTAAATATTGTCAATATTTAAAAGATCATGCAATGTTATTCTTATTTCAGTTTAGGCCGCTATAATCTACTGGTAGCCTATACTGAATTTGTATTATGCTCTACAGTACTATATTACATATTACATGTGCAAAATAATACTTCATTGATCCCAAAAGGGGAATTTACGTTACGGTAGTACAAGAAACAGGTAGGAAACAGAAATACATCTATTTAAAATAATAAATACAACAAAAGAAGACATTAAATAAATGACATTCAAAAACTAAATACATTTCTTAACAAAAAACTAGTTCCCTGACCGGGAATCGAACCCGGGCCGCGGCGGTGAGAGCGCCGAATCCTAACCACTAGACCACCAGGGAGAGATACTAACCAGTGACATCATCATTGTATTTATTTAAGACAAAATACGGTGTATTGCTTCACAACTAGTTCATGTAGGCTGTGCAGTTTTCACATGAGACCGTACCGTAACGGTTAGGCGCGTGCTTACCCGCGCGGGGGCCGAGAATTGTTTAGCTAAACCGCCCTAAACCGTTTCCCATTCATTCTCTATGGTAGTGCTAAACCACTACGGATGTAATATATTTTTGTCCGCTAGTCTGCGCCGTTTAGCCATTTTGTGAGATTTCGACGTCACTTCACTTTTCAGCGCCAGTTTGAACGGTGGACGGACGGCTGACATTAACTAGTGCTACGCTGTGTGGAAATTGCTAACCGGTAAGTTATCTTTAGTTGAATGAAAAATTTAACAGTGAACGAACAAGTACTTATATTTTGCCTTGGTTCTGTCTAAGGTTTCTCTGTTTACGTTACCGCTATAAAGTTAGTCCTAGTTCTTGAGTTTATTGTGTCGAACAGGTTAATGTCACCGTCACTTTCGGGAGAATTAAATATAACCTTATGCTAACGTAACCTTAAACGAACGGTTAAAGAAGGTTTATTCACACGTTAGCTGGATGTGTTGTTGTTTTAACGGTGTCTGGAAACTGACAACTTAACGTTAAGTCGAAAGCATTACTGTGTGACGTAACGTTAACGTCCATTTAAATATGGCGAAGCATACCAGTAGCTTGTTAACGTTAGATACGCTCCGATACTATTTTACGCACAATGCAGGAATTACACGTTAATAAACTATGAATGAACCTGCCTCATTTAAATCTTGTAAATTCGTCGTGTTTACATTTAACGTTATGTAGTCGCTGTTTTAGTGTTCTAAAGTTAAAACCAGAATCAGAGTTTACAGGTTTACTTTACTGTTTTTTTTGTAAAACCACAGTATTGTTTATTTGCATACCACACATGTCTCTGAGGGTTTCTCATACTATGCCATGTTGTGCACAGCTTACTACATATCATGCATGCTTCATGGTGTCACACGTTTATGTTAACATTTTAGGGAATGTGGAATCTGTAAGGGGAAACCCAGACAAATAGAGGGAGAAAATGCAGACAGGCCGAAATAGAAACTTCCTAATCCCTGCTCCCCATTGAGCCCCTTTATATCAACACCTCTTATAAAAACGCCTGTCTGTAATGTATAAAAAGACTAAATTGTTTTCTTCATTACAGATAAAAATGCGCAAACTACTTTTCTTCCCTGGGAAAATAAGTGTCACGTTTCGCAAAGGACCACTTGGATACCTGCGCCAGGATCCTACTGATGCAGCCAAGCTGTTAAAAGACAACCCGTCTCTACAGGACAAGTCTGCACCTGTGAAAGAAGAGCTGGTGAAAACAAATGCTCTCACAGTGGTCCGTCAGAGAGGAGGGGATGCCTCAGACAAAACGGAGGTGTATGGAGAGTACATCCTGCAGTTTGGGAAGTACAAGGGGAAGTCTTTCCGCTGGCTCCTTGAGAATGACATCGGGTATACCATCTACCTACTCAAGAGTCATGAAAAGGAAGAAGCTGCGGGAGTCTTCATGGCAGAGGGACACAGCAAGGACAGCCTACTGTCATTCGTGAGCTATGCCCTCAGCTTTAAAGAAATCCAGTCTCTCCTCAGCTATGACTCCAAAAAGCCGGTTGCGACAGCAGCAGCAGCATCAGAGGATGACCAGCTGGTTGGTTTTGGCTCTCGCGCCAGCAACACCTGGCGAGAGATTTGGGACAGCAGGGATGATGGCTATGCAGCCTTTATACTGAAGAAAGGCTGTGCTCCAGGGACTAAGATGCACAAGTTGCAGCGATACCTGCAAAAGAAGCAGCATCCTGCCTCTGACCCTCCTCTGACGACACCAACCTCACATGCTCCTGCTGAAGCCATGGGTGGGTCTTGTTTTCCTTTTTTTTAGTCAAAAAGGTATACATGTTGTCATGGTAGCCAAAGTTTTTTAAGTACACCAATGGGGAAAAAGTTAAATCATTTCAGTGGTGATTTTATTCATACTAGCTTATGTACAGTGAAGACATATTTTAGAACATTATAATTCTTGTCTGTTTGCATCACAGTGATGGATGAAGATGAAGAGCTGGAGAGAGCGATGCTGAGTATCTCACCTTCCAAACAACTTCAGAGCTGTGAGTAAACATTGGTTTTCCTTATTGTCATTCCAAAAAAAATTTACAGTTCAGCTTGCATGCTATTAAATGTACTTTATACTCAGTCTCTACTTTATTATTATTCTTTTATGTCTTACAGCTGTTGCTGCTGCACTCACATCATCAACTGCCAGGCGACGACAGACTTCAGGACCAGAAAGAGGTTCTTAACCAAAAACGTCCTGCATCGACGGACAACTCTGGGACCATGAATTGTTATCCCAAACTGAAGCATGATTTAAACCGTTCCTTCTCATGTTGACCACGTTCTGGTCATGTTCTCGTCATGTTTGTGTTTGGTGTTCTACTTATTGTCCTAGTGACTATGAATTGATACCCATCTTGATGAGGGTAAGTATCAGTCTTTATTTTCTTATATGGATGAAATTGGGGGGGGGGTGACAACTTCAAACTGCTTTGGTTACTAACACTTGCATGTGTTTACAGTGTGCCATGTTGCTTCCCCTGCCTAGGCTAAATTGTAATGACTGTATGTGACAACTGACTACTAATCCCTTAAAAAATAAATGCATGTGTATGAATGAAATACAATTTTCATATATTAGACACAGTACAACGCACAGTTCTAAAAATTTGTATAGGTATTGTTTCACTATAAGACTGAGACGAGCAGGTGAAGTAACAAATGGATTCTGTTTTGCCTTTACTAACACCAGTTTTTGTATATTCCCAAAATATAAATAACTGACAAGACTTTTTCTGTTGTAGTACCATCTGCTACACTGTCCACACCAACTGAACTGAAGAGTTCAGAAGTAGATGGTAAATGCATCATATTTCTGTTAATCCACTTAAACCTTTCTGTTGTATTCACTCTGGTTATTTTTGTAAAACATTTAACTGATAACTTTTTTTATCCGCTTCCCTCCTTGCAGCCCCAGCGCTGCCGTCTATTAAAAGACCTGTGCCCCTTCCCCAGCAACTGATGTTTCTCATGCCAGAAACAGCAGGTTCCCTACCCACAGAGACAACTGTCACGGTACCGGGTATGTATCATTTTAACTGTATTTGCATCACGAAAATATCTATTTAGTGTGCATCATACCTGTTGTTGTAAATCCTTTAAAGTCTGTTCAATTGTTGTAAATCAGATACAGGATTATGTTAACCTCCTTTTAAAGACAATTGCTAACTGAAGACTGGTGTGCAGTTTTAAGACAAAAAATAGCCAGTACTTCAGTGTACAGCTTTCTGAATTTCATGGACTGCAGACTAGATACAGAGTGCCTTATTACATTCTTTCTTTCTATGTATTGTCAGAGACACTTTTATGTTCTCCTGAGAGGTCTGCAGTGCCCCCTCAACCTCCGCTGCCATTGCCAGCTGCGCAGAGAGCTCAAAGTAAGTGTTTTAGTGTTTTTTAGTCGGTTGTGTGTGTGCAAAAACGATAGAATCAGGTCACATACACATTCTCAATAATTTACCATGTGTTTCTTTTCTTGCCTGACTAGGTCAGCCATCAACTGTTCCCACCTGTCCTCCTCTACAACTTCCTGGCTATGATCATGATGTCAGTCAGTGGAACTGTTCACAGCAGCAGAGGATCTGGATGAAGACGGAGCTGGAATCCATGGGTCTCTGGCCAGGCTCCATCCCTGTGAGCAACCCCATGAAGATGGTATCATTGTGGCGTTTCCCTCCCCAGCCAGAATTAATTGACAGCATCTCTGATCTTCCATCCCCAAAGTACTTTCAGCTCCATCCCTTTTTCATATGGAAACCAGAGAATGACAGCTTAATGGGAAGGCTGAGAAACAACGACACTCTGCCATGTATTGACGGTTGTGTTCGGCCCCAAGTTGTCTCTGCAGGCATCGGTAGACCTCGTGTGATTGTAGGCGTCACAGGACAGTACTACCTGTTGTCATCTAGGCTGTGCTGCAAAGTTTGCCGGAAGAGGTGGTATGCTGACAACCCACTTTGGCTGGAAAATCTTCCAAAGAGGTACACAAACTTGTTGCCAGCAATACTGACCTACAAGAAGGCCATCTGTAAATCAGTCATGGATGAGCTCAGGCGCACGGGCAACTCTCCCACCGACATGGCAAACCAGATAATGGAGATGATGCATCTTAAATATGAACGTGCTAACCTGGCCTACCTCCTTAGCTGCCAAAACATCATGGATGGTGAGGCAGGAAAGTATGACCAGAGAACCATCACGCAGTTCCTAAGACAGGAAACCAAGCCAGCTCCTTTTGGAGAGTACGGTGATTCAGATGGCTGGAATGGGATCTCTGTGTCTGCACACTACCTGACTGACTGCCTACTGCATGAGTACCAGCACCAGGAGGTTGCCATCAAAACACTTCTGCAGGGCAACTTTGGACAGGCTTTTCGCTCAGACCACACCCGTAAAATTGCGAGGAAGGTAACCTTTTCATCTGGGACCATGTCGTCATATGCAATCATGAACGAAAACTGGATGATTCTTTCATGGGTGATGGTGCAGTCTGAGACAGAGAAGTCACTGAAGCCGATGTATGAGGGACTAGCGAACCGCTACAGCTCTGCAGGCATAGAGAAGGCCCAGTACCAGTGGGTTGACAGGTAAGAATGAATCATTATTAAGCCAGTAATTACAACATACATTGCTTTTCATATTTTATATTTTCAGTTTGATGGAAGATGGAAATCCCTTTTGTATTCATTAATGCATACTTTTTATAAATAAATATAATTTCATTACATAACTGAATATACTGGAGTACACATAGTGATTGATATGACTGCTTTAACATTCATGGGTGTACTCTGCTTTTTATTTTTTGTTTCAGGGATTGCTGTGCAGCATTTAAGGTGGCAGAATCTTGCGCAGGAGAGCATCTGAACTGGGACGCTTGGAGAACAACTGATGCCATTGTTGCTGAGGCCACTTCTGGTAACCTGCTGAACACGTGTGCATCAAGATGCCATTACAATACGAACATAACCATTAAGCTGGACTTGTTCCATTGTATGAGGCGGTTCCTCCGTGAGTGTGTTTCAGAGCATCATCCCCTGTACAGCTCTTTTGCCCAGTTCCTGTCTGCAGCCTTTTCTGTGGTGGATCAGGAAGACCTGCAGAGGCTCAAAGACGCCTATACCTTTTGTGGAATTCAACCCGCCAACCCGACAAAGAAACACATTCGCGGGCACTGCAGGACTAAGATTCCACAACCCGAGGAGCTTGTTCAGAGAGTTGAGGGAGTATTCCAACACTTCTACCTGGCCAAAGATCCGAATGATGTCCCTCTCTTTAAGCCGTCCATGCTGAAGGCATGGCGGATTCAGCGTGTGCACATCCTGCGAGGTTGCCTTAGTGATCCCCAGGTGGAAGGTGGGATCTTGTACAGACATGGAGGAACAGTGCAGCTGAACCATGTGCAGGGTGAAGGAGCTAAAGTTCCTGTTTGGATCCCCATTAGAGGCACATCTCAGCAAGAGGGTTACCACTTCCATCAGGCTCAATGGGTCACTGGAACACGCATTTCCTCAGAGCTGTTTCAAGCTCAAGGGATGACGGGTGTGGCACGGTGGAATTACCAGCGGCTGGTGGACTTGAAGCAGCCAGATGTTCGTCTTCCAGCTGTCTTTGATCCAGCTTTGATTGCAGATCTCAATGCAGTCTCTGAACGGGTGTTTGGGGAAGAGAAGTATCCTGCTTTTCGTCTCTCTAGCAGAGACACTGGAGAAAAGTTTGGCCTAGAGTATGTTGAGCCTGATTGCCGCCCAGTTCCTCTAGACTGGGATAAGCACAGGAGCAAGACAGACTCTACAGATGCCCTAAGTCCACCTCCTCAAATCAGCCCGCCCCCTGTGCCATCTGAGCTTCCTCAGTCATCATCCACGGCTCCAACCAAGCTGTTTCAGTTCCCTGTGTGCCCTCCTGCTGATGTTGCTGTGAAACCAGATGTGGATCCAAGTTCAGCTCCTGATCCTCAGACAGAACCAGGTAAACATTTGACTGACAAAGTGGTGGACAAAGCCTAAGCATCACTGCCATCATTGCCTGGATTTCAATCATAGTTATTTTTATAAATAGCCTAATCTCAGTGTGTAAATTTCTTTTCGTAGAGATGTGACAATGTGGGGACCTTATAAATTGTATTACTTGATAGACTTTTACATAAACATACCAGACAGTGACAATAAATTCAGCTAAAATTATCTGACCAACATTAGCTTCACTGCTTCAAAGTGGGTTTTCCCACATACAAGTGTGTAAATTGAGTTTTCTTACTTATGCAGGCCAGAATGACTTATTATACTCTGTCTTTTGTTGTTATAGAAACTACATACCCACCACCTCTGCCCCAGCTGTCCTCACCAACTGCTGCTCGCACTGGACCTGTGAAGACTGGTGGGAGAGTCTTTGTGTTAGACCACAAGCGCTGGCCAGCCCCCATGAAGAAGGCCATCGACGACCTGCTCAACAAACACCGTGGGCAGAAGGACATGCTCAAGCATGTGGACCAGGACTATGCTGCTCTCGTTCACAGCTCGTGTAATGACCCAAACAGCATGCTCCACCCAACAACAAAATTACACATTTCACAATATTTAAAGCACCTGGCCAAGTTGATGAACACCAGCTCCTCTTTAAACACAAGCCCAGAAAAACTCCAAGACAGGCAGCAACTCTGGCACTCTCTGACAGTAGGGAGTGAAACAACAAGTGTGCCAGTTGTTACCATGCCGGTCGCAACAGTAAACCCACCTCCACCTGCTCAGACCCTGGCCACACCTCTAACCAAAGACTCCATCGAGAAGATTGTTAAAAACATCATGGAGAGGCAGCAGCAGCAACAGCCACAACAACAGCCAGGAAAAAAGAAGCCACAGACGAAAACGTGTCTTTCCTGTGGCCAGCCAAAGTCCAGATATGAGAACGATGGTTCCTCCATCCACTTCTTCTTTCAACAAGGTCCTGTCAGATACTTCTACTGCTCCAACAAGGTTTTTAAAACTTATGGTGCTGAAGGTTTGACAAACCCTAAAATGCCCTTCAAAGACTTTGCAGGGACAGAATTCTTTCAGCGGGAACTGGATGCCACAAAGAAGAATGTGGAGGAGAGAGGACAACAGAAAAGAAAAAGGGCGGAATCGCAGCACACAGGTCGAAAGTGTCGATTCTGTAAAATGGAACTGAAGCAGGGCCCAAACAGTCCTCATATTCATACAGGCTTCCCTGGAGTGGTGGGGAAATACATTTACTGCCCAGCAAAAGTCTTTTCAATATACAAAGATCAGGGCATGGGCAAGGAGATGACCTGGAAAGAGTTCCAGGAGTCTCAATTTTATGAGATGGAAAGACAGAGATGGGAAGTTGAAAAGGGAAAATGAGACAGGGAGAGGGAGAGTGTTTTTTCATGTGTGTAAATATCTTTTGCTCATTTTATCCTTATTTAAAAGTACTCATTTTTCTATTTAGTGTTTTATAAGACTGCTATTTTTATGTGTCAAATTGAGGAAGTGTTCTATTTTCAAAATATTTTCTTGCAATTTCAAATCTTTCTGTATATAGAATTAATCTGGTTACCTTTGCTGGACCCTCTGGTGGCTCACTCATTTCAATTATTTGTGTGCCTCAGAAGTTAACTGCAACTGTTTAATATTCTAATATATTAGTGCTGCAACAGTTATTTGATTAATCGATTAGTTGTAGATTATTAAATTCATCTATTAATAGTTTATATTAAACTATTTTGATGATTGATTAATCATTTGGAGTCTTTCTTTTTTAAGAAAAAAAAAGACCAAATTTTCTTAGTCCAGCTTCTCCAATGTTAATATTTTCTGGAGAACACCCTCAGTCCAACAGTCCTCAGCAGCTGGAACATAAACACAGTCAGGAGGACTGTCTTGGAGAGAGAGGAGAACGAGGGTGAGAAAATAGAGCCAAAATCAGGGCAGCAGTGTGTCTAAATACATTAACACAAGGCAATAAGTTCAACAAACCATTCAAGTAGAGTTGCAATGATTAGCAGATTCATCAATTAGTTGCCAACTATTAAATTAACAGCCAACTATTTTGATAATTGATTCATCGTTTTGTCATTTAAAAAAAAATCTAAATTCTCTGATTTCAGCTACTCAAATGTGAATATTTTCTGGTTTTCCTTACTCCTCTAGGAAAGTAAACGGAATATCTGTGTGGACAGTTAGTTTGGGACAAAACGAGACATTTGAAGACATCATCTTGGGCTTTGGGAAACATTGATCAACATCAAGAATATAATCAACACAGAAATCGATAATGAAAATAATTTTTAGTTGCAGCTCTATAATATATTTTATTTTTTATTTGAATTGTGTGTGTGTGTGTGTGTGTGTGTCTGTTTATGACTCAACACCACTGGTTCTATGTGTTTGATCAATATTATGACTGTTATAATTGTCAAGAGTGTCTAATAAACAATATTTAATTCATTAATGTCTACATGTCTCATTGATAAATGAATAATAATTTAAACGTGTTACACTGAGTAAGAAAACTCTAATATTATTTAATAGCCACATGTAACTCAGGTATTTGATATAACTGGGCCATGAGGCCACACTAGGCCAAGTTTTGGTTTGCTTTACTATTTTTGTCTTTATGTGCTAGCTTTGGCTTCAGGGCTCATTGCCACTTAGCTTTCTGCCACTACAATCTAATGATAAACTGAAGAAAAAGTGCACAACAAAGTAGCATTCATGTTTATTGATTCTAAATAGCTATTTATCTTTTATAATGTATGACAGGCATTGCCCTGACCGGGATTCGAACCCGCGTCCAGTCTGAAAACTGCTGCATGAGAAAACAGTTCAGCACCTTGGACGGCTGCCTGAGCGAGCACTTCAGCACCTTGGACAGCGTGAAAAATGCTGCAATTTCATTGGCTGTCACTGTGTTCCACCTATACGCGACTGGCCCCCGCGTGTCAGTAACGGTTAACTACCGTTACCGTGGCCCTAAGTCGTTAGTAACTAACGTTAGCTGTATGTAGTTAACGTTAACATATTACCGATAACTTACAGCCCGTTGCACGTAGTTAGTTGGTTCGGGAAATTTAGATGTTAGTGGTACAAGTAAATTAACGATTGTTCATTTTCTACACTGTTAAGAAGTGACGTTCGTCCCCCATATGATCATGTCAGCTCGCTAACTGCGGCTAGTTTGCTAGCTTGCAAGCTAGCAACTGTTAGCGGCTTTGTGCTATGCGATGCTGCGGTTTCTAATGAATGGCTAATCACACAACAATATTAAATAGAAATAAACTATAAACTCTTTGCAACAACTATGTAATATTGATATACTCTCTTATTTCAACGTAAGAACGCAAGACCTCGTGGCGCAACGGTAGCGCGTCTGACTCCAGATCAGAAGGTTGCGTGTTCAAATCACGTCGGGGTCAAGTTTTTCCTGTCTTCGTTCTTCATTTCAGTTTTTTTTATCCATCATTTTTGTAGATATTCAGAAATGCATAACCATTACTAAATTTCACTCATTTACACATTACTTACTATTAATCTAAAATAAGGCCATTCTTGGCTATTTTCTGACATTTCATAGACCAAACAATTACTCAATAAATGGAGAAAATAATCAACAAAATAATCAGTGACTAAAATAATCATTACTTGCAGCCAGAGGGTGGAGGCAATGACAAATGAAACCAAAACTGCCTTACTGACTAGATACCCTCTAATAATTGATATAACAACTATTCTTTAAATCAACCATAGGTGGTCACAGATGTGTCTTTACTTGTCAGGTATTTTATTAGCTGCTCAGTCAGAGTGAAAACTGGAACCTCTGGTGTTAAAATCAACTTTTTTGTCCTCGACATCCTCAGCCTCATTCCTAAATGTGCTGCAGGTTGTTGACGTTGAGGCTTTTTAAAGACAGACCTATTTCTCTGTGACCTACTTTTGTCCCACAGAACCTGGAAACCTTCGTCCACTTTGCTTCTACAGGAGAAGTGCTGTTATGTTTATTCAGACAAATAAAAGTGAAGGGTTTCATTTCAAAAGGTTTAGTTCAACACACATTTTAATGAGTAAAAGTCCCAATAAATATCTCATAAACAGAGATCTTCAATACAAACCCAAACTGAGGTTTTCTGGCTGCATTGTCTTTTGCGCGATTCAAGGATAATATGAGCAAACATAAATCATGAGGACCACATAAAGTAAAGCTTAAAGTTTTGTTTTATTATTGTATTGTAAACTTATCAAGCAAATAAATAAAAACAAAGCTCTACAGATTGCATGCTTGGAAATAGACCTAAATGCTTCCAGTCACAAACAGAAATATTTTGTTTTGTTGTTATTCTTGACTTTTTCCAACAAAAACTGCAACTAAATACCTTCAGCTTTTACTAGGAAATGTAGCTTTTTCTTGACTTCTTGCAAATGTGAACACTAGTATCTAACAGCGAGGTAGAGCTGAACACATGAAACCAAAGCAAAACGGATATAAAGTCCACTGGTTTGTTGGAGTGAACTACAGTTTTTGTAAACTACGCCTGTGGTTGCTTGTAATTTTTGCTACATTTGTTTTCTTTAGATCAACACTTCCAACACTCAGTGATTAAAATGTTTTCTGGAGATTTAAATATTGGGGTTTTTTTGGTGATCAGGACTTAAATGTCTCATTATACTTCGACATAGCTGACTTTCACCTTCATCACAGAGCTTAATATTCTGGGCAAGATAATGTTTAGCAGCCAGTTAGGTTTTGTTTTTGTAATATCAAACATCAGGAAAGTGTCAGCGTCTTTAAAGTTACCATGTGGAGAATTTTTACATGATTACAGCAGATGTCTAATTAATCTGATGGAAAAAGGTTTTGTTTGTGTAACTTGGTGAAGCCTTTGTGTTGCTTTCTGTGTCTATGAGGGGTTGTTGCAGCGTGAATTGATGTCCGTCATGTTGCTATTTGTTCATTTGACCACAAGATGGAGCCAAAGTACCTTTCAAAACTCTACACAAACTGATGTCTGATGATATTCTATATTTTTCTTATAGTTAACAAATCCTATAAAAAGACCAAAGGCTGATATATCTTTTATATATATTCCTCTGTGCCGTAAACCTCCAAAAACTACTAAAAACAGGTCAATGAGTCTCACCGCTGCACTGGGTGAGATGTTCCTTCATCACCATGAACACACACACAACATCCTGCTGCCAGAAAAACTCATTAGAGCACCAAATGTGGATCAATCTGCCGCTGAAAATAGTCCCCAGCAAATTAAAGCTGCAACAATTAGTATTTTAGTTGTTGGCAACAACTGATAGTTCATTTAACTCTTTAAGAATTTTTTTTCAAAGCAAAAATGGCAAAAATTCAAGGGTTCCCAATTTCTATTTTCTTTGGTTTTCTTCGTATTCTGTGACAGTAAACTGAGTATTTTGGAGGTTTTGGGCTGTTGGGGCGGACAAAACAAGACATTTGAAGATATCAACCTGGACTCTGGGAACTTGTGACTCACAATTTTTTGACATTTTATAGACTAAATAATTGAGAAGATGATCAGTACATGAACCTTGAATGAGAATAATTGTTGGTTCCAGCCCTTCAACAAATACACAACTGCATCCTGTTTGTTTGCTAAGACTACAGTGGTCGGCTGTTAAAAAGTGAAATAATATATCTGTGGGCTGTTTTTGAATATTTAAATCTTCATGAGGAAGTGACAATCAGGTGAGAAGCCAAACTATTGAAAGACATTGTTGGTTTGGGTCTTTTCATGAGATTTGTTGACACTAAGAAAAATACAGAATAACACTAGACTTATCTTTTTAAGTCACATTTATATGAAACAATAAAAATAGGATTTTTTTGGCAACTTTCCATGCCTGATAATGTATTGTAATGTAACGACAATTTTTGACCACCTTCCTTTCTCCCTCTTAACTGATCTCTCATTGGTTTGCACTTCTTGAACAATCTCTTACATCCTGTATCAACATAAATACATCGAATGAAGGAAGAAAAAAGCTCTCAAAAGGCAATTTCACTGCGACTTTTAAGACATATGATGCATGTCCATACTAGCCAGTGGAGCCAGACTGTGACTTGATGCTGATTCTCTTGCAGGTGTTGTCTGTGCAGCGCTCCAGGATGAGCTCCGGACTCGGCCGAGGAGGGATGACCGGAGTGTCCTTCTTCAGCTCGCCCTCTGAACTGGAGCCAGACTGCTCAGGAATGTTGTCTGTTGGTGAGAAGTTTTATGGGTACATTTTGTGACCTGTGCGGGTATTTGTTTTCCAACATTCTGCACTCAAAAGTTTAGAAATTAAGTTTTTATTAAGCAAAAAAAATCTTGCCACAGATGTGACAAACTGATCTGCGCTGATCTGAACTGATATGCTTTCGTTACCTTGGTTCTTCCTCTCCCTCAGCGGTGACTTGGCGCCATTGTTGGAGTCCTTCTGCAACATGGAGCTGCGGCTGTTTCTCTGCTGGAGGTAGCGGCGGCTGTTCCTGCGGTAGGAGTCTTGGCTGAGCCGCCGCGGAGCTCTGTTGTGGATGCTCTTGGCGTTTCGGATGGTTGACCTGAGAGCGAAAATGAACACATAGGAGTTGTATTTGTAAGTAGAGGTGGTGTGTGTCAAACTTAAAGGACGGGTTCATAACTTTTCAAGTTAAAACAACAGTCAGGTGTCCATATGAGCAGTGAAAGAGGTTTTCCTCGCTGTAATCATTCCTCCTGTTCATACTGGATATTAAAAGATCCTTCAAATGTGTTTTCAATGGAAGTGATGGAGGCCAAAATCAACAGTGTTTCCACATAGTCATTTAAAAGTTGATGTGAAGCTTAAATGAGTCTTCAGCAGTCTGAGTTAGTCATATCAAGTGGATATCTGACACATTTACAGTCTTTTTAGCATCAAATTCCCTCTTTGTGTTTCCTCGGACAGTGTTTCCCTGTTGAGCTGCGGTGGAAGTATAGTAACAAAAAGAGGGACTTTGGCACTAAAAAGACTGTAATGTTGAAAGATATCTACTTGATTTGACTCATTTGGACGCTGAATCTTCATATTAGCTTCCGATAAACTTTTAAATACATTTTTTGCACAGAACGAGGACTGTGGATTTTGTCCCCCATCACTTATGAAGGGATCTTCTAATGGTCAGTATGAACAGGAGGAATGATTACAGCAAGAAAAACAGCTTTAATGTTCATATGGGCTCCTGACTGTTGGTTTAACAGACACAGACAGACTTGAAAAATGTTGAATCTGTCCTTTAACATTTGTTTGTTGATTTTGTGTCCTCCCAGCTCACCGATGAGTTTATGAACATCAACAGAGATGGAAACTGGGAGAAAGTCTTTTAAAATGTGTTATACTGTAAGAAGGTAAAGCCAGTAAGGAAGGAACACACTTATTTTCAGTTATCAGTAGTAAAATGTGCCAAAAGTTGGGTGAGCATTCCTCTGGAACCCCAGAATTCATGTTATGATGTTTTGACCTGTCACCAGACCCTGTACTGGGTATCAGCTGCCTTTAAATCCAACTCTCACCCAAGCAAAGAGCAGCTTGACCCGGCTTCATATCTATCTTGCATCTGCTCAGGCTAAACTGCATCTCTACTACTGAACAGTGTAATAAAAACACCATTTGGTAGAAATAATCTGCCCACAAGAACACATATATAACACATATATAAAGGAACATACAATAGTAAATCTAACATAATAAACTTCTGTCATCAAACAGACCAGAACTGTGTTTATAGGAAATATCTTTTATAAAAATGATACGTATTCAGAGAGAGAAAGAAGGAAAGTGTCTGTTTAGACACAGAAAGAGAGTTGAGTTCGCTGCAGTCTGCAGCAAACAGAAATGAAATCACAAACTGTGGTGCAACAAAAGGAGAAATTGTAAAACAGCACACTTCCTTTCGTCTGAAATGAGGCAACATAACGCTGAATTAACACACACAAGATACTACGTGCAAACCTGCACATCTGTATGTATCACCATTTGAAAACAAGGTAGCAACTACTTTTTAAAACAGTTTTAATAGTAATAACTAAACTGTTCATATAGATAATCTATTAATTACTTTTAAAGTGGTAATCAAATTCCTGAAATGTGCAGGAGATTTGTTTTTTACAAATTGCAGCTTGTAAATTATACAGTTTCAAGGACTTATTATCTTTTCTTTAGGAATGAAAAGGGTGATTCTGATCATATATTTCCAGCTGTAGTGTTTGACTTTCTTCTATGTGATAAAAACATGTGAATCCATCCTGTGTGATCTGTAACGTACCTGCGAGGCGGTGGTTTCTGTCCCTGCACGTTCATTCTCGCCACTTCTCCCTTCCCGGATTTCTGCAGGAACATGGAGGGGAAATGACCGGTCTCGTCTCCTTTCCTGTACAAAACAATAAATACAAGAGTGATTTAATAATTTTGATTTTAATAGTTTTAAGTACGTTTTTTTAAGGAAAAACGATCAAATTCTCCGGTTCCAGCTCCTTTAATGTGAGTATTTTCTGGTTTCTTTAGTCCTCTCTGACAGTTAACTGATTATATTTGGGTTGCAGACATTTTAAGTTGCATCTTTGGCTTTTGGAAACATTTTTCACCATTTTTCTGACATTTTAATAGATCAAACAACTAATTGATTAATCAAGAAAATAATCGACACATTAATCGATATGATTACCGTTGTAAATATAACATAATAAACGCTTATTGCACATGTGAAGTTTATGATTCATTTCAATACAGTTTTATTTATCCCTGCAAGAACAACTATATGCAGCAGCTCGACTATGATGCTATAAGCTTGAAAATAATGTAGAATTGGTAATAAATACATTAATGAATAAATAAATATAAATATACAAAGATATCTAAAAAAGAATAAAAATGACTGTGACATCCAAACATGCAGCACATGCAAAGGAGACTCTGTAAAAGGTTAAAGGTCATCATCATACCTGATGACCCACCAGCCGTCCAGCAACTTGTGAATGACCTCGATGGTTTCTCCAAGGTCCAGAGAAACCTCGTCCTCCTGCTCCGCCTTGTAGGCTTTGATGGTGACGTACAGCTCTCCTGCAGGGACACACAACATTGTTAAAAAAATACCTGAAAACGCATTTAATATAAAAAAAACTCCTAAAAACAATGTGAACAGCTTGCCTTCGTAGTTTGGATCAGCGTCCTCGGCCTCCTCTGGTCCGTCCAGAGGCTCCAGGTAGGTCGAAGGAATCCAGCCTCGTTTCCCTTCACACTGACAGAACCACCAACCTGAACACAGCAGCAGCTCAGAACCAAAGATGCAGGGACCTGTGCCTTTCTAGTTATGTTTGTCACATTAACCTACAGCTTCAGCCCCATTTGAACAGGATAAACATTACTGGGGGAGGTGGGGAATAAAACATTCACTGTGTAATTGAGCTCATTGTACCAAACAGCACTTTAACCAATGTGAAGTTACAGAATGTGGTCTGTTATATACATGGACACAAACTTGGTGCTAATTCTCCAGTCGGTGCTATTAAACCGTTGCAGAAGAAGAAGACACAACGAGATGACGTCATTTAAAGAGCGACAAAGAGCTCAAAGGAACCATGTGGAAAACGTGATGGAAATATGACATTTGTGTTTGTCTCATGTATCCATTCGAGGAAGGTTACAGTCTCCTCATCATCGCTCCACACAGATCTGATGTTTTCGTCTCCTCAGTGACGTTTAAGTTAGTACGTCATCATTTATTCACTCAGTCTGTTTCAGTTGCACTTTACTCCGTTTTACTTTCATTGATTCACCAACTTTTCCACCTCAGACAAGAGTAAAAACATTTGTGCGATATTTAGAGTCTTTTTTGAATTTTCAACATTCCCACTCAAGTTTTCTTTACGCGCAAATTGAAAATGTGACTAAAACCAGGTGGATGGAAACCTTATCTATTGTTTCAAAATATATTTTTGGCATTTCTGTTCTTTTAATTTCCTGTAATTTATTGGCTGACATATAGGTGTATACCATCAGGCTCTACTAGCTTCTCATAGTTCATCACAACAGCTTTGATGATCTTAAAGGTTTTATTTTGTTGTCATATTGGTTCCCAAATAGGCCTCTGTGTTGCTGTTAACATGTTGCTGTGTGGAAAAAATGTCGCTGCGGGCAAGATTTAAATGATGTTCTATTAGTACTCAGTCCAAATGGGGTTATAATACCAACAAACTTAATAGAATACTGTTGGTGATGGTTCTTAGCCAAACTGTAAATGTTTTAATGCTGTTTTCAAATTTTTAAGAATGAACGAGAAAGTTCAGGTTCAGCTGGAAGGTTTAATGGATGTTTATTACAGTTAAGTCCTTTCTCAATGCAGTGACAGACACTTGTATAAAACCTGAGTCACTGCTTATGTTTTGTGCCCTGATAAACTCATTAAGTTGTGTCTTACTGCCCTCCTGTTTCTTTATAATTAACTTGTTAATCAGATTTAAGTATTTTAACATTTTAACATTCAGTTTTCTTGTTTTATTTTCCCTTAAGTAGCTTTAAGCTAGTAAAAATCATCTTATTCCACAATATGAGAGTATCACATATATTCTGTATAATTCATTGAAGCTTTATGATGTTTATACTGAATCAAATATTCAAACCCAAGATGTTTTTTGTAGCTGCACAATTCCATAAAATGGAAATGTTCTGCATCATTTTAGACACATTTCCACAAAATTTAGCCTCATTTTAAACACACAATATGTAATTTCAGCCGCTAGGGGTCTCAATCGAAACAATAACAAAACACGGAGTGTAATGATGGTGTGAAGTAGCAAGGGATCATGGGAGTTGTTGTCTTCGTTGTTAAATAACCAGCTTCACCGGGATAGGATTACTCCAGTGTTCATCATTCAGGATGTTTTTACCGGCAGAAGTCTCCTCCTCTCCAGAATAAACGTACACGCAGATTAAAATCATTAAAAATACTAATTAAAGCTGTTTCACCTAAAAAATCAATATTTCTCCGACGATGTTCGGTGACCAGCGGACTTCCTGGAGGGGCTGTTAGCCGAGCTGCTGCTAACGTTTGTCCAGTTTATTTCTCTGATAACTTAAGATCCAGACGTCCAATAACTAAAATCCTTCTTCCGGCTAAAAGATATAGTTAAAAGCGACCTAAATTTATCATGAAAATGTGGCTTAAAACTGAATAAAAGTCAATTTATAACAGTTTGTGTGGAACAACCACAACGCAGATGTATTATCTTGTATGTGTGTAAGTTACTCTTTGGTAGACGCCATTGTAGCGGACAAACACAGCGCTGCTGTATGCATCTTGTGCATGTTTACTCTTTGGTAGAGGAGGTATGACGCCATTGACATGCGACCAAATGAAACGGTCCGTTACTTTGATTAAATTACATATTTCTCTGGGTTTGAAAATTGTTGGAAACATTTGAGATAATGTAAGTACACAACTCAACAACATATATAACATAGGTCTAGTTGTTTTTATAATAATTACATATTATACCTTTAAGTCTCCTGGAATCTAAAATAAGGAAATGTGTGTTTGAAGTTGAAGTTTGGCTGCAGAGTTTGTAGATTTAAGTGTTGAACCCTTCTCACCATTCTGATTTTTCTCCACAATTTCCACCAGGTCGTCGGTGTGCAGAGTGATCTCATGTTTGGTTGTCTTGGTGTAGTCGGCAACAACTCTGTAGGTGTCCAATATGATAGGTCCAGAAATCACTGAGAGGTAAAACACAGACTCTGTTAGTTTCAGGATACACCTGCGACATTAAGAGGAATCTGATTTGGAGCGTTTCATAATGAATCGAGAACGTTTCTAAAACTCTTTGCTGGAATTAAAGTGAAGCCATGAAGGTTATAACTGAATCTCACTGGAGACATTTACTGATACATCTCTAAACACAAACTACAAATAATAAAATAAAGAGAGAAAGCAAAGACTTAAGGTCTGAAATATATAGTTTTAGTTTTTAAAAATCATTTTATTTTCTCAGGAACACTGTCCTTCGTTGCTTTAGCTTTATTTCATAGTCAATTGTAGCATCTTTTTTATTAGAATAATATAATGACAGTGTCTCTGGTACATTGAAATTTAAATTTAACTATTTTCCCCCCCAAAAAAACATGTAGAAGAAGGTGGTAGTTTTTCAGCCCTGAGTAGTGTCTGCAGATCTTCGCCTGAGAGGTAAAACTCGGGGCAGTAAAAAGGTTTTTTCACAACATCTTGTCATTGCTCACAAAGACTAATATTACAGTGAGCGCACAAACATCTGGATTTTTACAGCTGGGCAGTGAGAGATTTTAGAGAGTAAATAAAAACTAAACTTTGATTTTTAAAAGTGAATCCCAGTGGAAACTGCAGCCCTGAGTTACAAAATATCAGATACGTGTAAACATAAACCTGTACAATTTGAATAATCTATTGAGGAGCATGCAAAGAAATGAATACAAAATAACCTTTATTCTTTGTTTTAGTTCAGTAACCAGGCTGTGAATGATTTTTTTATCTGTTCTCTCAAAGAGAAAACTCTTTCGTTAGTAGATGTAGTTGCAGTTTAAACGGCTTCTTACCGGATGTGTTGCCTCTGGCCAACTCTCTGGACTCCACAAAGGTCTCCTCTCTTTTCAGCCTGAAGAGAAAATGATCATTTTTCACAGGTATGAGCTCCACAGGAAACATGCACAGGTCATTTCTAGAGCTTGCCTGTTATTAATCATTTATTTATTTTTAATTATTTATTTCTGCTCAGCTATAAAGGCAGCAGATGTGTGTGTGTGTGATGTACTGACGTGTTTGGGGCAGGCGGGTTTTCGTCCTCGGGTCGAACCTTGAAGAAGCTGGTGAGGAGTTTGCAGCGGGAGATGTGAGGCGGCAGGTTGATGAGTGAGTGGCAGTACCCGGCCAACGTGGTCTGCCCTTTTTCTGTCGACTTCTGGGTGTTCACCCACCGCGGCGCTGAGGACACAAACACAAACACATCAGCTGGGCGGCAGAGTCAACAGGAAGAACATGAGACAATGAAGGGCAAGTAAAACATGGTCATCATGGTAAAAGGTAAAGTATAATAGCGCTTCAATGGATATATGCAAACAACAGGACAAAAATAAGAAAAGCAGATAAAAGACACATAAAAGAGGGAAAAACTAAAGGATATTTGACTTTTTAAAACCTTTTAAATACCACATAGAATGCAATTTAATACATTTTTACCATCATACAGGTCAAAGAATGATGGAAAACCAGTAGAGACAATAAGGCTACAATTATTGATTGAAGGATGAGTTCACAGTTTCTCCAGTGTGTCTTCAACCAGCAGCCAGGTGTACGTATGAACAGTGACAGAGGTTTTCCTCACTGTAATCATTCCTCCTGTTCATACTGGATATTAAAAGATCCTTCAAATGTGCTTTCAATGTAAGTGATGGAGGCCAAAATCCACAGTGTGTCCACACAGTCATTTAAAAGTTGATGTGAAGCTTATATGAGTCTTCAGCAGTCTGAGTTAGTCATATCAAGTGGATATCTGACACATTTACAGTCTTTTTAGCATCAAATATTGAGCTGCGGTGGAAGTATAGTAACAAAAGGAGGGACTTTGGCACTAAAAAAACTAACATTGAAAGATATCTATTTGATTTGACTCATTTAGACGCTGAAGCTTCATATTAGCTTCAGATAAACTTTGAACTACATTTTTGCACAGAAGGAGGACTGTGGATTTTGTCCCCCATTACTGCATTATAAGTGCATTATGAAGGGATCTTCTAATGGTCAGTATGAACAGGAGGAATGATTACAGCAAGAAAAACAGGTTTCTATGTTGTTTTAAGACTGACTTGAAAAACTGAGAACCCATCTTTTAAGTACACACATTTATTAACATTGATATCACAATTTTGTCCTGACTTCCCAGATGTATATAACAAGAACTCCAAGTCATTTAATAAATTAACATGACCTGGACCCTGATATGTGGCAGAAAATTGATAGATGGATTAACCGACTACAAAATAACTTTCTCAACTCTTGACTTGTCCACAGTGAGTGGAGGAGCTCGTTACTGTAGCTGCAGCAGTAACAGTGTTTGTTGCAGGTCTGACGGGACTGAAACTCCACGAAAAAAAGGATTACACAGCTTCCTGTTGCACCAGTCTCACTAGAGGTTTATAGATGTAGAGTGTCTCCCGACACAAACATATACAAAAAAACTTACAACTGATGTTAAAGCAGGAGAGATTGATATTCAAATCTTTTGTAAGTAAAATTTATGACTTTTTAATATCGTTTTGAGGAAGTAGTAAAAGTATTTCTTCCACCGCTGACCTGCCCATCTAAGTTTCAAGAAATGGAAATTTCCAGACCGGCATGTTGGTGGGCTGTTGCTTCAGGATCGAGGTTTTCATACTTTGCTTCCGTTTCTCCACATTGCAAAGAAACGTTTTGTAATAAAGGTTTCACAAAGGGGAAGGTGAACCTTTCTGTGAGTTCTGTTTTCATGAAAACTCTCTGCAAACATCTGAAGAGGAACAGAAAAGATCCGGTGAAAACACAGATCTGCTCGTTGCTTTATGACGGCTGGTTGTTGCTAAAAAGCAAAAGGAAGAAATCTACTTCAGCTAAAAAGAAAAGTCAAACTGCCTTCAGACAAAAGGGAAATGCCCCAAATATTTTCACGATATATTTTTACAGTAGCGCTAATTAGCAGTTGATTTCACTTCTGCTAATGTGTGTCTGACACTACTTCCATGTTTTTGTACTGTCGAGGTCACAGTGGAGGAAAAAGTACTCAGATATTTTACTTTACTCAACTAAAAGTACCAAAAAAGAAATGTAAAAAACTCTATTACAAGTAAGTCCTGCATTCAAAATCCTACTACAGTAGTAGTTCAGTAAAAGTACTATACAGTACAGTAAAGTATTATGAGCTTGATGTAGTTAAAGTATTGCAGTAAAAGTAGTGGTTTGGTCCCTCTGACTGATATATTATTATATATGACATCATTAGATTATTAATAGTGAAGCATCAGTGTTAGAGCAGCATGTTACTGTTGTAGCTGCTGGAGGTGGAGCTAGTTTACACTACTTTATATACAGTTAGCTAGTTTAGTCCAGTGGTTCCCAACGTAGGGGTCGGGCCCCTCCAAAGGGTCACCAGATAAATCTGAGGGGTCATGAGATAATTAATGGGAGAGGAAAGAAGAAAAAACATAGTTCTGATACACAAATCTGTATGAATTTTATGGACTTCTGTCTAATCTTTGTTTGTTTTTTTATTTGTGAATTATTGAATGATTTTACCTGTTTTGGCATCGAACAGTTATTGAAATTAAGCCATGTGAAACTTCTGAAATGTTACAAGGTGCCACAACTATAAAGGTGCATTTAAATTCAGAGCATGTTAACATGCATGTACATGCTAACTCTAAAAATGTTAAGACATGCTAACATTAACACATCAAACCTGCATCAACATGTGCACTAGTTTTAATCGTAAACAAGTAGTGAACACTTGTTCACACTGACATATTATCAGATTTTAAGCTAATATGTTTAACTTGTTGGCAAACAGCTGCTTATTTCCACATCCAGCAGTTACGGAGCAACATTATCATTCATTTGGAGTCGTGTTTCTGTCCACCTGGTGAATGTAAGTCCAATACTTACTCTCACTCTCTAGCTCTGTTTTTGCTCTCTACCAACTCCTGAGGGAAATATCTGGCTCTTTAGCTGCTAAATGCTCCACTATGTTCACCAGCTAGTCTAAAGCTAACTGTGTCTGTTTGCTGTGTGGTGATGTGGTGATTTTGATTTCAGCCTTTGTTGCCTTTAGCTCAATTGCTTCAACAAATAGAAAAATGAGAAGTGGATTTGCACACATGTGGTTTTGACAATCGCAGGTGCTTCCTGAAAGAGCATTACAGCATATAAAAAAGATTTGACTGGAAATGAGTTGGTCAAATTTCCCCTGATATTTAAAATGCCTCATCTATGTCACACTTACAGTATTTGTTTTGTCTTTCCTTTGTCTTAAAATGTGAAGCTCTTCTGTCCTAGAGAGTTGCTATATGAATACATTTTACTTACTTATTTGGATAATCTTCTAATACTAGTTTGTGCTTAGATGTGTATTTCATAGTGTCGTATTCAGTTTGACGTTTCCAATCTGCAGCTTATCTAATTACAGCCAACGAAACCAAAATGTAGAAACAAGAGTTGGAGGAGGATAAAAAAAAAAACGCCCTGATGGCAGGAAACTAAAGTACGTGTAAAGTCAGCACATATGTGTATTTAAAGATAGAATGTAAGTGAGAGAATCTGTACTCTGTTAAATACAAACAGCTTTAATATAGAGAAAATTATGATTTGTTTTTACCTGGTAATGAAGGGATGATTCTGTCTTTCTTTTCTATTTTTCCAGACTCGATGGGAAACATCTCCTTCAGCGATTTCTGCGACCAAATCATAAAACATGTCTTAACATGCATTCAAAAACTGCATTTGGTTAACTTTTATACTGGGGGTCAGTCTTGCACATATACAACATTATTGCACATTAAGCACACTTACAGTATGTATGATAGCTTCCTATTTCAATTTGTTGTACAGTTTGTTCTCTACTTTTTTGTATCTGTATATTTAAATTCTGGGTGGTTTTCTCCATTTTTATATTTCCTATTCTTCTACTTGCTCTAGTGTTAAAAAAGTGTTGAGCAGACATTCTTTGTGATGTAATAAGTCAATAATTCAGACCTTGATTATTGTTGTATTGTAAGAAATATGCTTTTCAATTTTTAGAAGTAAATGACAACGGGGAAACTGATCCATCGAATTTATGGGAAACTATGAAAGCTTATTTGCAGGGTATGATAATATCCTACTGTGTGGCCAAAAAGAAGAAAATGATTAAAAGACAGAGAAGACTTGTGTTAAAGCTGCAAGATGCTGAATTGGAGCATAAATGCACTTTAATTAAGGAAAGCTGGAACAAAGTCTTGATAGCTTGACCTGCACTTAATATGCTGCAATCCCATAAAGTGGGAAAAGGCTCCATGTCTACAGAAGCATAAGAGGTACGAATATGGAAATAAATCAGAGCAATATCTGGCTAATTTAATCAATAATAAAAAAAAACTTAGCAATGCAATCGCAAAATTGAAAGATAAAAATGAAAAATTGGTGTAAACATCCTCAGAGATCTCAAATGTCTTTAAAGATTTCAGAGAATTCAGGAATAGAGGACAGGATGAATATTTCTTTCAAAGGGTTTGTGATGTTGATAGGAACTTGATACTGGAATCACAACTGAGAAAGTTGATAGAACTATCACTTCCTTAAAAAAATGCCAAGGCTTGTGGTCTGGATGGCTTTCCATCTGAAGACTTTTAAATCACTTTTTGCACCTGCATTAATAAAAATGTTCCACCATTCTTTTACGGTTATGAAACTACCTAAATCAATGTAGTTAGCCATTATCAAGGTAATACCTAAACACCAGAAAGAACCAGAGATTCCTTCATCATATAGACCTTTATCAAATCACAATACAGTACAGTACAATACAGAAACAAAAATATTAGCCAATATACTGGCAACACGTCTTAACTCAGCTAGTGGCCACTGATCAAACTGGATTTGTTCGAAACCTCCATTCTTACTCAAATATATGATGATTGTTGAGTGTCATGCTGTATGCTGGGCACAATAAGGATAATGTGGATAATGTAGTTAC
Source organism: Thunnus thynnus (assembly GCF_963924715.1). Lineage (NCBI taxonomy): Eukaryota > Metazoa > Chordata > Actinopteri > Scombriformes > Scombridae > Thunnus > Thunnus thynnus. Next base: position 22,871,162 of record NC_089529.1, read on the forward strand.
TTTAGATGCAGAACAAGCATTTGACTGAGTAGAATGGAAATATTTATGGTAATATTTATTTAGAACACTTGATGAATTTTTCTTTGGTAAAATTTATATTGATTCGGTAAAATTGCTTTATGCATCTCCACGAGCTGCTGTATCTGTAAATGGTGACACCTCAGATATTTTCAATAGAGAGAAGCACAAAACAGTCTCCTTTACTTTTTGCTTGAGTCATAGAGCCTCTAGCTGAAACTATGAGACGTGATCAAGTAAGGGGAATTCAAACAAATACCAGAAGTCATAAATCTCATTATATGCAGATGACGTACTTTTATTAATGCAAAATCCATCCAAATATATACCAGCATTAATCAAGATCATTTTTTTCTGGAAACAAGATAGATAATGACAAATCCCTTGCCTCCCTCTTGGAAAGAGTAGCAAAAAGATGCAAAACTAAACTGAACGATAATTTTGTAGTTACAAATGTTTACAAGTTATTGAACTGCTAACGAAAATACTTTGGAATTAGCCAATATTTATTCTTGGCACCTGTTGCCAACAATCCTGACTATGAATATACTTGTACAGATGTAGAATTTAGAGAATGGAAGGTTGCTGGCATAACAAAAATCCATGATATATATATATCTGGACAATGCATTTCAGCAAATACAGGAAGAATTCCATATTCTTTGAATGCATTTTTACCATTATCTGCAAATCAGGAGTTATCTGAACCCAATTCTGTACTATAAAAGTGGCAGTAAATTTAACATTCTTGATAATCTTATTATTATTAAAGCAGCAACACTTAATAACAAAGTGATGACCTACACACAATCATTACTCATAAATGATAAGACTGCAATGAATATTAAACACAGCTGAGAACAGGATTTAGGGCATCAACTACATGACCAGACATGTCACAAAGCTTTATACAATGCCAAAAAAAAGACAAGATCAGACAAATCACATGAAACAAACATAAGATTATTAATAAACTACATGTGAGTCCTGAAATACAAGGTAAATATGATGCATCATGCTCTGCAGAGTGTGAAAAGTACCCAAAAACATGTTGGCACATATTTTCATTTAATTTGGTCATGCCCATTGATCACAGCATTCTGGTCTTATGTTCAAACAGAGATTGAGAAACTTCTTCGTATTGAAATAGCAATGGATCCAAAATTATGTGTTTTTGGTGTTAGCTCCTTGTCTGGTCAAAAGGCAAAGTTACGTATTATAAATATTATGTTGTATGCTGCACGTCTCTAAATGTTATAATGCACATCCACCTGCTTTGTCAGTATGGTATGACTGTTCAATCAATTGTTCCATATGAGAGGTTATTCAATGTATTGCAAAGAACCTTAGATGACTTTGTAAAAGAATGGTCACCCCTCAGCATGTATTTTGGTTGTGAGTGGTCTGCCATTGTCTGTAAAGGAGTAGATTGATGTTATTGTGCTTACCATGTATACTCTTTTACTGTGAATCTTTGAATTTCTCCCTATGACTGTGTGGGTGTTTTTGTTTTGTTTTGATTTGTTTTGGTTATTTGTGTATATGTGCAAGTAAATAGTGCATTTAATTTGATTATAAGTGTGCACTGCTCCCTTGACATGTTCTGTTATTTCAGAATAATAAAAAAGAGAGAAAGAAAAAGGAGAAGTGTTGTGAAAAGTGAAAAAGTGTTGAAGCGTTATCTTAACTTCAACTCACATGGAAGGTGTGCATTTCAGGATACTTCCGGTAGATCAGCTTCTCAGTGAGGTCGCTCCATTTCACCATCATCATGTACACCTTAAAAAAAAAAGAAAATCAAATTATACTCAAGCACTGTGAGTAATATTTTCAAAACACTAAACTCATGATTTTCTGTTTAGATTTTCACTCATGCAGATCAGGAGCTGAACTTTGACATGGGAGTATTGGTTATTTCAATATAAATATCTCTAAATTTTCAAATATATTCAGAGGAGCCTCTTTGGCAGAATTGTGTGAGTGTGCAAAATAAAAATTATGAGGCTTACATAGTGCTGACTTGGGTAGAAGCGTTTCTCGAAGCCCAGAAGCTCCACATGCCTGACGTACTTTTCCTCCATGTTGAGCTACAGTGGAGTCCAATGTAGATGAAAAACAACAGAACAGGAGGCTTATATACTCTGTGTGTGTGTGTGTGTGTGTGTGCGCATGTGTGTACAATATGTCATCAATATACCACAAGAGTTGGTTCCTCTTTACATGTGTTTGAAAGTCATGTCACTTCATCAAAGAGAAAAAGGAACAACAAAATACTGTTTCTTTCACTTTCAACTGCTGTAATAAAAATGAAATTATTATTAACGATAATAATAATTACAATAGTGGTATTAACATACCAAAAATGATATGAAAAGGTAATAATAATAACAGTAGTTGTTGCCATCAAAGTGGTGGCAGCAGCAAAAGTTAAATAAGTAGTATAAATAGCAAATAAGAACTAGTTGTAGTAGTAGTTGTTGTAGCAGCTGCGGCAGTAGTAGTATTACTAGTGATAGTTGTAGTAGTACTATTTCCTTACCAATAAGTAGTGGTTACATTACTAGCAGTGACAGAAAAGGTTGTTCTAAGGTTCCAAAATCAAATTCCAACACAGCAAAGTAGTATTTAAACTCTTGAGTGAGCTTATTGAATTTGAGTGGTAGATATTTCTCTCTCCACTACCGCAGCCATATCCAAGCTCTAATAGTCTCACGGTTTTTACAAACATACTAAAACAATGAACCAAGAGCGCCCCCTTGTGGACAAAATAAAACACTATCAAATTATAACATACGAAACATCACATGCATTATACGCCATACACATCACAGCTGTTTTAACGGCAGTCAGTAAGCGATTTGAAGGGAGATACCATCATCCTTGTTAGCAAAATGATCAAATGATCAGATCCCCCTTGTTAACCTGCCATCCCTCCTCTCCATCCTCTAGTGACAGAGAGAGCGCAGAGGCAGAGGAGTTGTTTAGTTGAATGTTAGTCTAATCTGCCTGACTCATTGATCCTTTATCTGACTGAGGTTTGTGCAAGTTAGAATCTATGGCCCTGACCATCGCCCTGAAATATCAGTAGCCTAACTGTGCTTTGTATTGATAAATCCATGGCGCTGTCCGTGGTTTTGTGTGTAAACCTAACCAGATCTTAACCACAGCACTGTCACATCAGTGATGTGTAACGGTTTTGGAAAGCATAGACAAATGATGTTGTCCTGCCGATTACTGCCGATAGGGGTGCCAGATTAGAAAATACTCCTATGTGTCATTCTAGAGTCACATGGTCATCTTGCTGCTTTGCATTGGAGCTCATTCGAAGCCCAAAGTTACAGTTTTGGAGCCAGGACCTTCCAAATAAGGAGTGTGGGATGTTGCCTTTCCTGCTCTGGAAACATGCCCCGCTACCTCGGACCCAGGCTAACGCTAGCTTACAGGGAACACCAAGCACTTCACACTTGGGCTAATGTTAGCTATTTTAGCTAAATTGTGCTAACAGCACAGGTATCGTAATCAAGTGACATTGAACTTAGTGAAATATTGTGACAATAGTCCGACTCAGTGCGAGTCCTGGAGCCAGGGAGAGCAGCAGGTGAGCCAACTGTCAATCACAGCTGTCAATCAACACCCACACGGCAGACATCAGAGCTACTATAAGCCTTCAAATCTTATTAATGGAGCAATAATTTCCAAAATGAACACCAGCACACTTATTAGAGGGACTGAATTTAGAGATTGAGACCAGAATGACTCGTTGAAAAAAATGACTGACAATTTTTCAATGGAAGTCTATTGGAGCCAGCATCTAGCGGTCGTTGGTGGCACTTTAAGGTACTTTCTAAGCTTCAGCTTCAAGCCATGGCGGTTCCTGCTTGAGTTGTACCAGTGGTGGTAGTATTATTTTAGGAACATTAGCAGTTGCATCGTCATTTCATTTGACCATTTGATTAACAGTAAATGGTCAAATTTGGTCAAATGTGAAAAAAACCTTGCAAGTTAAGAATTCCCCTCTCCGTCCTTCCACACACAAAAACACATTTTTTGTTTCTCCAGCAACCGTTTTTTGTGTCACTCATGTGGGCTTTCAGGGGAGCTTTCAGCTGAACTTGTGACTTCCAAAAGTTTTGCAAGAGGAACAAAAACAATGTAAAAAGAAACAAAACATGGGTAAACTTCCTCCATTACAACCTCATACCTCTAAGAAGAAAACAAAAAGTCAGTGAGGCAATTAGTTTTAGTTTGCATTTAGATGTCTTCTTTTCAAATGAAATCTTAATTGGTCACCAATGATGATAAGTGAGATTTTAGAATACATGTTTTAGAAATAACTGATATCTAATACAAAAAGAGGTCAAGTAAATTAAACTACTGTGTATGTCATGTTTTGCAGTGAAGGTGTTTATATTTAGAGAAAGCAGATGACTTCCTTCCATGGCTCATGAGACACCCAGAGACACATTTCTGTCACCAAGGGAGCAGCTAATGACCCAGAACATCCACACACACACACTCGCCTGGAGCCTGTTTCACAAAGCAAGTTCAACACTTAGTCGAACTGAACTTCCATGAGCCTAATGTTGGTGATTCTGGTTCACCGGTATCATGAAGCTGGTTATCAGCTCAGCTAGTTTAGACAATAATTCCCATCATGACCTTTCTTGGGCTCCATAGAAACATCTACAACACCTATCTAATGTCATGAAACAGGCAAAATATATGTAAACTCACCGTCGTCATCTGTTTGATGTTGTCTGTCATATTTTATTCAATAAGGGTTATTTACCAAAAACTGTCTTAGTGCATGGATGCACTAATATATATAGAGATAGGCCTGATTAGTCATTTGTTAATAAGGCTCATAGTAACCCCTTATTACTTCTATAAACTCTTTCATGAATTAGGGATGAATTATGACAGTGATCTTGAAGGCTGAAATCAGTCATGATCAAACGAACCAGACACTCATTTTCGAGTTCTCCATAATTAACCTGTTATCACGAGAAAACAAGGTTTGTTAAATTGAGATAATGAGATAATTAACTAGTGATCTCTACATACGACTTGAGGGGATGAAACTTTTAGAAACATTTGATCAATTCTCTGGGATTGTCTCGGTTTCAAGCTTGGTGTCCTGAGCATATAGATCCTGACTCCTGACCATATACATCCATGGTCCTGACAAATCCAAACAGGTAGTTCCGGGTCTGAAAAGTGAAGCTAATGCGAAAGTGACTTAAACCTGCATTGTCTCTAATGGCCAGCAGGGGGCAACTCCACTGGCTCCGAAAAGAAGTCTGATTATATAGACGTCTATGAGAAAATGACCCTAATTGTTATTTGATTTATTACCCCAGTAAACAGTTTCCTTATGAGTTCAATCGCTAGTTTCAAGTCTTCTTCAATTAGTCATGATGTTTTTTGTAAATTATTTTGTAAATGTTTTGTAAAATTATTTTGTAAATGTAAACCATTTAATTTAAATTTGATGATAAAGAAGGATATGCTTTAGGGCGTGGCTACGTTGTGATTGACAAGTCGTTACCATGGCGACAACCTTGGTTGGTATGGTAACGATGGTTTAACCTCAGATTCACGGAGTAGGCGTAGCGATAACCGTCACCATTTCAGTGTGTTTTGTCTTGAGTTCACGAAAGTTGTTGATGGTTGTACTAAAAGACCCTCAAAGGATCTAGATGTTCAGTTTTTCCAGTAAGTACTCTTTGTTTTAATGGTTTTAAGTTTGTTTTTCGCTAGCTAAAATTAGCATTAGCATGATCAGAGTTGTGAATGCACTGTGCTAACCAAGCTAGCAGTTAGCGTCGTGGTCAGCTCCACACTCTCATCTAAATGTATGGACACGTCTGGCTCCAAAAATCAAAGATGGCGACCGTCAAAATGTAAACTCAATGCTTCGAAACGAAAGTCTACACTACGTCCATTATTTTTATACAGTCTATGTGTCTTACAGACACACCTTACCTGTCAGTATGCTAACGGTTAGCTATTATGCCAAAGAGAGAGTCCGTCTTCTCTAAAGATCTTCAGGTTTACTTCTTCCTTCGTGAAGTACCCAGCAACGAAAATGCTGCGTTCTGCAAACACTGCAACATTTTCGTTATCGAATAAAAGATCATATTAAGACGGCCAAACAGAGCTGAGACCTCCAGAAAAGAAACTCTAAGTAACGCTAAGAAGAAAGACCGCAAAGCGTAAAGTAGCTAACCGTGAATCCTCTTACAGGTAACTTTCTTTACAAGTTTTTTCTTGGTTGTTGTTATTAAGGAGGTGATATTTTAATCTTTGTAAACTCTCGACCAGGTCGTGGCATAGCGTTGTGAAGATGTAAGTTAAAAGTTATTTTTATAGTATGTTGTAGCCTGTAAATGAGATTTGTACCTTGTTTTTTTTCAAAGCAGGCAGAGATTGTGTTACAGTCGGCCATTTAGCTGGCAGCCTGCGCACACTGACAAAACATCATGGTGGATTTTGGGAGGCAAACATAATTTTCCGTCTGCTGAGGTGTTGTCCATGGTGTTGAAAGGTGAGCTCGGTAGGTGTGCTGAGCGCTGAAGTACCTATTAGTATTATCAATAATAGTCCTCCTACCTGGTGAAAACGCCTTTGGTGCGTGCACAAGCTCATACATGTGCGCGTGCATGATCGTGCGGTACATTTAAGGGTTCCGGCCGATTTGGGGGTTTGAAAATATAGTCACCCTAAATATGAAGCAAACTGTGTTGAAAACGGTTCACTGGCTGTGTCGAAGCGTTTTGATACCCTCGAAATGGCGTCATCTGCTGGGCAACTGTTGGTATTGATTTTATATGAATGAATTAAATCTGAGACGCATCAAACAGTTTAGTCATAACAGTCTCAATTCTTTAATTATTGTTATGCTGTTCAATAAACTGCAAAGATGGGTCGTTTTTAAATAGCTCAAAGTGGCTTTGTATATATTTCATGTTTTTCATCACTGTCTCATTTATATTTTACTTTAAAAAAACAAAACAAAACATAAAACTCACATTTGTATTATACATTTATTGACATACGTCATCACTTTGAGACACGGCGGTTTCCGTAGTGTAGTGGTTATCACGTTCGCCTCACACGCGAAAGGTCCCCGGTTCGAAACCGGGCGGAAACATTGTTTTACCCGCTTTAGACACTTTCACAAATCAACACTACACTTAAACATTTGATGTTTTTATACCACTACTATTCATCATCATACAGTAGATAGGCAAATATTTACTCCCATAGTTATTTTTGATTTACTTTAGTTAACTATTATCATATTTTGTGTTATATAAATCTGATAACAGTAATAATAGACAGAAATGAATGAAAAAAATTGTCCAAATTAACTTTTTTCAGATCATTTCCATTTAAAAAAAACAAAACAAAAAACACCCACACAGTAAAATTGTGTTCTGCAAAATATAGAGGACTGCTCTGACTTGAATCAAATGCAGTCTGATCATGAAACAGTTATGACATTCACTATTTAAAGACAATATTCTTATTGTTATAAATTAATTCATTTTCCATTTAATCATTATATAACCAGGAAAGCCTCATTGATGCAGCGGCGTGGCTCATTGATGTGTTTTTAATAGTTTTTGGACAACAGCGGAGGTCTACGCAGTTTTTGATCTACTGAGTTGCGCAGTACTTGGATTATAGCATTATTATTATGTCGCTATGTTTTAACTGTGATGCTCATTGCTCAACGTATGTCTCCTCTTTTTATGAGCCATATTTCTTAATAAAAATGTAAAACAACAAAAATGAAAAAAGGTGTTTTACTCTACTGGATAATGAAAAACCGCACATACTGAGACACGACACATATTTATGGGGTGTTCCTGAACGCACCATTCAGCGGGTTTCCGTAGTGTAGTGGTTATCACGTTCGCCTAACACGCGAAAGGTCCCCGGTTCGAAACCGGGCGGAAACATCATTTGCTTTTCGCTCGTGATCATATTTATGTTTATTAACGGCTCAAATTAATTTGCTAATCGTAATATCTCATTTATTCGCAGCCTCATGATGGGCAGCTTGGATATCTGACTGTTACTGATATTCTGCAAAAGAGGAGACTAATGAGAGTAGCTGGTGAAAGCGCAATTTCCGATGCTCCCTGAACGCATCCATGCAGGGAAGTTTACATGTGTGCTGCTGGTGTTTGGTGGTGTGTTGCAGCGCTGCAGCGCCTCATGAAGACTAAAATTCTTAACAACTACAACACCGCATACTTTACCAATCTGTTAAACCACTGGGGTGACTGTGTTTTGCTCCAGTCTTTGGTAAGTGCTCGTATTTAACCCCTCTGTGCCATCTCAGACCTGGTAGATGCTTCTGTCCGCCTGCTGTGCTAACCTAGCCTTAGCTTTCCTTTGAGAGGCTAACGTTAGCAGCAACGCCGTTGCTGCTGTTTTTGTAGCTTCGCAAACAGGTCAATATGTCCCGTGATAGCAGACAACATTGAGTAGGCCAGTGAACACTTTCACCCGCTATCATGCACGATAAGTATCATAATAAATGTCTGCTTTGACAGAGAAATTGTGCTTATATTGAGACGTTCGGAGAAATGCTGCGTCCAGGTTCTGTTGGTAAAAACGAGACGTGAACTTTGTTTTTGTAACGCAAACGTTACTCCGACGTAAAGTACTTCATTAAAACATGTCACTCATAGTTTTTTTTAAGTAGAAACAGTTGAACATAATAGTAACACAATAGCAGTGTGATAAAAGTACATATGTGCTGCACGCAGTGGTGGAAAGTAAGTAAGTACATTTACTCAAGTACTGTATTTAAGTACAATTTTGAGGTACTTGTACTTTACTTGAGTATTTCCATGTGACGCTACTTTTAAATATTGTACTTTCTACTCCACTACATTTATTTGACAGCTTTAGTTACTTTTCAGATGCAGATTTGACACAATGGATAATATAACAAGCTTTTAAAATACAGCACATGGTTAAAGATGAAACCAGTGGTTTCCAACCTTTTTGGCTTTTGACGTCTTACAAAAAGCAGTGTGTAGTCGGGGTCACATTTCACATGTCTATGAGTTGTTAACAGCTCCACCAAATAGTGATTTTTCCCTCTAAACTTCTCACATGCTTTCATTTCAATAAATGTTCAAATGATCCAATATTTCTGCAAAAATCAAAGATTAGAGAAAAAGTCCAAAAACTGAAAACAGATTTGTGTATCACAACTTTGTTTTTTCTTCTTCCCTCTCTCATTAATCATCTCACGACCCCTCAGATTTATCTGCTGACCCTTTGGAGGGGCCCGACCTCTAGGTTGGGAACCACTGGACTAAACTAGCTAACTGTATATAAAGTAGTTGAAACTAGCTCCACCTCCAGCAGCTACAACAGTAACATGCTGCTCTAACACTGATGCTTCAGTATTAATAATCTAATGATGTCATATATAATAATATATCAGTCAGAGGGACCAAACCACTACTTTTACTGCAATACTTTAACTACATCAAGCTCATAATACTTATGTACTTTTACTGCAATACTTTAACTACATCAAGCTCATAATACTTATGTACTTTTACTGCAATACTTTACTACATCAAGCTCATAATACTTATGTACTTTTACTTAAATAAAGGATTTGAATACTTCTTCCACCACTAGCTACACATAACAAACAACATAAAGATTAGCGCTTAAATGATTAGTTGATTAATTGATTAGTTGCCAACTATTAAATTAATCGCCAGGTATTCTGATAATTGACTAATTGTTTTGAGTCATTTTTTTAAGATAAGATAAACCTTTATTAAACCCTGGAGGGAAATTCAGGTGTCATATCAGCAACAGCAATGAGAATGAAACACAGGACAGGTTCAGGTAAGAGTCCAGAGGCAAACCAAGATAATAAGAATAAAGAATAAAAATATAAATGAATAAGAGTGCCAGAGTCCATGTAGGATTCAGTAGTTAAAAAACAAGCTGCTGCCTCCTGGGGATGGGGGGTGGGGGGGGGGGACACCGGCGCTGGTGAGTGGGGACCCAGGCTGCCCTGCTGAGCTCATGGGGGTTTGGTGGTTAAAACTGTTGAAAAACGGGTTCAGCTCATTTGCACGTTCCAGAAAGATAACTGGCTACACCAGAGCTGTGTGCCTCCTTAACACTGGCGTACAGCAGGTCCAGAAAAAGAAAGAGTTTCAGCTTCTCAAATGTTAATATTTTCTGTGTTGCTGTTGTTTTTTTTCTTTTAGTCCTCTATGACAGTAAACTGAATTTTAAACTTTGGGTTTTGGACAAACAAGACATTTGAAGACGTCATCTTGGGAAACAGTGATCCACATTTTATAGACCAAACAACTAATCGAAAAAATAATTGACAGATTAATTGATAATTAAAATAGTCGTGAGTCGCAGCCCTCAAATGAAGAAATAAAATATATATACAGGACCAGTCAACAGTTTGGACACACTTTGTTAGTCAAGAGAAGGCGAAAGTGTGTCCAGAGTTTGTATATATTGCAGCAAAAATGAATTAAATTATGAATAGAAACTTTTTACAGGAAATAAAGGAAAAGAGTATAAAAGTATACAAAAACATTGTATCTTCAATATATTTTTTTACATAGCTGATTAAAATTCTGATAATAAGGCATCTCTCCTGTTAAATTTAGATTTATAAATGTTCTCTTTATAGAAGCATCATGAGATTAATCAGATCAGTTCAACCAAGAACAACATCTTCAAACCTCAAGGATGTGAGAATATACAAGAAACAATGTCACATTTACAATCTCTTGGTATGATTTAAGTTGAAGCACAGGTTTAGGTTGAAGTGTGTATTAACATGACTTGTAATTAGCAACAGTGCAACCTGTAATCAGCAGGTTTTTATCAGGTAAAAATAACTTTTTATTTGCAAGCCAATTTTCTCAGAAGGTTTGACAAAGACAGTTGTGTTAACTTCGACATTTCATAGACCAAGCGATTTAATTAATTGAGAAAATAATCAGTAGATCAATGAAAATGCAACAATAATTAGTTGCAGCTCTGTTGACAGGTGTGAGATTTAGGTATAATTTTATGTGAACCATGAATGGAAAATCCTGTGGGAAAGCAAGCATTAGAGATCTAGCCGGGTCTCCCACAGCTTAAGTATTTCAAGCTTTTTGGATTTCAGATTGTACAAACATGTTACCAACTCTTAACTCCATGTTCTGTCTTCACTCACAGACGAAGAAGATGTCACAGTAACACAGCAACAGAAGAGGATGTCTACGACTTGGAGTGTTTTTGGATCCTGAGATATTGATATTATACTGAACTTCTGACATTTTCGGGGTTTTGATGTCAATATGGACAGCATTGATGACGACTACATCTGGCAGCGCCGCATCCACCATGGGATCAGGTATCAGAAAGGAGCAGTTCCCTTCCCAGAGTCGGTTGAAATCGGTTTGGAGTTCAACGCAGCGTTAGAAAGGAAGGAAAAGTTAGATCTGAGCCTGCTGACAAACGGTGTGATGCTGGAGCTTTGTAGCTTTGCTAAAACGGTGACCAAATCTTGGAAGTATTTCATGTTTGAAATGCTGGAGTTCAACTTTGATCTCGGCATGGACATGGACAATGACATGCAGTGCTATGATTATGCAACGCGTGTTCACAATAAGGTAAAAATATTAAAGGAACACATCAAGTTGAGACCTAACAGATGGAAAGAAGCATTTACACTACCAGAGCTGCATACTGTGATGGGGTCCAAAGAGTCAGAGCTGTCAGGACGATACTACCCTAAAAGGAACAAAATCTTGGATAGTTCAGTTCTCACTGATGGCAGCAAGAAAAGCCAGACTTCAGAAAACCAGAGTAACGGAGCCACAAGGAGTACATTTCTTATAAAAAAGCCAGGCGGAGTGAGAATTAAAGATAATGCTTACCCTTTCTGTAAAGAACTTGGTGTGTCTCTGGCTGTTCGACCAAACAACACACCCAAACAGAAACTCCACCCAAGTCTGATTACCAACGGAGTGATGATAGAATTGCTGGACTTCTCCAAAGTGCTTTGTGGAGGCCAAACTCAGATGGTTAACGACTTGGTCAAGCAAAACTTTGGTCATGAGTTGGATAAATTACAGTTCCGTCTGCAACTTGCCAAGCTGTTGGAGAGAAAGTACGCCTGCCTAACAGGTGAGAGCAGGGACAGTTTCCGTAAGGAGCCTTTTCAACTCCAGACCAGTGAACGGAGGCGTTACAAAAAGAGAAAAGACCGTGATACAGATTATGAAGAACTGCAAAGACTGACACTGTCCACTAAGAGAAGGGTAACGCTGAGGCACACAAACAGCGATGTGAAAAAAATTTGTCAGGAAAATGACCTGTCATACATGTGTCCAGTTGATTTTGAGACAGAAATACAGTCGGGTACGCAGGCCAGACCAGAAACAAAGCTGGCAGTGACACTGGATGTAAAGAAGGAAGAGGAGGAGGTTTTCATCTCCCCAGTGCAACGTCGGACTAACGGCCACAACACTCGGTTGTTTAAGCGCTGTCCGACTCAAAAATCAATCTCAGATCTGTTTTCTGAAGACAAAAACCAGGACATGAATGTAAAAACATCAAAACAGAAGGTGTGGCTGAGGCGAGCGACTCGCTCCAAAGAAATCCTGAAGTCAAGCAGGGTGAACGACATCTTTGCCAGCTGCAGAGAGATAGGTTTAGATTTTAATGTCGGCTCTGGCAATAAACAGAACTTGGATCTACAACTGCTCACCAACTGTGTGTTGTGGGAAGTTTATAGATTTGCATCTGCGATGACAAAGAGTATGCGCAGTTTCCTGTTTGACATTTTGAACAAGAACTTCAGCCTTGTCTTCCAAGATGAACTGCATGAGCGCAATTTTCTATATTACATCATGACAAAGGAAAAGATTCTTCAGAACCACCCTTCGAGGAGGAACATGGAGTTTCTCACCAGTGCTTTTCAGTTCCCTGAAGTTTACAACATGGTTGATGTGACAAGTGATTTTCAAGCAGAACAGGAAGTTAAGACGGAGCCGCAGACAAATTGGGATTCATCAGCCTTGGATACAAGCCAGCAGACAGATGTGGAACCACATCCGTTCTGTAAAAAGTTAGGTCTTGACCTTTGGTCGATGGAAGAATGTCCAGCAAGCACCAAGCTGGATTTGACTGTCCTGTCCATTGGTGCTGTCCTGGAAATATTCAGCTTTATCAGAGAACTTTGTGGAACAGTGCGCAAAATGGTGAACGATGTGCTTGAGCACAATTTTGATCTTGATCTGCAAAGTGGTTCAACTGAGGCCGCACAGGTGATCCAGAGATGGTACGCGACGCAGAAAAGCTTAATGAAAAAGCAAAACACATCGGCCAGGATAAATCAGTGGCTAAACGCAGCTGTCTACAGTGCAGAGCTGCAAACTGACAACAGTCTGGATACAGGAGCATTAAATGTGGGCAGAGAAGCTTTCAAAGGAAACACGCAACAAGTGAAAAGTATCGACGGCTATCACATCTGCAAAGAAATAGGACTGGACCTTGACGTCAGATACAAATCTGAAACAAAAACAAAACTTGATTTGCAAGTGCTGACGAGGGGAGTCCTCTTCGAGCTGCACCAGTACGTAGAACAAAACTGCAACCGGTACGTTCCTTCTCTGTACGAGATTCTGGAGTACAACTTTGATCTGAGCTCCCAGAACCATCGGAAGGTGGAGTTCGCCTGGTCCATCGCGTCTCAGGTCATAGCCATGTCAGGAAGAAACAGCAGAAAGGAAAATTATCTGAACAAAGTGTTCGAGCTGCCCTTCGAAGTGTCTGAGTTGTCCCAAATTATGTGCAAAGAGGAGCCGGAAGACGGCTTCAATGAACTGGACCCTGATGATTATGACGACATCATGTTTGTCCGAGAACTGAAGCCTGTTGACATAGAAGTAGAACTAGAATAGACAGTCTATTTTCAGTAATCATGTCGGGCTGCAACTAACAGTTATTTTCATGGTTGATCTATTTGCTGCTGATTATCAAAAATGTCTAAAAAGCAATATAAACCTGTAAAAAAAAAAAATGAGGTGACGTCTCCAGATCTCGTGTTGTACCACCAACTCTTAATTAATAATTAATTAGACATGAGAAAACAGTAAAAACAAATCTGTAGCTATTTCCCAGAGCCCAAGGTGAATGTCTTGTTTTGTTCGACCAAAAATCCAAAATCCCAAAATATTAAATTAACTACAATGTTAAGACAAGGAAAAACAGCAGATTTTCACATTTGAGAAGCTGAAATTAAAAAGTTTGGATTCTTGGATTTGGAAATCCCATGTATTACTATCCAGGATCAGGTAATCCATTTTACTTTTGTGCCGGTTTTTCAAAGCAACATTGGATTGGATCACCCTGATCCAGATACAAACTTTTCAAGATTACCAAATAGGGATTAGCAGTGCTCTAAATGGGACTACATATCACAATGTAGTTAAAGTGTTTTATTTGAAGAAAACAGCACAATAAAACAATACAAGCATCCACTTCCATTTTCAATTTCTTTTTAACAGTCAGACCCACAAAAATAAATCAAAGCAATCAAATATGTTTATTATTCATAAGTAATGAGGGACTGACTGGATGTGCAATCAGGAATGCAATTGTGAGAAACTAATTTTTTACTGGTTCATGTCTGATGATTGTGTCATTGTAATTAATATACAGTGATAAATGACTGAAAACTTAAAATTAAATATATTATTTTTGTTTGATATTGACAGCTGTTTGGGGGATTATTTATGGGGACAAAAACTTTGTTTTTTTACTTCACTGAAAGGCTCAATGGTAGCCACACTTTACCTACCTTATCACTGTAAAGGTTAAACAAATCAAGTACAAAATATAAATAAATGTATATATACTACATGGTACCAATTAAAAGTTTTATTTTTAATTGGTGAAATTCTGCTGGAATCAGAATAATCCAGATTATTTTTAGGTCAAAGGTGTCCTGATCTTACTAAAAAGTTTTCAACACATGCTGAAGGTTTGATCCAGATCAAAAGTAAGACTGGATTCGTGATCTAATCCAATTTCAGAATCCTGTTTTTCCTTTGCGCAACCCGTTTTCAAGATTTGATCCAATCCGATAGCTGAAATCTGATCAGACTATGAACGACTGGGCCCAGGAGTCACCTGACACTAGTTTAGTTCAGAGTTGGAAGGTTTGTGAATCGTGCAGCTGAGGTCAGGACTTACCCCACATAAACTCACCAGGTGTACTCATATTTTCTAAAGCAAGGTGGATGTGATTAGGTGGATATTAAAAATAAGATGAGAGAATGTTTAGTAAAACATTGTTTTAGTTGATAACAAGCCGCACTGGTTGTGTGATTTTTTTGTTGTGTTTATACAGAGATTTGTAAAATGCGTTTATTAAGGTAACATTAATTATTTTTGTGACTAATTTCATCATTCTTTTCATTTACCTTGGAGTCAACATTTTATTTTGCTGTTAATATTCCTTTTATTTCATCCTTAGTTGTGACGCATCTTGTAGAGTCGGTTTAGATATGAGCTACTAACTAATCATTGATGACGTTTCTGAGATATCACTGCTGACGGCGGTTTACGGGTCCATGTGATGAGTGATGTGATTGAGGGCGTCTACATCCATTTATGGCTAATTATGGGTGTCTAAATGAGGGTCGTGCATGTACGCCATGTTCCTCCGTGACTTGAGATTTATAAAACAGAAGGATACGTATGCACGGTTTACAAATCTGACCCGAATAATGCGTCTGCATGTTTCTGTCTTTATGCATTTGGCCCCTGGAGTGCTGAGTGCAGTCACTGAGGTTACGCTAACTAGCTGTTCGATGGTCAGTAAATCCTTCCAAACTGTATCCTGCCTGCTTGTTAAACCACAGACGTCTCATTTTATGTTTCTAAATACAAAAGATTGGTGTTTAAAGGAAACTTTGACGGAGCTGACGGCTTAGTAACAAAAGCAAAGTAAAAAGTAATGAAAAGACTTTAAGTAAATGCAAATTTTGTTGATAATGCTAATTTACTTGACTAAAATAAGGCAAACTGGAGGCTGCATGAGTTAAATCATTAAATCCACCACTGGTCCTGGGACGTCTCTCCTCCTTGGCTGTCGGTGCCTCATTTCCATACTTAAAGATAAACCAGGCAGAACAACCACACTTGGGGAATAACAAGTGTGGTTGGCTGGGCATGGAGGAAAAAACAACTAATTTGTTTTATCGATACAACTGTTCCCTTCTAACATTTCCCCTGTAATGTCAAGTGACTGATCCAAGCTGGATCCAAGGAAGGAATTCAAGAATCCATATGTGGTTTTCTTACTTTTACTTGTAAGACCAGAATGGTCGAGGACCTCTGATCGGATCTCTGTTCTCCAGAGGTCAGTTTTGGAGATTGATCTTAACATACATGTCCCTCTGTGATGTGGCATCATTGACGTGCTGACAGTTTCTTCACTTGGTTGTGTAGAGAAGAAGTGAACATCAGCTGCTTTTATTCTATTCTCTTCAGATCCTGCTGTACCTCATCTGGCCACTAGATGTGTTCATCCAGCTTTACTTTCACTGTTAATCGTCTGATCCAACAACCTTTCTACACAGATGCCTCATTAGCCTCCCAGTACAGCAGGTTACCTTTGCTGTTCGTCTCAGTGTTTTTCTAAGAGGGAAGTTTAGATTCTGAGCTGGTGATTTTCTGTTTGGTGGCACTTGTGGAAATTGTGGAGGGTCAGTAAACGCCACTGGAACAGGTCAGTCATGTTTTCATTTAAATATGGTGATTGGTCATAAATGATAGAGCATGAAGTTGCTGGTATATTTGTAACATGTCTCTTCTCTTCCTCTCCATTGAGCCCATGAAGCATCTTATGAAGTTATCATGTGATCTGTGGAAGACCTCTTGTATGGTAACTGTCTTACAAATAATACTGTGCCTCTCTATTTATCCTCCCTCCACATAGGATCTCTACATGTTCATCTAACATTATGTCCTTTATCAGAAATTAATGCTAAAACACTGATATTCCTCATTTGTAAGTACTGTTCAACCGATATGAAATAATCACACAGCGATCAACTCAGGACTCCGCTTTATTAAATATTCTGGTCATGAAGAGAACAAACATGTCTGACAGGTGTTGGAGTTACAGAAATCTCATATATTTGTTGATCCTTCAAAGCCGGGAAGCTTCAGCTCTACAAACATCAACAGAGAATGTTGTTAACATTGACTCTCAGAACAAAACTTAATTAAATGGATTAAAGTTTGGGGTTTGGATACAATACTCGCTGTGCTCTCTAAACTTCCCAGGTCCTGTTAGAAAAACAGGCACCAGCAGAGGTTTCCTGTTAAAAAATGATACCAAATAAATCACAAGGTCAAACAGAACAGGCTTAGGACCAATTTTACAATTACTTATTTTTGTGCGTGAAAAAACATTATACTTTTTTTAAGGGATAATACAGTGAAAATCAAAATTGAACATAAACTGTTTACCTTGTGTGAGGCCAGCGTGAGAACCACAACACTACTCTGCCCTCCAGAAACTATGGTGTCCATATATTTACAGAAGTTTGGATATTTCAAATAATGACATGATTTACTATACGTATATATATATATACATATAAGTGTGTGTGTGTGTGTAGATATATACCTGTTTAGCATGTTGGCATGCTGATGTTAGCACAGTGCTGTGACTGGGTACAGCCACACAGAGCTGCTAGCATGGCTGTACACTCTTTTTTTTGTTTGTTTTTGCCCAAACTTCACAACAATAAATTGAGTCTCATGAACACACAAATAAGAAAAATTTTTAAAATAATTTTTTAGAATTTTAGCTACCAAATGTTTACCATAATTATCAAGATGTATATTATATTAAAGATAGAACATATTCAATAATTTAATGTCCATACCCCTCCTGACAAAGTGATTATACAATGATGGATCAGCATTAAAAATTAGAGTAACTGAAAGAAATGGTGTTATGGTGACATAATGTCCCATATACCACGAAGCAGTATCAAAAAATCATATAACGGATAATAAATGTAAGCAAACAAAAAAAGCAGCTTCAGCCACCAAGTTGTCTCTCATATAAGAGCCCTAAATGTTAATTTAAAAGAAAAGACCTATAATATTAAACGCCATACAATGAAACTTAAAACTGAGTGTCAATGCGTTTGTTGGGCTTTTCTATGATTATACAAGGATTTGTACTGGATAAAATTGTCATTTCATGCAATTAATCCTGCGGAGGTCCTTGTAGTTTCGTTGTTTGATTTATATATTTGAGCACAAACCTGGTTGAAAAGTAAACAGCATCAATATTGATATGGATTTACAATGGTGTGGAACTCACAGATCACTGATACAAAAGCAGGATTGTTCTCTTAAGTTTAATGACACTCTGTAATATGGTGACAATCAGTGTGTGTCAGTGATTGTCAGGAACTTGTGTTCTGCTCTGTGTGTTGCTACAGCAGTTTAGATTGAGAGACTAGATATCTGATTTGAGTGCTTATGTATTTGCTGCTGTTGACCTGCAGAACTGTGTAAAAGCCTTAAAGATTGGTAAAATCTATATACTATATCACAAACTGTGCATAACGATGGGTTAGTCTGCTGAACTCGTCATAAATATCATGTTCCTACACTACTGGACACAAGGCAGCATAGAAACACATAGAAAACACTCTCAGTGAATTAGGTGCAGAAGGTGCAGAGCTGACTGATTGTGTTAGTGTTAGGGGAGTCCAGTTAAGCCAGTCCAGATACACTCCAACTGGTTTGCAGCCAGCAGGGGGAACGGACTTGGTCGGTTGTTCCATGCAGAGAGGTAATTGGTTTTTTTGCCAAAATACCAGGATATGGGGTTAGATCCAAGCCCAGTAAGCGGATTATCTCCTTTCTTGGCAGTTCCTTCATATATATAACACCTACACCATTTAAATAACCCTCACTCAACTGTACTTCCCAGTAACAACGCCCAGTCGGGGCCCCTCTCTGCCCAAGCCTGAGGAGGACAGTCAAACCCCTCTCTGGGTCTGCCAATCTCCACATGTCGCCTTTTTGTTTCCCTCAGGAAGAGCGAGGTAGCCATTTGTTGTGTTTGGGTCCAGCGTGAGATCACAGGCATCTGATGGAGAGACCAAAATAAATACAATCTGTCACCAGTGTTCTTCATCGCCATCTATTGCGATTCACAAGAACATTCAACCGTAGTAAACGGGACTGTGTTTGGTTTGGTTTATATGCTATAATGGTTCATTCATTTAAATAGCTTCAATGTGCATCAGCATGTGTGTAAGAAATGCTCAGAATGGAGCCTGTGATGCAAACGCATTAAAATGTACTTAAACCAGATGAGATCACTGTTGTCACTTATGGTCTCCACAGGAAGGAGGTCAGGCTGTGAAATGGTAGATGCTTCCTCTTGTATTTCTCATTTTCTAAAGCTGCTGTAAAGAAAGAGACTCCGCTGCTCTTCAGGGCTTTGAAAAGACGTCCTGTGTTGTTTGAGTGATGATCTTGGGCCATTTTAAGTCGTGTGAATGTAGGTTGTTGCTCAACTCATTAAGGAGGGGTTCAGCAGTTCCCAGGGAGGTGAAAGTGAAGCACAGAGTGCTCTACACCTGGAGCAAGAACCTTTGCATCCAACGATGTTTATATTCTCCTTTAAACCCCACACAGCTCCTAATGACATTAATTTCTCTATACATCCACTTGCTTAATCTTTCATGACTCAATGGTGACTCATCTCTTATCATCAAAGAGTTTTTCCACTGAGCTTTCATCTTCTTCACCTTGTACTGATAGAAGGAACTTTCTCTTTCATAGTTTCCTGGAGTTCAGATGCGTCATCATTGCACAGACTTTTTGAAACTGCTTATCTTTTTTCTTGATCTGTGAGAATTTCCCTACCATTTTTTATTCCAGAGGATCATTGCATCTCATTTCTATTTCCCCTCACATCTTCTAGGGCCTTTTTCAGCTTTTCTGATGAGTCCAATGCAGATGTCACTTTTCAGCTCTGCAGCCTTGGAATCCAAATTCTTTAACGGCATCAGCCAGAGTTTCATTGGAACAGATTTCCCTTCACTTTCATGCAGTAGTCTTGGAAGTTGCTGGCAGGGTCTTCACCGACTCTTCAAAAGTTGTTGGGTTGCTTTCAAGGATAAAGTCCCCATAAAATTGGCAGGACAGATTGTTGACCAGGGATTTTTCTGTATCACTCAGTGTGAAAGAGGCTTTCCCCTCCACACTGAGAGAACGATTCTCCTTTAACGCAGCGTCAAAATTAACCTGGATGTTCTGAATGTTGCCAGACTGTAACCTGTCACTGTCAAATACAAAGAAAGCATTCAGCCCATAGAGGATCCCTGTGACTACATGTTGCCGAGCTCTTCAAGACGTCATCCACTACTTGCATGTTCTTGGCTTCCAGGGGACTCGTGGACAAATGTTTGAAGGTGGTTGTAGCTTTGTCCTGAAGTGTTAATCTGTTTTGAATCTTGAATTTCTTCATGTCATTCAGATATTTCGCAGATCCTCCAACTTCAACCGGTCCACTCAGGAAACCGGCTTTCATAGAGGCTTCGACATCCAACACGGAAGACTTTTGTTCTCGGGAATCAGATGTAGTCAGTAGAAATTCACTGCTTTATTGTTTTACAGTACGGTATCTACAGACAAATGGAAAGAATAAATAATCTGTTAACCAAAAAAACAACAATTCTGTAACATTTGCAATGCATTGTTGGAGTTGATTTGAGGAAGACTGCAAGATGAATACAAGACACTTGACATGTCGTGTTTCAGTCCACATAGAATCTTTTGATAATGTCCATAATCCCTGCATTTGCTGTGGCAATCCAGATGTTAGTGTATTTAAAATATTCCACCTTTTTTAAGGTAGTTATACTTGTTTTTTTTTTTTTTTACCAACGCACACACATAAACAATGGCTGCGATTCCAGCGTCATTATTTACATTCTTGCTGGTATACTTTGTGTATACATGGAGAATTAAAAAGGATATTCATTCATATTCATATTATTCCCTGGTTCCCTGGCTCCTTGTGAGCCTCCACTTTTGCACAACGTAAACAGAAACCATGTAGCCATGATGAACACGCAAACACGTAGTTGAAAGCAAGTATATCAGCTGGCTAGTGTATTATCACCTGCACGTCGGCCAAAAAATCTCCCCAATGTCTGTAATCTGCACAGCAGTGTCTTTGAATATGGTGATAATGTGGTGTTTATATGTTTATATATTTGATTTGTCTTCATCGCTCTCATTATCAGTGATCAGATGGAGAAGCCAAATGTGCAGAACAATATACAATCTGGGTTATGTATATCCGTGGACTCAGCAAAAGTGAGAAAATATCCCTGGGATGTTTGTGTGCATGTAAACTCTGTGTGCTCAGGAGACAAATAGAAGTAATGCAGTATGCTTTTTATTGACGGAAGTGATTACGTATGAGTCTTCATTGGTAGTTTTTTTTTTTTTAAATAACATTATTTTCCTTTGCTTTCAATTTCTCCCAATTCCCACCATTTTACCTCAAAAAGCACATGAAACATTGCAAATTGTATTGCAACTTTTGATAAAAGGTGCTCCAAAATCAAGTATTTTTGGCCACAATTATCACAAAAAAACAAAATCCAGGAGGGACTGATTGAAGTCTATCAATACAGCTGTATACTCATTGCTAAAATTAAGATGAATTGATTTTATACTTCCTGTACACACTGCTGTGAGCAGAGATGTTGACAAGTGATTACAGATTTTCACTGTATTGCGGTTTACGTCACACGTTACCTGTGATGTCATCATTTCGAGCATTGTACGGTTTCCATAAAGCGAACTGTCGGCCCAGCGCAGACACCACCATGTAATCTGATTCTTCAACCTAAAGGAACATTTTCAAAAACAGGGTTTAAACAAACAACACAACATTTGATAGATTGATAGATATTTATTAGAAAACATTAGAAAATGTCACTTTGGGCTTTGGGAAACAGTGACTGACATTTTTCACCATTTTCTGACATTTTATAGACCGAACGACTAATTGATTAATGGAGAAAATAATCAACAGATGAAATGATAATGAAAATAATTGCCCTATACAGCATATCCACCTTCTCAAAAACTGAGTGTCTCTTTTGCTCAAGAAGAACGTTTGATATCGTGAAAAATATGAAAAATAAAATAATCATTATTAACTAGCTTCTACTTTGAATCTAATTAGTGGAGGCTGCGTAATAATTAAAGACTTTTTTTAGTGGCTTATCATAATTGATTACATAACTAATACATTTAAAGAATTAAAGCTGATGAGTTGAATTAGCATTTAAATGGTTTTTAATTGAAATGATTAAATGAGGCAATTGTTAATCAGCTTTCATTAGTCTGTCTTCAAATGATGAATGAATACATACATTTTTCAATAAAGCATTTTGTTACTATTTGAATTTTCCTGATTATGTCAACATGCAAACTGCAGCGGAGATGATTTCAATGTGTTTGTACCAAACTAAACAGGTGTCACCGATAAACACTAAGAAATTGACATCAGATTAGAAAACATGAAGAAACTGGAGTCAGTAACTGGGAGTCACCACCAGATAGAGCCAGAGCTTCATCACAGATGTTCTAATGAGAACTGTTCATCGTTTATTTGCCCAACATCTTTTGATTCATTAACCAGTGGAGTCTGGTCATTATAACAATCTTCTGTACACATTTCACTACATTTATTTGGTTCCATGGTGCCAAAAGTGAAGCTGTACACAGTTTGAGTCAAATCAGTACAATGTAAAAGTTCAACTTATAGTGTAATCATCATAATAAAGTTTATTTTTTAACACTTGCCAAAATGAGCAATTACAAAATGCTTTATAAGAGCAAACATGAAGAGAACAAAAGACAAAATAAAATACCAAATACACAAATACACTCACCAAGAACTTTATTAAGAACCAATACAGCAGCTCTGCCATAAATTCTACTTTTAAGAAGCTTATATATTGTTGGTTTTTGTTGACAATGTCAGAAAGGTGATAATTCTACTTTATGCTTATTATTGAGGTAAAAATGGGTGGTGGTGTACTTCAGTGCATTATACTGAAAAGTGTTCCTAATATTTTGTCCGCCCCATTAACATACGTGAAGGGGGTGAAATATTAGTCACATAGTCAGTTTTATTTATAAATCACAACAGAAGTTATCTCAGAGCACTTTTCACATACAGCAGGTCTAGACTTAAATCTACAGAGACCCAACAATCCTCCATGAGCGACGCCTCACCCTTTAACAGGAAGAAACCTCAAACAGAACCGGACTCTAGGTGGGCGAACATCTGCCTTGACCGGGTGGGTTGAGAGAGAAAGATGGAGGGAGGGGGAGAGAGACAGAGAAGCACAGTAACAACAATAATATTAATAGAAATATGATTAATAATAATAATAGCAGGGATGGGCGTCAAGCAGCCACCGTCCATGGAAGACTGCAACACATAACCAGGCAGTCCACAACCATGATCCACTTTTAATTTTTTTAATTTGCGGTTCAAACATTTACATACTAAACATAGTATTTATTATTTTTGATGGAAATTGCCCAATTGCAATTTAGCTACAAATTAGCTACAACAATCAGCAATAAAATGGAAATACATGTTAATGCATGAGAAATAATAATATAATAATATGCAATAATATAATGTATATAATATCTACTAGAGGTGAAACAATTACAACAAAAAACTTAATTGGAAACTCTTTTGATACTTTATTCATGGTTTCAGTCATTTTTTAAAGCAAATATTCCCGGTTCAAGCTTCTCAGATGTGAAGATTTGTTGCTTTTCTTCATCATATATGATGTCAACTGACTGTCCAATTAATTGACAAAATAATCAGAAGATAAACCGATCATTGATAAATCATGGCTTCCTTTTTGAGAGTGAAGGCAGATGATCAGTATCAGTGTCACGTCTGTGTGTTAAATACGGAGCTGAGTCAGCATGTGGTTAGCTGAACTTTTCTCTGTACTTAACACACAGACATGAGATCAATATATAACTGTAGACTGTCCTTTCAAGAAAACCAACAGCATCAGTTGTTTTAGCAAACGCCCAAAAAAACATTATACTGTATGTTCAAAAATCAAAGATTAGAGAAAAAATCCAAAAACTGAAAACAGTTTTGTGTATCAGAACTTTGTTTTTTCTTCTTTCCTCTCCCATTAATCATCTCACGACCCCTCAGATTTATCTGCTGACCCTTTGGAGGGGCCCCGACCCCTAGGTTGGGAACCACTGGACTAAACTAGCTAACTGTATATAAAGTAGTGTAAACTAGCTCCACCTCCAGCAGCTACAACAGTAACATGCTGCTCTAACACTGATGCTTCACTATTAATAATCTAATGATGTCATATATAATAATATATCAGTCAGAGAGACCAAACCACTACTTTTACTGCAATACTTTAACTACATCAAGCTCATAATACTTATGTACTTTTACTTCAATACTTTAACTACATCAAGCTCGTACTTTACTGTACTGTATAGTACTTTTACTGAAGTACTACTGTAGTAGGATTTTGAATGCAGGACTTTTACTTGTAATAGAGTTTTTTTACATTTCTTTTTTGGTACTTTTAGTTGAGTAAAGTGAAATATCTGAGTACTTTTTCCTCCACTGTGACCTCGACAGTACAAAAACATGGAAGTAGTGTCAGACACACATTAGCAGAAGTGAAATCAACTGCTAATTAGCGCTGCTGTAAAAATATATCGTGAAAATATTTGGGGCATTTCTCTTTTGTCTGAAGGCAGTTTGACTTTTCTTTTTAGCTGAAGTAGACTTCTTCCTTTTGCTTTTTAGCAACAACCAGCCGTCATAAAGCAACGAGCAGATCTGTGTTTTCACCAGATCTTTTCTGTTCCTCTTCAGATGTTTGCAGACAGTTTTCATGAAAACAGAACTCACAGAAAGGTTCACCTTCCCCTTTGTGAAACCTTTATTACAAAACGTTTCTTTGCAATGTGGAGAAACGGAAGCAAAGTATGAAAACCTCGATCCTGAAGCAACAGCCCACCAACATGCCGGTCTGGAAATTTCCATTTCTTGAAACTTAGATGGGCAGGTCAGCGGTGGAAGAAATGCTTTTACTACTTCCTCAAAACGATATTAAAAAGTCATAAATTTTACTTACAAAAGATTTGAGTATCAATCTTTCCTGCTTTAACATCAGTTGTAAGTTTTTTTGTATATGTTTGTGTCGGGAGACGCTCTACATCTATAAACCTCTAGTGAGACTGGTGCAACAGGAAGCTGTTTAATCCTTTTTTTTGTGGAGTTTCAGCCCCGTCAGACCTGCAACAAACACTGTTACTGCTGCAGCTACAGTAACGAGGAAGCTCCTCCACTCACTGTGGACAAGTCAAGCGTTGAGAAAAAACTTACATTCATTATTTTGTAGTCGGTTAATCCATCTATCAATTTTCTGCCACATATCTGGGTCCAGGTCATGTTAATTTATTAAATGACTTGGAGTTCTTGGTGTAACTACATCAAGCTCATAATACTTATGTACTTTTACTGTTTTACTTGTAATGGAGTATTTTTTTACACTGCTGTATTTTACTAAAGTAAAGGATCTGAATACTTCCTCCACCACTGCTGCCAGGTTAGTTTCTCTGTGATGGATCTTGTGTTTCCTCACAGTTTATTACGAGCCTTAAAGGGCTTCATCTCCCTCGTCGTTCTTTTCTGCCTCTGTTTCTTTCCCCCTGATGCTCTCTATCCCTCCATCCAGCCTTTAATTCAGTCTGTTTTATGGGCAGGACGTTACCTTCAGCGGTTTCACTAAAGCCTTAAACACGAGGGACTGCTTTAAAGAGAAGCCAAATCACAGTAAATACCTGCCTCTCTGTGTCTCTCTGCTCACTGTGAGTCACCCCACTCAGACTGGCAGAGTGCTGCCCTTGTTATCCCTCTTCACACACTTGTTTAACACAAACACACAGTTTATTTCTAAAGCAAACCATTTACTTTTATGCACAGCGCAGAGAAGATTTTTAATAATCGATGACATTTTGGCACCTGTGCACTTCTTCCTGCGGTGCAGCATCAGTCAATGTCGCTGTTAGCCGTCGCTATGGGCCTCCGCTCCACCAGAAAGACCCAAAAATAGATAAAAATAATGGCTGACAGAAAAGAGTGGACGGAGGAGATTCATGGGTATAAAAACACTGTTATATTACAGTATGTGGGAAGCAGCAGTGAAATGTTGCCAAGTTTCTGTCACAGAAAAGTTACTTTTGTTGTATTTTTGTGAATAAAGCATAAATACAAAGAAGAATAACTGATTATTTTGACAATGTGATTCTGCTTAGCTTAAGAATATTCACATTAGCTGGTGGAAACACATTTCTTACATCACTTTACGTTCTTCTACAATCTGTTACTAGATTAGGTGGTTTCTCAACTTTTTGGTTTAATCTGGCAGGTAAAAAATTGTTGGTTGTGATCATTTGAGCTACGTTTTGTACCATTTTTTGCGATTTCCACTGATGAAAAGTTTGAATATGTTCCAGTAAATCAGCTCCTCTTCTCATATATTCCAGAGGACTGTAGTTGAAAATAAGCTAGCAGGCTAACACTGACATATTTACAGAAATGTTGATTAATGTGAGTTGTCCTTATAAATAAATAAATGGAAATAAAAGTGAAATTGACAGTGGCTCATGTTTCCTTCGTGTCATATCTGTTAACATTCAAGTTTCTATTTCGACTGGGAGACTCTGAAAGCTTAATAATTCAGCTACAGAGCTGCCTGATACAAACATGGACGCCTCACGTCAACCAAAGACTGATGATCATTTAATGGATATGCTTTTATTTTGTCAATTAAGTGTTTTAATCTTCACACAATCATCTCTGTAATCAAATGACCAAGCGGGAGCCGCAGTAAAGAGTTTGTCAAAGGTCAGTGGTCGTATTGATTAGATTAGTTTCATAATCATTGAACAAAATCTGCCAAGAATCAATTAAAACAAACAGAAACATTAAACTGAAAGTGAATAATTTGAAACCAAAAAAACGACCTAAAAGGCAAAAACTTTGTGCGACATTTGATTACAATATTCTCCACTTTTCTCTTTTTCAATTCAAGTTTTCTGTCATATATAGCAAAAGAAAAACAGATTTGAGAGGCTGGAACCAGAAAACATTTGGCATTTCTGCTTGAAAAATGACTGAAATGATAAATTGATCATCAAAATAGTTGATAGAAGCTCTGATAACTATAAAAAAAGTTTATTACCATGATGCTGTCATCACTACAAGCGGATATTGTGCTGCGAGATTTTGAAGGAAAAAACACTGATATGTTCAGCATCAACATGTCTGCGACTTCCCAGATACATGAACATTTCCTTATTAATGAAATGAGATGCTGCGTGTGAACCAGTTGGATCAGAGGACACGTTCCACACATGCGCAGTAGATCAGCGTCTACAGGACGACAGGTTTGTGACCACACGGACCGGTGTGGACCGAGCCTCCAGGAACAGCGCCGGGCTGTGAGGCCAAACCGTGTAATTACAACGTCACGTGACGCACACTGGCCCAAAAAGACTTTTCCCCATAGACTTACATTGTGAAAGAGACGTCTGTAAATCAGCGGATACATTTCTCTGAACATCACAACCCCCGCAACATGACTTGTCTCACTATCAGAATTAAATCCTGTTCGGTCCGATCACATTTCAAAAGCCTAGAAGAGCCGCATGATTGAATTGTTTTATCCCCATTCAAGTTAGCCGGAGGGCTAAACCGGAAGTAGCCGGCGAAAGTCACTAGTGCGCATGCTCTATGGGCCGCATGATGCGGAAGATCCGGGTACTTTCATACCAGGACTTTTTATTGCTTCATGCTCCACTGAGCAGCTTTCACAGGAATGAACGGGGCCCCGGCTCCGACCCTGCATCCAGTTCTCTTTACACATCCGTGGTGCAGGTACGCGGATGTCCACACAGATTTTACACCCTCTGATGATGAAATTTACCTCACATGGATGCGGAAAGTATAATTTCAGCTTTATGTTTACAGAAGTGTAATTCAGGAGGCATCAAACCTTCCTTCAAAACATATTTGCTATTGTAGTTTAGTCGTCCTGTATATAAATGTAACATCTAGGAGACACTGTTGCCACTGTGTGACTGTGTCCTGTCGGAGCAGCACAACATTAACACACATGACGAGTCCAGTACATGTATGTGAAAGTGTGTCGGTGATATCAGTGTAGAAGAAATATTGTATATCTGATGTACAGTACAAACTGACACTCGCACAGAAAACTTAACTCCCCAGGCAGCGACACACTCAGTCCCCGAGAGCCTCATCTGCGCTGACATATGGGCACACACACTCATCACCTCTGCAGCTCCGCACAGCTGCTCTCCCACACATATCCAACTCGTTTTCACCCTGATTCATAATCTGCTCAGAGACTCGCAGCAGAGCTCCGACATAATCCAGTGGGACCAATGTCTGTCACTGCAGCACGTCCAAATATTTAAATAAAACTTTATTCACGCCAGGATGGAGAGCTGCAGGGCTTTCTGCTTCAACATTACCTGCGTGTAGAGCTCATGGGATTCAGGGAATAAAATATACCGTCCAAATCCTGAGATTATCTCCAGATATGAATGAAAGGCAACATGTGCTTTGCTGTCTGATCCCTGCTCACAACAACAAACACCAACGCTCAGCCAACAGTTACACAAGCCTCTTGAATTTGCTTCCAAAATAAAGCTTTCATTCATCATTTCAACCTCAGCCTCTATGAATTGTGACTCAGAGGAGGAAAGAAAAATGGTTTTATTAGCATGATGTAGTTAAAGTATTGCAGTAAAAGTAGTGGTTTGGTCCCTCTGACTGATACTTTACTACTACTTTATACACAGTTAGCTAGTTTAGTCCAGTGGTTCCCAACCTAGGGGTCGGGGCCTCTCCAAAGGGTCAGCAGATAAATCTGAGGGGTCGTGAGATGATTAATGGGAGAGGAAAGAAGAAAAAACAAAGTTCTGATACACAAATCTGTTTTCAGTTTTTGGACTTTTTCTCTAATCTTTGATTTTTGAACATACAGTATAAGTTTTTTTGGGCGTTTGCTAAAACAACTGATGCTGTTGGTTTTCTTGAAAGGACAGTCTGCAGTTATATATTGATCTCATGTCTGTGTGTTAAGTACAGAGAAAAGTTCAGATAACCACATGCTGACCCAGCTCTGTATTTAACACACAGACGTGACACTGATACTGATCGTCTGACTTCACTCTTAAAAAGGAAGCCATGATTTATCAATGATTGGTTTATCTTCTGATTATTTTGTCAATTAATTGGACAGTCAATTGACATCTTATATGATGAAGAAAAGCAACAAATCTTCACATCTGAGAAGCTTGAACCGGGAATATTTGCTTTAAAAATGACTGAAACCATGAATAAAGTATCAAAAGAGTTTCCAATTAGTTTTTGTTGATTGACAAATTATTTCACCTCTAGTAGATATTATATACATTATATTATTGCATTATTATTTCTGCATTAACGTGTATTTCCATTTTATTGCTGATTGTTGTAGCTAATTTGAGTTATTTTCATATATCATTGGGCAAAAAAATTATGTTTAGTATTTAAATGTTTAAACCGCAAATATTAGTAGTGGATTAGAGTACAGTATTTTTCTTTGAAGTGTAGTGGAGCCGAAGTAAAAGCGTACATTTGAAAGTACTATTCTTAGTATTCTTAGTATTTCCACCTCTGCAGACTACGGTCATGACAGATTATTTTTGGATTAACAACACAGATGACCTCTGTGGTTAAATCACAGTAGGTTTGCTCGTACTGCTCCGCGAAGAAAGGAGCTTTCTAATATCTATACTGACATGAAGGGAGAGTTACAGTACAAGAGGCTTCATTTCCTCGATGACCAACATGGCGAGCGGCCTTTAAGGAGGTCAGAGAGTCAGAGTCTGTCACCGCGTCCCTGACAATATTCTTTTAAATGATCAGAAAGAGGAACTACAGACAGAAAAAAAAGACAAATGAGGAGAATGTTTTTCATCTAATGATCCAACTCATTAAATCTGCATTTTTGTGTCCTCAGGCTGCTAGTTACTGTGGTTATGGATAGTTGGCTGATGTTGTCCCTCTTAATCTAAGTTTATCATCTTTGTTGCAGTCATTGAAACTGGACTAAAGGCAACACAGAGGGAGGAAAAAAAAACAAGAGGAAAATCTTTCATCTGGGGCTCACAGTTAATGGCACGGTACAATATTTTGTGCTTGTTAAATTTCTGCCTCAGAGTCAGAAGAGAAACAGTTTCATCTGTCCAGGATGTGTTTAGCCAACGTAACCTTAAAATGCCACCAACAGCCACAAGATGCTCTGTCTGACACCCATTCAGAAAGCCTCAATGAGTCATTCTGGTCTCAATCTCTAAATTCAGGTCCTCTAATAAGTGTGCCGGCGGCCATTTTGGAAATTATTGCTCCATTGAGAAGATTTGAAGACTTGATTGACAGCTGTGATCGACAGTTGGCTCCATTGGCTCCAGGAATCACACTGAGTCGGACTATTGTTGCAATATATCACCAAGTTTAATGTTGTTTACGATACCTGCCCTGTTAGCACAATTTAGCTAAAGTCGCTAACGTTAGCCCAGGTGTGCAGCATTCGGTGTTCCCAGTAAGCTAGCAGGAAGGTCCTGACTGCAATCAGTAGGGTTTTTAGAGCTTTTTCTCTGAAAACAGCTGCCTTCCGCAGCCAAAAATGACACTATGAGAGCGCTGAGAGTGAACTAAAACAGTAAAGTTGCAGCCGGACAGATAAACAGTGACTATAAATCTCCGTAAAGCTGAGAGGAGCTGCAGAGTCGCTGATGATTCTCTGTAGGTTCATCACTACGAGCCACAACCAACACTTTACACACTGACACATCAGACAATATGGATTATAGCTCTTAAAACAAACACTGACAAACAAAAGCTGTTATGAAACTTATTAAAGTCATTTTTCAAGTTATTAGATTATTAAATTAATTCAATATTCCACAGTCTGGGGGTGATGAAAGCACACAATGACAATCACACTTCTACTAGTATTTTAACCCCTTCATGCATGGCGTCCACTACAGCGGACAGATATTTGGAAGCCATCTTGAACCATTTAAGTTGTAACTACCAGGTGTCAAACCCCCAAAGTGTCGTCTATGATATTCCATCTGAAAACCATTTTTGACTCTCTGTGATTTTGTGATATTGAACCATAAATTCAAAATGGCGGAGGGTGGAGGAAATGCACCAAGTAGCTCAGGAATATCTGTTAAATACTTTTATTCTCTGAGAGAAAAACAGGTAAAAAGTATATTTTTCAACTAAATGAGATGTTTGAAAAACTTTTATCAAGTTTTTAATAATATTTTTCTTGTACATTATTTTCTGTGACTGAAAATACATCAGTGGACGTCATGCAACAAAGGTACATTCTGTCTCTTGGGCCTAGGTCTTGTTTTTCAAATATCCTCTCTATTGTTGTTGTTATCTAATGTTCCTATGTGTATTCATACCATTTGCTCTTAGTAATAAAATAATATATATATATATATACATATATACATATATATATATATATATATATATATATATATATATATATATATATATATTTCCTATATTGATTTCCATAAATCACTTTTTACTCCGTTGACACATTTCAAAATTCAATATATAAAAAAAAAGTTACTGACATGATTTTTCACTTGTTTAAGAGTAAAAATAAACAATAACATTTTTTTTTACTGATTTAATAATGTATGAAAGGGTTAACACACAGACTCACACGCAACAAATACATGCAGATTCTTATGCTTCAAAAGGATTTATTGTATCAGTATTGATTTAAACAGCTCTATATTTGTGTGATTGCTGGAAGCAATCACACATTGTTCTTCTCAGTCTTTATTCTTATTCCATCTTCTGTACGTTTTTTGCCACGTTTCAACTGCTGCATACTTTGTGCTATAAAAACCATTCAACTGTCAATTTGTTCAACTCATTCAGCAGATGTGTGTAAATGTAACATGTTTCAGCATGTTTCAGCGATTTTATATAATTTTTTAAAACATTAAAATTTATAATGGCAGTCTATGGGACGAACTGTCCAACTGATTTGGAACCTTGGTCACTTTGACACTCAACTGCTCGGACGTCCCTTATCGTACAGACCATTCAAACTGTAAAAAGTTCACAAAACTTTGAACTTTCAAAGTTATCAGATTGTTTAGTGATATCTTTTGTAGTTTTTCAGCAATTTAAGCCCAAAGTCAGGGGTGTTTCAGACTTTTGCAGGTCTCACCAGTGTGTCATGTGATCAGGCACAGTGGAGAGCACAGATAATTTTAGACCAGAAATGTTTTTCTAAACTGCAGTCACTCCCACAATTTTAACTCCTCAAGCACATATCTTGCCTCAGTATGTTGCCGCAAGCCTCCTCTCTCTCAAAATGTAAATACATTTCACATAGGACTTATAGTTTTTGAGATCTGAACCTTAATTGATAGAGAGTCCCTGTCATGTTCTCACTGACTGCAAAACAGTCTGCAGGATGTGTGTCTTCTCTCACTGCAGTTTCTTAAACTTACAGATTCTCTCTTCCTTCAAACACTTTTTACACATATCATTCATTCTCATGTTAAACTATTCTTGCTTTCACTAATGATGTACAAATCTCTGTACAGCGGGCAAAATAGTGATCAAAGGGTTTATCTCCTTCTTGCACTGTCTGAAAACAGCCTGGGTCTGAAGACATCTACATGCCCGTCACAGAAGCCTTTCGATTACGCCCGACGTGCACAAAGGCCCGTTCAACGCTGCTAAAGTACGACTTTACGCCAATTTTGGACCCTCAAGAAACGCTATCTCCTCCTAGAGCGTTAATGGTATTGGCTGACATGACTTATGACACTGTGCTGAACAAAAGACGACAGTAAGTTTGTTCCTCATTTCTTTTGCTTTCTGTTTTTTTCCCAGAGTAGCTTTTAAACAGAGATGGGCAGATCTACTGACATGCAGCGTCTCAGTTTCACTTGGCGTGTGTGTGTTTAAAATACTTACAGTTTTTAAAACTTATTTTTCAGGTACACCTCTCCACACAAACTTGGCATATTGATGGACTAAGTACTTATCATCAATTACTTCCCATTTTTGTCCCGATTATGCTACCATTTTACCTTATAACTCCACATTATGCTGCACAAACTGTTTTTACATCAAGTTAATAATTTCAGTAAACATGAAACTAAACTTCAACTTTTGAAATGAACAGGACTTCTTTTTAATAGTTGTGTATAATGTTTTTATTATTTAAAGCATCACATAATACATGTTATCTTCTGACCTAACTATCCATTCAGTAAAATTCAACAAAGGCATTACACCATTCTAAAAAATATAAACAGTGTAAACATTGTAAGAAAGCAAAATGAAAATAAAGATGCAAGAAAAGCAACACTTGAAATTCAAAATGGCTTTAGAGCGCTGTGCACTGTATCCCCCTGGTGAGATGTACCTCGCAGGGGTACATTTTTGGGTGCAGTTTTTGGTATTTATTCTGTGAAAAGAAAGAAACAGACGTGACTTAATTCTTCTCAGTGAACATTTCTCATTTATTGAGATTTAAAAGTTGCAAATGTTGAATATCTGTCATGCCACAATAACAACTTATAGAATTCACACATTTTCATGACTGCTCCTGAAATGGAAATTATACTTGTTTTAATTCTAGTCAATTTTAAGCACTGGGGCCACCAAGTGACTAATATTATATTTGTTCAGTGTGCTTTACAATCATCCATCTCTGTACAACAACCTTCATGTCATCAGTTATGTAAACCTAAAATAATAACCTGCATAAAGCTTTTACATGTCTCCATTCATTTGCATTTAAATAAAATCCATAACCATTGGCACAGTCACTTTTAAGTGTTTGATATGAAAAGTTAATTATTTGTGTTTTTTCATGTATTCATTAATTTAATTTGACCATAATGGTCATGATTAAGTAATCCATTAAATCGATTCCCCAACCTATTTTAAGAACCTTATACTTCATTCAGGTTAAGAAAAAGAGAAAATCAGCTCACCAATTTTGCATTTATAGGTGATTATACTGTAGGTCTCATCATAACCAGCCTGCAAGATCTTAATTGAAATGATAAAGGAGAGGGAGAGAGAGTAACCTCATGTAAGACAACATGATTATGAAGGAAAACCTCTTAGCAGAAACTGAAGTTTTCAAATCCCCATCCACTGTCGAGACTTACCATATAATCCCCGTTATCTGAAACAGAAACCAAAGCACACCTTAGTACACTTTTACAAACAGGTACAAATAAAATATACAGGCATAACACTGATCACTTTCATTGACATGATCATTACAGCGAATGCAAAAGAGAAAGAAACACTTTGATTTACCAGTGATGATGGCTTTTGGTCTACATGAAAAAAATAAAAAAAAGAGTTTTTGTTAGTGTCATTACAGAGGAAAGTAGTTACATATAAATGAAGAAGGTAAAATCCAAAGAAATATATTGTGTTGGTTCTCCCAAACATCTCTGAATACCTGAACAGCTATCAGTATTTCATTCTTACACATCCTGGCTTAATTAATCATCTTATTGGCTATCAGCTGACTAGTAATATCCAGTCACATTCATACAAGTCTACAAGACATCCTTTAAATCCTGACAGCTCAGACGTCTGTGTGCTATAATGTATGTTTTCAGTGTGCTGGGGTCGTTAGTTTTACCAGCATAACCATAACTGCTCTGCTCTGTCTGATTAACTGAAAGACCAATGAAAGAACCGTCATCTCCATATCTAACAAGTTGAATAAAATGGTCAATGCCTTCATGTAAATGTCTCTGACTGGGTGATGTCATAAAACTCTCTCCTCTTTGTAAAAAAAAAAAAAAAAGGTCCAATTGCTTTTGAGCGTGACACTTAATCTGCAACTGTTCCAGTGGAGCAGCTCAGAGGCTGGAGAAGAGGACTGTTTTGTTATACGGGGTACATGATCCTGACAATGAATGTCTGAAACTATGAATTTAAAACTGGGCAACAATGATAAAGAAGACGACACCAACTTGATCAAGTTTAACCTGAGAATGTTTAAAAAACAAAGTTTCTTACCTCTTGAAAGCCAATTTTTCTAAAAAAGCAAAAAATTATAATCAAACACTGATTATTGAAATATATATTATCAGTTTATCTATAATTCTGTCATCCTGTTTTTCCATACTGTAATGTTATTATCTTGATCTATTCTCCACACAAAACATCTGTTCATCTTAGCACAAAACATCTTAGCAACTTTAAATAACATATCTCCATGCTAAAAAAACATCACATCACATCTTGAACAGATTTGTTAGATCCTGAGATAAACTCTGTTGGGGTAAAAATTTTAAAGTCTTACCAATTCTGCTTTGAATGTAGCAATGTGCAAATACCACCAAGATGACACCCACACCTACTCCACAACCAGCCACAATCATTACCAACTTTAAGTTCCCAATCAACATTCCTGTTTTGGAACAACAGAGGCCATAAACAAGTGTCATTGCAACTAATAGGAATTTAACATGAATTAAGTTGTAAACATGATAAATCAGGTTGAGGATATCTTAACCATCATAATTATGCAATACAGGTTGTTTCACTGTGATACTACAGAGCAATAGCCTCCATAATGCTTAAACAGTCTGACCTGGTGAATAAAAATATATAATAATTCAAATACAATATTTTCCATAAGAAATATATACATTTTGTGTTTAACTTATCCACAAAGCCTGTAATTTCATTACCTCATGCTAGTTTTACAGGAGTTACAGGAGTGGAAGCACTGTTAACATTCAGACCAGATGAATAACAACACAAAGACCTTTAAAAACTTTAAAAAATAATAAATGTAAATTCAATTCATGATAATATTCTTCATTGCATTTCAGATTTATAGCATACTCTTGGTGATTTTGTTAATAGATTTGTGCCCGTCATATAAATACATATTTGTGCCATTTGTATTATTTGTATATTTAACATTAAAATTGCTGAAATTAATATTTGTGTATCATCTGAGTTCAATGTGTGTGATACAAAGACAAGAATACCTGCATAAGCTCTGCGTGCAGGTGAATCTGTAATGGAAACGGAGGTTGTTAAATCAGTTTTTCTCTTATTGTTTTCTGCAGCACACACAAAGAAATCACAACTGAAACTTTACATCACACTGTTGTTATCTTGTGCTGATACTTTGTCACCAAATCAGCTATAATAATATCAGATAATGGAATAATATTTGTATGGTGATGGAGGTTGTGTCACTGTGTGGACTCTCCACGTGTCACCAGTGAACTCACTTTCCCTTTTAGTGGAAGAGGTGCTGAAATTTTTGAAGTAAACATATTTTAATTAAATAACTGCATATTTCAAGTGTCACAGTCACAGGTTGTCATTTGTGTTTTGCTTGTTTGCCAACCTCAAGAAGGCTGATCTCACACGGTGTGAAATATAAGCAGGTCTTGTGTCAGAGTCTGCTCCCCCCTACAATAGTGTTTCTCTGCCTTTAAAATTGTGTTTCCTGTAGTGCAACCTCCACGGTTGAGGTTAGGTCTTACAGTTAGTCATTGTGATTTAATACAGAGACATTATAGAGCAAAATATACTGTGTAAAATGTGTAAATATACTCAAATTAATAAGATATAATTAACTTATACAGTGACAACAGCACAGCTGGACATGAAAGACAATAGGTCATAGACTGACCTTGTACTTGGATCTCATGAAAACAATCTGTTGGAAAAACAATGTGTTACAAGCTAAATAAAATGCAATAATAACTCATTAAGAACTTCAACAAGATTTAGACGGATTGAAACTTTACCTAATGAGTAATTCTATCAATCATGCTATGGTATATTAACATGCTCATACATATTAACATACATACGATGCTTATTAATTTAATGATTGGGTAATGCTTTAGGTTATGGCCCGCATCGTACAGCCTTGTTATTCCCAATTTACTAAGTAATCGTTTTTGCTGATAGTGTACCAGTACAGTACATACTGATGTAGGTACAAGAGAACAAGATGGGAAGTTAACAATTAAAGAGTAACAAAGATAACAAATTTGGAACTTAAAAAGAATTGTACTGTAGGTAGTTTTTTAACTGATAGGTATCAATTTTAAAATTACGAGGTATGTACGACTAATTACGCTGTACGCTGTGAGCTGTAATCTAAAGAGTTAATCAATGTTTGCAAGTGTGAACCTGCGTTGGTTTGTACATTAGCCTAATGATGAAAGAATCGATAGAAGGTTTAACTTACGCATGAGGATGACAAACAACAGGAGTCCTGCCATGATGAAGCTGAAGACTAAGACTGACCAGGACTCCTTTAAAGACTACACTTGTGTCTATGGTTAGACTTTCACAAACTGAAATGTCATTTTGCAGAACTCGCTTTCAGGAAAACCACAGCGAGCATCAGATGTGAATCACACTATTAAACAGGCCACGGAAATACACACATCAAACATCCTCTTCGAACTAACCATGTGTTTTATTGAGATTAATCTACCACATCGGTGGCCAACTTCAGAAGAAAGATGACAGTAAGTTTGTTCCTCATTTCTTTTGCTGTCTGTTTTTTTCCCACAGTAGCTTTTAAACAGAGATGCGCAGATCTACTGACATGCAGCGTCTCAGTTTCACTTGAATGTCTGTTGGCTCAGTGGTTTAGAACATTGCTCTCATGATCAACAATACCTTAGATGACAAGGTTGTGTGTTTGATACCTGCTCACTGCAGTGCTCCTCATAATATTGCTCTCATGTACAAAGTTGCTTCACATCTTTATCTTGTACCATAATTCAATTCCTCTCTAGCTCACCATAACACTATTACCTAAAATGTGGATTGATATGCTTGTTAAGGACATATTTTCCTGTGCAACATAGCGTATCTGAGTAGTTCAGTGGTTTAAGCTCATGTCATTTCTGACCTCCTTTTAGATCCAAAGGTTGTGAGTTTGAGCTGAACTGCTTTTTTTGTCCATTTCATGCAAGTGACAGGCTAAATACCAGAATCTTGCCTGGCATTGCTGTGTGACATGTTAGCTCAGCGCATATCATGTCTGTCTTACAAACATGAGGGTGTAGGTTCAGTTCCACCCATTGCTGATTTTAATCTTGCTAGATTTTTCAATAGTGTTTAGCTTCCAGTTGTGCAATCTAAATTTGCTTTCAGCAATCACACGCAATTTCTACAGAAATTGCATTTTCTAGTTTATATTTAGATGCTTTTTTTAATGTTATTCAAACTCATCCATTCATCTTGTCAATACGCCTGTTTTTAATATGGTCAGATTGCAGACTGGGCCTCCTCCTGGGCTGACTGATCACATCCTAAGCCAAGACAAACAGATGTATACTGTCATTTTTGGTAACGATAACTCAGGCGAGATCAACTGAACTTAATGTTTAAAGCCATGAAAATGTCCTTCACAAGCACATTATCTCCTACTAAAGTTAAGGAGAAATTTTGGTGTTTCTGTGTCCAATAGTCTCACTGGTTTGAAGTGGGTGGAGCTGTACTGGAAAAAAGGTGATGTCAGTTCTTCAATTTACGAATCAGCAGTGTTTCTGACCAGCTGAATGAAAGTTTAATCAAAAGTCTGAGTGTAATGTCGACATTATCCTCAATGTTTCACACTAAACTCACCGTTTTTTGTTTAGCTGTAGCTACCATCTCTACTAAACTCCATTCAGACAGGATGAACATCACAGGGGGGAAGTCAGGTCCAACTTCTTTGAGTCATAACTCAGTGAGATCTGAACACACAGACATGAAACACATATTGATATCATTGAGTGTGACTCACGCTTCCTGAGGATACAATTATCTCTGATGTCCATCGTCAATAAACCTCCATAAAGCCACTTAGAAACCAGAGAAAAAAAGAGTCTGCAGAGCTGAGAATCATCAGTTTTCTTCAGTATAAAACTCATCCAGTGATAATTATCTGTACATCCATGTTACACTGCAAACAGAGGCTGCTAACAGCTGATTCACATGACTTTTAATATTTGACAAAATAGTGTAAAAACGTGTCTGAAAGAGCACAGCAGCACCTGCGTTTCGGCATGTGGGTCATCATAAAACACATTACAAACACCATTTAAATTAAGTAACTTGGGTGTGAAAAAAGATTAAAAAAAAGTTTAAAAAAATATATAAAAGACCACCAATCATATACATCCAGACACATATCAGGCAATGGGGTGTCTACAAAGATGGGTTGGATATATGGTCATGTGACTTCAGGCCAATCATTGTCCAAGAAGGGACATGGGTGACGCCATATTTGATCCATTAACTAGAAAGGTGTAACTAGAGGTTGGTACTTGGGTTTTTGTTAATCTAAAAATGTGCCTATTAGATATGACATACA
This sequence comes from Thunnus thynnus, assembly GCF_963924715.1. Taxonomy (NCBI): domain Eukaryota; kingdom Metazoa; phylum Chordata; class Actinopteri; order Scombriformes; family Scombridae; genus Thunnus; species Thunnus thynnus. The sequence goes on from NC_089529.1 coordinate 22,910,854, forward strand.
TTAGAAACACTTTCATTAGAATAATAACAATAATAATAATAATAGTAGTAATAGTAAAGATAAAAGGCTTAATAAAGTGCTGTGTATAGAGAGAGCAGAAAGATGCATCATACAACCATATAAATTGATAAAAACATCATATTATTTATATTGGTTCCCAAACAGGCACGCCATGTTTCCATCTGTCAGATTAGCAAAAACATTGTTGTAGTACAAAGAAAAAACTCAGAGATCCACCTTGAAATACGAGGACGTCGAGATTTAAATGACAGGAGGAACGGCAAGTTCACTGAAAAACACTGCGGAGGGAGGATTAGCCACACATGACCATGGCAGGTAATCTGAAAATCACCCCACCTCCTCTAGAGAAATGAAATCCCCTCCAAACGGGGCTTAACACTGTAACTGAAGCAAGCAAAACTTTATTTGTAGAGCACATTTCATTCCAGTTGGAAACACACAACGTGCTTCACCACAAAACGGACGTAAATAATATATATTAAAATAAAACATCAGACATAAATAAAAAGTTAAAACAGACAAATAAATATATAATAGGACAGTTAAAAAACATTAAAAATGTTAAACTAATTAAAATAAATGCACATTTTAAGTTTAGTTTTAAAAGTTAGTTACCAGAAATGGCCAAGAAATTGAGTTGGTATCTACTTTTAGATACTTAAGGTTTTTAAATGATAAACACTTGTCTTTTACTAGTATTTTCACCGACTGTACGTATATAGAGAAATATATCACTTTTTTTACCCAGACAATATATATCTCATCTCTCCAGTTGTATCACACCTTTGTCAGATCCAAGAAGTGCCTCCTTGTTTGTTTTTTTATTATTTGCAACAACAAACTGTTTCAGCTGAAAAAAACACGTCGACGTCCTCGTGTGACTGAACAAAACCGACTGGATCCGCTCGATTTAATTATTCAGCTCTGAATGTTACATATCAGTGTGTGTGTATGAGGTGAAATTAAAGATTGGAGTTACTGGGTTGTTTCCGTATTCCTCTGTGTGTGTGTGTGTGTGTGTGTGTGTACGTGTTAGATGGTTGGAGGGTTGTTGAATGATGCGGAAAGAAAATGTGCTTTGGGAACAAAAACACACCACAACACACACCGGGGAATAGAGAGAGTGTGAGGGAGACAGGCGGGGGAATACAGTGTGTCGGAAAGTTGAAAGATTTCCCCGTGGAAGAACACACACACACACACACACACACACACACACACAACAAATAAAGACAATTAACAACCTTTTTGCCACATGACTGATCCTGAGGTTCGTTACGTCTTGTGCAGACTTCAGTCACGCTTTGACTGTTCCAGACAAATGTTTAAGATCTGAGACGTGACCTCATCGTCAACTTGTCCCCGACACAACAAGTTCTACAAGTTAAACAAGCAGATACGTTGTTTGATCATGTGACACAGAGAAGCGTTTTCTAAGCTGGCGCCTCTATCAGCAGTAATCAGCAGGACGACATCATCTGTCTGTGTTTTATAAAACTGTTAAACAATAATAATGTTTTATGATGTGACGACACTGTGGTTAGGCCACCTTCATCGTCATGGCTACAATAATAACCACGGGGTTAAGGTTAGGGGACGATCGTAGTTACGTTTTTTTAATGACTTGTTTAGCTCATTTATATACTGTCAAAGTTCCAAAACTTGAGGTGAACGTATGTAAAAATGTTCCCTGAAAGTCAAGAGTCGGGGCTTGAAGCTGCTCTGTTTCATTTGCAAAGTTCCCTCTACTTACCTTACGTGTCCTAACTGAATGCGACGCGAGCGAGCGTCAGTGACAAAATCAGTTTGATTGCTTTGTTTTCTATTGGAATGTCTTAACTGGCCGTGACCGCTGCTGCGCTGCGTAGCGTGATGCCCTGTTTCTATTTACTTCCTGTTGCTCATGTTGAAAGCACTATAGGACACATGCTGTGTCTCAAATCGCATACTTCTGTACTTACACTTAACATTTTGAGTGCATAAGTGCGTTCACACTGAGAAGTATGGAAAAATGCACCGTGAGAATCCGGATGGTGCACTCAAAACAGTTAAAAAATTGAGTGTAGACCAATGGACACTTCTCGCCCTCAATGGTCGCCATCTTGGCTACGTAGCGGAAGGGGAGGGACTGATTTTCAAACTGGAAATGGCGGCCGAGGACATTGTAACTACGGTGAAGATCGCCGCATTATCCAAATATAAGTTATACATGTGTTTTTTAGCACTAAGCACCACTATACTGTTGTTGGATATAAGCCATCAGTATGTTTTTTGGGTTAATGTTGCAGTCTGTAATAATTTGGTAGCGCGAACGATAACGTGAATGCTAACGCTAGCTAATGCTAATTTGCGACTGTCATTTCCGGTAAGTGCACAACGGCTGTATTTGATTTGAGACAACACTACCCTGTCAAAATTTGCACACCATGCCAGTAAGTACATAGTTTACACAGTGTACTACATGAAAGTGTACTAATGGAAGAGTGTGATTTGTGACACACTGACGGTTTCATGAACGGCTGATTTGTTTAGTTGAAATGAGGAGTTATTTCTACGATACCTCCTCATCTCACTACAAAAACCTAAATATAGTGGCAGCTGGCTGGAGGGAGATCACCAGGGAGCTGGAAGTTTCTGGTTAAGTTGCATCTATCACAATATAAAATGGTGTTTTCTGTGTAAAAAGTACGTAGGAACATATCAAGTACTCACCCGTCTTTTACTTGAGTGGTTAAGTCTCCAGTCTGATCGTGAGTGCGTAGCTGATAGGTACGTGGTTTGTTTACGTGACATAACAGAAGTGCATATTTAACTGAGTCAGTGTGGACAGAAGCATCCGATATTACATGAAACGACGTGGTAGTCGGACACTCTCTTGCTGTTAGGACACGGTGTCAGTTGTCATGATGACATCAGATTGTTTGTGCCTACAAATGGCCGTGTGTTCATAGTGTTCGTTGCTGAAGTTGTCATTAAGGTTTCTCCATATGTTGTTTGCATTGTCTACTCTTATATTTTGGATCTGATTCAGCTTGAAAAGTTAATATTTTAAAATCCAAAAAAAAAAGTGAAATCCTACTACTACAGTGTGTTTACGTAGCCTCTGGACTACGGATGTATTAAGGGAGCTAACATGCCATTTTTCCTAGTGGCCACTTGCGGTATTGCAGTGAAAAATTATAAGAGACGTCTGTTAAACTGGTGACATGACATCTCCAACTGCAAATGTCATCAATTATTACTCTTTGTATTATGAATTTTTAATCACTGAAGGTTCTATATTTGTAAAACTTTCCTCAAGCTTAGAAAAGCAAACCCGGAAGCTAGCAACCTTCTGTGGCTCATGCGCCAGGCGAGCAATTTTCATTTGATCGAATAGGCGCCATCTTTGAGTCCAACAATACATCCAATGCTCCGGAGCCGGAGGAAGCTTCCTGGAGCTGACCAATCAGAACAGAGTGGGCTCATCAGGAGGCGGGCCTTAAAGAGACAGGAGCTAAAACAGCCTGTTTCAGACAGAGGCTGAACTGAAGGGCTGCGTAAAGGACCAGTAGAAGATAAATAAGGAGTTTTTAACTGGAAATAATGCAAAGATATTCCAGTAGAGCTCCAGAATATAAACATGGAAATGTGCAGAACATGTCCTCTTTAATAGTGAAAATACTGTTAAGCTAGAAGATTGGAAATCTACTCGCCACATTGGCCAGTTTCAAGCCTGCCATATTGTTCATATAACATATATACACACATTTCACTGATCAGCATCTTTATGCTCTAAATTCAGCCAGAACTGCTCTGAGGCTTTACACACACACACACACACACACACACACACACACACACACACTCTCTCTGAAGCCTGTAGGAGATTTAGCTGTGACTCCAGATGACTCGGGCAGATTTAGGGAATCAGAGACAGGTGGTGTGTGTGTGTGTGTGTGTGTGTGTGTGTGTGTGTGTGTGTGTGTGTGTGTGTGTTTGTGTCTGTCATATGCTACTTTCAGGGACAAATTTGAGACTAAAGACCAGTTAATTGGGGACAGCTTGTCCAATTAGGGAAAAAGCTGATTTTGGGCTCAGTGGTTAAGGTTAGAGTGGGGTTATGGTGAGTAGTGGTTGGGGTAAGTCTCCAGGAAATTAATGTAAGTCTATGTAATGTTCCCAAAAGTGACCTAGGACAATGTGTGTGTGTGTGTTAAATGGGATTCGTTCCAGTGTGGTTAAATGGGAGGATGGCGGATAAAGGAGGCTGCAGGTCTGAAGGAAGAAAGATGGAGGGAGGAGGATTCACACGTTGAGTCTGCAGTCTGAAATAATCTGATCGGTTGAGTTAAACCTCAATGATCCAGTTTTTCTGGCTGTCGATGACATCATTTCATTTTTTTTTTATCTACATGTCCCTCGTGTGAGGTTTACCTGTTATACTGTTACTATGACGACAGGTTCAGATGCTTTATTTGATACTCGTTCCTGGTTTAGAGTTATCAGCAGCTCAAATGCAGAAAATTTGGGAACTTTTATTAAAGCATCATAACGCAAATATGTTCGTCGTTGCACTTTTTCTGCAGCAGGTGGATGTTTTAGAGATTCTCTGTCATGTGACCTGACAGCCTCACATCCAACACAGATACTTTGTGTTACTGTAGCTGTTTCTATGGTGATGCTAACACATCAGTACCATGATGCAGATTTTTACTTAATATAATATAGTATTTTATTAAGTTATCAACATTATTTGCATTCTTTACAATTGACCACTAAAACAGATGGTTTTATCACTTTTTTGGTCTGTTATCTGATTTATCAACATAATTAAAACATCTTTTATTGATGATATAAGGTGAAATAATGAGCTTGTTACATAATAAGAAGCTCACGTCATGTGAAACTGGACTTTGCAGTGAAACTAACCTAATGAGTCTCCACTTTGCACTCTGCGTTTTAGATGAAATATTGTTTTGAAGACTAGAAGCTGTAAGACTCTCTGGATCTTATTTTGCTGAACGTTAACATTTTCCTATCCCTAGCCTTGTTTTTGTTTAAAATAAATGAATAAATTAATAACAATAATAATAATAACTTTATTTGTATAGCACCTTTCATACAAGAAATGCAGGTCAAAGTGTTTTACAACAAAAATGACATGACAAGGACATAAAAGCATATAGAAAAAAAAATATTGATGTAACATAAGATGGAAAATAAAAGTAAAAGTAAAACCCACTTGATAAAAATACATAGAATGCATAATAAATGAACAAAATATGACAAGAACAGGTTAAAGCATAGAATGTGTAAAATCAATTAAAATATAACATTTTAAAAGTGCCGCAACTGTAAAGCTATTTAAATGCTACTTATTTTAGCTCATTTAACCCAATAAAATATATTTTATGAGTGTTTAAAATCTTTTTTTTAAATAAAATAACCCAACATAAAATGCATTTGTGTTTAATATGAATTTAACACAAACAGAAAGAGCCAAAAATAAAATAATTAAAAAACAAAACTTAACTTATATTGTAGAAATATCTGTTCAAAGAATAAAAATAAGATTTTCTGAGCAAAATCCAGAATTATGTTGTTAATATTTAGACTGTGTGGGTGCAAATCAACCAATAAGGATGTTTTAATCTGCGAGTAATATTTTTATAAAACGAACCTGCGATTGAGAGGAAGAGAGATGTAGAGGATGAAAGGATGAAGGGAAAGAAAAAGGTGAGTAGACGCTACTGTTATCTGACTGGATGGAGGTGTGTGTGTGTGTGTGTGTGTGTGTGTGTGTGTGTGTGTGTGTGTGTGTTGGCTGGTAAAGAGCTTAGTGAGCATGAAGCAGCTGGACAGACCTGATAACTGGCCCACTACCTGCCAAACACACACACACACACACACACACACACACACAGTTAGAGTATATACTCTGTAGGTTAACATGTAAACGCACTCATATGAACACATATCTCACGTATGTGCGGTGAAGTGGGAGAGGGATATACATGGATTTATGTTTAACGTGTGTGTGTGGTCTCTCAAATGCAATCTCTCCAGACTGAGGTGGTTTTAGTAGAGACGTCAGTCCGCAGAGAAACACCTGAACACCACAGAATGTCTAAAATAATTTCTCTCTCCTCAGTCGACACGACAGCCAAATCACTATTTTATGGTTGCGACTGTAACATCATGAGGAAAATCACTAAATGCTTCACGCTGGCAAAGCACGGTCTCAACAACACCACACTGGCGTGGCAGACTGCACGGCAGCCCTGCAACACACACGCCTCGACACACTTCTCACTGAACTAGCAAATATAAGCATGAGAAGACAGCTCTAAAATTTTACACGTTTATAAGTAACATTTACAGCAAAAACAGCGAAAGTACAGAACATCCGTACCTTCCTGCAACAACACCACACGACTACACATCATCATCTGACCAACATATAAACATAAATACAGGTTAATGACAACAGCTGAGCTCTGTCGGCGGTTATGTTGACATTTCAAATAGGCTTGTTTGAGTGATCTGAGCTGATTGGTTCAGGTGTTTCATGAACAACATGACGTTTTGTCTCCGTCGCTTTTAACTAAACATCCCAAAACCATGACGTCATCGATCAAAAGACAGACAAATTTCCCAAATCTATAAACACTATTCTCCTGTTTTCACTCGTGTGCTCGTTTAGAAAGCGCTGACGTTCAACATCATTAACTCATCACAGCTGGAGCCCAGTTAACACACATTTCAGCAGGTGGAAAAGCTAAAAGTCAAAGTTGTTCACACACCAATGAGAAGCTCCTACTTTGTGTTTGCTTTTGATTCTGTGGTTGCTCGTTTGTTTATTTTTGTGGATCACATGACTTTTGTATTTGCTTATAATGAGTAATGAGGTGAGATTTACTACCATAAGCCTCTAGCGGTTTTCTAAATCTCAACTGCACAATTTGTTTCTTTTGTTGTGTTTATGCTGCTTTGTTTTTACTGTGCAATTAAAAAAAATAAAAAAATAAAATTAATAACAAGGTGATGGGTCTGAGAGGGAATAAATGTGGTTTCCTCATTGGTTTATATTGGTAAATACATGGAAATGATTTTACTGTATTCTACATTTTTTACATTATCAGTTGCATATTTTTACAGCACATTTACTTTTTAACTCAATTTCAGTTTATTTTACTACAGTATATTGAGGAATTACATTTTTTTTGAAAATGTATAAATGTGTCTTTATATCGTGTTCATCATGTAAAGAGGTTGTTCTGGGTGGAAAAACATAAGCACCATTATTCATTACAGTAACGGGGTTTTACAGCAGTGTTTTGAATTGTAATTGTTTTGTAGTGTTTGTGTATTTGTGGCTGTCGTGTGATGTCTGAAGGTTTAGATGTCAGATTAAATGGTGAATGTGCAGTTTTGGGAGATGGAGCAGAAATTCAAGAAATGTGTCTTAGCGATCGAAAAAAACACTAATTATAAAGATTTGGATTTTATTAGTCTGATATTGTGTAATAAAGTTTCATAATACAAAAAAGTTACAATCATACAATATTATTTATGTTTCAACAACAGCTGGACTGTTCATTTTACTGTCCCATCAGGTCAGCTGATCAATTAATAAATACATTCTGATCAAAGTGCTGTCATCCAATTAAATTACATAGGATGCAACTGTGGTTCTCTGCTGGTGAGAGAAACTAGGTGTAATCACCAAACCTCCAAACTTTAAAGGATAGTTTTAGGGTTTTTTTTTTACATCCTGTTTCTAATTTTCATGATATATAAGCTAGTTAACAGAGTCAGTGTTGACCCCAATTCACAACTCACAGTTTTAAAATTACACAAGATTAAAAAGCGACAGAATATAAAGAAATTAAAGAAATGTCGTTGGCAGATCCCAGAAAACTGATCTGGTCACTTGTGCACTGCAGGGCGGACAGTCGGACTAAAACAACATAAAACATAAAGTTAATTAAACTGCTGTGTGAGTCTACTGATAGATGCTGAGCACATCATGTGTCACATATCAACCTCGCCGAACGACGAACGAAGAGATGACGATCAATAAAACCAAGAACAGACGGAGAAAATATTATCTATTGAGCATCTTTCTTTCCTTCATTCCTAGAAGTTAATCTTCATACGGATACAGTTTTTTCTTGTCTTCCTCCTCGAGTTGGTCTTTTGCCAAAAGCAACAGAGTGAATTAATCCTGACAGACGTGAGCCGGTGGATCCTGTCGTCCACAGGTTAGCTGAAGGCTAATCAGTAAATTCAAACTGACTGCCGGGAAGAGACGGAGATACACTGCAAAAGGAGAGAGAGAGAGAGAGAGGAGGAGAGAGACTCATTCATTTAAGACACCTTGTTTTTAACAGACTCTGTATTATCTGTCTTATCACTTGAATTTTCCATACAACAAGTCCTCCAAATTAAACGACCAAATACGCGGTTTGACGATGTGACTCCAGAACGACGCCGTGGTTCAGGTCTGGTCATGTTTAGGGAAAGATGATGGTTTGGGTTAAACTGATCACTTTGTTAAGGTTAGAGAAACATGTGCTGTGGGTTAAAGTTGCTACATCCTTAAAGTTAGACCACCTTCGTCGTCACGGCTACAATAATAACCACGGGGTTAACGTTAGAGGATGATTGTAGATACGCTTCAAAAAAAAAAAAAACAGGAAATGTCTCCTGTGGCAAAGTCCACTGTTGGGTTAAAGCCTCCATCCAACGTCCTCCTCTGAATGAGGAAATGCGTCCACACATATATCATGTGACACAGTGACCACGGCCGCAAGATGGCAGCTGTCAACTAACTATAGGACGTACTTGGGTGACTGACATTATGACCTGTTGTGTCGTTTTTCTCGGGAGGAAAAGTCTCTCCTTTTAATGAGTCGGCAAAAGTGAAAATAAGAAAAAATCTGGTGTAACTCAACGACGGTCGTTGCTTCTGTAAGAGGCCGTGACTGTCAGGAGATCAGATAAAATACCTGAAAGCAGATATGACCAATCAGATGCAGGTTGAAAAAAAGTACTCCAGACAGCAATATTTCAACATGTACTCCAAACTACAGAACAAAATACTGGAGGTTGTCTGTAAATCAATTTAACATTTAACATTTGTTCAGTTCATATAACGGTTTATTGATCTGCCACCTTTATAATAAAAGTTTGATTAGGTTTAAGCACAGTCGATTAAGATCATGGTTAAAAGAAAGTTAACTGTAGCCCAAAATCACAAGTCACAAATTTGCCTCAAAGGGATTTGCAATCTCTAAAATATAAAATACTAGAACTGCAACGATTAGTCGATTGACTATTGAACTATTTTGACTATTTTAATGCAGACAATTTGCTGGTTGAAGCTTCTCAAATGTGATGATTTAATGGTTTTCTTTGTCATACTTGACAGTAAACTGAATATCTTTGAGTTTTGGATTCTGACATTTTATTTTATAGACCGAATGATTCATTGATTTGCAGTTCTACAAAACACCCTTTATCCTTAGACTCCCAACTGGGATAAGAAAAAAATCCAAACTCCCAACAAAAATACTTTAATGGAGGAACTGAAGCCAGCAGATTATTCTGTCAAACTGTTGTTTTTGTGCATGTTAAACAAACGAGATAAAATATGTTAATCAGTGAGCTTTAGAGGTTTTAAATGTTCTGTTTGTTGGATTTTGTTACTTTCAGAAAGAGCCAGGCTAGCTGTTTCCCCCTGTTTCCAGTCTTTATGCTAAGCTAAACTAATTGGCCGCTGGCTCCAGCTTCATATTTACCGTACTGTGAGTGGTATCAATCTCCTCATCTAACTCTTGGCAGTATATGTAGTTTTGTTTACCAAAATGCCAAACTGTTCCTCTAGAAAATATCTCCAAAATCAAACAGTTGTTGCGCCCCAGCTGTTTAGTTTGTTTGATGAGAAAGTGGAGAGCTACAGGCAACCTCAGCCCAGAACTGCACAATAATAAAAAAAAACATACAGATTGAAGTTAGACAGCCAACTTCAGATTAGATTTAGATTTAAACTAATAGTTTTGTCCCCTTTCTGAGGCCACTTCGTTTAAATTCAGCACTTCTAGACTGAATCTGTCATGACAGGTCATCGTGCACCAGGCTGTTCTTTTGCCTGTATTTGAAAGACGTAACTAGTATATTATTTTGTCTTCTATATCCCAAAATCCACTGTGTGCGAATCACTTATCAGATGGTGCATTTGTGTAGATTTTTCCCTGAAAATATAGTTGATTTTTGTGTTTTGGTGGTTGTTTGCCTCATCATGATCAGTGACTGAGGGTCGGAGGTCGTCGTGCTTCTTTATTCACAGCTGCAGGCGGCGAGGAGAGGAGAATAAAGATGCGGAAAGGTTCATCAAACAGGAAGTGAAGACTGGAATAACTGCAGAATAACACATGTGACCTTAGGGAAGAGGAATGGATGAAATGAAAAAAGATCAGCAGAGAAAGAGAGGATGGAAACAGAAAAAATAAAAGAGAGGAGGCGAGTTGGTGTCCTTGTTCCAGTAATGCAGATGATCTAATGACTCAACCTCAGGCCACAGAGAGTCAGCGTGTGTGTAGTTGGATATAGTGATTTATGTGTTTTTTTTCTCTGGGAATCATCAGTAACAGAAGTACAAACTCACGTGTGAGGTGAAATTTTAAACCTGACAGAGTTCCCTCAGAGATGCTACTATCAAAAAAATTCTAATTCTGCTTTCTGTCCGGTTAAGAAATCCTCTCTACTGACAAGAAATAACCAATTCAAACTTAAAAGCAGGTGTGTGGGGATAAAAGTGCATGTAAAGATGCTCCAAAACTTGCTAAAACATTGCTAACATCACCTCAGACACCAACAATGGCAGTTTTACTGCACATGTCTGATTATTCAGGGGGTTCAGAGAATGAATTTTCTAAAATTGCTGCTTTTCTATGGAGCTGATGTGCATCAATGTTGGAAAATAAGAGCGTTAAGTCTCTCAACAGGAAGTCATTCACCTTGTCGAGAAACTGTCCTGAACTTAACATCCCATAAAACCACAAATGATTGTTCCTAGAGTTTGATTTTGTGCAGCTGATGTGATGAGACACAGCAGGGGTTATTATGAGGGGTTTGGATAAGGTGTCATATTCTGCTGAGGGCACTGAAAAGTAGGTTTTCATTAGTGTTGCTTAATAAAACAGAAACTCAGGACATCCAAACATGTGACCCGGTTACAGTGTTGAGATTCATTTTTTTTTTGCGGTAGACTTCTTCACACTTTGTCTTCCCTCCTTCCAGCTAAACTTACTCGTCTGTGTTTGTAAATGGCCGTGAACTCAAACAAGGATTTAGCAGAAGACAGTTTTTAGTTCCTGTCCACTGCAGTTCAACTTCCTTCCTGTAATATATATATATATATATATATATATATATATATATATATATATATATATATATATATATATATATATATGTGTGTGTGTGTGTGTGTATATATATATATATATATGTATATATATATATATTCTTTTTTTAGCCCAATTATCAGAGGAGGATCCAGAAACCAGTCAGGCCTAACAGCGCTGCCCAGCAGAGCATCGCAGCCAGACAGACAGATTGGACACAACGGGAGACAAATGAGCAGAGACTCGTGGGTAATTTGGTGTGATGATATGATTTGATGCAACGTCTGCGACCATTTTGTTCTCTTTTACCGAGTCTCTGTCTCTGTCTGTCCACTCTTTAATCAGGAGGGCAGTAGTCTCTCTGGATGGATGGATGGATGGATGGAGGAAGGGAAGAGAAAAGAAGGGTGGTTGATGGAGAGAAAGATGGATTGATAAATGGAAAGAGGGAGGGTCTGATTTCATGTATGAATAAATGAATGGCGTGATGGATGAAATGCTGAATGAGTGGAGGGATAGATGGATGGATAAATATATGAAAAGATGGATGGATGGAAGACTGGCTGTTTAGAGGAATAAACAACTTCCCAACTTGACGGATAGACAGATGGATGGATGAATGAATAATAAATGAATGAAGGAATGAATGAGAGGCTGGTCGGATAGATGGATGGATAAATATATGAAAAGATGGATGGAAGACTGAATGGACAAAACGCTACCTAGTTGGATGGATAAATGAGTGAACAAATGAGTGAATGGATGGATGGATGGTTGGATGAAAGAAAGACTTGATTGATGAATGATAGATGATTAGCTGGCAGGAAGGATGGATGGATGGATGGATAAAAAACTGAATAAATGACTACATGGATTGATGGATGGATGAAAGACTGGCTGTTTGGAGGAATAAACAACCTCCCAACTTAATGGATGGATAAATGGCAGAATGGGAGCATGGATGGATGAATGAATAATAAATGAATGAAGGATTGAATGAGATGCTGGTCAGATAGATGGATGGATAAATATATGAAAAGATGGATGGATAGAAGACTGAATGGACAAAACGCTACCTAGTTGGATGGATAAATGAGTAAACAAATGAGTGAATGAGTGGATGGATGGTTGGATGAAAAGCTTGGTTGATGAATGATAGATGATTAGCTGGCAGGAAGGATGGATGGATGGATGGATGGATGGATGGATAAAAAACTGAATAAATGACTACATGGATTGATGGATGGATGAAAGACTGGCTGTTTGGGGGAATAAACAACTTCCCAACTTAATGGATGGATGAATGAATAATAAATGAAGGAAGGAATGAATGAGATGCTGGTCGGATAGATGGATGGATAAATATATGAAAAGATGGATGGATGGAAGACTGAATGGACAAAACGCTACCTAGTTGGATGGATAAATGAGTGAACAAATGAGTGAATGGATGGATGGATGGTTGGATGAAAGACTGGCTGGAAAAAAACAACTTCCCAAATTGATGGATGGATAAATGGCAGCATGGATGGATGAATGAATAATAAATGAATGGAGGAATGAATGAGAGGCTGGTTGGATAGATGGATGGAAGAATGGATTGATGAATAGATGATGAAAGAATGAATGGATGGATGCATAAAACACTAGCTGACCCACTGGATGAATGAATGGATGAATAAATGATTGTCTAGATGAATGAAAATAAAAGACGGACAGACAGATAAACGGCTGACTGGCAGGAGGGATGGATGGATGAAAGACTGAATAGATGAATAAATGACTACGTGGATTGATGGATGGATAGAGAGATGGATGGGTGAAAGACTGGCTGTTTGGAGGAATAAACAACTTCCCAAATTAGGCAGAATGGCAGCATGGATGGATGAATGAATAATAAATGAATGGAGGAATGAATGAGAGGCTGGTTGGATAGATGGATGGAAGAAAGAATGAATGAATGGATGAATAAACGATTGCCTAGATGGATGAAAATAAAGGACGGACAGACAAACAGCTGACTGGCAGAAGGGACGGACGGAATTAGATGGTAGATAAAAGGCTGGATGGGTAGATGGATGGATGAATGAATGGATGGATAAACAACTGCCCAGCTCCATGTGCAGAAGGATGGATGGATGAATCGTATTACTCACGCTGAGGCGTGGCTTCCTGGTACGGAGGGAAACACGAACCCTGAAGGCGTTTCCAAAAATATCTCACCCGAGTAAAACAAAAACTCTCCCTGACAAACAGAAACACAAATGATTTCCAGACTCAATAACGAGGAGAAATGTGTAAATAAAAAGTAGAGATATAACATATAACAGAAGTGGGCACGCTGTCGCAGGCGTGTGAGTGTTAAGGAGTGTGTTTATTCAAAAGGAAAACGCAGATAGTGAATGTTGTGTTATGATTATTCATTCTGCCTGCGGGGTGGTTTTAATCGGTTTTAGATATTATTTTTTAAACAGAGGCCAAAAGAAATCAATTCTGTTGAGTAAACGCTTCGCTCTGCATTTATTCATGTTTTCCTCTCTGAATTCATTTGTGTACATTCAGTTTTGGTTTCACATGCAGCCCACTGATGTTGGCAACGCAGGGCCATGTGTTTTATTTTATTTATTTATTTATTTTTTAATACACTAAGGTCAAAGGGATACATACACATACATATAAAGGAAAATATTAAGCGTAAACAACAACAATATATTAAAAAAAAGAGAGTTTCCTGTTGTAACAGTGCAATAAAGAACAAAGTTAGATTCATATTCACATCTACATACAGCTTATCTACACACAAACATGTACATATCACATATACTGTACTCGCTTACACATAATCATATACATATACACATACTCCCATACATAACTATTTACTCAGTTTTACAGCCGGAAAATAAGCAATCAACATTTCAATGTTATTTTATTTTTTTTTTTTTTTTTATTCTGCCTTTTAAACTCCAGCTTTCATCCTGACTCAAAGCAGCCCACCCACGTTCAAAAATTAAATTCTGTTCTTTATTTCTATTAACATTTTTTTCATGAACCCACTGATACTTCAAAAACATTTTGAAACGTTTAATCGCTTTCTTTTTGTAGCTTTAAATATATATGTGTTTTCCCGTCATGATGATGATGATGATGATGATGATGATCCCCTATATCACTAAACATTATGGTTAAAAGACAAATATAAAACTCTGAGCTGTAAACTGACATTCATGAAATAATGCAACCTCCTTAAAACACCAAAATAAATGAAAATCTGACTCTTCTTCCTCCTCATGAGATCTACATAAGTCACATTGTTGGATGCTCCATTTTTTAAAGCATTTTCTTCATAGGCAAGAATCTGCAACATACCTTTTGATTTGTACATAATGATAGTTTTCTTCTCCATTTATGAATCATATTCCTCTTTCAAACATTAATTCAATAAACAAAGGTTCATCCTTCATCAAAATATTTCTATTGTACTGTAACACTTGGCTTTGGATTTCATAACAGGATTCTGGTTGATGATGTTGGTATTGAAACCAGCTGACTATGACTTCTTCCAAAAAACCTGATAAATATGGAAATGACTTTGTCTTTAATATCGTGAACTGAGAAGCGGTTATCTGAAGGTGAGGATCGCGGTAACGTTCTTTATGGGACAGAGGATGAATGCACATCAGTAACTTTTAAAATAAATGTAGGTGTGAGGGATGCTTTTAATGCAGAGTTGAGTGCTTTAAGGTTTAACAGTTTAAGTCCACCATGTCTGTAATCATTATATAGATAAGCTCTTTTAATCTTGTCTGGTTTACCACCCCATAATAAACTGAACACATACTGTTCATATATATGTAGGGTAATGACATGAGAATATAGATAAACTGAGGGACTAAAGAGTTTATCACTGTTTCCCATATAAAGTTAAATTAATTATTCTTCAGACTTCTAATTTTTTGTCAACTACATATAGTTTTCTATCGAAGTTTTCCTTTGTAATGTATGTAATGTAATGTTTTTAGGGATATGTATACCGAGGTCATCTGACCATTTTAATGGCAGATCAGAGACACAATTCATAATGCGGTACATTTATCATAGTCGGCTTTCAGTCCAGAGATAACAGAAAAGTTATTTAGCTCTTCAACTAATGCATTAAAGGATAAAACAGTTGGCTGAATGTGAAAATTAACATTATCCGCTTACATCCAAATTGTTGATTGTAGACTATTTATTCTTAGACCTTCTATTTTCTTATTCATTCTTAATTGTTGGGCTAAAATTTCTATTGCTATAATAAATAGATGATAAATTAATAGATATGCAGAAAGTGGACATCCTTGTTTCAGTCATCTGTCTGCATAATTGTGTCAGAAAAAAGCCACTGTTTATTATTTTACACTTTGGGCTACTATACATTACATTTATCCAACTTATTGATGAATCTCCAAAGTTAAAATATTTTTAACATTTATAAATTAAATCTAAACGTACTTTATCAAAATCTTGATGTGTTTGAATTCACACATCGTCATGTATTTGTTTCTCAGGGTTCAACATGTTTCTCTTTTCAATTGAGACTTTAAATTAGACGGTTAAAGCAGCTATAATTCATATTTTTATAATAACATATGTTGGTCGTGGCGACCGCAGCTCTGACGGCTTTATGGAGCTTTACAGCAAGTTTCAGCTAAATGATTTTTAGGGAACATTTAACTTTAAACCCCCATTTAGCATTTATAAGCAGTGTTGGGCCGTGGCTACAAGTTTGGCTATCAGCAATGATTAGTGATTATCAAAGATAATCATTAATCAATAGGGAAAAAGATAGCCAATTCAGTCTCAAAGTGTACTAATCTATCAATTTGGAACTTTGATTAATAATTAACTTGATAACTATAAACAAAATCACCATATCAATAGCTAGTTATGGTTGAAGGATTTGGAGTTCTTTACAGAGCAGGTTGGCAAAACTCATTCTTGTGCAACATTAAAACAGACAACAGGTATATCCAAAAGCATTTATTTCACAAAAAGGTAAAAGAGCAAAACACACAATATTAATCTAGCTAAGTGTACATATATATACATATAAGTGTATGTGTATGTGTGTGTGTAGGGAAGACAATAGCAAGATGGCTGCAGTCACCTGGTGACTGAGCACATGGCATGCCGACACTTTGGCTGATAAAGGGAACTACAGAGATAAAAGGCCAGACCATGTGGTGTCTTGAACCAAAGTTTGCCAAACTAGGTTTTAACCTCTTAACTGTGTGGTTCTCTATTCAAGGCCAGTTGGTGTATGCTAAAAGTGCCAGGGTAAAATGAGGTTAGTTGCATGCAAGGCCTAGTTACTGGATGTAACATATGTTAAGCATGCTAACATTAACCTAGCAGTGTGGCTATGCAGTAACCTGACTATAGGCAACAAGGACATCACAACAACATTTCAATGTATAACCTTAACCAAATCAATACATGTACAGTACATTGTTTGAGTTAAACATTCTTGCTTAGCCGTGCTATGCTACACTATGTTGCTAGGCTATGCCCAGTTGTTACCAGTCCATGAAGGAAGAGATGCTTCGTGGTGTTCTGCTTCTCAGCTGGTGAATCCATGAAAGAGACAGGGTTTGTCTCCAAAGCTGAAAGGATGCAGGATTTGCTGTGTAGGTCTGGTGCTCCAGTCGTGCAGGTCAGAGGGCCCAGGTCAAGTCCTCTCCACACAAGAGAGCAGAGAGCTGTGAGGAGAAAGAGGAGCTGAGAGCTGCTCCCTCAGCAGCTGGAGGAGAAAGAGAGAAAGATAAGAGGGGAATCTCTAGTTTTGATAACCTGGATCCATGGGTGGAGCTTCACACTTTGGGTGCGAACCCCCAGGGTTTAGGTTTCTTGGAATCTTGAAACATGTGGTAAACTGTGGTCCACATGTAGTCCCAACAGCAGGATACAACAAAGTAGTAAAAGACAGTTGTAATAGTATAAAATATGTCTTTATAGGAGAGGTTGTAATTGTTGACAAACAAATGTACATCTATAAATTAGAGCTGCAACTAACAATTATTTTCATTATCGATTAATCTGCTAATTGTTTTTTCTCAGATTAATTGTTTTGTCTATGAAATGCATTTTACTTGCATTGTTTTGTTGTACATAGAAATGAGTTTTGAAATATTGTATATTGTAATATTGTGTTTGGCCCATTTATAGATCGCCTGTAGCGCCTTCTTCTACCTTAAAGACTAAAGGCTGCATTGTGTCAAATGCCCCCAGAGGGCCCCATTGTATAAACTGAACCAATTTTCTTTACTATTGGTGAATTTATTATGTATGTTTACAACCATAAGAGTTCAGTATCCCATTTGTTTTTGTATTGGAGGAGCATTAATTTATATGTATATTAGGAGGGGTTGCTGACGTCCTCTGATTAGTGGGATGGTGCCATTTGTCCGTATGAATTTTGCCTGATGAAGGTATGAGGACTGAAATGTGTTTTGTGTTTTGTAAAAGTGAGTTCAAGTGATGGACAGTGTGCAGGATTCTTTGGTTTTCTTTTCCAGTCTACAAAACATCTGAAAATAGCGAGAAATGCCCGTCCTTAATTTCTTAGAGCCCAGAGACCTGCTGGATCAACAGTCCAAAACCCAAAGAATTTGAGTTTACTATCATGTATGACACATAAAAGCTTCAAAACTTCACATTTGAGAAGCTGCAGCCAGCAAATATTTAGTATTTTTGCCTTTAAAAAAAAAAGCAAATGATCCAATCATCAAAATATTTGCAGATTGATTTTCTGTCAATCAACTAATTGTTGTAGCTTTGAAAATGGCCTTAAATCTGCTTATAATTGCATTATAGTGTGTTATAAACCATTTAATGCTAAAAAGGGGGATTTAAAGTAGTTTTACTCTGGTTAATTCAAATGAGAATATAAGTGCAGCCTGTTCTGGCTGAAGCACTGCTTTTCCTTTCACATTACATTATTATATTATATTCACTGAATAACTTCAGTTCAAAATGACCTTCCCCATCTCCGGTTAATGCTGCGGTCTTTGTTCTCCTCTCACCAGGTTTGTGAAAAGCATCCCTGCTGTAAATAAAAAGCTTTGTACGATTCCAGATAGACTGTATTTATTGTGCAGACTGTGGCACGGAGGTGTTGGTTCAGTTGTGGTTATTTTTCAGGCCAAAGCTTTGTGATGATTCATCGTTCATCCTGTTTGTGAGGTTCTGTTGGCGAACACTCTGTTCTTCTTTGCCAGTACAGCATGCTGGTCTTTTTATTTTCCGGGGTTTTAACACATTAAGCCAATGATCCAGCAGTATTACCGTAACACTAAGCCTTTGACACGGACTGTTCATAATTACTCTTCATATTAACGGGGTGCTGATGTGGTGTTTAGAGTCACATGAGAACATGGATGTTATTTCTTGGTCTTTGATTTGACTCTAATGCGTGTTTTTGTACATTCGACAAAATTACACATATGAAGGCTCAGATAGGATTTGAACCCACAACCTTTGAGCTACATCACCTCTTACACAGAGATTAATCTGGAGTTTAAATGTGAACATAAACTGATTAGAATAATGATACTAAACACGAAGAATGACTCTCATCACTCTACATTATTTGCAGTATCTTACATGTGGGTGGGCCGGCTCCATCGAACATGAATTTGATTATTTTACATGCATTTTTCCTAAACATAGGTTTATTTTGCTGTCTGGTACTACTGGAGACAAATTTCAATTGGCATTAATTCAGTTAATTTATTCCAATTAATTAGGTTAACATAAATAATCTTTTATGGAGCTGAACATGCAAAAATGTGAAATAATCTACAGACAAACAAACAATTCAGCATATAGATGAAACCAGCGTGTGATTCATGTATTATTCTCATTACTGGGGTGTCAGAGTTAATCATGGAGGACAGATGAAGGTATTGTTATTAAGTCTTAAAACACTTGTGTGAAATTGGTTGTGAATGTAGCTTCTGTCCGACCTCCACAGTCTGGATGTGAAAGTGTTGTTTGTGTGGAGTTGCTCATTAAAGCTGCAGGATTCGCTTTCAGTCATCAAACTCCAGGATTTCTGTCATTGTAATCACGATTTCGTACAAACACATGATTCTGTAAAAGTGCAATTTCAGCCAGGAAACATGACGCTAGCACAGAGCTAACAGAGATCTGTGGAATTGCTCCGTCTTTAGTGGTCCCTGGTTGGTCCTCCGTTGTCATGGCAATGTGATGGAAACATGAAGATTTAACGGAGATACTGCATACGCATGGAGCCGTCTGTTCAAACTGGAACACGTGTAAGTTTTTTAGATTATAAACTTTATTTTAATGATGAGTATATTTTCAGCACATAAGTGTCTCTATGGGACAGATTTCCTCTCAAAAGTGCCTAAAAAGTAAAATCCTTTGCAAACATTACTGTGTTATATGGCGGTTTACAAGTGAGGCACCATTGCAGTGATTATCTATTTCCGTCTACAACCCCGATTCATTTATATGAACAAAATGTTTTCAATACTAAATGAATATTAAATATTTAATTGAGTTCAAACGGAGCACATCTTAACTCTTAGCTCTTAGAAATGATTGTAGATGAACAAGTGACTCCTAAACACTCGTAGGAGACTGAGAGCATCTTAAGAAGCTGCAGGAGAACACACAAAAATTAATTCAACAATTGATTTGCCAGTTTGTATGTATACAGTATATTAATCTCCCGTTTGAAATGAACCTTCCCTGGTGGTATATTTTCAGATATTTTTGTATCTTCTCTTTTCTTTATATTTATGATGTGTGTCTTGTTTGTCATACAGCAAGTCTACCATAGAAATGATGACAGAATAAAACTTATAGGGACGTCCACTGCTTCATTTTGTTTTAATCTGATCTTCAGATTCTTCAATGTCTGCCTCAAGCAGCCAAATTGATCAAAATTTAAACTGGCATCCACCCAGGAGCGTGGACTATAAAGACTTTAGACTGCTAACTGCACATTAAGCTTAATTTTCATACTGAACAATTTCAAGTTTAAAACGTGTTTGTGTTGTGTGTATTTTCATCATATAGCATGTCTTGCAGACAGTTGACATCCAAAGCCTGATATATCTTATTCCTCCGTTGTTGTCCAAAAACTATTAAAAACACATCAATGAGCCGCACCGCTGCACTGGGTCACATGTTCCTTCATCCATGAAGACGGTGGTTACTGTAGCTTGTTTGGTTCCAAAGAGTAGAAACATTGATAAGATAGTAACGCTCAGGAATGAGGTTCCTAGTAATGCAGAAGCCACCGAGCGTACGAGGGAAAGCGTTTCTGTTTACAGCTTCGCTAGCTTGTTGTGCTACACATCACAATCTCTTGACTCTCAAAGAACTTCAGTACAAAGTCAAGACGTTGTGAAATGTAGCACAACAAGCTAGCGAAGCTGTAAACAGAAACATGTTTGTGCAGTGGCGGGTTACTATCTTGTTGCTATTTTTACTCCTTGGAGCCGTTTCTAAACAAACTAACGTGATCAAACTCTTCATGTATGAAGGAACACGTCACCCAGTGCAGCGGTGTGGCTCACTGACGTGTTTTTAATAGTTTTTGGACATTAACGGAAGGAATAAGATATATCAGACTTTGGATACACACATAATACTTAGTAGATCAGTTCATCGGTGGTTTGGATCCAAACATGAGATTTGTTGACAAGAAATATAGCAAATCACCAGATATATCCTTTACAGGAAATTATTCTGAAAATCTTCTGAAACTGTTTTAAAGCCAAACTAACTCAACTGTAACTCAAATAACTGCATTTGTTTTCCCTTATAATTAGTACCAAATTAAGTTGTTGCACTCAATAATTGTCAATATCTGAACATAGCTTCAGTTTACTGACGTCATGTCTGGGTTATGACATTCTCAGACGTCCAGCAGTTACCTCTCGGCACCGTGTGGGGCCGCCAGCATGCGAACATTTCCCACGGCTGATGTAATACAACTTCCTTTTTGATTTTGATTCAGTTACTTCAAAGGCAAAAGTCCTTTTTACAAGAGCGAGAGAGAGAACCACCTGCAGGGCTGTCTCACCCTACAAAGTGTGTTCACAAATGCGTCTGAAAGAAAAGTGTGTGAGAGCGTCTGAATTTGTATTAGTGTGTGGGAAAGAGAATAAGTGTGTGTATGTGAGTCTTGTAGAAACTCTCGCTCCTCATCTCTGACATTTCCAGGTCACTCAGTTATAAAATGGCTTCTCAGTCTCCCGCCCCCTCTCTCTTCCTCTTTTCCCTCTCTTTCCTCCCTCTCTGCCTCTCTGTTTTTACCTCTCACCATCTCTTGGAGGCAGGGAGGAGTGTGAGGAAGAAGGAGAGTGGATAAAAAAACAAGATTAAGAGGCTGAAGAAGGGAAAGAAGAGTTTTCTGCAGAATGCATCAGTGTCTGACAGGAAGTCTGGTGTCTCATGACGAAATTTAACTCATTGTCTTTGACCTCACTTGTTGTATTCTGTGATGTCGTTGTGCAGTAGAGAAGAGCTGATTCACTTTTACACTCAAACCCTTTATAACATTAATGATGACCATGTTCCATTCAAGTGTCACATCGACCTCACAGCATTGATTCATTTGACATGTGTTGTTTGGTGTGAGGTAGGTTTGGGGAGACACAATTAAGTAGAAGAAAAACAACTCAGTTGGCAGTGTATTGGGTGCATCTGGCTAAAATAATGCAGTCTAACACAGAATCCACACAGGAAGCAAGATGTGAGTGGCACGTAAGCAGTATTGATCTATCTATTGTTCTGTCTGTTCAACACACACCAGCTCCGACCAGCGTCTTTGTCCACAGAGACAGCCGTCTGTCTGAGAGGAACTAAGAGGACAGCAGTCGGCCAAACAAGCTGACTGATGGAGGAAATTTACTGAATCAGAATAGTTTTCACGTAAGCTCCAGAGGAAGAAATTGACAGTGTTTGTATTTATGGATTTACTGATTTTATTTCTCCGCCAACTAGCAAGCGAGGGGAATCTGCCAGGGAAGCTCATATCAACAAGGGGACCGATAATAAGTTCAGAAAATATAAACAGCAGGAGCTTTGTGTGATTTAAACAGCTGTCTATGCAGATTACACTTTACTAAGCGGAGGCAAAGGGAAAAAAATAGAGTCAGAGCGTAAAAAAACTGTTCTGTGAGATGCACAAGTGACGCTTCATCAAAAACTTTCATGTGGATTGGACGTAGGGTGACGACCCACTGAAGCAGACCTGTAAACGTTCTCGTTTTTCCCATGTTTCTCCCATATTTTCAACCCCTCTCCTCACCGTGCTCCCGTTTCGTAATCTCCCCCGTAAATCTCTTTTTTACAGTTATACAGAATCCTAATTGGCCTAATCAAGTTGTTTCAGTTAGATCCATAGACTTGGATATACACTATATACCAACAAAGCCCTGCTATGCCCACATCCATCCACAGGTGGCAGCAACCAGCATCCTTGTCCCTGTCTTCTTCTTCTTCTTCTTCTTTTTGAAAAGTCACATCGATTATTAGGCAAACAGTGCAAAAATGGAGAACGAAATAGGAGATGCCAGCAAAAAAAACATCTATGTAAATATTCAGCCTGGTCGTCAGAATAAAATGTTGGCACTGTACGTTTCTGCAAACCACAGAAACCTTGATTATCTACGTTTCAACACGTGTAATACGTAGCATATTAACATTTCAACAAAATGTATCATCTCAACATTTCTAAAGTGACGTAGTTCACATGTGATCTATATGAGTTGATCTTTCCTCTATAGGAGGAGGAGGGGCAGGTGGATGGTTATTAAGTTTCCACCTCGAAACCAAAACCAATGTCCGCTTCCTGTTTCAACCGACAAAGGCGGGAGTTTTTAGCGAGACGTCAGGACATTTGCAGCTGTTTTTCTGGCGAGAAAACCGGCTTTTTTTAGTGAGACATCGGCCGGTTTTATTTTATTTTTTATTTTAACCCAAACCATGATCTTTACCTAACCCTAACCAAGTGGTCTTTGTGCCTAAACCTAACCAGACCTTAACCACGGCGTTGTCCCACCATAAAACATCATTATTCAATGAGTAGAAATGTTAATATGCTATGTTTGTAGAAATGTTGATATGATACGTATTTCACGTGTTGAAACAGAGATATTCAACGTTTCTGTGGTTTGCAGAAACGTTCAATGCCAACGTTTTCTTCTGGCGACTGGGTTGAAATATTTAAGTACTTGGGAGACTATTTTCCCATTCCTGACTAACAACCATTTGTTTAGAAAGGTGTGAAGGGTGGGCTTTAGTGTTAGTTACAGTGGGAAAAATTATGTTAACCAACAAGCGAGGTCGGTCAAACATAAGTCTGCCCAAGAAGCCACAAAGGGTGGGCAGTAAAGGCACCTGATGATTAGACCTCTGGAGCCAAGAGGAAACTCTTTTCATCATGTAAAACTTATGGTCAGGTGGGGTCCTGGAGAATGTCCCTTATTTTCAAAGCCTGATGTTGACAGATATGCACTGAAGGTGGCATGATGCGATGCATGATGCCCCCATTCAAGACATTGTGCGATTCTAGGCAACACAGTACTGACTAGTGGCAGGAAAAAAGGGCGGGGAAATTCGTCAGGAAGTGATGCAGCAAAACTGACAGAGTGGCTTGGTGGTGAACCAGGAAACTGCAGGAAAATGTTGGTGGAGGAGAAAATAATTGCTGCCATTTCCCTTTTATACGACCCTTAGCTACCAGATTACAAGGACAAAAGAAACGCAGCTGGCACAAAGTAATGCAAACTGTCGGAGAAAGCAGTGAGTTTAAACAATGCTTGCTAAGAAATGCTAACAGGCTAAAAACGGATATTACCAGGAAACACAAGCGGCCCTTCCTTGTTGACATTGTGATGTAAATATCTCCATGTCCTTGTCGACACCATAGCGATGAGTGAGAGTTGGTGGAGTCGATGTTGGATGATTTGTTTGCTTCCATTGGGTCTTCACCGTAATACAACAACCCTTCAATAATATCAGCCCTTATATTTATTATATACTGTATCATGTACTGCTATCATCTGTCACCATTAAAGGCTCAGAAGAAGTTTGATTAATAGTTATTTTGATCACATTTTGAAGCTTTAACACAAAATGTTACTTTGCTTTGATTCTACATTAGAAATTATGTTATTATACTTAAATAATAGTAAAATGGTGTAAACTATAGTTCTGCATGTTTGTGACAACATTAAGGATGTTACAGAACTTAAAGTTCTGATGTGAAAGATAAATCAAATTGAACAAAACAGCTGCAGAGTTTGTGTGAAATATAAACTGCAAAATGGAGCCAGCGTGAAGAACTGAATTATTTCTCAATGAATTTTGCAGACAGCTTTACTATTTTAATTTCAGTGGTTCTCAGAATGAGTCTCTTCAAAGAAATGTTTTTCAGCCACAGGCATCATTTAACAAACAGAAATAACTTCTGCTGTCTCTGTTTGAAACAACAAAGCAGCAGCTGAGTGCCTGTCTGTGTTAAACAAATTGATTTCTGTCGTTTTTTCAAGCTTCTTGTGTTGCTTTTGGATCGTCTGTCTCAAATAAAAAGAGAGTAAAAACTTTTAACTTCATGCCAGTTATTTTCCATTGCTGCTGTTGTCTAAAGCGAGTCATGATACAGGAGGCTTCTGTAGTTCAGAGAAAAGTAATGCAAGATTTGTGAAATACCTGCTGTGTTTCTGTGTTCTTTTAACTCTATTGAAGATTTACATGCAAAGCAAATTTAATGACATTTAAACATTTAATTGTACCTGATAAAGATCTGACAACTGAAATGCTGTTGATAATTTATGTAATAACATGGGAATCTCTGCTTCCTTCACAGTCAAGAGTTTTTGATCCTACACTTGTCAATAGTAGTCGTAATTAGGGATGTGCAGAGAGCCCTGTATTTGTATCTGTATTCATTGAGGCAGCAAAATTATTTGTATTTGTATTCAAATAAAAGTGGAAAGAGGCTTAAAAATCCTGCTTTTGTTTTTATTACACTTTTAATTTTAGAAAATTAAAGTGTTACAATAAGTGTTCATGAAGCTTGTTCATGTGTCAGTAGCTCAGCTTTATCTGGGGAACTCCCCCAACTCTGGGAATGATGTCCAAATTAGGAAATATGCGTCATGTAGCAGGTGGATGTGACTCCCCTCATTCAGACCTGCTGACAGACATAACAGTGGAGCAGAGGACAGAGACTGAGATAGTGATGTAACCGACCTGCACGCTGGTATTTGACATGTTTGATTTTTCTTCCTGAAAACAAATAATTTTTAAAATATTTGTATGAAACAAATATTCATAAAAAAACCCCACTATTTGTGCTTTGCCGAATAACGTATTTGTATTCGGGCACACCCCTAGTAGTAACAGAAGTTTCCTTCCAAATATAGTGGAAATTTTAACCAAAATTTTAACCAGAACCTGATTAACAAAAGGCTAAAAGCATGCTCTGCTCTGAGCCTCTGTTTCTATTAGTTAGCAAGCCTAATGCTACCTCCGTGACTTGGTTGAAAACAATTTTATTTTAACATTACCCTGTCCGTATATTTATTACAGAAAAACACAATTGGGCAAGTAACACAGAGGTTAGATTTTTGTTTTAAGTATGTTTAATTTGTAAGAGAAAAGTTTTTACAGTTGAGAATGAGAGAAAACTGATGAGTTTGAAAAACACGATGCTATCTCAGGTAAAAAGATCCAATAAAGAGCAGGACAGAGCTGCTAACATTAGCCTATAAACTCTAAAAACACAGCTTTTAGCATCCAACTGGCTCCCCAGTTTTCTTTCTAATGTAACCTGTAACCCCACAGAATAATGTAGTTAGCTAATTGATATGCTGTTTGGCTCACGCTAGGTTATTTCTGTAGGTAGTAAGCTAGTTTGCAAATGTTTGCAACTTATGTTTGAGCAGACAAACACAGTTTTTTTTGTATTTTTATTAATCTCTGTTCGGTTTTGACAACTTGTGACTGGACCATTGCAAAACATTTTAAAGTGTAAAAAACATGAAAGAAACAAACCAAACACTCGTAGCCAACAACTCTTTAAAATGTGACATATTCATGATAATTTTTCATGCAAACATGAAGTTTAGTTCATCAGTTTTTGAAAACCAAATGATGAACTAACCAGTTCAGTTAGTTTGTGTGGGTCAAAGCAGGTCATCACAGCACCACTTGTTACACTTTGTTTCATCTCATTAAGAGACCTCTGATGCTCTTCTGCCCAAGTCCAACTAGCAGTCTCTTTGCCATGCCAAGAAGACTGCAGACCTCACTGGAATTGGTTCAGGCAGCAGCGTCATGAAGCACCTGAATCTTCTTGGGATCAGGAGAAAATCCATCTGAGAATGCGTACCGGAGGAAGTCCAGACTGGTTTGTACATTTGAGCACTTGGCCTTGTTGAGAGTCAGGTACTTCTCCTTCAGTCACTGAAACATTGCCCTGAGAGCTTGATTATGGGCAGCCCTCATTCTGCCAAACACCGCAGTGTCATTACTTATGTTGATAACTCCTGGGATGCTATCCAGGATTTGTTGAGTGGCATTTTGGAGCACCTCTGCAGCCGAGGAAACTCCAAAGCTCAGTCTTTTGTAACGTTGCAGTCCTACATGAGTGGAGAATGTGATATGTCGCGAGGATGGCTCTATTTCTAGCTGATGATACCCAGCTTTGAGAAGAACCTGGCTCTACTGTCTGGCTCCTGTCATCTACTGTAGGTGTCAGATGTCGGTACTCTTCTGTGATATTGTGTGACTAGAGGAACATTTTTCCTTATATGCAACCTGACTTGAAAGTCATTCAATTTGCCCACCCCATGAAAGAGGTCTGCATACTCAGTGAAGAGATCATCTACTGCATTCACTTCTATCTGGTTTGAGGTCCCAGTAGTCCCAGTTGACTGGCAGTGTCATTACTTCCTTGTTGTCCTTGGATTCTACCAGCGAGGTGAGTTTTCCAACGGCAGGCAGTGGGGTCCGTGAATCCCTCTCAATCCCTCTCACTCTCTTATAAGTTGTTTCATCAATGACATTCACAGCTGTCCCTGTATCAAGCGTCACTTTTCTATCGCAGTCACTAACTTTTACCTTTGCATGTGGGAGATTTGCTTTTGGTCAGGAAGTTGTGTGAAGATACTCCTCAGACAACTCTGTGTCTGCATTACTTGTTGCTTGAGATGCGATGCCACTGTTCCCACTGTTGTGTACTATATGTTGACCTGCACTTCAGAGCAACAGCATTTTGCAAAATGTCCTTGTTTTCCACAAGCGTTGCCCCATGCCGGGCACAGCATTCCTTCACGGTGGGGAAAGGTACCAGAGCAGTTGTAGCATCTTTTCTTTACAGCTCCCCTTCCCACATCTACAGGCAGAACATCTTCTCTTGGATTTCCTTGAGCTGCACTTTGTTGTCTTTGTTCCTTTCCTGATTCTTGACTCTCAGAAAGTGCCATGGTTCTGCTGAGGGAGAGCTCAGTCAACATCATCTCTGGCTTCTGTAGCACTTGTTTATTACATGTGCACGTTTGAATGATCATAGTTTTGATCTCTCTTCAGCTTTGCATGATAGGAGTCAAGTGTTTCCCCTGCTAGTTGTTTAGCTTCTCTGAATTTGTAAGTCTCATTGGCTGTGTTAATTTTAGGGGAAATGTACTCAGTTTGTCTTTTGCACATTCATCGTCCTTTGCTTCCCTGATATTGGTGAGGTACACCTGTACACCTTCCGCTGCATAATGCAGAAGTATTGCATGTTTTCTTGTATCCTCCTTTATATCTAGAGCTATTATAAAGTTATCAAAGCACTGTAACCACTTCTTCTAACAGACAGATGAGTTCTGATCTTCACTGGTATCGACGGCAATGCAGCAGCCATGTTTGTGGTAAAAGAAAAGTTAAATCCTTGTCACCAGTGTAAAGTTCCAAAATCAAACTCCAACACAGCAAATAGTTTTAAATTCTTTAGTGAGCTTATTGAATTTCAGGGGTACCGCAGCCATCTCTGGGCTCTAATAGTCTTGCAGTTTTTCAAGCATACAACAACAATGAGCCGAGAGTGCCCCCTCGTGGACAAAATAACACTTTCAAATTACAACATAAGAAACATCACATGCATTATAAGCCGTAAACATTACAGCTGACAATCACTGATGTTGTTGCATCAACAGAATAATAAAAACAGACAAAGCTGCTGCAGATTTTTTTTTTTTTACTCGCACATTCAGCATGAGTGAAAAAAAGCCAATATAAGAGATGAGATTATGCATTTTGTATACAGTGGTACATTAGCTTACTACACACACATTTCTATGTAGGGGAAGTAAGAAAGAGTGTGTGTCAGGGAAACCGGTTGGAGGAGGGGGAATACACAATTTGTTGTGCTTAGAGCTGAGATGCTGAAAT
Source organism: Thunnus thynnus (assembly GCF_963924715.1). Lineage (NCBI taxonomy): Eukaryota > Metazoa > Chordata > Actinopteri > Scombriformes > Scombridae > Thunnus > Thunnus thynnus. The sequence continues at coordinate 22,939,728 of NC_089529.1, forward strand.
CAGCGAAAACATTTTTGCTTCAGAAGAGTTTTGCTCCCGTTTACGTCTGCTTTCACGGCACATTCCCTCTGGAACAGCTGAGAGGGACGCAGGCAGCTGTAATTGGTTTGCTTCACCTGCTGAGACTCATGCGCACACACACACAAACACACAAACGCACAAACACAGGTGACAGGTAAACAAAACTGTCATGATGATGAGACGGCGCTGTTTAAACAGTCAGCTGACTCCTGAAGCAGCCGAGTCAAACACAGAGCTGCTGCTGGATTCCTGCTCCGGAAGGATGAGGGTGATGAAATATTTAGCCACGCTGCTTGTTAAATACACTCATAGTTACAGAAAGCTTTTTAGCTGAAGCCAAATTACAGTAGGTGGTTTGTAATATCACCTGCAGTCATGAGTTTTATGAAGTGACCTAGAATTTATTTGTGCTGGTCGACTCTGTGGGTGGGCGCAAGATGTTTTCTTGTATTTTCTGATAAAAAACACTCCCCAGGCTGTGGTCTGATTATTGAAGGGAAATTCTTCACAATGGCTAAATTTGAACATGCTCCACCTGCACACGCTATCACAGAGAAGGTGTGCAGGGCTGCATGTGAGGCAAAATATCTACCAGCTGCTTCCCACATTGACTTTTGAGAGGAAAACAATATTAATACACAAAAATAATCTTGATTGGGCTGCCCAAATAAATTCTAAACATGTACAATGCAGTCATCACATGAGGCAGCTAAGTTGAGGTGCGTTTTTAAAAAAAGCATAAGTAATAAATAATCTATATTATGATTTATTTTGTATATTTTTAGATGCACCAATATGGAAAAAAGAGACTTGAAGTGTGAAAAGATGTTCTGGTTTTTGCATTAGGGCTGCAACTAACCATTATTTTCATTATTGATTAATCTGTCTATTATTTGCTCGATTCATTTGGTCCATAAAATGTCAGAAAATGGTGAAAAATATCAATCACTATTTCCCAAAGCCCAACGTGACGTTCTCAAATATCTTGTTTTGTCCCTACCAAGAGTCCCCAACCCACATATATTCAGTTTACTGTCATAGAGAACTAAAGAAACCAGAAAATATTCACATTTAAGAAGCTGGAATCATTGAATTTGGAAAAAGAAAAGAAGACTCAAAACAATTATGAAAATATTTGTGATTGATTTAATAGTTGACAACCAATCAATTAATCGAATAATTGATGCAGCTCTATCACAAACTGTGTGAAATACAAACCTTTACTCATCTGTCAGACGCATGTAATACTTGTGACAAAAAAAAAAACAGTTGAAGCATATTACTGTGTTTTCCGCGAATTATATAATCTGAGAAGGACGTTTAGTGGCTGCGTGAATTATGATTGTTGTCTGTCAGGAGCAAATATGCGGCAGCTACCACGGCTTGAACAATGAAGTACTTTAAAGTGTAATCCCAGCGACGGCTGCCAGATGTTCCAGCTGACTCCCATTCAAAAAGCCTCAACTTTTCAAATACTAATCAATCATTGTCTTCAATGAGTGATTATGGTTTCAATCTCTACATTCAGGCTGTCTAATAAGTGTGCTGGTGTCCATTTTGGAAATTATTGCTCCGTTGATAAGATTTGAAGACTTATAGTAGCTTTGATGTCTGCCGTTGATTGACAGCTGTGATTGACAGTTGGCTCACCTGCTGCTCTCCTCGGCCCTGTGCCCTGTCAGCACAATTTAGCTAAAGTAGCTAATGTTAGCCCAGGTGTACAGCGCTCGTTGTTCCCAGTAAGCTAGCGTTAGCTTGGGTCCGAGGTAGTGGGGCGTGTTTCTAGAGCGCGAAAGGTAACAATGTGCACTCCTTATTTGGAAGGTCCAATGCAAACCAGCAGGTGACGTCACACCTCGCTACGTCCAGCTTTAGATACACTCTTTGGGAGCAAAGGTGGAAGTAGTGTGATGTTCTTATAGCACAAAACCAGTTAGAGAGGAGGCTGTGTTGGATGGATGGGTCTTTAAACAATGATCAACATCTTTCCCAAACTTTAGACAAATAGTTGAGGAAGTAGATCAGACAACATTCTTACAGTAAGAAGTGATGTGAGTATTGGGAGGTGGTGACAGATGACCTATTTTATAGTTTAGTTTGGATGAGTTGTTGGTTACTATTAATAATGTGGGCTGCAGTGTTATCAAGTGCATAATTAAACCAGTAAATCAATGAGACACAGATGTACAGTAAGCAGTACGGCTGGTATGATTGGAAACAGGGTTGCATTAGAAATAAGAAACCCCCCCTTCATGCCTGTGAAAGTGTTTTTTATTATTACAGCTGATATTGGGCTCATAGGAGCAATATGAGCAGACTGTTTTATTAGCAAACAGATCAATGTCTTCCAAGCTATTAAAAACCTTTTAGGATGTGTTGAGCTTCATTATGCACTTCCTGTGTCCATATGTTTCGTCTCATCTGTTGAGCCTCCGGGGAGCTGACGTGTGGTGAAAGAGATTACTGACGCTGAGAGGGAGATTTTCCTTTGCGGGTTTTGCATGAAATGCAGTGTTTGGACATAATTAAACATTCAAAAGCTGAAGGTTTAGCTTGTCTGATGTGGCTTCAAAAGCTACAATCACAAACTGGGATTGAAGCTCTTATGAGCTGCATGAATCAACACAATTATCTCTTCATGGACACAGAAAAGCTGGTATTTTAAAAGAGCGAATTAAAGCTAAATCTACTTTTCAGAGCTAGTAAATTATGTATGCGTCTTATAAAGGATTTTTAAAAAACAATGGTTTTTCTAATATTGTTTAATTAAGATTTATGTTTTTAGCGGCCTTTAACGAACACCATTTCCCATAAGCCCTAGATCAGAAGTCAGTAATTTCGTTCAAACATGTGCTGTTTTACGGGCACAGTGAAAAAACAACCCAATATATTTTTATATATTTTGTTTGTTTACTTCTTTTAATTCATTCAGGAGTCAAACTAATTTAAAAAACAGTTTTAGGGTTGTATCTGAAGGCAATAATCATAACTTCCATTATGAAGCGACGGCAAACAGAGAGACAGCATCTTATATTGATCGTGATTTGGCAAAAAAATGACTCATAAACATGAAATATACATGAGATTAGAAATGTAATTGATAGCTTATTCTCACACAATAAGCAGTGGCCTGCTTCATGTGTGGTTGAAGGAAAGTAGTCATTGACACAAATCTGTTCTGGTCAGACAGGACAAATTATGTAATGTAGCTACGTGTGTTATTCATCTCGTCCGTTCATAAGATGTTAACAGGTCATATTTTTTGGATGTACGTGGGCCTTGTGTTTACATTATTAGATTTATGAAGAGTGAACTTCAGCTTTGTTATGAGGCCAAGTATTTTTGTTGGAGGGCCAAATTTGGCCCATGGGCCATTATTTGCCTACCACTGCCCTAGACATTCATGGGCTAATGCAGCGTTCATGTCATATTGGAGTTGCTGTTATTACACAGATCAACCTCCAGGTTGTAATTACAGCTGGGAAATGTGGATTTTTCTAAAAGCTCCAGTATATCTGACTTTGCACTTTGCACAAAACTGGATGAAAAACCAAACAAACATGGACGCCTCACCTCAGCCAAAATCCATCGTTCAATGTAATTAGACTTAAATTTAATGGATATAATATACATTTGTATTTCAATATTTAAACCTTTATATGACCAACTCAGCTATCATACAAACTTCCCAAGTTATCAGATGATGCGAACGCTCCCAAGTCCATAACATGGGAAGCTTTCTGATCCTTCACATCCATCTGACATAATGTGAACACGGTTTATACGTCACGGTTTGATAGAAGAGGAGAGTCGACGGGTCGCTGCGAGTTCAGACATGTCTGTAATACCAGCAGGACAAAGAGGAGGTGTTTACAGTTAGTAAGTTGAAAAAAAATAACGTGAGAAGAAAGCGTTGGGGAGTTTTATTGTTATGAATGAAACCAAGTTATGAAGTAACAGCGCCGTCATGCTGGTAAATTTTCATGTGGGCTGTAGTTATTTCTGTGCTCACAAAGTAATTGTTGTTTAACTTTGTTAAAGGAGACATATTTATATTCTGGGACTCTACTGAAATATCTTTGTGTGACTTAGAGTTAAAAACTCTATAAACTTATTTATCTTCTACTCATCCTTTATGCAGCCCCTCAGTTCAGCCTCTGTCTGAAACAGGCCATTTTAGCTCCTGTCTCTTTAAGACCCGCCTCCTGATGAGCCCTCTCTGTTCTGATTGGTCAGCTTCAGGAAGCTTCCTCTGGCTCCGGATGCTGCGTAAACAAACCTTAGCAGCAGATTTTTACTTCTTTTTCTCCTTCTTTACTCTAAATGTCAACTTCTTAAATACATCTGTACGCGTTTGAGACAAATTCTGGGAGTTGACAATTCAAACATCACATGGAAAAACCTTAGCAACAAAGGACAGAGACGGACAGCTGTTTACGGGCATGCGTGACAAGCCGGCGTCAGCTCGTCAGCCAAGTAGAAAAAAAACATCACAAACAAAGCACTCAGAACAGGTTGAAGGCCTGACTTTTGACTTGCAGGGAACATTTCTACATACTTTAACCTCAAGTTTTGGAACTTTGACCATGTTTAAAATCCAACATAAAATTCACAAAAAAAAAAAAAAAAAAAAAAAATATGTCCCCTTTAAAATCACATCCTCTGATAGCAGCTGCTAGTGGAGCTGAGGTGTCTTGAAATACAGAAAGTAAACTCCAGGAACACATTTCATTTTTTCAGTAAGAAAAATGAAAGAAATGTTGAATGAGAAATTGCACTGAGTTGCAGAATCTAGTCAAACAGGCTCCACAGGAAGTGACCTGTTATTTCTTTTTATGTGTCGAATGAATATTAAATCAACGTTGAATGTCTTCTGTTGCCATGAAAATATATATCGGATTGGACTCAGCAGCCCCAGAGATCCAATATTAAAAGTGGGGGTTCAGTGTTTTGAATGTCCAAGTCTTTGAACGTATCTGTAAACACAACATAATTGGGAAAAACACTTTTTTGTCATATATAAACATATTTTCTAGGAGACGGGGTTGCACCAAGACATCCCTGAAATTATTTAAGACAGCAAAACACATAGTAGATTTAAACCTGCTTCATTACACAAACAACAGTCATATTTTTCTATTTTGTATCGCAGGTTAATAATTAATCATCAGAGGACGTCCCAGCGGCTCTGTGAAACATTAAACACACTATTCATAATTCATACCTCTGATCAATAAACCATAACAGTTTTTATACGGATCAAACCGGCCGTGTTCACAGCAGAGCAACGCCTGGAAATCAGGAGTGATCGGACGTCGGCTGGCCACACACACACACACACACGCACACACACACGCACACACACACACACACACAAACTCTGACTCATACATGCACACAATCACACAAAAGCATGGATGTGTGTGTTTGTGCTTGAATAATTCATACTCGGGGTAAAAACTGGCACAAGGTGATTAACAGTGAACACATTCAGATACACGGAAACACACATAAAGACAAATATTAATGCACACGCATTCGTACAATCGGATCATTTATATCCACATTAATCACATGAAATTTAATTCAATTTTATTTATAAAGCACCAAATCACAACAGAAGTTATCTCAGGGCACTTTTCACATAAAGCAGGTCTACAGAGACACAACAGTCCCCCATGAGCAATGAAAAACTCCCCTTTAATGGGAAGAAACCTCAAGCAGAACTGGACTCAAGTTGGGTGCCATCTGCCTTTACTGGTTGGGTTGAGAGAGGAAGAAGGAGGGAGAGACGCAGAGAAGCACAACAACAACAACGGTAATGAAAATAGAAATCACAGGTGTGGGTGTCAAGCAGGACCACAGCAGCATGGGGTCCACAACCATGACCCACTGAAGCTCGAAATCCATAACCTGGCGGCTCATGACCGTGATCCACAGAAACCTGTGAGACCAGAAAGCACAAAACTCCGGGGAAGAAGCTAAGTAAGTAACATGCATTAATGGTACATGAGTATGTACAGATGGTGAAGGGGAGGAGGAGAGAGGAGCTCAGTGCATCATTGGAAGTCCCCCGGCAGTCTAGACCTATAGCAGCATAACTAAAGGCTGGTCCAAGGCGAGCTCGGACGGCCCTAACTATAAGCTTTATAAAAAAGGAAAGTTTTAAGCCTACTTTTAAACATAGAGAGGGTGTCTGCTAGGGATGTGCAGAGAGCCCAGTATTTGTATTTGTATCTGTATTTGTTGAGGCAACAAAATTATTTGTATTGGTATTCAAATAAAAGTGGAAAGAGGCTTAAAAATCCTGTTTTTGTTTTGATTTTTATTAATGTTTTATTTTATTATAGACGTAACCGACCTGCAAACTAGTATTTGACATGTTTTTTTTTTCTTCCCAAAAAACAAATAATTTTTAAAACGTTTGTATGAAACAAATATTCATATAAAACCCACTATTTGTGCTTGGAGACTGGAGGAACCACCAGTGAGCCTGCATTCTGGAAGCGATGTGGGGTAATAAGGTACTATGAGCTTTAAAGATATGATATTGAACACACACACTTTGAAAACACTCATAAATAAATCGATTTCTGAACACACAGGGGAAAACACATACCTCAATGATGCACACACACACTCTCAGTAGCCTCTGTGTTGTTTTGTGTGTGTGTGTGTTTTCTGCATTATGGATGACTGACATGGCGCTTGAATCATATCTGAATCTCGACACCCAGAATCCTGCTGATCCTCGCGTTTTCTCCTCCATCGCTGCAGCTTTACACGACGTTGCGTTTCAGCAGGACTCCCGTGTGCTTACATGCAGTCCTTCCTGGCACTGTGAGTTTTTGGTGGTCAGATTGGGATTTTTAGGATGTGATGTACCACTAATTAAGCTGCTTTTTTATCTTTCAGCTACTTTAACGTAATTTAAAAGGAACCCTGTGCAGTTTTCTTGTAAATAAACAAAAGTAGAGTGCAACGATTAATTGATTAATCAGTTATTAGCTTGACAGGAAATTAATCGACAACTAGTTTCGAAAAAACAGTTTTAGATTTAGCTTCTCAATTGTGATAATTTAATGCTTTTCCTTTTCGTACACAGCTGACAAACGGCTGCTTCTGTGGACGGAGACGCTGAACGCAGGTCGAGTGAGAAGTGTGGAGGCCACAGGGAGGCGGAGTGTGTGGATGGACTGTTGTGCTCACATGAGATGAAATGTTCTTTTGTACACTGATGATTAAGTGTTAGAGGAGCAGAAGTGACTCTACAGCTGACGCATCGCTCAGGATTCCACCATATTTCTCTTTTGAGCGTCGCCATGGCAATGTGCATCCATGAATTTTGTGGGGGGGGGGGCGGAGCTTCTGAATGACTCTACCTTTGACTGAGAAATAGGGAGTTTTGTTTTTTAAAGGTATAAGGTGATATGACTTCTGTATAAGCTTGTGCTGAGGCTCTCGTTGTTATTAATAATCAATGTGTCCAGAAAGTTCATCACAGAAGGGTCATGGGCCAAAGTGATTCTCAAGATGTGCCGTCTGTTTTTTCTTGAAGTTGTGGACGTCTGAGTTTTGCCTTAGTGGAGGTCCACATGAAAAAAACCTCATCTATGTACCTTCTGTGTGTTGAAATGTATTGTAGGAACGGGTTCTTAGAGGGTTTCAACACAATCTCCTGCTCGAACTGTCCAACATACAGCAAAGTGAAGCTGGGAGACATCTTAGAGCCCATGCTGACTCCAGACACCTGCAGAAAGAAGTCCTGGCTGAAATAGAGGCAACTCTTTAGTATTTTCCAGTACTTGATGACGGCCTACAAGCCCGGCGGTGGTTAGAGACACCCTACTGAGTGTCTTCCTAATATATTTTTTATATATATATATATTAATTGTTTTTTCTGAGGATATTTATTGAGTGTTACCTTACTCTATTGAATTCTGTACTTTATGAATACAGAGCTATGTACACTATCATGTATGTGTGTCATTTTTCTCAAAGACAATGTTACGTGACTCTCAGTTCTCTCTTCTCTACAGTTTGGATCAACATGAAATGTCTCCTGATTGAATCCTCAGAACAAAAGATGAACAACTGTGTTAGAAAACATCTGGTTCTCTGATAAAAAAAAGGTCAAAGCTACAAGACTGTGCACATAAAAACTTCAGTGTAGAAGTTAACTAAAACTCCCAAGGTGCATTTCAGCAAAAAACAGCCAATCACAGCGCTTAAAATTCAGTCACATCCACCACTAACATGTTTGATTTACACACACACACACACATACATTCACACCTCAACGGTACTTTAAACGCTCTCTCACACACACAGCGGGTGACGGTTTGAGGTCTCGGGTTGTGGTCAGTGGCTGTCAGCTGCCTTATTGCTCCTAACGAGCCTTAACGAGCTCTGTAGGATTTGGGAATTGGTGTCGTATCACCCTGCATTCTGTTCATATAAAGATTAGATGGTTTGGTTATTTTTGGATACATTTTACACCAAGAATGTCACTGAAGGATCACATAAGGAAGCAACATACCAGGATGATAAAGTAACCAAACAGCATTTACCGAATTTACTAGATGACAATAACAAGTGAGAATGAGTCGTAGACATTGTTTCATATTGTTAGTATTGTTTGCTTCTAACAGCGGGCAGATGCTAAAAAATTACAGTGTTGAGAAAAATGATTTTACAATCTGCAGAGTGAATCATTTCACTTTTAATTTCTGGGTCACTTCTGAGTGAATTCAGTGACTATGGCGACATGTTTTGTTTACTTCTGAGTGGCTTCTTTTTAGCAATGGCAGCCAAGGCTCATGGGTATTGTCGTAGTCTTAGCTGTCCACCAAAATCCCAGACAAAATGTGATTTCTCAGTAACAAAGTTGAAATAACTGGTGGTCAAAATATAAACCTATAGGATCTTTACATTGTGCAGGAGAGTTCTGAGTTTCTATGTTCACTAACATTGAGAAGATCATTTAAAGAAATATTTGAAATGGGAACCAACTCCATTAGAGTAGCTGTTTTCCAATCCAGCTTCACATTTAGCTTCTCCAATAAAGCTTAACGCTTGCACATACTCACTCAGTTTGCGCCCAGCACTTTGTGGTTTACAGTCACCATCCGTCAGGCAAGTGCAGGTGACGGAGATGTCCACATGATCGGGAATGGCGGCGTCCTTCTCACTTAGTTGTTGTCCTGTTTCCTGTCACTTATGCCTCTTCATATACAACCCTGTGCATCTAATGACCGCCGCCTGGTGTCCAAAATAATACTGCAAGATATATCTAAACAACTGACATGCCAACACTCAACATAAATGGCTCCTACTCAAAATGAGGAAATACACCTCTGGGCCCTCACACTTTGCAACTCTATATAAAGTCTACGGGCAGAGCTGAGCGGGAAAAACACGACTGTGCATAGTCTGTGGGCCGCACAATGTGGAAGAAAACCCAGCAAGCAATTTTCAAACAAGTAAATGGGTGCAATCTCTGGGTCTGGTATGCAGTTCCTATAATACATCCACGGGCGCCACCGTCAGAACAAACTCCAGTAATCTAAGAAACATAAAGCTGTCGCTCACGTTCACTCGCTCCAGTGTGCTGGTGTTTAATGAGCATCGCAGCCTCACAGGGTTGCTAGCGTGGATCTTATTTATGGCTCAAACATACATCAAGTAATTGCACATACATTGTTTACTGTGATCTCAGCTGCCGTTTGTGCTTCAAAGGTGTGAAAATGTTGTTTACGACAGCCGATGGAGTCAACATCTGATTCTCTGCCGCTGCTGCTGCTGTTGTAACAAAGTTTAAACTAGGCCAGCTAAAAAGCAGAACAAAGCACAGAGAACGCCTGGGTAACTTTTCCTTTAAAAATACATGAGACAGCGCCCGCCACTCCCCACCTATCAAACATTAAGGAGCAGTGGAAAAGACGTTTAACACACATACTCACACACTCAGAGGCACCTGAAAGATACACCATGAGTAAACACAGACCTAAAAGCACGTCTGATTCACACACACACACACACACACAGATATTTATTTATACATTTAACAGTACTTTAAACGCTCTCTCACACACACAGCGGGTGAAGGTTTGAGGTCTCAAGTCGTCGTCAGTGGCTGTCAACTGCCTTATCGCCCCTAACGAACCTTAACGAGCTCTGTAGGATTTGGGAATTGATGTCATATCGCTCTGCATTATGTTCATATAAAGATTAGATAATATATAATGTTATTTTTTGGGAACTCTTTAAACCGAAAATGTCAACTGAATGATCATGAGAAAGAATGAAACATACCAGGATTATAAAGTTATCAAACAGCAGGAATCATGTTTTTGGAAGTATTTAAATCTTTATGTGTTCCTTCTAGTGCCGAATTTACCAGAAGACAATAATAAGTAAGAACAAGTTGTAGTTTCGAAAAGTTTGTTCTGTTCGCTTCTAGCAAGACAACTTTAAAAAGCAAGATTTTAGAATGGAGTTTGGTGTGTGAAAAATAAGTGAATCATAGTTACTGGTTAACCAGAGTTGTGAATGTTTTAGGATATTATAACATTAATTAAAATTAATAACTGATGCCGGTTTGCCTACTTCAATGAATTTAGTGTAAAATGTTAGTTTAATTAGTTAAAATTAACATTCACGTCTTTCATTCTACGGAGCCCAGAAGGGGCCACAGAGAAAAAATAATTTGTGCTCTCGATTTAATGGAGTTCACCCTCACTATGGATCACATGGATTTAATAAGGTTTTATCCTGAGGTAAGATATGTGGATATTAAGCACAACACTGTGTTATCTCGTTCGCTGTAAAAAACATTGATTCTCCTGCACATGTCAGCTTCAGGGTTGTGGACATGTAATATCCATCCATTCATTTTCTGTACTGTTTGTTGGAGCTGATGTTCCCACAGACAGGAGGAAGCTGGAGCACCCGGAGAAAGGCACAGGGAGAACATGCAAACATAAATATATTTATATATGAATTATTAAAGGTATAATATGTAATTATTCCACATTAAAATGTATAAAAAACAACTAGACCTATGTTATATGTGTTGTTGAGTTGTGTACTTACATTATCCCAAATGTTTCCAACAAGTTTCAAACCCAGAGAAATCTGTAATTTAATCAAAGTAACGGACCGTTTCATTTGGTTGCATGTCAATGGCGTCATACCTCCTCTACCAAAGAGTAAACACGTACAAGATGCATACGGCGGCGCTGTGTTTGTCCGCTACAATGGCGTCTACCAAAGAGTAACTTACACACATACAAGATAATACATCAGTGTTGTGGTTGTTCCACAGAAACTGTTATAAATTGACTTTTATTCAGTTTTAAGCCACATTTTCATGATAAATTTAGGTCGCTTTTAACTATATCTTTTAGCTGGAAGAAGGATTTTAGTCATTGGACGTCTGGATCTTAAGTTATCAGAGAAATAAACTGGGCAAACATTAGCAGCAGCTCGGCTAACAGCCCCTCCAGGAAGTCCGGTGGTCGCCGAACATCGGCGGAGAAATATTGATTTTTTAGGTGAAACAGCTTTAATTAGTGTTTTTAATTATTTTAATCTGCGTGTATGTTTGTTTTTGGAGAGGAGGAGACCTCTGTGGATAATTCGGCTCCCGGGAAAAACCGGCCGAACGTCTGGATCTAAAGTTATAAGAGAAATAAACCGAACAAGTGTTAGCAGCAGCTCGGCTAACAGCCCGTACCGGACGTCCGGTGGTCGCCGTACATCGTCAGAGAAACACTGATTTTTTAGGTGAAACAGCTTTATTCAGTGTTTTTACCTGTAATCTCCGGGTCCGTTTGTTCTGGAGAGGAGGAGACCTCTGCGGGTAAAAACATCCCGAATGATTAACACTGGAGTAATCCTAACCCGGTGAAGCTCGTTATTTAACAACGAAGACAACAACTCCCATGATCCCTTGCTACTTCACACCATCATCATACTCCGTCTGTTGTTATTGTTTTGATTGAGACCCCTAGCGGCTGAAATTACATATTGTGCGTTTAAATCAAAAATTTTTAAATCAAGAGCACGAATTAGTTTTTTTTTCTTCATGACTCCTCTGTAACATTCTATTGCATCTTGTAGCCTGAAATGTGCTGTATAAATAAAGCTCATTATTATTGTTATCACATGTTTTGTGTTTAGATACAGCCAATCACACTGTACATCTGTCATTTTAACATTTTTTGAGTTTGATTGTCAGACGGCTGCTCTATTACTGCATCTAACAAGCAAAAAGCAGTGGTGGTTTATCCTGGATTTGACTGCAGCTTTCAGCAGGGAGTCGGACAGACGGAGCCTGTTGCGTGTTGTGATGCCAACATGATCTCTGCTGTCTCAGTGAAAAAACCCCCCTCAGGCAACATTAGACTTAAAGCTCTGGAGAAATTCTCCGTCATATGGTCTAAGTGCTGCTCCCGAGGCGAAGGGGAGAGATCTCTGCAGCGCATGCTGGGAACGAGGAACCGTCGCAGCTCTGCTTAGGTGATGATGAGTTCAGCAGGAAGTGGATTTTCATGTTTGAGGCGGGATTCTCTCGCAGTGGATCCAGAACAGTTTGTGAATCTGATTTGACAGCAGAGGCACTGTGTTAACAGGCCGAACAGCAATCAGAAAACCACTTACTTTGAGGTTTCGGTTCAGTCCTGCTTCATGTATCCATCCTCGTTTTAAGTGCTATTTTATGCATTTATCCTGCAGCTGTCACAGCAAGTCATAGTGAGGAGAGGTCTTTCTTAATGAATGAGCTCTGAGCCGAACACATTCTTGTAACTTTCCACAGATGAAAACTGAGCAAAGCTTTCATTTCTTAGAGTTTCTGTCAGGGGGATTCTGCCGTCTTGCAGAGATTTCTGTTTATCTTGATGAGCCTCCTAAAACTCCTCATATTTACATAACATACATTTGCATTTTCTTTTGCTTATTTTCTGGAAAATTTTTATAAAAATGTATGCTACATTTGGATGGGAACTTGGCTTTTTTTAAAGAGAGACCTGAGAACAAAGTACAAATATTAGTCACAACTTGTGATCATCATGCAGTCAAATCTTTTCAGGTTTCACGATGTTAACTTTCACATCAAACCAAGTTGTTACCAGTAAATATCTGCTTTGTCTTCTATGTTTATGATCAAACTGCCCACCTATCAGTAAATATCTACAACTACAGCTGGATGACACTCAGTGGTGGTAAGTACATTTACTCAAGTACTGTACTTAAGTGCAGTTTGAGGTACTTGTACTTTACTTGAGTATTTCCATGTGATGCTACTTTATTCTTCCACTCCACTACATTTCAGAGGGAAATATTGTACTTTCTACTCCACTACATTTATTTGACAGCTTTAGTTACTTTTCAGATGAAGATTTGACACAATGGATAATATAACAAGCTTTTAAAATACAACACATTGTTAAAGATGAAACCAGTGGTTTCCAACCTTTTTGGCTTTTGACGTCTTACAAAAAGCAGTGTGTAGTCGGGGTCACATTTCACATGTCTATGAGTTGTTAACAGCTCCACCAAATAGTGATTTTTCCCTCTAAACTTCTCACATGGTTTCATTTCAATAAATGTTCAAATGATTCAATATTTCAGCAAAAATCAAAAATTAGAGAAAAAGTCCAAAAACTGAAAACAGATTTGTGTGTCAGAACTTTGTTTTTTCTTCTTTCCTCTCACATTAATCATCTCACCACCCCTCAGATTTATCTGCTGACCCTTTGGAGGGGCCCGACCCCTAGGTTGGGAACCACTGGACTAAACTAGCTAACTGTATATAAAGTAGTTGAAACTAGCTCCACCTCCAACAGCTACAACAGTAACATGCTGCTCTAACACTGATGCTTCACTATTAATAATCTAATGATGTCATATATAATAATATATCAGTCAGAGGGACCAAACCACTACTTTTACTGCAATACTTTAACTACATCAAGCTCATAATACTTATGTACTTTTACTGCAATACTTTAACTACATCAAGCTCATAATACTTATGTACTTTTACTGCAATACTTTAACTACATCAAGCTCATAATACTTATGTACTTTTACTGTAGTAGGATTTTTCATGCAGGACTGTTACTTGAAATGGAGTATTTTTACACTACTGTATATTGATACTTTTACTTGAGTAAAGGATCTGAGTACCATCCACCACTGGATTGTCATGGTAACGATGCAGGAGTCCTGATGTGTACCAGCTTGTGCGTGTGACGCTTCAGGGGGCGATCAGATCATTCACGTCACATGGAAATGAAAGTAAAGGATCAGCCTGAGGACACTGCTGTCACTCACTGTGTGTGTGTGTGTCAGCAGTGATGTATTAACAGCTGTGAGGTTTTGATTACACCGAAGAGCCGAGAGGAATGAAAAGAAAGATCTCAATTACTCCTCCTCTCACTTCTCTACATGTTTGTCTTTCTTTCAATTCCAAACTCCAACTGCTGATGAGAGTCATGAAATCTGATCAAAAGCTCCAGGGCAGCTATTAATGGACAGATTCACAGGTTTTCAAGTCTGTCTTAAAACAACAGTCAGGAGCCCAAATGAACGCATTTTCCTCGCTGTAATTATTCCTCCTGTTCATACTGGCTGTTAAAAGATCCTTCAAATGTGCTTTCAATGTAAGTGATGGAGGCCAAAATCCACAGTGTGTCCACACAGTCAATTAAAAGTTGATGTGAAGCTTATATGAGTCTTCAGCAGTCTGAGTTAGTCATATCAAGTGGATTTTGTCCCCCATCACTTCCATTGTAAGTGCATTATGAAGAGATCTTCTAATGGTCAGTATGAACAGGAGGAATGATTACAGCAAGAAAAACATGTTTAATGTTCATTTGAGCTCCTGACTGTTGTTTTAAGACACACTTGGAAACTGTGAACCCGTCCTTTAATGGGTCTGTGTGGTGAGATTCTTTTCTCATATAATGAAGTCCTGTTATCATACTTTCCATGATCATAGTAGTGATCCAGCCAAAAAATTAGAAAGGCTTTGTAAATTGTCTTATGTACTAACCCTGATTACTGAGATAATTTCATCCATTACTGCATTGTCTTTCACTTTTAATGTTCAGTTCTGGTGTTTTCTTTAGGATAATATTAACTTTAAATCAAAATCTGATTATATACAGCACTGTGCAAAAGTTTTAGGCGCTTTAGATGTTTCTTCTCCATAATGCAACACCATCATGGAGGCATCTGATCGTCCCAAATTTATTCTGCAGCACGACAACGAGCCCAAACATCCAGCCAGAGTCATAAAGAACTATCTTCAGCAACAAGGAGTCCTGCAACAGATGGTCTCTGATCTCAACATCAGTCAGTCAGTCTGGGATTAACATGAAGAGACAGAAGCAGCTGAGACGCCGAAATCCACAGAAGAAGAACTGTGGCAACTTCTCCAAGATGCAGGAACAACTGACCTGCCGAGTACCTGAAACACTGAGGAGAACTGCTGCTGTTTTAAAGGCAAAGCTGCTCACACTAAATGCACGGTAGTTCCTTGAACAGCAGCAAGAATATCCGCTAACAAACCTGAACTCCTTACATTTTGTCAAGGACACGCCTTACCAGAAATGATGCTCTCTTCCGTAGTGAACTGCATGTCACTGCCTCAGTATGAAGGGCCGCCCTAAAGACTTTGGATTGGTTCTGCAATGCAGGGTTTTTTTTACTCTCTAATTGTTTCCAGTCTCGTCTAATATATATATTAATCTGCAAAAATATACAGAGGAGGTGGTAGTCCATCAGAGGGGTTAATGCAGCCCTGGTGAAGGCAAAATGCGTAGATCTCATCTCGATTTTAGTGGCCAGATAATAAGAAGACACTATTTAAAGATATTCTATTGAGTAAATCAAACTGAAACTATAATGTGCTGCAGCTAATTGGCTATCTAGCCTGCTAACTGACTTTAGCAGTGAATGTTAATTGTGTGAAAGATCAGTAGCAACATTTTTTGCCAGAGGAACCCTCTCTCATTATGTTGAGAGAAAACATAATTCAGCAGTATTACGTTTCTAGCAAAATGTATTTGCTGCTGCAATTTAGTCTGATAATATGAATGTAATTTCTAGGAGATGGGGCAGGCAGGAAAACTAATGTGGGTTGTTGTTTAGAGTCTGTGTGAGTCTTATGTTGTGTAGCAGGATGCAATCAGGCTCAGTGTGACTGTCTGATCTGACTATGATAGAACGACACGTTATCACTTCATGCAAGATTTAATTTGCTGTATCGAAATAAGGACTCCAGCTACACAAGTGGATGATGGGACAGTATTTAATGTAAATAATGTAAAACTAGCGGGCACCATCAGCTGTAACAGACAAGAAACATAGCATTTAATTTTATTTAGACTTCAGTTTCTCTATTGAAGAGTTTCCTGTAGATGCAGCTTTAGCCCGACTGCAGGTGTCTGCAAGATTATGATCTGCTTCTCTCTCTGGTTTTAAAGTTTAACGGAAGAAACTGGCTGAAGACACAAGTTTCCTGCCAAGAAACTGATACTGTGTGTGCATGTGTGTGTGTTGCAGGCTGTGTATAATTGGCTGTAGTTATGAATTGTCTATAGTTATCCGGTCTACTGTCTCCAGCTGTCTGCACACACACATACACTCTTCCTCTCCTCATCCTGTAATTACTGGTGAGTGTTCAGTTTTTGCTCCTGTCTGGCAGCTGGCTGACAGGGACATTTGGACACACACACACTGACACGCGCACACACACACACACACACTGATGTATGCTAATTTAGGGTATGAAAACTGCATAATGTGTAGATTTTCCTCTCTGGAGAGAAAAAGAAGCTTCCCTGTGTTAATATCAGCCTTACTAGTCATTTGAGAACATTAGACAACTTGATTGATTGGATTTTCAGATAACATCATGACTGCAGCAGCATCCGTATGTTTTAAAAAGGACACACTCTGCACATTTCCAGGTCTATATTTATATTCTGGGGCTCCACTGGAATATTTTTGCAAGGTTTACAGTTATAAACTCCTTATTTATCTTATACTGGTCCTTTATGCAGCCCCTCAGTTCAGCCTCTGTCTGAAACAGGCCATTTTAGCCCACTCTGTTCTGATTGGTCAGCTTCAGGAAGCTTCCTGCGGCTCCAGAGGCTATGTAAACAAACTATAGTAGCAGGATTTCACTTCTTTTTCTCCTTCTTTACTCAAAATGTAAACTTCTCAAATATGTATATATATGTATATATGTATGTATGTGTATATATACCTCATATTAAATAATAAATAATAAATATATAATAAATAATATAATAAATAAATTTAACTTTCTGTTTCACTTCTAATGACATTAGACAATAAATTGTTTACTGTCTGCAGATCACAGCGGATCAGACAAGGCAAGCCAATTAATAAATGAATTTGTTTTTAACATATATTTGCTGTTCATTCAGTATCAGAGTAAGCAGGTATGAAAGTTAATGAATGAATGAATACATGAATTATGTTTTTATTATTATGTTTCATATTCCATGCGTGAGCTTACACGACCAGGCTTTAGTCTGGTTTGCAAATGTTTCCTGTTAAAAAAACATAATTTTACAGCACAGTAAAAGTCAACATTCAAGTGCTGGTGTGAAAATCCAACTCTGGAAATTTAAAAGGAAACTGATAAACAGTATCCATGTATATTTACTATGGCTGTAATTCCAAGCTTTTATCACCATCATAGTGGTTAACAGGTTGTACCTGCTTTTCCTTCACAAATGTGTTCAAAAACTGTGTAACTTTATTAATTATTTAAATCTTCTGATGTGGCATCGGGGTCTTACAGTTGCCTTATTGACCTAAATGCTTTTACAGCCGACAGGTCAGCTGTTACACACAGAGTTTATACACTGAAATCATCCGAAACAAAGTGTCAGAGTTCAGTAACATCATAGCTGTCTGTACCTTTTTATTTTCAGCAAAAGTCCAAATATCGTTTTATTATTATATAGTGTTTTGTGAACCATAAATTTGACGCAAAAGAAAATTTGTCTGCCACTGGAAGTGTATTTGGATTGTTGTATGATTGTCTTTTGGGATTTATTTCCCCTCAAATTTATTTAAGAACTCACTTCACCCAAATTACAGATAAATAAATAAATAAACAAAATAAGAATGAAGATGTTCTCACTGGTGATTTAATTTTTAGCTCCTTAGATTTTATTTTAAGCATCTTTGAGAATCTTGAAAAGTTCTCTGTGAATAAAAATAATGTGATAATGTAAAAATAATGTGGAGGTGAATGAGGTTTAGTTTGTGCTGCTATATTTTTAAAAATTACATTTAGAGAATTAAACCGCAACATCTCTTTCCAGAGTCCTTGTTACTCAGGACAGTCCACATCCACACAACACACTGTTTTAACTAGAACTACTTTCTACTGAAGAAATAGTCCCTGTGAAAACTATTTTGAGCTTTAATGTGGAGGACTTGTCTCTGTGACACAGATAAACACAAAAAAAAGAAGAAAAACTCAAACTTTGACAGAAAATTCAAGTTAAAATCTGTCACAGTCTCGCCCACGCTGTTTGACTGCCAGGAGATCTCAGGGACCTGCGCTGCAGAAAAGAAAAAAAAAAAACTTCACACCACGATCATTTAGCAGCAGAGATGGAGCTGAAACCAAAAAATGAAAGCGTGACGATCGCCACTTTAATGAGCCTCAGAAAGCTGCTGAGGAATGAAAATTAAAACGGAGCCTCTGGAGACGTTATGTGGGCCACATGGAGTATGTTCTGCCTAATCTAATTACACACAAAGAGGTGTGTAGGAGAGCCATGTATTGTATGAGCTGCCTGAGGAGGAGGAGGAGTTTTAGAGGTTTATTGGATGACAAATATAGGTGCACTGGACCCCATTCAGTGCTGGACAAAAGCTATGGATCCCTGCTTTGGCATGCACAATAACTCATTTACATAGAATGGATACAGGAGCTATAGATTACTGATTGATTACTGTGGTGACAGTCAGGAAACATTTGTGTTTCTGCAAATGTTTAGATAGATGGATGCATAAAAAGATAAATAAAAATAGATAAATAGATGCATTAAAAGTTATATAAAGATAGATAAATAGATGGATGAAAGGAAGATGGATAGAAACTATTGTTATGTGGCTATTGTTGTGTTTTGCTGATGTTTGCAGATTATTTAAAAAAGAAAGAAAGAAGTAAGGAAGGTGTGTGTGTGTGTGTGTGTTTACATGCCGTCTGAGCCCATTAGTGTCTGATTTATTGCTTTCTCCTTTCTCTCTCCTTCTCTCTAGGTCTTCCTCCAACTTCCAACTGCTTTTCAATCAACTATTTTCATAATCAATTAACCTGACGATTATTTTCTCAGTTGATTGATCAATTGTTCGCTATGTGTATAAAACACCAGAGAACAGTGCAAAAGTGCCCATCACAATTTCCTAGAGACAAAGGTGATGTCAGATGATTTTTTTTTCTGTGCGACCAAAAGCCCAAAGCCCAAAAAGATTCAGATTTGCTATAATGTAGAAAGAGGAAATTATTATGTTATCATGAAAAGTATCAATTATAGTTGCTTTAAGTAGCAAATTTAATGCCAGAATTTCACTTGTAAAAGAGTATTTTTACACTGCTGCACTTGTATTTAAAAGATCTGAATACATCTCCCAACACTGAGATACAGGAAGTGGAAAAAAAAACGTAAAATAAACAATATATATATTATATGTTATATATGCAATAGAGACAAATCCGGTGGCCGCCTACATCACATGCAGTGTCAGAGTGTTTGGGTTCTGACAGATGAAGGTCTTCTGTTTGAATATGGAGTCTCTGAACACTAGTCTGAAATTAATTAGGATGCAGGCTTTGTGAAAAAATAACATGAACGTAGTTTCTATTTGACCTCCAAACTCTGGATGCTAACGTGCTGTGTGGAGTCACTAATTAAACCCAGCAGGAATGACTTGCTAGCTTATGATTTAATCAACCAAATCAACCAAACTCCATTATTTATTGCATTTTAATCAAAATAAAAGCATCATTTAAGCTAATAAAAAAAACAGAAACACTGTAAAAGTTGAATTTTGGCTGAGAAACGTTGTACCTAGTTAACAGAGATCATAGAGCAGAGGTTTGTGACTTATACTTCCTGTTTTTCCAAAGTCTCAGTTTCTTGTTGGAGCAGCTGATAACAGAACTAAGGAGTCATCTGTGTACTTAACTAGCAGCTAAATAAACTGCTTTTATTGGATCGCTGGAACATATTTCTTGGCAAAAACGTCCAAACAGTGAGATCTTTTTGCATACATTTCAGTATTATATACAGTTTATAAATGAGGTGCCACTGCAGTAACGGTGACTGGACGACTTCTGCCTGCAACCTGGATTCATCTATATGTTTTCTATTTTTGTGGCTAATCCCGACTGAATCTGACATAGTGTTGTCAGATCACAAAACACTTAGGAGTGAATTCACAAAAGGATTGCGCGGCTTTTGCGGCCGCTAAACCTGTGCAAATGAGACGAAAAGAAACCGTATGATTCACAAAGCACCTGCAAAGGGTGAAATACACCCCAAACTGCACTGCCAAACAAATAGCATCTCGGTACACCTGTGCTATTTGCTCGTATAGAAATTAGATAATATGCGTACATTTGGTGCAAAATTGGCCCCTTTCTATGCAAATGAGCCTCATTGCAAAAACAGTCCAATTCACAAAGACCAGCGCTAATAACCACACACAGTTAGAGAGAGATTATTAATGTCTTCAGATAGTTGGTGGCACTGAAGCCACTCGCTCTCTCTCTCTCTCTTTCTCCCCTCAAACCTTCAAGCTTGTGAGGCTTGAATGATATTGAATTGACATTTGGATCTAGTGAGTATGTATGGGGGGTTGGAAACTTATCTCGAACTTTCAGCTACTTCAAAATAAAAATACTCCTGACAGCTCTGATGCAGCTCAGGATTCATCCGTAACAGCTGCTTTATTACAAACAATTCCAGCGTATAAACCTGAATCTGTGTGTAACAGCTGTACACAGAACATCAATTACCGTCAGATCCTGACTGATCCGATGTTAATAAAGTTACCACTGCTGTGTGATACTGCAGCCAGCTGTGGCCAACAAATAACATCAGTACTGATGATGGGGATCTAGTGGGTATGTATGGGAGGTGGTAGCTTATCTTGGACTTTCAGCTACTTAAAAATGAAAATGTGCAATTAATTCATGGTGCTGTCAGCGGCTGCAATCTATTCTTTGTGAATTCTCACCTTAGTGTTGTTATAGAGGACAATTACAAATTACACACAGTATTATGTCATTTAGTTTAGAGTTGACTTGTTTTAAGCAAGGCACGTTTGTTGGTTTGCTTGCAGGTTGTTGTTTAAAAGAAAAACAAAATATTATTATTGTTACTGCAGTTTTTTAAGGTACACCAGCAGAATATCATGGTAGTGAATTTTGTAAATAGCTGTGTTTTACAACAGCAGTATAATTAATAAGACTGTGAAGACTCAGGTTGATGCACCATATGCACCCATTAAATTGGAGTGATGATTCATGATGGAAATATTTAGTTTTATTGTGAATTCCTGTAAAATGTATAAGATCTTGCTGCTGTTTAAACCACATAGTGATGCCTGATGCTCCCTCTCCTCTCTAATAAGTTTATTTGGCAATTTCCTTCCCCTCCCAGAGAAGCCATATACAGTATATCATGTCACAATGATGAAGCAAGCCTGGAAATAATAATGTTTTAACCTGCTTATTAGATTTAATTCAATTTGCAAGTTATGAAGGAAATAAATTAGGATATGAAAGCCTGAAGCACCATTTGCAGTCCTTCAAATGTCTCAGCAAGTGTTCAGATAACATTCATCTCAGTGAAACATGATCCGTTTTAAAGCAAGTGTTCAAATAAATTAGGTCATTCTAAGACTAGAATAACTCAAGTCCAGTTGTCAGGTCTTATTTCTCACTATGCAGCTACATGTTTAGTTGTGCTCTGCTTTCTCTCTTACATAAATCAATAACACAATTACTAGAAGTCATTTGAGACAAGTCAGGTCTCAAGTTATTTGAGATAAATCAAGTCTGTAGTAAAAGAAACAAGTTAAGTTAAGTCTCAAGTAATTTCAGACTTAACTTAGTCAAGTGTCAAATCATCTGCAACAAGTCAAAGTCTGATACAAGTCCTTATGTCATTCGCGACAGGTACAAGTCAAGTCTCAGGTTATTCAAGTCTGAAGATACTTGTAAGTCAAATCTCAAGTCTTTTGAGATCCTTTTACACAAGCCCAAGTCAAGTTTTAAGTCATTTGAGACAAGTCTAAGTCTGAAGTCACTTGAAACAAATCCAAGTCTTAAATCAAATCTGAACTTATTTGAAACAAGTCTAACTTAAGATAGGTACAAGTCAAGAATCTGATTATTTGAGAGAGGTCCACATGAATTCTCAAGTTGTCTGTTACAAGTCCAAGTCTGATACAAGTCCTCAAGTCGTTTGAGTCAGGTACAAGTTAAGTCTCAAGTCATTTCAGACTTAAACTTGGTCAAGTCTCAAGTCATCTGCAACAAGTCAAAGTCTAATACAAGTCCTCAAGTCATTTGCAACAGGTACAAGTCAAGTCTCAGGTTATTCAAGTCTGAAATTACTTGCAAGTCCAGTCAAATCTCAAGTCTTTTGAGATGGGTAAAAGTCAAGGCTCAAGTCCTTTTACACAAGCGCAAGTCAAATTTCAAGTAATTTGAGACAAGTCTAAGTCTGAAGTCACTTGAAACAAATCCAAGTCTTAAGTCAAATCTGAAGTTATTTGAAACAAGTCTAACTTAAGATAGGTACAAGTCAAGAATCAGATTATTTGAGAGAGGTCCACATGAATTCTCAAGTTGTCTGAGTCCTCAAGTCATTCGAGTCAGGTACAAGTCAAGTTATTCAAGTCTGAAGTCACTTGAAACACATCCAAGTCAAGTTTCAAGTCATTTGAAACTTGTCCAAGTCTGGTCTCAAGTCTTTTGAGATGGATACAAATAAAGTTTCAGATAATTTGAGACAAGTCGGAAGTCACTTGTAACATGTCCATATCAAGCCTCAAGTCATTTTAGTCAACTCCTATCTGAAGACTGAAGTCATTTGAAACATGTCCAAGTCATGTTTCAAGTCTTTCGAGACCAATGTAGATCAAGTCTGAAGTTATTTGAGACAAGTCCAAATCAATTCTCAAGTGTTGAAAGATTTCCACGACAAGTCTTAATGAATCTGAGCCGAGCCAATCTGTTACAAGTCCAAATCAGATACAGCTCCTCAAGTCATTTGAGATGGGTCCAAGTCACGACTGAAGTCATATGAGACACGTCCAAATTCCGTCACAAATCATTTGAGACGTGTCCAAGCCAAGTCTTAAGTCAGTCCAGGGAGGGTACACATCAAGTTTCAAGTCATCTGAGACAACTTTAAATGTCTCAAGTCATTTAAGACGAGTCCAAGTTAAGTCTTAATGGTCCAGTGTGTAAATTTAATGGCATCTAGTGGAACAGACTCGGCAGAAATGGAATATTACATTCATAAGTATGTTAATAAAATTAATTTATAATCACCTGAAAATAAGAATTGTTGTGTTTTCATTACCTTAGAATGAGCCTTTTATATCTACAGAGGGAGCAGGTCCCCTTCCATGGAGACGGCCATGTTTCTACAGTAGCCCATAATGGACAAATGAAACACTGGCTCTAGAGAGGGCCTTCAAGTTTAGCGGCCAACGTAGGTTCTCTTATATGTTTAGAAGGGGAGGGGTATTCAGGTTGCAATCTGCAACCTCACCACTTGATGCCGCAAAATCTTACACACTGGTCCTTTAAGTCAGTTAAGAGACAATTAATGTCACGTTTCACGTCTTTTAGGCAAGTCTAATTTGCTCTTATCTTCCAGGTTATGTAAATATTCCAGCTGGCAGCTTTGACAGAGTGAAGTATCCTCTGAAATGTTTACCTCAGTTAAATTGGTGGAGCTATTGACCAATCAGAGTCCAGTATTATAACAATCCTGCCTTAAAGGAAACAGTGTTCAAATTTATTCAAACAACACTATTTTTAAAAATTTAACTCATGAAGCTTTCTTATCCCGGGGCATATTTGAAGATTGGATAATCTGGGATCTTTATAAAAAAGGAAAAAAAAATCAGAAATAAACCTCATAAGCTCTGACTACATTCAAACACTGTGACACTGAACCAGCTGGTGAAAACAACTGTATATGCATGAAATCGCCCCAGTGGAGTAAATACATTTACATTTAAAGCTACTCAATGGAGAAATTTAAAGGGTGAATTTAGCTCAGGCGGTGACGAGGCAGGGGTTCCTCTGTTTGGGTGTGTTGGGGAACTCCCCTGGGGTGAAAGCGCTGGATTTGGCAGAAATTAAGCTGATCCACTTGGAGCTGTGGCTCAGTGTTAATTCCCCCTTGTACTCTCTGAATGTAAAAGTTTACCTCAAAGCAGCTCTATGGTCATGAAAAAGAGACACATGGCAACTTAAAACCACTTCATAAATGGGAAGAAAGAAAGATTCTGTTAGTGTAGATGGAGCTGGCAGCAAAAGAGGAGGAGGAGGAAGATGACAAAGAGGAGGAGGATGAAGGCTTTGAAATAATGAGGCCAAGTGAGCAAACATGACCTCAGCCAAAATATGCCTGCATCATCACTGCCTTATTAAAGCCTGCTTCTGGATTCAGGGAAACAAAAAACTTGAGATGTGCAAACTGCAAATGAAAGGCAAGAAAGGAAAAGAAGGGAAGAGGAAGAGAGGCAAAGAAAGAAAAGGATGAAAGAGGGGCGCTGAGTGGACAGAGGACCCACTGAATGTCCTCTGGCAGCCAAATTTCATCGTTGCCTCCTTTCATTTGAAGAAGGACAGGTGTGGAAAATTTGTGGAGAATTCTGGGAAAGTGGGTGTCACATTTTGTGGCTGTGATTGGACACAAGTCAGAAACTGAGCTCAAGTTATCTTTATATAAAAGACAAGTGGAGGGCCTCTGATACTTCTTGTCTGGTTTCATTGGTACATGAAAGTGACATACATGATCCACTTCCTGCGATCACAGGAATACCGTATTGGTCCGAATATAATGTGACCCTGATTACAAGACGGACCCCCTCATTTCCAATACCTGTTTTTGGAAAAATACTTTTTGAATATAACTTACATCTGCTTCTTAATCAACTATCAGAGCTTTTTGAGCTGGAGAAAAAAAAAAGATATAGGAGTTTGGATGAGAAAATCAGCTTGAGATATAATATGTCAGCGTTGAAGATACTTCAAGTATTTAGGTTCTGCTGCCAGAGGAAAGCCTTGACATGAGGGCAGTCTACGCCAGTATTTCTTTATATATTTCTGAAGCATCCTAGATATCCATCATATGCCCTTCTCATTAAAAAAAATAAAAAAATTGTCCAAAAAATTTCTGATATCAATCAGCCTGGTGAAGACAATTTGTCCACCTGAACTGTGCTGCTGACAGGACAGAGATCATTGCGCTTATGTGCCTCTAACGTCTTCTTCTGATGTGAATTTTGGGTTGAGTGGTCTGTATGTCACACAAGAATATGAACATTTCTTGGTTGTACTCCCTGTCTTTTTGTACAAGTGGTTGATTTTACATTGACTGACTGAGACAGGTTACTAAACCTGCTTCATAACCAGCTGAGCTTCTCACTTTTATAAGAACAAAGCAGAGCGGCTGGATCAAATCCAGCTGAAACTCTGCAGGTAAAGGTCTTTGCACACCAAGTCCGTTTTTTTTGTATGTTTTTTTAATCCGTCATCCGACAAAAACCTTGCACACTGCAATACGAGGCGAAATGGAGTCGTCAAGCAGTGAGGATGATTTTGTGGTCCTCTAAATTCTTGAAAGAAAAAGAAAGAACCACACAGTAAAGAGAAGACCACAAATTTCCACGATCCAATTGATCCTGAACAGATCCTGGATCCGCAGATATTCAGGGCACAGCCTCAAAACGCTGCAACATACAGACAAGATCATGATCAATAGTCGTCCTGTGATCAGTCTGTGTGTAACTTCTCTGCTAGAGCTGATAGTATCAGTGTTTCAAGGCTGTGTTGTTTGTTTGTACGATGGCTCTGAGTGGTCAAACAACTCTGTAAAAGCTTTTGAAAACGCAGAAAATCGAACCTGCTCTGAAAACTTTAATGACGGATGAAACTTTCGGAGTTGGTGTGTAATGAACATGATTGACACAACGTGACGTCATATTTATTTTTTAACGTGCGACAATTTCGGATGAAAAAAATGGAGTACTGCATGACACTTCATGAGTGTTGAGTACTTCAAGACTCCTATAAGACTCACAATATTATCATTCCATGCGTTTTTCTTCCTTGTCAAAACCTGGCGCCTACATCACCCACAATGCAACTGGACCACCAACAGTTCAGTCAGCAATTCGAACGTGTTATGCTAATAGTGGCTAATGTAGCCTGGAGCTGCTAGCCTCACTTCTTTCTAACTCCACACCCACATGTTTTTTCATGTTTCAAACTTGTAGTTTTCAGCCCCAATCAACGTTAACTCAAGTGACATAACTTGAGGCAATTTATTAGATTTCACACAGCTCCCTCTGCAAAACACAAAAGGCTTCATGCTACATTTTACACACCTGGAAACATGCTTTGATGTGTAAAATCAGTGGAGCTCCCCTTTAAGTCTTTAAGTTTTAGATGCAACAACACACAGTTTTGACTCCTACCATCCCATTTCTTTGCTGTCACATCCCCTGCTCATCCTGGGAATTTGTCATGCAAACAAAAACCTGCGAGAAAACCATTTAAGGGTTTAGGTAATTAGGTTTCTCCATCAGTAATCTGGCTGTGTTAACAAGGTTATTTTTAGTCGCTTAATCTGAAAAATGAAAGATGGTTTTCCTGCTTATGTGTATAAAAATTGTATAATACTGCTTATGTGAACATTTCTGAAATCAGGTTAGAGCCAAAACTGAAGAGTAATCAGATTATCAAAGTGTAGCTTTAACAGTGGACCTTCGCTGACAGACTGTATGGCAACGTGCTAAATAGACTGTTTGAGCTCACTCTTTGTCTGTAAATATCTGTTTAGCTTTTTAATGCCCCTCTTCTTCTTCTTCTTCTTCTTCTTCTTCTTCTTCTTCTTCCTTCCTTCCTTTCTTTGTCATTTCCTTTCCAGTTTCACTTTTCATTTCACTTCATACTCATCGATGTAGGTTAACAGTGTAGCTGACAGCCGTCTAAGGATTTTTAATGCTGTGTCCTTACAGATGACGGCTGTTATTACCCGGTGAACAATAACACAACAGTCAGCGCTCCTGAACGGTGCTTAATATAGCTGCTGTTTCACTGTCACTTCCTCAGGAGGAGGAGGAGGAGGAAGGAGAGGAGGATATAATGTGACAGGAGGCAGCAGGAAAAATAATGCTAGAGGAGAAGAGTAGAGAGAAACAAGAGGAGCGGTGATGAGGTGAGTTTACAGCCTGTTGGCATAATTGGATTAAGATGAAATGATTAATGTTAACAGAAGGATAATCCACTGACTGTCAACATACAGCGCTGCCTGCCACACCAAAACTGTTAATCTCATCTGAACACTTCCCACCGTACCCTGACAGAAAATAAAAGTACTAAAGAAATACCCTGAAATTTTGAATGATTGTCTAATTAGTCAATTTAATCATTAAGATTTCAAATAAAGGAGGAGTTGGAAATTTTAGAGATATGTTTGTGCACACAGAGCGTGTTTAGCCAAGCATAACACAAGCAGCAGAGGGAAACTGTCAGCCTCGGTGAAAACAGAAAGCTGTTTGGTATTTTTTTGGGAGATTGGCAGATGTTACACTGAGGGCCTTATCTTTGTGGCGGTGCACCAACCGGCGCAACAACCAGCACAAGCAGAGCTCAGTTTGTCTTTTATCTTGACATTGAAATTCACTTTTGTTGCCCAGTGCTGCACA
This sequence comes from Thunnus thynnus, assembly GCF_963924715.1. Lineage (NCBI taxonomy): Eukaryota > Metazoa > Chordata > Actinopteri > Scombriformes > Scombridae > Thunnus > Thunnus thynnus. The sequence continues at coordinate 22,967,775 of NC_089529.1, forward strand.
CACAGTGCACAGGTGGGAGGTTCATTTGAATGTCACAGCACAGAGTGTTGTTGGTATTTTGGTAGAGATACAGTCTGCTGCCAGTCGTGGATTGCATCAACAATTACCAGACAAACTTGGACCAAATATGCAGCAATAATGCTTAATAATGCTTAAAACAAAGTTTTTATTCAAACACTCTCCAACCAGTAGATGAAATTGGCATGAAAAAATAGTTTAATGTGGTTGAAGAAGAAAAAAATCCCAAACCAGTAAATATTCCAGTTAACGGAGACCTTTTGCACTTGTAGCTGCTGCATATACATGAACCAAATAGCAGGTGAGCTTGGAGTTTTGACCCTGAAGTGACATTGGTGCTTACGACCAAGACCAGGGTAATGTTGTGATATGTAGCATAGCAAGCTAGTGAAGCTGTAGACAGGGCCGCATTCCTGCTCAGTGGTGTCTGCCTTACACAGAACTACTCTCCAGAGACTGAAAATCACTGTTATTAGTCTTTGGAGCTGTTTCTAAACAAACGTGACCAAACTCTTCATAATGAAGGAACATGTCACCCAGTGCAGCGGTGTGGCTCGCTTACGTGTTTTTAATGGTTTTTGGACAAGAGGAATAAGATATATCGGCCTTTGGACACATAATACTTGTTAGTAGATCAGTTCATTGTTGGTTTGGATCCAAACATGAGATTTGTTGAGATTAAAAAAAATATACAAAATCAACAGTCATATCCTTTAAATATTAGAGCCTGATCGATACTGGATCTTTGGGACTGATGCCGATTAGGGTGTAAAAAATTCTGATATCGACATATATTATCAATATGGTATATATATTTATATATAAACACATTTTTTGCAATGATCCCTCAAATGTGGTTTTCAAACACTCATGTCAAAGATATGTGATAAAAGCAGGATATTTTACAGTTTAACAATAAACTTTATTGTCCAAAATCATTGCACTGAGATAGTAAACTTCACTGGGAATTTAATCATTATAAATAACTATTAAACACACACACACACACACATATTACTTGACTAAAGAAAAAGGATCAAATATACATAAAATGCTGCCTATATAACTATAACTGCAAAGAATGTGATGATATGTTGTGTGGGACAAGCCTATATAAATGAACAATTAAATTAATGTAACACACATTCTTTTTCACAAGCCCCCCTCAGTCATACAGTCCGTGATACTGCCAATCCAACAGAGGTAGCTTATAATGCAAGAAGCACAGCTTTTCTGCATCGTCTCCTTTGTGTGAGCTCCGCTTTTCTTCATAAACACCGCCAATATTGCCGAACACCCTCTCACTTGGCACAGAGGAGGGTGGACAGGAGAAGTGCCTCCTGGTCTGGCCTGATAGTCCCTTGAAGTGCTTACTGTTGTCCTTGCACCTCTCCCATGTTTTGCCTCTTTTTATGTTTCTCTCGGGCTCTTCAAGGGATCCCCTAAGTGCCTGTGCATGACTGGTTGAAGTGAGCATGGTGTCATACAGACTTTCTAGAAGACTGTGGGCCTGGTCCTCAGCTCCCTGCCTTTTGGGGTCTCCCTCATCACTGGCAGTTTCTGCCTACCTTCAAGAACCTCTTCTCCTTAAAGTGAGTGACTATTTCTTTTTAGTTTGACCAGTATGTCCACCACCACCCTCTGGGAGCTGAGGCCATGAGCACTGCAACTCAGGTCAGACATCTCCGCAAGCTTCATGGCTTTTACCGCTGTCCCATTACCACCAGGAGGACACACTGTGTGTCGATGTTACATTCCTGCCCGATGTTTTCCCCTGTGTGGGACCCCGACATGGCCTTCACATTCAACACAACTTGTACTCCTGTCGATGAAATGAGCAGTCAAGCTCATGAGTGCGATGCAGTTTCTTGTATTTTCCACAGAGAGAAGTTGCTTTATTTTATTACAAGTTGTCATAGAATAAACTTGAATACTTGTGAATTTGGCCCATCAGCTGAGTGCAGAAATACTTCTCAGTTTTCAAAAGGTACCTGGGCTCTGCCTTGGCTTTTGAAACCAGTACCCTCTACAATTGCATAAAGCGGGATATCAGTGGATATCATTTCCATGATCAACTTGTCCAGCTCCTTTGATCTCGGGTCAGTTTGGGTCCACTTTGTGGTCTTATCAACAACTTGTTTGAGTGTGGGCTGTGTTGTTGACGATGGAGCTTTGTCTTCTTTAGGCTGTGCTGCTTCATCATGCAACTCATGGTAGGCTTCTTTATGTTGCACTTTGCCCACAAGTTGGTTGTATTTTCCTGTTTGAGGCTGCTTGATCCCTGACTGACAGAACTGGCACAGATATTACAGATGACTGGACCAGATGGGTTCTTGGTGAAGAAGTCCCACAGCTTACTTCTTCCTCCCTCAACCATCTTTAAAAAAAATATATAAATTAAAAAAAAGTGTGAGACATTAATTGAATTATATATTTGAGCTGGAACCAAACTAGTTTGCATTGCATGTTTTATTCCATATTCTATTCTAAATAGCTTAATCTTCACTAATGATGAATTTATCTTTATATTTCGGTATATCAAAATTTCACTGTTAATGTACGATAACGATTGGTTTGTAATGGTCAAAAACAATAACTCATGGTTCGCTGCTGCTGAGTCGAGAGATGAACAGCATTTCTGCTATAAACATTCAGCATATCCGGTGGAAAACCAGATGTTTAAATTTTAATTTTTATAAAAGCAACCACTGTTCGGTTTGGCAGGCGTACCAAACTGAAAGTCCCAGTGTGAATACATGTAAAATTATCATTAGTTACACTCCTATTAATGTTATAATGTATAGGCAGAATGGACTAAGATGCTCACATATTAGCTTCCATTCAACTGACAAGGTATGGAAGTAGCTATGTGGCTAGCTAGCTAGCTAATGTAGCAAACAAGTACGATAAGCATGAGTGACACGACGGTTGTAACAGTAGAGTAAAAGATGGGAATGTCATTTATTTACTTTCCAGCATTGTATCTCACCAAATAGGTAACAACATAGGGTGACGTCAACACTCAACAGATTTAATCCACCACTGCAGAATGAATGAGATGAGATGCTACCTCGCTAACATAGCAAACAGATATGATAAGCATGAGTGACATGGGTTATATTAGAGTTATATTTAACTACATTATATTCTGTAAAAAAAGTTTTCGTATCAGCACATATCGGACAACATATACGCAGATACCAATATATCTGTGATAGGCTGATATCGGCCGATAAAATCAGTCGAGCGTGAAATCGGTCGGGCTCTATTAAATATGTAAGCATAGTGAGTGTGTGTATGTCACACAGCTGGCATGTATGTGTGTGTTTGATAGGTGTAAAGGTACTCCTGACAGGTGTGTTTAAGTATATAGTGTGTGTGTTTCTGCAGTTGGACTGCTCAGAGGACTGCTTACACTGCTGTTTCAGGTATGAGCACCACTTGGCTCCAAGGTATATATACACACATACACACATACACACACACACACACACACACACACACACACACACCATCTGGAAGGAAAGCTTTTTCATATGAAGGTGCTGTCAACTGAATCCAAACTGAGAGAGAACACACACTGACTAATATTTGTGTGTGTGTGTTTTATGTGTGTGTGAACAACTGTAAACAGCAGAGAGTGTGAAATGTGAAACGGCCTCTGGACAGGTGTGACAGTGCGGAGAAGCATCACGGGAGCTCGAGGAACAACAGAGTTTGAGAGCAGCGTGGAGAGAGAGCGAGGAGGAGGAGGAGGAGGAGGAGGAGGGATAGCAACGTAGTAAATAAAGAAAACAGAAACTGAAAAAGAGGAGAAGAAAGTGAGATAGATGAGAGAGACACAGAGGGAGGCAGAGCAGGATAGTAAATGGGCAGAGATACAGAGAAACGATTTCCAGGCTCAGCAGAGCAGGTCTGCAGTCTTCCTACTTCTTTGTTCTTTCACTGAGCTGCAGCCATATTGATTCTTTAAGGAAAATAAAACTGTTAAACCTGCAAAAATTGATTTTTTTGTCCTCTTGTTTTCACCAGAAACAAGTAGTGAACACAACATTGACTTATCATATCCCTACAAGTCCCCCAAACTAAACAACAAAATAGGTTTATTAGTTCCTTCCAAAATGCATGACCTTAATCATAAGAGGACCTATTATATTCTCATTTCCACTAGAGCAGCTTTGCATGATTCACAATTCAAAAAGCTTATTTATCTTATCTTAATGCAGCCTCTCAGTTGCAGTTTTTGGTTTGTCCGTTCTGGGCTACTGTAGAAACATGGCAGCGCAACATGGTGGGCTCCGTGGAAGAGGACCCGCTCCCTATGTAGATATAAAGGGCTCATTCTACGGTAGTGAAAACACAACAATTCTTATGTGTACTTAAACATACTTATGAATATTATATTCCATTTCTGCCAAGTCTGATCCATTAGATGCCACTAAATTCTACATACTGCATCTTTACGATTTAGAATAAAAACGTCAAGTTGTGCTTTTTACGATGGGTTATATGTATGTTGGGTTATTTCGCAGTTGGTCTCTGTGTCTTCCCGGAGTCTTGTCATCATCTCCTTTAATCTAATTTAATATTGTCATTATCAATTAAAATCTAAATTTGTTTAAACTAGTTTTGTCTTGTCTATCATCTAATCTATTCTAATCTCATCTGATAATATAATCTGTGGTTTGGACACCTGGTTAGGATCCTCCTGGACGCCTCCCTCTGGTAGGAGACCTCGGGGCGGACCCAGAACACACTTGAGGGACTACATATCTCTCCTGGCCTTGGGATACCTCAGGAGGAGCTGGAGGGCGTTACTGGGGTGAAGGATGTCTGGGTTTCCTTACTCAATCTGATGCCACCATGACCCGATCCTGGATAAACTGCGGAAAACGGATGAATGGATTATCTCGCCTCATCTAATTCAGTTTTGTCTGGTCTAAAGAGTTCAATCCCTTTTAATATGGTTTAACCTTTTGTTTAATCTTGTCTCATCTGATCTCGTTTTATTTCATCCAATAATCTAATCTAGATTTGATTGTTGTGTTTAAATCTTATTGTTTCATCTAATCTAATCTCACTCCATTTATCTAATATAATCTTGTTCGTGCCTTGTTCGTGTAATTTAATCTAATTGTCTTGCCCACTGCAGTGCACATACAGAGGGATAACAAACAGGAGGAAACAAATAAAAAAAGATCACTAATGAGCTTTCTGATTGCCTCCAGGGGTTACCATGGCAACTAATGAGGGGCACCTGACTGTGTGGACTGTGACAGTCGTCTTGCTCACACCGAACTCAACACAGCTCATGTCTGATTGGTCCGGACGGTTTGGCTGAAATTATATGCTGTGTAATCATTACTATTAACTTTAATTTACATTTCATTAACATTTTTTATCCTCTTCCTCCTTTCCTTCATCCCCCCCGTTTCTTTGTTCATACGTCTCTACCGGGTGACGAAGAGATGATTAAAACCTGAAACCCCACCGGATACACCCCGAACACACGCACACACACACACACACTCACACAGACACACACAGTCCTGCTGGGTGTCTTATTAACCCTCATTAGCCATTTCTCTCAGATATTAATGAGACCGTCTCATGACTAACGCTCCCTGCTGAGCGCGCTCAGTGTGCGTTTGTGTGTCAGTGAGTGCGACAGAGGGAACGGGGTGGGGGTGGGGGGTGAGAGATGAAGAGACAGGAGGAGAGAGGGAGAGCGAACAGACCAGACGAGAAACGTGGACGGAGAGAAAAGAGAGAGGCTGAACATAAGCCACTACACTGTAAAAGAAAATCCACCTTAGAGATTCATTTAAAGGGGCCATATTATGAAAAACTCACTTTTCAGTGCCTGTGTGTATATATTTGGATCTCTGATGTGCTACTTACATACAAACTGTGAAAAAAGACAACCCAGTCAGTTTGGTGCAGGATGCTTGCTCTGCACTCTTGTGATTCAACAAGCCATTCAGATCTGATGCCCCTTCTTACATCACATGGGGCTTGATTGAAATTGGTGGATGGATGTAGTAATAAGCAACTGTTTGCTAACGAGTTGAATGTATCAAAGCTGATGATATGTCAGTGTTGCATTATGGCTTGTTTCCTTGTTATTGCAAATTTAGCCATAGAGGTGGCAGATCTGTTATGTTTTTCCTTATTTTCAATCACATATATAATGTCACAATGTCCGATGTTCATGTTAAAAGTGGCCGATGTGTCAAATAATGAGGTAAAAAAGCACCAGCTTCAGTTTGCTCTGAACACTTGGTTTCCAACAGTTTTTTTCTACTTTCAGAGGTGGCAGATCACAAATCACATCAATCATTTTTGTTAAGGTCATGCATTCTAGAGGGAACTAATAAATCAATTTTGCCATTTAGTTTGGGGGACATATCGCGGTAAACTGGGTGATTTCTGCCTCAAAACTACTAAATAACAAGGACAAAATGACAAAAAAAGCATAATGTGAATTCTATAAACACTTATAAACCACAATGCTAACACTCAAACACGTTAAGGACAGAAGAATGAACAAAAAGGCGATAAAGACAGAATTTGCATTTCATGTTTGTGAGTGTTTGTGCAAGTATTCCTTATAAACTTTTTATGGAAGGAAAATATCACAAACTGCTGACATTTTTATTGCTTTTATTTTTACAGATAAATAGATGTGCCGGGCTGTTGTTAATTACTGCTGATGAATACACACATCCCTCAGACTGGGTCATTTCTGGAGCTCCAGGATTGGCCCAGGGCCGTGCAGAAGTGTCCCCCAGCTGTGAGACCCTCAGGCTGGGCAGCTGACAACAAGAACAGCCCCCTCCTGATTCCTGGTTCCCTCTATCTTAAAGAGAAACGAGGCAAAGAAGGGAGACAGGAGAGGATGATGTTGTTTATCAAGACAACTAAAAAACAAACAACTCGAATAATAAAGCAATAAACAAAAGCAATAATTTATAAACCAAACAAATACACAAATATGTATAAAACAAAGACTCACAGCTTTTCTGTCTCTTCTTGGCACATTTTATTCAGTTTATCAGTTTTTAATGAAGTGAACTGAAGATGTTTTAAGTTTTAGTTCTCTGATATTTAAAAAGCCTTTTAAAAAGCCACTGAGGACTGATTTAAGTGATGTGAGCTGATTGTGTGCAGTCTGTATTTTTTTCTCTTTTAAATGCTGCCGTTGAAATTAAGATATCATGGATTCACACTTATAACAGAACAATGAGTCTAATTGTCCAATTCACTTAATTTTGCTTTACTTTAATGGCCATATGACCAGAGTCAGAGGAATTATTTTTGGTACAACATGGCCAAACACTCAATGCACTGTATTAAAACACGCTAAAGAGAGCAACTCTCAGCTATAGACTGTAAAAACTATGGACATAGTCACCGTGACGTCACCCATTGGTTTGCAAACTGCCGTTTTGAAGCCTTGAGTGTACCGATTTGACCATCGTCATCTGGAGCCAGAAGTGACCATATTTGGATGAGGAGAGGGTGGAGCTGACCATAGTGCTAGCCACTAGCTTGGTTAGCATGGTGCATTTACAATCTATGGTTAACAGTGACATTTTCTCATAGACTTCCATACAATCGGGCTTCTTTTTGCAGCCAGTTGAGTCGCCCCCTGCTGGCCATTAGATAGAATGCAGGTTTTTGGCACTTCCGCATTGGCTTCACTTTTCAGCCCAGGGGGTTGACGCTTGCTCTCAGCTGTATAACATATCATCTTAACTAAAACTTAAGTGTATATACAGGAATCTAATGTTGTTTTACAGACTTGAATGTCCATGAGATAACAGTAGGTGGAGAGCAGCAGTCAGATGTAGCTGGTAGCTGGGGTGGCAGAAGTGCACTCTGTAACTGTTGGCTGTCTGAAAATACCTAAAGTGTGATCAAAAACTTTAGCTAGTGATCAGCTATGGTCGATAAAGCAGTGTATAATTTTAGTCTGCTGAATGACTGTTTGTCCAAAGTATCAACAAACATGATGTTAACCATGAAATGCGGATGAAACAAACTTTGAGGGAGTTTTATTTGGAGTACACATATGTAAATAAAATAAAAGTGTATTAAAGCTGAAACGATTACGCAATTAGTCAGTCAATTAGTTGATCTACAGAAAATTAATCGGCAACTATTGTGATGAATAATCATTTTAGTCATGTTTTTTTACTCAAAACGTCAAACATTAGTTGGTTTCAGCTTCTTAAATGTGGAGATTTAATGCTTTTCTTTGTAAAACATGATAGTAAACTGATTATCTTTGAGTTCTGTACTATTGATTTGGATTCTCAGTGATGCAAGACTGACCAGAGGCACAAAAACATGGAGGGGTTGAAAGTTTATGCAAATGAGGGTGAAATTCACCTTCCAGCAATAAACTGTTTTTGTCAAAAACCTGACAACAAAAAAATCAGTGCAGTTGCAGCCGGGTGAGTTTAGTTTTGATCTGCTGTGGACACATGAATTTGTACTCTCTAGGATCTCTCTTTTCTATGTCCCTGGCCTCCATGATTACAGGTACAAACAAAACCAAAGTGCTGCTTGACACAACGTCATGTAAATTGCTGGATAAAGTGCAGGTTGCTTATTTACACAATGCTCACTAACCTGCAAATGTTGACACGGTGCCCAATGGTGCCAAGTACATTTACTCCGGTGCTGTACATAAGTATAATTTTGAGGTACTTGTATGTACTTGAGTATTTATTTTGCAACTTTATACTTGCATTCCACTACAATTCAGTAATTTACATATCTTGCTATATATTTACTAAGGCTGTAGTCTCCTGACGATCGGTTGGTCGCTGTGCTCTTGTCCAACCAAATTCTCATTAGTCGGACAATTGCTGATGTTAAATGTGAAGTTAATACAAAAGAACAGAGAATCTATGTGATGTTGTATTTTACTGGAGGATTCCATTATGTACATACTCGGCCTTTAAATGTTTCATGTTCAATAACAATAAAATCCTGTTGTCCACTACAGTGGACATATTGTAAAATTTGAATAAAATTAAGTTGTAGTATTTTTCAGGACGTCTCAGGAGGATATAGAATCATATATCAGTCACATTTGTACAATTTTCTGCTTATTTTTATTGGTGCTTCTGCTTAAGTAAAGGATCTGAGCTGAGTGAGGTAACGACCTGTAATTTGTTTGCTTCCGGTGTGTCTTCACCAGTAGCGACACTGACATTGACTAACAGTGTAAATGACAACAGGGTTACACCGTTATTAACAGCTGGATAACAGCAGCAGGCTGGAAGGTCACCCACTGGCTGGATGGCGGCGAACACCTCGTCTCAGCGCCCTTGAACCTCCTTCCTGCTGCAGGCAGTGTCGCTCGCAGCTGCTCCCTCACCTTTGACCCTGATGGAGAGGGGACATGATGTGTGAAACTGGTCACAGTAAAGAAGATGTAGGGGGGTTGTAGCGCTGAGATACAGAGGCCAGAGCGGTGAGCTTTTAACACGTCTGACAACATGTAATCAACCATTTCAGTACTAAATTCATATGGAGGGAGAAGGGGGTGGGTTGAACATCCGAATGCCTTCCATGAATTTCTGCACATGCCAGGGATCAGCAGAGCATTAGTGGAGAAACATGCTTATACGGTACATCACACACACGCTCCCAAGATACCAATACACATGCAGTCATGGATTAATAACCTCACACGCACATACACAGAGTTACATCTGTAAGCATTTGTGTTGCGTTGTGGCCGATGAAAAGTCAGGACAACATGCTGGGTCTGTGGTCCTTTTCCTGGCAGACTGGTTAAGCATAAAAATCATCAGCTGTGTGCGTTCAGCTCCCAACAATACAGTCTGAAATTATAAGTAATAATAATCTGCAACAATAGATGCATGTAACAGAGCAACAGTGGATGTAACAGGAATTATAAATGTAATTTATCACAGACTGACAACTTAAAATAAAACAAGTGCTTTCAGACAGCGAGTGATTGCCGCCACCAAGCTCATGAAAGCACCTTCAGGGGAATATTTACTGAGGATTTGCTGCTGCTTTTTAGGAACTAAACAGCAGAATTGTGTTTCTCCTTATTTACGGACCATACCGAGGTTATTTACACATAAAATGGAAGAAAAGTGAAATGCAAAATATGGAGGATGGAGGGAGAATATATGTATTTCTCAAAGTAGTGCAACAATCAATAAAATGTTAAAGGTTAAATGGGTTCAAGTGTTGAATATTTCCTCACATAGGCTACAGTGTTCCTCTTGCAGGATCAATAGACGCCTGCAAATCCGAAAGTGTCTTCTCTTCAATCACTATTCAAAGTTCAGCAGCAGAAAACATCCATTCCTTTCCACACATAATAAAAACACACCAAACAGCCCAACATCAGCTATTATTAAGTGGCACTTTATGCAAATTGGATGAACTGTGGCTCATTTACATCAGTACTATTAGAAATAGAAAAATTGTGGTGACTCAAAAATTTGCACCCTTTATTAATTTGCAACAGGATAAGTAAATATCACCTTCTCGTCATGCTAACAGCTCTACTACAGTACATTGGGGCCAAATGCTAACATGCTAACATGATGTTTAGCAGATATAATGTTTACCATGAGGTTTGCATTCGTATTTCCACCAAATTTTAAGATTTTACACTCTGGTGACCATTTTAAGAATGATCAGCTTTTAGGTGAAGAAGAAATTTTTTTTTTTTTTTTAATTTGACCGCTTTGATATTAGTGTGCTGTCAGTGTTTATCTGAGGAACATCTGTTTCTGTGTCACTGTTTCGACTGCTCAATTCAGCATCTCCTCAAAGTTGTTGATGTGTATGTTTTATTTCTTTTTAGAGACCACCGTACAACTTAATCTCAGGGGGAAAAAAATGCAAACCGAAACTATAAATTTCACCTCATTTTACAACAGTAAAATCTGCTCCTCCAGTGTGTGTGTGTGTGTGTGTGTGTGTGTGTGTGTGTGTCCCACAGGAATGAAAAGTGCTACTGTCAGCTGCCTTCTCTGCTCCTCTGGTAATGGTTTTGACCCTGTGTGTGTGTCTGTGTGTGTGTGTGTGTGTGTGTGTGTGTGTGCGTGTGTGTGTGTGTGTGCACGTGAACAAGGCTTAAAGCAAAATCACACCTCTGCAGTGTGATCTGAGGTGTGAAAGCGGAAATATTCCTACAACGAGATGACCAGGTGACACTTCCACATGAACACAGTGAAACCATGAACAGCTGATGGTAAACGGACGGTACTGTAGTTACACTGTAACTGTTAGTATGATTTTATCTGACCCTATGTATTTTACTGATTTTGGATGTTGGACGTGTGACAGAAACATTCCCTAGTCTGCATGACACCTTGGGTAATATGGCATAGCCCTTCTGGGGGGCCTTTTAGATACAAACAATGGATCCATGGTTAAGTTTGGAACGGTTCCAGATGTGGGTATGTTGTGACACATAATATGTTGTGAGATAGCTGTCAATCACTTGATGGACGGCTCCCAACAGAGGTAGCGCCCCTGGAAAACATGTTATTCATATGATAAGATACAGATGTGTAACCCTATATAAGCTGTGCATCGACAGTGGTACATTGCCCAGACCATCTTTGTATATGGAATGGACCCGATGGCCATCGTCTAATAAACATCTACAAAATAAGAACTTCGCCAGCTCTTCCTTTGAACGATATCATCACACATCCTTCCTTTCAGTAACAAAATAAATCAAATAAATATGAAACTAAACATTTAAAAGGGAACAAAACAGACCCAAATTTAAAATTGAACCATTAGTCTTTGTGGTGGTGTTTCCATTACATTTATTTTGGAGATTTTTCTGTGCTAAGTGTTATTATTCTCTTTGGTGAATGTGCTTTGGTTTACACACACAGTCAGCGCTGGACTACCAGGCATTCTCCCAGTGTGCCGATGCACCTCGAGACTGATATAATTTTAATTTTTAATATTAAAAAATATATATATGTTGCCAACAACTGGTCCATAAAGCCCATTGGTTCATTTTCTATAATGACACTAGGCTGGCCCTCCCCCTCCCCCTCTGTCCTCTCATTTTGGCTCAGAGCCAAACAGAGTAGTATTGCTATCAGTCATAGCAGGCGTCTTTGTTAATCGTCAAGATGGAGATGAAGGAGGGGGGGGAGTGCGGAGAAGATGCAGGCCAAAAAAATTGAGGAAGATGCGGATGATGCCGAATGTGCAAAAATCTTAGATATGTTTGCTGCAGGAGCTTTAACATCATTCAACCTCGTTATGCAGCAACAGGTGGAAGAAGAAGAGGTGGCTGCCCATGACGACTGCCAGGCAGAGGAGGAGGAAGAGGAGCAGGTGTGCGACAGGGAAGCTGAGGAACAGAGTGAGGAGGAGGAGAGTGTAGTTGAAGTGGTAAGCAGGGGGAAACAGCACGTACAGTGTGTTCAAACTGTTTGGTGCTGCTGTCCAGTAAGCATGAACGTTCACGTTCAAGCTTCACCCTTGATTTAACTGTGCTGTCACATACACAGGTCTATTATTCCTCTCTGAACATTAATATAAAACAAAAAGGATATTGTGTACTCCACAGACGCCTCTGATCACCAGGGAGTCAGTGAGTGAGTGAGTACACTGGTCCACTTGCACTGGTATGTCCATGGCACTACTTTGTCGTGGTCTGGGGAAACAGTACAGTATGCACATTTAAGGGGCCAAAAAAAGCCTGGGCTGATTTTTTGTCCCAGTTCAGCCCTGCACACAGTACAAGCTAACTAAGTTGTATAAAACAACGTTAATGCAGTGATGTATATTGGTGTGATATTATTCAGAGGACACAAGCAACAAGTGACTTTATGAAATATTTACAGCTAAAACTGTTCAGACTTCATGATGAAATATTGGCACATCAAAAAGTAAGAGGAGTACTTCAGCCCGAATCCAGGATTAAAATAGATTGATTTAAATTTATTCCAAAACAAACCAGAAATGTAACGCACATCACTTCCTGTGGAGGTGGATTGTTGGGGGCTGATTGGCAGCAGATTGAAGTTTCAGCAGGTGTCAAGGTTTTACTCCAGAGGATAAACAAACCTCTCAGTCCCGCTGTGGCACAGTCTGTGACTGTGGCAGTCATTTAGTGGCACAAGGCGGTAAAATACTGACTTAAAAACATATAGGTTGCTCGCTGCAGTATATCAGGACAGCAGAGTCCTAAACAGTGTTGACAAATGGAGAGAAAAGCAGCATGACTTTGTGCACTGAAAAAGTGAAAAATATAGAGCCGCAGATGTCTGGAAGATGTTCTGCTCTCCATCATGCTGTCAGGTTCACGTCTCATATGCGTTACAGACTTCCTGCTGGCAGTCATTAACCAGCAAGTATCTACAGCTCTTCAATACAGCAACCCTGTCTGACTGACAGCCAAAAAAACTACACTCAGTTCAAGTTCAGAGTGTTGGCAAAGCACAGAGAGAGAGAGAGAGAGAGGCTGATTTTAACATCTCACTGATGTGAGCTGCTCTCTGAACGTTGGTGTTTTGTTTACTGCATTCAGTTCAGCTACACTGAGACAGAGTTTATTTTAGTGTTAATTAAACCAGGACCATCTCTTGACATGGAAATCTCTTTTTTTTTCTGCACATAATGCTGCACAATTATGTTATGCAGACTAAAAAGCCCCATTTGGACTGGATTTCTGTCTGTAGAGAAGATGTCGTGATTTTAATCCAGCGCATATGTGGCTATTTTTTCACCCCAGTAATAATTACAGCTGTAATGAGCTCTGCATACTTTCGCCAACGACTTTAAGTCACTGAAAATTATGGAAAAAATAAACAGAAAGGCTAAGAAATTATATGCATCTATATGTCTCTTATATTGCTCTCTTGTGCTCCTATAGGTTCATTTTTTTTGTTTGTTTTTTCCTCTCTGTTTTTTATATGGTTTGTTTGAAACGAAATATTTGCTGACACTTTCTACAACACGCATCCTATTTGATATCTTTTAATTGATTAGTCGATCAACAGGAAAATAATCAGAATCTATTTTGACAGTTGAATAATCACCTTGGTCATTTTTCACGCAAAAATGTCAAACATTTTCTGCTTCCAGCTTCTCGCATGTGACAATTTACTGTTTTTCTTTGTCATATCTGACTGTGAACTGGACATCTGAAGGTTAGTCAGATAAAAAAAAGCACATTGAAGACGTCAGCGTGACCTTTAAGACACTGAAGTGAGTGAATGTAATTTTTAAAACGTTCATAGACGACTCAATCAATCAATAATGAGAATAATCATTATCCTCTATCATACTGATGCTATCAAACGTTTTACATAAACAATCGATGGAATATTGCAGATTAATTCTCTGCATTAATCAACTCATTGTTTCAGATGTTTACCTTCTCATCTGACTCAACTGAAAACAAGAGAGGTTTCCCAAAAATACGGACTGCTCCTTTAGGCCTCTAACTGTACAACAGTGTGTGTGTGTGTGTGTGTGTGTTGGCATTAGGTCTGTCTTGTCTCCAGAGTGTCTGTAAATGGGACAGTTAGTGTCTGGCCTACTACTGAACCACTGGATACACACATAACTACTTTATTCTTGCATGTCCATTGTTTTGGCAAAAGATGCATGACTGTGTGTGTGTGTGTTTGATAGAGACCAAATAGGGGGTTAGTCCATCAGCTGTTTATTCTGCTGACTCCACAGTTTTCATAATGACTGTACCACACACACACACACACACACACACACACACACACACACACACACACGAACACACACACACACGCACACAGCCAGATAAACTCGTGTTGTGTTTCCTGTCATACATTTGCCCGTCGCCTCCCAAAATAAAATGTCTGGATCTATTTTAACCGAAGCACGGCTCTTTAATCAGGGTGAGAACAGAAACCATTAAACAGCAAAACAATCGGCTGTCCAAACAGCCGCCTCCTTTCTTCTTCTGAGTGTCGCCTCACTCTCTCTCTCTCTCTCTCTCACACACACACACACACTCACAAACACACACACAGCAGGTATTTTTTAAGGGTTGTAGATTTCTAAATCAAGCCCGACTTCAAAGACACTTCTTGCTAAAATAAGAAAAGCAGAATGTGGGTGTTGAGGTTTCTTTCTCCTGAGAGCTTCAATTTGGTGTTGGACGTCCTCACAGTCCGTCTGTCTGTTGGATGACCTGCAGTGTCCTCCTTAATCAATCAATTACTCCATCAACAGAGAATTAATGTATATACATGACAAACTGAAATAATTATAAATTGAATATTTTTTGATTCAGGACTGTTACTTAGACAAAACTAGAGTAGTGAAGACATCAAAGTGCACTTAGAGAAATTGTAAATGACACAATTTTTTTTACATTTTATAAACAAAACGGTCACTTTTCATGTGAAAAGCCGGGTGCAACACTATAAATGTCTTCCAGGAAAAGCTGTTTAATATATACGCCGTTATCCCTGTATTTAAACAATATCATGCCTCCCCACTCTTTCAGATAGCCGGCTTTACGCTCCACCTTTCAGTGTAGCTGTTCAGAACACCTGTAAAAACCGACGTGGTCGGACAACATGTCGTATGAACCGGTTCTGATCAACCATAAACCAACCTTGAAGTGACTATTAGTGCTCTCATAGTGTTGCTATCAGTTACAACAGGCAGCTGTTTTCAGAGAAAAACATGTGTCCATATGTCGACTTCTCATCCGTACATGTTGGAGCTGAATCAGATCTGAAATATTAACAACATCAACAACAAAGATTACAGAATGGACGCATGTTTATGGGCATGTGTGACGAGCTGATGTCATCTCATGAAAGTAAAAACACTGGAAATGAAGCATCCAGGGCGGCTGAACCCTGGGCTTTGTCTTACAGGGAATATTTTCACATACATTCACTTCTATTTTGGGAACTTTGACCACGTTTAATAGTATATAGATGACACAAAAGGCAGAATATTTTGCTTTTAAAGCCTTTCAGACCTCTGTCAGGACTGCAGCTCTCAGCCACTGAAGTAGCTTCGTGATCATGAAGAAGAAGCTGGATCAGGAGGGAGGGAGAAAAAGAAAAAGTGTCAGAAAAAGGACAGAAGAGGAAGTGAGATGGAAGATGGAAGAAAAAGTTTAAAAGGGGACTTAAAACTGGGAGACAGAGAGAGAGTTTTTTTTAATATCAGATTGAAGGCTTTAGACTAAATAAGAGAAGGAGAACAGAAAGGAGGTAGACAGATGGGTGGATGAAACACAAACAGGCAAAAAAAAAAAAGCTACAGGAACAAAGAACGAGTTGCAGCAAAGAGCAACAGAAGGAAGAGCAAAGCGAGAGACTGCAGCAGAAGGTAAACAGACAGTTTGAAGCAGGTTAATGAGCGACATAAAACAGAATGACAGAGCGGGGACGCTAATTAACACTGTTAACAGGCTAACCTGAGCGCTGCAGGTAGAGCTGCAACACCTCCATCACACCACACACACACACACACACACACACACACACACACACACACACAGACGTTGACTTGGTAATGATAATGACTCTGTTGTTTAGGAATGAGGTCTTGTTGTTGTATTTTTGAAAGTGCAGTGTGTTTTAATGAAATAGATGCCGATTTGTGGATGTTTCCCAAAACCACCGACAGACTCCGACAGCAAAGGAGAAGTCTGAATAATTAGAAAAATTCTGTGAGGTTTGCCTAAAACCAAAAAAACGTATGAATGGTGTAAAAAGTGCTGCATTACAGGCAAAAAATATTCATTGACAATTGTTTTTCCACAACTAAAATGTGACATAAAAAATGAAAATGAAGCTAAACCTATGCTGAAATGTGTTGCAATACAAATAAAAACAAAACAATAATGTCAAAGACTGGCATGCATCTATGAAATCATATACTGTCTGCTATGTTTGATGAAACGGTGTCCTACACAGCATTAAATATTTTCCAATATCTCTCCCTGAGTGATCTGCTTGACCTCTCGCACTAAAACCAAGCGGCAACCTCTGGGGCTGAAAAATGAAGCCAATGTGGAAGTGCCAAAAAGAGTCAATCCCCATAGACCCCCATGTTAAAATGTCCAACTTTACAGCAGAAATAAACATGTTTACAGCCTGGTACAAAAAACAGTTTTGGTCTCTAAAGCTGATTTCTCCTTTCATGACCACTGCTATGTTTGTAGAAATGTTGATATGATACATATTTCACATGTTGAAACGTAGATGTTCAATGTTTCTGTGGTTTGCAGAAACGTTCAATGCCAACGTTTTCTTCTGGTGACTGGGTTGTGCATTAATATCATTTGATGTTTGAGCTGTTCATCTGAAACTAAACCTAGGCTGTGAATAACGGAGCTTTAGCGAAAATTCAGCTAGGAAGACTCTCCTCTGCATGCTCAGGTCTGCAGTTTTATTTCTCAAACCATCTGTCATTCCCATCCCTCACACGTCATGGACTCATTGGTTGTGACTCTTTGTGTTCTTTGGGTTTTCTGTGTTACACTGTTTATGTTATTTGACTTTGGGGGACTTTCTTGCATTCTTGGTTTGGATTGTGGTTTGAGTGTTGTGTGTTCTGGGATTTGGTTTGCTCTGTGCTTCCCTCATGTATCCTTCACTCCTGTCTTCATGTCCCTCCCCCCCTCACCTGCCCTGCTCCTAGTGTCCTCCCCAGCCTATCAGCTCCCAGCCTGCCCTTGTGTTGTGCCACCTGTTCCTTGTTGTCTAATTAGTTCAGTTTGTATTTCAAGTCCAGTTTTCAGTCCAGTGTTTGTAAAGTCGTCTGTTCTGTTCATCCTGCTCAGCTCAGCCAGCTTTTGCGTCTTTGCCTAGAAATAAAAGAGGTTTTCTTCAGTCCTGCTTCTGGTCTCTGCATTTGCTCTCTCATAATTTCCTGGCTGCTCACATCTATCCAATAGCATGGTGACAGACCTTCATCGTCATCTTGTGGCTGTCTTTTTAAATATGTTTTCTCCCTCTCTGCGTTTAGTGCGTTCATGCTGCCGTTATACGTGCTCCACCGCCATTCATCAATTCATCACTTCATCATCCTCATCATCCTCATCAGCCTCATCAGTCTCAGTGGAAGTCATCAGCCATCACCAGTGTCTGGACTCCATGAGGGGTTTTATCTCGCTGCTGCTCAGGACTGATGTCCCTCAATTTAAAATCTGCCTGTAGAGTCTAAGCGCCAAAGACTTTTGATAAGACTTAATCATCAATATCTAATAAATAATTATTAGATATTAATTATAATAAATAATTATCTTTGCTTCATGCACTCGTCTCCACCGCTTGAAATATTTTAATGAACAAGTGAGTGCTTAGAAAATCAGAAAACTAAATTAGACAGAAACTAAAATTCGTTTGAAACAATCAAAAAACTAACATACATTTTCATCAGAGGACTAGAAGTTTTTGTGCTTTCTCGACTCACAGGACGAGGGACTCGGACTCCCTGGTTACGGATGGCGAGGAACATGGCTGCAGGGACGCCGTGGTGGTCCTGTCCTGCCTCAACACCCACTCCTGCTATTATTATTATTATCATTATTATTATTATCATTATTATTTTATTATTATTATTATTATATTAAATTGAATAAAACTGAAATAAAATCCAGGTGCAAAAAAATGAACACTGTAAACTTGTGTTCTGGATGTTTCTGCATTGAGTTTAAATTTTGAGTTGAATAAAAAAATATTACGTTTAGTTTTACACTTTGCTGTGATGTGAATGTTTATAGAGCTGTTGGGAGGTTTGACAGTAAAGTCTAAAAAAAAAAAATGAAAGTACGGACAGACAAGTGTTTGTAATTTTGAGCTTAAAAATGCTTCATCAGCCTTCTGTAATATCCCTGATCACTGTGAGCTCACAGGAATATTTATGTGCTCCATGCATCATTGTCTGACCTCTGACCTTCGACCTTATTGTTTTTTTTTTTTTGCTATGTTGGTGATCTTGAAACTGAGATCATTCTTTATCAACTACATGACTGAAATGTACTGTAATGTTTTATTTTACTTAGAAAATATACAGTATATTCTTTATAATTTAAACATTAATATATTCATATCTTTACACATGAAGTTCCCCATACACACTTCAAAACAAATGAAAAAAAGCACCAAAAATACACACAATGACAAAAAGACAGACAGAAACCTAATTATTTACATATATGACATTAATATTCCTGTATAAATGTAAAAAAAAAAAAAAAAAAACATTAAAATAAAACCAACTAAATGTGAAGTTTCCATACAGTTGACACAACTACCTGCTAATTAGCGCGTTTGCAGCATTTTCTTCCTCTGTAAAAATATAAATTGTGTCATTGTGTTTCAGCTGTGATAAGACAGAGTTATTATAATTATTCAGAACAAACAAACTCTACAGGAATCTTCAGTCACTGTGTTTGATAGCTCTCAGCTTCTCATTCAAACACATGAAGATCTTTGAGGTGTCAGCTTTGTTCCAACAGTTCGAACTCCCACACAACCTGAATGCAACTTAAAGCTGTCACTGGCAGC
Organism: Thunnus thynnus; assembly: GCF_963924715.1. NCBI lineage: Eukaryota > Metazoa > Chordata > Actinopteri > Scombriformes > Scombridae > Thunnus > Thunnus thynnus. Next base: position 22,987,352 of record NC_089529.1, read on the forward strand.
ACAGTCCCTCCCTTTCTGTTATTTTATGTCTCCCTTATATTTTTGTGTCTGAATCTTCACTGTTTGGTTTCTGTTGTGGGTGTTTGTGTGCTGGAGTTTGACTCATGTTCTCATACTGAGGTCGGATCAGTCGACTGTAAAACTGAACACAGGTTAATGGTTAAGTTTAGGATTAATTTTGCTCAAGTACTGTATTTAAGTACAATTTTGAGGTACTTGTACTTTACTTGAGTATTTCCATGTGATGCTACTTTATTCTTCCACTCCACTACATTTCAGAGGGAAATATTGTACTTTCTACTCCACTACATTTATTTGACAGCTTTAGTTACTTTTCAGATGAAGATTTGACACAATGGATAATATAACAAGCTTTTAAAATAAAACACGTTGTTAAAGATGAAACCAGTGGTTTCCATCCTTTTTAGCTTTTGACGTCTTACAAAAAGCAGTGTGTAGTTGGGGTCACATTTCACATGTCTATGAGTTGTTAACAGCTCCACCAAATAGTGATTTTTCCCTCTAAACTTCTCACATGGTTCAATATATGTTCAAATGATCCAATATTTCAGCAAAAATCAAAGATTAGAGAAAAAGTCCAAAAGCTGAAAACAGATTTATGTATCAGAACTTTGTTTTTTCTTCTTTCCTCTCCCATTAATCATCTCACGACCCCTCAGATTTATCTGCTGACCCTTTGGAGGGGCCCGATCCCTATGTTGGGAACCACTGGACTAAACCAGCTAACTGTATATAAAGTAATTGAAACTAGCTCCACCACCAGCAGCTACAACAGTAACATGCTGCTCTAACACTGATGCTTCACTATTAATAATCTAATGATGTCATATATAATAATATATCAGTGGACTAACAACTAAGTACGTTTGTCTTCTTGATATTTGCGCAGATAGCAGCTTCTTCAGGATCCTCTTCCTGTGTTTACATTCTTGCTCCTGCCCCAGACACATCTGACCAATGAGAGGAGGGAACGTTGTCACCTGACTTTTAGTGGTGCATTTTGGTACGCTTGGATTTTAGCTTAGTTTGAAGTTTAACATCTCATCCACTGATTCAGACCAAAACAACCTAATTAAGGGTTTAAAAATGCCCTCAGCTTTGGTCTCATGCATGGGTACCACACATACATGCTTCTGTAAATGGTAAATGGACTGTACTTGTATTGTGCCTTTCTAGTCTTCAAAGCGCTTTTACACCATGAATCACATTCACACGCTGAATGGGTACAGGTGCTACCATGCAAGGTCCCAACCTGCCCATCAGAGGAAACTAACCATTCACACACATTCATACACAGATGGCACAGCCATCAGGAGCATTTTGGGGTTAAGTGTCTTGCCCAAGGATACATCGGCATGTGGACTGGAGGAGCCAGGAATCGAACCGTCGATCTTCCGATTAGTGGACGACCCGCTCTACCTCCTGAGCCACAGCCACCCCTACCGTGTAATATAAATCTTCTTTGACACTATTGCTATTATTTTTGCACTTAATGCCATGTTTATTTATTGTTTGTTATACTTTATTTATTTCATTGTTGCACATTGAGCTGTGATAAAAACAAAATGTTATTCTGCTGTGCGCCCTTGTACGGTCTTGACTGGCAATAAAGATTACTTGAAGTTGAACATATATCTGGGTTAAAGAAAACTTATAGGCAGATGTTTCTAGAGGCTTCAAAGGTTTCTTAAGGTGAGTCAAGAAGTCAACACTTTATACTTTAAATCTGGTTTTTGCTCAACCTCAGTGATGTGTACTCCAGAGTGTGTCAGTACCACAGACTGTATATAAAGGTGTGACGTCACCTGTTGCTTTGCATGGAGCCGGTTTGAAGCTGAGAGTTGAAGTTTTGGAGCCAGGATCTTCAAAATACGGAGGAACACACCCTGCTACCTCAGACCAAAGCTAACACTAGCTTAGTGGGAATACCAAGCACTGCACTCTTGGGCTAACGTTAGCTACTTTAGCTAAATTGTGCAAACAGGACAGGTATCATAATCAAGTAACATTAAAGTTAGTGAAATATTGTGACAATAGTCTGACTCAGTGTGAGTCCTGGAGCCAACTGACAATCACAGCTGTCAATAAGCAGCCACACGGCAGACATCAAAGCTACAATAAGTTTTCAAATCTTATTAATGGAGCACTAATTTGCATTTCCAAAATGACCACCAGCACACTTATTAGAGGGCCTGAAATTAACAACTGAGACCATAATGACTCATTGAAAACAACGATTGACTTAGTATTTCTAGAGAGAAGTTGAGACTTTTTGAATAGGAGTCAGTTTGAGCAGCTAGTGGCCATCGTGGGCACTTTAAGGTACTTTGGCCTCAAATTGTGGTAGCTGCTGTTTGGTCAGTCCACTGTGACATCACTACTGACATCAGTTCATGCTCCTACTTCTGTCTTTCTGACTTTTGTCTCTGTGCTGCTTTAAAAACAAACTAAACTCGACTATGACGATGTTAAAACCTCCAACACTGTTTCTTTTTGATTCTCCTCCACCTACACATGAACCCTCTCTGGCTAAAAGGATTAAGAGTGTATGAAATAAAGATGTGGAAAGTACAGGTGGAGACAACTTGGCGGTGTGGTATTAGTCGACTTGTCGCAAATTATTCATCATATTATTGGATGATTTATTGATGGTGAGGCATAGATGGAGGTGAGGGGAGAGGATAATGTATTTAAAACAGGAAGGGGCGACCCTTCAGTATGTGCCAGTTTTTATTATTTATAGAAAAGGCCAAAGTGGGCACAGACTGCATGTTGTTTTCTCCTCGTGGTCACGAATATGCGTTCTTTCACTAACCAAGACCACAGGAATATGTGAAAGGTCTTCAAAATCATGAAGTTTACAAATCAAGTTTGTTTTTTTAAATTTTTACAACTTCAAAGAATTCATTTGTTCTAACTTTCAATTGAAAATCTGCATTATTGGATCATTTTTTCATAGTTTTGTCATTTCTGAACCTTTTTCAGGTGGGATCACTGCTGTCTCCTCAGCTGAACCTACACTGAGATGTCTGTGGAAACATCTCCAGGGGCTTATTGGGTGATTTGTTAGGGAACGAGGTGAGCCTGTGTGTTGCTGTGGAAATGTTTCTTTAACATGTGGAAGACTTTGCGTGGGCTGAAGCAAGCAGGGACGCATGGCTGATTAAGCTTTGTGAGCTGCACTCCGAGAGCTCCGTCCATTAGGCTCTGAGGAGTTAAATCAGGCATACACCCCCGCTGCGCTGCTCACCTCGCATTAAAACAAAACAGACCTCAAAGCTGCTCTGCGTTTTGTTCAAAATGAAAATTCATTTAGGTTCATTTTCATTCTAAAGAGTGGGGAAAAAACACACAGCGTCTGTGCATATGTTTAGTTTTTGGACAGACTCCACGTCAGGTTTCAGTTCAGGGTTTTCTGTGAATTTGGCATCTGACGATCTTGTTAAAGCAGCTGTTGGTCGGGCTTCTCTCACAGCAGAGTCATGAGTGCTGTTTAAAGAGGAGAAGGTGTGATTTATTGCCTGAAACCCCAGTGTGACGCATGCTGTTTTAATATGGTGTGAAGCTCCATGTTTAAAAAACTATACAGAATGAAGTATTAGTGTATCTACATGCTTGATCTTGTGACAAGGTAGCTTCACCGGTGAGAGAGCTGAATATTTGGAGCCCAGTATTTGTATTTGTATCTATATTTATTGAGGCAGTAAAATTATTTATATTTGTATTTTAATTTTAGGATATTAGCGTGTTAAAATAAATGTTTATGAATAAACTATCTTATGAATCGGGTCTCAAACTCTAGTCTCCCAGACTACTGAGCTAAAACTTGCTCATTGCAATTGTGCAGACAGACTTGTAGGTGTTTATACACCTATAACACAGAGACAGCACAGCGTGTAACGTGTATTGAAAAACTTCAAAGGCTATTCGTGCTTTGCACTTTTCATTTATTGCCTATTTTTTACAACCTAACTTTGTGGAAAGGAGAAGGGGAACAACAGGTTATAGAGAGTCTCTTGGGAGCATTTCATATGTGTCAGTAGCTCAGCTTTATCTCTGGGGAACACCCCCAACTCCGGCAGTGATGTCCAAATTAGGAAATGTGCGTCACGCAGCAGGTGGATGTGACTCCCCTCTGATAGACGTAACAGCAGAGCAGAGGAGAGACACTGAGATAGTGATGTAACCGACCTGCAAGCAGATATTTGACATGTTTTTTTTCTTCCTGAAAACAAATATTTTTAAAAATATTTGTATGAAACAAATATTTGTAAAAAAAAACCCCACTATCTGTGCTTTGCCGAATAACGTATTTGTATTCAGGCACACCAATAATAGATAGATAAGTAGTCAGAGATTCAGTTTCTTCTTCATTACACAACCAGATTCTGCATAAAATTCAGAAAATAATCAATATGGCTGTATATGTATAACACCTGTCATAAAAGTTAGTGCAAATCAAAATGCTTTACAGATGCCTAAAATGTAAAGCAATTTAATGAAATAGAAATAGAAATAAAAAAATAAAAATGATGATAATGTAATAATAAAATAGATATACACCAGAATAAATAACATAGATAAGAGGAAGTAAAATATTTTAAAACATTAATACTATAAAATAAATGATTTTCTAGAATAAATAATGGCCATAAAACATTCTAACCAAAAGCTCTTTGTAACAACCAAAGAGGACATAACGGTCATCCTGGTTCACACATTGATGGCTTCAATCCATCTTCAGCTGCAGCGAAAATATCTGATCTTTTTGTTCTTTAAACAGATGAATGGTTCTCGTAGTGCTGTATATCTGCTTTGGTCTGGAGCTGAAAGAATTGGATCAGAGGATGGAGAGGGAGGTCGGAGTTCATGTTTTAAAAGCTCAACATAATGTAAATCAGAATCATACTGATGAAGAGGAAACAGCTTGACAAACTGTCTGCTGATAAGAAGATAAAAATGCTGAGTTGTTTAGCTTGACAAGCACTTTTCTTGCAGAGCGGACATGTTTTCCCCCCTCTCAGCTCCCAAAGTGTTTGGATGAAGGAGGATTTTGTTAAACTTTTTGGCCCGTGTTGAGATAAACTTCCTCTATTACAAATGAGCAGCCGGTGAATCAAAAAGCTGATGAGAGATGAGGAAATGTGGAGTTGTTTTGAATCGTGTTGTTTTACTAAAGGGATAACCTGCTGTTCTGTCTCCTCTGATGTCCTCCCATCATCCTCTGTCTCATCACTTTTCACTGTGAAAACTCAAAAAAAAAATGTAAACACAAATCACAATATTAATTTTCAAACCTGGTGTCCCTGTCCGCTTTAATATTTTTCTGCAGTGCCTGATTAAAATTTAGAGAGTAGAGTTACATAACTGCAGAACTTCAGACACACAAAATTAACTTTTCCTCCATTGTTCTCAACAGTAAAATTGCTGGGACAATAACGTCTGCCTCCCACATCATGGAGGTTTGGGTATTTGGGCGTCAAAGTTCAATTTAGTTAAAGTTTTCCTGCAAAACCTGTTGAAAAATCTGTGCAGTGTGAAGCTTTCACCTTTGGAAAAAATGCTCTTTCTTTAAAAAGTGTTGTGAATATTAGCTGCATGTCTCTACATGTTAATTATCACATGTATAAAATATTAAAAAAACAGAAGAATCACAAAAAGTATAACATGGCCCCTTCATCCTTCTTGCTTCATTTTTTTTTCACATTAATTCAAATGTATTTTATTTTACGTTCTCTTGTTTAGTTGATATGCACTTTGTATACCAGGTTTTGAAATGACAAGTCTTAAATAAACTTTTACTCAGTTGCTTGTTTACTTTGTGAAATGTCACACTGCTGTTGCACTGTTGGTCTGACTCTCAGAGGGAAAAATAGGCTTTATCTGGATCCAGCTCCAGCATACTTGAGACAAAAACAAACAAAAACTTCGTGTCAGCTTATTTTCTGTGTCTTATGTATCTGTTATGTATGAATTTCAGATGAACTTGGGCTCGTGTAGAGAACAGAACAGTAAAACCGAGAGTATCATTACCTCCATTGTAGTTCCGTCTTTTGTCATGGTCAAAACTATAAAAATAAGATCCAGTTTTTACCAAGCGGCAACCTCTGGGGCTGTAAAATGAAGCCAATGCGGAAGTGCCAAAAACTGCAGTTCCTTGAATGGCCACTTGAGGCTCAGCCAGCGAGTCATTCCCCATAGACCCCCATGTTAAAATGTCCAACTTTACAGCACAAATAAACATGTTTACAGCCTGGTACAAAAAATGGTTTAGGTCTCTATAGCTAATTTCCCCTTTCATGACAACTGTACGGGGGTGAATTTTTTTTATAACTCACCCGTTTAAGTTTTATTAAGCCGTAAAGTTATGCATAATGAAAGACATGGTTGCTTTGAGTGACAGGTCCGCCAGCCGCTAGGTGGCTTGTTTCAGCCATTTGGCCCGTCTCTTTGCCCATTTTTGATTGGCTGGGAGTTAGGGCAGCGTCACGCACTGCCAAGATGGCGACGGCCGGAGCGGCTCACTTTAAGCTTCAAAACCGCTCTTCAGAAACCAACGGGTGACGTCACGGTAACTACGTCCATATTTTTATACAGTCTACGGATTTTACGAATGATGACTTAATGAGGCCCCTGAACTCTTCACATCCTTTGAACCATCGTGTTCTGTCTTTATTTGAATTTGTTCTTCGTTGTAGGGTTTACATTTCACCCTCTGCTTTGTTAGATTGGAGAATCTTTTGTCAGTTTCCCCTTCATTATAACGTCGCTTCTTGATTTGCATGACTTTAATCCTCCTCCGTTTGGGCTGTAATGCAATCTGTCAAGCAGCTGCTTTTTGTACAAAGTGCCATCAAAGCCATAGTTGTGAGTTCCTTCCAGCCTTTCTTCTTCTACAATCCAATTTGAAGTCCTAATGATCACCCCCATTTCCATACTGAATGCTGGAGGGGAGCGCTGCACCCCTGCCATCAGCTCAATTTCCAGGTGCTGCCACGCTGTGATGTATTTCCATGTTGTGAGTCAGCTGAGCCTTAGAAACAGGCTTGCGCTGGGTTTCTAAAATCATTTTGTACTTCAAAACTGTGTGGAACTGAACCAGAAGAAGGTTTTATGTACTGTTTGATTGCTGTTGGTACCAAATCACCCTTATACTGCTTTTGGCACTGACTTGTAAATTAGTTTGGTTTGTTTCCAAGTGTTTTTGTTTCCAAACTGTGTTTTTTTTTTTTTTTTTAGATTTTTTTCTTCGATAATGATTTCACAAAGGAACATCTTAACATTAACATCCTGGGAAAAATGATTCTTCACTTTCTTGCTGAGAGTTGAGAGGTTCAGCGGATGAGTTGGTAAACTTAATTTGGTTTCTTTTCACACAAAGAAAAATCCAAGCATACCAAAATGCATCATTAAAAGCCACGTGAGAACGTTCTCTCCTCTCATTGGTCAGATGTATCAGGAAGAATCTGCCCAAATATCAAAGACAACGTACTTGGTTGTTAGTCCAGGTTGGACCTTGATTCATTCTCCGGCTAACTGCTAGAAACTGATGATTTCACTTGTCAACATCCCAGCATGCAAAGTGCTCTTAGCTACGGGAGCCATTAAGCTCAAACTTGCAGCTATGCAGTCAGTCAGATGGAGGTCGGATCACATTCCCACCACAAACGAACCGCTCCAGAACCAGTTTGTGACCAGACTGAGACCACTTCCTTTAAAGCGTCCCCCAAGTTTTATAAAGAAGTGATCATGACATTAGGTGCTGTGGTGAATGGCACCTTTAAGGATGCATAACCCTGCATCACACAAACCCACCTACCACTGCGAGCCAAAATAGTCCGATATTTGTTAGATTCCAAATCCGGACATCCCCCATTAACCTGCCGACTTCCCAAACATCCATTCCCGGGAGCCGAATGCAGCATACTGACCAAACTATGGGAGGCAACTCCAGAGTTTCTAAAGAAAATTGCCTCGCTGCTTTTGAGTGGCAAGGGGTTTTACTCTGCTTTATTTGTGTTGGCCAACATTTACAAATAGTATTGAACTGATACATCTTGTTTTTGGTTTTGCCAGGATTCTGAAGAGGAGTTCTTTGGTTAAGAGATGAACTCTTGTGATACACTGCAACTGCAATTGTTTTGTGTGTTTCTTGTTTGCTTGTATTCTTGTACTACTATCTGTTAGGATTTGGTTATTCCAAGGGTTTTGAATTTGTGTGCAAGTATCTTTTCTAGGATTGATTTTTATTACAGGGACTAAAAAATATACCCCAGCTCAGTATCAGTCAAAACACTACTCTTTTCGTTCATTTTTATTCACAGGAGGAGTGAAAAAAATATGAATAAATATTGTGAAAAACCCACCAAAGTGCTTGATTGAGGAAAAAATTGGTGTATCATCATAAATGATGACATGTGACTTAAACGTCACTGAAGAGACGAAAACATCATATCTGTGTGGAGTGATGAGGAGACTCCTCAAATGAATACATGAAACAAACAGAAATGTCATATTTCCATCATGTTTTCCACATGGTTTGGATGCAATTAAACCTCTCTGTGGTTGAATTGCACCGACTGGAGAATTAGCACCACCAGCTGTTTATCTCCTGATATCAACACAACAGGACTGGATAGAAACATGCACTAAATTTGGATGGAAACCTAGATATTGTGGTAACGTGCATCCTGGATAGTTTGTAAAAAGGGAAATTTGGCTGTTGTCTCTGTGGGAGTCATGTGGTTTGGTCCATGCGGTACAAAGCGTGTCATCAGACTAAAGAGACTTCAGTAGATGGTGTCAGAGCGGATCATGCTTCAGTCTCATGACTTCTAATAAACAACAACATGTTCTGTTCTCATCTCTTTGTTTCTATGTGAGCAGAGGAGCCACAGCTGTCAACATAAATACAGTGTGTGATGAAACACACACACAGTACTATGTAATGGAGTAGTGTGTGTGTGTGCTGCTGACGGTGTGTTGTTGTTAATGTTAGTTAGTCCTGAGATCTCTGATGAACACAGGGCTTGCATATCAAACACACACACACACACACACACACACACTTTTATACTTGTGAACACAAACCTTAACACAATTCTAACATTAACTCTGAAACCAGCTCTTAACCTTTAAAGAGCCATGAAGGTCTACAGAAAGTCTTTTTACACTTGGCTGCAGAGAAACATTTGGCACACTGATAATTATGATAGATTTATATGGATTTATATGGATTACAGACTATTTATTTACAAACTGGATCAGATATACAAAGTTCTAACTGACATAAACGGATGCACAAATGGGGGCCAGTGCCCCTGTAACACTGAGCTTGGACCCTCCCGTGGCCTCTGTCTGAATGAAGAGTCTAAAATAATAAAACAATTATGGATTTGCGATGATAAGATGCGAAAAGCATAACAAATGTGGCTCAACATTCCAGTTGGACCTGTTAGAGCGGTACAACGCCGCTGGCTGAAGCGTGATTCAAAAGAAAGCAGGATACCAACAACCTGTCCGCTCTGACCGGAAGCAAGAATCAAAGCTAAACATTGCAAGACCACAAAGAACTGAAGGTGAGCAAAACTATTTTATTTGTGTAACTGTTACAAGGTAAAACTTGTTGTTGTTGTTGACTAGTTAACTTAAAAGCAGCCAGCGTGAACAGCTGACAGTTTGCATACATTAATATTTGTTGTGAGCTTTGTGATGGTGTTTGGAAAAAAAATTCTCTCTTCATGAATTGTTAGCCTGAGTTGATGGCATGCTATGCATTCATCTCCATCATTTTTGCTATATAGTTGTGAAATGTAAGCGCAAAGGCTACCACAACATAAATTAATTCAAGCAATCAAGAGTATATTAATATTCTGGGTTGTGCATTCTTCTCTATTGTTTTTAATCTAAAGTTATCATCAAAATGAAGAGACAAAAGGACATTATGTCCTATTTCACCCCCAAAAATTAAAACGGCAATGATGAAGCAGACATTGAGACAGAGCCAGATGATCCAGGTGTTGAGAGAGCTGAAGAGAAAAAGCAGAAAGTGGAGAGCGCCACAGAAAGAAAGCATTAAGTCTCGTTAGTTGGAGAGGCTGGTTTTCAAAGTGATGACACAGAGCAGGAAGGAGAGACAGATGAAGATCCTGAGGATGACATACAAGCAGTGTGAGACACAGACTAGAGGATACAAGTGCATCCACAAGCATTGGACCATCAGGTTTGTAATGCTGAAAAAAAAAAAGCCTGCTTGTTAAGCAAAGTAATTACAGTTCACATGGTGTGTCCATGTAGAAGTTTGTAGTCTTATGATTGAGATTAATCAAATATATATATTTTGGTTTGTCTTTCTCCACAGATATCAACAAATGTAAAGAAGACCCACCAATGCAGCTGAACTTGAAAGTGTTTCCAAGGACCTTGATGGGGGACAGGAGAAGGTGGTTCAAGGCAACGTAGTACAACATTCACCCCTGGCTTGTGCTGCAGACATTTTAGCCCTCCAAACAGCACAGACACAGTATTTGACTAACCATCCATCCATGCCAAGTCTGAGCAGCAAAAACAAGCAATGATTACATGGAGGGACTATCAGAGAGCTGTAACAACTAATGCAACACTGGTAAATGTCCTAAACAAGGAACAACAAACAGGTTAGAGAAAATCAGGAATATATAAAAAAAAAAAATTGGGGAAATGCTACTAATTACTGCTAAACATTACTCAAAGAGGACACAATGAGTCTGCAGTCTCAGATAATAAAGGGAACTTCATGACAATTCAAGAGACATTTGCTAACCATGACAAAGCTGTTAAAAAAGTTGACTTTCATTCATAATGAAAAGTACACAAGCAAAAATCATTCAGAATGAAGTTCTGGATTGTTTGGCAGACATGGTTCGAACTGAAATTACCAGAAGAAGTAAAAAACAGTGAAGTCTTCAGCATCATGGCAGATGAAAAAAAAAAGAAACATATTTCTCTAGTATTCAGGTACCACTTCAATGGAGCTATCCAGGAGAGTTTTCTCCATTTTGCACCCTGCTGAGAGGCTAGATGCAGCAGGGCTTAAAAATGAAAAAATAATCCACATATTGGATAGTCATGGTTTAGAGTACAAAAACAACCTTGTAGACCAATCATATGACAGTACTGGCGTCATGAGTGGTAAGCCTTTGAATCAAAGAGTATGCAACATATGCCTATTACATCCATTGCAACGCTCGATGTCTAAATTTAGTTTTAGTAGATACAGTCAAAGCTGTCCTGGAGGCAGAGGAGTTCTTCTCCTTATTAGAAAAACTATATGTGCTCACATCTGGGTCATATGTTCATCCTAAATGGTGAACTACTGCAACAAGAGAACTCCGGCGATTAAGTGACACTCAATGGGCATGTCGATTATAGCTCTATGTCACATTATGGATAGATTGTCTGCCCTTAAGTGAGTACTACAAGAGATAGCCCAAGAACATACTGGTGAAAGATCTACTGAGGCTCGAGGTTTACTGGCACAGATAGTTCTTGAATTCATTGTTCATCTTGTTACATCCATAAAGTGTTCGGAGAAACAAAACTTCTCCCTGACGTGTCGCAGTCTTCATAAAAGCTGTTTATTTAGTTGAAGCTTTAGTTCAGACATTGAATGACTTCAGGCAGGAGTCGTTTTTTTGATAAGTTGTGGGATGGAGCATTGAACATTTTCGAGCAATGCGATACTGCAATAGAGCCAGCTGCGAGAGAGAGTCAGAGCCAGATAAGGACGGGTTCGTACGGTCTTTTTCTACCCCGTCACTGAGCGATGAAGGGCTCAATGAGCTTAACAGACGGTTTTCAAAGACAAACTGTCTGTCGGAATAGCATCCAAGCTTTAAACCCCGAAAGTGATGCATTTCTGAAAGAGACAGCTCTGTTTTCATTTGCTCTATTGTATGATTCAAATATTGATGCACTGGGGCATGAACTACATCAGGTCAGCAGAATTTTAGAGAGAAAAATATAGAGTGGGATGCAGAAACCCTCCAGTACAGTAGAGCATGTACTGTTCATTGAACCTTATAAAGAAATGTTGAAGCAAAGAATGTGCTGTAACGTGAGCTGAAGCTAACAGGAATGTGTTTAATTTTGTTTTCAGTATTATAATTTAATAAAATTGTAAATCGAGTAAGTTACTGAAACAAATACTGTTAGTGAAACAAATACCAATCATGTTGTTGGGTTTTTTTTTGTGTGATATTACTTTATATGCTGAACTAAACATTTTCAAAGCTTGAACACTGTCTTTGTCTCTTTTGTCCCTGGTCAAATGTGACCCTCTGACAACTGGCCCCAGCGCCCCCGCCCCCCCGACAGAGACACTAATGTTACCCTAAGCTCTATTACAGTAAGAGGTCGAGTTATTTCACAGCAGTTGATTTTCCTCATTTTATTTATTTATTTTACCCTCCTACATTTCTGAGAATAACATTACATTTTTACTGCACCACATTTATTTAATAGCTATAATTTGTTACCTTTTTACATATGAAACATATACCCAGTATACCCAGTATACCCAGCGGTATATAGAATTGTTAAAATTAACTATACCTTCAGCACCACCAGTGATAATATTCAAATATATTATAAATATAAGACACTGAATGATGCCATTTTACATATGTTGCTAATATCTGAGTACTTTTACTTGATGCTCAGACAACAAAACAACCTGAATCTGGTCCATTCTGAACTCAAAAAAGTCTCAGCAGAAAACAGTTATGGTTTGTTTTTTTGCCAGCACAAGTTTTGAGATTTATGGTCTAAGCTACCACTGTAGAAGTGAGTTATATTAAGTGGCCGGGGGGCAGCTGCGGGTTTTGCTCATGAGCACTTTAACCACATCCACTAATAATGTCGATGGGGACTGAACCTGCGACCTTTTGGTTTCCGGTTTCTCTCATCTCCCTGCAGGCCTCCAGCTCAGTGAGAACAGTTTTCCTGCAGATCTGGGGATTAAAACACTCCTCCCTGCAGCTGCCTGCCTCCCTGCCAGCTCTGTACATCCACCAGTACAGCATGAGCACGAGTGTGTGTGTGTGTGTGTGTGTGTGTGTGTGTATGTGTGTGTGTTGCTGCCTAAGTCGCTGCACCCCACTCTGTATTTATTTGTGGCCCAGTAAATCTGCGAATCATCAGTACTTGCCGTACTTCCACCCTGAAACACACACACACACACACACACACACACACACACAGACACACACACACACACACACACACACACACACACACACACACACACACACACACTCATAGCCCTGAAGGAACCTAAAAACCATCAAATGGCTTCAAAGAGTAGCTTGGTTTCCATGACAACTGGCATAAAAAGCAATTAGAAAGTGATTTAAACGCTGATTGGCTGCTAATGGTTTGACAAGAGAGAGCAGATAACTGCTGGTTCAGAGGGACAGAGGAGAAAGTGTGTGTGTGTGTGTGTGTGTGTGTGCGCATTTGCATTTTCTCAAAACACACTTTCACAGCCCCAAGCATGGATAAAATATTTCTTTAACTGTTTTTTTCTACGGATGGAAATGTCAGTCAGTTGGTCCTCACTGAAATATCTCAACAACTATCAGATAGACTGACATGAAATTTTGGTGCAAGAAGATGAATCCTACTTTGGTTTGACTTGATTTCACTTTATTATCTCATTATTTTTCTGAAATATGTTTATTTTCCGATAAAATATTACCAGCCAGAGACAACACTCTTAGCAGTTTGAAAACTCGACTTATTGGATTGATCTGGTTTAGAGTGACGACTATTGGATGGATTGCATGAAATTTGGTTCACACATTCATGCTGTCAGGATGAACTGTAATCACTTTGGTGATCCTCTGATTTTACATATAGCACCATCATCAGGTCAAAATTATAGTTTGTCCAACACTTTGGTGTTTGTGTTTAATGATAATTAGCAAATATGAGCATGCTAAACTACGATGGTGAACATTATATGTGTTAAACATTAGCATGTACTGTAAGTATTGCCTCTGTGAGCATGTTTGCATGCTGACTTCAGCTCTAAACATCACTGTGGCTAAGTGCAGTCTCACAAGACTGAATGCGCTGTATCAGCTCTCTTAATCCATCAATGATCTCAGCATTTAGTGATAAGTAGCAACATACTGGCATGCTAACATGCAAAACTAAGATGGCGAACATGGTGAACAGTATACCTGTTACCTGATACATCAGCTAGTTAGCATCATCATTGGGAGCATGTTAGCGTGCTGACGTTAGCATCACAGAGCTGCTAGCATGGCTGTAGGTTCTTGCTGTGAGTTCAGAACGCAAAGTGAATTTTTGTGTCATTCGCCCGTAATTGGCTGCTGGACCATCTGTGTTTGTGCACCTCAGCCAAAATACCAAATGCACATTAGCTGCGAACTAACAAGCAACTTTACAGATGTGTTTACTCGCATCTTTATGTTGACTTTGTATGTAAAGTCAAAAATGCACTTTGCGTTCTCTATGAATACACAGTTAGTCTTGTTACAAGAAATGTTTCAGCATCTTTTTTCAGTCATCCATTTCACGATTCTCCGACAGAACAGAAACAGTTTCTATTTTAATAAACACAGACGTCTACAAAGGGTCACAATTTATGTGCACTTTCCATGTAACCTATGGAAGTGCACTGCATTCACCAAAGGAAAATAATGAAGGCTTTATCTCTTAATACTTTTCCTTATTTTCAGTCATATAAATAATGTGACAATGTTGGATGTTCATATTAGTCATGGCCAAAGTGTCAAATAAAGAGGTAAATTTATATAGAATAATCCCTATGAGTTAAAAGCACTGGCTTCAGACTGCTCTGAACGCTCGGTTTCCAACAGTTTTTTCTACTTTCAGTCCATGGTGATGTCGGCTTGTGACAGATTTCTTTATATGGTCATCTGCTCCACACACAGGATGTGAGTTAACTGCTCTGCTCCACTAACATTACGGCATTTTCCATTGTTTTGGGGGCAGTCACGCCAAGCCATAACTCTACTTGCTGGTCGTCTGCAGCTCTTCATCAAACATCATCATCACTATGGCTGTTTCTGCTTGTAGTATTCCTCCTTGCATGATTTCTAAATGATCCGCTGAACAAAACTTCAAATTTCCCCATATCTTGTTGTGTCCACTGGTATTTAGCGCTGCTGACGAAGCTCTGCTAATTCAAGGGAAGGAATATATTTCATTCAAAAGCTTTTAATATGAAGCAGCAAAAGAGGGAAATGTTTGGTTTTCAGAGGCAGTAACTTAACACGACTCTGATACGGCTGCCTCTCAGCAGGCTTCCAGGAAGCTGGCCAATCAGAATAGAGTGGGCTTATCGGGAGGGGAGACTTAAGAGACAGGAGCTAAAAAAATGGCCTTCAGACAGAGGCTGAAGTTACGCGCTGCATAAAGGGCCAGTATAAGATAAATAAGGAGTTTTTTAAACTGTGAATCATGCAAAGCTACTCTAGTGGAGTCCAAGAATAAAAATATAGAGCTGGAAATAAGCATAACAGGTCCCCTTTAATTACAACTTCGGTATCTCGAAATTATTTCTTAGTATCTCATAATTGCAAGAAAACTAGAAAATTTCGTAATGACAAGAAAACATCCTATAATGATGAGAAAACTACAAAACTATCTCATAATGACGAGAAAAAATCAAATAATGATGAGAATACTACAAAACTATGTCATAATTTGTTCTGTTTGTAATTGTGATATAATAATAATAATAACAATAATAATAATAATAATAATAATAATAATAACAACAATGATACATTTAATTTGTACTGCATTTTTCATTCATAGTGAGATTCAAAAGTCTTGTAACTATGAGATACTAATTCATAATTACAAGCTATTTTTTATCGGTGAATGCGGTGTGCTTCCTAGCAACCACAATCAAGGCTACGCTGATTATTGCCAAATTGTGTTGGTATGTCTGTCTATCTCTCTCATTCCATTGTATACTGTCTAATAAAGCAGAAACATACACACAACCTAGATAATGATATAATCATTGAGTCAGAAAGAGAAATACATGTGTATGTGATGTGTGTGTTGACCTAGATGTGTATCTAATAAAGCAGAAATACCATCAAAGAAACACATTTTTTTTCCCCAGAATGCCCTGAAGAAGTTGTTTTACCATCATCTTTCCTGGAACAGTTTGCAGCTTCCAGAGCCTCCTGGAACAACAACAGAAACAGTTTCCTGAGGTTTAGAGGAATCACACAGACCGTGAGAAACTCTCACCAACGGGCCTTTGAGCCAGGCATCGATGCCTGGTGGAGATCATCAGCGGAATCATCACCCCTCTCTCATCTCTGGCCAATTAACAGACTGTCTGCGCTCGGGAGGAAACACCAGGCTGTTTGTAGCAGTGAATGTCTGATCCTGACTGACAGATCTGTGAGCTGAGTTGCTGCTGCTGCTCTTTAGCTCACTTTTATCTGTACATTCGATGGCTCAGGGCTGCCAACTCTCACGCACTCACCGTGAGACTCACGCGGTTGATACTTTTCACACGCTCTCATGCCACACGTCCTTTTTCTCATGCAGTGAAAAACAAATTCATAACTGATAACGTTGTGCCACGAAAAGAGGACACTGATAGCGCACAGACAGACAAGACAGAGCAGCACAGCGCAACAGCAGCACTGTACAGCAGCAAGTTATTCGTTGAGAAATATACACAAATCTATTATATTGTAATTTATTCTCATGCATGCAACTCAGTGTAATCTCAGTCTGCGGCTCTTCTGGCAGCAGCACAGTGTCTCTCCATCTGCTCTCAAGCCGTACACATGCATTTAGGAATGAGGGTGAGTTACTATGGTTACAGGGGCGCTTTGTGTTTCACATTCACAAACTATGCACTACATAGCCATTATATATGCTATCGTTCAACGTTCTTTTGTGTGAATAAACAGTAGTACATATCTTTTCACACGCACTTAGCTGTAATTGTCACATCACTTCCTGAGAGCCTCCTTGTCATTTGGAGTCGCATAACCATGGTAACCCGTACCAACCATTAAGTCTGAACTAATTTAAAAAATATGTTACACCTAGCAAAGTGAAACCTTACTTAAATTGAAGCATTATTGACTTCACGCCAGAGCTGCCTTGGATGCTGTCTGCCATTTTCTGTTATGTTATTGTTGTCATCATTGCACTGTTGTTGGCATTGCATTGTGGGATAATTATGCTGGCGTAGTGTTCAGTGCTTGCATACTGTAATATTTCCCTGTAAATAGTATGCATTTCACATACTATTGGTTTCATACCAAGGTTTTGGACATACATACTGTATCACATACTGTTTTAGCGTACTAAATAGCATGTTAGTGTGGAATTTCAGACACAGCCTGAAACTTTCTTGCAATTCCCAGTAACAGGTTTTTAGGTAACCTACTACCATTTTGGGCTACATAATGTTTTTATGAATGTAAATAAAATAGTCATTCCTCTAATAATCATTTCCTGTCCTGATCCACCCAATTACACACTGTTCTTGAGCACCCTCAATCTAACTAATCTAGACTAGTGCAGGTGGCTGTTTCTTGACTCAATTCAAGAGGTTAGGTGGTGTAGAAATGGGAATCTGTTTTAAATTACAATTAACCCCCCCCGCCAATTATGTATCTATCCAAGTTCGCTCCCCCATTTTAAAACATATCCAGGTGTCCATGCTTGCACATGTTGTTTTTTGTGTGTGTGTGTGTGTGGGCAATCTCACAGATTTCAATCACTGACCTTAGAGATTTTAGTCATGTTAACTTGACAGATATGCAATGGTCATTTGTCTAATTTTATGAATTCATTGGGTGCTACTCAAGATCTGTTGGTGTAAAGTTGTAGAGCTGGCCTAAGTGGAGCAAAGTTAGTAAAGTTATTGCAGCATTGCAGCACTTGTTCAGTGCTGCAATGCTGCAATAACTTTACTGCAGCGGGAACAAATCTCACTCCAAGCTGAAGTTGGAAGCCCTGCTGTGGCTGCGTTAACAGTCACATTTTGTTTTTCAAACTGGACAATTTACAACAAAAAAATGTTCACCTTTCTGTTCTCGACTGGGCAAGAAAGTATTACCTTGCAGCTCTGTGAACAATTCATAATAACACAAACAACCCTGTGCAACTTATATTAAAATTAAATAGGACGCATATTAGTATGTTGAGTGTATTGTTTAAAATCTATTTCTGTTGTAAAATAATTTTGGGAGAACTTTTAACAGTTGAAAAATTTGCTATTTATTTAATTTCATGGCAATATTAGATTAAACACCAAGAGGACATTAAATAGACACAGTTCATTATGAATTTTCTATGCTTGATTCATGATTATTAAATTAAAAATCAACATGTGTTTCTCTGGTCCTTGGTTTTCAAATTTAAGAGATATTACTATGAAATAACGTAGAAACAGGTAGCCCTGATTTATCACACAGAAACTACCAAAAGTGTTTCCAGGTAACAAATTACAGCATTAAAAGTAGAATTTTTACAGTATTACCTTAAAACAAGAAGAATTTCAGCGTTATAAACTGGTAATTACCAATTTTTACTTCCAAGAATTTTCATGTAATTTTGAAGGTTTATTACACTGATAGTAGCCTATAATATTCTGAAATATGATTCTATGTTACCTCATTATTATCAGGTTATTACCTGATTATGTCACCATATTACAACTTTTAATCATAATATTATGCTGATATAACCTTATTATAGTTGCAAGTTACCTTATTGTTACCAAAATGCTACTTTACTGTTACTAAATAGTTTTGCCTCGTCGTTATGTTTAGATGTGTTTCCTATTAGTACGCTGTTATAATAATTTCTGTATTATCTAAATATACCCATTGTTAATACAAGCTATTACCTGTTATTACTTTGTAATTACCGTGATATTAGTTTATTATTTCTCTTTATTATAGAATATTACCTGTCTATCACCTTATTACCGAGCTGGAATGTAAAGTGCTACCAAGATTTTCAGCCATCTGGTGAAAGTTTGGAGACTGTGTTCTTGTGGATGTTTGTGAAGTTTTAATAATGGAATTAACACTGAACACGTTTTGGAGAGTGTTTGTGATTTTGGCCATCTGTTCCTCTCTCAAGGCAAACTGGTACATAACATTTTAGTTTACTTAGCAGCTGCTTGTTTACTTATTTTATTTTATTAAGATTCTTTTTGGCATGTTTGCTTTTATTTGACAGATAAAAGAGGTTTGATTACAGTGGGCTACCAGGGCACTGAGCTTGTATATTTAATTTAGTTTTACTTTCATTTTTCCATGTTAAAAGCTGTGTTTTATTAGTGGGGGTAGGTGTAAATACTGTCAGCTTGCAGGTTGCTGCAGTGTTTTAATGGTATTTCTATGGAAAAAGACTTTTGGCAGAAGTTTAGCTTTGTAAGAAGCTTCTGATGTTTAATCGTTCTGATTTTGGTTGGCTGTTTAAACCTGGTAGAGGTTTAAAGAATTTGTCTGTTAGTGTGTGATGTTGGTTAACTTGGCTGCTGCAAGCTTCATATTTAAAGTAGAATTCCGGTTTGTTTTCAACATGGTGTATTTCCCAAAATATGGCCATTCTGGCTCCATGGGTCATGCTGAATTTGCACTCGTGATAGGACCCGCACAACTTGCAGGGTAACCTAACCACCCTGTATATTCATCCACGCACTCCAGTTTGTTCACAGTACATATGTGAGGCTGACTTTCACTGTTTTGGAAACATGTCTTTATGTCGTGTTTGGTGCATGCTACAGGCATCAACTGATGCACACCAAATGACGTTACACTGCGCACTACGTGTTAAAAAAAAGCTGTAACTGGTTATAATTGGGGTAGTGAAATAAACTTTTCTTGTTATCTCCAGAAATTCAGTTCTGCCCGTACACCCTGTTACCATGGAAACACATCAAACTACAGAGGAAAAAATTCTCTCAAAGCCATGGGACGTTCAAGAAATACGAGAGATACGAGAAAGAAAAATATTGAAAATGTAGTGAGTGCTTTAAACAAGCCTGATTGTTGTGGTTGTTGCGTCTGAAAACTTTGTGCTTTTTATTTCTTTGTTGGTGTTTTATGTAACTTCAGCTGCGAGCCGAACTGTCGCTGAGAGGGCAGAGAAGTTTTTTTTTTTTTTAAGTCAAACCTTTTTTTAAAATCTCTTTCCATCTCTTTCTCTCTTTTATTTTGACATCTCTCGCACTAGGGGTTTCATCCATCCAAAAATTACCCAGAAAGATGAATAAAAACACCTCCTCGACTCCTCTCTCATCCTCCTCTTCCTCTCTTCTTCACTCTCCCCTCTTCCTCCTCTCCTCTTTCCTCCTCTTGTCTCCTGGAGCTCTAACCACTGCTGACAGCCGAGCCGGTGAAAGGAAGTCTTTGTTTTCTTTTCTTCCTACAAGACGAAGAAAGTGGAAATGGAGAGAACAGTGAACATCACAGCTTCTTTCTTTTGGGAGTATTCTGATAACATTCCTGTGTTAATTATACAGACACATATTGAATGATGAAGAAGAGGGCTGACAGAGAAAAACATCTGCCACCATTTCTCATCTCTCCAGCAGGGTGGAAGTTTCAGGGACATTTAAGTCACATGCTTTCTGTACGTCACCATTTATTCACTAAATCTGTTTCCATTGCACTGGGGTTAGGGTCCATCGCATTTTGCTTTTATCAGTACATCAACTTTTCCACCTCATCCAAACGTAAAAACCTTTTTTGCAATATTTCAACAGGTTTCCACTCACGTTTTTTTTATGTGCAAATTGAAAAAGCGCATAAAAAAAGGATGGATGGAAACCAACCTAATAAACCTCTATTAATCCACTAAGAAATCAGAGAAAAAAGAGGCTGCAGAACCTGCCTGACAATCATCACATTTTTAAGTTTTCTTCAATATCAAAGTAATCCAGTGATAGTTGTCTATACATCCATGGCTGCACTGCAAACAGGAACTGCTAGTAGACAATTTGACAAGATGTAAACAAATATCGGCTAAAAATTGGTCTGAAAGAGAACAGTAGTACCTACATGTTGCTGACATTCCAACACCATATTTTTAATGAGCTTTTACGGGGTCTTGCACTCCTGATGCTTTCATTTGTTGGTTCCCAAACAGACCTATATGTTGCTGTTAGCATGTTTTCATTTATTAGCAGATTAGCAAAAACGTTTTTGACTTCCACCTTAAAATCAAGTGGCAACCTCTGGGGCTGTAAAATGAAGCCAATGTGGAAGTGCCAAAAACTGCAGTTCCTTGAACGACCACTCGAGGCTCCAAAAGTGAGTCAATCCTCATAGACCCCCATGTTAAAATGCCCAACTTTACAGCAGAAATAAACATGTTTACAGCCTGGTACAAAAAACGGTTTAGGTCTCTGTAGCTAATTTCTCCTTTCATGACAACTGTACAGGGGGTGAAATTTTTTATACCTCACCCGTTTAAGTTTTATTAAACCGTAAAGTTATGCATAATGAAGGACATGGCTGCTTCGAGCGACAGGTCCGCCAGCTGCTAGGTGGCTTGTTTCAGCCATTCGGCCCGCCTCTTTGCCCATTTTTGATTGGCTGGAAGTTAGGCAGTGTCACGCACTGCCAAGATGGTGACGGCCGGAGCGACTCACTTTGAGCTTCAAAACCGCTCTTCAGAAACCAACGGCTGACATCACGGTAACTACGTCCATATTTTTATACAGTCTATGCTTAAAATACAAGGACGACGCTCTGGACGGGATTTAAAGGAGGAGCAGCGAGTTCACTGAAAAACAGTAGCAGCTGTAATTATTATTGGGGTAGGGCTGAAAAATTGTTCACATGGGCCAGATTAAAATCACTGATCAGGGCATGTTATGCCACACTTTCCCTACAGACAGAAATAAAGTCTGAAACTTTTCCTTTCTTTATGAAGGAAAAAGTGAGAAACAGAGCAACAAAAGGATGGAGAGAAAGTAGGTTTGAAGGTGTGAAAGATGGATTAGAAAGCGGGTGGTATGCAGGAAAAAAGACAAGAAAAATAGTAAAATAGTACAGGAAGGAAGGATGAAAAGACAAAGTGATCTCCTCAGTTCACTTCCTTCCTCCCTACTTTAACTCGAATCTGATTCTCTTCTGCAGTGAAATCACATGAACTCATTTTCGTGTAATGTGTGTTCTGAGTAGATGTGACGCGTTATTTCTGGCCTTCCTGCACTCTGCAAAGTGCTTTCTGGCTTAAGTGCTTTTGTTAAAACTGCTTTGGTAAACAAATCAGGTTGACGGCGGACAGAAGCGAGCTGGCAGTGCCGAACTGAGTTTAAACCATGGACCCGAGAACAAGCAGCATGGTGGCCATCTGACAGCTTTAATGCACGTGAAGTCCATGAATAAAACAAGACTAAACTACACACAAGTGTGCTGTTTGCACATGAATTTCCTGGTTTACTCGGGTGTTTAGTTGCAGAGTTACAGAAACCTAAACATTAAAATTTTGTCATTAATTACTGTAGATACCCAGTGACAGCAGACATGTTATTGGACAGCCTCCAAATACTTTTCCATAAAATAAATTGAAATAAGAAATAAATTGGCCCTCCAGCTTCAGTTTGGTCATGATTTATGAATACTCCAATGATTCAAATTTAGTCAGTAAGAGTTATCATGCTCAGCCAAAGAGACACTAACCTCAAAATGTATGTAAAGAAGAAGATAGAGTAAAGGCCTGGTCACACCAGTATTTAAAGTACAACTGAAATCACATTTAATCGTCCCTCCTTGCAGTCAAAAACAATTTCAACGCCATTTTAAATGTATTGTTAATAGTTTTGTATGATCAGAATGAAGAATATGATCTTTGGGGAAATACCAGAATAATGCTCCTTTTTGTCTCAGCCGACTGGAGGGGCAGGTCAGTGTCTGTGTTTGACTGACAGAAGCTGGCAGGCCACCGGTGTTACACTGTATGAATGGAGACAAAGTAAACAAACTGCAGCTGCTACAAGTCATGGACACAGTGTGTCAGGGATTTTGAAGAGTGACGCCCAAACCAGCATCTAACGGGTCTGAAGTGACATTTGTAGGTATGTTTACACGCTGTTTAATGTGCTGCAGCTGCAGCTAATTGGCTATGTAGCTGCTAACTGATGTTAGCGGTGCACTTTTTCCTGGTGAACGTTTGTTTGGTGGCTCGTTCAACAAGCTAAGCTGCAGGATGACGTGTGTTCATGTTTGTTAGTTAGATAAGAAGGAGACTTTATCAGGAAGCTAATGTGGGTTGTTGTTCAGAGTCTGTGGCTCTTATGTTGTGTAGCAGGATGCAATCAGGCTCAGTGTGACCGTCTACTCCGACTATGATAGAACGACACGTTATCACTTTATGCAAAGATTTGCTGTATGGAAATAAGGACTCCAGCTATATAAGTGGATGATGGAACAGTATTTCATGAATTTAAAATAGAAGTGTATCCTTTTAGGTTTCAGATTTTTTCTCAAAGGAGAACATAGAATAAATTTACAAGCAGATATATTGTTGTAGGAGACAAAAAGGCAATTTCATTTGTGGAAAATTCAATTCATTCCATGCAGTGGAATGCTCAGTGGATTCACTTGCAGGGTTGAAGTAAGTTTAAAAATTTAAACAGTTAACCAATAGAAAGCTATTTCCTTTTTACTGATTTTTCTTTCTTTAAAAATAAAAACAAACTTTTGAACCCTTCACAAAAACGTCAAACACAGAGACAGAAGAAATACACGGCAACGACAAAAATATCAAACACAAATGTTGCATAAAGACCATAAATCCAGTGTTTTACAAGCCTTTTTGTTTTTTCAGGGCACAACATTGTTTTCATGCATTGCTTACAATCAATTTCAAAGACTTAAATTAAATGTTTGTGGTTGGAGAGCTTAGATTTATGAATAAATAATATTAATAATGTAGTATTCAATACTTAGTAAAAACCAAACAGTTCATTAGAAAGAAAACATTCAGTTAGAAATAAATGCACTTTCATCTTGCCAGAACTTCAGGGCACATTTTAAATTTCTCTTCATCTTCACAGAATGAAAGATGGTAAACTTGGGTCAAATATTGACCCAAAACAAAAAAAGTTTCAACCCTTCAGATGGACAGTGTTTGATACTAATACAAAACATTTTGCCGGAAGAAAAGGTTTGCCTCCGCTAATGTGGTCTAGATAAGATGAACTGAATGAATTTCATTGATGATCTCTCAGTACAGAAAATGTCTCTGAAATCAACCTGACTCGATGGAAGTTAGCATCTCTGGAGAATCAAGATTGTTCTGTTTAACTGTGAGAAGAGTGATTGAGATTGAAATTAATTTGACCTTCGTGTCGACAACTGCGTTAATTAGACCACGCTGAGAAGCTCCAGTGATTTGTGGCAATTAGAGTCTTTAATTTTATACAAGAGGAGGTGTGATAGCGAGATGTTTGATTACAAGAGGAGTAAAGAAAAACAAAATCAGCCTCATATATGCTGGTGGGACTGCCACACTTCCTGTTTTACTGCATTATTGACTTCCTACCTGTTTACATGTTCTGTCCTTCCTGTAGTGTGTTTGTGTCTTTTTGATTGGAGGAAGCAGAGAGTGTCTCAACCTCATGTCCTAATTCTAACCTCAAACTAATTTTCAAGTTTTAACCTTCAAACCTTTATACCAAAATGTCCCCACTTTTCAGAATATCCCATTTCATCACTTTTGTAAATATCCTCACTTTTAAAAATGATTCACTGTAAATTTTATTTATATAGAGCTTTTCAAGGTACTCAAAGATGTTTTACAAAGAAGAGAGAAAAAAAGTATAACATTTCCTCCAAATTATTCACTTTACAAAAGTTTTCACTTTCAAAAATGTGGTTATGTTGCAAAACGTCACCCCTTATGCAAAAAATGTCCTCACTTTTTAAAAATATGCACATTTTCCAAAACAACGTCCTTACTTTGCTAAATAATCTCTTCACTTTTGAATATTAATTG
Organism: Thunnus thynnus; assembly: GCF_963924715.1. NCBI lineage: Eukaryota > Metazoa > Chordata > Actinopteri > Scombriformes > Scombridae > Thunnus > Thunnus thynnus. The sequence goes on from NC_089529.1 coordinate 23,012,408, forward strand.
TTGTGATACCGCAAAATGGCATCTCTTATTCGAAAATGTCCTCACTTTCCTAAAATGTCTTCTCTTCTCAAATTGTGATCATATTGCAGAATGGCATCCCTTATCAAAAAAATGTCCTTGCTTTCCTCAAATGTCTTCACTTTCCAAAAAAATGATTCAATTTCCAAAAATGTCCCCACTTTCTAAACATTTTAACACTTGAAAACTTTTAATCATATTGCAAAATGTCATCCCGTATCCAACAATGTCCCCACTTTCCTAAGGTGTCCTCACTTTATAAAAATGTTTCAACCTTCTAAAACATTTTCTTAATTTTCTGAAAATGTCCTCAGTTTGCCAAAAGTCTTCATTTTCTTGTGTCCTTCACACTGTATGAACGATAAAATGATGCTGTACTTCAGTTCTGTTTCTATTATATGAGGTGGAGAGAGGTCAAAGGTCAAACTCCATCTCTCTCTAGAGACTCTCCGCCTCCACACAGGGTTCTCTGTGTCCACATCAGCCAATCAGAGTTCATATTTCAGTTATTCAATTTAAAAATATATAAATAAAATACAGTCTGTTTAAATTTCCACAGAGATCCAAAAAGATTCTCTCTATGAGCAGATTAAATAAATGAAATCTAATTTGTCGTAAAATCAGGTGACTTTAAACCAGTTAGGTACACACACACACACACACACACACACACACACACACACACACACACATGCACGCACACACACACACAAACAGCTGGAGGGTGTGTGGATGTTTTATTAATAGGTGACCTATTATGGATTCACATGCTGAGGTTGTCTCATCAGCAGCCGGCTCAGAGCCAAGAGGATCCTCCTCACTCTGAAGCAGAACACCCTGCATAAAGGGGAAACACTGCTCAATTTAATGATGGATGGCAGCAGTTTGTGTTTTGTGCAACATGAGACTCGAGAGAGAAGTTTGTTGATGAGTGACTAAGCTCAGTCTGGAGCTACTGCGTAGTTCTCGGATTTCTTATTAATTGAATTTGTGTTTCCACCATCTAAGGCCACATACACACTTCTGCCTCGTATCTGAATAAAATCAGATGAGATTTAAAACACATCTCAGTTGGTCAGCTCACAAATCTGACTGCGATCTCTCTTGGTTTTCCTGGCCACATGCAAATAAGACTATGTCTACATTAAGCCGGCTAAACTCTAAAATGCTATTTTTGTGCATTTTTGTACAACAGGCGTCCACATCAGGAGTTTTCTCTCGTTTCTGCAAATACCTGCATCCACATTAAAACGCCAAAACAGGTAATTCTCCTACTGTGCATGTGTGGAGGACAGACGAGTAAGTCGGCCTCAGAAAACCAGCAAAGAAGAATCGGTAACTGTTTCCATTTCTGCAGCGGTTTCCTGACATTTACTTTATTTCAGCAGATTACAACAGTTCCAGCAGAGAAAAGGTGGCAGACAGCTACATTTAACACTGAACAAGCTGTCAAAGCATGAAGCCGTCCGCCATTGTTGTTACTTTCGTTCTGTTTCTTCTTCTTCTTCCTCCTCTAATGAAATGCTGCACTACTGCCACAATCTGTTTATTCAGTGACATGACAGCATTTCAACAAACTCTGTTTTCCCCCGAACACACTACAACACTAAGCCAGTGTGTGGAGGACATTTTGGAGAAGCTCAGTTTTTGAGGGAGAGAAACACTGTTTTAGTCTGAACAGAGGGACAGAATGGAGAGAATCTAGCATGCTTAGTGTGGACCTGGTCTAAGGGTCGGATCAATCACTACTGATGTGACTGATCAGATTTTTAGTCCGTGTTTTTAACTGTAAACTCATGAACATCATTAATAATCAGAAATTATGATGATTTAAATACCTTAGTTGTTGCATTAATTATTGTTCTTGCATTAAGGCATGCAACCATTAGATGAGTAATTGAATCGCCAACTATTTTGATAATCAGTTTTGAATAATTGTTTAAGAAAAAAATTCTCTGATTCCAGCTTTTTAAATGTGAATATTTTCTGGTTTCTTCTTTGAGTTGTGGACAAAACAAGACATTTGAGGACGTCATCTTGGGCTTTAGGATGAAATAATCGACATTTTTCACCATTTTAGGACATTTTATAGACCAAACAACTTATCGATTAATCGAGAGATTAGTCGACAGATTAATTGATAATGAAAATAATAGTTAGCTGCAGCCCAATTCAGCATGCATGAGACGCTGGTAGTTCATGAGGAATTATGTGCATGAATTCATGATAACTTACTGTAAACCGTTACCAAGAAGGGATTTTGTTGAAAAAAGTAAACAGTTCATTAAGGCTGCAACTAATGAATAGTTTCATTATCGATTAAACTGCAGATTATTCTCTAGATGAACTGTTTGTTTGGTCTATAAAGTGTCAGAAAATATTGAAACATTTCCCAAAGTCAAAGATGACATCTTTAAATGTCTTGACCAACCAATGGTCCAAAACCCAAAATATTCAGTTTACTATCATGTATGAGACATGAAAGCATCATCTCTGTTCTCATGTATTTGTAGTTTAACATTCTCTTGCACTTAAGTTACATGCTGCATATCAATATTTTCACTCTATTTAGCTGGTGAAGCTGGACTCTGTGTTTGGACCTGCAGATCAATGACAAAATAAAATTTAAAAACATTAAAAACACCTTTTTAGAATTTTTATTTGTACAGATTTTTTAATGTCTGCTTTTGTAACAGTGTGCTCGTTGTTCAGTGACTCTCTGCAGTCTCGTCATTAAGACTAATTCCTTCACATTTATTGCACTTGGTGTCTGATCTGATTCTGGGTCAGATTAAAGCAGTTTTCAGAGGGAGAGCTGCCACTGCAGTCACATGTCTGCAGAGAGAAACACTGCAGCAGGACATTTCTCTCTCTATGGACTCTCTGTTTCATTGTCTTGTAAAATATACTGAAGTTTTATGGTGTGTTTACATGTTTAGGTGAACAATTAGGACACTAGAAACTTCTTTTCATGCCTGTACATACACTTAAATTTCCATGAGGGAGCTCAGCTTGCAGAAAGGCCCAATCACACAATGGCTTTACAGAGCAGTTATATACAATTATAAATGGTGGCAGGTACAACTGATGTGAACCTTTTGTGCTGAGCTGCAAAAAAGCAAGATGCGATATTTTATCTTGAGTATAAACTAAAGGTTCTTGCAAAAAGTCCTCATAGAGCTTCACATTAAACTAATGTTTGGGTTCAATCCATAACAGAGGAAAGTTTAGATATTATCAATGGTTAATGTAACAAAAAATTAACAGTGAAATGTAAAACTGTGTAAGACCTTTTAAAAGTTTTAACGACAAATACTGCTGTGAAGAATGACAGAACAGCGTTTTCTGATCTGATGCTTTATCAGCAGTTTGTGCTTTCCAAAACTGTCACACATGTTTTATGATGTCACATCGCTTTGGTTATGGTTTGATTAGGGTTAGGAAACACTGTGGTTTGAGTTAAAATTACTAATTTGTTAAACTTGACCTCTTCGCCAAGGTTTCTCTGCATGAAGCCTTTAACTCTCTTTCCTTTTTTTAATCAACTCAGTGTGAAATCTGACTTTTGTGTCAAAAACGTTTCTGATAATCTGACAGATGGAAACATGCTAACACCAGCATATAGGCTTGTTTGGGAACCAATATGATGACAGAAAAAAATAAAACCATCAGAAGGGCAAAACCCTATAAAAGCTCATCAGATGTGTTCTTTCAGACATGTTTTTACATCATATTTGTTAACATTTAGTTAAATAATCTCCATTAAAAGTCTGTTGAATCTGTTAGCAGCTCTGGTTTGCAGCATATTCATGGATGTACAGACAACTATCACTGGATAACTTTGTTTATTGGTGCTGGACATCAGAGATTATGATATGGACAATTTACTGAACAGGTTTCTGAAGTAAAATATCTCGGCCTTATGTTAGATCTCATTAGAGATGGTTCACCTCTCATGCTGCTAATAGTTTTATGTGCTCAATAACCTTTTACATTTGAGTTATTGTGTAACTTCTTGGTCACAAGCAGCTTCAACAATCAAGTCTCTTATGATGATTTATAATTGAGCAATTAATTAATTGAGCAATTTATTAAATTTGCTCTTCTATAAACTCATCTATAAATGCCTAAACAGCGAGAAATTGTAAGGTTCCCTTTTGTAAATCTGCATGTGGACAGACGCCATTTTCTGTAGGGATGTGCAGAGGGCCCAGTATTTGTATTTGTATCTATATTTGTTGAGGCAGCAAGAATATTTGTATTTGTATTTGAATAAAAGTGGAAAGAGGCTTAAAAATATTGTTTATGTTTTTATTACACTTTTAATTTTAGAATATAAATGTGTCAGCAGCTCCAGGAGTGATGTCCAAATTAGGAAATGTGCGTCATGTAGCAGGTGGATGTGACTCCCCTCGTTGAGACCTGCTGATAGACGTAACAGCGGAGCAGAGGAGAAACACTGAGATAGAGATGTAACCGACCTGCATGCTGGTATTTGACATGTTTGTTTTTTTTCTTCCCGAAAACAAATAATTTTAAAAATATTTGTATGAAACAAATATTCGTAAGAAACCCCACTATTTGTGCTTTGCCGAATAACGTATTTGTATTCGGGAACACCCCTAATTTTCTGTTCAAGGGATCATCATGCGGTGCTCAAAATGGATCATCACTGGGATCATTTTAAACTCATTCATGTTGTCACGAGTGATCTAGTCCTTTTATGATACTTTTATTTATATTTATAGTATTTTATTGTTTAATTTGGAGGACGTGTTGAACGGGACCCAGACGTGATTAGACTAAAACTAAAATGTGAAGACCAAACGTTGGTGAGCTTGTGCAGCACTGCAGCAACATCTGCTGTATACATGTGTAGGTCACATCAACTGAATGGCTGTTATTGTAAATGTAAGGTGGCAGGTGAGACTGTTGGAGATCGGAGGGGTGACGCAGAATAGCAAAGCAACAACATCAGCAATGTACGTACACTTCCTGTCTGTCCCTTCCCCTCCACATCTATGATTTACACTCGCAGGAGGTGAATATGAGCGCTGAGGATTGTAAACCAGCTTTTAAACACAACACACACACGTTACACACACTCTGCATGGGTAAAATAGTGCTGTGCGGGCACAATGAAGTCATCATTTATTCATTCGCCCATCATCCTTTTATGGAAAACCGCAGATTAAAAGCATCATTCTTTCATGAGCCTACTGGTTGTTTTAGATAATTCAATGTATAGAAATATTGTACGTCAGACCTGAAGGCAACAACAGGGCTTTAAACAGCAGCTTCATGTCAGACAGTTCTGACTAAACTGCTCTAACTGCTCTGACTAAACCAGCTCGACAACACGGTGGCACAAAATGTAGAGAAATGAACATGAAATTTTAATTTGAACACTGATTATTGTGGGTCTGAACATGTAAAGACTGTGTTCCTTTAATACATTCATTCCTATGACAGTTGCTCAAGAAGTACTTGATGTTTCCGGCATCTGTCCAAAAAAAAAATTACCCAGATGTTCCACTCGCTTACAGTTTTTGGCCCCAAAGAGCATGCTCAGTCCTCATTCAGCTGAGCCGGTTGACTTCCTGTTGGCTTCCTGCAAACACGAATAAGATAATGTCATTATATTGCTCTCTTAGACTTTTCAAATCTTACTGTGGCAAATGCATCAAATTCTGATCATAAAAAGAGTCATTTCTGGGGCGTTTGTGATGCTCAGAAAAATGTATTCACCATTTTACAGCCGCTCCATTTGTAATGATTGTGGTTGTGATTTGGGCCAGCGTGCATCATGTGATGAACGTTGTATTTACACAAACAATATGTTCACAGCCCAACACTGTTCCTGTGGCCTTGATACAAATAGTAGCCTTTCAGTTCGTGCCTCTCACACATACTGTAGCAGCTGGTAGTGTTAGCAGTGCTGTCACAGAGGCTACGTAATCTCCCATGAATGGGAGATTTATTCCTCTTCTGTGGCAGTAAACACAATGCATGACTCTGCTGATAACTGTGCTATATTCAGAGCTTAACAAGATATTTAGAGCTGTAATGAATAGTAATGTTAACCCTGATAAACAGCAGGACCACAGCTATGTACAGTACTGACACTTCCCCCAAAACACACACATACACTGGATGATCCTCTCGTAGTAGAGCCGCTAGCTCAGCTGCAACACATGCACCACACAGAAACTTTTACAAAGAGCCATAAATGTGCTTCTACTGATTCTACTGATTGCTGTGAGTTGTGACCATGGATAGAAGAGCTGGATATATTGTAAAAACTCTGTCACAGATTGTCTGACCTCTAGATCTTCTGTGTAATGAAATTGGTTTCCAGCTACAAATTACAGCATCAAGAGCAAAAACCACAATTCTTTCTATCTTCAAACCCCTCTCACATCTCTCCCTGTTCTTCCAGAGAGTACAAGTCCTATCGCAGCCAGATCTCCTCCAGATTTTATCACTAAACGGACCGTCGACTAATCACCTCCGCCTGTCATGAGGCAGGCAGCGCGTGGACTCAGATTAGACTGTTTGATGTTATTGTAGCTCGTGTGCTGCCGCAGATAAACCAGACGTCTAACTGTATGTGCTGCTTTCTGCCGCTTCAGCTAATTACACGCAGCGCTAATTAGAGTCTAAATGAGGCAGAGAGTGGACTCCTTATTGCTACTACTGCTGCTAATAATACTTTTACTATTACTATCTTAGTCTCCAGAGAACCTCTCTGACCAAGAGTCCTCCATGTCCTCGACAAACTGCCACATCAGAGTTTTTGCTTTTGCGACTACAGAAGCCTCAGTCGGTCTGGTCTCCCGATTCGATGTGAGTCATACTGTACTGTATCGTTCATTGTAATACCAGTGTAAATCTTAATTAAATAAAAGTTTGTCACCTTACGTTAATTGTTCAGAAAATGCTTTACATTACATATCAGGTGACAACAAGAAATATTAAAATTTCAAAAGGCAAATTCAGTTCACATGATCACAAGTGACAGTGTTTAAGGGGGAATGAGAGCACCACTTCTACAGGTTATCTCATGATTGCTCACCATACTGTGATAAGAAAAATAACCAAAGAGTTTAGTCTAAAATTTCTTGTCTGTTCCTCTCTCTGTTCTACAAGTCTTCAGGCGGCTGTGTGTAAGAAATACTAATAATAATGAACAAAATATAAACCTTTTAAAATTCAATCAGGGTACTGTTTAACGCATGGGGATATTACATTTGGAAGGGATTAAAAATGAGACATAATGTGTTGAAAAAGACCATTAAATGCATCAAAACCTGTCAAAATGCATTTTCAAAGCAGCATAGTTTATACAACAATAATTCTCTTTACATCTTCTTATACAAAGCACAACACATGAATTTAGAACCATTTTAAAAATCAATAACACAAAAATACAATGTTTTGAAAAAAAGAAGATTTACAGATACTTAAAGTGGATGTATTATTATGCTTTTCCTTATTTTCAGACATATGCATATATAATGTCACAATATTGGATGTTCATGTTTAAAGTGGCCGACGAGTCAAAAAACGAGGTAAACGTATGTAGAAATAATACCTGTGAGCAAAAAGCAGCGGCGCCAGACTGCTCTGAACGCTCAGGTTTTTTTTCTACTTTCAGCCCGAGCTGACGTTGTTTGGTGACAGATTTCTTTATATGGACATCTACTACAAAGTACGTACGTAAAGACATCTACAATGATAAGGAAGTAGTGAATGGGAGTAGGACACCGCTTTAAATACGGTAGGACAGTATCAACAGTTTAATACACAAATCTACAAGTGGACAGTCAAAAGCTAAATAAGTAGCAAAGCCTTCCTAAAATCAAAATCATGTAACTCTGACATCGGTAGTGAGAAAGAGGTTTGATAAAATTAGGAAAAAGAGTGTCATCTAGTGACTGCACTGACTGTAAGAACAAGATCTGATCCAGTTCAGGTGACATTGATTGATCACCACATTTAAGTCAATCAAGCACCAATACAACATCAAGTTGACAGTAGCAATCTGTTGTTTTGACCCTGTGTTACACACAACAAGCTTTAGTTAAAAACTGTCAGATACGTGTTATTTCTTGTACAAAACGATGTGCATATGACATTCAAAAGATACACAAGTTATTAACAAATCAATAACAAACTGTGACATATCAGTTTAAAAAGAGCAGAGTAGATTATAACAAGCTTTAGTTTGGCTAAATAAGCCAACAGTAAAATAAAAAAATAACACAAAAACTGGGTCAAAACAATCTCTTCATGTAAATATATTTCTGGGTAACATTAATCCAGTATTGTGTTGGTGCTATATTGATCCAAACTGGTTAAAATTTTAACCCAGTGTTTTATAGTGTTTATATTAACTTTGTGGTAATTAAACCAAGCAGATGTCTAGCGAGGTAGCTTTCTATCCCACTAATGACACAGCAGCAGCTGCATTGTTTGCAGTTTTTCACAATTGAATGTGCCGATTTTAAGGTCAGAGCCTTTTTTCTTACAACCTGCACAGCTCAGTCTCATCCATGCTTGTTGCCATTTTTCTGTTTTGTTTTTTTTTTCATGGAGAGGTGGCACAATGCTGCAGTGGTTGGCACTAACGCCTCACAGCAAAAAGGTCCAAGGTACAAATCTCTAACTGGCTGGATGGGGCTTCTCTATGAGGAGTTCGGAAGCTGCTACTGCCAACAATACATTTATCACTGCTGCCAGCATTACTGTAATGCAGGGTTTAGCAACTACTTTGAAACATGGGCCAGTTTCTTTCAGAGGTGTTTCTTGGGAGGTTGATGTTGTACAGACATGGTGAAAACATGGCCACGGAAAACCTTTCAGTATAATGCACTCCAGTACACCAACACCACCCACTACAACCTCAATTGGATTGCACAGGTGTTACTAATGAAGTGCACAGTGAGTCAAAGTAGCATGAACTAATGCCACATACCACAGCATTTATAAGCTAAGCTAGTTTGCAGTGCCCGTATCTAGATGAGCTGTTGAAATACACAAAAGTCAACAATACTTATACATACATACCGCAAATCTCACAAGAAAATACAAGACTAGAAATGTAATTAATAACTTATCCACACACAATAAACAGTGACTTGACACAAATGTGTTATTCAGTTTATAAGATGTTACGAGGTCATATTTATTGTGATCTACTGTAGAGTCATGAAGAGTCATGTAAAAGATTTGATGTTATCTGTAAAACAGAAAACTTCAGCTTTCGTTAAGGGACCAGATATTTTTGTCGGAGGGCCAGATTAGTGTCTACTACTGATTTACTGTTTTACTTTGCTTTGATTTCCTGTCGCGCCTGAGACTTCTAGTGCCACTCCAGTACAAAGGTGAAGGAAATATAGTTTGTGGTGATCCAGCGTTACACCTGAAAATCTCATAAATGTCTCTCTTACTCAGGATAATTTACAGCTTTTGCAGAGAACAGTGTTCAATGGGGACTACATTTTATCAACAGAAACAAAAATGTGTGATGTTGGATGTCTTCGCCCAGCAAAACCGAAACTATTTGCATGGCTAGACCATGACGGTGACTTGGATGTACTTACTGTCTACGGCCCAATTAAATACTGAGAATTGCTTGGTTTAGATACTAACATTTGCAACAACATACATCAAACACCCAGCTGCTGGATAGAAAAAGATAAACGAGAGCTGTGAGCAATGAGAACAAGGCGTCTTCACCGCATGTCACCAGAAGTCGATGGTTTGTCTTGTATTCAGCGGATCCACCTACGCTGCCGTTAGCCTGTTTGTAGAGTGCAGATAAATTAATTAGGCAGGGATATGGATGAAGGAGGGTGATCATTTTCCTTTCTCTCTTTGTTTTGTCTCAGTAAATTGGCTGGCTAGAAAGTGAATAGAAGGGGATTATTTGCGTCCCCATTATTCCTTGTGTGGGCAAACTGTGTAGGAGGACGGCCATTTTATGATTAGAAAACTGTAAAGCCCAATAAGTTCATGTTGTGATTGTTTTCCTTTGGACCTGATCAAGAAATCAGACAACTGAGGACTTTAATGTGCTTCTATAAGGGATGTTAAAGGATAGATACTATGAAATATTGATTAGCTAATGTAATAACAGTATAAGAAATAAAATTACCATAACATGAAATACCCAGACTTTTCCTTTAGCGCCACCATGAGGTTCACGTTTGTGGTTCTTGGTGAAATATCTCGACAACTATTAGATGGAGTGCCATGACATTTGGTACAGATATTTATGGTGCCCAGAGGATGAAATTAGGACAAATGTCCCAACTACTATCGGAAGTACTGATGTTAAATTTAGTGCAGACATTCATGTGTCTCACAGGATTTTCTGTCATTTATATCCTGTTCTGATGTCAGATGTTGAACATGGTCAAAGGTCCAAAACTTGAGGTGAATGTTTGTGAAAATGCTCCCTGTGAAACAAAAGTCGAGGCTTCAACCTGCTCTAAGCCCTTTGTTTGCAAAGTTACCTCTACTTCCTCCTTGTGATGACGTCAGATTGTTCGCACATACCCACAAATGGCCGTCCGCGCCGTAGCCTTGGTTGCTAAGGTGTTTCCATGTGTTGTTCATGTTGTCCACTCTCATATTTCAGACCAGATTTTGGCTTGAACATGTATGGATGTATTTGAGAAGTTTATATTTCTAGTAAAGAATGAGAAAAAGAAGTGAAATCCTACTTCAACAGATTGTTTACGTAGCCTCTGGAGGAAGCTTCCTGAAGCCAATCAGAACAGAGTGGGCTCATCAGGAGGTGGGCCTTAAGGAGACAGGAGCTAAACGGCCTATTTCAGACAGAGGCTGAACTGAGGGGCTGCATAAAGGACCAATAGAAGATAAATAAGGAGTTTTTAACTGTAAATCATGCAAAGATATTCCAGTAGAGCCCCAGAATATAAATATACACCTGGAAATGTGCAGAGTATGCCTCCTTTAATCTAGCACCATCATAATTGTCCAGTCCTTTGGTTTATGATCAAATTTTAAGCTCTTTATGTTTGGTGTTGATGTTTGGCTGCTGTACTTTTATCGCTCTGCTGCATGTGGTGTGTCAGTAAATGAAAGGGCTGAACTGATCTTTGTTTGAGCTTCCTCACTCATCAACATTTAAAGGCCAACATGACAATGACTCTACAGATGACGCAAAATGATGACGATAATTAAGTGTCTGAAATCTCAATTTACTGCTTATTCGACTATTATGTGTCTGATCTACATTATACAGGGAATAGTGAGGGAGTGATTTTGGACATGGTTTTGTTTGATCCTTTTCTGACCTTTAAAATGATCCATTCATACAAATCGTCTCACATGCTGGAGAAATATATTAGAGATATGATCGTATTAATCCTTTAATTAAGTGACTGTGCATCTATATGTATCAGAATGTATCTCAGTATTTTGCTGATCACCTAAAAGGCTCTAGCTGAATTTCCTGCAGCTCATCTCTGACCTTTCACGCCCTGACAACCCACACAGCAGCGTGAGATCCTGCGGAAAAGCTTGGTTAGTGTCTCCTGAATCCTGGCTGATCGATCAGACCGGCACAGCTTCTTCTGCAGTGTCTTCGGTTAAATCTGAAGTGTAGTGAAGCAATTTAATAGAGAGAATGTGTATTGAGAGTATTGCACTCAGGGAAGACACAAGTCAGTCATGTTTATTATCACATTTTCGGTATTAGTCACGTCTGTCAGTTTAAAGAAGGTTTAGAAGACTTTATAAATTCAATAACTTCTGTGATCTCTGGGACGAAGCAGCACATGTACATTTCTATTAAAGTAGAAAATGAACAGGTGAACTTCAGATAGCATGATCCCAGTAAGTTCACTGCTTAATAATTAACCAGCACAGATCCGGTGCTGAAGGTAGTTTTTTATATTTAGAATCTAGATCTTACGCTTATAGATTTGGTGATATTTCATACCAGTAATGATAATATTTTATTAACAAGCCTCACTGCAGAGACATGCAGTGGTAGCAGGATCAGAGCCCAGAGTGTATCACACATGAAGTCATCAGAACATGTCCAGTGTAACCTAGTTATCTGAATACATGTAAAGGGGTGAATGTCAAAAATATTTCCTGAAATGTACATTTTAATTTTTCAGTCCATTGCTGAGCTACTTCCTAGTTCAATATGTGAGTTGAATCAGGACTGAAGGTTTGGAGTCAACTTTGTCCAGACATTGTACACAGGTCACAGAGACTTCTGTCCTTCATTTCAGAAGTTTGACCACTGAGGTGGAGGCAACGTCGTCTGTGCGAGTACAGACGGGTTATGCTTGTAAAGAACAAGTTTGTATGACATTGTCTGTTCATGTCAGAAGGCAAATATTTGTTTGGATCAGCCACACTGGAAGGTATTGAAATCTTCTAAATGTGGGGAAAATGGTGGACATTTTCAGGCAAGGCATTCTTAGTGTTGCACTCTGTTGTTCACATGAAAAGTAACAGAAATAGTTGTGCAAAGAATGAAAAAAGAGAGCTAGAGAGAGAAGTTCATCCTGCTTACTTTCTCTGCTGCACACAGCTGTCCCAATCCTGATGTCGAAGAGGTGTGTGTGTGTGGGGGGGGAGCACGTTTTGGGCCTTACAGTCTTTAACAGAGCTATTAGTTTGCTCACAAGACTCCACCTCCACCTTGACACCCTAGAGGCATCATTATGCTTCAACTGAAGTGCTTGTCTGAGGGTTGAACACCATCTGAAATGCCTTCCTGGGACACATTTCCACCGTCAGAATTTGGGGAACTTCATTATATGTAAAACTCATAATCTAACAATTACACCCACTTGGGTTATCCCAAAAAATATCATTTGGACTGAAATTACAAAAACAGAGTTGTTAGCTGAGAAAAGGCAGAAGAAAACACAAATGATTATTCTCACTGTATACACAACTACTAAGTAAAGCAGCATGGTTCCCATATTTTATTCTGAATTGTGTGTATAGTAGCAGCATTTTTAATGTCTTCGACTCTCTTATTGTGCTTTTATTCTGTTTATGTGTCATGTTTTTTTTGTGTTTTTATTCTGCCTTGCTTCCTCTTGTGGGACAATAAGATCTGAACTGAACTGAGTGTGGTGGGTGATGGTGGTGTACTGCAGTGCAGTAAATCGAAAAGTGCTTCTAATATTTCGTCCACCCCATTAACATACATGTACAAACACTATTCAATATAATACACTCCAGCACACCAGCACCACCCGCTACAACCTCAATAATAAACATTAAGTAGAATTCTCACCTTTCTGACAATGTCAACAAAAACCGAAACTGTGTAAGTTTAATAAAAGTAGAATTTATGGCAGAGCTGTTGTGTTGGATTACATTAGATTGCACTGGTGTTCCTAATAAAGAGCTTGGTGAATGTATGTACGGCAATGATACAACACTAAGTACACACTACACACTATATTATAGGAACTGAAGAGAATACGATGATATATGATAATAAGAAGCACAATAATAACAATATTAGGTGATACTTTATTTTACAGGTCATTTAATTTCCTGGACATTAATTACAAGTAATTTGCAGGTATTTAACAGTTAATATTTTGGACCAAACTTTTGACTGGTATTGTATATTGACCAACTTACCAACTTAACATTTTTTTTTGTTTTTTTCTTATAATTTGTACTAAATTGCACCACCTACTCTGTGAAATGTCCTAATAGTTAACAGTTTAATGCCTGCAAATTACTCCGGGACTTTTCCAGGAAATTAGTGTAAAATTAAAGGACCTGTAAAATAAATTGTTACCTAATATAACACTAATATGGTAATACAGCGTGAAGTAAAGTGGTGTTATCTGCCAATAAAGATTATTTGATTTGAGAGAGAGAGAGAGGGAGGTAGAGGGAGAGAGGGGGTGGGGGGGTCGTGTGTTTGTGTGTGTGTGTGTGTGTGTGTGTGTGTGTGTGGTGGGTGGGTGGGGGGGTACAAACACTGTCGACGCGGCAGCTGAGCTCTGCGCTGCAACTACTGTATGGATGTTTGGTGAGAAGGAAAGAGTCAGAGAGAGAGAGAGCAGAGGCACAGAGAGAGGAGAGCAGGACTGCCGCAGACTGCCGGTGGATGTCTGAGTCTGTAGCCGGGCTGCGGTGGATCTGTGCCGGCCCCGGTGTGGATGGGATTACGCCGGTTGTTCCGCGTCTCCTGTCGGTGCTGCTGCTGCTGCTGCTGGAGGAAACATGCGGCTGCAGAGCTCCCCGCTCCCCTCCGTCCTCCTCCTCCTCCTGCTGCTCGGGCTCTGCAGCGGCACAAGTTTCCCAAGTAACATCAACATAGGTGAGTGAGCTGCCCGCACCCAGGGGCGCCGCGGCGGGGAGAGGGGCCAGCTGGAAGACCCGGCTGGATCTCAGTATTCATATCTTAAATCATGTCGGCACCCAAGATTTCAACTGTAAACGCTTATTTTGATTTATATTACACTCACTATGCATTCATACAGTTACGCACTGTGTTAAGGCTCCCCCAGCTCTTTATATATTTTGACTTAAAATGATTTTTGGGAGCCTAATTCTCAAACACTGCTGCCCATAAAAGTGATTCTGTGTAACTCTCCCAAGACTGGCTCTTGTAACAATCCTGTAATATTGCTAGAATATCTCTGTTGCGACTTATATTGTATTTACAGACTATAGCTCCTCTCAGCACTCCTGTAATAATGCCTGTGGCCGGGATTCCCTCCCTCTGTGACTTACAGTATGTTAGTATTCATGTATTCATGTCGTGACTTACAGTATTTTTTGTTAGTATTCCTGCAACGTACAGTAACCCATTTAATCCTATGATGACGTATAGTTGTGTTCAGGTGATTAAAACAAACTGCTGTGATATTGTGTTTTTTCACTTCGACTGAGTCTTAATGGAGAAGAATATTGAAGGAATCAGCACCATGGACAGAGTCAGACTCTGTCCATGGTGCTGATTCCTTCAATATTCATGTTTGAGGTGTCTTACATATTTATTGACTCATAGCGTGTTTATTGGTACAGATTGGTAGATATAAAATTCAAATAATACCCCATATTGAGTTAAATTGTGTTTGTTGGTACTTCTTCCTTTATTTGCTTCCAAAACGTCGGCTTTCTTCACACAGTTTTGTCGTAAAGGTACTCAGTAGTGCCCTTGGTAGTAATTCCCTGTAATAATCTTGACTTTTAGTGTGCTTAATGGTTCCTGTCATATTTCCTCCGGGACTCTCAAGCTATCAGGGACTGTGTAGAGTGCAGCCTGCATCCATTCTTTATCCTATATTTCTATATTGGCCTCTACTCTTTCAACACACTCAATCTTTTCATGCAGCATTTACCGTCCGTGACTGTTATTATTGCACTCCATCAATAATCACAACTGCACCGGTTGAATTGTCCGTTTTTTATTTTATTCCCGTTTGAACATTGTCTGGTTTGGTCACATTCAGCGTGGATCAGGCAGCTGTTAGTCTATATACTCTCCCAAAATGAAGTTATAATGTGACTCATCCAGACTTCCGTTGCAGTTTCCTCTCGGGTTTGGTGCTGATGTGACATCAAGTTGAACTAATTTTCTCTCATTTTTGTCACTTCCTTTTGTTTCTCCATAGGGAGGCTTTTAACTGTATTTTGGGAGGATACATAGAATTAGAGAAATCACGCCTGAACCAAAAACATGCGTGTTTTGCGCACACAGAGAAACGGGAGTGCGCACTGTGCCAAAGATTCCGATCCGACATAACCTGCATTTCATCGGAATAAAATCACTCAGTCTGCAGCCTGACCCTGCATACCAACCAGGCTGCAGAGCTCAGCATTCAAAATCACTAACATTGGGTTTCTCTGAATGTTTATTGAATCAGTGAGTCCTTCTGTCAGAGCAGATGGACTGCTTCCAGCCTTATGATGAATAAATCATATACTATTTAAATAATATTCCTATAACATTCCTATTTTATACATATAAATTATATTTTGCCTTGAAAAAAAATCTGCTCCACCACTTCTTTGACTAATCTGAGCTTCTGTGACATTTGTGTTTTATTCCTGATGACTTTAATGCAGCTTTAAACAGTTAGTGGTGGAATATAACTACACAAGCTCAGTACTGTACTTTACTTTGTACTTTACTTGAGTATTTCCATTTAATGCTTCTACTCCACTACATTTCAAAAGGAAATATAATTTTTTACTTTAGTATTTATTTGACAGCTTTACAGATTAAGATTTTATATAGAAAATATAACTTGATCTTATATGATATGATGCATTGCTGTAAGATCATCTACCCAACATTTAAAATGGTTAAATTAGCACTCAACCACTTGCAGCAGTAATAAGAGCGTCCAGCTGGTTTAAGGGTTTATAGTGGCTGACCATGAAATTGCATCGACCCCAGTTTAAGACATGCTGGGTACGTTTGCTGCAAAAGTGCTACAATAATTAATCAATTACAAAACTGAAATGGTTTAAACACAATAATGAAGCCTTAATAATAATCCTGTATAACATCAACATGGAGAATTTCTGCATGATGAACATTTTAACTTTTAATACTCTGAGCACATTTAGCTAAAAACAAACATGTACTTTTACTTTGAAAACATTGCCAATGCAGAATTTAAGAATTGTGCTGCTGCTTTTATTTAAGTGTATTATTAGGCTATTCTTATTTATTTAAGATCTGAATACTTCTTCCACTGTAAACAAGTGTTTATAAATTATATTTTTTAAATTAACAGTCTAGTAAACTCAAGGAATGCGTTTCTTTTTATCTTTTTTCATTTTACAGTCATTTTCTTGAGCCTGTGTTGTTATTTATCTCTAAAACAACGGGTTCATAATTGTTCAAGTGTAAAAAGACTGTAAATGTGTCAGATATCCACTTGATATGACTAACTCAGACTGCTGAAGCCTCATATAAGCTTCACAGAGACTTTTAAATGCATTTTTGCACAAAGTGATGTTGGATGCTGTTCTCTTCTCTGTGCAGAGTTTGTTTTTATATTACTCTGCTGAAGGAGGAACGTTTCTCTGAGTTCACCTGAAACCTGCGTTTAACACCTGGATACCTGCAGGTTTTACAACATCACAACTAGCTTGGAACCAGTCTTGGTCCAGTATTTAATTTACACAAATGTGATTTGGAAACTTGAAGCCTCCAGTGCACAAATACTGAAAATGGACTTTACAGTGAAGGAGGAAACATCTTGTGTCTAGAGCTGCAACGATTGGTCAATTATCATATGATCGTTGCATTTAAGAAGCTGAAACCGTCAAATGTTTTTGGAAAAATGATTAAAACAATTATTTGATCATCAGTTGCCAATTAACTCTCTATCAGTTGATTAATTGATTAATCAATTAAGTGTTGCAGCTCTAATAGATTCAGGATTTTTGTCATTTTAAGGATTTGAACAAAGTAATTTCATATCATATCAGACCAAACGAATAACTGATAAGTCAAGAAAATAATTGACAGATGCGACCCTAATAGAGATTAGACATCACACCTGCAAATGTTTGCTATTCTCCATTTAAGCAGGTTTCCTTTGTTTGGTCAAACTTTGTCCAGTCCCACAGAACTTTATTTTAAATACCTGTAAAGATCTTAATATGTCAGGCTGAATTTTGGGGAGATGTGAGTAAAATGATGCACTAGATGGTGGTGTTTTGTAATAAGGTTTAACGATTTTTAAGAGAAAATCTGTTTTCTCAACCAGAGGTGACAGAGCAGAAGTCAAAATGATGTTAAACTCTTTGTGAAAGAACCAAAGAACGGTGAAAGTTCATTTTAACATTTGAATTCAGCAGGCGTAAATACCAGAGAGAATCTCTCTATAGTCAGTGCAGAGGTATAAAAAAAACATCTCTTCCCTCTTCACCACAGAGAAGACAAGAGGGTCAATCACAGTCACAGTTTAAGTGTTCAGATAATTTCTCTGTGACCTCAAAAACATGATGTCGAGAGGGTGTGAGTGCCAGGAAAATAGGCAAGATAAGAGACGTAATAAGAGGCTTTTAACAGCAATTACTGCAAAAACCAGACAGTCTGGTTTTTTTGACAACGAGAAACTGCCCATGGTGTCATCTACCATCTATTGTGCCAACAGATGCAACTTTGCAGCACATACACACAGGAGTTTTAGAGCAAAGTGAGTAGCTTTTGTTTCACACTATTCCACTGACCGACAGCAGGTGGCGGTAAAGCGCCAAGAAATGTGGCATTGAACCAACAAAAACAAGGACCCAAAACAGAGAATGTATTATTTAAAGTGTATATAATGTATAGTTTTTAATACCAGTCTGAGCTGTCAGTGTGTAATGTGTTGGTGGTGGCTCGTAGTGATGAACCTACAGAGAATTATCAGTGACTCTGCAGCTCCTCTCGGCTTCACAGAGCTTCGTAGTGAGTTTCAGCTCATTGTTTAGCTATTTTACTGTTTTGGTTCACTCTCAGTGCTCTCATAGCATTGTTTAGGGCTGCAGCAGGCAGCTGTTTTCAGAGAAAAAGCTATAAAAAGCCACTGTACACTACTTTCTCAGCACCAAACGGCAAACAGACACAGTTAGCTGTAGACTAGCTGGTGAACATAGTGGAGCATTTAGTGGCTAATAATAATAATGTTGCTCCGTAACTGCTGGATGTAGAAATAAGCAACTGTTTGCTAACAAGTTCAACATATCAACTTAAAAGCTGATGATGTGTCAGTTCATGCAGGTTTGAAGCTCCCCTTCAGACATTTTTAAGACATACAAAAATACTCTGCTGCTTTGACTAATAATTTGTGTCAGATCTGGTTTTTCTGCTAAAAACTACCTTGTTAAAAATGATTAAACCTGACTGACAGATTGACATCAGGGTGGTTAATATGAAAAATAGTGGTGGAAGTAGAGTTGTGCAGGTGTAACTGTTTTCTGTTGACTGGTGATCACATGATGTGTCCTTTATAAAGAGAGTGCTCACTGAGGGCTGTATGCTAAAAGACCAACACATGAAGTGATTGGTTTTGCTGTTTTTTAAACTATAGACTGCTGCCTAACAAACTGTCTGCAAATTTTCATCCCAACAGGATTTTTAACTCAATATTTTACGTTAATGTCATGTATGTGTTGCTGCTGGAGGCCTTTACCTCCTTTTTTGACAAAAAAGTGAATTTTCAGTTAGCGTGAGTGGTTATTTCGTCCTCTCTGGTTCTTTCTGGTTCTTTCTGTATCTGCTTTAGGACAGGAAATAATTTCCACTGTGTCTCTGTGTGTTTGTCAAACAGGAGGCCTTTTCCCCACCGGCTCCCATGAGTACGAAGTGTTTCGTTTTGCCCTGGCACAACACCAGGACATCCCCAAACTGGTGCCACAAGTGGACATGGTGGACACGGGGAGCAGCTTCGCCATGACCTACGCCTGTAAGTCTTGTTATCTGACTCTCTACATGTAATCAGACAGAGCTGCAGCTCATGCAGGACACTGTCTGACCTCATGTTTGTGAAGTTTCTGGCTGCTGCTCCTTGAAATGTTGATGTTTAACTGAGCTACAGTGATGTTAACTTATCTAAAGTGAGCTAACTTTAGCCTTGTCTGGCCCAGCGACAGCAGGGACTGATTGAAAGAGGTGTGACATTGGCCCTTTTCTGTTTTCTAAGGCATTGTATTGCGTCCTGCACCTGTTTTCTGTGTGAAATCTCACACACCAGCGACACCTTAAAGTCCAACTGAAGTTAAATGTCTTGTTTTTTTGTCTGCTGCAGCAACATATCTGCTCTGTAAGTCATGTGTCCTGAGTTCCTTTGAGAAAAAATCAGAAAGGGAGATATTTAGATATTAATATTTTAGGTTCTTTGTTTTCATGATGTGCCCTCTAGTTTTACATTATTTTGATACAGCAAATCAAATCTTGCAAAAACGATAACATGTTGTTCTATCATCGGCAGAGCAGACAGTCACACTGAGCCTGATTGCATCCTGCTACACAAAACAAGAGCCACAGACTCTGAACAACAACCCACATTAGCTTTCCTGTGAAAGTCTCCTTCTTATGTAACTCACAAACATGAACAAACGTCTTGTCCTGCAGATTCGCTTGTTGAACGAGCCACCAAACAAAAAGTCACTGAGTAAAAGTGCATCGCTGACATCGGTTAGCAGTTAGACAGCAATTAGCTGCTCAGCTGCAGCACATTAAACAGCATTTTAACAAAGTTGCAAATGTCACTTCAGACCCATTAAATGCTGGTTTGGTTCTTACTCTTCAATATCACTGCTAACAACACACTGTGTGTCAATGACTTGTAGCTACAGCAGTTTGATCGCTTTACCTCTTTTCATATGATGTAACACCAGTAGCCTACTGAGACAAAAAAGAGCTTTTCTGATATAAGACCTTTTTTCTTCCTTTAAATAATAAAAAAACATTAAAATGAAGTTAAAGAACTTTTTGACATAACTAAATGTGATTTCAGTTGGCTAACTTGACTGCTACTTCTGAGTGTATGGTATGTTTGATGTGTGCTACAGGTGTCTGTAAACAATGTGATGCTGTGTGGTGAGGTCATTGCCAGTTTCACTGCCAGCCATCATCAAGTGTCCCAGGTCCCTTCAGGGATTTTTCCTCGGAAAGAGGAGCTGATTTAGGCGACAAATATCATGAAATCCCATGATCTCAATATCCGGCATTCAACCCTACTACGAATGTAACATGTGAATTCAGTTTTGGAGTTTATTTAATGTCAGATTTACATTCTTTATGTTGTCAGTGTAGCTTCAGGTTCTCTGTGCTGTCTGTCTGAGTGTCCTGTAGGTTTGTGATGGTGTAACCTGCTGTCCACTGTAGTCACCGTCACGGGTCGGTGCATCATTCCTCCATCATCCAGACTTCTTTCAGCAGACTTGGGATTTAGAGAACATAGAAGTAAATGGAAGCAGGCTTTAAAAGAGCAAACTGCAGCAGTAAGTGGACATAGACCAGAGGGAGCTCGGCACTAAATGGACTCAGGCTCCAGGGAATGTTTAGTGCAGTACAGTAGATTTACAGAACAATGTTCTGACCTTATTTTTTTCTGAATTTACTAGCTTTCCTTTTAAAACTTGAATTTAAATCTGCTGATAAATTGAACCTCACTTCAAATGCGGACATGAGCAGTTGTCTTAACCTGATGTAAACTATTTAAAGGAGGGAGTGTGCTACCAGACACTGACACTGTGTTGATACTTAAATTGATTTTGCTGCATATGACGCAGATTTTAGTGTCATTTTAAGATTTTAAATTTCTTAACAATGCTCTCTCAGATTCAGTTTTAGTACCCAACAGTAGTGCCGAATCCCAAAATCCCCAAATCAACCTCTGGTTTAACTCCTCTATACTCTCTGAAGCAACAGGGAAAATCCCTGGGCTCACATGTTGACACACATGTTACCATGGTTACCAAATGATCCTGCATACTTATGGATTTTTTCAGATTGCTCCCTTAAAAGGATGTGTCTGCCGATTTTCTGTATTTTTGAATTGATCTACTTACAACTATTGTGTGTAAATCCAGAGCCTGATGTATCTTATTCCTCTGTGCTGTAGACCTCCATTGTTGTCCAAAAACTATTAAAAACACATCAATGAGCCACACCGCTGCACTGGGTAACATGTTTCTTCATCATGAAGGGTATGGTCACATTAGATTGTTTAGAAAGGCTCCATAGACCAATAACAGTGATCACATTTTCAGTCTCCAGAGAGTAGCTCTTTGTGAAGCTGAGTATGTGAGGGAATGCAGTTTTGTTTACATTTTTGCTTGCTTGTTGCACTACATATCACAACCTCTTGACTTTGTGCTATATTATAAATTAAACTTTGTACTATATTATAAATAAAAGAATGTCAATACAAAGTCAAAACACAGCAATCTTACTTAGACCAAAACAACTGCACACAGACCCTACAGAAGAAATGGTCTCGGTTCGTTTGTGGTGGGAATGTGATCCGACCTCCATCTGACCGACTACAAGGCTTCAAGTTTGAGCTAAATGGCTGCTGTAACTTCTTCCTGTGTGTATGGTCTTGCTCTCCCCCCAGACACATTTGACCAATTAGAGGAGAGAACGTTCTCACCTGGATTTTAGTGATGCATTTTGAAACTGAATCAAGGAGTTTGTTTGAACAGACTAAATAGTTTAGATGTGAAAGCACTAGGGCTGCAACTATTGTTTGTTTTCTCAAATTTATTTATTAATCTTTTGGTCCATATAATGTCAGAAAATTATAAAAAATGTTGATCACTGTTTCCCAAAGCCCAAGGTGATGTCCTCAAATGTCTTTTGTCCCGACAAACAGTCCACAACCCAAAGATACTCAGTTAACTGCCATAGAAGACTAAAAAAACCGAAAATGTTCATATTTGAGAAGCTGGAATCAGAGAATTTGGTCATTTTTTCTTAAGATATTAGTCAAAATGATTTATCGATTGACGATCGACTAATCTTTGCAACTCTAGAAGGCAACTTAAAATTAAATCAGATGAGTCAAGAGACAGCTGAATAATGCATTATTGATACAGTTAATGACCAAAATGGTGAAAATAATCTAGTTGTAGTAAACTAGTTGGTGTGTCCTGCTTCAGCTCAGTGCTGCAGGTTATGTTTCTAAACCAGACGTGAACAGAGTCTGAATGATGGAGCTGCTGCACCTCAGCTGATCCCACCTGCCCTCTGGATACTACTGACAAACCCTCCTCTCTGTGTGTCTGTCTCCTTCTATCAATCTCTCTGTCTTTCTCTTGTTTGCCCTTTTCATTCTCTCTGTCTGTCCTCTCCTGTGAAGCTACCTGTCTTCATTTCTCTCTCTGATGGTCTCACAACCCATTTCTCTTCCTGTCTGTCTTCCTCATTTAGCCTCTAATGTATCTCACAACACGTCTCTCTCTTTTTCACTTTCATATAGACATAAAACACACCCTCTAGTTGTGATTTAAATTGAGATCATAAATTATGAAGTAAGCTCTGGGCTTGTATTGGTGGTCTTGTCAGTAAGAAGAAAGAAGACACAGACAGGTGACAAATTAAAGGAAAAACCAGTCCAGGTCTGAATGCCTGACCCCTACAGTGAGGGGGGCTGGGGGCTCTGTTATGCTTTGGGGGGCATTTTGCTGGCATGGTTTGGGTCCACTTGTACCCCTAGAGGGTAGGGTCACTGCAAATCAATTCAAAGTAGTTGTGAGTGATCACCTTTATCCTATGATGAAACATTTCTATCCTGATGGGAGTGGTCTCCTCCAGGATGACAATGTCACAATTCACAGGACGCGAGGGGTCACTGAATGGTTTGATGGGTCTGAAAATGATGTGAATCATATGCTATGACCTTCACAGTCACCAGATCTCAACCCAGTTGAACACCTATGGGAGATTTTGGGCTGACATGTTAGACAACGCTCTCCACCACCATCATCAAAACACCACATGAGGGAATATCTTTTTGAAGAATGGTGTTCATCAGTCTTGGCATTGATCCTACAAGTCTATGAACTGTTCTGCAGGGATGAAAATCTCAATTGATTGATTAGATACCTAATTGAAGATCGATTAATTGTTTTGAGTCATTTTTTAAGACAAAAAGTCCAAATTCTCTGATTCCACCTTCTCAAATGTGAATATTTTCTAGTTTCTTTAGTACTCTATGACAGTAAATCTTGAATATCTTTGGGTGTGGGCTGCTGGTCAGGACAAAAGAAGACATTTTAGGATATCACCTTGGGCTTTGGGAAACAGTGATCGACATTTTTCACCATTTTCTAACATTTTATAGACCAAACATCTAATCAGTTAAATGAGAAAATAATAGATTTATTAATCGATAATTTGAATAAACTAAAAATAGTTGCAGCCATAGAAATCAGAGAAAAAATACCCTTTTTACTTTTCTCCAGTAAAAGTTTTTACCGCACATCCATGATTATGAGACAATGGGCCCCTGGGCACGGAGGCATAAAAGCTTCGTGCGAGATCATCTACGATATCATCAACGTACAATGTATTGGTCATTTCGCTCTCAATTGTTATGAGAGAAAGTGCCTTGAGGTGTTTTTGCATCATCCTAGTCCTCAATTCATTTATAATCCTGGAGAGGAGAGAGAATGACTGCTCCCCTTCGCAATTACTGATGGGCAGAGTCAGAAATAGCCACAGTACGACATTAACATTTGGAAACATAGATTGCAGGCCATAATCTAGAATTATTCGGAGCAGTCCTTTTGGGCTTGTATCATCTTCAGACTTAATAAATGATCTGAGCTGAATAACTTCATCACCTCTGTCATCTACGTCAGATGGGTATCCAGATGCCAGAACTGTAGCCTTCTCAATCACTGAGGCATTGGACTTACATTTTGCACAGAAAAGCACACTGAACAAACTGCACAGGTACCCACAGGCGTCTAGACAGTGTCAGAGGCTCTGAGTAAGCATGTCAATGTCAACACTGAAGGTCTCTATTTGAAATTTGTGTCCTCTATCAAGCACAATATCCTGCTCTCAACTTTCATCAGCAAAAGTCTTGCATCAGAGCGGCCCTCTCAAAACT
This sequence comes from Thunnus thynnus, assembly GCF_963924715.1. NCBI lineage: Eukaryota > Metazoa > Chordata > Actinopteri > Scombriformes > Scombridae > Thunnus > Thunnus thynnus. Next base: position 23,037,025 of record NC_089529.1, read on the forward strand.
GTCAAGAAGGTCTCTATGCGGCCACAAAATCACGCAACAATTCAAGTGCCCTAATTGCAGTATCAAGGGCTATATCACTTCACTGCAAAATAGTGCTAGTTGCTTGAAACCTTGACAGTATCTTAGAACTTGGCCATGAACACCATTACAGAGCGTTTGTCCCTTTTTTCTGTTAAGCCTCTTTTGTATCTTTTGGTAATTTTGCCACAGTGCTTTCATGGAGTCAGCACGGCAGGTCCAGCGTGTAGTGGAGAGAGATTTAAGAGTTAGATTGATGCGCACATTGGAATCCCCAAAATACTGTGGAGGCAGAGGTGAACATATATAGAGACTGCAACAAGTCAAAATATTTGCCAACTACACTGCTAAAGGTTTCAATACAGTTTATTCCAACCAGATTTAAAGAATAGGCAGCACAAGGGACGAAGTGAATCAATGGATCCCTCTTCTTTAGATGCACCTGCTATCTGTTGTATTTTCCAAACATATCACTTGCATTGTCATACAATTCACTGCGGTAGTTTGCCAAATCTAGTCCAAGATTGTGCACCAATGAGACAACACAGTCCACTAAACCCTGTGTGACTAGTGATGGGCTCAAATCCTAGAAATCATTCCACTACATGGCCTGTTTTGGTCACAAATCTGAATATAAAGGTGAGCTGGTTTACATGGGATAAATTGGGGGTCGAGTCAACTATCACAGAGAAATGCTTAGTATTGTGTAATTCCTTTATTAATTGCTGGTTTAGTTTTCTCTCCCATAAGTTCTATAAACTCTTCACAAATTGTTGAGGATACCCATCTGTCCAAACTTTCTCATATGCTCTGCCAAGAACGGGTCAAATTATGACCACCGGAGCTGTCACAATATTAGATTTTCACAACATGATTATCATGGCCAAAAGAATTCACAATAATGATATTATCGTGATATTTATATTGAAAATTGGAAAAAAAAATTATTTCAGTCAAATTATCTTTAACTTTGTTAATTGTGCATTTTGCCTCTTTTCTCTCACATGAATTACACATAAAATATGAGTGTAGGGAGGTGCAGAGAAAGTCGGTAGTCATAGCTGTGCAAAGTTTCAAAGAAGTTTGAACACACTGAAGTGTAAGGTTTTTATTTATGCCGGCAGATGACCTTTAGCTGTGATTTATTAGCTGGAAAACACAATGCTACCACAGCATGGAGTCTTACCAAGTCCAAGTTCAAATTTAATAACAATACCTCAGAGAATGAATATTTAACACATTTTTCTGAGGATATGTCTGGGCGTCTTCCAAAAAAAAGGCCATTTAGAGACACCCAATAACCCCTGCTTCAGAGTAACTGAAGCATAAACACATTATAGTGCTTTGTTCTCTTGTTGAAACGAAACTTTGTGCATATAAAAGAGTCAAAACAAGTGCTATGGTAGAAAAGCAGTTCATATAAAAAGTAAATCACAGCAAACTGTTTATATTTACATAATTTCCATGTTGTGGCCTTATAAAAAGCAAAAAAGCAGCATAAGGTAATTTTCAGAATTTCATTGGCTATTTGAAGCGCCAGTCATCGGCAGAATCTGTTCCTACTGGCTCGGTCTTTATATGAAAGAAGAGGGACAGGCACCTCATTTCAACACAGACTCTCGTTGGCTATTGTAGGCTGTGGACAGGACATGGAAGCTCCTATTGGGTCAAGGGAGGTGTCAATGGAAAGGTCAGCCGCCATTTTGATACCAAGATGTGGCTAATGTCTATATGCTAACGTGAGTTATGATGGAGAATGCATTGGAAGATTAGGACACCTGCTGGCTAATTTGTAATGATGCATGGATATTTATTGATGTAATAATGTATTTTTGACTAAATATTTTACTGGATTGGATCAACTGGACCTTTGCCAACGTAACAAGACCATTTTTGTCAGAGTTGTATCAGTCAGTGGAGTAATATAAGGCTTTATAGGTGAGTAGCGTGAATTTTGTAATTGTTTGTTTGTTGGTGGTCTGACAGAAGCGTTGATTGTACCTGTCCATTGTCCAGCAATGGAATCACAAAAATCTTTTTGTGTAACTTACATAACATAGTTGTGTACTTCTCTGTTTGATGGCCCGTGGATGGGCCGTCGGAACGTTTAGGGGTTTTAAGAGGCGCTGGATTATTTACACAATATTATCATATGTGTATTATTAACATGATATCAATATTTCATTTTTTAAATATCACAGTTATCATCAATACCAGTATATCACGACACCCCTGCTGTCAACTGTAAGAAGTGACTAAATTTTGAGTCAGAAGAGAGAGTGGTTAATCTTTCCTGACCTCCATAACTAGGTAAATCTCTGTCTGATGTACATTATATTTCTTAATTACATCATTGCTTCAAATGCTTTTTGTGTTTTATTCCTCAGCCATGCTAGCAGCTCTGTGGGGCTGGAATGCTAACGTCAGCATGCTAACAGGCTCACACTGACAATGTTTACGTGTTATGCAGGTATAAAGTTTACCATGTTCACCATCTTAGTTTAGCGTGCTTATAGGTAATTTCCACCACACCTCACAAAGCTGGGTCAGTTACAGCTTCTAACTAAGCTGTGCCCTGCTCTCTTTCAGGAAGCTATAGTTGATCCTCCATGTTAGCAGGTGGCGGAGGCGATGCATGTTGCCGTTGGCCCTCTTCTTTAGAACCGGTCTTCTTTAGCATCGCCAGTGCTGCTAACTGGCTGTTCCTCCTCACCACCTCCTACGGTGGTCTTGTGAGCCTCCGCAATGTTGTTATTCTCATCGTTCATTTGAATGTTTTTGAAAAAACTGGAAATACGAGTAAAAATATCTGCTTCCCTTGCTTTTTTTTCTTTTCTTAGCTTTTGTTTAGCCGCTCCACTTAGTGTCTGGCAGTGCTCCATTTTACATACACATATGCAGTTGTCAAGATCATGCACATATTGACCTTATCGTCATTTGTGACCTCACCTGTTCACAAACCTCCAGTTCACAAACTTTAATAGCGCCCTCTATTGACCAGTTTCTATACTCATCAATCTAATATGAATGGACATTTGTAGCCCACACAAGCTTCTCCTTCTTGAAAAATGACAATAATAGGTTTAACAATATTATATCTGCAGTAAATAGGGCATCCCCTGATTTTTGCAAGCAGTGAGCCCCTATAAACTATTCAAAATAGTTTTTCATATTCATGTAAGGAATCTCACTTGTCCCAGTTAAGACCTAAAACTAAAAAATATTTAAAGGAGCAAACAGTAAAGTGATACATCACAAAAAAAAAAACAAAAAAACCCCAATAATAATAAATCAGTCAATGTAGGTTATCTGGTATGCATAATGTTACAAAGAGCATTCTTCAATAGGCAGCACTTTTAGCACCTCAAATATCGCGCCCTGACCTACAAAAAGATCTACTGTATCCATGCAGTTGTAGATTGGTCTACGGGCCCATGTTAAATGATTAAGGGACCCCATTCAGACAGATCAGGGGTGGATAACAACATTATGGGGTCTTCATGAATCATGACTTTACAGAAATGTCACATAAACAGCTGATTTGTGTGTGTGTGTATGTGTGTGTGGCCCCTCAGACAGAGTCTTACACTTGCTTTTTGGATTTCTCCCCACAGAGTTGAAGGGCCCATATTGCATGGAGTACTCGGCCCCTCTACAGTCCTATAGATAAACTGAGGGGATAAACACTCACTTAAAAAGCATCATGATGGTTTCTTTCTTGTGTCTCAAAGTGAATGTTTTGGCTATTCCTTCAATTTGATTCATTCCCTCAAAATGATTCATTTATTATCAAAGTAATTGTCAATTAACTTTCAATCAATGGACTAACTGATTAATTGACAATCGTTGCAGCTCTAAAAAAAGCCCATTCTCTATATTTTCAAACATCACAGCGGCATACAGAAAGCATCAATCGACCAGTCAGTCAAACTTTATTTGTATAGCACCTTACATGCAGGTTGGTAAAAGTCAGTGCTTTATATATAGAAAATGACGAGCTGATAGTAAGACAGAACAAATGTAAACAGGAAAATATTTACCAGACAACACAATGTTTGAAGTGTTTTCATTGGTAGTGTAACTCGATGACTAAAGCTGCCATCGACTGCTGTCTTTATGCAAACAATTCTTACCTCTCAGACATTTATGATAGAATACACATAAAGAATTACAGTTTCATGTAAAAACTGTACTGTTGCCTCTTTTCCTGCACCAACTGTACCAACCCTCTCCCCCTCTTTCTCTTCCTCTCTGTCTATTGTCGTCTCCCCGGTCTGTTGTTGTGTGAAATGTAAAACAGACTGAGCTCTGCCTCCTGTGAGACAGACTCTACAGTGGCAGCAGAGCAGCATGGCTGCATCTTTTCAATGTGCTCTGAGGTAGAAAAACAAACATCTCTCTGAGAACACAGACTCTGCTGCGTCTGACAGCAGCAGCAGCAGCTCAGAGTCTCTTTTATCAGGAATTAGTCTTAATGACAACGCGGTTCAGGACTGACAGCCGGTCTAAATGGAACGACACAGCAACAAGAAACCTGAGCTCAGGTGTAAAACCCACAATCAGCTGTGTGACGGGAGGTTATGTGCCTAATTATATTCTGGCCAGCACTAGTTTCATTGTATGGATTCCTGCGGTTCCTATTCTCCTTATTCCCAGCCTCACGATACCTGCAGGACTTCTGCTTATTCTTTTCACAGAACCGCGTCTGTGAGAGTTAGCGGTGTGTGACAGGTGTCTTCAGTTGTCAATGTGCTGATTCCAGTTTCTTAAATGTAAAGATTTGTTTCTTTTCTTTGTATTTTTAAATAAAGCGTATTTACATTTTGCAGACTGTTGGTCAAAACAAACAATTTGCAGTTTGCCACCTTGGGATTTGAGAAACTGTGAATGGCTTTAACAAAAATAATTAACTTATTAATAAAATAAATGATAGCATGAAAATTGTAGGGCTGGATATCTGCACTTATCTGCTCATTTGAATAGATTTTGATTCACAAAGTCCAGAATTGATTAATTGCAATTCAATTCTTGATTCAGTTACATCAGATAAATACTAATGTTGCATAAATCAATTCTCAGTTTATCACGGGAACTTAAATTTCTTCTTTAAGTTTCTTCACTGTTGTTGCCTTGAATATAAAATAGAATAAAATGAACATTACAGGCTGAGTCAACACATTTACGGCTTATAAAACTAGGGACTGAGGACTTTTTTTTTGGGCCACTGCAAAAAGACTAAAACATGACCATCTATATATATTTTTAGGCCCACGTGCAAAAATGTTGAGCAAACCTGCAACACTTGCATGGGTTTCATCATTATACATATTTAAAAAACATAAATGCTGTTCCATACAGTAGAGCTGCAACGATTAGTTGATTAATTGATTAGTTGATGGACAGAAAGTTGATGGAACTATTTTGATAATTAGTCTTTTTTTTTAAGGAAAGTGCTCCAAATTTTCTGGTGTCAATTTCTCAAATGTGACGATTTGATGCTTTTCTTTTTCATACATGATAGTAAACTGAATATCTTTGGATTTTGGATTGTCTATAAGACAAAACAAGACAATTGAAAACATCAGCTTTGACTCGGGGAAATTATAACAAGCGTTTTTCACCATTTTCCTGAAATTTTACAACAGATGATACAATAAATGGCTGCACATGAACTTTCAGAAACCTGCTATTTCGACTTTATTACTTTCAGCACAGACTGCAGAAACTGAAAGTCTACTCTTTAATTTATCTGCACTGTTTGTGTTGACATCAGTCTGATATCTGCAAACTAATGAAAAGCTTCAGTGACAGACAGCTGACTTCCGCAGCTTCATGTCTCGTAAACAGAGACAATATCTTGTTAATAAATACAGATCTCAGATAAGTGTGCAGAGTCTTTTTTTCAGTCTGATGCTCTCACAGATGAGATCACTACATCCGCTACGTGAGTCACGATTGTCCCGTAAACTGCAGCGGATCCATACACTCAAACTATTCATGTCAGAGCTGCAACTAACAATTATTTTCATTAATTAATTTGTCAATTATTTTTGAGTAGTTGTTTGGTCTATAAAATGCCAGAAAATTGTGCAAAATGTCAATCAGTGTTTCAAAACCCAAGATGTCATCCTCAAATGTCTTGTTTTGTCCACAACCCAAAGATATTCAGTTTACTGTCATAGAGGACTAAAGAAACCAGAAAATATTCACATTTGAGGAGCTGGAATCAGAGAATTTGAAAAAAAAAGACTCAAAATAATTAATCAGTTATCAAAATATTTGGTGATTAATGTAATCATTGGGAACTAAATGATTAATGGATTTATTGTTGCAGCTCTATTAACTCGTTATGGTTTACAGGACTGTCGTGACTCACTGCTAATAAAGCAGCTAACAGCTACGCTACTTTTTAACATAAAATAATGTGTGCATGTTGTGATAACTGTGTGTCCACAAAGTAAAGATTTTACACATCATGCAGCTCTAACCGAACCTTTTTACAATAACTAAACACAGCAGACAAATAACATTTAGTGCATGTGTACAATAGTTTTAAAAAAAGGTGAAAATGCAAAGATCGATCTTGAGATTGATCAGAAAATCGATTTCTTTTAGTTGCAGGCAAATCTTGTGTAATAGTGGAAAACAACCCTGAAGTAAAAAAGCCTGTTTTTGTTTTTTTCTTGCCAAATTTGACATTGTCTACAATGTGCTCAGTGATGTTTGAACACTGTAGTTGACATTTTTAACCCCAGATGTCTGATCACAAGACTGCAAGCTGTGACTGATCAGTGAGATCTTGAGCTTTATCTTACACCAGCGCAAAGCAGCGCAAAGTGGCGCCAAGCGCGACACAAGTGTCTTTGCTAGTTTGAGACCGACGCAGTTGTTATTTTCCCGTCCAGCCCACGTTGTTTAAATAGCAAATGCACTTGCTCATCAGAGCGCCAATGGATGTGTTGGTCTTAAAATGAGGTGCGGTCAGGCAAAGAAGTGCTCCTTCTTACTACTTGGCAAATGCGCCATAATAATAGCAATCCGCCAAGGTGCACCTGGCTTTTAAAGGGAATGAGAGATCACACTCTCATTGGTTTATTGCATGTTACACTCAAAACACACCCATGGTTAATTAAGAGACTAAGGACAACCCTTTGGAACCATGCGCCTGGTGCTGCAACCATTTTTCCGCAGTTAAACTAGCAAAAGTGGATTTGGACACACTCTAAATGCACTTGCGCCATGCGCTTCAGACCATGTGCTTAGATTGTTAAAATAGGGCCCCTTATCCCAGTATGAGAAAGAGATGTTTCTGCAGATGTTTGGCAGCTCTGAATGACTTTGCCAGCGTTGCTTCTGAACGTCTGACGACGTTCTCCAGCTCATACACAGTGTACAGTACAGGCAGCAGGGTGTATCTGTGCAGGGGGATGGTGGGAGAGCAGCTGAGCATCATGGGGCGAGTTCTGCACCCAGAGACGAGATGAATGGAATAAGCTTTGTGGAAAAACCTGCAGCTGCGTCTCTGCTGCTGCATCTTCAACACAACAACAACATCTGCTGCTACTGTAGAGAGAGAGAACATATTCAGCAGGCGTTTAAATGTCAGGAAATATGCTGTTAGGATTTCTAATGTACCGATGCTGTTTACAATCAGAAGTTTCTCAGTGACGGGTTTTATTTAACACTAAACTCTACAAGATTGGCACAGAGTGACTGAGCTCTGCTTATATTATGAGTCTGAATAGGAGCTGCTTTGTATGACTGTGGGGATGTTTTGTATATGCATTCCTTGGATGCTGTACATCATGGACTCATATTTATTAGTGGTTTCTAAAGTCTGTAATGGATTAGGTAAAAAAAAGCTTTTATGTGTTTATTTTAGCGTATTTAAATAATTGCTGGACAATTTATCTGTTCTCTCTTCTAGCTGATGATGTTTCAGGATATTTTACAATCTAGAGGTGTCGGTCTCCTTCGGTTATTGTTTTGGATTTAAGTTGGTTCTATAATATAATGTTTTATATGACTGTATTAGAAATTTTATTCATGATTTATAACTGCATTGTTTGTTTGACGTCTGTACTCGTTGCTGTTGCCTACCTTTGCCAGGAAGCTCTTGAAAACGAGATTTTCCTTGTTAAATAAAAAAAAAAGAATGAATGAAAAAATAAATAAAGGAGTTCAAACTCTCAGCTCAGTAGTGTAAAGACGGGCAGACATTATACAGATTAAGCCTGATTTTAACCCTGAAATGGTCACCATTTTAGAATCAGTCATCGTTTGACATGCTGTTCTATTAATCACCTGATCGATCAATCCGGATGCTGGATGATCAGTCGGAAATCTTGCAGGTCAGCAGTTTTGGTTGTCTGTCTGCAGTTCTTAGATCAGATTTCCAACATGGCTGCTGTCAAAAGATGCATTATAAACTGTAGTGAGCTTGTTTTTAATATGTTATCACAGTTCACCCTGAGGGGAACATGAATATATGAACCAAGTTTCATGGCAATCCATCCAATAGTTGTTGAGATATTTCACTGAAAAACCACAAATGTCAACCTGCTGGTGTTACTAGAGGAAAAGTCAGTGATATTCAGGTTGGGTGGGTGTTTATTTGTACAACCGTAACCTTAAAGGTGACATTTCTTAAACCTCAATATCAACGTGCGATTCATCGTCTTCTTTACTTGCAGATACTTTACAAATTAAAGCTGGTATTAAGCCAGTTTCAGACTGTATTTTGTGTTTTGACAACATTTAACATTTGAGAACTTTGACTTCTTTTGTTAAATAAAAGATATCGACAAGTATCGGCACTAGTATCTAAACATTTCAATCTATACGCAGCCTTAAGCTTAACTGCAGAGACATCAACACTCCTCTGAGCAACATGGATGTCTTATATATCACAGCCAGTATTGAACCTGCTCAGAGGAAAAACACTTATAGATGTTTGGTTTCTGGAGGTTTTCAGCAGTTTTGATCCAAAGTTGCACTTTGATTGACATCTGTCAAGCCACGCCCCCCACTTCCTGTTAGTACAAAATGTGAAAGTACGTTCAGAGCGACATCAGCGCTCGAACTGAGAGACTTTCTGCTTATTGTGTCACAGACGTCCTCATTATGTGGAAGGACACACACACACACACACACAGACAGTCAGTCAGTGACTAACCCGTGACGTGTTTCTGTGAGTCTCTGTCTGTCACACTGTGTTTTCGTTGAGCCCTCGCAGGATTTCTTCATCTCTGTCTGGACATTTTTTTTTTTAACTTTCTTTCTTCATTTCCTCATATTTACCAGCTGTTCCGCTTTGCTTACGTCTTCACATTTGTTCACAAGATTACGTTCATTTGCATATATTTCATGCTCTTGATATTGAATTTCTATGTTCTCTCTTCATCTTTTTTTTCTTCGACTCACTGTTTTCTGCTGCTAATATTTTGCAGACCCCTGCATACGTGCTGCCGTCTGCTTGTTTTTCTCTCCTTTATTTATGCTTATTAAGTGGCAGTGCTGTTGTTTACTTCATATTTATTATCTAATATGTTTATTTTGTTTTTAATCTATATGCAGGTTTTAGAAGTGTGTGTGTGTGTGAGTGGGTGGAGTTAATATAACTGGTATTAATAATATAGATAAAAATATGTTTTTACCCCAAAAGCATCCAGAAAAGGCAGAATACTTTCTTCAGCCCTGAGTCATGTCTGCAGGCTTCCTTTTTAGGCTGCATACAACCTCCAGCAATTAACATTTTTATCAACTCAGGTCTTCTTTCATCTGGATTTTGCTGGCTGGACAATAAGATTACTTACTTTACAGAGATTTTAGACCAACATCAGTGCTTAACAATTACCTCTCTTACCAAAACTTCTTCCATTTAAGACTTCCCATACAAGAAGGACTGCAACTAAAAATTATTTTGATTAGTATTTAATCTGACCATTATTTACTTGATTAATTGTTTTGTCTATAAATAACAGTGAAAATGTTGCCTGTTATAATATCTCAGAGTCAAAGCTGACGTTTCTTTGAATAACAGTCTGAAAACTCAATATACTTTATATATTCAGTTTACCATAACATGTGGAAAAGAAAAGCATTAAATTGTCACATTTGAGAAGCTGAAACCAGCAAATATTTGGCATTTTTCCTTAAAAAAATGACTAAAATGATTATTTGATTATCAAAATAGTTTCTGATTAATTTTCTGTCAGTCGACTAATCCATTAAAAGACTAATTGTTGCAGCTCTACATACAGTACTGTACATAAGTACAATATTGAGGTACTTGAGTATTTCCATGTCATGCTACTTTATACTTCACTACATTTATTTAACAGCTGTAGTAAAACAGAACATGTATATTATTTTTGGAATTAATTTAGATCATTCATCATTTTGTAGAGATGTTTTCACTGTGACATATACAGATTTTAGCCTTTTTTGATTGGTTTAATACTTTGAATATTTTTTTTCAACTAATACGTCTGTACTTTTACTTAAAGCAGCTGTAATTTATATGTCTATAACTCCACAGTCTGATCTGTCAGTGTGTAATGTGTTGGTCGTGGCTCGTGGTGATGAACATACAGATAATTATCAGTGACTCTGCAACTCCTCCTTTATGGAGCTTTATAGCGAGTTTCAGCTCATTGTTTATCTGTCCGGCTGCAACTTTACTGTTTTGGTTCACTCTCAGCACTCTCATAGTGTTGTTTTGGGCCGCAGCAGGAAGCTGTTTTCAGAGAAAAAGCTGTAAAAGCCACTGTACACTACCTGCTCAGCACCAAACAGCAAACAGACACAGTTAGCTGTAGACTAGCTGGTGAACATAGTGGAGCATTTAGCAGCTAAAGAGCCAGATATTTCCCTCAGGAGTTGGTAGAGAGTTAAAACAGAGCTAAAAGAGAGTGAATATTGGACTTATATTCACCAGGTGGACAGAAACACGACTACAAATGAATGATAATGTTGTCCAAAGCGATTCTATAAAGGAGGGTGTTTAGCTGGGATTTAAAAGTGGTGATAGATGGGGAAGATCTGACGGGGAGGGACAAACTCTTCCACAGTCTGGGAGCAGAGACAGAAAGAGCTCGGTCACCTTTTGATTTTGACCGGGAACGTGGAACAGAGAGAAGTAACTGATCAGAGGATTGGAGGGGTCTGGATGTAGAATATGAACTGAGCAGATCAGAGACGTAGGCTGGTGCCAAACGCATTCAGAGCTTTAAAAACAAATACAAGAATCTTAAAATCAATCCTATATTTCACTGGTAACCAGTGGAGGGAGGCCAGTACAGGTGATGTGATCTCTCTAGTTAACTTACCAAGGAAATGTTTCATTCCCCACCTCCTGTGATCTGATGTCATAATTATGAGATACTCTCCAGTTTTTGTTCCTGACCTTTGAACTCTGAGGAGCCATTTAGTAAGTGCTGAGCACAGACACAGAGACAAGGACAGATGTAATGACCTTCAGAGTCACTGTAGACTACCAGAGGAGAGACATAAGTCTGAATCTTAATAAATGTGTTGCTGCAATAATAAACACATCCTCATATGAAGGAGCCTAAATGGAATCAGGCACCCTGGCAGAACAATCTGATGTAGCATTCATGCCAGCAAATCAGACTGAATTGAATGGGGGTGGACTGAATGGAACTGAAATGAATTGAATCGGTGGAGGCAGGAAGAGAGACAGCGAGGCAGAGTGAGCATTTGGGTCTAATAGAGCATGTAACAGCGTTTTGAATGGAGCTCTAACCTGAGTTCGACCCCATGTTAACACAGGCTCAGGCTGTGCTAATGGCTTCATGAACTCACACCCCGCTGCACATTAAAAAAATCCAGGAAGGGACCATTTCAAGAATAAATATTGCTTTTTTTTCTTTTGTCAGACTGAAGTGTGATGGTTTTGGGCTGAGCGGGTGAAAATTCATCCGTCAGCTGAGGTGAATGAAATGCAGGAAAAGTCGTCAGAGCACAGACAATGAAAGTTTGTCTTTTTCATTTTTAGGTTTAAGAATAATATTCAGACATTCGCAGTGGTTTATCCTCAATAACTCATTGTCAGTTTTCACCAGATCAATTGTGCAGTGCAGGATATAGATTGACGTCACACAGGTGTTATTTTTACTAGGGGTGTGCCCAAATACAAATACATTATTTGGCAAAACACAAATAGTGGGTTTTTTTTTTTTTAAATATTTGTTTCATACAAATATTTTTAAAATTATTTGTCCTCAGGAAGAAAAAAAGTGTCTCTCCTCTGCTCCGCTGTTACGTCTATCAGCAGGTCTCAACAAGGGGAGTCACATCCACCTGCTACATGACGCACATTTCCTAATTTGGACATCACTCCCAGAGTTGGGGGTGTTGTTCCCCTTCTCCTTTCCACAAAGTTAGGTTGTAAAAAATAGGCAATAAATGAAAAGTGCAAAGCAAGAATCGCCTTTGAAGTTCTTCCCTACACATTAAACGCTGTGCTGTCTCTGTGTTAGGGGTGTATAAATCGGTAGAGGTCTGTCTGCAATGAGGCGATGAATAAAGTTTTAGCTCAGTGGTCAGCACTGGCTCTGGAGCCTGGCGCCATAATAGTCTAACAGAGCTTTTAAAATTTTGTTTTTATCTTTTTAGTTTTTTTCAGACACTTCAAACCAACTTTATTTTCATCTAGACATCATCAGGAGGTGGGGCCTTAAAGAGACAGGCAGCTAAAACGGCCTGTTTCAGACAGAGGCTGAACTGAGGGGCTGCATAAAGGACCAGTAAAAGATAAATAAGGAGTTTTTAATTGTAAATCCTGCAAAGATATTCCAGTAGAGTCCCAGGATATAAATATATAGATGTGGAAATGAGCAGGATATGTGTCCTTTAATGCAGAAAATGAAGCAGATGAGACATATTTTTGTGACATAAATGGATACAGACAGCAGCTCTCATTACACCCGAGAGGACAAACTGTAGGGGCAAAGAATACAATTAATTTAGAATTGCATAAAATGATGGTATTCCTAGATAACCCAATATATTCTGAAAATAACAATATATGATAAATACTCACAATATAATAAGTCTGTAAATATTGAGAGTAAAAACTCAGCAAAAAGAGTCTGTGGTTCAAAATTAAGAAATAATTTCAGTCAATCTTCAGAGAGAGAACCTGTGATCTCTTAACCTCCTCCTCTGCATCTGAAGTTTGCACTTTAAATATAAACTCTAACCACTGAGCAGCAGCTGCAACAGAGCCAGCTAATTCACATTTTAACTCAGCGTCCTCCCCGAGGTTCAGATGAAGATGGGAGGAGGAGGAGGAGAGCAAATTAAATGGTGTTTCTCCTCTGTCTGGCTGCCAGGACTTCCCTTATCAGGAACCTACAGATTGAGACGACAGAAGGATAGGACATGACTGCCCCACTCCCCGTAGTTTTTATTATTTATTGTTTATTGGTGTAGAAAATAAAAAATAAAGAGTGCATCGTGTTGGACACATTCAGGCAGGAAGCCCGGTGAAAAGAGGAACAGAGAGACAGAGAGCTGATTTGGTTTGCTGGTGACATTTCGCCCTTGAGGACTCACTTGTAGTTTCACGCTCAGTTGAACGCCTCAAATGTGAAATGAGGATAAAGAGAGCTGCATGTGTGTCGCCCAGAAAGACGTTTATCTTCAACAACACAATTTGGCAAATAATGACAAAAAGAAGAGTTCAGATAGGGGGGGGGGGGGGGTGCTGTAGCAGCAGAGAAAAAGAGATTATCTTTAATTACTAAGCTTAATCCTTCGTTTCATGTCGGGCAAACAAGCAAGATCAGATGAGAGAATGAAGGAAGCAGAGAGGGATTTGAGTCAGAGAAAATAAAGGTGACAAAAGAGAGGAGATAAACTGCAGGGCTTTGACTGTTTCTTTTTAATTGAAGTCCACTGAGAAATAATTTGTGGCTGAAAATAATATTAGTTTTTGTTTAAAATTCATGAAACAAATGCTAATTGTTGGATCGCAGCAGCTGTGTGGTGGAATCTGAATCCATGTGAGGTTTTTAAACTGCTTCTTGTGGGGATGTGAGGTCAGAGGTCAGCGTCATGTTTTAAGATTCCTCTCTTCACAGTCAGAGTATGAGTATGAAACCCTCTGTTGGTTTCGTACAACGACAATTCCAATAAAGTTTATTCAAACAAGACGACAACGTTGACAAAATGAGAGAAAGGCAGTCACTTGCACTGTGCAGTTCTACCATGAACGGAAAGTAAGTCTTCTGGTTATATTGGAGTATTTACCCAAATATTGGCTGATAGTTCACAGGGAGACGTTTCCAACGAGTGGTCACATGACCCTGCTAGCTCTGATTGTTGTTAATTAACTGGCATACATGATGCAGACGTCTGTGCTGCTATTTGGCAATTAGAGAGGGTACTACTCTGACTAACATGGATGTAGCCTTGTTGTGTTTCATCTCTGTTGCAAACTGAGTTGCAGATCAGATTTTTTTAGAACAGGTTCAATAGCATCAGTGTATATAAGGGTGTTTTTCACTCTCTAATTCAGAATTTTGATTAGGTTGATGTGAAGATACTCAATGTATTTCAAAATTCTCTCCAGTGTCCCTTATCCATAGAGCCCAAGGTTGTTCATTTTGGCCTTACAGCTGTCATTTCTGATTCAATCTGGGTATGTTTTTAAGGCACAAATTCAAAAAAGGGCTTAAAGAATTTGGCTGGTGATTTTCTATATTTTTCTTGTCAACAAATCTCATGTTTGGAACCAAACCAACAACGAGCTGATCTACTAAGTATTGTGTGTGTATCCAAAGCCTGATATATCTAATCACGTTGTTTCATTTAGAAACGTCTCCAAAGACTAATAACAGCGATGATGTTTTCAGTCTCAGGAGAGTGTAAGGCAGACGCCACTGAGCATGTGCTACATATCACAACCTCTAAACTTTGTTCTACATTGTAAATTTCTCAAAGACCTTCAGAAATTGATCGTGATCGCTGTTATTAGTCTTTGGAGCCGTTTCTAAATAAACTAACGTGATCAAACTCTTCATGATGAAGAGTTTGACATGATTTTAATAGTTTCTGGACAACAATGGAGGAATAGAATATACAGTATCAGGCTTTGGATACACACACAATACTTACTACTACTTACTAATTAGATCAGTTCATTGTTGGTTTGGCTCAGCATGTTAGATTTGTTAACAATAACAAAAAAAAGAATATCACCATCCTTTAATAGGTTAAACAGAGTGATAGTTTTGGTGAAGACAATTTGTCAGTTTATCTCAGCAGCTCAGCAGACTGTAAACTGAAATAAAATCTGCTTCTAATGCTAAACAACAGCAGTTAGTTTTACTTTAATTTGTAACAGAATTCACATTTTGGGTAGTTTGGTTGGATATTTGTTTGTGTAGCTCGTACACGCTGCTGGTTTGTTGTCTCTGGAGTGAATTGTGGGTAAACCTCTGTGGACGACTGAAATGTAAATGTAGACATGAAGGCAACATGATTCAGACAGATTAGATTTGAACCTCCAACTGTTGGGAGAGAAAACAGCCTCCATTTCTCCTCTATATATGTGTGTGTGAAAGCTGCATTCTCAGCAAGAGACTATGCCTGCGAGGCTGAAATGCCTAAATGACTTTAGACTGAATGTGTGTGTTGTTGTGTAGTGTGTGCACTTGTATGGATGTGTGTGAATCAGTGTGTGGATGTGTGCACTGTATTGGGTTGTGTGTGTGTGTGTGTTTGGTGTATCACCCTGAGGAAGGCAGCCATTTAATCTATTATTCAGCATCGCTACCAAACACATTAATTAGAGCCTGAGGTTCAGACGGGTGCACGGTGCCATTCAGCCTGCTTCCTCCTTTTATTTGAACTGAAGGTCTGATTGTTGTAGACATGGAAACCTGCAAATATAGTGTGTCTGTGTAACAGTAATAATAATGATAAAGTTTATTTTTATAGCACTTATCAAAACCAGAGATTACAAAGTGCTTTACAATATGAAAATGAAAATAAAAAATAAAGTTAATGAATGTGTACATGAACAGTACCAGTCAAAAGGGAGAATGTATCCAAACTTCATACACACGAAAGACAAATCACCAGAATAAATCAACTTACAGAAGTCTACTGATACTGATTTTGCAAGTCTGAGTTCAGCATCTTAAACTCCAGACACCAAGACGCCCCAAAAGGAAACTCTTATCTAACTAAAATTAAGTTGCCTTTTTTGTCTGCTCTGTAATTCACCTGTCCTGTGTTCTCCTGGAACCAAAAGGGAGAAATTTAGTTATCCACTTACATAGCTGGAGTCCTTATTTCCATACAGCAAAATCAAACCTTTGCATAAAACGATAACATTGTTGTTCTATCATCGGCAGAGTAGATGCTCACACTGAGCCTGATTGCATCCTGCTACACAAAACAAGAGCCACAGACTCTGAACAACAACCCACATTAGCTTTCCTGCTAAAGTCTCCTTCTTATATAACTAACAAACACGGACACACGTCTTGTCCTGCAGCTTAGCTTGTTGAACGAGCCACCAAACAAACATTCACCGGGGAAAAGTGCATCGCTGACGTCAGCTAGCAGTTAGACAGCAATTAGCTACTCAGCTGCAGCACTTTAAACAGCATGTTAACAAACTTTCAAATGTCACTTCAGACCTGTTAAATGCTGGTTTGGTTCTTACTCTTCAATATCACTGCTAACAACACACTGTGTGTCAATGACTTGTAGCCACAGCAGTTTGATTGCTTTGCCTCTTTTCATATGATGTAACACCAGTAGCCTACTGAGATAAAAAGGAGCATTTCTGATATAAGACCTTTTTTCTTCCTTTAAATAATAAAAACCATTAAAATGAAGTTAAAGAACTTTTTGACATGACTAAATGTGATTTCAGTTGGCCAACTTGACTACTATTTGTGTATGGTACGTTTGATGTATGCTACAGGTGTCTGTAAACAATGTGATGCTGTGTGGTGAGGTCATTGCCAGTTTCACTGCCAGCCATCATCAAATGAAGCAAATGATATCTATAATTCATTCTTGAAGATGTGTATTTTCATTGGCAGTCCCCATAATTGACCATATAGATGGCCGTTGATTGACAAGTTATCCAGTCATGTGACTCTGACATTAGGCTTTCTTTCTTCCTCATCATCACACATCCTGAAAGATAATTAGTTATTTAATTTAATTTAGTTAGTACAGTTGATTTAGGTGAGATTCATGCACATAGATCAACATTTCTTATACATTTAGTGTAAGAGGATTTACAAATTTGTGTGATCATTTTAATTAATCAATTAGATTTGTATATCCTTGCCAAATCCAGCACACATCTTGTCTTAAGAGTTCATGCAGTGGGGCCATCAGGGTTGCTAGGTTGGGAAGGAATTTGTTGCAATAATTTCGCAAACCCACATATGACTTCTGTTTAGTGACACTTGTGGGAGTGGGAGCCTCCATGATGGCTTTCACTTTCTTCTCCACTGGGTGAAGCCCCTGTGCGTCCACCCTATGTACCAGATACTCAACTTCATCTTGCTGGAAGGTGCACTTACTCCTTCTTAAACGCAACCAGGCCTCTTCCAACCTTGTCAACACAGCGTTGAGGTTCTTCACGTGATCTGCCTCATCTATTCCACTCATCGGGATGTCATCAAGAAATACAGCCACAAGTGGAATCCCTCATAACAGACTTTTCATGATCTTTTGGAATATGGCTGGAGCTGACGCCACCCCAAAGGGCAGTCTGTTGTACGTGAACAACCCACGGTGCGTGTTCACTGTCAAGTACTGGATTCTTCATCCATGTGTATTTGTTGGTATGAGTGACTCATATCTAATTTGGAGAACTGCTTTCCTCCTGACAGTGCTGCATAAAGGGTCTTTTGCCTGGGGTATTGGATATTGTTCCAGCGAGAAAACCGTATTCACAATGAGCTTGTAGTCTCCACATAATCTTGCGGTTCCAACAGGCTTCAGAATCGGAACCACTGGTGCTGCCCATTCTGCATATTTCACAGGTGTGGTTATGCCTTCTCTCAACAAGTCTGTCTATTTATTCATCTACTTTCACATGCATGGCGTATGAGATGGAAGAATTGTGGGATAGCATTGGCTTTCACGTGGATGGTGGCCTTAGTACCTTTCAGAGTGCCCATCTCCTCTTTGAACACATCCTCATGTTTGCTTAACACATGCTGTTGTGTGTTTTCCTCTGCCTTCATGTGTTGCACTTCTCAAGCTTTGCGTCTGCCCGCCTGACCCTAGCAAGCTGGGGCCGTTCCCTTTAACCACAGCGAGGGGCAGTTTCCGTCTTCGCCCTTGTAATTAACCATGACATGTGCTGCTCCTATCACCTTAACAGGGTCGTCTATATAAGTCTCCAACTTGATTTTTAACTGGCTTTACACAAAGACTTTTTGTGTCTTTCCATATCTTTTGTTCATTCAAAACTGTGAGACTGCAGTCGGTATCTATTTCAAAGTTAACACCTTTTAACATTTAGTTTCATCTCCACAATACACGGCGGTACTCTTCGCAGGTGCACCAATCTGAACTTCATGTAACTGTACAGTGTGTGAATGTATCCTCTTCCGAGCTATCACTTACACTTTCACCCTGATTCTCATGTACTTTGTGGGAACAGTAGTATGAACTCCGTCTCTTTTCTCTCTTACATCTGCGGGTCTTTTACTCCCCTGGTTCTGTTTATTTTTGTTACGGCAAGCTCTGGCAATGTGCCCTACTTTACCACAAGCATGACATTTCTCTTGTTTGAACTTACAGTCTGCTGCAGTATGCTCCCTTGCACCGGTAACACTCTTGTTTCTCCTTTGAATGCACAAGCCTCCTGTGGGCCTTTATTATTATACATGGAAGCACTTCAGCAGATCATGGGCGTTCTTGTTTGCTGTCTCTCCAAATATAGCAATAGACCAAGCTTTGTCAAGTGTTAGATCTACTTCTGCCAGTCTCTGAATCCGATCATCGTTGATCACATATACGATCCTGTCTCTCAACATCTGCTGTGAAGTCTCACCGTAGTTGCAGTCCTGCACTAGCGGGGCATAGAATCAAAATGATTTTTCATCAAGAGTAGGCTGGTAGTTGCTGGTAGGCTTTTCTGGGCTGAGAAGGTTCTGCATCAAGCTGTAGGTTGATGCCCCGATGACATTTCGGCTGTATTCAGACCAAATCAGGTGGTGTGCCATGAGGGAGCACAAAGACGTTACTAGGAGGAGGGGAGGATATTTCTCGTTGTTTGATAACATTTAAAGTAAAGTTAGACTTTGCTGTCCGCTTCCCGACTCATTTAAAAAAAGGCGAGAGAAAAAGAGAGAGAGAGAGAGAGAGAGCAGCTGTGGTCGAGCGAGCTGGAGAATGAATGAAGAGATGGAGCGCTGGTAGCAAGAAAACCGGTGAATCAGATCAATAAAACATTATTTTCTGATTGTTTCACAGCGGTTAAGTTCTAGGACACAAATGTGTGCGGCTGTGGGCTACACCGCCTGATTAGGTCTGAATATGGCTTTAGGAGTGAAGCTCTTTGCCTATCTCTGCCATCAGTCTGATTGGTCGCAACTGGTCCAGGATTTCACAATACTCTTCCCATGTCTGATTTTTTGCATCAAGCGCTGCTACGTTCATCCTTAATCCACTCTCTCCCCTTCCCAGATGAAAACAATATGTTCCCACCTAGCTAGAGACTGCTAGCAAACCATGGATCCTCATCAACAGAAAGATGTTGTATCTTCTGAAAGAACTGAATGTCCACAACATCCAAAACTTTTGGAAACTTTACTGAACTCTTTGGCATTTTACATGTTTCTCTCACATGTCTCCTACAGCATTCACTTCTGGTCTTCTGGTCAGTTCTGGTCTTCTTTACAGAACGTGCACTCTACCCTAAAAACAGTGTAGGATTGCCCCCTACTGGACTGTTCATTTGCAACAGATTAAAGGTTTATTGTTCTACATCGGTTTTAAACAAGAGCATTCTTATTAACTTAACAAGTTCCAATAGCTAGGATACCACAGTAAAAACTCAGTGTCTCGGCAGTATTATCTTCACCCCGTGACCCTGTGATGTTCCTGTTTGTGGCTGCTTCTAATGTCAGCCGTCACAGAATTCAAGCTGAATCTTATACTGCGTCACTTCAGATAAAACCAACAGCAAATATAAACGCTGCCATCGCTGAAATGCCGCAGTTGCAGCTGATTCTGTGTCTGACCTGGCTGCATGTCGTTCTGGGAAAGTGACAGTAGAAAGTGTCGGCTAAGTGATGTGAATAAAGAACGATGGAGTGAAACAGTGACCTGATCATTGGATGTGTGTCTCTGGGGCCGCGCTGTCTCGTCTTTTCAGTAGAGGAGCGTAAACAGTGGAGCCGTGGGTCATCGTCAGCCGAGGCAGTGGAGGATGATGATGGGGGAAGCCTTTGGTTAATAGATGTCCTCACAGTTACTCACTAACACCCCTCAGCAGAACAATCCTTCCTTTCTTTTTCCTCTCTCCAAACATACGGGTAATTATTGTTTATTACTGCAGTGTGGAGAGATGGACGGATGTGTCAGGAGGATGAACAGCTCTGTGGGTCGACGCGGTCTCAGCTGTGCGCCCCGTGGCGCTCGTCGTCATCTCTGGGCTGTGTTTAAATAAAGCTCTGTCTAAAAGCCTCCGGTGGCGAGGAGCGAGATGTCTGACTGGAGGAGGCAAGGTTGGTTCGTCAAAGTGTCCTTGTTGAACATTTGTCTTCATTAATTTAGTTAAGTTTATTAAAGTGACTCATATTAGGGACCATGTATGAAATCTCTCTCTCTCTCTCACACACACACACACACACACAAATATTACATACATATACCCAAAGTTATAAAAACAGGTCGTTAATGCTGACAAATCTACCTGGTTACCTAACATCAATTTTTTAACTTCACAGGAGAAAATATGGGAATCTGTGCAGGTTTTCAGATTGACATGTAGCTTATTCTATTCTTTAATGGCTTTAAAAGAAAAAGCCAACACATCTTCATAATTAAACAACGGTATAGGTCTAAAATTCACCCAGCAAAAGAACGCACTATAGTTATGTTTATGCCATCTAGTGGCTGTAGTAATGCACTCCAGAATGACCCACAGGACCTTAATATGTTGCTTTCAAATCACTGTTAAACAACAATGATGTTTTATGATGTGACAAATTTTAACAAAAAAAGCATTTGGTTAGGGTTACGGAAAGATCATGGTATGGGTTAAAATGATCACTTGAAACGTGGTTTATATTTACTTAAAGTTATGCAACCTTTGTCGTTATGGCAACAGTAAACACCACAAGATTACGTTTTTTTTAAAAATAGTGTCCCGACTCGCGGTTGGCAATGGGAAACGAACAGCGGCCTCCTGCAGCAAAGGTAAAATCATCTTATCGAGTCACTTTATTTTGATGTCATCTGAACTGCGTCACTTCCCCGGCTCATAATTACTACGGCCACCAGATGGCGTAAACATAACTATAAGTCGTTTTTGCCAGCCTGAATTTTGGCTGACAAATACTGTTGTTTTTTGCTTGTGAGTTTAGGGACGCTGCATTCTCTTCTGCTCATTTGCTCAGAGCGGTGCTGAACAAAGCTCTGCGACAGTGGATCTTATCTTATGCACTAAACGGACATCTGAATACCAAATTGAATTGTCCAAGCTTAACATTTTATATTTAACAAGTATATCACAATGATACTGTCGTGATTTCCTGTCCAGGACTTTTAGAGCTTGTTTATGAGGTGACCTAATTTGTTTCAAGACTGCAGTAATGAAAATAAGAAAAAAAATATTGCATTCAAATATGTCTTAGAGGCTTCAACTGTTAATGAATTAGCTATGTTATATGTCAATACATGGCACATCTTTTTAATATGCCTTTTGAATGTAGGAGTGGAATCTCGAGTAACACATAAGTATTTAAACTCATCAATATTTATCTTTTGTCCATCTATATAAATATTTGGAAAAACCTTCTTTTTTTTGCTTATTCAAACTATACACGGTCACTGTTTTGTCAATATTCAGAGTGAGATGTGAGTAACTGAAGAAGACTTGATCAAAAGCTCCAGAACAGCTACTTAGTGTGTTACTTGACAAGAAGACAAGTTTTTGGAGTTACACCACAACTACTTTATTGGCAAGGGCCATGTTCACAACTAGAGCTGCAACAATTAGTCGGTTAATTGATTAGTTGTCAACTATTAAATTAATCAGCAACTATTTTGATAATTGATTAATCGTCTTGTGTCATTTTTTTTTAAGAAGAAAATGTCCAAATTCTCTGATTCTGGCTTCTCAAATGTAAATATTGTGGTTTCTTTAGTCTTCTGTGACAGTAAACTTATTATCTTTGGGTTGTGGACTGTCGGTCGGGACAAAACCAGACATTTGAAGACGTCATCTTGGGCTTTTGGAAACAGTAATTGTCATTTTTCAAATTTTCTGACATTTTATGGACCAAACAACTCCTCGATTAATTGAGAAAATAATCAACAGATTAATCGATAATGAAAATAATCGTCAGTTGCAGTCCTATTCACAGCGCACCTCATGCATAACAACAACAGCAACAACTCTTCCTACATCTTCACAATAAAAGCTCCAACTTCCTCCCAGTACATGATAACATGTACACTCTCATACAGGCACTTATTTAGCCAACTGAATACAATGCAAAACATTATGCATACATATGTATAAATGCATTAATACCTTGAACTTGTGGACCTTTACTAAGCTCATTTTAATACGCAGGTCAAATTAAAACCACCTGATTAAAGCAGTGATTTTGAATGTGAATATTATGAACGATCAGAAAGAGAAGAAACACACCAACAGGAATTAGAAAATGTAACTGCAGTTTTCTGCAGCAGAATAACCACAGAGCTCACTGATTACAGAAACAGCAGTCCATGTGTTTAAAATCTAAATTAAAACTCACTTCATTGGTTCATCCCATAGGTTACACATCTGGATCTCGTCATGGGGATGTTATTGACCTCAACACAAATAACTACAAAGCTTCCAAAAGCTCAAAGCATCTGTCGAGTCTCCGCTGCCCGACCCTCTGATGAAGGAGCGCTCTGTTGTCCCAGTGGGACAGGAGCGTTAATGCTAAGAGACAGATACCTCATTAGCATGATAGCATTCGCCTGAGGGCAAACATCTATTGTTAGCATGATAGCACGGCCTCAAAGGGAATAGTTATTTCCAGTGTTAGCCTGCTCAGAGGGACCAGACTTGTTGTTAGCATGTTAGCGTTGGCCGCAGGGATCTGAGGCTGCACCAAGGACACATAGAGAAGATAGATGAGAACATTTTCTAGCACATATGTAGCTGCTCTAATACTGATACTGATCTAATGCTTAAAATATGATTTGTTTTTAATTTAACATTATGTTTAAATAGGAGCCATGGATAGAGACAAAGACAGAATAGGGTTCATTATTTTCTTAATTAATTGTTTGGTTTATAAAATGTTGGAAAAGTTTTAAAAATGCAAACTTCAAATGTCCAAAACTGAAAGATATTCAGTTTACTTTAACATACTGTATAATAGAGAAAAGCAGCAAATTCTCACGTTGGAGAAGCTAGAAAATGGTTGGGATTTTTGGTTGAAAAATCGAATAAAAGATTAATCGATCAAAATAATCAAAATGATTAATCAACTGAACGTTTCACCTTCAGTTGTGGAGAATAAACCCATCAGCAGGGCTTAAAGCCTCTCCAGCCAGTGTTACTTCCTTTACTTTAACAGTCAAACAGAGAATGGGGGAGCGGTTCATAGTCGGACTTAATCCATTACCATGGCAACCGCATTGTCATCCCAGCACGCTAGTGATGTGTTGGAATGGTAGCGACATCATAGCCTAACCTGTCCACTTACTACAGCGTTAGCTATATAGACGAGGTTACATGTCAGTAACAGAGATATGTGAAATCCATACGTGAACTCAGATGATGGATTCTTTATTGATGAATCATCAATCTGAAGCAGTGACATCTTGCTTTTTTTATAGTAAATGTCTGTAAATTTTCCTCCTCAGTAGCCAGGCGTTGCAACCTTACGTTAATAATTGGTACTCTCAGTTGAAATTAGAATAATAAATACAAATGGTGAAGATGGTCTCTATGCATACCCACTACTTTGGTTCATGTATGTGCAGCATCGCAACATGAGAAGGACTGAGTGAAGGTGAATATAGATCAGCAGGTGTGGTAATCAATAAATACTCTCTCAGTCAGTGACATCACTGCTCTCATAGCTCTGAAACAACTGAGCCAATCACAGTTAAACGTGATAACGACAGCTCAACATGAGACACTGCTTTTCCTAGAAAGAAAAGAGGATGATGAGCCCTGCTCAGTTATTCTGTAGCAGCCTGGTGTTGTTTTTTAGGTGGTTTAATGAAGGTAAATACAGTGAACGGCCGTGCACCACTCAGAGGCTGCGGATTTATCAACATATCAGTCCTGCTGCCTTCAGATGCTGCAGAGATTTAATGAACTTAAGGAGCTTTTCATACAGTATAAACAGCTGTGAACAGCAGATACTGTAAGAATCAATGCAGACTGATTTACATTATTTTCTGAGCTGATTTTGGTTGGACTGTTTAATTGAAATACATAATTTATATTTTAAGCATTAATCCGAAAGACAGGCACCTGCTATTGTGTCAGTAGCCTATGTGTCGCTCACAAAAACAAAGGGATTTTCTGAGGTTGACATATGACTGCAGAGCTCTACTGTAGTTATATGTCATTGTTCCATTTTAGCAACAGCTTAAATTTTTGAACTTTGAGCGCAAAATCAAGTTATTTGCCAAACATTGTGGCTAATCCACATTGTCAGGAAATGACTCAGAAAAATGAAATACCTTAAAAATGCCAAAATACACTGGAGGGGAGCTGTCAGTGTGTAGTGATGAACCTACAGAGAATTATCAGAGACTCTGCAGCTCCTCTCGGCTTTACGGAGCTTTATAGTGAGTTTCAGCTCATTGTTTATCTGTCTGGCTGCAACTTTACTGTTCTGGTTCACTCTCAGCGCTCTCATAGCGTCGTTTTGGGCCGCAGCAGGCAGCTGTTTTCAGAGAAAAAGCTGTAAAAAGCCACTGTGCACTACCTGCTCAGCACCAAACAGCAAACAGATACAGTTAGCTGTAGATTAGCTGCTGAACATGGTGGAGCATTTAGCAGCTTAAGAGCCAGATATTTCCCTCGGGAGTTGGTAGAGAGCAAAAACAGAGCTAAAAGAGAGTGAATATTGGACTTATATTCACCAGGTGGACAGAAACACGACTCCAAATAAATGATAATGTTGCTCTGTAACCGCTGGATGTGGAAATGTCAGTATATCAGTGTTCAGCGTTCACTACTTGTTTCTGATGAAAACATGTGGTCAAAAAAATCTGTTAATTTAGATTTAAGACAACATACAAAAGTGTAACTTAAAACTAGGTTGAAAAGCAGTGTTTTCCGTCATGGTTGTGATGTCACTGGGTCCTGGAGTACACCTTTATATCACTACAGCAAGGTGATGAGTTAAACCTCTGGATTTTTAGGGGGGTTTAAGATAATCTTTAAAAAAGTTAAAAAAAGGTATGCATGTTTTAGGGTGTTTGTTTGATTGTCAAGTGTTTCAGTCACATTCAGCCAGGCCTGCAACTAATGTTTATTATCCTTCTTGATTAATCTGTTGATTATTTTACAGATTAATTGATTAGTTGTGAAGTCTATAAAATGTCAGGAAATGGTGAAAAATCTCCATCAGTTTTTGTTTGTCCAACCAACAGTCCAAAAACCCAAATATATTCAGTTTACTGTCAAAGAAGTCTGAAGAAAACCAGAAAATATTCACATCTGAGAAGCTGAAAGCAGAGAATTTGGACATTTTTCCTTCAAAAAAATCTGTCAATTATTTTTTCAAGTAATCGATTGGTTGTTTGGTCTATAAAATATCAAAAAATGGTGAAAAATATCAATAACTCAAGTGTCATGTTTTGTCCCGACCAATGGTTCACAGCCCAAAGATATTCAGTTTACTGTCACTGAGGACTAAAGAAATATTCACATTCGAGAAGCTGAAATTAGAGAATTTGGACATTTTCTCCTTAAAAAAAATTACTCAGCATGATTAATCAATATAAAAAAACAATAGTTGCAGATTAGCTAATTAATTAATAGTTGGCAACTAATCGATTAATCACTGCAGCTCCTCTCTCGCTGTGCTGGTCGCCACATTCCTCTTTGTCCAAATTAGGATTTTCTGGGAGATGACACAGATACTACAGACATATTTTTATAAAGTCTAAATCCGATTGTGCCCAGATGAGCATAAAAATAAGACAGAATGACTTGTGGTACCTCAGCAGTGAGTATTATTTTGTCTTAAGCTCTAATCCCTGACTGTGAAAGAGCTCCGCATGAAGAATGATTTGATTACAGTCATTGTGACTGTGGGGATTTACCATGTGGAGGCCTTTTGTGTGAAAAAGGAAACTTAAGTTTATCAGCTCCACAACAGCAGATAAGTCAGCAGCAGAAATTGTGTCTGTCTACCATGAAGATAAGAGCACTTTATCATCTGTTAGCTTATTATCAAACCCAGATTTTGCTTTTTTATGTTGCAGTTACAGATTAAAAAACAGACAAAAGCAGATAAACAATAAATGTGCGTGACAAATGACACAGGCTTGGCTGGGAAGTGTGTAAGTTAAAGACAGATGAAGAAGAACTTATTAAAATGCAAAAACATATGGAAAATGTGGAAAAAAATGAAAGGGACATCACTGTTTGGAGGAAATACAAAAGCTAATATATAAGGCACCGACTACAGCTACAGAACCGGTGTAATAATTTACAGACTATTGACACGGAACGGGATTCCATACCAGTAGTCCACAGGCTGTTGGTCCAGACTGGTTTTCTGTGCTGATTCTGTTGTTAAATGGGGCCTTTTCCCCGCATTTTACTGTTTTAACCAAAACCATGATCTTTCCCTAACCCTAACCAAGTGGTTTTTGTGCCTAAACCTAACCATTTTAACACATTCCTCCATTTTGAAACAATATGAATTTGATCATGTGCAATCACTGCCAATGTGCATGCGTATTAATTTCGTACCAACAATAAATGGACTATTGACACAGGAGAATCCGTACCAATAGCCACTTCCAATGTGGTGTCCTGGATCTCAGAAATCTGACTCTTGGTCAAGCTGTTTTTGAGATAATTGCGAAAATGTAAACTTCATTATTACAGCATTACCTTCAGGTCAATGAGTGTCGTTATACTATGTGTCTGAGTAGTGGGTGGAATTTGCAACCCACCTGCCAATTTTTAGTGATTCCAGATCTTATGGTTTTTGCTGCACAAACACTTTTAGAAGAGAAAAATAATAATAAAGAGAAATTTTCAGAGGGTGACAATAGGAAACCCTTCACTTAATATGACCACAGTAAGCATTGAAAACACATCACACGATTGACTTGCTACATTGTCTCCAAGTAAGACTTGCCAACCTTGGGATTTGAACCTTGGACCTTTGTATTATAGTCAGCAACTTTAGCTCTGCTGGAAAATATAGTGTCTTTTGTTTTCACAACCTCAAAGTTGACTACAACGGGTGTCTACAGGACTTAATGCAACTGAAGTTCAAATATTCATCAAAATTGCAGATAAATAGCTGGAAGACTAATCACATGATTGTTATCAACAAAGAAATGTTTTCTGATACTTTCATGACTCTTGCTTGGTGCCAGGAGGGATTGGAGACCTTACAGTTAGAAAGTTTGTGTCTATGAGCACAGCGAGCTCTGACAGCAGTTAACACTAAACACTAACTTAGTTCTGCATACAGTAAAGTACTGCATTGAAGTCAATGAGACTGAATAACTTGAGTGAATGAAGTGTGTGTGATGCGTCCAAACAAAACACAAAATCCTAACCCATCTGGCTGGTGGAAGCCTGGTAGGAAGACAATAGAAAGAGGTTAACAAAGAAGCCACAACTAACCAGGCGCAGGTAGTTTCCTGACGCCGTCTCCAACCTTGCCAACTGGCTCCGGAGCCTGGAAACCAAACCAACTTCACAAGAAGAAGGCAGAAAGAGGCAGAATATTCACAAGAGTTTAACTGTTGGGGATACAACTCTGAAAAAAATCATGCATATCCTGCTTTTCTCAGGTGTATAGAAATGTGTTCAAATATTGGATGAGATAGAAAAAGCTGTTACAGTACAAATCACAGTAAGACACTTTATTTCACTGTGGACTCACCACTTGACCGGTCTGACCACCATTTGAAACATGTGCTATCTAGTATGCAAAGAGTGTCCAAGAGAATTTTGGTAGCAATTGGATGAAGAATTTTGGAGATACAGATGTTAATTTATTTTGCATATTTTGAAAAATATAGAGTGACTGACTTCTGAATGGACCATAGGTTGCAGTGAGGCAAACTTTTGTCACTTTTCAGTGAAAAGATTTCAGCTTTGTAGGACGTACGGGTGATTTATTTTGATTTTTTGAAGTTTGGAATGTGAGATATCTAGAAATTTAGATTTGTTGTAATAAGCCATGCCCACTGTAATCAATCATTACCAAATTTAATGCACTGACTGAGTCACCACCTGAATATGTGCAAACCGAATTTCATATGAATCCGTGCAGCCGATTATGAAATATAAACTTTTCGCATTTGTGGTGCCCCCTAGTGGCAGAATATCTCGGGACTGCGCAGCAAAGCTCGGACCAGGGTTGGCCAGGGTTTCCCATACATTCATTTATTTGTGGCGGCCCACTTTGCCCTCCACAAATTGATTTTCTAATTTTGGAGCTGTGCACAATGCTGATATACTCCGAAAACAGACGTGGACGCACCAGCATCGACTCCTTCTCCCCCCGCTGAACACAAACATCTACACTTGAGAGGCACAGTCATGCTATCTCTACTTAAAAACGTAAACACTTAAATATAGATTGTGCGTCTACATTGCTTTGTAAAGCGCCGACTATAGACTGTAAAAACAAGGGATGTGGTGCATTTAGGTGCACCTCGTAAATTCTATTCAAATGGCCACAAAGGGTGTTTAAAACAAGAAAGTTTCTTCTCTTCTTTTACTGCAGCATTTTTAATAATTAGATGCTAAAATCATAACAACAATATCCCATTCATCCAAAAATTCTATAAACAAATACAATCTGATTCTGTGGAAAACACTGATAGCTTAAGCCAATTTTGATTATTAGCGTTTATGTAGAATTGAACTTAAAGACACAGGTTTAAAAATGTATGCATATATGCAAAACACATTGACGTATCGAAATTTCCTTAACAATTTAAGATCATTGAAGTCCATAGATGATCCTGACAAAACTTTGGGATGATTGGCCCAACGGTGTCTGAGGAATTGTGGAAAATAAGATTTTGAGAAAATCAAGAGAATGTTGCAAATGTCAATGTCATTTTATGTGCCTCAGTAGTGGGTGGAATCTGCAACCAACCACTTGCCAATTTTGGTGACTTGTGGTTGTACCGTGTTTGCTGCAGAAACACAAAGAAAGAAAGAGAAAAAGAGAGAAAGACAGAATAAACAATAAGGCTCCAGCTTTGCTGCTTGGACCTCTAATTATCTTAAAGGAAATTTGGTTTCTAGGCATTAAACACACAAGTCACAAGAAGCCACAGATGATAATGAGCAGCCATAGATGAAATTTAAAATGCAAAGACATGAAAGAATTTATTTATAACAAGACTGAGAGTCGACAAACACTATCAGCTCCAAACCAAAACCCAAACTATCAGATAAAAGATAAAGGTGGAGGTCCGAAATTGGTTTCTGATCTTTGGCAGTCATGGTAAAGTAAATGTATTTTGGAGCAATTAGTCGATTAATTGATCGACAGACAATTAAGAGAATTCATTGTTCCCTGCCTATATAACTCAGAGGTGGACTGTCTTTGTATTACTGGCTACTGCCTTTGTTGAAACTTGTGGAAAGTGATGTTGACGGAACGAAAAGGCGGAACTCAAACTGCGAGGGCAGTGCAGAGTTTTCTTGTAGTTCACCTTCAAAAAAGGTTTTTTGATTTAATGATTAGCAGTAACAAACAAGACCGACTGACCAACACACACTGCAGCATTAAACAACTTAAACCAACTTCTGAGATGAAGAAAATAAGTCAGTGCTCAGTCTGTTTCACCTCAGAAACCCTGCACCCGCTCAGCGTGTTGGACAGCGATGTCTTTCCCCGGAGCTAACGGTGCAGCAGAGATGCTGCTCTCCGCTGCTGGAGACATGACGTTAATAATAACACAGCAGAGCGCTCCTCCTCCCCCTCAGCTTGTTATTCTCATACAGGCAGGAGACTGTAAGATGCTTTCAAATTGATTCATTCATTCATTAATGCAGTTCACTTTTAAAATAAAAAAGGCTGCGGACCATTTAATCTTATCTGCCAGTTCTGTTTCATATTGTATTTCAGTGGAATAAGGACATCAGTGAATGGTTCAACACACAGTGTACTGGAGCAAGAGACTGAAAATAGTTCCCCCTTTTCTATTCATTCAATTGAAAATCAGTTTTGAATCAGTTTTCTGAATCAAACAGGCAGTATTGTGATAGTATCGAACTGGGACATAAGCACATCATCCCAGGCCTACATAATCATGGTATAAAAATGATATCCTTATGGACACTTTTGTCTGTCAAATCATGATTTTTTTTCACTTAAGTGCACAACACTCTGAGGGTGCGCACACAAACTGCATACACCACACACACGTTCTCCAGACTTCGCCACCTTTGTCTCACAACAAATCCAGAGAAAACCCTGTTTAAGTCATATTAGAAGCAAATATACCAAAAACTCTCTTGTTACAAAGAATTTTGCTCCATTTTACTTTTTTATACCAATATATTTGGGGTTTAGACTGTTTGTTGAAAATAAGACAATACTTAAGATCGTATTGTTAATTATTATTATTATTAGATTAACCAATTATTAAAATCAGGAGATGAATCTATAGTGAAAATAATTGAGGTCAACATGACCTTACTTCTCCAACAAGTAGAAGCTCTAGAATTTAAACAGTTGAAACCAGCAGATTTCCAGTGATGAAGATTAATTTTCAACAGTACATGTAAGCTGTGAGGTTATGTAAAAATAATGCACAGCTTGTTTATGGCCATGATGTTATACGAGTGTAAATATTACTCTGTTATCACCTCAGTTGTAATGATCTTCTCTTTTTCTCTCCTTCTTCTCCTCCATCTATCCCAGTCTGCTCCCAGTTCTCTAAAGGCGTGTACGCCATCATGGGTCTGTACGACAGACGGACGGTGAACATGCTGATGTCTTTCTGCGGCTCTCTGCACGTCTGCTTCGTCACGCCGTCCTTCCCCGTTCAGACCAACAACCAGTTCGTCCTGCAGCTGCGGCCCGAGCTGCAGGAGCCCCTCATGGCCCTGCTGGAGCACTTCTACTGGACCAAGTTCGTCTACATGTACAGCGCCGACTCAGGTGAGGACACACGATTCATCAAAATGACTTTTATGTGTATCTTAGAGATGTTGTGTTTGACAGCAGCAGTTCTTGGAAGAGCAGAAGAGAGCGTGAAGTCGATCAGGAACACTGCAGGGCTATGAGGTGATTTTGGGGGTACACTGGCACAAAAAGCAGTTTTTTACATAAACAATTGTAAGAAAAGGAGCAGCTACTTCATCAGAATTTGGTTGGCTGTAGAAGGCCTCTACTGAGCATGCTCTATGGGCCTACAAATGTGGAAGCATGGCATCCAGTTTTTAATGCATTCATTGTGAGGATGTCTTCATCACCGGTAGGTTCACGTTCTGTCTCATGATAGAGGTCAGAGTTCACATTTTTATTATTTAACCATCTTTTTATAAACTGGCACAAGTAGTTTTAGTTATTTATTATAAATTATCTAAATATTAGCTGGAACAAATGAAGGCTGTTCACTAAAGGATAACAACGGGGGGGAAGGTGTAATTACCTGTAATACATGACTTACATTTTAACAGTATTACTTCCATCAGTATAAAAAACACCATTATGTCATACTCACCACTCAGAGTTTCTCTTTTTTTAAACATTTTTTGATATTTTAGTCCTAATTTGATAGTTGAAAGTGCAGAGAGAGACGCTAAACATGGGAAGAAAGAGGGATATGACATGCAGCAATGATTTGTAGTCAGAATTAAACTGTATATAAAATAATAAATTCACAATAAAGTGACATGGCCCTCTAGCAGCAGTAAAAAGCAGCAAAACTTAAGACTTACAAACTTTTAATAATGTAAACCTTGAAACGATGAAGGAAAGAGCCCTCTTTCACCGACGGGGAAAAAAAAAAGATTCAGGAAGTTAAACTCACAAAAGGATTGTGCTGCTTTTGCGGCCGCTAAACCTGCACAAATGAGACCAAAAGAAACTGTGTAATTCACAAAGCATCTGCAAAGGTTGAAATACACCCCAAACTGCACCGCCAAGTAAATAGCGTCTCGGTGCACCTGTGCTATTTGCTTGTATATAAATGAGATAATATGCATACATTTGGCGCAAAATCGGCCCCTTTCTATGCAAATGAGCCTCATTGCAAAAACAGTCCAATTCACAAAGACCAGCACTAATAACCACACACCGAAAAATTATTATTGTCTTCAGATAGTTGGTGGCACTGAAGCCACTCACTCTCTCTCCTCAAATCTTCAAGCTTGTGAGGCTTGAATGATATTGAATTGATATTTGGATCTAGTGAGTATGTATGGGGGGGTGGTAGCTTATCTCAAACTTTCAGCTACTTAAAAACAAAAATACTCCTGACAGCTCTGATGCAGCTCAGGATTCATCCATAAGGGCTGTTTTATTCCAAACAACCCCAGCGTATAAACCTGAATCTGTGTGTATCAGCTGATCTGTGTGGATGTGCAGCAGAACACAGAACATCAGTTACCGTCAGATCCTGACTGATCCGATTTTAATAAAGTTACCGCTGCTGTGCCCCGTGCGTAAACGTGCACATCCTCTTTCTCAGTTTGGAGACATATTTATCGTTTCAGCTGCTGATCAGTACTGATGTTTCTGTGAAATCCTGGATACATTCAGTGACATCTGAGCATTATTGTAAGATTCAGACATTAATCTAATGTTTCAGTCCTTCCTGAGACACATTAATAGCTGTGACATTTCAGTAGATTGGAGAGCTCTGTGCGTGTGTGTGCACCTCCACTAATTAAAGACACACAATTTGAGACTTTTGTGTTCTTTGCAGTTTTCATTGTGGACCAATCTGTGTGCTGAAATGTGGAGAAAAGCCTGAAACACTGGAAACTGCTCCGCTCATTCAAACAGACCCAAAACAAGGGTAAACTGCACTCAGCTGCAAAACCTTATGGGTGTGTTTGTGGCATCGTATCATTAGCGTAACATCTATCGTGAACAGGACCTTGAGACGGGGCAGATAGAGGTTGCAAATGATGCACAATTCACGGTGCGATCAGCGGATGCAATCCTTTCTTTGTGAATTCGCCCCTTAGTTTTTCCCTCCACCTCCGCAACCTAGCTGTACTGAAATATAATGATGGTGTCTGACAGAAAAGTCTCACATCCAGTTCTTCATCTCATGGGTGCAAGAGCTCTGTCTACAGATATATTTCTGTCATAGTCTGTTTATTTTTACCGCTAAAGCAAAAAAAAAAAGATTTTACTCTGCCACCGTATTTCTGCTTTGTATAATATTTAACAGCAAGGTAAAGAGATGCTTGTTGTTCTGACATTACCGGTTCTTTTATCGGTACTTTTTAACGTTTCGATTTATTATCACGTTGCAGCCTCTCCTCTGCTCTCTGTGTGTGTGTCTCCTCCACACACACACACACAGAGCAAAGTGAGCGAACAGCAGAGCACAGGTCAAGTGAAGATAACTCAAAGATTACTACCGTAAGTGCAATAAAACTTTTGCGAGTAAAAAGCTAGCTCAGCTAATAGCGGGTTCTTACAAACAAACTAAAACAAAAGCTGTCTGTATGTAGTCGAACTGTTTAGCTGAGTTTGTCACGTATCTTCAAATTTGGCACATTCTTGTAAACTGAGCTGCTGGCTGAGACAAAACCAGAACCTGGTCTCTGTCTACCAGCAGAACCTGCAGGCAGTGAATCACAGCAGCGGCAGCAGAGGGAGGAGGACAGGTTGTGCAGCAAAAAAAAAAAAAAAGTTCCATCAAAAAAAAAAAAAGTTCTCACCGGCACCCGTGTCATCTGCTGCTGCTTGTCAGTCGGTGTCTTCTCTAACTGCTGAAACTTTTTAAATAGTGTGCTGAGTTTCCTCTGAGTCAAACTTCGCCCTCAGCTCTTCCAGTCAAACAAACATAATTGGAGAATTTGCAAAAAAGGGCAGTCGGCTCCGTCGTTTCCTCCCTCGCAGACGAGTGTAGTGTCTCCCGGCGGCCTGTGATCTGACGTTATAGTCCATTTGACAGGTGGTTGCAGACTCTGTCTAATCTTATTGCCTTTAACATCTGCCCAGGAAGTCGATCTAATGTAATAATGCGTAACTGTCTGCCTCTGTGGCGCAGTCTGTCTGATGTTATTGCTCCTCAACATCTGCCGAGGAGACATTAACTGTTTGTTGGAGGCGGAGGGGCTTTTCCTGAGGCCAACAGCCATTTAACAGCCGTGGTTTATGTTCACTATCAACATCTGCGCATTAACACAGCACCCCCTCTGGTGATCAAGAAAATGATCAATAAACAACCAGCTCAAACACTGATTTTACACTTTGTGGAGAGAAGTTACAGCAGGAAGCAGTGTGTGTTCAAAGAAGACAAACTAAGAAGTAGAAGTTGTTAGAATGAAATATATTCTGTATCTCTCATTTTTCCATTTTTGGTATCCTGATCTTTTCCTGCTGTGTGTTTTTTATTTTCAGTCATTATCTCCTCTGCATTCCTTCCCCCCCTGCTTTGTTTTTCTTCCTCTCATTTCTTCTCCTTTCCTCTCCTCTTCTCTCTTCTCCTCTCCTCTCTTGTGTCTCTCCTCTCCTCTCCTCTCCTCTCCTCTCCTCTCCTCTCCTCTCCTCTCCTCTACTATCTGTAGAATCAGTATATCCCTCTCAGTAAATACCGTGTTGAGTGGCTATCTTCTGCTTGGTTGCTAGTATACGACTCGCTGAAACAGCCTCACTAATGCCTTTTAATGTGTGTCTGTGTGTGTGTATGTGTGTGTGTGTGTGTGTGTGGACACTGCAAACAGATCAACAAAATCAACAGCCCAGCCATTTATTACATAATGAACTTACTGCTTTGACCTTTATTCAACACACACTCATTCACACACAGATAAAGATGTTATCTACTCTGACTTATCACATAATTATCGTTCCGTCTCGTTGCCATGGATACAGCCTTGCAGTAAAGCCTGTGATCTGTAATGTGACTGACTGCTGCAAACTTACTGTAGATACAGTGAAGTAGAGCAGAGTGTTGTGTTTTCAGTCCTTCACCACATCCACCTCTTCTTTAACCTCGTACTTCTTGTTCTGCACCTCCTCCTCTTCTTTCTCTCTCACCTTCGTCTCCTCTTCCTTCCTGTCCTCCTCATTGTAGGCCTCTCAGTCTTTATTCTTGTCTGGTTTTGTGAAATGCCGTCAGTCATCATGGCTGACCGTCTGTTCCACTTCAAAATCCACATTTAAACAAGTACGGAGCAAATGACCAGACATGTTCTTGCTCCTCGTGTTTTATCGAGCATACTTTGGGAGCTGATTTGTGTAGATAAAGTATCCCAGCATGCATTTTGCATTAACCAGCAGCGATAGCAGAGAATTTGAACCAGGCTCATGTTTTTTTTCACTAAATTAAAGGGGACATATTCTGCTTTATGCGATTTTCTGTCATTCATATCCTGTTATGATGTTGGTTGTTAAACATGGTCAAAGATCCAAAACTTGAGGTGAACGTACTGCATGTAAAAATGCGTCCTTTGAGACAAAGCCCAGGTCTTAGCTGCCCTGAACGCTCCGTTTACTGTGTTTTTTATTTTCCCACAGTGGTGGAAGATGTTTTCAGATCCTTTACTTAAATAAAGTAGAAATACCGTAGTCTAAAGTACTTCATTACAAGTAAAACTCCTGTATTCATAATGTTACTGAAGTGAAAGTACAGAAGTATTATTAGCAATATGTACTTTCCAAAGTAAAAGCACTCATTATGCAAATTGTTAAATTATTATAATACATTATGTTGTTTGTCTTTAACACTAAGAAATACATCTAAGGGCATTTTAATGTTGTAGTTCACCAATGTGGAGCCAATTTTAGATACTTTTGGTAGATTAATAGTAATAGTACTACTTTATATTATATAAATGTATCATATGTTTTATAATAATAATAATAATAATAATAATAATAATAATAATAATAATTACACTTTATTTACATAGCACCTTACATACACTAATGCAGTTTAAAGGGCATAATAAATAAAAAAATAAAAAAGAAGATTTAGAAAAGTAAATGTAGTGGACAAAGTAC
Organism: Thunnus thynnus; assembly: GCF_963924715.1. NCBI lineage: Eukaryota > Metazoa > Chordata > Actinopteri > Scombriformes > Scombridae > Thunnus > Thunnus thynnus. The sequence continues at coordinate 23,073,660 of NC_089529.1, forward strand.
AAAGTAGCATAAAATGGAAATACTCAAGTAAAGTACAAGTAACTCAAATTTGTACTTAAGTACAGTACTTGAGTAAATGTACTTAGTTACTTTCCACCACTGCTTTCCTGATGAGATGATGTTAGCTCGTCACATGTCCATAAACAGCCGTCCGTTCCATAGCCTTGGTTGCTAAGGTGGTTGCTAAGGTGGTTGCTAAGGTGTTTCCATGTGTTGTTCACTCTCATATTTCAGATGTGATTCAGCTCCAACATGTATGGATGGATTTGAGAAGTTGACATTTAGAGTAAAGAAGGAGAAAAAGAAGTGAAATCCTGCTACTATAGTTTGTTTACGTAGCCTGGAGGAGCCGGAGGAAGCTTCCTGAAGCTGACCAATCAGAACAGAGTGGGCTCATAAGGAGGCGGGGCCTTAAAGAGACAGGAGCTAAAACGGCCAGTTTCAGAGGCTGAACTGAGGGGCTGCATAAAGGACCAGTGGAAGATAAATAAGGAGTTTTTAACTGTAAATCATGCAAAGATATTCCAGTAGAGCCCCAGAATATAAATATAGAGCTGGAAATGTGCAGAATATGTGTCCTTATAGAGTTTAGATGGGATTTAATTCCAGCTAAATTAGTGTGCTATATTAGCATTAATCCTCTCAGATAAATGCTAACATGCTAATGTAAAATGTTAGCATTCAGCTAAAAGCACAGCTTAGACTGATCAAAGAGTTCAGTCTGAGAACTGGGCCTGAAATGTACAGAGGAAGAAACCTATTGATTCAAGTAACGACTAGTAGAGCTGTCTCTCCATCAAACTGTTTGGTTTGTTTGTTGTCTTCCTTTTTTACTTTCTGTTTCTTTCTTGTCTTTCTTTTGTTCTTGTCTTTCTCTTACTTTCTTCTGTTTGTTTGTTTGTTTCTTTCTCTCTTTCTGTCTCATTGACATAAAAATCAAGGGAGATCTGGTGAGGAAGGATCTTTTTCTTCCTCTTAATGAGTGAATATAGTCCAATATGTGTCTGCATACACGGATGTGTTTATATGTTTGTCATACAATTTGAGCTTCATGTGGAGAGCATGTGAAGACAAAATGTTCAAATGATGAAATGTATGTCACCCACACGCTCACAGCCACACGGATGCAGAAGATATAATTTGAGCTCTTCTTTCACTCCTCTTTCTCATTTTTGTGCTCGTCCTCCTCCTCTGTTCCTCTTTAGTGTCCAGAGGACTGAGAAAGCTTTTACATGTTTCTCTGTCCTCTGCTGCAGTCTTTTAGTTTCTGCTTTTTCATGTCGTCTTGCCTGCCATCAAGGTGCCTTTGAGCAAGGCGTTTAATCTCCGGTGGTCAATGTGACTGAACCAGACAGTCCACTGTTCAGTCAACCTTCTATTAATAAAACAAACATTTGACCGGAGGACAGACGGATGGACGGAGAGGCAGACAGACAGACAGACAACAGCTGCTAAAAAAAATGAACCAGAGAGAGAGAAAAAATAAACTCGCATGAACAGAGAATGTGTGTAATTGAACATGAAACTGATTTTGTGTGTGTGGTTGACATAACTGCTGCCGCATCACTACACTAATGTCTTGCTAACACACCGTTAGACACGCAACACACACCCACACACACGCACACGCATGCACACACACACACACACAATGATATTCGCACATTCACGCACCAGCGCACACATTACAAGCATTGTTAAGAGACAGAGAGGAAAGACAGATTGTCTTTCTTCTTCCTTTTATCTCAAGTTGAGCAAGCAAAAAGAGAGAGGTGTTGCTCTTCATGCTTTTATATATAAAACTGTGTTGGATGTTTGTATGTTTGTCTTGAGGACTTTATGTTTTTGGCAGTTTTTATGACCTGGTCCTGAGAGGTGTAGATTACAAATGAACTTGGCTCAAAGCAAAGCATCTCTGATGTCCACAAATGTCCACAGGATCCGTCTGCATCGTGTTCTGGTTGTGCTCTGGTTGCTTCAGTCTCGGTTCAGTATTTGTTTTTCAGTAGCCACATTTTTAATATTGTTTTAAGTTGTTTTGCAGTCATTTTTGTGTGTTGCACAAGCATAAACACACACTTGATTGAATGAATGTTGTACAGGCCTATAGAGTACGTCTACGTCCACATTCAAGCTGGTAAACACCAATTTATCTCTTTGTTTCAGCCCTCCAGCTTCACTAGACTGGTGTTTCTGCAAAACCATGATAGACCTGTGCAGTGAGGGTCAGGAGCTTTGTTTTTTTTTGATTTTGTCGCCTCTTGTGATAAATCCTTTTAAATAAAATTGCAAAGTGTAATCAGCTGCTGGTTCCAAAAGTGTTTTTCCTCATTCTGTATTCCCATTTCAATCTTTTCTTTAGAAGTACTGAATATCCTCAATGTTACTGAACATAGAAACACTCTCTTACATAATATAATGATCCTACAGTTTATATTATTACACCTAGTTGTAAATATCTCAACTTCATTCCTGAGAAATCATGTTATGTCCATTATTTCTAAAAGTTGTGAACAAAACGTGGCGCCATAGTTGCTGAATTCACTCAAAACAGAACTGATTCACTCTGCAGATTGTAAAATCAATTTTCTCAACACTGTAATTGACACACATGACCAAATGTTAAGCCCTGTGATTGGATGTTTTTTTGCTGAAATGCATCTTGGGAGTCGTAGTTAACTTCTACACAGTCTTGTACTTTCGACCTTTTTACTAAAGAACCAGATTTTCTAACACAGTTGTTCATCTTTTGTACTGATGATTCAACCAGAAGAGTTTCATGATGATCCAAGCTGTAGAAGTGCTCAAACTGTGAGTCACAAACATTGTCTATGCGAAAAATGGATGTGTGTGGTGGATGGGGAACAAAAACCACAGTACTTGTTTACAAAAATGTATTTAAAAATGTATTTTAAGTTAATATAAGTCTTTTTAGTATAAGGTTCCCTCCTTGTGTTTCCTGGTTGAGAACAGTGACAAAAAGAGGGAATTTGGCACTAAAAACACTGTAACTTTGTAAAAGATCCACTTGATTTGTCTCACTCACATTAGCTTCAGATAAACCTTTGAATGAGATGCGATCAAATCACTATGTCACATTCGGACAACAGAGCAGAAAAAATATGCAAGTGAGAAAAAACTAAACCACGAATAAAGCTGCATTAAAACAGCTGGCGGACATTGTCTGTAAATAGGAATAAAAGTGACCCAAAACAATCAGCTACATCAATGAGATGATGGTATTTGATGCAGCTGAAATAGTCCAGAGCAGAAAAAAAACTGTGTTAAATCAAATAAAAGTTTTCATGTTTCGTCAAAAGCTTTCCTGCAAAAAAATGTGTCGTCAACTGTAAAATCTGCCAGTAACCTTGATGTAACTCCAGTTCTGTGAGTTCTGCTGGATGCCCAGACCTGCTATTATTATTATTATTATTATTAGTCATATTTCTATTATTATTATTGTTGTTATTACACTTCTCTGTGTCTGTCCTCCTCCCTCCTTCTTTCTCTCTCAACCCAACCAGTCAAGGCAGATGGCCGCCTACATAGAACTCGGTTCTGCTTGAGCTTCCTTCCCATTAAAGGGGAGTTTTTCCTCGCTCACGGGGGACTGTTGTGTCTCCGTAAAATAAAGAGTCCAGTCTAGACCTGCTCTATATTAACTATAACTCCTATTGTGATTTGCTGCTATATAAATAACATTGACTTGAATCGAATACAGGATCCCTCACAGTAACCTTTGTGTCCCGTCGTATGAAGAGCCTGGTCAAACAGAATAAAAGCGTATTCTGATATAATGGCCCCGTGTCGGCCCTCTGTCGGCCCTCCTGTGGCCCCGGTATCAGACAGACAGAATGTTTTAATGAGCATCTGAGGACAGATGGAGGCTGATGCTGTAATTCTCTGTAAGAGCTCTGCTGGCAAAAAAAAACAAAACACTGGGAGTGATGGAAACATACTGGTTCACTGCTGAGGAGTCTCCTCTTCCTCCTTCTTTGGTTGGTTTCTTTTTTCTCCTCTTCTGTCTTCATCTCCTCTTTCCTTCCCTTTCCTCTTCTCTCCTTGCTTCTTGTCCTTATCTCCTCTTTCCCCTCGTTTTCATTTCCTCTCCTCTCCAGTTGTCTCCTTTCTTTCCCTTTTCCCTCCTTCCCTTTCCTTTCCTCTCCTACACTCATCACCTCCTCTTTCAACACTCCTGACGTTTCCTGACATCCTCTTTCATTTCCCTTTCTTCTCTCCTTTCCTCTTTTGTACTCATCCTCCCCTTCCGTGTTCCCTTTCTTCTCCTCCTCTTTCTGTCGTCAGCTCCTTTTCTTTCCCTTTGTCTCTTAAAGTATCCTCTCCCTTTCTTTCTTTCTTTCTTTTCCTTCTTTTGTCCTCTTTTCCTCTTTCATTTCCTCTATTATCCTTTCTTTCTTGTCCCCTCCTTTTTTCTCATGTCTTCCCCTCTCCTCTCCCCCCCATCTCCACTTTCCTTTTTTCCCTCCTCTCACCCTATTTCTTCTCTCCTTCCTTCATCTGTCCCTTGTCTCTTCTTTCTTTCCTCTCCTTTTGACTCCTCTAGTCTCCTTTCTTTTCCTTCTTTCCTTTCCTTTCGTCTTCTCAAGTCTCGACATCTTTTTTTAAAATTTCCTTTCCTTTCTCCTCTTTCCTTTTTTCCTTCTTTTCTATTCTTTCCCTTCCTTTCCTCCCCTCTCCTGTCTTCTCCCTCTTCTCCTTTCATCACCTCCTCCACCCTTTCCTTTCCTTTTGTCTCACCTCTTCTCCTCCCTATGTCAACACTCACTCTTTCATTTACTCTCATCCTCTTTCTTTTCCCTCCTTCCCTCTTCTGTCCTCATCTCCTCATTCCTTTAATCCTCTCATTTTGTCCTCTAGCCTCTTCTCCTTTACTTTCCTCTCATTTCCTCTCCTCTCTCATTCCCGCTGCATTAATAGTAAATGACATGCATGCAGGATGTTTATGGAAATTAGATGCAGAACGGAGAGCAGATTAGTGTCTATATTTATAAAACTTCTCTCTCTCTTCCAATCTGTCTATGTCTCTCTCTCTTGCTCACTCTTTCTCTATTTTTATCTTTCATCTCTCAATATTATCCCCTCTCTCTCTCTCTCTCTTTGTATCAGTGACTGACAGTGTCTTTGTCAGTGTGGGTGTATCTCTAATTGAAGGTTACACATTATCATTAACACACTTAACTTTTTTTTATCTCATGCAGAGTGTGTGTTACTGTGGAGAGATGAGACTCAGCCTTTGCAGCAGCTGTAAACACTCGCTAATGAGCAGTTACCTATCAGGGGTTATCACATAATCTCTATCTGTAGCAGCAATTATGAGCAAAGTGTCCCCTTTTTTTCCCCGCACTGCCGCAGGTGTAAGAGCAGAGCATGAGGTCTAGCTCTGATGTTTAACACAAAACCAAAAATGTCAACCTCATGATGGTGCTGGAGCAGCTGTTTTCAAACTCTGACACTGTGGCTTCTCTCCTTCCCCCCAGACAAAAATAGCAAATTGGCACTATTACAAGTATGCCGAATAAGTTATTATCAGTTCCTGTTTGCAGTGTAGCCACGGATGTACAGACGAGTATCACTGGATTACTTTGATACCAAAGAAAACTTGATGATTCTCAGGCAAGTTCTGCAGTTATAAGGAGCGTCTTTTTTCTAAGCGGATTTATAGACGTTTATTCTTGATGAACACCAGACATAATAATAGCATAAGCCACACTGAATCTAAAAATACGTCTATCATTATTGTGTTTAGGTCTGACTGAGGTATGGGCCCCGAGAAATAGCATGGATTTTGATGCAAATTGTGGCAATCTGGGGTTTAAATTACCTTAACTGCCTCCATGAGCTGCTGCAGCTCAAACTGCCGTGTTGAAAAGGATCACAAAAATCAAGAGGCTTCACCCTTTGAGGTCCATGAACGTCATAGCAAACCATCAAATAGTTGTTGAAATATTTCAGTCTGGACCAAAGTGATTCACCGACTGACTGACATCCATAGAGCGGGCACATGGCCGTGGATGGGTCTAGGTGGGCCTGCGCCACCCACTTGGCAGAAGGCTTCCTTCTCTGCTTGATCATCCAATGCATAGCAGTCAGTGAATACTGTTTCAATTAATACGTGACCAATAAAAATAAAACAGTTTCTTACCATATGACGATGATGATAGGTCAGATTTTTTTAAGTGGAGTGCAAGATTGCAAGCAGCCCCTCCTCTTTCACTCAGTGTACAGTCTGTGAATTGCACGGATGAACAGAAGTCTACTGTCCCCTAGCTAGCTGCTTTTTACGTAGGTTAAGACAAAAGCCATGGCGAAACAAAGCAGTCACAAAAAGACGTCGTGAGGAGCGGAATGAAGAGAATTGAGCTCAAGTTCAATCTCATTCTCAACCGAGATGCCTCCTCCCGCACCAGTTTCTCCTAAGCAAGTGCTGAGTAGTAACAACACGCAGGCCTACGTGGCTGCTAATTCAGCCTTTTTACCCGTCAGCAGCGGCAACAAACCGTACTGTTGAAAGACTCTTTTCAACTGTCAAATAAAAACTGGCATCAGGGCATCAGTGATGACATACAGACTGAACTCTTTGTCCCTGTTCTCCTTTGAAAGAGAAATGACTGAATCATTGGACTGTAATTAAATAGTTTCCATGCTGAACACCAATAAGCCCCGTCGTCTCCTGCTGTAATCATCAAAAGTATGCTGTTGCATCTGTCAGCTGTGTGTGTATGTGTCCACCATGCCAGGCTATGCAACGCTGTTAATGTCTGTCTTGGTGCCTGTAACGTTACCTCTGATGATGTATAAGGGTTGTGTGATTAAACTGTGGTGCATTCAGGCAAGTTTCAGAACCTATTAAGTATGATTGGTCTTGGACAGTCTTGGGCCCACCTGATTTCCTCTGTGCCACACTGTGATTTATGCCAGTACTACTGCCACAGAGCCACACTAGCATAGCTAAAAAATATGTACCATATCGGCCTGAATATAAGACAATATTTTATTCTAGATATTAAACACTTATGTGTTCACAACATCAGTGTTAAGAGGGATGGAGCAGGTGAACTCAAGTGCAGACACTCATGGCGAGGAGACAGGGATATGATAGAAAGTACTTATTCTGTCCTGGGGAAGCTTAAGCTGGGAAACTGGGGCTGGAGCTTGGGCAGGTAGCTGGGAACCCAGGGGCTGAGGCTTGGGCTGGAAGCTGGGAACCCAGGAGCTGAGGCTTGGACTGGAAGCTGGGAACCAGGGGCTGAGGCTTGGACTGGAAGCTGGGAAACTGGGAACCTGGGGCTAATTGGGCTGGAAGCTGGGAAGAGTGGGGATCCAGGGCAGGGAGGCAGGGTTGACGACATGAGATGAGGGGCTGGAAACAGGGGCTGGAACCAGAGCAGATGAAACAGGAGACAGAGTTAGGGATAAAACAACCGACAACAGAAAACTGGTAAACTAGTAATGGATGAAAAAATGGCTCGAAGTGGTGACTGACTGGTAGAGAGGCTACGATCTAGCAGGGTGGTGATAGCGGAGCTGGGTATTTATAGGGAGCTTGATAACAGTGAAGAGGTGCAGCTGGTGTGGCTCTGCTCTGACTCCAGCACACCTGTCTCCACTCACATAATCACACACACACAGGGAGAGAGATGGAGAAAGCCACTTGGAGAGAGGCAACAGATTATGGAAACACTCTTGAAATGTGTTCCTATAGAGAGCGTTGCATTATTGGTTGTTTGTAGCCTTAATGTTGCTAGGCTAGCAGGTTTCTGTCAGTACAAGACGTGTTTGATTAGCTCAGTTTAACTGCATGAATGTCTGAAGGCTTGTGTAACATGTTTTCCTGCCATGGAGGAAATATATTTGTGATGAGCGAAAACAACGTCTTTAGCCTACTGCAGAAACACAGCTGACTGACTCACCTGTCAAACAGCAGAGCAAGAATTACTGCTGTCACAGAGGATGAGGAGCTCAAACAGACAGACAAAAATTTGATGCCTCCAAGCGCCTGACAGATTATCTTTCATAAAGTAACAGGAAACTAAACGTGATTCAAAACAAGGTTAACAAAACATTTAAATTTTTTGAATATTAATGTCATTATGGGAAGATTTTACTTCTACCTGATGTTGACCTGATTTTACTCCTGGAGAACACTGATTTCTTTGACATGTTAACAGGTAAAACCAGCTTTCTAATCATCTTTTCAACGTGAGCGTGTGCAGAACAAAGACTTCAGACGGAGGAAGTATCACGGTGACAGCAGCAGAGTGAAGTGATGGTGAAGCAGAGATCATTACATCTTGGAATATTTCCTTAAAATAATTAAACTGACACAAAGTCGCCTCTGGAGGATGAAAACATGGACTGTTTGTCACACAAAAATCAGGGAATCATCAGGACTTTCTTCTCCTTCGATTCATATTATCTCAGATAAACTTTCCCAACAAGACGAGTATCTTACAAAAGGGGGAGGGTGTCTCTCTGTATGCGGATCAATACGATACTTTGCAGTTTTGTACCAACAGGCAAGGCATGTAGACACATAGTGAGGACTGAATCATCTATCAAACAGTCAAGATTTACTGCTGTCACAGACGAGGAGCTCAGACAAAAAGAAAAATGATCACTGAGCAACAGGGTTAGAATAACAATTTAATTTTTTTTTATATTACTATTATTATGGAAAGATTTTTCTGTGATTTGTTTCAAGTTATCTACCATCCAATATTTTAATTTTGTTCTTTCCAGCTGAGTTTTCCTTCCGTTTCTATTGTCTGTTCTTTGTGGGATGACGCAGCTCATCAACTGTAATGTACTGTTTGTTCTACTGTAAATGCGTTACTCAAAGCACAGTTGCAGATGGTGTTTAGTAAAACTGGGTTCTCTAAGTCTGCGCAAAGGAAGACCACACACACACACACACACACACACACACGTTCAGAGTCGGATGATTGTCGACTGTGAGACACACTGAGGTAATAGCCCTGGAGGAGGTGTCGCTGTGTGTGCGTCAGACTGTATCTTTGAAGTTCCTTCTTCAGTGTGTCTCTCTCTACTCTTTGAAGTCTATCTGAATTTTGCTGACTTGTCTTTTCAACACGGTGTCCATCTGTGTGTGTGTGTGTGTGTGTGTGTGTGTGTGTGTGTGTGTGTGTACTGTAAAATGCTGATGTGATTACTCTCTGTTGACTCATAAGATTTTAAAACACAGCAAAAACTGCTAGTTAGGTTGTAGAAACACTAAAAGAGATTTAAAGATCCCCTCCAGACACGTATTAAGACATGTAAAAATACTCTGCTTGGAATAATAATGTGTGTCTGATGTGGTTTTTACACAAAAAAAGTATAATTACAATGTTAAAATCCTCAGAATGGCATCTACTCCTTCTCCCTTGTTAAAAAAAAAAATCCAGAATCTATGAATATGTAAATATATTTCATTTCTGAAGTTTTACTGCTGAAGTCTCCTACTTCACTGTTAAATCCATTTTCACTGTACAGTTTGTGCACTGGAGGCTTCAAGTTTCCACATCACACTTGTGTTAGTTGAATATTGGACCATCGTCCTCCAAACTAGTTGAGATGTCACAGATAATACTTAAAATCAGATTTTCACTGAGCACAGAGAAACTTTCCACTTTCAGCAGATGAATGTGAAAACAAACTCTGCACATACATCGTTCTGCACAATGAAGCTCAAACATCCAACTGTAAGAACAAGAAGAAAAACATAGTTTTGAGTGGAGGGGGACTTTAAAGATGCATTAATTTAACTTGACACACAAATCAGCTTATATTTTGTAAGCTAACATGTTAGCAAACAGCTGCCTATTTACTAAGGCTGAATAAAGCAGTTGGTTTTTCTGATTCTTTTTATCTAAATGATCCAACTTCACCCTAAAACTTTCTGAAGTTCTTTCGTTCTTTGAAGTATTTAGTTGAAAAATCTTTGTGTTTTTTGCATAAAACAGCTGCCTGCTGCTGTAAATGTTTCAATCCCTCTAGTGAGTCGACACTCTTGATGTTACCAGTGGGATTGGAGTGGTGAGAGGGAGTGTAGTTATGTCATCACGCACCCTCCTTCTTTGACGTTTCATTGATAAGTCCACGACATCTCCAGAGGGCTCAGCGGTGATACCTGGCGTCTCAGGTACACCCCCCTCACTTCCATACCCTCCTACCTTCATCTTGCAGCCCAGTTGTGGTACTTCTGGTCCTTTTCCTCTCATAAGCTTCCTCATCACCATCTTCCCATGGTACTATCAATTCCACAATGTATGCCAGCTTGGTTGTTGTGGACCACAGGACCATGTCTGGCTGGAGTGCTGTATCCACAATGTTTCCAATGGACTTTGGTGCTCTGGAGGTTGACCTACTGGTACAAATGGTGTGAAGTGGACATTTCTTGCTGATGTTTGTGGGAAAGCATTTGTGGTGGTTCACCTCTGTTCCAGGATTGATCCCAGCTGTCTGAGAACTTGGTTATGCCGCCAAGTGTAACGCCCTTGGGTGAGGCTCGTCCTGTTAAAATGTGCAGGTGCTTGACAAAGGGAGCAAGTAGGGTCTTCTCCCAACCACTGCTTCAGGTTCTGGGGTGTAGGTAGGAGGTCATAAGTGGCTGTGATGACAAAATTTAACCGAGATCCTTCCATCTCCCAGATGTCACGCCAGCTTTTCTCTGAGTTTCCTCTTTTCCAGGCTCTCCTAGTTAGTCCGTTGGCCCTGCTTGGCCATCGGCGTGTCACTCTGCCTCCTCCTGTCTTCTCTCCTCCTCCACCATGAGCCGTTTCATCTGCACTGATGTTGCCTTGTGCCTTTTTGGGACGAGCCCAAGACCGGCTCTCACATGTTGAACTTGGCTGACCACATCCCTGAAGTGAAGAGTAGACTTAGCGCTTTGGTACACTTCCTCCCTGTTGCCACACTGGGGGGTCGCTGTTTGAATAACAGTATCTTCAGATTCAGTGAGGGTCATGACCAACCCTGCTTTGCTGCATTTGAATTCTTCAGAAATATAATAAAATAATAATAAATAAATTTTGATAAAATGGAGCTTTAAAGTCTTTGAACTGATTATAAAAACACATGAAGATGGATTATTTTTCTCTGTGTCTTTGTTTGGAGTCGTAGAGTGTGCCTACCTGCATCAGGTCTTCCAGGTTTGATCTTGAGGCCGAGTTGGTGTATCCAGTTTCTGCTGACTGTCTGCCTGTGTGAGGTCAGGTTTCTCTGCTTAAATAATGGATTACAGCCCAGGAAAGGAGATCAAGTGAAAAACAAGATGAGAGACGATTACTTTGAAAAGATATTCAGAAAAATTTCATCTCAGATAACTCATGATATCACCAATATTTGTTTATTTCTTGTTTAAATCAGCCCACTTAAACAAAAATAAAACCATCACAGGTCTGTAGCGTCTCAGTGTGAAGCAGCTTTTTTGAAGTTTCACCCAGGCCAAGTCCAGCCCGAGGCAGACAGCAGACATCACAAGAGTTTGATTCCTTGGAAAAAAAACAAAAAACCCCCCCGACATTCAGTTCAAGAAGCCAAATCCACTCCTCAGTATCCAACATGATGTTTTCTTGGACTCTGAGAGCTATAATGGCTTTTACTATTTTCTGACATTTTAAGAACTTAACGATGAAATCAGAAAACTCAAGAATCAATAGGATAGTCATAAATTGCAGCTCTACTTTGTGCTAACAAAGTTAACATTGTGATGTCTGTTTTGGACACACAGATGTAATTAATGTTCATCTTAAGACATCTAACAACAGGGTTTCCCAAAATGTTGGACTGTTCCTTTATTTTTTTTTTTAAATTACAAGTGCAAATTGTCTTAAAGGTGCTGTGAAATTGGAGGTTTCATCCAGGACATTATAATGAAATCAATGTCATATTTTTCTTATTACTAAATTATTCCTTTTTAACAAGAAACGTATCACTTTGTCTTGTAATATCACAAAATCTAGTTATTACACAAGATCAATTACAGTATCATAAGTGTTAAATAGCACAGTACGATGGCCCTCTATATTTAGTTGTGTTTTCTGTATTTGCAGTGCATTTCTGTGTATAGTTGTGTTTTCCTGAGCTCTCAGGACCATTGTAACATGAGGACCTTTCTAATTAAAACAAGACAAATCAATTCATTAAAAAAAAAAAAACACAAATACACTTCCAACACTGATGCAAGAGTTACAGATTCTCCATTAATGGTGTCATCTTGTTCCTCCTCTCTTGAACACATTCACATAAAGGTGAACGATAGAAACTGAATTGATTTATTTTGCCCTGTCAGGTCTGTCGGTGCTGCAGAGGATCTTGGACACGGCAGCAGAGCGGAGTTGGCAGGTCACCTCCGTTAACTTGGACACTCTGACGGAAATCGCCTTCATCAAGCTGCTGGCCGACCTCGACTTTAAGAAGGACTATCAGATCATCATCGACTGCGAGCTGGAACGACTCAACTCCATCCTCAACCTGGTAAAACCCTCACTCATCCCCATGTCAATAAAACACGGAAACATTAGAAACATCACGAGACATTCAGCGGGCTCAGAGGATATTTTAGTTGATATTATTTCTGTTTTGTAATATAAATCTTTTTACTGTCATGCAAAAGTGCTGTATAAATAAATATTTACTAAGTCTCAGCTCACAGGATGTGATGCTGAATAGTTTTGCTCTTCTGTTTTCATTTTAACAGAACACTTTGATTTCAGCTTCACTGATAATTGATTGGCAGGAGAGAGAACAGAGAGAAGATATTTTTGCAGTGAAAAGGATATTTTGGAACATGATTGAATAAATTTGTGAGAAGCAGAGGGAGAAAGAGCGGCCGGCAGCAGAGAGCAGAGGAGGAATAGATAACAATAATAATAATAATAATACATTTAATTTGTACTGCACTCATAGTGAAACTCAAAGTGCTACAGTATTAATAACATAGAACACACAACATAAAGAAAATAGTAATAAGAGTTAAAATGAAAAAGCCTTCCTGAATGGAAAGGTCTTTAGGCCTTTTTTAAAAGAGACTAGGTTCTCTGCTGCCTTCGGATAGTTAGGAAGGCTTCACAAGTGTGGGGCAGCAGAGCAGAAGGCTTCATCCCCCATGGTGCGGAGCTTAGTACTGGGGACCCAGAAGAGCAAGCTGCTGGCAGATCTGAGGGTGCGGGCAGGGAGGTGCATGTCCATTGACAGATTTGTATGCGAGTAGCAGGACTTTGTAGTCAGTGCTGAAAGAGACAGGGAGCCAGTGCAATGAAAACAGAACTGGTGTTATATGTTTGTGTTTTCACAGTCTCAGCAAGATCCTGGCAGCGCTGTTGTGAATGTACCGGAGCTTCTGGATGCTCCTGCCGGGGATCCCAGCGCATTGCATAGTCCAGTCTTGAGGAGATAAAGGCATGGACGAGTTTCTCTGCATCTGACAGGGTTAGAGAGGTGCGGAGTTTAGAGATTTTTTTGAGATGGTAGAAAGAGTTTTTGCATAGATGTCTTATTTGGTCATCAAAGGTCAGATGAGGGTCAAACCTAACACCCAGATTAGTGAATGAGGAGGAAAGGCGGATGTCCTGGCCGTCAAAGGTCAGATGAGGTATGGTGGATGACTGAATCTAGTGTGAAGTGCCAATAAGGAGAGTTTCAGTTTTGCTGGTTGTGCTCATCCAGTCCTTTATCTCTTTGAGACAGGTGCTGAGGCGTGACAGGGCAGTTTTGATGTACAGCTGGGTATCATCAGTATAACAATGAAAAGACACCACATGTCTGCTGATGACACATCCAAGGGGGAGCATGTAGATGGTAAACATGATGGAGTCAAGAACCAATCCTTGTGGAACACCATCGGTGATAGGGAACGATCTAGACCTGCATCCTCCCAGTGAGACATACTCAGTCCTACCTGAAACCTCTAAAGTGCAGAGTCTGACAGTCCAGTGGTGGTGTGGAGGCGCTCTGATGTATTTTTTAGGAAGCCAAAAGCTGCTCAGTGTGAACTCTGGCCAGAAACCAGCTGTCATTTGGGAAACTTCTCTTCCTGCTGAAATCCAGCTGGCTGCCAGAGACTGAAGGATCAGGTGCAGTTTTGGATCTGTGAAATGAAGCTTTTGGCTTCAGCTGAATTATTCTCATTTTAGTTTCATGTAGCCCGGCTGAGATCATCAGGCCCGCTCTAGTTTGACTTCATCTGGTTCATTTAGTTCGGTTGGATGTGAGTGAAATATCAGGTGGAGTTTCAGAGTTGCTGGGTGATGATGCTGAGTTGATCTGACAGGTTGATTATTCAAGCTAACGGCTAACACGCTAGCCAGCTGGGCTTCCTCACTGTCAATAACAAGCATGTTAGTTAACTGGACAATAAGTTCACACAGTTTATTCAAAGTCATATTTGGACCATTGACTTCTGTCTCATTACTGTGTGCAAACTCAGGCAGAGGAGCTTAAACAAAACTGGATGCTGCAACACAGCTAATAAGCTACGATAGCTTTCTCTAATTTGGACTCTCAGGCTATCCGTTCCCTCAAAGGTCACCTCTGTCACAAAGGTTTTGTATTGATCAACAGTGAGTATTCACCAAAGTTGAATTTGACATGAAACATTTACTTCCCAAAAGTTTAAATGCTGGTGTAACCGGACATTATGGAAGAGGACTGTGATAGAGAATTGAGGAAAGTACACTTCAATTCAATATAGTTCAAAATAATTTTACAATCAATCAATCATGTGATAATGAATCTAGCTGCTAAAGTTGAAGATTGATTGATGGGTGGATGTCATGATATTATTGGTTGAAATGGGTTGGTTCAAGCCTACTTAAGCACATGTCATGTTTTGTTTTACAGGAAGAAAACATGATTGGATTTTATTATAAAAATACAAAAAAATTGATTTTTTTTTGTATTTTTTGGCATATCTTGTTAAATAGATGCACAATATGACAGTGGATGTGATCTTAAAAGGTTGACTTTATGATTTTAATGATTATTTTTAGGCCTGCGGCGGCTTATTTTCATTATTGATTAATCGCTTGTTACATAAAACATCAGAAGGCAATGTAAAATCACAATGTAATGTCTTCAGATGTCCTGTCTTATCTGAACAACAGTCCAAAACCTCAAAAGATTTAATTTGCTATAACATAAGACCAAGAAAAGAAGTGACTTCTCATATTTGGAAACCTGGAGCGAGACAGTGTTTGGTATTTTTGCCTGAACAGTAATTATCGAAATAGTTGCAGATTATTTTTCTTTTATTTAATCATTACAGCTCCAACTATTATTAAGGCAGGTATGAGGTTGACCCATGACTATATATCTGACCTCTAACCCCTTACGAGTCTGAGTGCAGCTTGAGAGCCTCCAGTAGTGGTCTGTTAGTTCCTAGGTTGATGCTGAGCCCCTCAACTCTGGAACTGGAAGTCTGGAAATGCGGCACTGTCGAGGCCGGCTGTTGTAAAGGAGAGCAGCTCTGCAACACCTGCAGGCTGAGGTGACAAAACACAGGAGATCTGCTTTATTTTAGTCTTTATGATCCTTTAAAATATTCCTGATCATTAGGATCAGCTCAGGACACACAGCCAGAGGAGAGACATGTAATGATACTGTTAAAATGTATTGATCACACAAAATGAAAAAGAAGCTGATATTTAGGGCCGCCCTCTAAAAGTCGTTGAGTCGATGCATCAGTCGAGAAACCCCCGAGTCGATTTGCATTTTGTCAGTCGAATTGCTGCCTTTTTTATAGCCATGTCATTATACACAGAGTAATGCAGGGTGACAGCATGACAGGCTGTAAACTTTTACAGATTCTTAACTCTAAATGACCTAAATACATGACTGTGATGGAAACAAAGAGGGATGATACAACGTGATGCAGAGCGACTGTTTCCTGCTCCGAGCTCTCAACTCCGGTGTTAAATGCAGCAAAGTCGCCTAAACTCCTGTTTAAACAAACATGTACCAGTTTCTCTACCGTCCAGTGTGATCGACTCTTCAGCTGACAGCGCTGTCAGCAGCCAATGGGTAGAGAGGCTCATGCTGTGCTTGGATATTATAACTGAACTAACACCAGGACGCACACTTTTTATTTCTCTGACTGTGTGGAGATCTGATGTTTTCACATCACAGATGATGAACAACAGCATTAAAACAGTCTTACAGGTAAAACATGAGTCTTGTGTAGCTGTTTAACAAGAAAGAGAGAAGGAAGTGAGGAGGAGGGAGAGGTAAAGGAGGAGTAGTCCTTTTCAAACAGTTTTCTCCTCCTACAGCGAGTAGTGTTCAACGCTGCAAAGCAGCTGTGTTAGTGAATGTTTATCAACTGATGCTCATTAGAAGCCGGACCTGAGAGGAAGACTGGAGCCAACACCTGCCTCCTCTACCTCCTCCTCTCTACAACTGTTTCTCTTTCCACCCCCTTCTCTGCCTCCTCTTCCTCCTGTTTCGGGCCTCTCTGTCTTTTCTCTCCATCTTCCTTCCTCTTCGTTCTCTTCTCTTTACCTCCTCCTCCTCCTTCTCTTCCTCTCTTCCGTTCCTATCAGTTTGTCGGTTGACTCTCATCAATCTGAGAGCGCTTCCTCTCTTTCCGATGGTGAAGATGGGCAATTAATCCCTCAAAGAGGAAGAAAGTCTTCCAATTAGCAGCTGTTTAGCTGTTTGAGAGAAAACACACACACACACACACACACACGTACAGATGAATGTGATGAATGTGTAATGAAGCCTTTTTATCATCATTAGAAACCATCAGAAAAATCAGCACATCATTATTCTGACTTTCTCTCGTCCAGATCGCCGCTCAGAGGAGAAACCTGAAGAACTACCATTACATCGTGGCCAACCTGGTGAGTCTGGCTATTTACTGGGAGGAAGTGGTGAAACGTGAATACAGTGTGTGTGTGCATGAGTGAATGCAGGTATTTAATCTATGTGTGTGTGTGTGTGTGTGTGTGTGTGTGTGTGTGTGTGTGTGTGTGTCAGGGCTTCATGGACCTGAACGTCACAGAGTTTCAGAAGCTGGGGCCGAACGTGACGGGCTTCCAGCTGGTGAACCGGTCCGATCCAGCTGTGGAGAAGATCAACCAGGAATGGCTCGACTTCGACAGCAAAGACCTCAAACTGGCTCGCAGGAGGCTCCGGGTACACACACACACACACACACACACACACACACACACACACACACACACACACACACTGATCTCAAATGGCTGAAAGTTGAAGATAGGTTAAGATGTCGGCTATAAAACTGCAATGATTAGTTTATTATTTTTGTTATGGAAAACTCTAACTTTAGGGGTTACACTGGGTCAATTATGGGCCTCAAGCTCACAGTAGAGACAGCAGTAAATCTTACAGAGGGAGACTGACTCCTCTCCTTGAGACTCAGAGCAGCTATCTGTGATGTTTGGGGAAGCGGGAGCCACTCTGATAAAGAGTGAGCCGGCATTGTCACGGTAAGGTGTCAAGGTCAGGGAGATTGCCCCGAGACTCCCCAGACACCACAAATAGGTGACCTGAAGCTCCATGCAATGTGACTGAACTAACACGGGTAAAAACATTTCCCTATTTAGAGACTAATGAGCCAATAGGCTAGACTTTGCATACAGTAGAAGTATTGAGTTTGACTATATCTGGACGTATTTGTAGTATCTGTGGTATCTGTAGAGGTTTAAAGACCAAAGTCAGAGCTGAAATCCTCAGAACATTAGAGACGGCATCAATGCACATTCAACTGTGACTGATAAGGTTTCTGTTCTCTGCTTGGTCAAGTGTTCAGTAAATATTCTCAGCATAAGATATCAAAGGCTCCTGGACACTTTCTTCACCAATATGTTGACCATTGATCAGCATTTCTCCATAACAATTTTGATAATCAATTAATCATTTTGAGTCATTTTTTAAGAAGAAAATGTCCAAATTCTCTGATTCCTACAGAGCCCCCCAACGGTCCTCGCAATATGTTTTGCATTGTCTTGCAATACTTTTGTGTTTCCTCACAATACTTTTCTTCTTCCATTCCTTCTGAGCCATTTCTGCTGCCAGCGCAACGCCCCAGTATGGATCAGCTCATTGAATTTTACTTTGAACTGGGCATTAAGTATGCTGATACAGTATTACTGCTCAATAGGCCTGGTTATGTAATTAGTGAAAGTAAACTTGAAACGAATTCTTTGATCAAGAGGATTCTTCAGAAGAAAGCAGTACAGTAATCTGCAGGATGCTGTCAGCGTCATTCATGACCAGTTACTGTACAACTGCACGGATATCAATGGATGTATTCTGAATGTCAAGAGTATGGCCTACGAGTAAGTGAAGAGGATGTTCGCTTGATTATGAAAGAGCTGGATCCCAGAGAGGTTTCACTGAGGAAACATGGGAACCCAGAACTATTGCAAGGTAACGCAAAACATACTGTGAGGGAATGTAAAAAAAAAAAAAAAATCTCTCTGTGACCCTTGTGGGACTCTGTAGATTTTAGCTTCTCAAATGTGAATATTTCTGGTTCCTTTAGTTCTCTACAACAGTAAACTGAATATCTTTGAGTTCGGACAAAACAAGACATCATCTTTGGCTTCGGGAAACAGTGATCAACATTTTGCATGATTTTCTGACATTTTACGGTCCAAACAACTCTTCGAGAAAATAATCAACATTTTAATCGACAATGAAAATAATCGCTAGTTGCAGCTGTTAATTTTGTTTGGGAACATAATAGTGTTGAATAGTGTTGTTCGTACAGATATCAACGAAGGCAGGTGAAGAAAGGTCATATTACGCTACCCCAACCAAAGACCAATACTATGGAAAAACAGTATGACAACGATTATTTTCATTGTCGATTAATCTGCTGATTATATTCTCGATTATTTTGTCTATAAAATGTCAGAAAATAGTGAATAATGCCCATAATAATTTTCTATTAGCCAGTGTGACATCTTTAAATATCTTTTGTCTGATCAACAGTCCAAGTATGACACAGAAATGTTCAAATTCTCACATTTGAGAAACTGCAACCAGCAAATATTTTCCTTCATCGGCAGATCAGACGGTCACACTGAGCCTGATTGCATCCTGCTACACAACACAAGAGCAACAGACTCTGAACAACAACCAACATTAGCTTTCCTGCTAAAGTCTCCTTCTTATCTAACTTACAGACATGAACACATGTCTATTTAACATTTTGATATTTATATCAACTAGATTTCCATATAATCAGTTCATTTTCAAATGCACCAAAACAGAAGAACAAACATCTAAATCACCAGCAGCAGCTCACGGTTGCCGGCTGTTGAAAGTAATGTAACATGCTTTCTGGTTTTTCCAGCTGCACAGCAATCAGAAATAACGACTTTCAGAGCAATGATGGAATGATTTTGTCTCTGTAAACAGATCTCAGAGAAACATGAACACATCTCAGGCCTCATCACAGTCTGAGACGACCAAAAAGAAGTTAAGTTTGACTGTATGGTGAAAACTTGATGCTACAGGGGAAGCTAGCTGTTCCACAACTGAATGGAAAGACTGCTAAATATAGCAGTGGTGCCAAATTGGGCTGCAGCTAGTGATTATTTTCATTATCAATCAATCTGTCGATTATTTCCTTGATTAATAGATTAGTTGTTTGATCTATAAAATGTCAGAACATGGTGAAAAATGTCAATTCCTGTTTCCCAAATCCCAAGATGACGTCCTCAAATGTCTTGTTTTGTCCACAACTCAAAGATATTCAGTTTATTGTCATAGAGGACTAAAGAACCAGAAAATATTCACATTTAAGAAACTGGAACCAGAGAATTTGGACATTTCTCTTGACTGAAATGACTCATCGATTATGAAAGTAGTTGGTGACTAATTTTCTGTCGATTTGACTAATTGTTGCTCCTCTAGTGCCAAAAAAAGTTTAAGAGACAGCCGATGCTTGATATCATGTGTTTTTTGTCTTAGAAAACTAAAATGTAAGTTAATTTTACTTTTTCGTTTTATTCAAAAATAAGTTTTTATTCATATTTGTCTTAAGTTCAATATTGATTTGTAAATCTGCACAGCAGCAAAGACTAAAAGGTCTCTAATATTAAAAAAGGGTTTCTAATAACTCAAACATGTCACATAGTGTTTTTAATTTTTTTTTTTTGTATCACTACGAGCTGCTGTGGTTTAAAGAGTTTGGTAACTGCTGATCTCTGACTGCTCAGTATACAGGAGCTCTGACGTACGACGGCGTCAGCGTCATGGCGACGGCTTTCCAGAACCTGCGGCGGCAACGGATCGACATCTCTCGCCGCGGCAACGCAGGGGAGTGTCTGGCCAACCCTCCCGCTCCCTGGGGACAGGGCATCGACATACAGAGAGCCCTGCAACAGGTACACACACATACACACACACACACACACACACACTATGTAGCATGTAAACGTTAATACACGCAATAAAATGTAACGAAAACACTGATGCACATCATGTTGGGCCAATTTTAAACAGTGATAACTGAGTTTTTTGTCTGTATGTCTGGTTTTCATCATAGGACAAATGTGTGTATATGAATGTAGAGGAGAGTGTCAGTGTTCCAGGAATATAAGACTCAACATGTTTACATTTTGTCAAGTAGTCTCCATTAAAAATCTGCTGAATCAGCTGTCAGCAGTCCCTGTTTGCAGTGTAGCCATGAACTTACAGACAACTGATACTGACTCTGACCAATACTGAAGAAAACTTAAAAATGTGAATATTCTCAGGCAAGTTTTGCAGCCATAGGGAATGTTTTTCTACATGATTTCTAAGCAGATTTATGGATGTTTATTCATGATGGACATGAGAGATGATGATATCCTTGGGAAGTGTCACACTGAATTTAAAAATATGTGAATCATGTCTGTATATTTAATCATTTATTTTATTGTATTAATGTTTTAAAGTCTTTGATTCCCATTGTCCTTTATCTGTTTAATCTAGTTCTTGTTTTATTTTGTATTATTTTAGATTGGTTTCATTACATTTGTTTAAACTAGATACAAGAAGTACCTGCACACTCAATCAGAGCTCCCTTTTCTTTATTTGTGATGTTTTGACCAACTATGAGGCATATATATATATATATATATATATATATATATATATATATATATATATATATATATATATCAAATGACAAATGACAATCATCTAATGACATCCACATGTGTCAAGACACCATCATCATAAAAGGAATAAAAAACATTACAAAGGTCATACAAATATAATAGGAGGTCTTGACGCTAATTGTGTCCAAATTTTTCGGTCAACAAAAAAATTACAATGAAAAACAGAAATATCAAACACTCATCTCATATAATTAGTAGTAATAAGGTGGTTGCCATAAGTTAACCTCCTTGTATCCAGCACCACTACTTTGTTTTCATTCATTACATTTGTATATTTTTTGGCGTATTAGTCTCATTGTTTTTACTGTTCACATTTGTTCTGTCTTATTATCAGCTTGTTAGTCATTTATAAAGCACTTTGAATTGCACTAACCTGTACAAAAGATGCTATACGAATAAAGTTTGATCAATTGATTGAGTGTGTGATCGCATTTGAATGAGTTATGAATCAAAGAAGGAGTTTTGATGCAAATTTCGGCCCAGACTTCAACTCCTGTGCACCCCTCCGGAGAGCCGCCTCACAGTTTTAAAACCTCTGATAGAAAATAAACATGGTGTGTGTGTGTGTGTGTGTGTGTGTGTGTGTGTGTGTCCGCAGGTGCGTCTTGAAGGGCTGACGGGTCAGGTTCAGTTTGATGAGCGAGGACATCGCACCAACTACACGCTGACAGTGATGGAGCTCAGTCACACTGGACCCAGGAAGGTGCTGCTGCTCGCTGTTTTGTCCTTTTTGTTAAATGAGTTTCATTTTAACAGAAGTTTGGTTTGGAGTCACACTCAGCAGAGAGTCAGGACTTGGCAGGTTTTCACTATATCAGCTCATTTCAGTAATTAGCTCCCTCTTCTCTGATTAAAGGTGTGATAATCAGTCAAATCAGCTTGTTTGGTATAAAAACCTGCAGACTCGCAGCTTTCTTTTCAACCCCATCAGCAGCACAGAAGTACAGTATGAGTTCTTATTGTAGTAAGTAAACAGTTGGTTGCTTCATAGAGGTTCAGGCTTCAAATGAGACTTTAAAGTCTGGATTTTATGTTTACAACTTGCAAACATCTTTGTCCGTCACTTTTAATCATTTTTGGGGCAGAGGGAGCAGAGCAAAGACATAAACAGGACTTTAACTTACAGGCTATAAGCATCTTTCTGTGTTGGGTATCTGTATTGATGAAGTCTCTTATTGGAAAGGAGGCGTACTTTCTCCTTCTAATCTGCACGAAGTTGCTCTGTTCATTCACGGGTAGCTACAAGATGCTTCATGTATACAGATTCATACATTGGTAATGCACCCAAACAATCAAAATCTGTAAACGTACCTAAATAATATGGAACCATTTGAAAAAAAGCCCGCAATAAAGTGCGATAAAAACATTTGCTGTGGAAATATAGCAGGTCACAGAGTACGGTGTGACAGTGTTATCTTGTAATTATGAGATATTAAGTCATATTTGTTTTTTCTTTGGTGATTGCAATGTGCTTCTGTTGAAAACAAAGCAGTAAAGACCTGTCAGATGACAATTGAGACAGTGAACAGAGGCTGATGATTTGTAGTCTAACAGTGACGTTGTGTTCAGATTGGCTACTGGAATGAGAAGAGAGGCTACGTGAACACGGCCATCTACAAGCCAGTGGTGGAGTCCCTGGGTCTGCAGAACAGAACCTACATAGTCACCACCATACTGGTAAGACTGGGAGGACACAACACTGTTCACCTTACTCAAAATTTTATAAGGTAAAAAGGTGTAGTTCATGGCAAACCTGACAGTTTGAAAAAAATGACAAAGAACATAAAAAAAACATGAGAAAAGAACATTTGCAAGAAATTTGACTTATAAATAACAAAAACTAAAGGATTCAATTTAGATTTCTAATGACCCTTTTGTAAACTGAGAAGTCAGAAACACAACAGTTTTGAGTTGCATCTAATTAATGTTCACAACCTGAAAATGAAATAATATACCTGTAGTCAGTTATATTTATGGCCACATGGGGGCAGCAGACATGTTGAAGTCCAATATTCACTCTCTTTTAGCTCTGTTTTTGCTCTCTACCAACTCCTGAGGGAAATATCTGGCTCTTAAGCTGCTAAATGCTCCACTATGTTCACCAGCTAGTCTACAGCTAACTGTGACTGTTTGCCGTTTGGTGCTGAGCAGGTAGTGTACAGGGGCTTTTTAGATCTTTTTCTCTGAAAACAGCTGCCTGCTGCTGCTGAAAATGACGCTATGAGAGCAATGAGAGTGGACCAAAACAGTAAAGCTACAGCCAAACAGATAAACAATAAGCTGAAACTCACTATAAAGCTCCGTAAAGCCGAGAGGAGCTGCAGAGTCACTGATAATTCTCTGTAGTTTCATCACTACGAGCCACAACCAACACATTACACACTGACTGCTGAGATTGTAATGATAGAAAATGTAGTTTATAGCTACTTTAAAAAAGTGATTATGAAGGAATCATAATATTAACTAGTTGATATTTAACCTATAAATAAAAGTAAATTGGCAGTAACAGTACTGTCTCTTCACAGGAAGCTCCCTACATGATGCTGAAGAAGAACCATGAGCAGTTTGTTGGAAATGAGAAATATGAAGGTTACTGTGCTGAACTGGCCTCAGAGATCGCCAAACACGTTGGCTTCACCTACCAGCTCCAGCTGGTGGGTGACGGCAAGTACGGCGCCAGAGATGCTGAGACAAAGATGTGGAATGGCATGGTGGGAGAGCTGGTGTACGGGGTGAGTGTGACTGGACCTGAACCACAGATGTGGATCAGAAAAAAACATTTTTGTCCTAAAACAGATAGTCACTGTAGTTTGTTGGGGACTATTTTCAGTGGCGGTGAGTGTTTTAGGGTTAGAGTTAGGGTTAGGGTTGTGTTAGGGTTAGGGTTAGGGTTAGGGTTAGGGTTGTGTTAGGGTTAGGGTTGGGTTAGGGTGGGTTAGGGTTAGAACACGTCACCCAATACCCAATTATGTTCCAAACACATAAAAAATATTTTAGCGGTCGATTTCTACTAGAGAATCTGAATGTGAGAAACCACCTAATAGTTAAAAACGACAATAAAAATAGTCTTCAGAGACCTTTTTTCAATAAAAAAAACATGAGGCTTGCTGAAAAAAGGGTTGTTGCTCTACTGCAGTCCACTTTAGATGATGAGGAAGGCTGTGATTGGCTTATAGACATCCAATCAAATAAGTCTGTGCATATGAGTGGAGTCAGATGACAGTAATCATGGATGTAGACATCCTAAAAAAGTTATGTCCATTGGAGTAGTCAACGGATTTGAACGGGTTAATAGTTTTTGGACAACAACGGAGGTTTGTGATACAGACAATACTTATTAGTAGTGGCGGCTGGTGATCACAGACACTGAGAGGCTTCTGCTGTCACAGTTTGTTGTCTGGCTTGGTGCACTGTAGCAGACTGATTAGTAGTGATTTAAGAGATCTGCAGCCTCAGATACTTGGGCAGGGAAAACAGGATTTAGATGTACAAATTAGAGCCCTGCGCGGGACTGTTTCCTTAATCCCGCTCCTGCCTGCTCCCGCTGGATTTCTGACCATTACTGCTCGCTCTTGCAATGTGTCCACTCCTGCCCACACCCACAAACATTCTGATCATTCATGCCCGCATAATAGAGTTGCATTGATTTAGTGTCTTCTCCCATCCTCCAGGGAAAACACATTATTTTTCTGCGTAGTATTAATAAAGAGACACTTTTTGCTACGGTAATAACATAGCAAAATTACGTTCTAGGGCATAATTACATTCATAATAGTCCAATAATTACAGTTATTCTCATGCAATAAGTAGGCTACGTCTGTTCTAGGGCAAAATTACATTGTATTTATTTTAGCCTACTTATCATTTTAGAACGTATGTTGTTGGCTGTGGTTGTTTGTTTTGCTGAGGTTGTTTTATTTTTTTTAGTTTCCGTGTGTCTTTTAACGCACTGATCAGGAGCAACTGAACTGAATTGAGTAGTGCTCCTAAGGATGATGACGCGCAACTCCTCTGTTACCTCCTAAAAGAGTGCAAAAGTAGTAATAACCTGCAGTATCGCATAATGCAATATGCATGCATTGTTTGGTGTTTCTGTTCCTTGCTTGTTCAGGTGAAGTCAGCAGGTTGCAGCAGCCGGTGGTGCACGCTCATGAGTGTGTGTGTATGTGAGGAGGAGGAGCAGCGGCAAGTAGCGGTGTCAGGGAGCATCAGGAGGAGCGCTGACTGAGCACTCAGCCCGGCTCTATGAGAGTCAGCCTGCAGCGCTGCCTAAATCCAGGGACCCACAGTATATTTTTTGACCGCCTGCAGCAGAGTTAAAACCGCCCACTCCCGCAAGATTTGCGGTGGGTCCCGTGGGACCGTGCAACCCGTGTTGATCCCTCCAGAAGAGTTCCAGATACTTGTAGAACCAATGCCAAGGCTGATGAACACCATTCTCCATAAAGATATTCCCTCACTTAGTATTTTGATGATGGTGGTGGAGAGCGCTGTCTAACACCTCAGTCCAGAATCTCCCATAGGTTTCAATTGGGTTGAGACCTGGTGACTGTGAAGGTCATAGCATATGATTCACATCATTTACATACTCATCAAACCATTCAGTGACCCCTCGTGTCCTGTGAATTGACATTGTCATCCTGGAAGAGACCACTCCCATCAGGATAGAGATGTTTCATCATAGGATAAATCTGATCACTCAGAACAACTTTGTGTTGATTTGCAGTGACCCTTCCCTCTAAGGGGACAAGTGGACCCAAACCATGCCAGCAAAATGCCCCCCAAAGCATAACAGAGTCGATAGATCCCCTCACTGTATGGATCAAACATTCAGACCTGGACCGGTTTTTCCTTTAATTTGTCACCCGTCTGTATATAAACAGTATGATGTGAAGCAAAACGTGTCTGCTTGAGCTGGAAAAGTTTCAACGTCAGCAAAGAATGTGCAGTTATTGAAAGTTCAGTCCACTGCAGTTAAACTGAACAGAAAAGAGCAAAAAGGAGACATGAAGGAAAATAAGAAAAACATTGAATTGTGTCCATGTCTGTTTGTGGCTGTAAAAGAACTCCAGTGATTAAAACCTTCCTGTGTTGTATCTGAGCTTGCTCTCTCTCTCTCTCTCTCTCTCTCTCTCTCTCTCTCTCTCTGCAGAAGGCCGACGTCGCTGTCGCTCCGCTCACCATCACTCTGGTGCGAGAGCAGGTGATCGACTTCACCAAACCCTTCATGTCTCTGGGAATTTCCATCATGATCAAGAAACCCACCAAATCCAAACCGGGCGTCTTCTCCTTCCTCGACCCGCTTGCCTACGAGATCTGGATGTGCATCGTGTTCGCCTACATCGGAGTCAGCGTGGTGCTCTTCCTGGTGAGGTCTGGTGTGTGTGTGTGTGTGTTTGAGACTGAACAGATGTGTGTGTTTAGAGGTTTATGATCGTCTTTTGTCTGTCATCTTAGAATTTATATTATTCTTAATTTCTCTCATGAAACATAAATAGATAGATAGATAGATAGATAATTAGATAGATAGATAGGTAGGTAGGTAGGTAGATAGAATACTTTATTAATCCTAAGGGAATAAAGTGTTAGAGCAGCTACTGGACGAAAATCAATATACAAAAACAATGAGGTTGGTAGGTAAGGATTCGGTAAATAGAATACCTAAAATATAACTCAAATTATGAATAGCATAATATAACCATAACTATAATACTATCTGCTGAGTATACATTGTTCAATGATCTTAATATGCTATAGAACTGTACATTAGTGCATGTGAGATGGATATTGCTAAGCTAATAGTAGCATGTCAAACATCACAATAATATAATGAATGAATAAATACAAAAAACTCATTTAATATGTATATAACATTTAATGCCCCCCCCTAACAGAGTCCATTAATAAATAGTCTCTGCCTTTTGGCATAATTTATTAATCAACTAAAATACTGCATTATGCTGACAAATTATTAAACTTGGAGGACAAACAAGCAAGCACATCCTGAAAAGTAAAATGTAAATCTGAAGCTGACTCCTAAATCCTGGATGTCCTTGAATGCAACAAAAAAGATAAAAACAAAAGAATCAAACATTTTGTGAAAATTAATTTAAGAGGAGATGGAAATATACAGATATAACTGCTATACATGCATGGCTTTAGTCTCTAGTTATTAAATGATGGAACAAGGCAAAACAGAAATTATCCTCAAATTATCCTCGATGTTACACCTCAAAGAAACCCGACAAGCTCAACAGCTTTGGCTAACAATACTTCACTACCCATGAGCCTCGGTTGCCGTTGCTATGGAGAAGAAACCAGTCGGAGGCCAAATCAGAGCGGTAATGAAATCAAAATGCATCTTTGTTGAAGTTAAGAACAAAACACGACACCGCATTTGCTAAATTCATCCACAACTGACCAAAATCTGAAAATAAATTGATTCAAACTGCCGATTGTAAAATCTGGTTTCTCAACAAAATAATGTTTAGCTACCGTCTGCCGTTACTGGTGTGTGAATTTGAAGGTCTGTGATTGGATGCTTCCAAGCAGTAGAAGAGCTCCAACTGTGAGTCATCAACACTATCAATGTGAAAATGAGACTTTAACTTCAGGAAACAGCTCCAACTTCACAACTCTACGCCAGTTCCAGTAGTATTAAAGCACTTTGGTGAACACCTGCTGTTTTTTAAATTTGCTCTACAAATAAATGCAACTTAACTTTACCTCATTTACATCTCTAGTCCTAATGAATATTGCACTAAATTGAATTGCGTTTGTAATTAGAGGCAGTCATGGTAAATATCTTCCACAGTGTCTTGTGTGGAAAACAGGCAGGTAAATGTAAACAGAGGAGCTGCACCCGTTGATTATCAGAATATTTCAATTAATCGATTACTCATTTAGTTTACAAAATGTGGAAAAAATAGTGAAAGATGGCTGTCAGTTCCCCAGAGTCCAAACTGATGAGATATTCAATTTTAATCTGATAAATAACAGAGAAAAGAAACAAATCTTCACATTGAAATCTTTCTTTGAAGTTTCTGATGATAGACTGATCCGTTAATTGTCTCAGTTTAATAGTAAACAGAATTATTTATAAGAAAATTACCTTTAATTTGTGCTGGTGACGTCTGTGTGTGTCAGGTGAGTCGGTTCAGTCCTTATGAGTGGAAGGGCGAGGATGAAGATGATGAAGATGAAACTCTGCCTTCCTCTACCTCCCGGCGAGCTCTGCCTCCCTCCTCCTCTGAACTCACTCACTCTCCAGGTATCTCACCATCCTCGTCATCCTCATCACAGACGCTTTTATCTTCTTTATTTTCGTTCTAGTCACATGTGAAACTGTTGTTTTCCACATGATATGAATCTAACTATGATATTATTTTATCTGTCAGGGTTCTCACAGGCTCAGGTCCAGAACCAGAACCAGCAGAAAGAAAAGGAGAGTCCCGAATACACCAATGACTTTGGGATCTTCAACTCTCTCTGGTTCTCGCTTGGGGCCTTCATGCAGCAGGGCTGTGACATCTCCCCAAGGTAGGACACCTGGACAAACACATAACGGGTCTGTCATGATGCTGACGTCTGAGGCACACTTTAATTCTGTAAACACCCAAAATTATTACTGTCTCAACCCATCGTTTTTCCATTTTTAAAATCATTTTGACCTGACGAAGATCCAAGTAGGATCGAAACGTTGTCCTGATCAGATTGTGTTGCTCAGAGTAAGTGTGCAGGTGTTTTTCATTGATGCTGCTTTCTAATAGCCTTGCACCAACATGATGTACGTATAATTACCCTCCTTCAACTCATAAACCTACCTTAAACAGCACTCACGACGAAGATACTCCATAACACCACTACCCAGGAACAAACCTCTGCAGGACTCTTGAATTCACAGAGGGATGTCTATGAACGTATAATCGTAAGAGACTCTTGGTTTGGCGGAGGGACTGAATCGATTAATGGCCTACAGAAAAAAATCCAACATCTTTTTGAGATTGAATAGGAATATGAATATGAACACTCAGTGACTACCTACGTAACAAATAGATCCACAGGACCTAAGAATTACAAAACTATCACCCACTGTTGGACGGGACAACAAGGCCTTTTGTGATACATGGTGTGAAGTCTTACGGTACTAATAATCCAAGAAGCTACTGATCACCTTTCTAGGATTAATGACTATATACAAACTGTGAAAACTGAGCTGTTAGCTGAAACCTCAGATATTGAAAACTGATCAGATACAAAGCAGAACTTAAAACGGAGATAAAAATCTACCAAAATTAAGAACTTTAAAAGGGATTAGGATGACTACAAACTACAGAAAGTTGAGCTTTGGTGCAACGGGAAATGTCAAGCTGAGAACAAAAGGGGATCCCCGATCCAACAGAGGGAATCGCTCTCGACAGCCTGCCGTGTCCAGCGCATCATCACTGCGGTGTCCAGCGCATCATCACTGCGGTGTCCAGCGCATCATCACTGCGGTGTCCAGCTGGACAGCGAATCAGACGGCTGATTCCCTAACTATTAACTATTAACCCAAGAGTTAACCCTCAGACATCAACGTATAAAGAACCACGTGAAGCTTTATGAACTGAGATACACACATAAACAACCATCAGAGACATACAGAACATATTAATGGAGACACACACACACGTTATCATGAAACACATACAATGCTGTGTGACATACTGCCGGGTTAGTTGTATGTTACTTCTGTGGGAAGGCCTGAGGCTGTTTCTATTCTGGATCAACTGCACTGTGTGTGTGTATGTGTGTGTGTGTGTTTTCCTCGTAACCTCATTAAAGTGATGTTACAGTCATGTTTCTTTATACGTACATCATGTACTGTACATGTAACATAAAGGTAAAGTGTGTGTGTGTGTGTTTGAGGATCTTTACTATCAATCCAAAATATGCAACAGACTAGAAAACCTACGAAAACCTACTTGAACTTGATGATTCATAATAAAAACAGATACGTGATATGAAGGGAAAATTAAACTCAATTTAAAATGTGTTCAACCTGATCAGACACTAATAGAGAGAGAACAGCAACACCGGCAGGAACATTATTATCTTATTAAGATACTCAAATAGTGACAGAGAGAAGCAGGTCTTCATTTCTAATTTCACCTGTTAAACAGGGCATGTCGTGCTTTTTGTTATTTCTTGTTATTTTTATACTGTTATACTGAAACAATTAGTCAATTAATCAAACAGAAAATTAATGGGCAACTATTTTAATAATCGAATAATCATTTTATTAAATTTTTCAGTGAAACATTAGCTGGTTCCAGCTTCTCAAATATGAGGATTTGAAGCTTTTATGTGTCATGATAGTAAACTGTTGGGTTTTGGACTGTTAATCAGACAAAACATCTGAATAGGTTACCTTTGACTTTGGGAAATTATAATGAGCACTTTTCTCTATTTCCTGACATTTTATAGACTAAACAATTATTCGAGAAAACAATCGTCAGATGAATCGATAATGAAAATAATCATTAGTTGCAGCCCTAGTTGGCATTCTTTCTTTAAGCACATAAGCAAGTCATTCTCCGCTGAACTTAGCACATTAGCATATTATTCTGTCATGATGCCAAAACACTGAGAAGGTTAGAAGCAGTTCGCACGTGATTTTATGTGTTTGTTTATTTTCCATCAGAGCCGCAGGAATATCACCACGCGTGTCACAGAGGGATCGACCTGTGTTGACTTTCCGCTCGTGAACAAAAATGTTGGTCTCCTTTCCTCTCTCACCTGATCCTCTTTCATGTTTGTTTACTGGGAGGTGATGCCTACTGTGCAGTCACAGAGACGGAAAACACCTGACCTGCATCTCTCTGCTTAGACTGTGATCTCTGATCTACTGTTGATGTGTGTTTGTGTGTATCCAACTGTGACAGGTAGTCAGGCGGTGGTATATAAGATAATTTTTGTGCCCTTGAATGAATTTTAATCCAATTAGGAATCAGTGTGCTACCTTTGAATTAGTTCATTCTTTCAGAGTGTAAAAAAATATTCATCTTTGTAAAAGACTTATTTTCCTCCACAACTCATTGACTCGACTCAAAAGTGATTCAATGTGCCTTTAAAGTCTAACATCCCCCACAGGCTTTAGAGTTCATTAAAGCCACAATATGAAAGTGTTTATTACAACAATTAACATCCTGATGATTTATCTTTTCTCACAGTCTTACTAGTGGTGGTGCTAAGAAATTTACATTTTTACCACCCACTGTTTTAGAGCTTTCACAGACTGCTTGAGGTATGAAACGTTAGATGAATATATATAATATAATAATAAGTTTATTCACTCAAAACTCAAGAAGACACAAAAGCCAATTTAAAAAGATGGGTCTTCAATAGTTTTTTAAAAGCTTCTACAGAGACTGTTGACCGTATATGTATAGGAAGAGAGCTCCATAGGGTTGGAGCCACAAATGCAAAGGCAAGATCACCTTTGGTTTTCAGCCGCGAGCGAGGGACAGCCCATAGGTCCTGGTCGGAAGACCTGAGTGACCTACCAGGACCAGTGTGTGTTTATGTGAAGTAAATAATGTAGTCAGACGTTATTTTTTTAACACTGCTGCCATGTTGTGGAGCAGCTTTCTGTCACACATCCACATGTTAAAAATGAAAGAGGCTTATTTATGGAACAGGGTCTCATATTTATAATGAAATATTCAATGACATTGTCATCAAATTGTTCTTGAGGTTTTCTTGATGTTGGCGTTATTATTTTTTATGTTTGTTGATTTTGGCTTTCAGTATTTTATTTAGTTTTATGTTGAATGTCTTGTGTTTTTTATGCGTCTTTGTCTTTTAACATCTTGATGAAAATCAGTGTTTTCACTTTAACATGTTATCTCTTGGTTTTAGATTTATGTCTGCAATCCATAAATAAATCACATCATATCATACATACTGTATATGCATCAGTAGATGAGACTCTCGTTTTCAATTGGTCAGTGTGGTCATTTTCAAAAAGAACGCCCTGTTGTAAAAAAATAATCCAGGGACAATACACAGCAGAGCTGCAACAAATAGTCGATTCATTGATTAGTCGATCAACATAAAGTTAATTGTTAATTGTTAATCAATTAAGTAATTTCTTAAGGAAAAATGGCAAACATTTACTTGTTGCAGCTTCTCATGTGATGTGAGGCTTTTATGTGTTGTGCATGACAGTTCTGAATATGTTTAGATTTTGAACATTGATCCGACAAAACAAACAACCTGGACTTTAAGAAATTATTACGGGCAATTTTCTCTCTTTTCTTGCATTGTTGTTTATTAGACAAAATGATGAATTGAGAAATAATCGGTAGATTAACTGATCATCAAATCAAATTTATTCTTTACTGTCATATGCATGACGTGCTGTAACATAACTTCCAAAAATAACAGCTTTAGGAGCCAAAAGATAAAATATTGTCCTTGTGGTTCGGTTGCCAGAGGATGTTTTAATGTTTTTTTTCTGACAAAGAGAGCTTTTCTCTCAGTAAAACTATCTTGGCTAAATAAAAGTTTAAAAAAATCAAGCTGCTGATTGATCTGTCTCCTTCTTCCCTCGTCCCTTCCTGTTCTCTGCAGGTCTCTCTCAGGTCGAATCGTGGGAGGAGTTTGGTGGTTTTTCACCCTCATCATCATCTCCTCCTATACAGCTAACCTGGCAGCCTTCCTCACTGTGGAGAGGATGGTGTCGCCCATAGAGAGTGCAGAGGACCTGGCCAAGCAGACAGAGATCGCCTACGGGACCCTGGACGGAGGCTCCACAAAAGAGTTCTTCAGGGTGAGGACACATTGTTCTTCTTACTTTTTATTAAACCAGATTTATTCCAATCTGCGCTGCGTTGGAGGTCTGATAGAACATGCTGTTATTCTGGGATAGATGGAAAAAAGTGCTGCGTTCTTTGAATTTCTTCAATCAAAAAGAGTCCAAAACAGGTTGAATCTAAACCCTGTTTATTATCATCAGTATGTACACAGTTAATAAATAGTTATACCACAATATAATGTAGTTGTTAGTGGATTTAAGTGTTAATTCATGTATTTCTGTGGACACCCACAGTTTGCTGCTCTATAAACAGATAATGAATGACATTATAATACTATTATATATTTATTTATATACACTCTATATACTTTTTGTCTGAGAAAATACATATATGCTATCATCTTATACAAATGTACTATACACATATATTATTATTATTGTTTTTTTTCCATTTTGATAAAGCTAAGCCAGAAGTTTCCCCCTGCTTCTAGTCTTTATACTAAGCTAGGCCTGTCAAAGCATTCCTTTTATTTCACGTCAATATATTTTTGCCGGCATTATATAACTCTTGAAAGGTAATCGGGACTCAAAGTAAAAAGCAGTAAAAAGGTTGTCCTTTCATGCTCAATGACAGTACTGTATAATACCCTTATAATTATTCTGTCTTTACTATTTCCTCCAACTTTTAGCGGTCAAAGATCGCAGTTTTCGAGAAAATGTGGTCGTACATGCGGAGCGCAGACCCGTCTGTGTTCGTCAAGAACACCAATGAGGGTGTGATCCGAGTCAGAAAGTCGAAGGGGAAGTACGCCTACCTGCTGGAGTCCTCCATGAACGAGTACATCGAGCAGAGGAAGCCCTGCGACACCATGAAAGTAGGAGGCAACCTGGACTCGAAAGGCTACGGAGTGGCCACACCCAAAGGATCGCCTCTCAGGTACACTCTGAATCTCTGGACAGGGGACGCTCAGTGTGGGGTTAATGTTGGTGTCCTGTTTTGTCTGTTTTTGTGGGAAATTAGACCAATCAGAGCAGTGATATCGATATGAATTTATTAATTTAACAGCTTCAGTTGATCCCTGTCATCACCCGCTGCTGGTGGATGTGGCCACTGATCAAGACTTTACACATTTTAAATGATAAATACTCACAAGTGCAAACTGTGGTGTTTTTTTAAATACGCATATTCTTTCATGATTTCAGTTTTCTTGGTTTTAAATAAAAAAAAAATTAAAAATATATAGTTTTCAGGAGGAAATATTCAGCATTTAATCAAAACACTGGCATTGGTCACATAAACCAAACTAAATACAGATTTTTAACAATTTCATGGAAGGAAGATGCTGATGTTCTGGTGCAGAGGTTTGGACCAGTCATGGGTTCAGTGATTTCAAACTCGACTAGATAAAATCAAAAGGACTTGACCTTGACACCAGTGACTCTTGATGAAACTTGGACTTGAGCCTTATGGCTTCAAAGACCTGAGGCTACTTGGCTGGAGCAGCGATATCTTCAGACACAAGACAAATATTGCCAACAGGAAGAGCAGTTTTTTCAGTTTTTAAATTCTTTTCAGTACGAAAAAAAGGAAATGGACACGGTACAGTGAGATAAGAGCTTGTAATGACATTGATTTCATGGAAAACACATAAACTGCTGCTTATTTTTGTTTGTTATTTAGCTGATTTAGTTAATTTTGTCTTGAAAACAACCTACGAGATGTAGGTTGTTTTTCATATCATGTGCAACCGCAACTCAGTTTTAGGTCTTTGTTGTCCTCTTTAGTGTCTCTCGTAAGGCTGTGTAGATAAAATGAAGATGAGAGAGCATTTACGTCTTCATGCCTACGTATCAAAATGGTATTAAATGGGGTGCAAAATGCCTTATGACTTGTAACAGACTTGAATCCCAAAATTTAGAGATTATGACTTGGTTTGGGACTTTACTGTGAAACTGAGACTTACCTGCAACTTGAAAAACAATGACTTGGCCTCACCTCTGCAGAGCACAAAGTACTGTAACAATTATGGCCAATTCACATAGAAAGCGTTTTTAGAAGCATTTTTGACGTCCATCACTCGCACGTCTCACTGAACAGATATTTTTCCATTTTATTAAATGTATCAATCCACACTGACTCCAAGACACGCGCAAGTGAAGCACATCTCACGGAGACACCCTCTCTTTTTTTACGCTCCGAGACTGTTTCTATCGCATTTAGTGAAGCGTAATCTGCACAGACAGCTGTTTAAATTACACAAATATCCTGCTGTATATGTGTTTTGTTTATTAACGGTATCTACATCGGTTGATCAAGGCTTCCAGTCTGTCTGTGAGCTCGCGTGTTTCATTACAGGCAGATTCCCCTCACGTGCTACAGTGGGCCGGACTGGGAAATAAAATCAATAAATCAATAAATACAAACACTGTTGATTTCTTCCCATGGAGCCAACATGAAAACTGTTTTGGTTCAGTAAATTTCTGCTGTCAGACAGCTTGGGGAAGGCAGGTTAGCCGGCCGCTGGTCAGGAGCTACTGCTGACAGACGGCCAGTTCTGTGGACAAAGACGCTGAATGCAGGTTGGAGTCGGTGTGGATTGAACAGATAGAACGTGCTGCTCACGTCTCGCTTCCTATGTGGATTCCAAGTTAGACCAACAGGACATCTTCTCAAAAAAATAATGTTTGGAGACCTTGGCTGATGGTACCAGAGCACTATCAGGTTTTAGAGATGATGACAAACTTAATGTATTTTCTTTTTACTCTCAAAAATCTGTATCTATGATTGGAATATCTAAACCCTACAAAGCAACCACAACCGTCACAGGACAGTCGGCCAGTTTTGGGTTTTAGACTTGTTTACTGTCTGTCTGTGTCAGTCTGTCAGTCTGTCTGTCTGTCTGATCGTCAGTCTCTTAATCTGTCTCTCTGTCTGTCTTGTCTCTCTCTCTCTTTTGTTTATCTTGTCAATATTTGTGTTTTTCTGTCTGTCTGTCTGTCCCTGCCCTGTTGGTTTGTTTACCTGTCTGCTGTCATTTCTTCTGCCTGTCTGATTGCCAACCTGCCTGTCTCTCTGCCTCCACAATCACCAGAATACTGACAATGTCGCTAACACCCACATCTATCTGTCTGTCTGTCTATCTACATGTCTATATGTGAATGAGCACTGCTGCTGCCAGGTAAAACCTCACACTAAAAACAACTAGACTTTGTTGAGCCTCATTAACATGTTAGTTGTTGTTTATTTAATTGATAAACTAATATTACTAATATTTATAGAAACAAAGGAGTATGACACCCCGAACAATAACAAAATACACTATACAAATGACTGTACACCCTAGCAACCCATGCAGCATGCCCTAAAAACCACCCATAATCACCATAGTAACCACATCATAAACTGTAACAAGCACCTATCACCATCCTAGCAACCATTCCACCCTAGCAATCACCTAGTAATGTCCCAGCAGCTGACTGGAACATCAACAAAAGCATCTAGCTCCATCTAACTCTGAGCCCAATAACAACTATGTAGTAACCACTTAGCAACCACCCAGGCATCCATAGTCACCACCTAGCAACCAGTTGGACTCACCTTATCAATCAGGCCCCAAACATCCACCTAGTAACCACCTGGCCATTCTTTGGTAACCAACCAAAACAGCAATACCACCAATGCTACGGTGGCAACAACAACTTTGCAACCACCTAGTAATGCACCATGGGCTATTTACCAACGCCTAGGTCTTTCTCAGGATATGTATAGTTATTGATTTTTCGGTTTATTATTGAGTTTGATCAAATGGGTTACATTTGGCAGAAGGAAACATTGTAGGTTTAATGTATTTGTACACTATTCTGTTAATTTGTATTCAGCATCAAAATGTTTGTTGGTTTGATATAGGTGTTGAATATTGAATTGGTTTTACTGGACACAGAATAACTGCCTCTAAAAGCTAAAAAAAAACATGATAAAAATACAGAAACCTGTTAGTTTGCAGGATTTTATTTTTACCTGACAGCAGCAGTTGAAAGTCATGTTATTTCCTTTTCTTTGTTTCAGACTTTGTCCATGTTTTTATCAGATGTTCTGAAAGAGAACATCGTTCTCATTCTTTCAGCTTCACATTAGCATTTTACAGCCAACCCAGAGTCAGAAAAAGGAAATTACTACAAAGATGAGATTAGTACATGCTGAATGTAATAATATGTATGTTCTTTTATGTTATAAAATGTTCAATTTCTGGAAAGCGTGTGTGTGAAGGCCCAAAGTATATCAATCTGTTACACAGAGAGCAAAACAGAGCCTAGTAAATTGGCTTGACTTTCTGCTTTCATGGCAAAATGGTTTTAGGTTTGTGCAGAGCAAATTAATAATTGAGAATTGCTGATATCTCTACAGTTGGTGAATTTTGAAAGCAGAACAGCCATGAAAGTTATTCACCTTTGTTGTCTGTCTTGTTGTTTACTTGATTCTGTGCGTGGAATTGCAAATTCAGAAAACATAAAATCATTCACCATTTTTGAAAAAAGAACAAGAAGGGTGTCCCTTTCTGTGATCAGTTGCCTAGCAACACTGTTGAGTAAAACCATTTGAGTGCTGGATATATTGTATAATCACCTTTGCACAAAATATTAGTTTCATTTGAAAGCAACATCAATTTGACACAGTTTTACTGTTGTTGATTGTACTCTTTTATAATATACCTGATGTTAAGAAACCATGAAGAATAAGGGAAAAATTTTGGCATCATCTGTGTTATAAACATGGAGTTTATACTCTGACTCTGGGTTGACTGGTTCTCAATACTAACAACTGACAATATCAAGTCAGCTGCTTCATTTCATTGTGTCCTCTGATTAAACTCCATTAACCAGCATCTGCTTTCCTCTCACTGTTGCTAAGACTTTTGATGACTGTGTTTCTGTTCTGACTGGATCATTTGGAGAGTATTGTTCCAAAATGACATTACAATGTCCATCTTCTCAAGGTGTCTGATTGATTGATTTCAGTTTCTGAATGTCAAAATAGTGACTTTTTAGAATGAGTGTTATACAATTTCGACTTCTAGGCCAGGCGAGATAAGCCAGAAGCAGGCCAAATGTAAATACTGCAAATTTATTGGCCATTGATTAATAACAAATGGCTTTGTAGCATTTCTATTATCTGGCTGTGGCTGGATTGGGATAATATTTCTATAATTTGGTTGTTGATAGCTGAGGAATAGTGCAGTATTATGGACAAACACCTTTCTGACCAAAGTTTAATGGCAACTTTGATTACATAAAGAAGTACAATGCCATTTAATTTATAAAATAACACAAATCTCTATGTCATAACATTTTGTTCTTGATTTTCTTGTATGTAATGTAGCTGAATTTTCACATGAAATTTATTATTTATTTTTGCACAGTTCAACTGGACCATTTTATGTTTTACATTGAATTGTTTAAATTAATATTTCTTTATTGTACATTTTTTATAAGCACAATGCACTTTAGAACAAAACTCTTCTGTTGCTGTTGCTATCATTACATTAATTTTTGTTATTGCACCTTAAAACTGAACTCGTTAACACAAAACTGATCATTTCATTGATTCATCCATAGAAACTTCACTGCAGCTTTCCGCCACTCTTTAGCTTTGATCATCACTGTTATGTAAAGGGGAACAACATGCAACTTAGATGGCATGAAATTGAAAGTGTAAAAGATGTTTTGCCACCTGCTTCCCCTCATTAGTTTGAACCTGAACCTGATATTTTATATTCCACGTGCTATTCATGTCCAAACATTTGACTGTTGTTCCTGCTTTATTTATCAGGTAATGAATGGAAATGAAGTTAAGGGGATACATTTGCAGTTTTTCAACCCAGAGGATGTAAAAATGTTGTTTTCCTTCATTTGAATTTTTGCATTGTGGTTTCTCCTAGACAGTTTTGGTTTTGGTTCTGCTGCAGTTGATCACTGGGCTCCTCACAAACCAGAGAAGCAATTGTTCCATCAATATGTGCTTCCCTTTACTGCCAAGAGGAGAGGGAGTTCAAGTCAAATGGGATGGATGGTAGAGATGGTAGAGATTACATTGTGAACGACTTGCAAGCGCTCATCAGACAAGTCAGGATGGTTGTGTGATTACACAGTTGGTTGAGTGATGAAAAAAATACGGGGCACTGACAGCATAACTATATATCCATTAAAGTTGGTTTTAATTGCCACGAATTAAGTTGGCATTACTGTTGTAAACAAGTCAGAATCTCATAATTACGATAACTCTGATATGACGTAACGCAGCAGAAGCCTTTCTCCCCAGCAAAACCCTCCAGCAACTCCTAGAAGTGCTCCTAGGCCTGTTGGGAAATGCAGTCTCCAGTATGTCCAGGCTTTACACCTGGATGTCCTCCCAGTCTGTCATGCTTGCTTCAAGCATCCTGGACCCCTCAACTGGCTCCTCTGAGTGTGAGGCATTGGTTAATTTTTCACTTTATCACATAGAGTGACAACAGCCAGCATCTTGACACACTTCATCCTTGCCGATTGTATCCACAATCTCATTCCCCATTATCATTCCCCACTATCTAGTCAAAGGTCCTCAGGCCAGGGCACTTTAGGCCAAAGGTTGAACAATGATTGAGACAAACCCCTGTGGAGCAGTATGATTCCAAAACTATATCTGCCTGGTACCTCTTAACTTCATGGAGTAGGTTCTGCTCCTTCACCCTGAGAGAGGTGATGATCCAAGATCCAGTCATCACTGCCAAGGTGCAAAATGTCCAAATCTTTCTCGAACCTACTCCTTGGGCATTGCCCTTCACGTTGTTGGTGGTGAGACCATCGAGTAATGGGTCCAATATGCTTTTTCAGGCTGTTTCCTGACTACAATCAGCAGCTTGACCACTAGGTACTCACCTGTGAGCACCACCCCAAACTTGTTCCAGGAACTGACCCTGGTATCACTGCTCTGAGATCTTTTTCAGTTAGAGATTCTCCAAGGAATCAGCCATCAATAGCAAATGGTTATACAGTTAGATTTGGTGGAAAAGGCTCTGCTCTTTTCAAAGAATCTATGAAGCAACAAGGATTCCTCTGGAAGCTTAACATATTAGGAGGAGAGTCACCTTTGCTTACAAACCTGGATTTTCTTGGGTCTTTCTTTTGGTTACATGTAGAGTGGAAGCAAGAATTGAAGCATGGTTTGTTACCCTGCTCTTGTCTGTAAGATTTGTGCTTTTGAAAATTAGATCTTTGAAAGGCTAAAATGTTATGGAATTCAACAGTGTTTAAACCCTGTGAAAAGGTGCAGCAGTGGTGCATTTCTCAAACTAAAGCATGTGTTTTGATATGCACAACTTTAAATGATGGGAAACAACATTTCAAGA
Source organism: Thunnus thynnus (assembly GCF_963924715.1). Lineage (NCBI taxonomy): Eukaryota > Metazoa > Chordata > Actinopteri > Scombriformes > Scombridae > Thunnus > Thunnus thynnus. The sequence goes on from NC_089529.1 coordinate 23,114,000, forward strand.
AAGTCTGGGTTGAAGAGCAGTGAACTTGTCCTTTAATGAACCATTCATTTTATGATTACACCAATAATAACATCCCTATCATAAGTAGATTCATGCTATGATGTTGCTATATTCACTAAGGCAGTCCTCTGCTCATTAACACCTAGTTCCCTTCTATCCCTTATTGTTGCTATCATCCCCGTAGAAACCCTGTTAACTTGGCAGTGTTAAAACTGAACGAGCAGGGCCTGTTGGACAAATTGAAAAACAGATGGTGGTATGACAAGGGAGAGTGCGGCACCGGGGGAGGGGACTCCAAGGTCAGATCACCGTAACCCCAACGGGTAACGACAGGCAATGGCACACCGGGGTAACTGGCAACAACCCATAACTTAAATACCAAGCGTAAAACACTCTGGAAGGCAGCTCTGAAACTATACTAGAATCTACTGTTTGGGTGTCTTTCACTATTGTAGTAACACTGGTTTCACCTCTGGAATAGGAGGTGATATAAAATTATTCACTCTATGTCCTTGTTGATCCAGGGGGTATTTTACGAAAACACGTAAAAGTCTATTTCATGACAACAAATGACTCATTATTAGCTCTAGTACAGAGCTCACTCAGTTTTACTGGAGGCAGAAGGCTAATTTTTTTAAATATATTTTTTGGGGCCTTATTATAGGGACACTGTAGATATGACAGGAAATGAAGGGAGAGAGAGATGGGGGGGGGGCAACATGCAGAAAAGGTCCACTGCCGGATTCGAACTGCAGACTTTGCAGTTATGTGGCATACATCTTAACTAGTAGGCTACCGGAGCATGCTGAAAGCACGCTAATTTAATCCAGATTTCACAATTATTACATGCAACCAAACTTTATCTAAAAGCAGCATGAGATAGATAAAAAGAGAGAAAGATGGAGCTTATATCTGAAACACGATTTATCATGTATTCTTCTTGATTATGGATTAAAATCTATGATGTATTATTTATCATGTAGACTTGTTTCGAACATATCTGAAGACAGAAAACTGATGTAAAAACACTGGTGGTTTGTGAAAAGGCTAATTTATTTAGGTTTTCCTTACCAGTAAGTAGTGTATCTGTCTCACCAGCGTTATTTCAGTTGATGCAGAAGCTTCGGTAGAGGTCGTTATGAGCAGTTAACGTTTTTCAAGATGATCCACAAAATGTGTCGATTAAGGTTCAAGGTTCAATTTCCACGAAAACAGGTATATGTACAGCACAGGATAACCCAAGATTATTCATGAAGGCAATCATTGTAAACCAACTGAGGAAAATTAAGCCAAGATACCTGACAGTAAACCAGGATTATCCAGTTATCTTGCTTAGTAAAATACCCACTCTGGTCATTTTACCTCTGGAGTCAGTTACTTGTATTTTATGGACAGTGTTGACCCCAGTCCCCAAAAAGTTAAACCTCCCTCCACCACAGAATACAGCTTATATTTTTTCTATTTTTTGGATAGCAGACTCTATCTTTGTGAAGCAGTTTTGCTCAATAAACCCAAAGATCCCGGAGTGTTTTCAGCTCTTGCCGGTTACCCAAAGTGATATAGTAATACACATCTCGCACGTAGGGAGTCAGGCCAAACCAAGCTAGATGGAGTATTAATGCATATCACTTTGACTCTGACAATTTTCAAAACAGTTTTATGTGTGATTGTGCCTGTTTTCTGTTTGTTTTTGTTTTCCTTTCTGTTGTTGAGGTGTTCTCTGTAGCGCTAATGCCAGTTTTTCTAAAAATCGTTGCTGCCACTGCTGCTGATGCTGCTACAGCCACCGCAGCCCTGTTGCTGTGCAGCTGAACAATAACATAAGATAACATGGAGGTGCATAATGTTATTTATGTTATTTCCAACCCCCTCCCCCTCCCTTCCTCCTATGGTTCTTTGAAGAATCCCAGTAAACCTAGCAGTACTGAAGCTCAATGAACAAGCCGTCTTAGACAAGTTGAAAAACAAGTGGTGGTATGACAAAGGGGAGTGTGGACACAAGGACTCCGGCAGAAAGGTCAGTTCTTGAGGTCGCTTGGCCTGGTCCCAAGGTCATGTGTTGGTTTACCCCACCCCCACTTCCTCATTAACCCCACACCACAAAACCCCAAACATCAGCAGGTACACTCTGAAAATAAAAAGTTTTTTGCAGATATCAGTTTTCTGTATAGTAAGTAACGTGGTAGAAAACTTCTATAATGGGCACTTCATTTGGTGCCAAGTTTTTTTCTTTGTTGCTTTTAAAATGACGATATTACCCTGTAAACTTTGACTTTTCCCTTAGTCGGACAAGTAGTTACCCTGATGTAACTCTATGTGAGTATGGGCCTTTGTTGTGAACCCATTGCAAAGGGCATGACCCTGTTAGAGATCTTGTGATATATAAAACTACAACTTGTACACTTTGGCTTTTGTGCGGATTAAACAAACAAGATATAATGTGTTTCAATTTTAGAGGTGCTGGTTGGACCGAACCATGCTAGCTGTTTACCTCTGTTTCCAGTGCAGCTGGAGCTTCATATTTAGCATTATTATCAATCTTTTAATCAAACTCTCAGCAAGAAAACAAATGTATTTCCCAAAATGTCAAACTATTCTTTTAACTCCAAAACAAGATGTCAAATCTTGATATACAAGTTCAGATTTGTCACCCGCTGGTTCAAATATATCTGCTTCTGTTTACAGTCAGGAAATTATTTTTTGGTTTATTGAAAAACTTTTTGTTTTTAGAGTGTAACACTGCTGCTCAGCTGACCGTTCTGAAGAGCTGAAGGATGGATCAATAAAACATGAGCATATTTAAATATTTTGCTGGCATGTGAAAACCTCATGACTCCAACATTTACTTAATACTTCAACTGAGAGGCTGTGCTGAGTATATTATGTGAACTTCCCACAAAAGTTCTGCGTATGGTCAGACACATTTATGCAAATTGATGGGGAAATGAGCCGGGCTTTAGCTGATTCTGACAAAGCAGACTTTTTAGAGATAATGGGTTTTCATGTGTCCAGATCAGATTTCTTCAGAGGATTTTTTCTGCTCAGCCTTCCCTCTGTTCTCCAGAATATCTGTGGTCAGCACAGTTCACAGGAAGCAGCCACAGACAGGCAGACGAGTCACTCTGCTGAAAAATGTGACTTTTTACATCACTTTTAATCGCACATCCTAACTGCCTTCGGCTGCCACATTTACATTTTTATTTTTAGTCTCTCTGGGTGGTTGTACGGTGTCCTGGAGTTTTTTTTTTTTAAAAGACACAATTTCAGGCAAATTTTTAAAGAGAGGAAGATCTGCTCTGCATCAATATGCAAAGTCTGGCTCGGAGGAGAAGCTCCAGATTAAAAGCCAGATTCTTTTACATAAACCCTAGATGTAAAAAGTCAGATTTTCAAAACTGCAAATATATTCTCCTCTCTCTCTCTCTCTCTCTCTCTCTTTTGCTGTCTCACTCCCTTTCTCTCTCTTTCTGTTTATGGCTGCTAACCAACACTTAAAGAAATTGAAGCTACTTTATCCCCTTCCTCCCCTCCCACACACACACACACACACACACACACACACACACAAACGTGATGATGTTTTTGTCTCCAATCTGTCATGTACCTCCTGTTTCCTCTGAATTCGCTGAGTAACAAACCGTGACTAACAAATGGGAGGAAACGTTCATCAGTCTGTCGTCAGTGTGGCAGTGAGGAGAAAACACAGTCTTAATATCAAACTGCAGTAATTCAGTTTAGTTTATTTTAGTGTGGTCGGGTCATGTCCACACTAATGCAAATAAACCTTTAAAATGCATCTTTGTCTTTTTAATTTCTTCCATTCACACTAAACTGCCACCAAAAAACTCATTTTTTATTATCGAGAACGTTCACACAAGACGCCAGATCACAAGGAGAAGTCAGGTTACATCAAAAACTGGATGGAACATCTATTGTGCAAACATTGTAGAAACATGTTAACTGTAAAATCTTCATCTACATGCAGCACATCAATAATCAGATTAACTTAATTTGAAGGTTTTGCTGACAATTTCAATTGATTGCTCTTCAAAATACTGTTTGAAATGCTGGTGTAATCATGACATTGGTGGAGAGCTGTGTAAAGCATCATTGCCGATTTTATTGTATTGGTTTAATATTTTGGTACACTGATTGAATCCTTATTACCTCGCCTGCAATCAAAAAATGCTCTGCAAAGTTCATTATTGTTAATTTTTTCCAAAATCCTGATGCAAGGAGGTGAGCAGGTCTTAGTGACTTAGTCCTCTGGACTTCCTCTAACTTCTCTCAGACTTTGGAGCTACTTCTGGTGCTTAAATGCTTTGTGAAATACTCTGACACACTCCTCAGTCATATTAAAAAATGGAAAATTAACAAGAAAAATACAAATGTATAAATAAGAGAGATGTATTAATACAAACATCTCTTAAATGTACAGAGCCCTCACCTACACCAAGACTAGTATCAGCAGGCCATCAACCTTTAGATCTAGTAATAAAAATAGAACTTTACCTTAATTTACATTTTACAGTGTATTTAAAGTGTTTAGTATCATTTCACAGAAGCTGATTGGCTGAGGTTAACATGACAGTTTGGAGAGGAAAGCACACTGATAGATTTTCCCGAACTTCACATCACTTCCTGTTGAAGCGAGTCCTCGCACACTACGAGTGCTGTTTGCTCGTGTTGGTTTTTTTTTGTTTATTTTGTTTTTTGACAGGCTGCATGCTATTGGATGAGACACAAAGTCACGCCCACTAAAACCAAGTGATGCATGTGACAGAAGAGCACACAACCAGTGATGTCATGAGAAACAAGAGCTTACCAACCAATCAAAATCCCCCTTTATTAAAATTATTTTCTCTTTTAGCATTTTTTTCTTTTGGTACAAGTTGAGTTGACAGTTAATGTGAACTTTGGAGATTAAGATTTTTTTTATAAAGCAAATAAATTAACATTAACAACTCTTTTAATAAAGAGACGTTTTTTCTTTGTTTTCCTTCCTTCTGTTTGCATTTCTGTGCATGAAGTTGCATGTGACTGATGTATAAATATGAATCCACAAAGGCTGTGATTTGAGGTGATGGAGAAGGTAATTTCACCTTCAGTAGGAGATGAAAATTAAAGGGGTACTTCACTGATTTTGTACTGCACTTCCATAAAGTTGGGGGACTCACAAGAGACAAAAAATGAAAAAAAATAACAATAAAATAAATGAAAGAAACTGATGCAGCTGGACTTTTGGTTCAGCTCCAAAAATAATGGATACTACATTTCCCATAATGCAACTGGATAGCATCTTTAATAGTTAATTAACACTTCTGGAGCTGCTGAGTGTTTTCCCCATTCTCTACTCCCATTTCAAACTTTTTCTTTAACTGATGTCCTTAATATTTCTGAACAGAGAAACTCAGGACTCTTCTGGAAGATGTAACGTTCCTGTTCATGTTCTGGCCACCAGTTTTAATTATTTCAATTTACTATAGTAGAAATCAGGCTTTAACCCTCATTTTGGCAAACAGCTTTAAATACTACAATTCCCATGAGCCTCTGCTGCCATTTCTATGGAGACAAAGCCAGTCAGAACTGCAAATCAAATTTAACATCAGAATAGTTACTGAATTCACCCAGAATTCAATTGCAAATTAATTTAAGTTGTATTTTGTATGACTAGTTTTCTCAATATAAATAATTAATGATTAATAAATAATCTTTAGCTTCCACACGCCGTTAGTGGCAAATAAAACAGAAATTTAGTAACAACAATAACAATAAAGTTAATTTGAATAGTAGTTTTCAAAACCAAAGTTACAACAAACAATAAAAAAAAAAAAAAATGGAATAAAATTAGAAGTCAGAAACCAAAGTTTTTATGTCCACAGGCTCATAACTTTTGACCTTTTTATCAAATAGACATTTTCTAACACTGTTGTTCATCTCTTCTTCTGATTATTTAACCAGGAGAATTTAATGTTGATCCAAACTGTAGTAGAGAGAGAACTGTTGTTACTTCTGATGTAGCTCCTCAAACTTAGCAACTCTGTAACACAATTGTTTTGACATGGGCGATAAAACTCCTCATGACGAATAAACTGATCTTGGTAAATCAGTGGAGTGTCCCTTTAAATGATCATGTAAAAGATAATTGACTGTAAAAAATGTTTTTAATTTAAAGTTGTTTGCTAAATATTTATTTCACAGTCACTCAGAAAGTTGCCCTGTATCACGGCCTTTAAAAGTTGAAAAATGTCATCTTAGTCAGAAAGATGGTTATTGAAACTAGAGTTGTAACTGTGGTGATGTCATGACTATCTGCACTACGATTGGTTGTCCCTAACCTCCCTTCTCTGCGCTGACAGGACAAGACGAGCGCGCTCAGTCTGAGCAATGTGGCGGGAGTGTTTTATATTCTGATTGGTGGGCTGGGACTGGCCATGCTCGTGGCTCTAGTCGAGTTCTGCTACAAATCCCGGATCGAGTCCAGAAGGATGAAGGTGAGTCCAGTTTGATCTGAGTCTATGCAGTGGTGGAAAGTAACTAAATACATTTACTCAAGTACTGTACTTAAGTACAGTTTTGAGGTACTTGTACTTTACTTGAGTATTTCCATGTGATGCTACTTTATACTTCCACTCCACTACATTTCAGAGGGAAATATTGTACTTTCTACTCCACTACATTTATTTGACAGCTTTAGTTACTTTTCAGATGAAGATTTGAAGATTTGATACAATGGATAATATAACAAGCTTTTAAAATACAACACATGGTTAAAGATGAAACCAGTGGTTTCCATCCTTTTTGGCTTTTGACGTCTTACAAAAAGCAGTGTGTAGTCGGGGTCACATTTCAGATGTCTATGAGTTGTTAACAGCTCCACCAAATAGTGATTTTTCCCTCTAAACTTGTCACATGGTTTCATTTCAATAAATGTTCAAATGATCCAATATTTCACCAAAAATCAAAGATTAGAGAAAAAGTCCAAAAACTGAAAACAGATTTGTGTATCAGAACTTTGTTTTTTCTTCTTTCCTCTCCCATTAATCATCTCACGACCCCTCAGATTTATGTGCTGACCCTTTGGAGGGGCCCGACCCCTAGGTTGGGAACCACTGGACTAAACTAGCTAACTGTATATAAAGTAGTTGAAACTAGCTCCACCTCCAGCAGCTACAACAGTAAAATGCTGCTCTAACACTGATGCTTCAGTATTAATAATCTAATGATGTCATATATAATAATATATCAGTCAGAGGGACCAAACCACTACTTTTACTGCAATACTTTAACTACATCAAGCTCATAATACTTATGTACTTTTACCGTTGTAGGATTTTTCAAGCAGGACTTTTACTTGTAATGGAGTATTTTTACAGTGCTGTATATTGGTACTTTTACTTAAGTAAAGGATCTGAGTACTTCTTCCACCACTGCATCTGTGTGAAATATTACTGTAGTAATGCACATGAATGAATGAAAATGTATTTGATAAGGGACGCAATGGTATCAAATTTTCATGCTCTGGCCAAAAGTATCTTTGTTAGTGGTATTAGAATACTGCATCAAACTTTTCTGAAATACTACTGTTAGAGTTTAAATATCATAAATACTTCACACCATGTTCACTTTGGATTCATCAAACCTAACAAACACTGAACAATGAACCATGTGATGCATCTCTGTTGGACTCTGCTAAAGCATTAATATAAAATTAAGGCTACAACTAACAGTTTTTCTCATTATCGATTAATTATACAGTAGAGTCTATGAATTTTCAGGAAACAGTAAAAAATGCTGTTATAATTTCCTGCAATTTAGGGAGATGTATTCAAAATGTCTTGTTTTGTGTGACCAACAGTCCAAAACATGAAGATATTCAGTTTACTGTCATATATGAGAAAGAAAAGCAGCAAATATTCACTTTTGAGAAGCCATAACCCGTTAATTTGGGAAATTTTTGCTTGAAAAATGAGTGAAATGATTAATCAATTATCAAAATATTTACAGAGTAATTTTCTGTCTACACTTAATAACATCATAAACACAAACAGGTTGGTTGTTAAAAGTTTATTACGGCTAACAGGTAATTAATTTAAATGAATCATAATGTCTGTCACTTTAATTTTAATCTGCTCATATTTTAATAAACTTATTCTGAGTTTTGATGTTTCAAATCATTTTTAGTTATACTAGCAGCTCAACTCTATGGATGTCAGTGTTTGTCGACTTGTCTACTGCTTTAGTCCAGGCTGACGTATCTCAACTATTAGATGGATTGTTATGAAATTTTGTGTAGACGTTCAAGGTCCCCAGAGGATGAATACTACTGACTTTGGTGATCCTCTGACTTTTCAGCTATTGTACATATCAGGGTTTAGTTTGTGGAGGTGGTGAGCAGCTCTGATTAATTACTGCGACAAAGGTACGATGTGATCAATCAATCCTCTGCTGAGAAAGAAACCTGGCTTATCTAGTCTCATTAATTTACTTACTAAATGACAGTTTAAATAATGGCCTCACTCAATAAATGTGTGGCTGATGTACAATAGCGGCTCTGCTCATTGTCCTCAAAGCTCAACATTATGTTTCATACAAGAGTAATATTTTTTCTGAAGTTAATAGAGGAGCTCTTTATTTCAGTTTACATCTCCACTCTAATACCTCTAAAAAGAGGATTTAGTGTTAACTCACATTTTAAAGGAAAAGTTCAACATTTTGGGAAAATTCAATTATTCCTTTTCTTGGCAAGATTTAGATGTGAAGATTGAAGTGACAGCCAGCAGCTGGTTAGCCTAGCTTAGCATAAAGACTGGAAACTGAGGGAAACAGTTAGTCTGTGCCTGTCCAACGGTAACAAAATTCACGTACCAGTACTTCTAAAGCTCACTGATCAACATATTTTTTCATTTGCTAGATCCACACAAAAACCAAAGTGTAAAAATGACAATTCACAGTTCAATGAAGGGGTTATGTAGTGGACTATATCTTGTGTAAGAGCTGTTGCCTGGCAACCGATGAGGAATCCAGGAAGATGCTGTAAAACTGCCCCCCGTAAAACTGGAAATTGTCATTTTTACGCTTCAGTTTTTGTAGATTAAACAAACAAGATACAGTCAGCGAGCTCACAAGATACAGTCAGCGAGCTCAGAGGTGCTGGCAGGAGGACTGTGTTTCCTTTGGGCAGAGTCAGACTAGCTGTTTCCCCTCGTTTCCAGTCTTTATGCTAAACTGGACTAACTGGCAGCTGGCTGTAGCTCTTTAGAGAGAGCTGTAGAGAGGGCTATTAATCTTTTACTCTAACTCTTGGCAAGAAAGTGAATACGTGTATTTCCCAAAATGTTGATCTATTCCTTTAAATTCTCAATAAATTAAGAAAAATTCAACCATATAATAAGAGTTTCTATTGCGACCTAAACCTGCCTTCATGACAGTTTATTTTCTGCTCACATGCCAAATATTTCTGGTTGACTGGAGAACTAACTGTACATCATTTCATATCATTCATAATCACGTGCATCAGGACTTTTGTCTTTTAAGTAGCTCTGTGTTTAAAGCAGTTCTTTATCGAGCAGACTAACAGCAGCCACAGGGCAGCAGCCACTTTTACTGTCATTTGAAAGTGCATCAGCCAAACTCTGCTTCTCTGACACTCTGCTCTCCAGCTCCTCTTTATCGCCGGCGTCTGTGTGTGATGAAACTGCAGTCGCCTCATTACAGACTGTGCCGGTTTATAGCAAGACTTTGATGGGCTTCTCAAAAGGAACAAACAAGTCATTAGAGCCATTTTCTCCATCAGTCTGTTACTCTCATCTCTGCTGGACTTTTGTTATTCTCCTCACATGAGCACAAAGCGAAGACTTGAAAACCTCGCTGAAGGCGGCGGTGGCACAACATGTGTGGAGGATTTCATCAGTCGGAGCAGATGGAGGGACAAGCAGAGCTGAGTTACACTGCGGTTACCTGCTGTCGAGGTAGATGTTTTCACCCGGAGGAGCAGCGCAGCACACATGGGACGAATAATCAATACACCACGATACATTCTCTTCTGATACATTATAGATACTCCGCCATGCATACTGCAACATGTTCTCTTGTAACACTGAAGCAGAGGAGAATCTTTGCTTTGCTGCAGACATTTTAACCCTTTGCACCCGATACAAATCGTATCAATAAGCAAACTCAGATAACTCAGTCAAATCTGAACGCACAGATATGATTCACATCTTGTGATCTTAAAGGATAATGCTGGTGATTTTCTATATTTTTCTAACTGTCAGCAATCTAATAACAAACTCATCCCTACTAACAAGTATCCAAAGCCTGATATATCTTATTCCTCTGAGCTGTAGACCACCGCTGTTGTCCAAAAACGATTAAAAACACATCAATGAGCCACACTGCTGCGCTATTTTACAAAATGACATGCAATGGGTTAATTTCTTCCTGTAAAGCACACTAAATGATGATCCCTTTGTTTTCCACTATGACATACAGTACAATACTGTCATGTCATGTGATTCCTCTTGTACTTGTGTCGTATGACAAATAACAGGTGGTTAAATTTAGTTTCAGGTGCTTCTGGGAATAAAAAGAAAACATTAACAGAATGTTGTTCAGATTAAAAAAAAATATTGCAGAGAGAAAAGTTTATATTTTCATCAGGCACATGTTGCCTCTTATGAGAGATATTTGTCATTCAGGACAGTACATCACAAATCTGCTGTCCGATGTTTTAACAGGTGACTGTTTAGCCTGCAGGCAGCAGCAGCATTAATAGACTTTGTGCAGAGATAGATGCTGTCGTATTGTGTTTTGACAACATGTCGACCTGCCATGACAAAATAAACCCTCAATTAAAGTGAGAGAGATGGACGAGAGACAAAAGAAAGACATAAAGAGAGAGAGAGAGAGAGATGCCGTCCCTGTGTTTACAGTGTTTGCAGGTTGAATGAGGTGGATTGTAAGCTGTTGACTTCCTGCTGATGAGGTGAAAGCAGGAGGGAGTTGGCTTTTGACTTTGTTGTTGCGTTGTGGGAGTGCTTACTCCGAGGTGCTCCAATAAGTGAATCAACCTGGGATTTATTTGTAACATCTGCCTGACGACTGTTGATGTCAGCCGGCAAACAGCGAGGGAGAGTCAGAGCCTCAGAGGCCCGATAAAGGATATTAACTGTGGATCCACATCATTAGTTTCACTGAAAGCACAAACAGAGTTACTGTGCTCCACAAAAACAACTTTTACTGTTATTACTATTGCTGATAACTATAAACACACATACACACACACAGATGAAGGGATGTGTGTGTAGATTACTTTGGCTTCTTATAAACACAACGGTCATATTTTAATGACCTAAACCAAGAGGTTTTAGTTCCTAAAAGTGAAGGATAAGGCAGGTGTTTTATATATTCAGCCACTCAGCCACAGTGGTGTGGCTTTATGGATGGCAGTTGTTGTGAAGCAAGATATTCAGAAGTAAAAGTGCAATATATTTTTCACTTAGACAACTTTACATGACTCACTGTCGAACATCTTCTTTGGCTTGGATCAACATAAAACTCTCCTGATTGAATCATCAGGACAAAAGATGAACAACTGTGTTAGAAAATATATGTTTCTTTGACAAGAAGGAGAAGCTAACTACAGCTTCCAAGGTGCATTTCAGCAAGAAACATCCAATCACAGAGCTTAAAACTCTGTCACGTTCTGTCACGAACGGCAGAAGATCACGGAGTTGAGAAAACTGATTTTACAGTCTGCAGATTTTAAGTGAATTCAGTAACGTGTTTTGTTTACAACTTCAACAACGAGGTGTCTTGACTTAATTACTGCTCTGACTGGCTTCTTCTCCATAGCAGCAGCTGAGGCTCATGGGTATTGTAGTATTTTCATCCGTCTCCCAAAATGAAAGAGAAAAACCTGATTTCTCAACAATGGGATAGTTTAAATAATTGAAATTGGTGGTGATAATATAAACCTACAGGATTGTTACATTATCCAGGAGAGTCCTGTGTTTCTGCCTTGAGATCGTTTGAAATGAGAGTATACAGCAGCTCCTCCCACTTCGCATCTCTATTGGATGGACTGTCGTGCCTCACAGAGCTACTAGCATGACTGAAAACTCTTTTAGTCTTGTTCAAATGTCAATTTTCGATTCTTTTAGGTTTCAACAGGAAATCCATCAAGATGCTCTGAAGAGACAGAAAAGTGCAGAGAAGCTAAATTTGAGGAAGATGAGAGGTTTATTTTTGACTGAGACAGCTTGAAACAGATTTTCCTGCTAAATAAAGATCAACAAGGAATGTAGGAGTCAGGTGAGATGGATTTTTACACCTGACTCCTACAAACATCCCTTAAATCCTCAAAACTCCCTCCCAGGATCGACCAAACTTCTATGTATGTTAATCGATGTGAGTTTACATTGTTAAACAGGCTCCTTCTCTTCTCTGTTTTGCAGGAGCTAATCGACGCCGCCATGATGAGCAGCAGCCTAGGTGGGATGGCGGGCGGAGGTGGCGGGGCAGTGGCAGGTGGTTTAGGAGGTGGAGGAGCGTCGGGGCTCGGAGAGAATGGCCGCGTGGTGGCACATGACTTCCCGAAAGCCAGAGCTCAAGGTTTACCCTGCATGAGCAAAGCTGCCGGCCTGGGACTGTCCTCCACCGGCATGTGATCACAGCAGAGACTCCTGATTGGACGGAGCGCTCCTGTCTGTCTACCTGTCAGTCTGTCGTTAGGGAAGGAATGGAGAGAGGAAGGAGGTGAGGGGAAGACATGAGCCAGAGGAAAAGATGGAGGGGATTTGAAAGAAGAAAGAGGAAGGATGAACGGAGGGAAGAAGAGATGAAGGGAGGAGAGAATAAAGGAAAGGAGTGATGGAAGGTAAGAGAAGAATGGAGGAAGTTCAATTGAACAAAAAGGAAAAAGAGGGAAGAAGGAAAGATGAAAGGAGAGAAAAGGAAAAATCCGATGGGAAGGAGAGAGCAGAAGTGCGAGGGAACAAAAAGAAAGAACATGAGAGAAAAAGAGGCAAAAGAGAAAGAGAGAAAAGGAAACAACAGAAGACGTCAGGCAGGCAGAAGGTGGAGTGTTCATGTTCACTGTGACTGCACTGGATATAACAGATCTCTGATGAACAGAGTGCATCTGAACACATCTCAACACACCTGAGCTGAATCGACGACTTAACAAACTCTCAAACCTGTCATACTGAAGTTGTTTATTCAGTGTTTTTCTACTAAACTCTTCTTCTGCAATAATCGAGCCCGCGAGGAGAAAAAACAGAGGAGGGATTCATTTTTTAAACTTCTGAAAGACTTTCTTCATGCACCTGCTCTTCTTCCTCTTTTTCTTCTTTTCCTCACATTCTCCTCCTCCAGTTCAGCTTTGTCACGTTCACGCAAAACGCCACTTTCATACCAGAGACGGTTGAGAGGTCAGAGTTTGAGCATGTCAACCTTTTAAACCTTTTTACTATAGAACACAGATCAACACTTGGTGATGAAAAAGCTGAGGAGAAAGATGATAACAGCTGATCAGCCTCCACAACAACACATCAAGTATGAAGAGAGAGAGAGAGATGAGTCACATAACATGCTACATTTTCTGCACAAAATGCTTTTTTTTCTCCACTGAAAGTATATTTTTTGGCTCAGATTGTACGCTGATGTCATGTTGGCGTTAGAGGTTTTAATGGCTTCAAAATGTTGCAACTGATCTGAGACCAGAACCCAACGTGGGTATGTTATTTTTCTAAAAAGAGAAATCTGAATCTGAATAGACCAGAGGATAATTAGACCTGATCCTAAAAAGAATGTCAAGTAGAGCTGCAATTATTAGTCGATTCATTGATTATTTGATCAAAAGAAAATTAATTGGGAACTGTTTTGCTAATTGATTAATTGTTTTAGTCATTTTTTAAGCAAAAACATTAAACATTTGCTTCTCAAATTATTCCCAAATACCTGCCAAACTAATGACATTTCCATCAGCCTCAGCTGTATGTTATGTGTCGTGCTAATTAGCAGCTTGGTGAACGTACCTGCTAAACATCAAGGTGCTGTAGACTCTAAGGGCGTTTTTCAGACCTGTGCTTTTTAGTCCGGTTGAATGGGACTCTGGTTGGTTTCTGGTTCATTCATTGGTAGACTTTGTTTGTGCAGATCTGAACACAACAATCACACTTGGACCAAAACAACCGCACAGAGACCCTTTACAGGGAGTGTCACAAACCAATTCTGGAGCGATTTGTTTGTGGTGGGAACGTGATCCAACCTCCATCTGACCGACTACACGGCTGCAAGTTTGGGTCCGACCTGAACTGACAACCATTGTCTTCTTGATATTTGGGCAGACAGCAGCTTCTTCAGGACCTACTTTTTTCAGACCTCGATTCATTCTCCAGCTAGCAACTGTTAATTTCACTTATCAGCGTCGGGTTACGGGAGCTGTTGTAGTCAGTTAGATGGAGGTCGGATCACGTTACCTCCACAAACGGCTACAAAGTTCGTTTGTGACCAGATCAAGACCACCTCCGAGTACGATTGCTACGATTGAGTTCAGATCTGCACAAATTAATTGTATCGAGGAGGAAAACCAACCAGATTCCCATTCAACCGGACTAAAAAGTACAGGTCTGAAAACGCCCTTAGTCTTGTTAAAGTTGCAGTGTGTTGTGTTAAAAATAAACCACTAAATGTCGCTGTGATCACACGCGATTCAGTGACCTTCATTTCCTCTGTCTTCTCAGACAGCAGACGTCAACATGTTGAGGTCAGTTCAGTGACAAAGTTTAAGTATATTTAGAAAGTGTCAATCCTGACATCTACCCTTTACTGTTTTAGGTCCCTCAAACATGTTTTCTGCTCACAAAATGTCACTGGAGCTGCAGAAAAGACGTCATGTTGTTTATGTTGCTTGAACATGAGGTTTTTTTTTTTTTTGAGTGGAATTTACTGGTTAATGGAAATCTGCTCTGCCTTGTACTTTACAAAGCTCAACACTTTGAAACTCCACTGATCATGTTTAAAGTTTGGATCAAACAGCTGCTGCCGTTGTGTCAAAGTTCAGGTCGGTCACATATTTCTGCGTATTTTCTCCTCAGTGTTTTCTGGACTGAACACATGACGCAGCAGCACCACAGTAGAACTTTTTATACTCTTGAACTGAACAAATATCAGGAATAATATGTTCACATTTGTATGATATGAATGATACGTGCCGAGCTACACCTGTTTGTCTTTTGAATTGATTTATGAGTTTATAATTATTTTGATTTTGTTGATTCTGTTCAGATCAGTTAATCTATTTAATAAAAACTCTTAACATGATCTCCGCTTTTGTCCTTTCTTTAGTTTTGCAGACATTCGTGGTCCCTTAAAGATGAATCCTATCGTTCACTCTCAGTGAATTTTGCTCAGTTGTGATGAAAATGTATGTTTGAACTTTCCATTATTCTTTAATGACTTCTCGTCCGTTTTGTCTTCTAAGTTGAACAGTCCATTCTTAGAAACAACAGTTGACAAAACAAATCCCCGCTCAAGACCCGCTCACTGGCCTGTTCTGGAGCTTTTGGCTGAATCACAGTCTTCATCTTCAGCACCAGCTTTTAAGCTGACATGGATGAGAAGTCCTAAAAGTGTCACAGTTCACATCCTGTCTTCTACCATCTGTCATCTGTTTAAGTTGCAGAGTGGTGAAGGCAAGATAGCAGAAATTGGGTTTTAATTTTAATGGACCTGTACTTAAGCTCATACTGGTCGTTCTCTACCCAAACTTTAAAGCAGCTATAATTGATATTTTTTATAACTCCACAGTCTGAACTGTCAGTGTGTAATGTGTTGGTTGTGGCTCGTAGTGATGAATCTACAGAGAATTATCAGTGACTCTGCAGCTCCTCTCGGCTTTACGGAGCTTTATAGTGAGTTTCAGCTCATTGTTTATCTGTTCAGCTGCAACTTTACTGTTCTGGTTCACTTTCAGCGCTCTCATAGCATCGTTTTGGGTCGCAGCAGGCAGCTGTTTTCAGAGAAAAAGCTCTAAAAAGTCACTGTACACTACCTGCTCAGCACCAAACGGCAAACAGACACAGTTAGCTGTAGATTAGCTGGTGATAATAGTGGAGCATTTAGCAGCTAAAGAGCCAGATATTTCCCTCAGGAGTTGGTAGAGAGTAAAAACAGAGCTAAAAGAGAGTGAATATTGGACTTACATTCACCAGGTGGACAGAAACACGACTCCAAATGAATGATAATGTTGCTCCGTGACTGCTGGATGTGGAAATAAGCAACTGTTTGCTAACAAGTTCAACATATCAGCTTAAAATCTAATAATGTCAGTGTGGTGTTCACTACTTGTTTCTGATGAAAACTAGAGGATAAAAGCATTAGTTAATGCAGGTTTAACCATAGAAGCGCTAGATCAGATAATGTTTGTATGATTCATTTTTGTAATAGTTTTCGAGGCGCAGAAAATTGTTGTTGTGAGGACTTTTTGGTCCCGTGTCATGCTTCATGTCAACAGTCATTTCAGTATTTAAACAAGAGAACAATCTTTCTCAAACATTAACCAAGTGCTTTGAGTTCCCTCAACTTAACCATCAAATGTTAAAAAATAAATAAATAAATGAATGAAATATGGTGACAGTGAATGTTTTGCAGATTCAACATTTAGTCATTTGTGTTGTTTGTATGATCAATGTGTCTGCAGCATTAATTAGAATTAATAGTTCCTGATTGAAACACATGTTTAGCCAATTTTTGAAGTTCCTGTATGGCTGCTTGTGTTTATACAACATTTAAAGGTATAATATGTAATTATTCCACATTAAAATGTCTAAAAACAACTAGACCTATGTTATATATGCTGTTGAGTTGTGTATTTTCAAACCCAGAGAAATCTGTAATTTAATCAAAGTAACGGACCGTTTCATTTGGTTGCCTGTCAATGGCGTCATACCTCCTCTACCAAAGAATAAACACACACAAGATGCATACGGCGGCACTGTGTTTGTCCGCTACAATGGCGTCTACCAAAGAGTAACTTACACACATACAAGATAATACATCGGCGTTGTGGTTGTTCCACACAAACTGTTATAAATTGACTTTTATACAGTTTTAAGCCATTTTTATGATGATCTTTTAGCCGGAAGAAGGATTTTAGTCATTGGACGTCTGTATCTTAAGTTATCAGAGAAATAAACTGGGCAAACGTTAGCAGCAGCTCGGCTAACAGCCCCTCCAGGAAGTCCGGTGGTCGCCGAACATCGTCGGAGAAACATTGATTTTTTAGGTGAAACAGCTTTAATTAGTATTTTTAACGATTTTAATCTGCGTGTACATTTGTTTTTGGAGAGGAGGAGACCTCTGCGGATAATTCAGCTCCCAGGAGAAACCGACCGAATGTCGTGATCTAAAGTTATAGGAGAAATAAACCCAACAAGTGTTAGCAGCAGCTCGGCTAACAGCCCATACCGGATGTCCAGTGGTCGCCCATGATCCCTTGCTACTTCACACCATCATTACACTCCGTCTTTTGTTATTGTTTTGATTGAGACCCCTAGCGGCTGAAATTACATGTTGTGCGTTTAAGAACTTTGGCTTCTTTTGGTCAATGAAAAACAAGTTTATATTTCTAAAGTTGGATTTCCATTCCTGCAACTGTGGTGTTCATGACGTCTGTATATTTCCTTCATCTGTTGTTTTATAGAACATTATAAAATAATTGCTAATGATGCTCTGAAGCCACAGGGTGACACCAGATGGGGGGTTAAATCAGATTTTGTCTCCCATTTTCAGCTCAACATGAGGCGCTTTATCTCCAGTCTATTGATGGTAAAAAATCTCCTTTACAGACCAGTACAGCTGTCAGATGAAGGAGTGTCATTTAGACTCTCTCTGGTTTAATTATCTGACAGAAAATATAGTTTTTGGGTGCAGAAATGCAGTTTACAGAAATATCCACAGACAGATGTAACATGGTGATTGAGTCTCTGTAAAAGTTTCTCAGTAAAAGACGTCAAGCTCTGAAAGAAAAGTTGTGACTGTTGCTCAAACGTTGGTAAATATAAAAATACATTTAAGTTAGACAGCAGAAGGTTTTCTGATTAGTGACACCCCAAAATCTACTTTAGAGACAACTGGCAGGAAAATCTATGCTGAGTGGAGAAACAGAGAAATCTCTCTGGTATGCAAATGATAATTTCAGCTTAACCTGCCGTCACTTCAGCAGACATTACTGAAGGAAATCAGCCTGCGGGAAGGATGACACGATCAATACGCCTGAGTTTGAGAAATGTGAAACTTGTTCTCTGAAATGTGATGACAGACAGACTACTCCTCAGGAAACTAAAGTCCTTCAAGGTCAGTAGGAAGATTTCCTTGCCTTTTTTTTTTTTTTACACGTTCATTGTCTGGATTATTGTCAATGTTAGAAATTTATGTACAGTTCCTACAGCAGCATCATTAGCCTTATATACCCTTTGTATTTGACTTTTAGTGGTGCAAACAAACACCAAGAATGAATCCTTTTCTAAATAGTCTTTATTTGATAGTTTTAATCCTTTACAATAATTACTACTACACATCGACTACACACTGCTATTTACAGGATGTCAAAAGCCAAGAAGAGCAGTGGTGGCCTAAAGGTTAGAGAAGCGAGCTTGTGACTGGAAGGTCGTTGGTTCAATCCCCAGACCGGCAGGATAAATCTCAGTGGGGAAAGTGAAAAGCAGCTCTCAATCCCTCCCTTATTACCACCACTGAGGTGCCCTTGACTACCAGCTGACAGGTGTGAATGTGATCAGACTGGTCATGCAAAACGAGAAGTTTCCTCTCAGTGGAACTTCCATGAATAAATAAAGGTTAAAGAAAAAAAGTTGGTTCTTGTATTATCCATTGTGTCAACTCTTCATCTGAAAAGTAAGTAAAGCTGTCAAATAAATGTAGTGGAATAGAAAGTACAATATTTCCCTCTGAAATGTAGTGGAGTGGAAGTATAAAGTAGCATCAAATTGAAATACTCAAGTAAAGTACAAGTACCTCAAAATTGTACTTACGTACTGCGAAGTTCAATAAAATGAACATCTTTGTCTTCGCCTGTTTCCCCTCCAGTCTTCAGCTCAGTCCCTTATGGTTCTTTCACCTTTTCTTCTTTTTATTTCTTTGCTTTATCGATCTGTTTCTTGGTGCAACATCTTAATTTTCACCATCCATCTTTCCAATTTCCAACTTCTCCTTTGTGCACAAACACCTTTATCACCTTTGTGTTTATGGCACTTATTTTTTCCTCTTTCCTCTCTCTCTTCTTTCTCTGTCTTTTTGTCCTTGTTTCTCTCCATTAGCTTTCGCTCTTTTCCAAGCTCTCAGGACCTTTCATTGAACAGTTTGGTGTCCTGAGGGGGACATCATATCACGCAACACCTCATTACTCCCCCGGCTGTGAGGGAGGACGGAGACAGACGGGGTCGAAACAAAGCCGACAATTAGCCCCAGAAAAGGCCCTGATTAGGAGTTTGTGGTCCATTACCTTCCGCTGCTCACCCTCATAGAAACAGCGAGGAGGAGGAGGACCTGCTCCCCGAGGGGCCACCGAAAAAACACCAGACCATTCTTTACTGTGAGGAAATATAGAGAAGTTTGAAATGAAACAAGTGGAAATGAGCTGAAGGGTTTCTAGAACTCTGAGAAACTTTATTTTGTTAAAAAGAAGAATGTGAGTCAGAGGAAACATAACACAAAAGTTTAAAAGCCAACAAGTTTAGATTCACTGTGTTTTGAACTCAGGATGAGAAGGTAACAGGACGGTAACTAACTACAGAAAGTCCACACTGAGAGTGGAACATTTAACAAGTATAACTTTATCTTTGGTCGTAATAATGATGGTTTAAACTCATGTTAGCGTTGCCGTTTTGACATTAGCAAAGTGTGAAAAAGTAGTAGAGCATTTAACAATGCTAATGTTTATTTGATCACTTTTCATAGTTTTGTCTTGTTTGAAGTCAATAAACCAACACCACAGTCTCCATCAATATATATTTACCATCTGTGGAAACAAAACAATTTATATTTGCAATCAGTCATATTTATCTAGATAAAAATCTGTGCTTCAGTAATTTCTGATCCTGTTGTTGATCTCATCGTTGATGTGCACGTATTCATTCATCTTTTAAGAAAATTGTGACATGTGATGTAAGTAAGCACTTTGGGGAATAAAATGCAGACCTGATCAAGCAAAAAGTAAAGAAAAATTTTATTTCTCTGTAGGGTCCTTTTCATAATGCTGTCAGACACTGATAATAACAATCTGAGCCTGTCAGTGACAAAAACAAGCACTTTTAGTAGACATACATTGACGGGGCACAATTGATTTGGGTGGGTCTATTCGGTTTGTCCATGTGGTGTTGCCATACCTAGCTGTTAAAGATGGCAGACCCACTTGCGCATGCACGACTCACATCCCTGGTCGACTCAGATCCTGTAGTGACAGAAAGAATATGTTTCTCACGCTGGTTTTGTTCCCTGACTGCTTACGGATTTTAGACCACGGCTGCAATGCTGTAACTATTTAGGCTACACAATAAAATTGCTGTTAAAAATATTTTTTATAAAACAATATTACAATTAAAATATTAAAACTGCTATTAATATAGCCCATTTCATTCAAGCTCGCTGGGCCACTTGGGGGTTGCCTCTGGGCCAGATGTGGCCCATGGGTCACCAATTGATTGGGCTGGCTCAAGGGAGCTCAAATATCCTGTTAATCTTATGGAAAACTGGTCCATAGATGTCAGGATATTGGACCAAAGTGTAAACAAGTGATTATGATTGAAAGTTATTATGATTGTAATGAGGCAGACAAGAATACTTTATAAGTAATCTGATAAATGTACAGAGACACTATAGCTTTACTACTGTGAAGTTTTGAGCTTTTATGTTTCCAGTTTGGCAAACGGAGGCAGCACAGTTTGTTCTTTCAGGTCATCATAAAGGTTAAGAGTTATTGTTGGTTGTGTAACTGCTATAATTAGTCCAATCATAAATATGGCGCTAAGAGAGAACTAACTGATTATTTTCTATTATACAATAGTTTTTTTGTGTATAAAATATGAGAAGATAGTGAAAATGCTTGTTTTAATTCATTAGAGCCAAAGCCATCTTCAAATATCTCCTTTTGTCTGATCAACGGTTCAAAACATGGAAAAGCATCAAATTTTCACATTTGATATGCTGCAACTGCAAATATTTGGTATTTTTGCTCAAAGACTGTCTAAAATGATTATTTGATTATCAAAATGGTTGCCATTTAATTTTCTGTTGATCGACTAATCGTTGCAAAGAATTAATTTTAACTTTGCATTTTTAAAATAATTATGTTGTTTAGTTCTCTAGTTAGCTCGTTAGCTCCTTGGCTAGCTGGAGTGGCAGCCATTTGTACATTTTACAAGTTTTAAACTGAAACTTGCTGACGCTGTGTTCGTACATCATGTGAAAACAGTTGAATCTATGCAAATATTTTGTAATTTTTCTTTAAAAAATAAGTCTGGTTATATTATGTATTTTTCTAACTATGAAAACACCAAAACCAACATGAATTGGGGCTGTGGATTCATCTGTTACTAAAAATAGTCCCCACCAAATGCACTATTTCATCCTATGTGTTTGCTAAAAAACAGCTGTTTTAGGAAATTACGGAGTCTTGTGTAAACATGAAACTATATATTCATGAGTTGCTTTTAAAGATTATGTCCAAAGTCAAAAAGAGAGAGAGAGAAGAAAGACAGTTTTAATAAATATACAAAATACCACTATTCTACAGCACATATTGACAAAGAAAAAAAAAATCTTTTTAACAATAATAATTTAAAAAGTCCACTTAACCCCCCCCCCACTCTTCATCTCCATCGTCATCAACCTACTGCGTCAGAGTTAACAGCCCGGGGTTATAGGAGAGAGATCTAAAGGAATCTGATTAATGAAAGGTGGGTTTTCAATTAAAAATAACACAGCACACCCCAGAGAAACTCCTCATTCTCTCCTCCATCTCCCTCCATGAGAGGCTCTATCAGCCTCGTAGCCGGCCGTTTTAGACACATAACAGCCTCTCAATCCACCACCTCAGATGTGTCTAATGTGTTTCAACCCAGTTTAGATGAAATCACGCCCACTTCCATATGACCAAAGGCTTGACAGAATGAACTGTCCCAAAATGCATTGCGTCTCTTCAGACTCCGCAATGACAGGGATGCACCACACTAAAAGCTGTTGTAATTTTCACTGTAGAACTGTTGATATGTCACTTATTAAGTTTTAATATTTTTTTCAGATGAGAAAGTAATCATGTAGATTCCCAATATGTGGTCATTTTATCCAAATAAGGCCTGTTTGTAAATCTGCTGCAACATTTTCTGAGGTTTTTCGGAACCATTGACCAGGTGAGATCAGCTGGTCATCTCAGCTGCTAGCAGCCCGACAACGTCCGTAATACCTTGGAGATGCAAACCACTGCCGGATAACATGTAAAAAAATAACATTTATATTTCCCCTATAAGGTTCGCCCTGGGAAGCCTTTGAGACTCGGTCTTTGTTTTGTTGTCTAACTCTCTACACTCTGGTGTCAATGTCCGGCGTTTTGTACCTCCACCATCCACCCTGACCTCCTCCCTACGACGTCAGTGTGATATATAAATGTAGCTTCATACATTTGAAAAAAAACATTGCATGTGAATATCATACAGATAGTGATTACTTTTGTAAATTTAATATAATTGGAAAAGCAATTTAGTTGTATATAAACAGAATTTCTGAGAGACAAGGTTGCAAAATGTATATACAAGAAAACATTTTGTCTCTCACCTTCAGTGGCATCTTCTCTCCATGCAGATAGTTTTGCTTTAAAGTTGGTTTCGACATAACAATAACTGAGATTTCTGCCTCCACCTGTACACAGTGGAGGTGAATGAATTTTAGTTTTCATAGCTTTGGAAGATTTCATTTAATAAATTCAGTTGAAATATAACCCAGCATAAGAAAACTTTGACCTGTTGACTTTGTATTGAAGTTCTTTGAGAAATTTATAATGTAGTACAAAGTCAGGAGGTAGTGATATGTAGCACAACAAGCTAGTGAAGCTGTAAACTGCACATACTTAGAGGCATCTGCCTTACACAAAACTACTCTCTGGAGAGTGAAAACGTGATCACTTTTAGTAGATTAGTCTTTGAAGCCATTTCTAAACAAATTAATGTGACCAAACTCTTGGAACATGCCACTCAGTGCAGCAGTGTGGCTCACTAACGTGTTTTTAATAGTTTTGGACAGGTCTACAGCAAAGAGGAATAAGATATATCAGGCTTTGGATATGCACAAAATACTTGTTAGAAGATCAGTTTATTGTTGGTTTGGCTCCAAACATGAGATTTGTTGACAATAAAAAACATATAGACAGTCTGTGTTTTTCTCTGTGTGGGAGGACACAGTAGACCAGAAATCATATCATCAAAACACACACTTATATAATCACATTAATACTTACATACAAACACACATATAAAACAGGACATGCATGCATACGAACACACACAAACACACACAGAAGCATGATGAAGCTCGGGCTTGTGTTGAGGGATAAGAAAATCACGCATGACATGACATCATGACAAGTTCTGGAGGGAGACGGGTGATTTATGGAGGAATTATGGAGGAACATCTGTTGAAAACTGTCAGATAAGAAGAAAAGTGCACAAATGACGCTGAAGCTGTCAGACTGACGCAGGAACGAGAGAAAAAAAAAAAAGCTTTTTGTGTTTGCAAGGCAGCCGGTTCAACTTCTCAGAGAGAAGATTATGGGGGTTTAAAATGACCATCAAACATGGGCGCAAGTTGAGCAACCCAGACATGATTGGCTGTCAGGGAATTAACGAAAGCCAATCAAAGCGTGCAAAATGTAATTATGGCTTTTGGTTTACGGTGACTTGTTACAGTGGAGAGTCCTTATCAGTAGCAGCAGATAGAGCTGTGATTATTATTATCATCATGTGATGAGTAACTCTAATTATTGGGCTGCACAGATGATAGGAGGAGCTGCATGGTGGTGAACATCACAGAGAGAAACCTGTGTCAGACTCTTTACTGCACATTTCAGACTAAATTTCATGAAAATTACTACATTTTTTTCTGGCCTACATGTTAAAGAATACGTCTTTTGTTATTCTATATGTTTGTTATTCTCAACAAATCCCACGAAAAGACCAAAAACCAACAATGTGTTAGTTCATCTCTCAATACTCTCTGACTCTCTACCCTGTGGCTCTCAGTTCCACTTACACTGTTAGAAGTATGATCAAGACCAATATAACTAGGACATCAGTCTTTAGTGTTCAGTTGTAGGAAGCAGGAAACCATCCAATCCTTAATGGCAGCAAGGAAGCAGTGCAGAGAATCCAGATTGTTAAGATTTTCAGTGCTAAATAAGACATACAAATGGGAGTCATTGGCGTAACAATGGTAGGACACAGGGGTGAGATGACGAATAACATGACCATTGGGGCAACAGATACAAACTGATAAATATAGGGCCAAGGACTGAGCCCTGTGGGACCCCACATGACATGACAGCAGTTGAAGAACTTCTGTTGTCAACAGTGACTTTGAATATTCTGTTTGATGAGTAAGATGAAAACCAGTTAAGAGCAGTTCCAGCTAGTTCGACCCAGTTCCTGAGTCTGTTGAGTAGAATTATATGATCAACTGTATCAAAGGCTGCACTCAAGTCCAGCAGAGTGAGAATAGTGAGATTACCAGAGTCCTCACTCATAAGGATGTCATTTGGCCCAGTAGATGTCTTGATATACATATCCCTAGAAACATGGAATACGTTACAAAGGAAAACTTCAGTAGAAAGCTATGACAGAAAATTAGAAGTTTGGAGAATGGCTAATTATATTTTATATGGAAAAATAACAGTGATAAACTCTTTAGTAATCAGTTTATCTATAATCTCATGTCATTACATTCTTCAGGAGAAGAACTGTTTAACAAATATAAACAGGATGTGTTCAGGTTTTTATGGGGTGGTAAACCAGACAAGATAAAAAGAGCTTATCTATGTAATGATTACAAACATGGTGGACTTTAACTGTTAAACCTTAAAGCACTCAACTTTGCATTAAAAGCATCCCTCATACCTACATTTATTTTAAAAGTTACTGATGTGCATTCATCCTCTGTCCCATAAAGAATGTTACCTTACCTCGATCCTCACCTTCAGTTAACTGCTTTTCAGTTCACGATCTTAAAGACAAAGTCATTTCCATATTTATCAGGTTTTTTGGAAGAAGTTATAGTCAGCTGGTTTCAATACCAACATCATCAACCAGAATCCTGTTATGAAATCCAAAGCCAAGTGTTACAGTACTATAGAAATATTTTGATCAAGGATGGGTCTTTGTTTATTGAATTAATGTTTGAAAGAGGAATATTATTTATAAATGATCTTGAGAACAGTGAGGGCGAAATCATGTTTTATTATGATCTTATAGCAGTATACGGTAATATTTGTGACCTTCGTACATATAATCAACTCTGGGCAGCTATACCACAGACCTGGAAAACGAAACTATCATTATGTACAAAACAAATGGTATGTTGCCCCTATATTAGGAAAACAACATGGACGAACAAGAGAAAAATACACAAAAAAATGTATCAGCTATACATGCATCTTAAAAAAAGTTTTCTTAATTTACAACTCAGAATTTTATAGTTGTCTTTTAACCATAATGTTTGGTGATTTAAGGGATGATGAAGAAGGAAAAGACCTGAACATCATCATCATTTTGATGGGGAAAGCATAGCTATATTTAAAGCTACAAAAAGAAAGCGATTAAACACTGAATGTTTCAAAATGTTTTTGAAGTATCATTAGTTTTTTTAAAAAAAGATGTTAATAGAAATAAAGAACAGTATTTAATTTTTGAATGTGGGTGGGATGCTTTGAGTCAGGAAGAAGGCTGGAGTTAAAAAGAAGAAAGAAAGAGAATAAAAAGAGATAAATAAAATAACATTGGAATGTTGATAAAGGTCAAAGGGCTGTAAATATGTTTCATTTTTTGGCTGTATAATCGAGTAAATAATTATGAATGGGAGTGCAAGTATGTGGATATGTATGTGAATACGTGTGCGCAAGTATATGCGATGTGTACATGTTTGTGTATAGATATAGCTATATGTATACCCGTATACCTATATGGGTTCGGTTGTATGTATATGGACATGAACCTAACTTCTTTTCTAATATGTTGTTGTTGCAGGTGGTAGTACTGTTAACATTTTCCTTTACATGTATGTGTATGTATTCCTTTGACCTTGTGTATTAATAATTTTGAAAAAAATAAAAAAATAATGTAATTTGTTACTCTGAGAAGGGCTGTTTCTGTACTGTGGTTCATTCAGAAGCCAGACTGGAATTTGTCAAATATATTGTTTCCTTCTATTATGTACCACCTTGCAACCACCTTTTAAACAGTTTTTGAAACCAAAGGTGATTTGGATCAGTAGTGTAGGCAGAAATCACAGTGTGGGTGGGCACAGAGAAAATCAGGTTTGCCCAGTCCGTCCGAGATCAATTATACTTAATAGGTTCTGAAACAACACATATGTTAACCAAAATAGGCCATTACAACTATACTTGCCTGAATGCACTACTATTAATCATACAAGCCTTATACATCATTAGAGGTAATGTTACAGGCACCAAAATGATCATTAACAGCATCGCATAGCCTGGCACAGCGGACACATATTCACACACACACACACACACACACACACACACACACACAGAGCTGACACACACACAGAGCTGACAGACGCAACAGCATCATTAATCAAACGTATCATAGAGGTACACCAACACCAACATGCTCAGTAATGCTAAAAAGGACACTTGAACATAGCCTGGCCACATAAACCACACACATACACACACACACACACACACATACACACAGATGGCAGACGCAGCAACATCACCATACACCCAACAAAACTATACCCAATAAACCATAATATTGAAATAGGCAATAGGGTCCTACAGTCTGACATTGTACATTAGCTTATATTTGATGATTACAGCAGGAGACGACAGGGCTTACTCTTGTTCAGCACTGAAATTATTTAATTACAGTCCAATGATTCAGTCATTTCTCTTTCAAAGGAGAGCAAGGACAAAGAGTTCAGTCTGTATGTCATCATTTATGCCCTGATGCCAGTTTTTATCTGACTGACAGTTGAAAAGAGTCTTTCAACAGTACAGTTTGTTGCTACTGCTGACGGGGAAAAAGGTTTAATTAGCAGCCATGTAGGCCTACATGTCGTTACTACTTGGCACTTTTTGAGGAAAAACTGGTGCAGGAGGAGTCGTCTGGGTTGAAAATGAGGCTGAACTTGAGCTGAATTCTCTTCCTCCTGCTCCTCATGACGTCTTTTTGTGACTGTTTTGTTTCGCCATTGTTTTTATCTTAACCTACATTAAAAGCAGCTAGCTAGCAGACAGTAGGCTTCTAGTAGTGGACTGTACAGCTGCTCGCTGCTCACAATCTGGCCTTTGTGAAATGCACTGCCACTAAAAAAATCTGACCTATCATCATCGTCATCATATGGTAAACAATTATTATTTTTATTGGTCGTGTAGTCAGATAATTGAAACAGTATTCACTGACTGCTACGCATTGGATAAGCAAAAAAGGAAGCCTTCTGACCCAGAGCTACACACCAGATTTGGACAGAGGACAGTAGTTATGAGGGAGTGTTGGATCTAGACCAGGTTTCTTAAGGAGAGGCTGGATACAGGCCTTTTTAAAATAGTTCAGGACCAGGCCAGATAGGAGAGTATTGTTCACAATGCTAAGAAGCCGAGAGACCTCTTTGAACAACTTGGAAGGGAGAATATCAAACTTACAAGTAGACCAGATCCCTGAGGGTGATGGGAGTAAACTCATCTAGCAGCGTGATGGAGGGCGAGGAGTCAGGTGAAGGTAGGAGTGAGCCAGCAGGAGTAATTGATGCTTTGATGTTTTCTATCTTTTCAACAAAATATTTTAGGAACTTCTCACAGTCCAGAGCTTTGCTGTCACTTGTCATTCGAAGATGTCACGTTAAACTGTTTCTCACTATTTTCTGTCACTTTATAGACCAAATAATTGACCGATTAATCGAGAAAATAATCGATAATGAAAATAATCGTTAGTTGCAGCCCTAGACAAAAACCAAAGTAGAACTGACTATTGGAACTCATTTCTTTTAGTGAGTATTTTCCGGCTGCAGGAATGTTTGTGCGGCCAGATAAAGTACTGTGTGTGTTCATAATAATGAAGGACATCAATGGAGCTCTATGACACAGAGGAATAAGCTATAGAGCCTGACATCCAGACAAAAAGATGCAATCATCATTATCATTGCAGTTCATGACCTGCTGATTTCATGTAGATGTGATGATTTTAGAGTCACGACTCAGCTGCCCTGAAAACATATTTTCTGTTATTCATGGCTGACCAGAGGATTAACTGGGAGATGCTGGGATTCCTCATGAACAACTTGCACTGAATGTACCAAATATCCAGGTCAGATGAGATGAATCCTGGTAAAATACATTTCCATTTATTGAATTTCTGAATCCCAATTACCACACAGCAGGAGGTGAAGACATGCACACTAGACAGTTGGAGGATTTAAATTATCTTAAGTGTGTTTTAAGGAGCTGTAGCTCAACATCAGGCATCTGTGTGTCTAATATTTTTTTTGTAAATGCAGTGTATTAATGGTAATGTTCATTGGAAGGAACCCAATACCCACCTGTGCTGTCAGTGGATGATGTCCTGTGTCACAGTGACACCAAGTGGACATCTGGAGAACATCAAGCGCTGACAGAAAAAAGAAGAAACTTGGTCCATAATGGGGCTTTTTGGAATGAGAAGTAGGAAAAGCACACGTGCAAATATTCAAATCAAGGTATCTGTAGGTCTTGAAAAGTCTGAAAAGGCATTGAATTCAGTTTCCAGACAGAGGGGCCTTAGAAGGTATCATTAAGTCTTAAATTTAATTTACAAAAGTCTTAAATATGTAATCTTCCCTACGTTTATATCCATAAAGTAAAAGTGGGTTTATTAGTGAATTATACACGTACAGTCAGCAAATACAGTCATTACTGCAGCTACAGTAGCAGCTCACTGTCTCATAATGGGTGAGCAAAAACTTCATTGAACTTAAATGAATTAATAATTTTCATTTAGTTAATCGATCCATTTTTCTGCCACTAAGGTTTAAATCACGTTAACTTACAACTTAATTACTACTTACAACTACATTATAATGTGATTAACGGTTTGTATGCTGCGTATAAATGCTAAATAGTCTGACTGAAAGTGAAATGTTACCATGACGATTGAACATTTTTAGAATTAAACTGTTGTTTTTTGTTTTCGTTAAATCTGATTAGTTTATTTTTGTTCTTTTCTAGAATTAACACTCAATAACTAAATAAAAATGAGACTTTGTGACAGACTCCTTCTTTGAAGTATTATTTTGTTAACAGCAAAATGAACATAAGGTTTTGTCAGTACTCGAGAATATAATCATGGCTTTAATCAGTGTTTTAATTATTTAACATCCATTTATCAATATTCAACCGGGAGCAAAACGAACCACAGTGGATGTTACCTGGAAGTGAAGCGACAACAAGTGAAACAGTTTCACTTGTGACTAAAAACGTAATGCTCATAACTCATAGAACATGATCAGTATTTATATTTCCTGTTCATGTCGATTAACTCTAACTCGGATTTGTTTGTTCACTCGCTGAGTGTTTTAGTTGTTAATGAGCTGTGGACGTGGTGTTTGATGAGCTCAGGCTGTAGCACTGGATGTTACTCTAATTTGCAATTCAAATTCTTCGGCAGTATCAGTGTAGAAGTGAAAGTTTGAGGAGAGCTATCTATTTATCTATCTGACTCACTGCAAGTTGTTGAGTTTTCTGTCTGACACTCATCATTTGGTCTCCTGATGATTCTGCTGCTGAATAATTAGTCCGCTGAGGTTACTGATGTGTGAATGTTAGTGTGTGTTTTCCCTCAGGAGAAGCAGCAGAACCAGAATAGTTTGTGATGACGAACGCTGGTCACCAAGCAGAGAGAACAGCATCATATGGAAGAAAAAACACTTTCAGAAAATTCTGTTTATGAATCATTTAATAATTGACAGCAGTGGAAGAAGTATTCAAATCATTTACTTAAGTAAAAGTACAAATGCAGCAACGTAAACTCCTTTAAAAGTAAAAGTCCTGCAGGAAAAATCCTACTACAGTAAAAGTACATAAGTATTATGAGCTTGATGTAGTTAAAGTATTGCAGTAAAAGTAGTGGTTTGGTCCCTCTGACTGATATATTATTATATATGACATCATTAGATTATTAATACTGACGCATCAGTGTTAGAGCAGCATGTTACTGTTGTAGCTGCTGGAGGTGGAGCTAGTTTCAACTACTTTATATACAGTTAGCTAGTTTAGTCCAGTGGTTCCCAACGTAGGGGTCGGGCCCCTCCAAAGGGTCAGCAGATAAATCTGAGGGGTCATGAGATGATTAATGGGAGAGAAAAGAAGAAAAAACAAAGTTCTGATACACAAATCTGTTTTCAGTTTTTGGACTTTTTCTCTAATCTTTGATTTTTGGTGAAATATTGGATCATTTTACTCTCTGGGCCTCAAAGAGTTAATCAAATGAAACCATGTGAGATGTTTAGAAGGGAAATGTCTCTTTGGTGGAACTGCTAACAGCTCAAACATCTCAAATGTGACAAAGGAGACACAACTACACACTGATTTTATAGAGGAGCTCACAAAATAAAAGGTGGTGGTTTCATCTTTAACAATGCAGTGTAATTTATAAACATATCAGGTTATTTTATGTCAAATCTTCATCTGAAAAGTAACTAAAGCTGTCAAATAAATGTAGTGGAGTAGAAAGTACAATATTTCCCTCTGAAATGTAGTGGAGTGGAAGTATAAAGTAGCATCACATGGAAATACTCAAGTAAAGTATAAGTACCTCAAAATTGTACTTAAGTACAGTACTTGAGTAAATGTACTTAGTTACTTTCCACCACTGATCGTTTTGTTTTCTTCGTTCATATTTATCAGCTCAGACACTATTATTCACGTTTACTGAAATATTACAGTCATGTTAGAAACTCTGTGAGGCTGTGAACACGTTTTAGTGTTAATCAAACGATTCATTCACAATTAAAAACAAAAATGTCAAAAAAGACCAAAGCAACAGAATAAACAGCAATAAAACACTTCAACAGGTTTGAGATCCTGGTCACAGTTCTTTATTGAAATGATTTGCAATATTAAGACATCGTTGAGAACAAGATCAGACAACTATAAATAAAACTAAACTAGAGTTTTTTTTTACACTTTGTTTTAGCAGTTTAACTTCAAATCACACATACTTTGCATAAAACCAACAACTTTACAAATACAACACACATACAGTGTTGTTTTTGTTTCCTTATTTCCAGGCAGCATTTGGTTTGAGTTAATTTTAATAATCAAAGCACAAGCAGCTTAAATCAGTGGGGTCATGTCTGTTTTTTCTGGACCTTCTGTTATTGATTACACAAGCTTTGATACACAAGTATCATGTAAAAATGCTGTGGAAAACACTGTGATGGTGGAAAATGTTGGGTATTAATGTAAAGTACACGTCATACATGGTGAATCTGCTAAAACATGATAAAACAGTGTTATGTTCCTTTAAGCAGCTCATCAGTTTGCGTATCAGAACATTGAGAATCTGCGGTGACACACAGACTAATTAGTTTGGTTAATTTGTTCCTCTGTGCTTCATAAAGAGAAGAGTCTTCAGCTGCAGACACACACACACACCATTGATCATCAGTGTACAAAACTTATCGGGGTAGCAGTTTCTCCAGGGTGGGGAGGAAGGAAAAGTCTCTTGATAATAAAGCTGGAGTGTAAAAATATATATATGTTTATTATTTTAAGTGATGTATATATATTTACATGCTCTATGTGGCTAAAAGTTTTTTTTCTGCAAACAAAGTATGGGTTTGTGGTTGAAAGCTCCAGAAAAAGCTAGCAAGTGGACTAGAAAGAGTGTTAATATTATTTTGTCAAACAGCAGATGTATAATATTTAATCTGTTTTCTTTGGTTTGCTAGCTGTGTGAAAATAACAATATCTCCTCCAGTGCTGCTAGCGCTGTTAGCTGTCCGGCCTCAGAAACTCCTCGTTCCTCTCAACAACTTCCTGTTATTAGAGAGGAGCGAGACACCATGAATCAGGGGACAACGTCGCACGTTTTCAGACACTCTCTCCTCGAATGCATTTACAGTGTTTCACTGTGTTGTTCACAAAAAAAAGTGACAGAAGTAGTTGTGTGAAGAATGTATCAAAACCAACTAATATGGAGAGAAATGAGACTCGATTTAGGTGACAAATGCGTCACATGTTACATGATCTATAGATAAAAAATAGCATGCTAATGCACTAGATGAAAAGTTGTTGTTAACAATTCATCCTGAGGGGAACATGAAGGTTTGAATTGTAATCTATCTGGTAGATGTTGAGATATTTAACAAGATGAGTGAAAATTTTGACTTCATGTTGGCACCAGAGGAAAAATCAGAGGATCTAAGGACAGTGGATGTCTGAACCTAATTTCAGTTTAGAGGCGGTTGACTGACTGACATTGTTATAACAGCTTTCTTATTGGGCTGCTTGAAACAGAACAATCACATCAGCAGCTTCAACTAAAAGAGGAGAGAATAAAAGAGTTCTCTGTAGGACGTGTCATCAGTTTTCAGCATTAGGACACAATCTTAAACAAATATTTGCACCACACACTTAGTGATAATCTGCTGATTTGGAAGTCAAATGTGTTATTTTGATTGTTTAATGAAACTGCCTATTAGAAAAAAAGATCTGATCAGATCATTAAAAAACCCCTTTTGGAAGAAGAAATAAACTGGTTTTGTCAAGTTTTAACATTTTATTTTATTTGTATTTTGTTATGTTTTATGTGCAGTTGTGTGTGTGACGCGTTTCACATGGCTGCAAGACATATTTCCCCTTGAGGTTTCCATGTACACTGAATGATTAACAGTATGTATGTGTGTTGTAGTCTGGCTGCTTCATAGACTCCAGCCATCAGCAGAGAGGAGTACGTTATCAATCTAAACACAAGTTTACAACCAGAAGAAGACTCAGGAGGAAGCAAAGATGTCTCACTCTGCTCTTATTTCCTGGCACTACAGAAAGCAGCGAACCAAAGTCTGATCTTCTAAAAACAAGGTTGAATCCCTGATATGATTCTTTTTTTTCCGTCAGCAAAATCACACTTACAGGTCTGTTTGATTTATGGGCCTCTAGTTTGACAGCTATTGTCTGTTAAATCCTCAGCTCTGTTTCATTAGTGCAATAAACATATAAAATATAAGAAAAATACTTCACTCACTCACTGCTGAGGCAACAGAAAATAAAAACATGCAGCTATATGACATGAAAAAAAACTGATGAAGTTGGATAAATTCACTCAGTAAAAATACAACACTGAATGAAAAGAAATATCTTTAATTCATAAATAATATGAATTAATAAAATGTTTAAGTCACCATATACTGTATGCTGAAAGTGAATATAGAGATACATGTGAATATTAGGAAGGACTTGAAATGATAATTAAAGTGAACATAGTGCTCTTTGTTTTGTATTTGCTTCTTTAAAGCAGAAGTCTTATTGTCAACAAATCCCATGTGAATACTGAACAAATATTGTGACTCTTATCAATATCTGACACTGGTCAGGGGGTGTTTGGGGGGGGGGGCATAACGTTAGACTTTGAAAACCTCTGACTGCACTAAACACCGTCGTCATCAACTCGAGTGAAATGTAACGATACTTAAGACAGTTTCAGTGTTTGCGAAGAGGTCTCTGCTCTCATGTTACACTGCTGCTCCCTCTGTGTGTGTGTGACCTAAAAATACTGCGTGTTATTACTTATTCACAGCTAGTTTCAGGTGGCATCTTTAGTCTGCAGCTATTGTAAAAAGACTCCACATTATCAGACGACTTATCAGCTGAGATGATGAGTATTTATGAGTATATCTAGATACAGTAAGAAGTGATCTTATGTATCATGGAAGTCAGACTGACATATTGTTGACTTTGCTCTTTTTGTAGGATTTGTTGACAATAAAAAATCTCAAATAAAGAAGGTCAGTTCAGTCTTGTAAAAGAGATAATGTATCTCAAGAGACTAGGGCTGTCGCTTTATCAAAAAGTCAAGATCGAACGAATTCAAACCAACAAGTAATTTGTTCGAATTAATTCAAACTCAACTCATATATTGTAAGATGCCTCAGATACAACGTGCTGCGACTGTCAGCATATATACGGCCAATGATCCGTCAGTTTCTGAGCATCTCGCTGTTCCCTGTGTTGTCATACAGCTGTACTATGTGTCTGGACGTTGCACTGTGTCAGATGAGGTTGTGTTGATGTTGTCACTCGTGTGGTGAAACAAGCTGCTAAGTCCTCGGATTTGTTGTCGTTTTAGAGTAAATCAGCTGTTTTTCACAAAGTTGGCAAACAGCCTTTTCTTTGTTGGTAATTTTGCACCCAAAATACTTCCACAAACAGCTTCTCAGATGCTTTGGTGTTGTGATTATCAGATCACTACTGTCCTTCCCCACTGTCATTTATTAGTTAGTTAGTTACTGACGGGTCACAGAGCTGCGATAGGTCAAGCTGATCAGCTCCTCTGCTGGATCAGATGGCAAACTACTTCAAACAGTCTTATGTTCTTATGGACTGTAAATTTTGAATTCATACAGGTCATTACATTTGGAATATTTAATTTTTCTCCACGTTCGAACAAAAGCTTGAATTTTGACTAAAAAGCGACAGCCCTACAAGAGACTTCCTGGTTAAATAAAGGTAAAATAAAAACAAAATGAAGGCTTCAAGTAATTGATAGTGAACGAAATGACAGTTTTCACACTGTCCCGTTGCCACCTTCAGGGGGAAATTAAACAATAAATAAAGCAATCTGAAGGTGTAGCGAGGACTTATTTTTCATATGATGGATCCAGTGGCTCCATTTACACTTATCATTTAAAGTGTCTCATATCTGGAGAAAATCCAGATGTGTTTTAATACACTTTACACTCAGCCACATACGTCTTTCCTTTGGTCAGATCATAAATCAGTCCAGAGGCCAGTTTGGTAACTGACAAAAACACCTGAAGAAGAACAACTTCTGCATTTAAGCAGTTAAATTACAATGATTAACAGCTGGCAACAGCAGCGAGCTAACAAACAACTAGAGCTGCAGCGATTAACTGATCAGCTGCCCACTATTTTGATAACTGATTAATCATTTTGAGTCATTTTTTCAGAGGAAAATTTCCAAATTCTCTGATTCCAACTTCTTAAATGTGAATATTTTCTGGTTTCTTTAGTCTCTATGACAGTAAACTGAATATATTTGGGTTGTGGACTGTTGGTTGCGACAAAACGAGACATTTAAAGACATCATCTTGTGCTTTGGGAAAAAATTATCAACATATTTCACCATTTCCTGACCTTTTTCAGACCAAACAACTAATCGAGAAAATAATCAACAGATTATTTAATAATGAAAACAATTGTTAGTTGACGCCTGATGTGACTGAGTGTAAATGTGGAATCAGTGTTTTCCATAAATTTCTGTAGGATACATTCAAGTAAATGTGATTTGTTTTGTGTGAAAGCTGATGGACCTTAATGGTGAACTGGAATGAAATTAATAGATGCTTAATGAACTAACTTTTAATTTAAATTGATTTATGTGAATTTATACATTTATATCTTTTTAATTTTATTTATTGTATTGTTTATGTTGTATTATTTACAATTTATATATTTCAATTTATTTTCTTACTTTTTATAGTTTTATTTTATGTTAGATTTTTGTTTTCTCTTACTACTCAGACACATGTCCAGGTTGTTAATACCATGGTTGACTTGCTTTGTTTGTAAATCTATTGTTCAATAAAGTATTTAAAAAACAAACAAAACAAAACAAAACAAAACAAAACTGAAACGCCGTCAAACCAGAGGCCCCGATCTTTAAAAAAGTGCACAACAGTATCAGTGACCGAGCAGTCCAGACAGGAAACACAAACCTGCGTCTCCCTCCTGTTTCAGCTGATGATGAAGACTCTCGGTCCTTCCTCCCTCATAGGAGGAAGACTCTCTATTACCATGTTGTCCATCAGTCCGTATTTATCCTCCTTTTTATTCCTCCTTCCTCGCTCTTCTCCTCCTCCACGTTCATTGGCTGAAACCTCGTCTACAGGGTCCTCCCTCTCCACAGGCTGAGACAGCTGATTGGTCAGCTGAGCCATCGTCATCTGCAAAACGTCAACAATTTTTATTCTTACGTTTCCTCTAAAAAATGATTTAATGCTGCACTTTGTAGCTGTAAAACTTGTAAACAATACAGATTAATGCTGCTTTGATCTGTAAACTGTGATACAAAATATGGCCAAAAGTATGTGGACACCAAATAATACAGGTCTACATACTTTTGACTATAGTGTACCACAATATGACAGTTACAAAAAAAAAATACTATTATATGGACAGACAATATATGCTAAATACCGTCCCAGCTTTAACAGAAAAATTACATAAATTACTATCTGATCACAGCTTTGAGCTTAATGCTAACGCTAAAATGCTCACATTTAGCATTTCAAAAAGCTAACTGTTCGGACTAAATATTGTTTCAGCTTTTGGTGCCAATACTTAACTTTTTTGAGGAATTTAACAAGACTAAGAGTCTAAAAGCAGGGGCCAGTTTTATTTCAGCACTGTTTATTGGGAGGCCGGCGTTGTACAGACAATGTGTGTGTTTATTTTTTTTTAATTTATCCAGAATGAAATTGGTTTATAAAACAGTTTTAAGGTAAAACGGGAAATTCTTGATATTAGGAACTATCTAATCAGAGAATTTGTTTTTTGTTAAGTGCTCAAAGCTGGCATCAAATATTTGGTCAGTGTTCAGCAGTCAGACATGTTTTGGAATACTCCTACCTACTTCCTGTATACATTTTAGGAGTTATAGTTGTTGACTGATACATTAATTAACTCTTATATCTGCTAACAACTACATTATAGTGAGTTGTAAATCATTTATTAACTGTTTGTTAACTAATTATTAATGATAAATAGGAGTATTGAAAGTAAAGTGTTGATGTTTTAATGTAATTTATCATTAATATCAAAGTAGATTGACATTTTGGCCCGTAGGTGGTGCCAGAGGAAAAGTCAGAGGATCACAAAACTCTTCATGCGTCATCCTCTGAGATCCATGAGCCATATTTCCAATCGATTTAATAATTATCGACATATATCAGTCTGAAGGAAAGTATGACCATCTTGTGTAATCAGGAACTCTGAGTGGAGCTAAAAAAAAACCACATCAATGTGGAGGTGATGTCACCTACCTGCAGCTCTTTGAACAGGTGCAGCATGGCCACGCCCACCACGATGACCAGGAAGGATCCCAGCGTCGTGACGATGTCCACCACCGCCATGCTCCTCCACTCCTGGAAGAGGATGATGGAGGTGGACAGAACCACAGAGGTGAAGAGCACGTAGTAGATGGGGTAGACCAGCAGGGTGTTGAAGGTGTCCAGAGACTTGTTAAGGTAGTTCACCTGCAGGCAGACACACACAGGTGGGGGAGATATTCTCTGACGGATTAAGAAGATACATTTCAAAACACATATTTTTTTCTAAAAACAGGATAAAAAAACCATCCTAGCTTACCTGTGTTACTATGGAGACGATGAGAGTGAGCAGCAGGATCCAGGTGAGAGGACTAGCGAGCACAGACACATCATACAACACTGAGAGATGGAGAGAGAAGAAAAGAAAAGAGAAGATAATCAATGCTGACAACAAACTTTAAATTCACTTCCATGTAGACTGTTTCCTGATGGGAAGTGCAAAATAAAAGCTGGCAAATATTTTCATTTTAAACTCTGTACAGCTCCTTTCTCTTAGAATCTGTTTGACATTTTTATTGTAATATTTATATTATTTGTGATTACTTGAGTTTTGTGTTAACTGTATTCCACTGTTTAGTGTTTTTGCTTAAAGGACGAGTTCACAATTATTCAAGTCTGTCTTAAACCAACAGTCAGGAGCCAAAATGAACATTGAAACATGTTTATCTTGTTGTAATTATTCCTCCTGTTCCTGTCCAGCATCATGTTGTGTTGCAGCTGACAGTGTAACATCAGCTACTGCAGGCTGTAAAATTCTCTCCTCTAATATCTCTGTGACGGTCACATGACGCCTCTCATATTAGTCACAGAGTGCTTTGCTTTAGAAAGATGTTTTTTTAGCATCTAACTTCATGTCATGTCACTTCATCGATGTGTCTGCTGGTTTCTCACAGCAGCGACCTCAAATTCTTCTTTTTATTCTTTTTCTTATTCACAGTTTTGTGAATAAAGCGGAGCGGAACAGGTCGCCTTATACGGACATTTTTGGGGCGTTGATGATGCTGATGATAAAATCTCAGGAACGTTCAGCTTCCTCATTAACAGGTGAGTTAAAGAAAAGTCATAAAAATGTTTTCCCGCCAAACATCATAAA
The DNA here is from genome assembly GCF_963924715.1 of Thunnus thynnus. NCBI lineage: Eukaryota > Metazoa > Chordata > Actinopteri > Scombriformes > Scombridae > Thunnus > Thunnus thynnus. Next base: position 23,152,725 of record NC_089529.1, read on the forward strand.
AATTTGGGAACTTTGCACTTACAAACTGTACCTTCTGTAACAACTCACTTGTTTTGGCATTGCAAAGTTAGTCACATATTCTGGAAATATTTTAATATTTTTATATACTTATTACCAAACTTTACTCTCAAATCTGAAAACATGATTTTTTGTTTCACACGTCACAGTTACTTAAAATGTTGATACAAAGTATTATATAAATAAGTCTTAATTCCCGTGTTTACCTGCTTTTGAAATTAAATTAATATTTACACTGGTGTATTTCTATTTCACATAATACAAAAGCTATAAAAACATAATACATGTCTGTATCTCCTGGCAGGGTTCATTATTTGAAATGTATTGTTGTTCTGTTCAATAAAGAACATTTAAAAAACAATGAACAGGTGAAATTCAACAGGCTGAAACCAGATATTTACAACAAATTTTGTAACATTAAACAGTTTGTTGAATCTGACTTGGAACAAGAAAACCTCACAGAAAAAAAAATCTGAGGTTTAGGAGAAGAAAATAATTTTGCATATTGTGTATTTTTATTGTCAGACACTGTTTTTTTATTCTTTGTTTTTGTCCGTTCAGGCGGACTGGAACAGTTAGTATCAGGAAAAGAAAAGAAAAAGCAGAAATTAGAGCTTCACAACCAGGTGTAAACTTCCCAATATTTTTTGCTTTTGTTTTAAATTCTGGGTGTTGAATATTCAGTTTTTATTTTTACTGTGCAAATTTAAAATGAGCATAACAACATGTGGATGTGTTCTGTCTGTCTCACCAGTTTGGATGGCGATGGCGAGGCCCTTCACGGAGGAGACGGTGAAGGCTCCCAGCAGTGAGCAGATGCTGATGTAGATGAGGATGTTGGAGCGGCCGAACCGCGGAGAGAAATACAACACGAGGATGGCACACAGCACCAACACCCCCGACATGTACACAAGGAAACCTGACACAAATAAACAACACGGAGTTATTACCGTAAACGCACATGAAGAATAAAACCATCTTTAACGGAAATAAAAACATGAATCTGTGTTCCTCTTTTAAGAAAACTTCTTTTTATGGAGCACAAAGTATTTATAAAGGAGCTTTTTGAGGGCAGATCAAATGTCTCTCTGACTCTGTCTGTGCTTGTTTCACTATCATGTTGTAGACAAAGAGCCGGACTCATATTTCAGTTGTTGTTCTTTGTGAATGTTCAACTGTAATCCAGCTGTGTTGGCCAGGTTTAAATTAAAGGAGGGTTCACAATTATTCAAGTCTGTCTTAAAACAACAGTCAGGAGCCAAGATGAACATTGAAACCTGTTTTTCTTGCTGTAATCATTCCTCCTGTTCATACTGACCATTAGAAGATCCCTTCATAATGCACTTACAATGGAAGTGATGGGGGACAAAATCCACAGTCCTCCTTCTGTGCAAAAATGTATTTTGAAGTTTATCTGAAGCTAATATGAAGCTTCAGTCATCCAAATGAGTCAAATCAAGTAGATATCTTTCAACATTACAGTCTTTTTAGTGCCAAAGTCCCTCTTTTTGTTACTATACGTCCACCGCAGCTCAACAGGGAAACACTGTCCGAGGAAGCACAAAGAGGGAATTTGATGCTAAAAAGACTGTAAATGTGTCAGATATCCACTTGATATGACTAACTCAGACTGCTGAAGCCTCATATAAGCTTCACATCAACTTTTAAATGACTGTGTGGACACACTGTGGATTTTGGCCTCCATCACTTACATTGAAAGCACATTTGAAGGATCTTTTAATAGTCAGTATGAACAGGAGGAATGATTACAGTGAGGAAAACCTCTTTCATGTTCATATGGACACCTGACTGTTGTTTTAAGATATACTTCAAAAATTGTGAACCGAACTTTACCCCCATCAAACCAGGAAACACAATAAAATACAGATTTTTTTAAGTCTTGACAGTCAGAAAAGAGCACACACGACCGGTAAACTATCATTAGTTTTGCATAACTGAGAAAATCTAGAGAGTTACCATCCAAATACAGATCAAATTTTAAAAAACTTTCCAGAAAATCGGCAAAAAAAGTGAATTAACACTTGTTTCCACTCCTGTAGTGTGGATATTAGCAGATAAACAGCAGGTGGTGCTAATTCTCCAGTCAGTGCCATTAAATCATTGCAGAAGAAGAGGACACAATGCGATGATGTCATTAAAAGAGCAGCAGTCAAAGCTCAAATGACGGAAAACATGATGGAAATATGACATTTCTGTTTGTTTCATGTATTGATGTGAGGAAGGTTACAGTCTCATCATCATCGCTCCACACAGACCTGATGTTTTCAGCTCTTCAGTGACGTTTAGGTCACATGATTCATGTACGTCATCATTTATTCACTTGGTTTGTTTACATTTGCTTTTTATCCACACAGCTACTGTTACACCTCAGATAAAAGTAAAAACCTTTTTGCAATATTTTAACTTTTTTTGAATTTCTGCCATTTTCCAGTTTTATCTTTTTTACAAATTGAAAATGTGCAAAAAAACAGGTGCATATAAACTTATTTATAGATACTCATGTGGGGAAAAAACAAAACAGAAACAGACCTGCGAAGCTAATTTATGCTGTACTTTGCGAGGAAAAGACAAAGAAAAAGAGGAAAAAGGTTAAATTTAGATGTTTGATCTGAAGTTACGAAACATTAAAAAGTTTTAGTTTTCTCGTCTCTTTCTGACAGTTTTTATTTTATATTTATCTGCAATGTGAAGCTGACAACATTTTTTTTCTCTCACCAGGCTCCAACAGCTTATTGGTCATGTCCTGTAGTGATGTCACTTCCTGTTCCTGTGGGGCATGGATAACCAGCAGGATGCTTCCCAACACGCACAGCAGACAGCCCAGCTTCCCCACCACGTTTAACACCTCCCCCAACAGGTAGGAGGACAGAACTGCACTGAAACACACAGACCGCAAGTCATTTCATCTGCTCCTGAGTAAAGTATCTGAACAGTTCAATTAATTAGAGATCTACGGCTACCTGATGAGGACACTCAGGGCGCCCAGCGGAGTCACCAGCGTGGCCGGAGCAAACATGTAGGCGGCGAAGTTACAGGCCTCTCCTGCTCCCACTGCAGAGAGAGAGAGTCACATGAAAAGGCCTCTGCTTTCTGACAGTAATCCACAAACATCGTTTCACCACTGATAACATCTGTAATAATAAATAAATACATCTTGTAAATTCTAGAGTAGAACTGACATTTTTTAGAGAATATGTTTGTTTTGTTGTATCATCGCATCAGATGAGAAGATGGACATCAGGTGAGGTGATATCTTTGTGACTCCAGAGAAGACACACAGGGACTGTATGGGGGGGTTAAGTTCTGTGGGCCTGTGACTTTTCCAATATTAAATTATTAACCTATCATCATTAATAGAATATTTTATCCTTGTTTTTGGCAAAAAGTAAACATCCAGAGCCTCCATATTGCCCTCTATTTACATAAAATGGTTCGGTCCTGCCCCCAAACCAGGTGCGAATGGTACTTTGCTGGCAGTGAATTGTGAGTGAAGGGTTGATGGTGGAGCATCATGTCTCAGCCTCCTAAAGAAAAGTCTGGCTTCCAAAAATGAAAAGAAAGAAAAGAGGCAGGAGAGAGAAAAGAAAGGGCGACAGTATGTCACCCAATTTTTCACAAAGACAGGTGGATGTAGTCCATGTCGTAAGGGGTGGAAATTAACCCGTTAGCTTAGTCCATAGTGAAAAAGGCAACTTTGGCTCCCCTGACATTAGTTACTTAATATCTATCTATCATTTCGTTCCTCATTTAGCAGACATTTAATCAATGTGGGCAAACTTTTAACAAACCATTCATACTGAATTAGCTGTCCCTGCCCTGCCTGGTGCCAGGCCAACAGATGCAGCTTCAAGCTCAGCAGCCCTGTCTCCCCATCCTCACCCCCTCCACCAATGAACCAGTCCTACTCCCAACTGAAGAATGAAGTGAGCAGCGTTGTGCTGAATGACATGTCAGTTGGCAAAGATTACATTTTTTTCAATGATAAGAATTCAAACACTAATTATTTTTCCACATAATGATCGTTATATTAAACAAAAACAGCCTATAGTCTGTATTGGATGCTGGACAGTTTGAAGCATTAAGTGATTCAGTCTGTATTAAAGTGACAGCCAATGTTAAAATAATACCTCAAGTCATATGGCCAATGTATGCCTATGTGTATTACTGTACATATCCTATGTACAGTAAGTATTGGACTACAAGCCTGCAATGATAGACTTATTGAAAGCTTTGAATGGATTGATTGGGCTCTGGAGGTGTGGTTACAGCAATTGCACTGATTGTGGTGGTGGGGCCCAAAATCCCTGGCGGCGCCCCTGAGCAGACACAGGTACAGGATGTGTTTAGCCAAGCTTAGTACAAAGAAACTGATAGCCTTGCTTCATCAAAAATTTAAAAATTACATCTCACACATTCTCTGTCCACTGTCCAAATGTACTATGTACAAACAAACCTCTAAGGATTATACTGAGTATCTGAACAATTATTGTATGGATTGCCATGAAATTTCATTCAAACATTCATGTCCTCCTCAGCATGAATTAGTAAGTATATTTATAAGTTTTGTGATCCTCTGACTTTTCCTCTGGCGTTGACATTTGTGAACATCTGAACAACTATTGGATGGATCATCATGAAACGTCATGTCCCCCCTCAGGATGAATTGGAATAACATTGATGATCCCCTTTGAGATTAACGATAAATTCCATTAAAACATGGTGATGTTATCATGTTGAAAAGTGTAAAGTCAGACGGGATGGATATTACTTTTTGGGTAACGACCAAAATGTATCAAAAACTGACCAAATATTTTGTACATGACAAAAATCAAATTACTTGAATAGATAGTTTTTCCTGATTTAAATAATATTCCAATTTATAACTTATTTTACAAGTATGGCTGTGTTTAGAGAGGACAAATTAAACATTTGAGAAGTGTCTTCTTTTGTTAATTCTAAAAATGGGACTTGTTGGCATTTTTAGCCACACTAGCAGCAAAATATCTGCGGTTATTTTGACAAATATTGGATGGATTTCAATGTAAGTTTGGCGCAGAAATGTATTCTTCCCAGAGGATCAATCCCAATGAGTTTGTTGATCCATGATTTTCTTTTCCTCTAACGCCATCATCAGGTCAAAATTTCAGTTTGTCTACTACTTTAGTTTATCACCAAATACATGAACACCTGAGGCCATTCCCATGATTCTCAGCTGAACTTTGTGTTTAGTGCTAATTAGCAAATGTTAGCATGCTAACAAGATGGTAAACATGATAATCATTCTACTTGACCATTATAGCTAAACACCAGCATGTTAGCATTGTCCTTGTGATCAAGTTAACATGCTCATGTTAGCGTTTAGCTTGTTTATGATCCGGCTGTGACAACAAATCTCTTTCTGGGACAAGACGTCTCACTGCCGAGTCTATTCTGCCTGACTGTTCTGGTTTCCACTGTAAAGACGACACCAGGTCAGAGGTCTTATAAAAGTGCTATTCGACACTGCCACTTGAGTTGATGATGTTGTTTTTCTCGCGTGTGATTGTGGTTGCAGGAAAACGTTGTAGGAACTAATTGAAAGGCTAAACTGCATTATACATGTTCTCACCAGCAGTGAAGAAACATATCAGTTAAACCAGACTGACAGTCTATAGTCATGCTAGCAGCTCTGTGAGGCTGTACTGATGTTTACCAGTACATTGTTAACATTGTAATTTTTACAACCAAATTTAGCATGCTAACATTTGTTAAATAGCACAACACAAAGTACAGTTGTGGCTGATGGGAATGTCATTCACCTTGCAGATATTTGATCATAAACCAAAATATTTAACAATTTATTTATGACTTAATTTTGACCTAATTATGTAACTAGATGGAAAGAAGGAACAAACTTTATTGTCCACACTGTGGAAAATTATCTTTGCTTTCACTACGCAGCACCAAAAAATGACACTGAACAGGACAACTGACAATACAGCAGTTATTCAAAATACATAAGTACAGTAGAAAATATTTAAAATGCAAAAACACAGTAGAAAATACAGTACAATAAAATTAAATGGGAGAAAGGCAAAGTTTCTGGGTAGGCTATGTATTCAGCATCGTAACTGCATTTGGCAAGAAAGACATTTTCGGTGGCTCTAACTTGTCTATATCGCCTCCCTGAGGGTAAAAGCTCAAAGCGTGAGTGCGGAGGATGGGAAGGGTCATTAATGATCTTGGAAGCTTTACTCTTTATTTAGTTCATATTTATCGCTTGGCTTTCCTATAATTTTGCTAGTTAAATTTACCATGCTCTGCAGTTTCTGTTTATTCTAGCCACTCACATGTCCATAGCACATGACCACACTGAAGAATAAAATGCTTTAAACTAGGCTGAAGACGTCCTAATCTCTTAACTGGGCAGGCAGAGATTAAACTAATACCCATCTTCTCATCTGACTATTGATAAAATAGGAAACTAGGACATTTCCTTAAATGTCAGATTATATTCTAGTTTCACTCACAGAAATGCAGATTAAAGAAATAACTCTTACTGGTTAACAGGCCTCCCCACCAGAGCCAGTCCTTCAGGTAGCCATGGCCTCCATCACCTACAAACACACATACAGTCATATTTTACACATAAAGGCATCGCACCACCTTATTATCTTATTAAGTGACAGGAAATTTCTAACTTATCTTCTGGTAAAGAGATAGTTAAATTCTAATGATGAGATAACACTTCGATAGATTAAGATTATAAAATAGTTAAATCATTATCTCAGGATAATGGACTTAAATATGAGTAGGGCTGCAAATGACGATTATTTTCATAATTGATTAATCTGCCCATTACTTCTCGATTGATCATTTTGTCTATAAAATGTCAGAATTATCTTTGGCTTGTAGACAAAACAAGACATTTGAGGACGTCATCTTGGGTTTTGGGAAACAGTGAATGACATTTTTTGTACCATTATTCTGACATTTTATTGACCAAACAACTAATTGATTAATCAAGAAAAGAACTGACAGATTAATTGATAATGAAAACCAAAAGATATCTGTTTACTATCATGTATGACAAAGAAAAGAATTGAAACATTTGTATGTATGTTGTATTTAACATTGAAAAGTTAAATACAGCAAAGTTTTGGCTTATTTGCTTAAAAAATGACTAAAGTGATTAATCTATTATCAAAATAGTTGCAGATTAATTTAAAATTAAAACTGTCAATTAAACTAATTGAACATTACAAAAAAATCTCTAGAAAATCACATAAGTAAGATTTGATCCTGAAACAACGATCCTAAAAGAGTCATCAGTAGTGTTGAAGGCCTTCTGTAGTTTCCTGTATTTGTCATTTGACCTTTAAGTGAAAAAGTTAATTGATAGAAACTGGTTTGTTCTGGCAACTCCGTGTTTGACCAGTTGTTTCATAACACAAAGAGGCTGAAATAAAGAGTCCAAATCTTTCTTTTAGAGATTGATTTCCTTCCTTCCAGGCAGACATTTGTTCAAGTTTATTTCCTTGAAAGTGAAAATCAACTCGCAGAGACTTGAAACATCCTGCAGATAATAATTAAGATTTTGTGATCAGAACAAAAACCAGTTGCAACCATTTTGAAAAATGCTGGCTGTTGGTGCGTTCAAGTATGTCTGGACAATTATCTTTTCACCAATGATCATGTCAAGGGTTTCCTACAGTATCTTATAGCAGGGGTTGGACCGCCTCACCTGAAGCAAAGTCAACCTCTGCTAACATCACAAAAAATAAATGTACTTTTATGAAATATGACATTTACTTTCAGAGATAGAGAGCTGAGGTGCTATATCAGAAAGCAATTATTTAGGTCATCATCTGCTGAGTAAACTGACGGTGAGATAAGCTCGGTCAGGATGTGGGCGGCTTATCAACTCAGCTTAACTGTTTCCTGAAGGAAACCTGAATGTTTCAATTTCTGTGACACCTCTCAGGTTCACAGTTTTTCAAGTGTGTCTTAAAACAACAGTCAGGAGCCTAAATGAATAGTGAAACATGTTTTTCTTGCTGTAATCATTCCTCCTGTTCATACTGACCATTAGAAGATCCCTTCATAATGCAATTACAATGTAAGTGATGGGGGACAAAATCCACAGTCCTTGTAAGCTGCAGATGACTACATACAATAGACTACAACACATAATCACTGTATCCAAATGTATTATTATTAGTATAATTATTTATATGTCTGATGTCGACATGCTCCTGAAATCACCAACGACATAAAGCTGCCGTATCGCATAATAAGTGACTGTCACCATCAAAATGATACCAAATTGTCCAAATCTTCACCAGAACTACTTTAAAGAAAGCAATCAACTTCTATACTGTGTCTTTCTACTAAGGACGTAAATCTTTAAAAATACCTCACAAATATTTAGTTTAATAACTAGAAAAAGCCTCAGTAATTTCCATCTGGTCACTGTAGTTTTTAGCATACAAACAAGAGTAATAGTGTATTTGTTGGGGACTATTTTCAGCGGTGGATGAATCAACGTTTGGTGCTCTCATGAACTTTATTTTCTCCTTGTCTCCTTGGTTACTTCATTAAAAAATACAAACATACACCAATCCACACTCCTCCAAAAAGAAATACATAAAAAGTAAGTAGTAGTATTAAAAAAATAACGTCAGAAAAGGAATTCAACCATCTCCTGAAGCTCTGCTTACCTGCTCTAGTGTGTCCCCTGCTGGCCAATCGGAGGAGAGCTTTCTTCTTGAGAATGACGCTCCCACCAATCAGGAAGGCGGACAGCAGGGCCAGAGTCAGACCCAGCCACTGGTTGTAGGCGTTGACTGTCTGAATACCTGCAGAGAAACATGCAGTCAGTGAGTGTGTGTTTATGAGGGTGTGTACATGCAGTCTTTGTGTTCAATAACTTTATCAGATCTGGAAAAAAAACACTCAGGAATTTACTAAATGTGTTTTCATGATAACACAAGATACTAAACAATAGGATTGTGTAAATAAGTCACTCCAGTGATTCCTGTTTGTGAACATGTTAATATTATACAAATGTGGAAATAGTGCAGTTATGAACCACTGATTTTAGTTTGCATGTGTTGCTGGATATAAAAGATGATGTGTACCACAACAGTAATGAGTAAATGTTGACCTTTCAGTTATGTTTGGACTAGTAGACTCTCGCCAACCAGGACTGCAACTGAAAATTATTTACATTATCGATTGGTATGCAGATTACTTTCTTAACTGATTAATTGGTCTATACAATGTAAGAAAATAGTGAAAAAGGCCCATTACAATTTCTGAATATTTGATATCATTGAATGTCTTGTTTTGTCTGGCCAACTCTCCAAAAGATTCAGTTTACCGTCATATATGACAAAGAAGAGCAGAAAGTCCTGCTTGGCATTGTTGCTTGAAAAATTACATTAAGATCCTCTCCTGACATGTTTTAAGTAAATACTCAAAAAAAGTTAAATTATGTGGACAAAAATTCTTAAAATGACACCTACTCCTTCTCCCTAATTGAAAAACCCAGAATCTATGAATATTAAAGTTGCAACAATTAGTTGAGTAATCAGTTTGTCAATAGTCAATGAAAAATTAATCACAAACTATTTTGATAATCTAATAATCGCTCTGAGTCATTTTCTAAAAGAACAAATACTAAAGTTCTCTAGTTCTAGCTTCTTCAATATGAATATTTTCTGGTTTCTTTAATCTTCTATGACAGTAAACTGAATATCTTTAAGTTGTGGACTCTTGATTAGGACAAAACAAGACATTGGAGGATGTCCACTTGGGAAACTGGTCAACATTTTTCTCCATTTTGTGATATTTATATATAAAACCACCAGCCATGATTACTTTTTAATTGATTAAACCATTGATTGGTCTAGAGAATGTAAGAAAAGTGTAATAAAAAGGCCCGTCACAATTTCTGAAAACGATATGAAATGTCTTGTTTTGTTTGACCAACACTCCAAAACGTTCAGTTTACCATCAAAAAAGACAAATAAAAGCAGAAAGTCCTCACAACTGACAAGCTGGGAAATGAGAATTACTTTCAGATTTCCTCCAGACATGTTTTAAGACTTATAAAAACACACAAAAAAATTAATTTCTTTCCACAAAATAGTTCAACTTATATTATTTATATTCACTGGTCTAATCACTGTCTGTCCTCTGAAATTGGGGAACTATGTATAAAAAAAGGCTTCAGTATTTTTAACCTCATTTGAAATTCAATCTACTGGAGACACAACAAAACAACATGTCGCTCTTCTTCTTCCTGACTGCATTGTTTGTACTGAGGAAGTAACCTCTTGTTAACAAAAGATTTTTTTTTTTCCTCCATGGCAAAAACTAAAACATCATTATTGTAAAAGGTTATTCTCTTTGTATACACGCAACTGGTGACAGAAAACTCATCTAGATTTGTACTGGTGGAAAAGTGATCCAGATAACGTGTAGTCTTCTGGCTCTTTCTCAGATTTTAAATCACGTTCCTTCTTATCAGGCTACATACATTATATTGTTTGTGTAATACAGATCTCTCATGTTACCACCAGATACTTTCTTTGATCTTGTTTAATTCTTTGTTGAATCTGCATGACTATTTCACCATTTTATCTTACTTTTAAAAGATCCTGTCAACTGTTTTTTTTTTTAAATGTATTTTCAGTGTTTTCTGTCAAAATCATGTTGTTTTTTACTCTTGTCATGCTGTTGTTCTTACATGGTATTTTTCCACAGCATGAACTTGACAACCCTTGAACTTGACCTTCTTATGACATCAACTTGAGCCTAATGCTGAGGAAAGGAAAATTTCATTAAGGGGACAGTATAATATATCTTATCTTATCTCAACCTTATATAGGATATAGGTCATTCAAAAGCTGACACCACTTCAGATAGTGAGCATTAAAAAGGAGACACCATTTTTATGTTCTGTTTGGGGAATAAGTGCTGTAGAAAACACAGATAGAGTGGTATAATGTTTGATACTTAGTGGAAAATATAGCTCACTACTGGAGACTTTACTAGCTGTTCAATGAGGTTATACTTGAGCTAAATGGTAACATGCTCACAATTAAAATGTTATTGTGCTTATCAGGTATAACGTTTACCATCTTAGTTTAGCGTGTTAACATGCTAACATTTGCACTAAACAAGAAGTATAGCTGAGGCTGATGGGAATGTCATTCGTTTTGCAGGTATTAGGTCATTAATCAGATACAGATAAAACCCACAGTGAGGTTAAACCTGTGGGAAGACATTCTGGGGTAAAATGAAAGAGGCTTATTTCAGTTAATCAAGACTGGTAGTGAGTCTGTGTCCGTTGGGAAAAGGGAGGTTCTGTTTGCTTTTGGCTTCACAGACCTAGGCACCGATTTACAGACTGTGTACACATGGTGAAATACTTTGAGTTTTTACTTATTAAGTCTCAAATTACCCGACTGAAGTACACACTCTTTGTATCGTATTTTCTTTTTATTTTATCTTATTTTTATTATGGTTGGTGGACTGAAAAGTGTTCCCAATATTTTGTCCACCCTATTATCATAACATTAGGAGGGAGTGTATATATTGAAACACACTTCTGTCTTATGTTATTAACTGCCATGTTGCAAATTAGCATTACAACCCCCTAAGAATACCTGGAACTTACCTTCTGGAAATTTTGATCCAGGAACAGAAAACAATGAAAACAAAAGCAGAACTTGTTAGAGCTGTTAAGTTCCAGCAGTCTGATAATATTAATACCCCTTAGAGTGAATTCGTAACCTGCAAAATGTGAGCTTGTGAGCCCAACCATGCTGATACTATCAGCCAATATTGGCGTATCATAGATATATTTTTACCAATGCATATGTAATGTCAGCAGAGAAAGTCAGAAATGCCATCCTGTGGTTGTCCGCCTCCGCCAACCAGTCAAGTTGTAGTTTACATCCCTGTCTGTCTAGACTCATAATATTTGTAGTGAAGACTTTGAAGGAATTTAATAAAAAGTATTAAGTGTATTTTCCTTGTATGTGTTCATGTTTGGCCAAAAGAGCTGATTCTGATAGAACACAAAGTTATAGCCTTGACAGTAGGCGATGCTTCAGACATGGATGTTGCTGCAAAGAAGCTACAAATACTAAAACGTGGATGCTTCACACACATCTTCAACAATCACCACAGTTTCAAGGTGGAACCAAGATTAGTGTCACCAATTCAGTGTCTGACCAAATGTGAAATATTGTCACAATCTCCCCTTCTGTTCCTGAGTTATGGTGTTGAATAATGGCCAGAAAAGTGTTTTTGTTGAACATTATGATGTCACAGTGAAGTTGACCTCTGACCTTTTGGATATAAAATGTCATCACAACATCATTTTATCCTATTAGACATTTGTGTGATGAAACTTAGTCATAATTAGTGAATGAATTCTTGAGTTATGTCAAAAATGTGTATCCTTATAATTATCTTTAAATATAAAAACATAATTATTGGCTTTAAAATAATCCAGTCATTCCTCAGTTTTAATGGATTAGTGTCAAAGTCTGTAATTATTTCAATTGCACATTCAGCCTCCTTAATAAACACAGAGAGACTTAAATAAAACCCTATATGATCCTTAAACAAGGATGTTTACACACTGCATTAGTCGTACACAAAGAGTTTTAACCCTGAACAAACACACCTCTTGCCTACTCACACAGGTATGTAAGAGGCGTGTGTGTGTGTGTGTGTGTTTGAAGGTATACCTGTCAGTTGAGTGCCATTGCTCAGGTGTGTGATGGATGTGTAGACGAGTGTTTGATCTCCGGTGACCAAACACACAGCAGACTGAGAGCCACACCACAACCTCACTCCCGACCCTGCAGAGAGACGGAGCATCAACCAATTAGCTTTGATACTTTGAGACTGTTGTTTAAACCGTTTCTTAATGTTTCCTCTTTACTCTTACACACTTAATTAAGTTTAGGGCTGCAACGATTAGTTGATTTATCCATTAGTCATCAACTATTAAATTAATAAACAACTATTTTGATAATTGATTAATTGTTTAGTCATTTTTTTAAGAAAGAAAATGTCCAAATTATCTGATTCCAGCTTCTCAAATATGAATATTTTCTTATTTATTTAGTCTCCTGTGACAGTAAACTGAATATCTTTGGGTTGTGGACAAAACAAGACATATTGGGTTTCGGGGAACAGGAAACAAAATTTTAAAGACGAAACAACTAATTGATTAATTGAGAAAGATCATAATAAAAAGAAATAAGCATTGAATATCTAATCAGATTTATAATCTTGCCTATCACCGCCAGATAAATCTCTTTTTAAATCTTATGTTGGGGGCAACATTCCTGTGCTGGCTGACTGGCTGTTAATCGTGCGGCTCTCCTAGACTTTTCAAATGTTATCGGACCGAATGGATCAAATTCTGATAGTGAAACAAGTCATTTCGTGGGGGTTGTGTGACGCTCAAAACAATTTATCCACCGTTTTACAGAAGCAACAGTAGGTTACAGTCAGTACTGGCCATCGGGCATACTGGAACAAATCCTGATGGGCTGGTGGACTGTCAAAAAATATGTTTTTGGGCCAGTCGACTGTCACAACATATCCATTTTTACTGGCCCTCTCTGTGTGCCTGATATTCAGGTTGCACATGAGAGCTGCTGCATGCCTGTGTCGCAAGTGTCACAGCCAAGCGCCCCCCTTTACTCTCACTGCCAGAAGAGGGAGACAAAATTCCCGCACTCCCGCTTTAAAGTGCTGGTGAGACAATGAAATATGATCCAGCAAGTCCGGTTTGAGTAACAGATTATTGCGTTTAAAAGCTGATCAGAAAAACACTGCACAGCGGTTTATAATATTCACAGACTGGATTTCACAACTCTGGAAAATTATCACGCTGCAACCTTGCAAACGAGTTTATAATGTGAGCATGCTAACATTTTGTAACTATCTCTAAACACAGTACAGCTGAGGAAGATAGGAATGTCATTAGTTTCGCAGGTATTTGATCATAAACCAAAGTATTAGACAAAATGAAATTATAGCCTGATGATGGTGATAGAGGAAAAGTTAAAAGGACGGGTTCACGATTTTTCAAGTGTGTCTTAAAACAACAGTCAGGTGTCCATATGGGACACCTGACTAAGGGGGGGAGGGCTTTGTTAATGGCCAATTAAATTAAATTTCTGCTGCAGTAGATCTAAGCCTTTTTTAAAATCATTTTTGTGTTTATTTGAAAATTTACAGTGTAGACATTGACAGTAGAACTGAGGATGTTGCAGTAATACGGTTTGTAACTCTACCAGGACGCCTTTGATATAAACCTTTGCTTTGATTTGTCTTTTTTGTGCTGTTTATTTGTATCCTGCTCTATGAAAAAGGGTCATGTTAAGGTGGAATTCACAAATATTTCAGAAATCACTGCAAGAAAAAGCTGACAGTATGACTGTTTAGCTGATTTAGACATATGTTTATCACAGGACCTGATCTTGCAAAACTTTCATAATGTGACAACTACGAATCCATCCATGATACAGCTTCCTGAAGCTGACCAATCAGAACAGAGTGGGCTCATCAGGAGGGGGGCCTTAAAGAGACAGGAGCTAAAACAGCCTGTTTCAGATGAAGGTTGAACTGAGGAGCTGCATAGAGGACCAGTATAAGATAAATAAGGAAGTTTTAACTGCAAATCTACAAACTACAAATCATGCAAAGATGTTTCAGTAGAGCCTCAGAATATAAATATAGAGTTGGAAATGTTTAGAACATGTCCTCTTTGACAGCGTGAGAGAAACCTGAAGCCTCTTTCAATGTTAGAGTTTGTCTGAGTGTTTGCAGAGTGTTTTCTGTTCCCTCTGAACCCATTTAAACATTTGGTTTGTGTCACTGGCGCACAGTTGTGTAATACTGGTTTGACCACTGTGCTGTTTAGAGTAACATGAGATGAGGAGCACTAGCATAAGCAGGCAGAGTAGTTCAATATTTACACTGTCAACACTGAAGCCTCAGCGCACACAGGCTATGATAACACTCACTGAGCAGCAGTTAGGATAACTCTTAATGAGAAGACCAAAAATAATGTTTCTACTAGGGCTGCAACTAACGATTATCTTCATTATTGAGTAATCTGCCGATTATTTTCTCATTTACTTGATTAATGGTTTTGTCTATAAAATGTCAGAAAATAGTGAAAAATGCCTGTTATAATTTCTTAGAGCTCATGGTGACATCTTCAAATGTCTTGTTTTATCTCATCAACAGTCCAAAATCCAAAGACATTCAGTTTACTATCATATACGGCACAGAAAAGCTTGAAATCCTCCAGAAGCTGCTACTAGCAAATATTTAGTGTTTTGCTGTAAAAGTGACTAAAACAATTATTCAATTATCAAACTAGATGCAGATTCATCTTCTGTCTTATCGTGTCAGATCTAGTTTCTACTTTAGATGTAGTAAACACTTTAATATCAAGGGAACAAGCTTAAATACCATAAAAAACCTTTTAAACTCTTTTATCACAACGTATTTATACAGAAACTCCTCAGATTAATTTTGGTTGATCAATTTCTGAATAATTTCTGCATAGTTTGCTGGAAAGAAGTGTGCAATTTGTTACTAATTACAGGGAAAATACAGTCTATACATCAGAGCAGTGTCAGCTTAACATGCAAAAATGTGAGATTTGTCTGCATATAATTTAACAAATATGGAGAATAAAGTTTCTCATAATAACATCTGAAATCAGTGTTCTAGAGCATAAGGTGACGTCTTCAAATCTCTTGTTTTGCCTCATAAACGGTCAAAAACCGTAAAATATTCAATTTAATATAATTTAAGACCAACAAATAAAGTATCTTCTCACATTTGTGACCACAGAGCAATCAAATGTATTTTTCGCCTGAAAAAATGACCGGAATGATCCATGAATTACAAGAATAATGTCTCAGACATTTAAGCTCTTCATAACATAGAAAAAGAGATCCTAAATGTTGTTTATGTTTTTCTGTCTGCTCTCACATTCTTGATTTTTAAGGCTCTAAAAAGTAAATTTTCTACACTTTAAACAACAGGTGAGACTCCTTTAACAAACTCATATAAAACTGAAACATTAAATTGAGTCATTTAAGGCATCTGTTGTATTGAGAGTTATGTGTAAGAAGATAAAGATATGTTAAGATATTTTAAGCTTTTTAATAGAGATGTTTGTCCTACATTATCTCAATTGGAACTGAAGTAAGTAGTTGATTAATCAATTCATGATGAACAGCAGCTATTTAAATAACTGATTAACTGTTGAAGTTATTCAACCAACATTAACCATCACAGTCTCTTTTTACAAACCATAGACTTAACTATAACTCAAAAATTAAAATAATATTTAGTTGCTGTAGTTTATAACAAGTGGGTAGCTCCAGGTCTTAAAAGTGAAGCCAATGTGGAAATGACTTAAACCAATGGCCAGCAGGGGGCGACTTCACTGGCTGAAAAAAAAGTCTGATTGTATAGAAGTCTATAAGAAAATGACCCTACTTCTCACTCAATTTATTACCCCAGTAAACAGTTTCCTAATGAATTTATCATCTCAATCGCTAGTTTCAAGTCTTCTTCAATACAGCATGATGTTCATTTTGGAAATTATGGTCCCATTTAGAATAAAATAGATGATAAAGCAGTGTATGCTTTATGGCTACCTTATGATTGACAAGTCACTACCATGGCGACAACGTTGATTATGCAACGTAACCATGGCGAATCCCAGATTCACAGAGTATAGACGTAGCTGCTGCTATTTCACAGTGTGTTTTGAGTTCATGAAAGTTAACTGTAACATTTTAGTCGCCTAAAAAAGTCTTGTTCAGTGTTTGGTTGTACTAAAAGATCCTCTAAGGAGTCGGATGTTCGGTTTTTCCGGTAAGTACTTTTTTTAACCATTAACCATAGACTGTAAATGCACCGTGGTAACCAAGCTGGTTGCTAGCATTGGAGTCAACTCCGCCCTCTCGTCCAAATATGGTCACTTCTGGCTCCAAAAGTTCAAGATGGCGTCGGTCAAAATGCAAACTCGAGGCTTCAAACCGGGAGTCTATAAACCAATGGGTGACGCCATGGAAGCTCCGTCCATTATTTTTTACAGTCTATGGTTAATAACCTAGGATTGTATAATACAGACGGATTGAGTCCTACAGGGATATTCACACAGAGAGGAATTTGCATTTAGCATTAGGCTATCACTCTCAAAATCACAATCTTTTTCCTTGTTTAAAAATCTTTTGCTGCACAAATGTTACCCAAATGCTAAGTACATTTACTCAAGTAATTGTACTTTACTTGAGTATTCCCATTTTATCCTACTTTGTATTTCTACTCCACTACAATTGTTTTAAATAATCTAACTGTTGTTTAAATAGTCTGCTCTTTTCTGCTTTGTTTTGCACTTTTAGCTGCATCAGTGTGTGAAAGGTGCTATGTAAATAGTGTCTTATTATTATTAAAAAACGTGATACACTTATATGCTATGATGCAATACTATTACTATTAATCTACCTAAAATATCTAAAATTGGCTCCATATTGATGAACTATAGCATTAAAATGCTCTTATATGTATCTGTTAGTGATAAAACAAACAATATAATATACTATAATAATATAAAAAAGTTTACATAATGAGTACTTTAACTTTTGATACTTCAAGTACATTTTCCTGAAAATACTTCTATACTTTTACTTCAGTAACGTTTTGAATTCAGGAGTTTTACTTGTAATTGAGTACTTTTAGACTACAGTATTAATACTTTTTACTTAAATAAAGGATCTGAATACTTCTTCCACCACTGCATATAGGCTACAGTTTGTGTCTATTTGATGAGGAAACACGAGATAAATGGGAAAATATATCCACATCGTTTGTTTTTCCTATTTATTATGATTAGTAATTATTTTACTATTATTATTATTAAAAGACAATGTGTTCTTACCGTTCCTGCACGTCTCATTGTTCAGATAAACATCTCGCATTGTGGCTCTTTGTTGTGGCTACAATCCGCAGAAACTCAGCACCGACCGGGAAGTACGTAGACAAACAATAAATCCTCAAATTGTCTACAGACCGAACTGCGCGTTTTTCCGGGACATCAGCACCGGTTGTGACCACAAACAACGATTTTGTTAAATGTAGATCAACTCTGAGCATTGAAATGATTCTCACTTCGGTCGAAATAGATCAAACTGACGACGAGACTGAATGAGACACAGCAGAGCAAAGAGAAGACGAGGTAAACAACAGACACCTGACCCCGCCCCGCCGGGAGAAGCAGGTCACACAGCAGGTGCATCACCTTCCCCGCCCCCACCGGGACAGACAGGAGAACTACAGGTGTAGAGAAGTACAGAAACTCGGTTTAGACCGAAAATATATTAACTTTAAAAGACCGTTAGCACCAGTGGTGGAAACTAAGTACATTAACTCAAGTACTGTACTCAGGTACAATTTTGAGGTACTTGTACTTGAGTATTTCCATTTAATACTACTTTATACTTTCACTCCACTACACTTCAGAGGGAAATATTATACTTTCTACTCCACTACATTTATTTGACAGCTTTAGTTACTTTTCAGATGAAGATTTGACACAATGGATAATATAAAAAGCTTTATACAACACATTATTTTAAGATGAAACCAGTGGTTTCCAACCTTTTTGGCTTTTGACGCCTTACAAAAAGCAGTGTGTAGTCGGGAGGATTAAAACGTACATTTACCAAAGCACTCAGTTAAACTTCATCACTGAAGCATTTTCTCTTGTAAAAGCGACAAAAACCGTTTGAAAACATTTTCAGTCAAGCAAAATCTCACTTGTACGGGGTCTGTCAAAGTGCTCCGATTCTGAATGAGATTACTGCCCCCTCGTGGCAGATGAGGGGAAATACACCACAGCGTTTATGACTCATCACCAGGTGTGACTACATCTGTACTGATGAAGAACTGTATTCCCCCTATGCAAATGTTTTGGTCTTCTATTTATGGTGACCTGAATTGGAAAAAAGCATGGAGAATATCAGACAAATATTGTATTACCAATAAAATGAAAGAGGTGTCATTTAAAATTTTACATAGAATATATCCTGTAAAGCGTGTTCTGGAAAGGTTTAAGCTGAATATTAATTATTCTTGTGATTTCTGTGGTCTAAACAAAGAAACAATTTTTCACTTATTTTTCTATTGTATGTATTCCAAAATATTTTGGAATGATATGCAAAACTTTCTATTCAGAAAAACAGGTCAAATGGTCATGCTTTCTGGCAGTGATATCTTCATTGATTTTAAAAATAACTCAATGGACAAAAATGTTAGCTTTTCAATCCAACTGTTTATGATTTTTGGCAAATTCCACATACATAAAATGAAATGGACCAATAGAAAACCAAACCTTACCTTATTTCTAATTGATATTAGCCTCTATTATAACTCTATAGTCAAGATGACAAATAGAAAAGCAGCAAAGACCCAAACAATATTTGAAACATATTATTTTGCTTTTAATGAATGTAAAGGCTTCTTGCGCAATCCCTTTTCTGAATGCTTTTTAATGTCATAACTGAATTCCCTGGCACTTTTTCCTCTTTTTGTTCTGTAATCTTGTTTGTTACTGTTGATTGAATTTGACTGTTATCAATAAAGTTTAATAATAAATAAATTTAAAAAAACAACTAATGAAGGACTGTCTATGAAACATAACGACACTCAGTTAAACTTCATCATATATATGTGGCTCAATCAAAGACAAAGGTAGACAACCTTTTTTGGGTTGATACATATTTGATAAACTCTAAAATTACATAAAAACAAAAAAAGATAATTATCACTATAATTTTGAAAATATGTAGAATTTTTATAGTTATAATTTTTTCTTTACTGTCCTAATTTTTTCTATTTTATGTTTCCTTTTACCATCCATTTTACACTTGGTTGTGATGACATAGAAATTAGTTGTGATTAAGTCTTTATTAAAAAAGACGTAATTTTTGCATCTATAGAAATATAAAAATGACATTCATGAATCCTGTGGATTTGTAAAATTGGCACAGACACAAACAAGTAAACATTTATTTCATGACTATGTGTACATCTTTATTTAAAAAAGAAAAAAAAATGTATGTATTATAAATTCATTTTATAAATGTACCTTATGTGTGAAACTTCTTTGAATTGATAGGGAATTTACGCAATTATCACTATAAATAATCAATATATTTTTGAAAATGTGTAGAAACTGTTTGCTTTACTTTTAGCATCCATTTAAAATTTGCTTTGAATGAAATGCTGGACATTTTGATTTTTTTTTTAAACAAAACAAAACAAAACAAAAACCCACAGTTGTAAGATATAAAACCAAGTTTTCAAAGCTTTAAATTTGGTTCACAAAGAATATATAAATGCATTTATTTTGACTTGAGCTGAGACAATTAGCCTATTAATTGTTTAAATGATTGTCAGCAAATTAATTGAATTCTCAACTTCTAGCAGCTCAAATGGGAGAATTTGCTTCTTTTCTTTGTCATGTATGATAGTTAACTGAAAATATGTTAAGTGTTGAAGGTTGGTCGAACAAAAAAAAAAAAAAGAAGCAATTTGAAGACGTCTGCTTGGACTCTGAAAAATCATAACTGATCCTTTTCATTTCTTTCTGACATTTAATCGACAACATGATTAATTGTGAATAATCATTGGTTGCAGCTCTAAACTTATGACAATAAAGAGAGAAATAAAAAAAAAAGTCTCCACACCAAGAAACATGTCTGATAGTTTCTCAATTCACAAAACTTTATTTTCTAGGAAAAATAATTTCATTTCTTTCTCAGCGCTTCATTTGACAGCAGTTTTCAGAGAGTGGACAGCACTGCCACTCTTCTGATGATGGCGAAGGTGGGGATAGGGTGGTGGAGGGGGGTTTGGTGCGTGGGTTCAGGCTAAGTTAGCCGAGAAGCTAAGCTAGGCTAAGCCAGGCGGTTCAGTTGCAGTAGTTCTGCAGGTCGAAGATGTTGCAGGGCTTGTGGCAGCACTGTTCCACGATGCCTCGCTTCACCATCATTTCCATCTGGTCCTTGAAGGCGAACTCGGCCACCTCGTTCTCACCACCCACCGCAGCTCCGCCCGCCTTTGGAGGGAGGAAACCTGATTGGACGAACACAGAGACGCTCAGGGAGAAGTCATCATCCTGATATAAAGATTATCAGGCTCTACACACAGCTCGGAGTGAGGTTGCATGACCTTTGGATTCATGTTCAGAGAGTTTAAAAACACAATGAAATGAAAAATACAGTTTCCAAGTTTTAATCCAGTGTCCCTGTCTCAAGGCTGGGCGATATATATCAAATTAATTTGATTAATTCAAATTTTTGTTTTAGCATGATGTATAAAATGTCTAAATTGTGAAAATCGAGTTATTACAATATGCACAAAAAGGTTTAGTCAAAAAGTAACAGATGCTAGTTGCTACATTAGCAGCTTTGAGTCACAACAATCCTGTAAACTGTGACGTGATCAGTTTCACTACATGTTCACCTGCTGCAGGTTACAGGACTGTAGTGACTCCAGGTGTCTCTGGATATGAATCAGTGGATTTGTCTGTCACATCCACGGGAAGGACAGACCGAAAATGACTCTGCACACTGATCTGTGCTCTCAGTTTGTGTTTGTTGATGAGTTATCATCTCTGGTTAACAGAAACTGAACAGATTCCAGATTCTACTTGTTCAGTTTGTCTCTACCTGCCAGGTAGCTAACGCTAGCTAGCAGCAGTCTGCACATATCAGACTGATTTTTTGTAAGGAAACACAAACAGCGACAGATCAATTAGTGAGTGGACCTTTCTGCTCTGTGCTGAAACTGATTATTAAACTACATGTGCTCTACTTAGTTGAAGCATCTGGTACTGAGGTCAGTAGCTGTGGGATAACCTGTGTTTCATATATAACGATAACAGTCTTGCAGGTGGTGCAGCTCTTTTATTATTCTTGCACAGTTGTCCAAAAAATTATGATGTTTCACTCCGGCATTTTGCAAAAATGGACCCCAAGCTTGAAAAAAGATTTCTTGGCCATATCTCCAAGCGCTACCCTGTGTTAATTATTCATGTATCTCTCGCTTCATATGTAACATGTAACATAACATGTAATATGTATGTAATCTTTCTCTGTGATCACTCATCAACTTAAAGGATTAGTTCAGGTGTTTCTCTATGGGCAGGATGAAATCTGTGTTTTAAAATGTAGACATAGTCTCAGTTGGCCTCTTTGTTTTTGTGTAGTGATTTGCTGTGTGGGGTTTTTCGGTGTTGGTCTCACCCAGCAGGGGGTCGACGTCTCTCTTGGGGTTGTAGAAGAAGCCTCTGTCCCCGCAGACCAGGTAGAGGGCGTCGACTAGGTGAGAGCCGCACAGGTGCTGCGGGGGGGCGACAGCCTGGGAGCCCGGCCACAATACCATCATTAAGACCAGCAGAGAGACAGACTGGAGCCACAGTGCTGCCATGCTGCAGGAGACCTGAACACACAAATATGTTTTATATTTTTAGACAGTACAACTAAAAACTGCTAGTGATGTCATGATCAATGTCATGTAGAGGATTTGAGGGGAAAAGTAAATTAATTAAAAACAGTGCTGTTGATAATTATCAGTGATAACACATAACAAAATAAGAGTGTAAAAAAAACTGAATTTGAACACTAAATATGATGAAAAGACAAAAATAAATATAAGAAATAGTTGGAATAATGTACCTGAGTGTAATGTTCAAGTAAAAAATGTGTATAAGAATGATAAATGATAAAAAAAAAAATGAATGTAAATTGATAAATAACATTCATGTGCAGGAAAAAAAGGAGAAGAGGAAGAAAAAATGAGACAATATCGAGGATGAGAAGGAGAGAAGTAAAATGGAGTGAGAAAGGAAGAAAGGAACAAAAAGGAGGATTAAACAGGAGTAAAAGGATGAGAGGCTCATCTATGGAGCTGATGGAGATGGAGAAGGAAGAGGAGAATATGGAGGTGAAGATAGAGAAGTAGTGGAGTAAAAGGAGGAGAACAAATCTTTGGAGTGAAAGGAGGAGATGAAGGTGTAGGTAGAGGAGTAAAAGGAGGAGAGCAGCTCACCTGTAAAGCTGGAGGAAGAGGAGGGTGTGGAGCTGTAGAGAGAGGAGGAGATGGAAGAGCAGTGGAGGAAAACCTCACTTGTAGAGGAAGAGGAGGAGACGGAGGTGTAGATAGAGGAGTAACAGAGGAAGAGGAGGAGAACAGTTTAATTAGAGTCAAGCAAGGAGGTGATGGATAGAAAAGTTGAGGAGAAGGAAAAGCAACGAGATGCAAATACAGGAGAATGAGGAGAAGTGGAGGAGATGAAGGTGCAGAAAGAGGAGTAGTGGAGAAAGAGGAGAAATAGCTCATCTGTAAAGTTGGACGAGGAGGTGATTGATCAAAAGCATGGTGAAGGATAGTGGAGAACAACCCACCTGTAGAGTCATCAGAAGAGATATTGATACAGGAGAGGAGGAGAAAGAGGTGAAGATAGATGAGTAATGGAGGAAGAGGAGGTGAACATCTCACCTGTAGAGTTGGAGGAGGTGATGGAGGAGTAGATATAGAAGGAGAGAGAGTGGCTCACCTGTAAAGTCAGAGGAAGAGGAGGATGTGGAGTTGTAGAAAGAGGAGAAGTTGCTCACCTGGAGAGTTGGAGGAGAAGGGAGAGATGGATGAGGAGACTCTGTGATGAAGAGGAGGAGCAGTTGCTGAGAGCTGGATGTGTGAGGCAGAGCAGAGGGCCTCCTCTCCCTTTATACTCCATCACCTCCACCTGGACAAGCTCCTTGCTCTGTGTGTATGTGTCTGTGTGTGTGTGTGTGTGTGTGTGTGTGTGTGTGTCAGCAGACATTAGGTGACACACTTTACTTCTGATTGACTGCCTCTCCGCCTCAAACACTTTACAGCACTTAGTAAAACAAACTGAGCTAATGAGCCGGCATGATCTGATCACCTCTCACTGACAAATATTGATCACCAATCAGCCTGCTGAGCTCAGCAGTTACTGAACTCAGCTGAAAGTCCGACTGACAGTTGAATCCTCGTCACTTTTTGTGTGAGGAAATATAAACTAAAATGATACTGCAGCTACTGTGCAGATTTTCAAGGTTTTTTATAAGATGATAAAACTGTTTTTGACATATTTGTGTAAACAGAAACAGATTCCCATTCAAATTTATATGAATTTCCAGAAAATTGTCAAAAGCCATTAAACCATTTGCAGAAGGAGAGGACACAACGAGATGATTAATCATTAAAAGAGCGGCAGTCAAAGCTTAAACGATGGAAAACGTGATGGAAATATGACATTTTGTTTCATGTAGAGCTGCAACAATTAGTTGATTGACAGAAGATGAATCAGCAACTATTTTAATAATCAAATAATTGCTTCAATACATTTTCAAGCAACTGCCTGAAATGCTCACTAGATCAGCGAATGTGTATTAGTCCGCAACTGAAAATAGTTCCCAAACTATTTTTAGTACCACAGACAGGGGCGGGGAATTAAGAAAGTATTAAGAGACGGACTAACACATTGTTGGTTTTGGTCTTTTAATGAGATTTATTAATAATAAGAAAAATATAAAAAAACATCAGCTTTATCCTTTAATGCGCATTGATCTGTGCGCATGTTGACCCTTTTAATATATGTAACAATATGGCCTTTCCTCTGGTTTAAGGATCTAAAACTAGTTGTTTCTTATTTTTTTATTCACTAACAGTTTTATTTCCTGGTGTGTAATGATCATTACACCCACACGGGGGCGCACATATGGCTACAAACTTCAGCTGTTTGACTCCTTTCACTACTTGTTTCCATTTCTTTTTGTGTAAGAAAACAGAACTACAGTGCATTAACTAACTGCTCCCAACACTAATACAAAGAGGGCTTAATGGGTGCTGATGGAGCTCTTGTTGCAGCTTGTTTGTCACTGAAAGGGAAAACTCAACTAACCGTGACAGAGTGTCTCCATGACAAACTGTCTGTGACGGAGGAGGACGCAAAACAAAAAGTGTTTCTGAGAAATTCTCAGAATTATAGTGAAGTCTGAAGGCGTCTCGTCACAGTTACGCCACAAATCTCCCAAAAACCAGATCAGCTGCCAGTCACTGACAAAAAACCTCCATCTTAACCACTTCTATCACTGAGCTGTAAAATCTGATTTAATTGAATTTTGAAGTGTTTTGACTTGTAAACCCTCTGGAGTCTGTCTCTTCATCTGTGAACACTGAGCATGTTTTATTAAAAGTAATATAAATGTATATCATGTAGAGACAAGCAGAGAAAACCAGTTGAAAATGCGGATCTGGGGAATTCACACGTTTGTCAACAATAAACCATTCTTAAATGTTTTAAAGCCATGAATTGTTGATATTTTCAGTGATTTACAGACTTACTGTAAATACTTTGAACAAAAAGGTGCACAATATTTTACAGTTTCAGGTTTATGTGCTGAAGTTTTGAGATATCTGTCTCTTAAAAGTCCTTTTTGCTGGCTGGAAGGACATGTCATTGTTTGATTGACATTAGCTGGACAAACTGACCCTTTGAACCGTTCTGTCTCACCTCCATTAACATTCTGATTGGTGGGTTTCTTGAATAAAAGGATGAAGCAAACCAACAGAGCCAAGAGGAAGACGAACAAGGCCACACTCACATAGGGGAAGTGGAACCTGACTGCTGGAAAATGAACAGTGAAGACTGAATGTAGAGAGTACGGACATCAGGAGCAACATATCCTACCAATGGCCACCACACACAAATATTTCACTGTATTTCAGGACATTTGGTCGTTTTCTTGTCTGGAACCATGTGTGATGTTTTTACAGTTTTAAATGGAGTAACAACACTTCATCTGGACTTCAGCTTGACAGTTTATCCTTAAACTTCAAAACAGCAGTTGACAAAACAATCCCAACTCAAGGTCCATATTTACTCGTTTCATTCCAGAGCTTTTGACCACATTACACTCTCTTCATCTTCTTTATTTTGAATCTTTTTTTCATCATGTTTGTTTCATCAACTGCCAAGTTGGACAAGAAGTCCCTAAAGTGCCTGAATAATGGAAAGTTTGAACATCTACAGTTCTATTACAATGAAGCAGACTCCATCTGTTGATGAAGACTGTGTCTGATGGTCCAAAGCTCCAAGGTAAGCAAGTAAGTGGACTTTGAGTTGAGACTGTTTTGTCATCTATTATGAACTCATTTTAGATAATACACCAAAATTTTGGTCTAACCTCTGCTGACTGAAAACTTAAAGTACAAGGCTGGTGATTTTCTATGTTTTTCTTATTGTCAACAAATCTCATGTTTGGAGCCAAACCAACGATGAACTGATCTACTAACAAGTATTATGTGTGTATCCAAAGACTGATATATCTTATTTCTCCGTTGTTATTAAAAACACATCAGTGAGTCACACCGCTGCACTGGGTGACATGTTCCTTTGCCACTGGACAGTGAAGACAGTGGATACCGTAGCTTGTTTAGAAATGTCTCCAAAGAATAACAACAGCTTCCTCATTCAAGTGTGTGTCCAAACTTTTGACTACTGGTACTGTATATAAATATATAAATTTTCTAATAGTTCTAAAGCTGAGGTTAATACAATCTTGCGACCAGTTCTTGACCTTTTACCAAAGGACAAATGAAAAAGTTAAGATATTTTCAACAAAAGAGGAATAAAAAATTAATATTGTACCCATTCCTGTCTCTATCTACTTCTTTGGATCTTGTTCAAAGGAGTTTTGTGCTTGTTGATAGTAGAGACACTGCTGAGCCTTTTTTACAATGGCAACAGCAGCGTCTCCACTGTCAATCTAAACTCAATCAGAGAAGTTCCCCTCCACTGAAAAACATGTTTTGCTTATTGATATGTACTTGGATTCAGTAACTTCTTTTATGCCTTGATTTACTGTACATACTGGCATATTCTGCATACAGATCTGTCTGTCACAGTACATGGGAAGGGCGGTATGGAAAAGCAGATGCTTCCTATCCTCCAGACCACATTAAATAACCAAACTTTAAGTTTTTGCCCCTGTGAGTTTCCTGCACAGTGAAATGAGTTAACTCAAAAAGAAAGATGAACGGCATTAAAACGGTTTAAATGTGAAAGACTGTCTGTCATGGCTGCCATCAACTAGTGTCAGGTTAAATCTGCTGCTCATTGCCACAGTACTTAGTGACTGAAATCCTACAGCTGTAAGCAACATGAACTTTGTCCTGCTAGAATGTCATCATACGGGTTCTGTCAGACAATTGTGCCTGTTGTTGACAGATTTAAAGATGCTCAAAGACAATTATCGATGTGGTAACAGGAAACTAAACACATGAAGGGATTATTTAGGATAGGTAGGAATGTCATAGAGACATCAAACCAAAACCGACTTATTCGTCTCATCAAGACCTACAAATCATACGCTGATATAGCCTGTCAATATAAGACTTTGCCTCAATTTTGGCCCTCGAACAAATGCTATCTCCTCTGAGGGCGTTAATGGTATCGGCTTCAAACTTAAATACATGACTTACGACACTGTGCTGAAATAAAGTTGTTAAAAACTTTGTAATAACTCGAACGGTTTGGATTTTATAAGCCCTGAAAGTTGCAGTGCCACATCACACCACATGTACCCCTTACAATGTGAAAGAATGGGGGAGGCATGGACTTTGTGTCAAACAGAGGCTTCTGACATCTAAACTATGAGTCTGACTACTTTCAAACCTGTATCAATGGATTCGTGACTAAAAAATGTGATTTTTAATGTAAGATTTGACCAAAGTCATTGGATTTATGAGGAGATTTCACAAGAAGAGTGACATTCTCCCCTCCAACTAAGAGGGAGAGACAGAGAATAGGAGGTGGGGTGGGTGTGGGGGTTGAATGCAGCTCATTTTTTTAGGACACAGCAGAAAGGTCTATATACATGCAGTACATTATATATAAACTTTGTATGAAGTTTGGTGTTATTATCCTTTATTTTACAATAATTATGAGTCTTATATGTATTATTCAGTAGTGGGGATGACCTATGACAGTGACAGTTTAGTGATAAAGTGCTGCAGAAAAATGAAATCATAACTAAAATTTGTAGCTCTGTACTGCAGTTTTTCCTTTATTAGGGCCCAAGCACCTAGCGCTTCGCTCACACTTTCCATTCAAATATATGAGTATTTGCTGCAGTATGAGCTGCAGTTACTTATTGTCTCTACACACCTGACAGTACACATTTCCATCAAACTTTGACCAGGTCATGTGGGTTAAAGGTCTTTAGTTTTCTAAAAATAGACTTGATGAAAATTAGGAAATTAATTTGTTTTACACACAAACTCATCAAGAGTTTTCAATTTACTAATTGAAATTCAAGTGAATGGGCCCAAAACTTGCATCATTTTGATGACACAGGTGTAAGCAAGACAGACATGTCTCACCCTGCAGAAAATTCTCATTCTCACACCGTTGAGATTTGATGTTTTGCCATGACAGAGGAAGTTGCTATAACTTTATTGTAAATGCTCCAGTCTGCACCAAACTTTACATGTTTGATAAGCCTGAACATGTCTACATGACAATATTCCATCAGTGATGCAAACTAGCTGAATAGCGCCCCCCACAAAATTTCAGCAAAGCAGCCCCAGCGGCAGGCAAAATAGTGGACAAAGGAAGTGATGTTTATCTCCGTCTTGCACTGTCTGAAAACAGCCTGGGTCTGAAGACATCTACATGCCCGTGACAGAAGCCCTTCGATTGCACCGCAGCCTGACGTGCGCGGAGGCATGAGGGCCTGTTCAACGCTGCTTACAGCTTTATTTTTTTCTCCTCTTTCACTAAAAAAATGTATTTTGCATATTTTTCCTCCATCTGGATGTCTGAACTTCCCTGTGTAGAAGAATGTATGTGCAGAGTTTGATGCTAAGAATTCTGTTTTCACATTCATCTACTGAAGTTGAGTTGGAACGTTTCTCGTAGCTCACCTTGTGTGTGTGTGTGTGTATATATATATATATACAATACTGTGCAAAAGTATTAGGCACTAAAAGTGAAGTGAGGATGCTTTAAGGATGCGTTAGGGTTTAGAGCCTCAGGGTTAGATAATTTGTCAGTATGTTTTGTTTTCGGGGAATGAGGAAATATTCAAAGAACAATTTGATGGACCATAAAAACATCAATTTCATGGGTGTGCTAGTTGATCCATCCAAGTTCAAACCTGGCTAGTCCTGTTCTTAACAGGAAAAAAATACCTAACCATGTAATCAAAGTAATTAAGTGCTCCCAAGTCCCGACTGACAAAAAAACAAAACAAAACAAAAAAACGTGGTGCAGGCACGAAAGATACTTCCAATCGAAATACATCAGTTTGAAAGTCGTGCCGTGATACTGGGTTATTGTGTTGTACAAGTGTAAGCAGCATGATCTTTGTCGTGCTAGAATGGCATCTTGCAGGTGTTTTCAGACTGCATTTGTGCTTGTCATGTTGATAGATTTGGCCCACATAACTGATCCATTTAAGTAACTTTCAATCTAAGGTGCTTATTAATGTGACAACATTAAATAAATACAGGGAGGTGTTCTATTTTATTCTATTGTACACTAGAGAAGTTAAAATTCCCCTCCGCTAAAGAATGTGTTTTGCTTGTTTCTTCACTCTTATGTTTGCACTTCCTTGTGCAGATTGATGTACGTGCAAACTTCAATACTGGAAGGAAAATGTTTCTCCGTGCTCACCTTAAACCTCAGTTTAAGGAGTGAACTTACAAGCCTGATTTTCAGATATTCCAACTAGTTTGGAAGCCAGTCGTGTCTGGTCAAGGTCTAAAATGCAACTTTCACGTGTGTGATGTGGAAACTTGAGACCATACATGATTATAATCTTGTGTCTCATAGAAAAAAAAAATATATCAGACACAAATAAACATTCAAAGCAGAGTAACTTTACGTGTTAAAACATCTTTAATTTGTTAGGGAGCAAACAGAATGTGCTTTAAATGCATATAAAACCATCAAGAATATATACAGATTTTTCACTCTAAATAAACTATTGAACTATTAATAATGTGGAGTTTATTATTGCCTAGAAGCAGGGCTTTTTAATTAGAGTGTAACTCCAGTCAAAGTTGTAAGATTTCAAGAAAATGGAACTCAAGCTGTGATTTCCTCGTTCCGATGTCGGCAACATGTATGACGTGAAACCTGTTGGGGGTCAGCCCTGTGTTCCCTCATGAATGTTTTTTCACATCCAGATTAGGCCCCATGTTCCCTCTGCATCACAGCTGGCCCTTCCATAACAGGCCCAAAGGTTGGGGGTTAGGGTTAGGGGTTAGGGTTTAGAGCGTTGGGGTTATATAAGATCAGTATGTTTTGTTTTCGGGGAATGAGGAAATATTCAAAGAACAATTTGATGGACCATGAAAACATCAATTTCATGGGTGAGCTAGTTGATCCGTCCAAGTTCACACCTGGCTAGTCTTGTTCTTAACAGGAAAGAAATATTAAACCATGTAATCAAAGTAACTTAATCATTTTAAGTCTGTGAGGTATGATTGTACTTTGTGCACATATCTGTGACGTCCAGCCACCGCCCTGACCTTCATGCCTTTTTATGCTGCGCGATAGAAAGGTCGCACAGGTTGGTAGTTTTCAGTTCAACTGCAGAAACTGTCAGTGTGAGAATGAAGATCTCTGTGTTTTTCCCGCTGTTGTTGCTGGTCTGCTCTGTCTCCACAGATCCGATTAAGAAGAAGGCAGATAATAAACTGATTGACAACCTGCATTACGAGCCTATTCCATATCACATCCATGCTGTGCTGATAGAGATGACCACCTCATTGGCTGAACAGAAGGTGGAGATGAGACACTTACAAAAAGATAATGAAGGTACAGTATTATGTCAAAAACATTTTGTCACTTTTTATTAGTTTTGTGTTGTTGTTAAAGATTTTATTACACATTGGTAATGGTCCTATATGATATTTTTCTCTGAGAATTACATTTGAAAAAGTATTTATCTTTCTTTCAATACTTTTTTTTATGAAAAAAAGTAACAAAACTAAACTTTTCAATCCCTCCAGGATTACACTGAGTTTTCTTGTAATTATTGCAGCCAAAAATGCATTTTGCAGTGGCTTCTCTCAAAAACTGCAATACAATTCGTGATGTTTTATGTGCTCTCTCTGTGGTAAAGTTGAGGGAATTGGGAAAAATTGAAAGCAAAAGAAAACTAACTTGAAATTTGTTGGGTTTAATAGTGTCGTCTCATATTTGAGGAGTAAATGATTACGTGTTCACAACATTAGATATGACTGTTGAATGGAGGTAGTTTGTAGACTGGTGAGTGTTTTCAAATGTGTTAGTGTGTCTCTTAGAGTTTGTGTTTTTTCGTTAGCTAAGTTTATCCTGCAGGAGATCCTGAAGGCTCGTGTAGCGTAATTTTTCCGCCGCAGAGTAAATAAATTCATGAAGACCAAAAACAAGTTCAAAGCATCTTCTGACGTCTTTACTGCAGAAACAGACTTTAGACTGAAATATGTCAAGCAGCCAAGAATTACTGCTGTCACAGATGATGAAGAGCTCAAAAAGACAGTCTGAAAATTAACTGTCAGAGAAAATAAATTTGACTGCTTCCAAGGGCCTGACAGGAGATCTTGTAAGTGTGTGACTGATAGACAAGATGCGTAAATGTGGGATTTACAGTCTGCTTTAATGTAAGTATTTCACTTTTACGAAAAAAAAAAAGGCTTCAAGGATGCTTTTGCTTGGATTAATATCTCAGAGAAATTTTCCCAAAAGGACAAGTGTAAAAGTGTGTTGTATCATCAAGTTTTTTTTTTCCAAAAACAGCTGTTGGAAAATGAGGGTTGTTTTATAATCAAGGTCATTTTATATTCGGGCCAATATAAAATCAAACTTACAACATTATTTTATTTTCAGCACAGACAGAAAAGCTGAAAGAACTGGACAAACTGCAGACTGAGGTGGACAAGCTGAAGCAACAGCTGCAAGGTATTGTGTGGAAATCATCATGGCTCTGATCATCTCTATAGACTACTGTATCTGTCCTCTGAAATTAGTGATTTGAAGTTAGTAAATGTGAAGTTAGCTGCCCTCTCCAAGAGAAGAGGAGGCAAAATATATAAAATGTTATTAAATCAAGAGCACAAATAATTATTAGTATTATTTTCCAATGATAACTCTCTGGCTCTGTAGAAAACTGTAGTTGCAATAATTTTATTTCATCCTGTCACCTAAAAATCAAGAGCTAATTATGTGATTATCTAGGGAGAACAATTTCAAAACAACTTTGCTGTCTGTTATAACGAAATAATTAACTTTTGATCTCCAGAAAGTTAATTAAATAACATTGTTGCAATCATGGCAGTTTTTTGGCTTACGCACTAATGATCGATTTAACTGTCAAACATTATTTTCACTCAAGATAAATGTTTGAGATAAATGTCAAAAGATACATTTCAGATAAATGTGTTTGTTTAAGACTTGTTCCAAGTTTTGTTCTTAACAGATGCTCGTAATGTTAAAAACTACATAAATAGTGGACAGCATGAAAATAATACTTCACATTGTTCTCTCTCTCTCAGCCCGGCAGGTGGCTTTCTCAGCCGCTCTAGTAGCTGAAGGTTCAAAAACTCTCGGCCCCTATGAGACACACTAATCTGGTCTTCGAATATGTCGCCACAAACATCGGACTCGCCTACAACTCAAACACAGGTACCTGAACTCACAAACTATAATAATAAATTTTGCTTTTTGGCAATGTTGATGTCAACCTGACTGACAGATGTTGCAACATTTCCATTTAAAATAACAAAAAGCCCCCAAATGTCTCACAGGTATTTTCACTGCACCGGTGAGAGGAGCCTATCACTTTGAGTTCTACATAGGTGTACGTGGAGATAATCATCATCCTTCAGCTGGTGCGTTGGTCATGAATCAAGATCATGTTTTTAGCGCATTTTAGAAACAAACGTCACATTATGGGAGTACCTCTAATGGTGGCACACTGATCCTGGAGGTTGGAGATCGGGTGTTTATCCGTTTGAATGCTGACGCAAGGATATATGACGGTCCCGGTCACCATTGCACCTTCAATGGTCATCTGCTTTTCGCCATGTGAGAGGGAAACAATCCCTGTTTTTCATCACCTTTATGATGCATGTTTTTGTTGTCTTTAGCCAATCTTGCACTTAACTGATCTTAAATGTAATCTGATTATCTTGAAACACTGTTTCTGATTCATTTTCCTGATTATGTTTTGAATTAAAGCATAAAAAGATAATTGCAATACTTTTTGTGGACATTTCTTCATTGTTGTTGCAATTAAGATAAAGATGTACTTCTTACATCTTGTTCCATAAGCAACATACAACATTTATTAATAATCTTACAACACAAGGATCCACAGTCATTATATTTAAACATGATTTTCTCTTTGTGTAACTGATAATTTTGTGCAAATAAAGAAAAGCAAGCAAGCAATCACTTTAATTATTGATAAGGGAAGAAACCAGTCTGCAAAGATGCCTAGGCATATAAGCATGTCCAGTAGGCTTCTGACAGAATGCATAAGCTACTATTTATACACCCCTGGAGACTTTTTCTATCCCAGTTTTGGCCCACATAACTGGTCCATTTTATCAATTTTCCGTCTCAGATGTTCATCAATGTGCTCACAGGAAATAGATACAGGAAGCTGTTCCATTTTTTTCTGTTGCATACTTGTTAAAATTCCCCTCCTCTCAAGAATGTCTTTTGCTTGTTTCTTCACTCTGATGTTCGCACTTCCTTGTGCACAATGATGTATGTACAAACTTTGACACTGGAAGACTGTTCTCACATTTATCTACTGGAAGGAAAATGTTTCTCTGTGCTCACCTTCAACCCCATTTTAAAGCCTGAACTGACAAACCTGATTTTTGATATTCCAACTACAGGCAGGTGACAAATGAAAGGAAAAACCAGTACAGGTCTGAATGTTTGACCCCTACAATGAGGGGATCTGGATGCTCTGTTATGCTTTGGGGGGCATTTTGCTGGCATGGTTTGGGTCCACTTGTCCCCTTAGAGGGAAGGATCACTGCAAATCAATACAAAGTTGTTCTGAGTGATCACCTTTATCCTATGATGAATCATTTCTATCCTGATAGGAGTGGTCTCTTCCAGGATGACAATGCCCCAATTCACAGGACACGAGGGGTCACTGAATGATTTGATGAGTATGTAAATGATGTGAATCATATGCTATGACCTTCACAGTCACCAGATCTCAACCCAGCTCAACACCAACGGGAAATTTTGGACCGACGTCTTAGACAACGCTCTCCAGCACCATCATCAAAACACCAAATGAGGGAATATCTTTATGAAGAATGCTGTTCCCTCCAGTAGAGTTCAGATACTGTAGAATCAATGCCAAGGTGTATTGAAGTTGTTCTGGCAGCACATGGTGGCCCAACACCTTATTAAGACACTTTATGTTGGTTTTTCCTTTAATTTGTCACCCGTCCGTAGTTTGAAAGCCAGTTTTGTCTGGTCATGGACTAAAATACAACTGACATGTTTTATGTGGAAACTTGAGATCATAAATGACTATAATCTTGTATCTTGTAGAAAAAACATATCAGACGCAAAGGCCGGTTAAAAGCCGAGTAATTTTATGTGTTAAAACATCTTTGATTCCTTACTCTAAATAAATAATTTAATTATAAATAATGTGGAATTTATTATTGCCCAGAAGCAGGGCTTTAAATGGGAGTGTAAATCTAGTCAGTTGTAAGATTTCAAGAAAATGGAAAAGTGCTCCTGTGAGAATAAAACTGTAATTATCTGTTAATGTCGGCACCATATATGACGTGAAACTTGTCAGTATGTTTTGTTTTTCGTGGAATGAGGAAATAGTCAAGGAAAAATAATGGACTCAGATAATCATGGGTGAGCTAGTTGATCCATCCAACTTCAAACCTGGCTAGTCCTGTTCTTTATCAGGAAGAAAAAAGTAAACCATGTAATCAATGCTGAAAATCTTCATACCTCTCTATGCCACATGGTATAAATGTCGCACAGGTTTGTAGATGACAGTTCAACTGCGTAAACTGTCAGTGTGAGAATGGAGATCGCTGTGTTTTTCCCGCTGGTGTTGCTGGTCTGCTCTGTCTCCACAGATCCAATTACGAAGACGGCAGACGATAAACTGAGTGAAAACCGGCCTTACGAGCCTATTCCGTATGACATCCATGCTGTGCTGAGAGAGATGACCGCCTCATTGGCTGCACAGAAGGTGGAGATGAGGCAATTACAAAAAGATACTGAAGGTACGGTATTATGTCAAAAACATTTTGATGTTTTTTGTTGTTCTCAAAGACTTCAAGAAAATTTCATTACACAAATACAGTAATGACCCTAGTATAAGATGATATTTTCTTTGAAAATTAAGTTTGAACAAGTATCAATACTTCTTTCAATCCTTTTTTCTGAAAAAAAGAACAAAACTAAAGTTTCCAATTTCTTCTGAATTTTTGAGTTTTTTTGTAATTATTGCTTCCAAAAATGTATTTTGCAGCAGTTTTTCTCAAAAACTGTGATATAATTTGTGATGTTTTAGGTGCTCTTTTTGGGTTAAATTGAGGGAATTGGGAAAAAATTTCTGGCAATGGAAAATAACGTGAACTACTACCAATGAAGATTCATATGTAATCACCTCCTGCGTGCTGCAATGATGTTAAGTTACATGCACATGCCGAATCAGGCATCTTTTCTTTGGTATTTCTTCAATGTAATTTATCAACTACTTCTGGTTGTCAGTGGATGTCCAGGTTATGGACTGATCAAACGTCTTTTCTCAACTGACTCACCTAACAAACTGTTCATCAGTAGATGTCAAGAAGTTGGCCTGGCTGAGTATCTTTTCTCATTGTTATTATTACACTACTTGTGGACTACAATGGACGTCCAGATTATAGCTTGTCAGAACATCTAATCTCAACTAATTCTGTTCATCAGTAGACATCCAGAAATTGGCCTGGCCGAACGTCTTTTCTCAATGTCATTTATCAACTAGAAAATTCTGCAATTTCTAAAGAAATTGCGTGTGGGAGCTGCAAACCGCCAGACGCAGCCGCTGCCACTGCTGCTATTGCTACTGTTGTTGCAAATTTCTGCTACAGCAGTTATTATTCAAAATTTTGTAGTGGTACCTACAGGTGAAATTGTATCAAATACCACACACTTATTCAGCATCCCCATCTGTACAATTTT
Organism: Thunnus thynnus; assembly: GCF_963924715.1. NCBI lineage: Eukaryota > Metazoa > Chordata > Actinopteri > Scombriformes > Scombridae > Thunnus > Thunnus thynnus. The sequence continues at coordinate 23,189,116 of NC_089529.1, forward strand.
GCTGAATTTGGTCACCATGGAATGTTGAATTTAAGAGATATTTAAATTAATAGATAGTTATCTGCTTCACAGCTCCCACACAACTAATTCTGGTAGTCATGTCCAGATTATGGCCTAAATGGAGGGATGTGATATCAACCTGTTTTGTATGTCCACAGATGTCATCTGCTCAGTGGGAAGTCTTTTTTAAAAAAGAAAGTTGTTGGAAAACAAGGGCTGTTTTATAATAAGGGTCATCTTATATTCGGGCCAATATAAAATCAATCTCACAATGTTATTTTATTTTTCAGCACAGGCAGAAAAGCTGAAAGAACTGGACAAACTGAAGACTGAGCTGGACAAGCAGAAGACTGAGGTGGACAAGCAGAAGACTGAGGTGGACAAGCAGAAGACTGAAGTGGACAAGGTGAAGCAACAGCTACAAGGTATTGTGTAGAAATCATCATGGCTCTGATCATCTCTATAGACTACTGTATCTGTCCTCTTAAATTAGTCATTTGTGTGCACAGATTTATTCTGTAGACGTATTTAACAGGATAACTTCTTTGTTGTCTTATACAAACTTTCAGCTGACTAAATGTGAAGTTAGTTGCCCTCTACAAGAGAGGAGGGAAAATATATAAAATGACATTAAGTCAAGAGTACATTTTTTTCTTTTTAATAACAACTCCGCGGCTCTGTAGAAAACTGTATGTAGTTGCAATAATTCTATTCCATCATATCACCTGATGATCAAGAGCTAATTATCTTGTTACAGAGGGAGAGAAATTTCTGTTTTCTCTTTGCAGATAAAAAACAAAACAACTGTCAGTAATAACTAAGTAATTAGCTTTTGATCTCTAGAAAGTTAATTAAAAGACATTTTTGCAATCACAACAGTTTTTGGTTTACACACTAATGATCAATTTAACTGTCAAACCTTATTTTCACTAGATATAAATGTGTTTGTTTGGAGAAGTTAAGACATTTTTTGTTCTTAACATATGCTCACAATTTTAAAAAACTACCTAAAATGGGGGACAGTATAAAAAAATAATTTACATCCATCTCTCTCTCTCAGCCCGACAGGTGGCTTTCTCAGCCGCTCTGTTAGCTGAAGGTTCAGCAGTGGTCGGACCTTTTAGAAGAGACACTACTCTGGTCTTCAAATATGTCGCCACAAACATCGGACGTGCCTACAACTCAAACTCAGGTACCTGAACTCAAATACTTAATATAAATAATTATAAATAAATTTCACTTTTCGGCAGTGTTGCTGTAAACCTGACTGACAGATGTTGCAATATTTCCATTTAAAATAACAAAATCTCCAAAATGTCTCACAGGTATTTTCACTGCACCAGTGAGAGGAGCCTACCACTTTGAGTTCTACATAGGTGGATATGTAGATAATCATCATCCTACAGCTGCTGTGTTGGTGAAGAATCAAGATCATGTTTTTAGCGCATATGCGAAACAGACGTCCTATTATGCAAGTACCTCTAATGGTGCCACACTGATCCTGGAGGTTGGAGATCATGTGTTTGTGCGTATGTACGCTAACACAAAGATGTACGACGATCACAATCGCTATTGCACCTTCAGTGGTCATCTGCTTTTCGCCATGTGAGAGGGAAACAGTCCCTCTTTATCACCTTTATAATGCATGTTTTTGTTGTCTTTAACTAATCTTAATTGATCTTAATTGATCTTAATTGTAATCTGATTATCTAGAAACACTGTTTATGATTAATTTTCCTGATTCTCTGTCATTTGAATTAAAGCATAAAAAAATAATTGCAATGTTTTTTGTGGACATTTCTTTATTGTTGTTGCCTCAAATTTATATATCAACATATTGAAAGCAGAAATTCAAATGCAACTTAATATTATGGGAAAAACTGGAGTATGTTAGACTTTGGTTCATAGAATAATATTTGAAAACACTTAGAGACTGGGGGCTCTATTTCAACCACACAGTGTGGAAGGTCTTGGGCACATGGACCATGTGGGCATCTCCATGTTCACCTGCTATTTTGGTTCATGTATGTGCAGCAATACAAAGTGCAAGAGGACCAGGTGAAAATGAATATAGTTTGAAAGATGTGGTGATAAATATACTCTTAGCCAGTCACATCACTGCTCAAATAGTTCTGAAACAACTGAGCCAATCACAGTGAAGCGTGTTAATGACAGCTCAACAAATGGAAAGCTTTTCTTCAGGAAATGTTTGGATGGTTCAGAGCACTACGACATGAACACACATCACCACAAATCTGCAGACAAAGACAGATGTAGTATGTTTTTTCATCAGTTAGTTACTCAAAAAAAAAAAATATATATATATATATATATTCATATATAAATATATATACTGTATATAATAAATATATATGGTGAAGCCGTTTGATTCTATCTGACGGACACTATTTCAGCCATAATTCTAATGTATCTCACCTCATAAATGGTCCCATAGTTTAGTATTAATGTTACACAACAGCGTTTGCACTGCAGTGTATTTCAAGAATGTCTCCAGACAGTCATTTAGTGCAAAAATGCATTTCAAAGTTGATATGAAGCTTATATGAGGCTTCAGCAGTCTGAGTTAGTCATATCAAGAGGATATCTGACAAATTTGCAGTCTTTTTAGCATGGATTTGCGTGGATTTTGTCCTCCATCACTTCCATTTTAAGTGCATTATGAAGGGATCTTCTAATGGTCAGTATGAACAGGAGGAATGATTAAAGCAAGAAAAAAGGGTTTAATGTTTATTTGGGCTCCTGACTGTTGGTTTAAGACACACTTGAATAATTATGAGCCTGTCCTTTAATTACTGAGACATAATTTCCAGTAACAAAATTTGAATATTATGTCTTATTTGTAGGGCTGGACAATACTACATATGATCACATTGTGACTAAATATTGATATGAATATGTTGTGCATAGCTTTTGAGCTGTTGAGGACATTTGTGTATTTGGAAGCATGACAAAAAAAAAAATCAAGGAATATAGCTTTAAACGGACTTAATAAGGTTTTTGTACCAAGAAAAGAGAAAATAAATAAATCCAAAATTAAAAATATTTTTTAATCCGTGGCAGTGTGCTAAAAGATTTACAGGAATTAAAACTGTTATTAAATTAAAAAATTAAAAAATGATAAAATCCATTAAAGCAAAATATCCACAGCAGATATTCAGTCTTTAACATATTTAACAGTCTTTATATTTTTTTAAATAAAATATCCAAAAAAATAAATAAAAAAAGAAAAATACATTTTTACACGAGTTCAACAACAATTGTAGCTCTGAGTCTTTGGCACAGATGTTAATAATCAGCAGCCAGTGAGTTCAGTCATTATGAAACTTCCACACTTCTTATATATCAAGAGATTTAAGAGCTTCTCTGTTTTGGCGTTTCAGTTGGTGGCAAACTTACATAAGATAAATATTTGAATATTTTCAGGTTTTAAGTCTAAACACCAGGCTGCACAGATAGTTATGTATGTTTGCTACTAAGAGTAAAAGAGAAACCAGTGCAATACACATCAGTGTTTTAAAAAGGCAAACATCAATAAACTGTAAACTGTTTCTGAAAAAAGACAATACTGTGGGAAATAGTGATTATTTTCACTGTTGATTAATTTTCTGATATTTTGTAGACCTAACAATCAATTATTGAAGAAAATGGTGAAAACATAATTTCCTAAAACATGGGCTGAAATATTAAATTACAGTTTCTTGTTTTGTTTTTGGTCCAAAACACACACACAAAAAATTAATTTACCATCATAGAAGACTAAAAAACAGGAAATATTTGCATTTGAGAGGCTGGGACCAGCAAATTTTTGCTTAAAAAAAAAAAAGAAAAAAAAAAAGGGTTGATTTATCAATTATCAAAATTGTTTCACACTAATTTTCTCCGAAGTGACTCATCTATTGATCAACCAGTTGTTTCAGCTTGTGTCTCACAGCTGTTGGTTTGACATCTCAAGCTTGTTGCTTTTGGCTTTTGTTCATTTTCACTGATTCACTCGTTTTCCTGTAGAAGCAGACTGGTTGAAAAATGATTTTCAGTTTTCAGTTGATGGTTGTGTCGACGGCGCGAACTGTGCTCCCATCAACAGAAACTTAAAAGTGGGAGAAAACAACAAACTCCTGGAAATCAGGAATTCATTCATCAACACATTTTATAACTGAAAAGGAAAAAATACTGAGCTGTACTTTAATACTGACTGGTGTGAATAGTTACATAGATATAAGTGGAAACAAACTCACTCATTATATCCGAATATGTTTCCAGTATTTAACGTTTCCAGTGTGTTAGTTTGGGCCGACAGGTGTGAAAAGCCTGTTTAAAAACACACAACTGATATTTTCTATCATTACTTTTTCTGTCCTCTGATAATTTAACTTTATCGCTATTTGACATGAATATTTTCAACAACAGTTGAAAAACTTCTCCCTTAAAATTAGGGTTGCATCCGACTTTAAGGTATTCATTTTTTGATCAACTCATGGATCATTTAGTTAATACATTTCCAAAGATACTGAAAAATATCTAAGTTAGCAGAACCCAAACTGACCGTTCACACTGTGAGATAACAGGTTAAACACTCCAAGGGATTTCATTTATAATATAGAAAATAGACAAAAAGCTGAAAATCCTCACAGAAGCTGGAAATATTTGAGTATGTTTTTTTAATTACTCTGATTAATTTGTTATCAAAGTATATTCACTTTAACAATTTAATTGCTCTACTTATTCATATCTACTCAACATTTTAAATAAACCTCATTGCCATTTTCAAACTTTTGTTTGCATTTTCTGTTCATTTTAATGATCATGCAGTTGTTGGAAGTCTTCACATACTTGTATATGACGTCTATTACAGCTGAGTATCCTGTGAAAATTTGTAGTTTTCAATATCAGTGCCAATACTGATACAAGTTCCGGTTCTGATACTGAAACTATACTTTTCAATTCTTTTGGGGTATATAAACATGTTTTAACCTTCTTCTTCCTCACTGCACGAGAGTTCAATACAGAACTTTCCCCAAATAAAATAAAGTCTGAAGTTACAGTAGAAAAGCTTCCTGATGCAGATCAGGAGTCACAAGATCAAATAATGAATAAACAAGACTAAGAATCTGACCAAGCAGCTCTCAATAGTTTGCACTCATGTTATTGGTACGCAAAGTATGAAGTTCGACATCCAGCTCAATTTTTAAGTAAATTCTTAAGAGTACAGAAAAAGCAACAATAGTGCCAGAAGGCTTTTTCTCTTGAATCTTGCAGTTTGGAGTCATTCAGGGCCTACAACTGTCAGAGGAAGACGTCCATGGTCTGTGTGATTGGCTGCCGGCAGAGCGGACAGCAGCGCTGCATGACGGGTCGGCGTTGAGTCAGGATGTCGGCACAGTGCCGGCAGAGACAGAGGTGACGGCAGGGCAGCAGCAGCACCGTCTTACTCAAGTCCTGACAGATGACACACTTCTTCCTCTCCTCCTGCTCCTTCAGCAGGCTGAGCAGCTCGCCGTCAGTCGGAGGGCCGCCGCCATCCTCTGGAGCCGAGCTTGGCGGGGACGCAATAGTCCTGTTGCTGTCCCTGGCCTCGCCGCTCACTGACTCGCTGTCCTGCAGAGCGTGGCGCTGCAGAGAGTCCGGTTGGCTCAGCTCATTCGCTGGCGGCAGGTCGGCCGCAGTGGGGATGATAAAAGCACCTCTGTCTGTGTTTGGGAACCTCATCTGACTCACTTCCTGTGCAGCCCCGGTGTGTACCGCCTGATAGGCCAGAGCTGGTTCTGCTATCACTGCGTACATCCTGCGAATGGTCATCTGTACGCCACGTGTTCCCGGCAGAGCGTTGACCAAGTGGCGGCTCAGTCGTCCAGCAAGGACAGGAAGCCTGGGGTTCAGTAACAACAGAGCCAGTGAGACAATGGCCGCTGTGATGAGCAGGCCGTGTGTGTCAACCATGAAGACGGTGATGAAGACGCGGCACAGTGCTCCCAGGAAGTCCAGCAGCAGCTGGCAGGGTGTCCACAGCAGCACGGAGAAACCGACCAGACAGCTGTACAGGAAGGTCAGCAGAGTCAGAGCCAGCTCCACAACTCTATGCACAGGGCCCGCCACGGCGTCCCAGGCGCCCGCCAGCACAGACAGACAATTCTGTGTGCCGATGAGGACGATGTTGACCACAGTGTTGACGAGATAGAGGACGAGGCTGAGTGCGATGCAGACACCTTCGCACGTCTGTCGCAGGATGCAGCTTGCTGAAATCAGCCCACGGTGCAGCAAATCTTTGGTGCGCCACGCCACGTGGCAGGAGAGGTGTCCCACCATCTTGAAACTCTCAAACACTCCTCCCAGCGTCTGCAGCCAGCCCTCCAGGGTGTGCAGGGCTCCATGGGTGGCGCTGGAGACGGCCTCCGTGGCAGTGAGGAAGGGGAAAAGAGCAAAGTTACAGTATTCAACCAGAGTGGAGCCGCTCAGGGCGACCAGTGTGCTGTGGAGGGAACTGCCCACGCTGGACAGGAAGCGAAGCAGCCAGCTGAACGTCCTGACAAGCAGGTCCAGCAGCAGACCGCAGGCGTCCACACATCTCCCGACGGCAAGAGAGACCAAGTTCACTTCATCCATATTAAGCTGAAGAGAAGACAGAGTCACAAGTGGAGTTAGAGCTGCTCAGTATATCTGGCGGCACATCTGCACCAGAATAAATATTTTACACCGGAAGCAATATCAAAATTATCTTGTGTTGATTTACTTTGTGAATGTGGATAACATTTGAATGGATGAAGCTCATATCTGACTTAAACAAGTCTATGATGACCTCTGGTGGCATTTAGGTGACTCATACAGGACACAGCAACTGGGTTTAAACTAAACCACAGGTGAAGATTATACTGAAGACAACGCAGGTTTAAACCTGTTTTAAACCTTAAACTGCAGCTAAGTTGATGACAGCAAAAGCCCCTCAAAGCTCATTGTTGATGATGTTGAATTTGACATTTTGACCTTTTTTTGTGGTAGTTGACGGTTTAGAGACAGTCACAGACAAACATGAAGAGAAAAGGCATGCACCTAAGGTCATGCGGTTAACATAAGGCTAGGAAGGGAGGATACGACGGATTTTCCACATAATAAATTAGTGGAACATATGAGACATAACTTTGCCATTAGTCTTGATAAAATAACAGTTTACTGGTGAGTCAATGTGTAAACCAGTGCTCCCAATTTAAACATCAGTTTATTAATATGATGCTGAGGAAAGATCAGGGAGTGAAAATAAAACACTACATGCAGAACTTACAAATCCCAAAAAGTGTAAACTATTTACCTAAATGTATAACCTATAAATGACACGTTTTTCAGTATCAGAATTGCTTTATTACTACAAGTATGCAGCAGACAGAGAATGTGTCTTTGCTCCCACAAGCGCAACACAGAATAAAATAGAACAAAAGTAAGGTAGTAATAATAATAATAATAATAAACAAAGTGATATGTAAATTAAATGTTAAATCTACCTACAGAATGTAATAACAATAGTTTTGAAATGAGATATAAAACTCGAAATGAAATATTGACTGTACAAAGGAAATATGAACTGTGCTATGTACAAAGAAATGAAGTGTATGAAATATATAAAGGTGACAAGAGCAAAAATTAAATGTGACATGTAACGTATGTGATTAATTTATGTAACAGTGGAGGTTGTCAAATCCAGTTTGTTGACATATTATATGAGGGATGTGAAAAGTAAAGTTTGATAATATATTAATTTTGCATAAATGGCAACAGGAAAGAGGCTGCTGACCAACGTCCAATCAAATTGTAAATAAATGATCAACATATAGTACACCATTTGTTTTAAACATATTTTAAACAGGTTCTCTCTGCTCAATAATTCCCACATGTGGTGCGTTATTTTAGTGGATAGAAACTGTGGACACAAGTGACAACCAGACCATATATTTAGGTTAAATATCAGTTTAAACTTGTGCTGCTGTGTGTAGTGTGTATGCCGAATTTAAGAGACACTATTGCTGATTCAGAGGAAGCATTTAAATCACACTTTGGGTGTTTGTATACTCTCGTAAACGTAAAGTTTACACTTTTTTGAATGAAGTTTGGTGATAAAACGTCACAGCAACGTAACCGAGCTCCTTAAAAAACGCCAGTCTGTTGATAAACGGCAGACACTTACAACACCGTACAAACGTCAGTAAAGAAACTAAATCAGCAATTGTTATATCAAAATGTACATTTTATGTGTGAAGCGTTCAGTGTCTTTGTCAGCAGCGACATGCTAACGCGGCTAACGTTGCCTAGCAGACCACACCCATTAACATTAGCCAGCAAGGTAATTAAACATAAATACAAACCAAATACAAGCTGTCGGGAAAGAATCGGTTGATTTTAAGTGAACGTGACTCACCGTCGCAACATGGCGCGGAAAGCTTCAAAACTTGTACATGTTTATAGAGATACACAAGTGTTAGCCATGATTTTAGCATGTTGCCATCCTTCTTCTTCTGCTGCTTCTGCTGCTTCTTCTGCTTCTTCTTCTTCTTCTTCTTCTTCTTCTTCTTCTTCTTCTGCTTCTTCTCTTTAATGACGAGTAGCAACAAACGTTAAGGGACATTACCGCCACCCACCATGTTGGAGTTATTACCGCCAAACACCAAAATGTATTCATCCAGCTTCTCTAAAATAAATTACTAATAAACTGCTAATAAATTTCGATAATTTACCCATCAATAATGATGGAATTAAGGAATTTAGTAATGAGTTTTTAAAGGGATAATTAATGGATTGAAATAAAGTTAAAGGTGCAGTGTAAAGAATTTAGTAGTGGAACAGACTTGGCAGAAATGGAATATAGTATTCATAAGTATGTTTTAATTAGTTTATAATCATCTAAAAATAAGAATTGTTTTGTTTTCGTTACCTTAGAATGAGCCCTTTACATCTACATACGGAGTGGGTCCAATGGAGCTGGATAGGGCTCCGTCACTCAGCCTTGCAGCCAATTTTCCCTAGTGGTCACTTGCACAACGCAGATGTAAACCCAGAAGCTAAAAATTGTTTTTTGGTGTATGTGACAGGCATGGATGTAGTATATGAGCTGAGTACCGGCTCAAAAATGGTGCCCATACAATCCGATGAGAATTGCTCAGCTGGCGCATAGGCCAAAAAAGTTCTTAGCTTCTGGGTTTGCTTCCACATTGTGCTCCACTGAACATCAACTGCTGGTCCTGCCCTGCCTCGGCTCGAGGAAAGTTTTACAAATATAAAACTTCCATGGGTAAAAAATTCATAACAGAAAGAGTTATAATTGATCTTGTCTGCAGTTCAAGGTGTCCTGTTTACAGTTTTACAGACGTCTGTTTAACAACAGTGGTCTATGGGGAAAATGCTTTTTGGGCAGCAGCTTCAGTTTGTTGCAATCTGCAACCTCCCCGGCCAGATGCCACTAAAGCCTACACACTGGTACTTTAAGGGGATAATTAATGGATTGGAATAAATTTAATGGATTATTTGCACTGTCTAAGGCTTTTTTTTAAAAAAACCAAAAGCCATTAAAACGAGCCTTTAATTTCTACTTTAAAATGCCTTAATTCACTAATAAAGGGGAAATTTCCATTTTAACTGATTCTTGTTTCATAGTGTATAATAATAATAATACATTTATTCAATTGCTTTATTTTGAGGGATGGGCAAATTGCTACAACAGTAAACGACACTTAGAAACTCAACCTACTAATGTGAGTTTTTAAAAAGTCAAAAAAGCGGTGATTTCTTCTCGCTTCAGTCACTTTGTGTAGTTCATCAACATTAATGTGCACAGCAGATGAAAGTTTTTCTTTTGTTCTTTAGCTCACTTCCAACAGTTAAGTTTAGAAAAAAGATAAGCAGTACCATTATTACCATTAAACATCAAAAATTATATTTTATACACACACACACACACATATATATATATATATATATAAATTCAGTTTCTCTCAAATAAACTACTAATAATTAATAATATTCCACTATGCCAAAATTGAATAGGGGTTTTCTATACAACTATGAATCAATAACTGGAATATCCTTATGCTCATACCACATATAACAAGAACGGACAAACATGATTTAGTAACTGAGAGCTTGTATCCTCATTCATATAATCATCTTTTGATATCCTGCAAACTTCCTGGAATATTTTTGATCACATCGTTAATATTTTACCCTCTTTTCCAGATTTCTCCATCTTCTGCATCTAATGAAACTCTTACATTTCTATTTACATCCCTAAAAATATCATCCATCATGGTGTTGAAAAGGATAGGACTGTTTCCTTGAGGATTTCAATTTTCAGTATCAAAAACCTTAAAAACCAACTTTAATCCCTAAATGTACAGCCAGATAAAAGAAAACTTAAAACACCCCTTAATTTATGCTTTAAATCTTTTTTTGTCCTTGTATCACATTGTATAATAATAATAATTATTATTATTTAATATAAGGATGGACAGATTGCTGCAGCAGGAAACAACACTTAAACTCATCCTACTCATTTTTTGTGTAGTTCATCAACATTGATGTGCACAGCAGATTTATTAAAGTTTTTCATCTTTAACTTTTTAAATATACTTTATTAAGTTTTTGCACGAAAAAAATACATAAAGGTAAAGAGAACAGTTTCAATAAAATACATAATTAACAATAACAGTCATAATACAATCATCAATCTTCATCAACATAATAATACATCATCAGCAATAATAAATACAGAGCGTAAATTACAATGTTAGCAAGGTGTTTGCTTTCACTTGTTTTGCACAGAGTGAAATTATACATACATAAAGTAAGAAAACAGCTTCATTAAAACACACAACACTGACTGCCAGCAGTTACGAAAACACGTGGGCGGCGTCACAGAGTTTGGCGCGTCACAGCAGCGCTCGCGCCACCTGTCCTCTCTTACGTCCGCAAACACGCTTTAAATACAGAAGCTCTGAAGCCATGATTCATATTCGTCTTTTAACTTGTTAAAGAGAAGATCATCAAAAATGAGTGGAAGAGGCAAGGGAGGCAAAGGACTCGGTAAAGGAGGCGCCAAGCGTCACCGTAAAGTTCTCCGTGATAACATCCAGGGAATCACCAAACCCGCCATCCGCCGTCTGGCTCGCCGCGGTGGAGTCAAGCGTATCTCCGGTCTGATCTACGAGGAGACCCGGGGTGTGCTGAAGGTGTTCCTGGAGAACGTGATCCGTGATGCCGTCACCTACACCGAGCACGCTAAGAGGAAGACCGTGACCGCCATGGACGTGGTTTACGCGCTCAAGAGGCAAGGCCGCACCCTGTACGGCTTCGGAGGTTAAACCTGATCCTGACCCGCTGATACCGAAACACAAAGGCTCTTTTAAGAGCCGCCCACCTTCTCTAAGCGCTATCCTGATATTGTTAAACTATATTAGCTGTATGCAAAATAATACATAAAGTTGTCCTGCTATGCTATACAAGGTATTTTCAGTAACGCAGTTCTCTCAAGGACTCCTGGTCTTCAGATCCCAGTCTAGGTCTTCTAAACACTAGACAGCTAAACTACAACACATCACTCTGTAATCATAATGTAGCCAGAGTCTGTTTAAGTGCTCATTCATATGTGCAACCAAAATGAGAGCACACATTTGCACAGTTGTATTTATTGTTACAGCATCACAATTCATACAATTGCTGAGTTGAAATTACTTTTTTTTTGGGGGGGGGCTACTTTGCTTTCTATTTGAAGGTGACAGGTTAATACTTTATTTGTAACTCTTACTCTAATGTAGCTAGCATGCCTACATAATGAAACACACAGTTTCTGTCCAACTGTTAATGTTTATAAATTGTTTAAATAAAGGAGTGCATCCTGGATGGAATTTGTGGTTTTACTGTGGTAGCAAATCCGGTATTGAGAGTAGTGAAACTTCAGTGGTAATTCTAGTATGGTGACATCACTAGTATATACTGTAAGTGTTATACAATTTATTGATGACCTTTTTAGAGAAATGTTCTATTGCGGTTGTGATTTGGCCGATTTTAGGTGCGTAAGATGTGATTGGTTGAATCTCCCAGCTGGACGGCTCGATCCTACACTTTCTGGTGAGAGGCCAGCATGTATGAGTTTGGCCGCTGAACGGGAGCGCTTGGAAAGATTAAGTTTGCCTCCTGAAGTAGTTCACAGAATTCAGGGTGTGAGAGCTTCATCTACTACAGCCTGTTAATGCTTTCACACTGTGACCATTCACACAGGGCCTGGAGCAGGAGGTCCATGATGCAGTTTAAGTGATTTTATCTTTATTGTGTTATCTTTAGGCTACGTGTGATATACTGTATCTCTTCTAAATATACAGATTATATAACCTTATTTAAAAGCAGTTTGAAAGTATTACAATTAAATTTTGCGCTTTATTTTGAAATCCCCTACAAAGCGGAAGCCTTGTAGACACGAGACAGGAGCTTTTCTCTGATTGGGCGATTATATTCACGTTCACTCTGACCAATGAGCGAGCGCTGGCTGCTTTATATAGCCGGTTCTCATTGTACATGAACTTATTCTCTATTTTCTCGAAGATAAGGAAGAAAAATGTCTGGACGTGGAAAGGGTGCCGGTAAGGCTAGAGCAAAGGCAAAGACCCGCTCCTCCAGGGCCGGGCTTCAGTTCCCCGTCGGCCGTGTTCACAGGCTGCTGAGGAAGGGTAACTATGCCGAGCGTGTCGGTGCCGGAGCCCCCGTCTACCTGGCGGCTGTGCTGGAGTACCTGACCGCTGAGATCCTGGAGTTGGCTGGAAACGCTGCCCGCGACAACAAGAAGACCAGGATCATCCCCCGTCACCTGCAGCTGGCTGTCCGCAACGACGAGGAGCTCAACAAGCTGCTGGGCGGAGTGACCATCGCTCAGGGTGGCGTGCTGCCCAACATCCAGGCTGTCCTGCTGCCCAAGAAGACCGAGAAGCCCGCCAAGAAGTAAACCGGCTCCTCGAAACAACACAACGGCTCTTTTAAGAGCCACAACCGACATCTAAAGATCATGTTCTATCAACTGCTGGCTCATAATTATACACATTAATTTTAGTCTGAGAACGTAAAAGTTGTTGCCTCTTCAGTGATGAGGAACTGTTTTTTTGTGTATTCTATCTATTGGGACAGTATACAGTTTTTAACAAATACACTACCAGATTTAGCTTCAAACTAATTCTCATCTGCCGTCCCTTACAATTAAAATAGCTCAATAACGAACAGTACAAAGCACAGAACACGTTATATGAAATAAAAAGCTACACACAATAGCACATCACATAAAACCTACAATGTAAACTAGAAATGAATAATGCAAACTTGTCAAAGTAAAAAGATTATTTGTTAATGAGAAGACCATCTGTCACCACAGTTTTTCTGAATTTGCATTTAACTCATTTTATTGTGAAAATGTATTTGAGCAGAATAACATTTCATCTATACAATGTTATTTGAAAACAATCAATTAACAGCGAGCTTCACACTGACAGCTGAAGAACTATTAATGTTGATATTCACATCATTTCTACACTTAATTATATACAACAAATCACAGTTTCAAATACTGAAGCTATAAACACTAAATAAGCAGGAGCTTTCTCATCGGAGTGACGAAGCTACAGATTTTCACTGAACTTAATTCACATTCAGCTTTATTTATGCAGAATTATTTGTCCATATTTCAGGTTTACTCTGTTTCCTTCTATCTGAGCACCTGTAAAGCACATCTGAAATCCAAGGAACTGATATTCAGAAAGAGCAGATAAATCGTGAAGCTTGTTATGTACAGCTTTACTCATTTATACAAACAGCCTTTTCCGAACAACTGTGAATACAGTCATTTGTTTGATACCAAGACAGTATATATATATATATATTCTATATAAAATAAAATAAGTGTCCAATTTTCACAAAACATGACATGTACTCTTCCATCATTTAAAATTCCAGCATCTTCTAATATGAAAATATTTTAATTTCAGAAATTCATAACTGTATATATAACAGTATATGTATATGCAGCTCGACACAATTCTGTGTTTTAGTGTTGTGATGATTCTTAAATCCGAGTACAGCTTGCATGTTACTGTGTATTATAGGTAATATCTACTTATGCTATATATAATTCACTGTAGCCATCTATGAGTGTGATTCTGTCCATAATGCATTTTAAACTGCAGAATGAAATCTGGGACAGAATATATAAATATTGGGACAGTTATGCAATTTTGTTCTACCTTTGATCCTGCAGGAAAGTGTTTTTCATTAGACTATACAGTGATTTCAAATAAATATATGATTTAGCAGCTAAAACCTGAACATTAATCAACAGGACTTGATTTACCACAATATTATATGTGTCTGGATGTTTGGTTATCCTGTGGATAATGAGTGATATTTGGGCTGAAATCTGAGGTTAAATTTATGTATCTATATATATAGTTAAGGACCATGTTGCTTCTACTACATGACAGGTTGTACAGATATGAGTGTGTAACTATTATGAATTACTTCTCATTGAGAGCCTACTTGGGTTATTCTACCAGAGACTGTTAATGTTTACAGCTCTTTACACACTTATCCAAGCAGCCACCAACAGAAGTTTAGTCTCATCATAGCTCTGGTTATGTATTAAGACAATCTCACTGTAATATGATGAGATGATTAAACACAAATGTAAGTTAATAAGAGTAATATCAGTAGGACGTGTTGTTCTGTTAGTGAATTAGTGGCTCTTAAAAGAGCCGTTGTGGTTGGTGGATCAGCAGACAGTTTAAGCTCTCTCTCCACGGATGCGGCGAGCCAGCTGGATGTCTTTGGGCATGATGGTGACCCTCTTGGCGTGGATGGCGCACAGGTTGGTGTCCTCGAACAGACCGACCAGGTAAGCCTCGCTGGCCTCCTGCAGAGCCATGACAGCGGAGCTCTGGAAGCGCAGGTCGGTCTTGAAGTCCTGAGCGATCTCCCTCACCAGGCGCTGGAAGGGCAGCTTGCGGATCAGCAGCTCGGTGGACTTCTGGTAGCGACGGATCTCTCTCAGAGCCACGGTACCGGGCCTGTAACGGTGAGGCTTCTTGACGCCGCCGGTGGCCGGGGCGCTCTTACGGGCAGCCTTGGTGGCCAGCTGCTTTCTGGGGGCTTTGCCTCCGGTGGATTTACGAGCGGTCTGCTTGGTTCTTGCCATCGCTTCTTCTTTCTCTAATCAGGAGAAAATAATAGTGAGCAGAAGAGTCACGCTGCTCTTAAAGTGTCGGAGCGGCTGCGTAACTGTGACGCTACTTCAGACCTCCGGATCCTGATTGGTGAGCGGCTCTTCCTGGAGCTCAGCACCGCCTAGAGGAGCGACCCACCGCCTGAACCTCCGCTCCTTATTGGGGGAAAAGCTTCATAGCGGGCTGCGCTGCTGGAGCCTCTTTTCTGGTTGGTCCGGCGTCAACCGTCCCGCGCTACGCGGACATATAAAGGAGGATTTTCACCGGTTGGCTCATATTTTCTTTGAGATCAAACTCGAGAAGAACTTAAAAATGAGTGGCAGAGGAAAAACCGGAGGCAAAGCCCGCGCTAAGGCAAAGACCCGCTCCTCCAGGGCCGGGCTCCAGTTCCCCGTCGGCCGTGTTCACAGGCTGCTGCGCAAAGGCAACTATGCCGAGCGTGTCGGTGCCGGAGCCCCCGTCTACCTGGCGGCTGTGCTGGAGTACCTGACCGCTGAGATCCTGGAGCTGGCTGGAAACGCTGCCCGCGACAACAAGAAGACCAGGATCATCCCCCGTCACCTGCAGCTGGCTGTCCGCAACGACGAGGAGCTTAACAAGCTGCTTGGCGGAGTGACCATCGCTCAGGGAGGCGTGCTGCCCAACATCCAGGCTGTCCTGCTGCCCAAGAAGACCGAGAAGCCCGCCAAGAAGTAAAGCGGCTCCTCTAAATAACACAACGGCTCTTTTAAGAGCCACACACTCCTGATAAAGAACAATCATCCTCATATGATACTGTAATTAAAACATTACCTAGTACTTAATACTGTTCATGATATACACAAAATATTGATTAATGTTAATATGTAGAAATATAAACTGCATTCAAAACAGTGACTGATATTAGGTAATGTTAAACTTAAGTAACAAACACTTAACAATGGTTAATCTATATACCAGCCTATGTGAAACTTCATCATAATTGATAACCTGGAGATTTGCTGACCAGCTCCAAAAAAGTCTCTTTAAGAGACACTCAGCTCTGAAACAGTGATTCTGATCAAAACAGGTAAAATGATTGAGAAAGGAGGGTAGGTTGTACAGTAATAATAAAGTTAAATATCACATCAAGAGGAAATCATTTTGGTTTGTCTCAATTTCAGTTATTGTTACGGTGTTATCTTCATCCAACATATTAATCATACTTTAATTGTCACAATTGTCACATTGAGTTATTTTCTGTTGCTGCTCATTGCAGAACATGTTCACACTTTAGACTGGATTTAAAAAAAAAATGACATTTATATAAGAAAATGAAGAGTAAACTATTTGTCATTAAATGGTACTGAGTACGAGATTAAATGAACAGAATATGACTATGAATTGATAAAATCTTAATAACTGCAGTTACTATTTTAACTCATGATAATTTAACAAATTAATTTCATCAATTAACGTAGTTTATAGAATATGTTCTAATTGGGATGATGCTCTTTAGAGAAGTTGTGTGGCTCTTAAAAGAGCCTTTGATCAGGTTCACATGTTCAGATTGATGACAGCTCACTTCTTCTTGGGTGCTGCCTTCTTGGCTTTGGGTTTGGCCACCTTCTTTGCGGGAGCTTTCTTGGCTGCAGGAGCCTTTTTCACCACTTTCTTGGGGCTCTTGGCGGCCTTCTTGGGGCTCTTGGCTGCTTTCTTGGCCGCTGCGGGCTTCTTGACCTTCTTGGGGGATTTCTTAGCGGCTGCTGTCTTCTTGGCTGCCGCTGTCTTGGGCTTCTTAGCTGCGGGTTTCTTGGGGCTCTTGGCGGGCTTCTTGGCTTTAGGAGCGGCTTTCTTTGCGGGCTTCTTGGCCTTTGTCTCAACCTTCTTGCTCATCTTGAAGGATCCGGAGGCGCCGATCCCCTTGGTCTGGACCAGAGTCCCCTTGGCCACCAGGCTCTTAATGGCGGTCTTGACGCGGGCCTTGTTCTTCTCCACATCGTAGCCTCCGGCAGCCAGAGCCTTCTTCAGGGCGGCTGCAGACACGCCGCTCCGCTCCTTGGACGCGGCCACAGTCTTCACGATCAGCTCGCTGACGCTGGGGCCAGTCTTCTTCGGCTTGGAAACCTTCTTCTTGACGACTTTAGCCGGAGCGGCGGCTGCGGGAGCTGGAGCAACTTCGGCCATTATTTCCTCTGAGTTCAGATCCGACACGAAACAAACTGAGAGTCTGAGTTGACTGTTGGAGAGTCTGAGGCAGCAGGCTGCACTTAAACACACCATGAGAACCGTGGAGACTCAGTCCTGCTGCTGCCTTACTCTGTGCAGCGTCAATGTCTGACACTTGTGTTTTCTCTTAGTGATAAAAGACTGAAAAATCAGTGTGAGACGAGTGTTGAAGGCTGACAGTGAAGGCAGCAGATAGCGGACATGTGTCTCTTCATATTGAAGTCATGTAGAGCTCTGATGCTCTCTGCTTTTTCTTTGAGGAGCGAACAAACCTCACCTGATCACCGCCGTGGACAGCGCTGCTCAGCGTCTTTTCTCTCTCATTTCTCTCCTAAAATGCTGTAAAATACATCAGAGCTCCACCAAAAATAATTTTCCCGCTGTCTAACATGTTTGTTCACAGACTCAAAGTAAAAACATCCTTCTGTTGATCATCAGTTTGTAATAAAATGAAGCGATTCTGGTCGCAGCAAACACACTGACGAGGCTCCTGATGCAGTTTAGCCAGACTTCCTGTCAGAGCTGCTCTGTGGCTGCGAACATTTCTTCTCTTATTCCGAGGACTATTGTTAATAGAAATAATCTGCAACACTGTTCTCTGAAGTCGGTGCTATTTGTGTGTATCATACTTTCTATTAATGTTACACTAATAGAGTTTTAGCGGCACGTAACACTGAACTGTTTCACCTCACATTGTTGTAGCGTTTGCTATCACATATCAGGCAGTAGCAGCTTTAGTAGTGATTGTTTGCTGGCAAGATACTTACCCTCAATACACACTAATGCACAAAGATCAGTTTGTTAGGTCAGTTATATGTCGCAGTGTCTGATTTAACTCCTCATTACGTTCACGGCGCTGCCGCACAGCACAGAGAGAGAGGCAGATGAAGACAGATATGTTTTTAATGTAAGTTTTTAATAGAATAACGGAAGACATTACGAAGAGTTTCAATGGCCTCATTTAGGTGATAATTAATTATCCCAAGAACAACAAAGTGTTTGGATGTATTAAAGCGTTTTATGCAGTTAAGAGCATTACTGGCCAGGCCTGCAGGCATCAGATAAATAAAAAAACTATTAGTGCATCCTAATATGCTCCAACTGCATTGAGTAAAATAAACACATTATGCAATACAGATGTAAACAAAGATTTAATCCCACCACCAAAATTAAAATACTAACTTGGAAGTTATTACACCATCAAACTGATCAATAAGTGATTTAAACCACTAACCTATAAAACACTGGTATGGAATATACTACATCTATTTTTGACTAGAATCTGACATACAAACATACTGAATGTAAGTCTTTAAGTGATGTGTCTGGACGGATCTCTAAGATTTATGGTCATCTCAGGGCACTTTTCACATAGACAGTTCTCTTGAATTTACAGAGACCCAACAATTCCCCCATGAGCAGCACTTGGCGACAGCGTTAAGGAAAAACTCCCCTTTAATGGGTAGAAACCCCAAGCAAAACCCGGCTCTTGGTGGGCGGCGGATGGCCATTTAATAAAATAAATTATTTTCAATATGGTGGATTTATAAATTATAAAAAATAAATATTAATGAGAGCACAGAGGTGATAAAAAATCTAAAATTTAAGAATCTGTCAGAGCATTAGACATGTCCAGTGGCTGATATCTGTGGGGAGACTTCCTGTTAGAGCTGTTATGTTACCACAAAAAAATGTCCAATGATCTTTTGCAATGATGATGAGACACAGCAGCATCTATTAATGGACTGTTACAGAGCTCAGGAAGTCTGGGACAAACTGAAAGCTGTTGGTGTAAACTTTAATTTAGGTTATAAATCTGTTATGTATTGTATTGTTGATGATGAACTGCCATCTAAACATACTGAACTGATACAATTAATTATTTGTGTTGTATGTTCAAAATTGTGGAAAACCAGATGTGCCATGATAATACAACAGACTGTGATTGACAGTGACTCAGTCTCAGCACCTCCCCTGGAACATACTGGACTTATGAACTGACAGCACTTTATATAAAATTACTGGATTTTTTGCACTTTATTCATGTTTTTGCACTTTGGCACTGGATGCACTTTATTGTTAATGTAAATTATTTTGTTCTTGTAAATTTTAATTATGTGAAATTCAATAAAGATCTTTGGAAAAAAAAAGTAAATACGAGTATGAATTGTAGAATTAATCTGACTTATAATAATATATAACTGCAAACTGAGAACCACCACACCTGTGTTGGGTTTCTCACTAAAGTCTTGTGTTAAACCGTCAAGGCTGTGAAGCTTACAGGCCGCCTGCCTCGTGTTTGGTAATCTGCTGACAGAATCTGGAAAGCGACTCTGGTGCAGTGGTGGACAGGGCAGCGCTGCTCTCTCATAGAGTCTTTGGTGACGTGGAGTAGTCCTCCTTCAGAGACTCCATCAGGGCTGATGCATATGCTGGAGGAGATAAAAATATTTAGATCACATTCAGTGATATGATAATTAATACAATAAAGATCTTTTTTTTTTAAAAATAGTGCCACTGACTCAAATAATAAGTTATATTAAATGACTGAAATCGCTAACTGTACAACAGCTTGGCCTTGATGGGGTGAACTATCCGGGAACCTTTGCAGAACCTTGTGTAGCAAACTGTAGAACACACCTCTCCTTCACTGGTGCTCGTTACCTCTCAGCTACTATTATAGTTGTCGTGCAGTGCTGCCAGGAGAAGCAACAGATGATGCGGGTCATAAGTTGAAACTGTTTTAGATTCAGCTTTATGGCCATTTTAGAGGATGCAGTTTGTGGTGCTGTTGAACAGTAATTCTTTATACTGAGCGATGTTTCTTTTATTTGTCCATCCCATTTATATCAATGAGGGCAGGGTTGCTTTCTTAAACTGGATTTTTAGTGGCACTAATTCTTAAAAGATCACACAATAGTCACCTGCTGTACATCTCAAGAAAGGAGAAGCCAGCGTGCTTTGGTACATCCGAACATCCTTCGCCAGTGCTGTTCTGGTAGCTACACTCTCCAGTTTAAAGGCTCCTGTAGACTCTGCATAAAAAATATTTTATAAGATTTATTTACAAATATTATTTATTCATACATGATGGAGCTGCAGAATGTGATGTACTTCAATATCAACTTTGGTGTGTTGTCTTTACAAAATAACAAAAGTGATTCATAGCATTGTATATTGATAGTTAAGGACATTCTCCCGCAGATTATTTTCTGGCTGGAACACATTGGAACCAGTACAGATAAAGCATGAACCAGCACCACTGAAGATTAGACCTCTGATCATATTCAGCCTCATATTGTACACAGTATCCTGTACCTGGTTTCGGCCACTCCTTTGTTTGGTGCTTCTCCCCCCAGAGGTGGATGTGAGCAGCAGGGAAATGCAGGCATGGTTCACTTTGCTTTGCCACTTGGCCTCCATCACATCTGAATCTCTTTTAGGAGTGGAAGCCAGTACAGTCCAGTACAGGTGGTTGATGATGGCTGGCCTCCACATGCCTGCATCCAAAGCCTCCTTGGACCTGTTTCAGAACAGAAACACTATGTTGGAAAGAAAATGTTAGACATAAAAAACAGCTGACTTAAACTAAACTACAAATATCAGAGTACAAACTTTTACCTACATGCCAGGCATTAAAGAAATGGTTTGTTCCTTCTGGACACAACACTATTTAAAAAAGATGCAGGATATCAAAGGAACTGAAGTTGTTTAAATGATTTTGAGACGTCATCAGATGCTGCTGAGCAATCAGCTGGTGTTCTGACAATTTCTGCAGCCTTGTCAAAAAATGCTAGCATAGTGCAAAACCATAGTAGAGTATTTTCCATAAAACTGGCCGAATGACTTTATTAAATATGCTGCACGCCATTATAATCTAATTTCTACATTCTGCATCAAAGCCAGTGTGTATATGCAAATAAAACGCACTTACAGATCAAAAAGCGCAATGAAAAAATTATTTTTAAGATATTGCTCACCATCATCCTTAGATTGCATGTGCAGAACTGCTAAGTACCACATCTGGGTAGGTATCATATATGGAGGAACATCTACACACCTGGTTTTAATCAGCTGTTTCCTGACACCTCTACCTGCTCCTGAAGATGATTTAAAAGTTACACAGAAAGCTTGAAACTACCTGCATATCTCCTTTTTGAGAGGAACTTTTATTTTACATAACAGTGCAACGTCATATATAAACTATTATGCTGCAGGTCAATCATTAATAACTGTGTGATATAGAACAAATGCAGCTAATGTTAGATATGAGAGAAACCACCACTCATTACTGCAGCATCTCCCAAAACCTCACAGCACAGCTACATAACACTACCTGAGAGTTAAGATTACAAATGTTTTAGCTGAGCAAACAGAAAGTCACCAAGATACCAGATACTAGATACCAGGATCCTGTGTTAGATGACAGAAGTCAATAATTAACGTCATGCGTGTCAATGCTAACAGTGTTAGCTAACGTTAGCATTATCCCTCATCATCAACTGGTGGTTTTACAGGTTAATTACGCTGCCTAACAACAATAAACACACATCAGACGTTACTTCTCAGTTCAAGCCAACATGCTGACTGATTTGGAAGTTAAAAACATTAGAAACAAGGACTTACCAGAACAGTTCATGTCTTCGTGGAGCTGAGTCTCTCCGGTCGGCGCTGAGCTGCTGCTGAAGGCGGAGCTGATGAGGCAGCTGTGTTTACCGGAGGAACCGCACCAGCTATCAGCCTCACACAGTCCTGGCTTCAACATCCCATCCTGAACTTCACCATATCACAAATCACATAACCCTCCTGTCTAAAATGAGCCCGCACACAACCGTGTTCTCCCGTCAAAGAAGCAGCAGTGAAGACAGTGAAGCCTTCAACCTGCATAAAACTCAGCCAGACACGAAAACTAGCTGCTGCTTTTCCTGCGAGGAAAGTGGACTTCAGGTCCTCAGAGGCTGGGATTTGTGCTGCACAAACGCAATTATTCACGATGTTGAAAAAAATATAAAATGCAAAACAAAACGAATGATGACGGCTCAGACTCATTGGTACTTAGTACCGCACAGTGTACTGCAGCTGGGACGAGA
Organism: Thunnus thynnus; assembly: GCF_963924715.1. Classification (NCBI taxonomy): domain Eukaryota; kingdom Metazoa; phylum Chordata; class Actinopteri; order Scombriformes; family Scombridae; genus Thunnus; species Thunnus thynnus. Next base: position 23,211,644 of record NC_089529.1, read on the forward strand.
AAGCGACTCCCTTATGTGACGTAATATGACGCGCTGTTGGGAAAAAAAAAGCTAGTTTTAAGGGCGCTGCTCAAAATGTTAACCTTTCTGTCTTAATTTCTGCCTTTATGTCTCTTAAACTAATAAAATCATACATTAATCATTCACAGGATAATTTTCATGATACGTTAACTGTAAATCCAGCAAAAAAAAAAAAAAACAACCTGCAAAATGCTCTTTAACAATGAAAATGCATATTGATAGACATGGCTGTAAATGTGCCAGCTAGTCAAGAGGACATTTTTCATTTGTTGTCCCTGGAACAAAACAATATATGAACAAATTGAACAAATAATAAGCAATATTAAAAGAGAATAGAATATTAATATTAGTTTAAAAATAGCATGTAGCACATTATACTACATTGTCAGCTCCTATTTAAAATATGTGACACAAAAAATACATAATACAAGACATGCAAAGCAAAAAATTGGGGAATAATAATATTCATAGAAAGTTAGACACTAACATGAAACATGCAAAAGAGAGGCACGGACATGAAAAGCTCAAACAGTTCATAAGATACGAAAATCACTGTGACTGAATTGAACATCAACTTGTAATAGTCAAACTAAAATAACCATTCATCATATAACAACACTTGCATGACTAAAATCAAACTTTACAAACCATCAGATTAATATAGTCATCAATCACCTTTTAATATTTAATATTATTTGATATTCACAACAAAGTAAAATGTTTCCTTACATCACTTCCTGTTTTGTCAATCATGCTGCTCTTCTGTCATGTCTTAATCTCTTATCTCGAAGTGTATTTATCAGAAGTTGACATTTATTGGTTACCTCTTTGCTTTGAGATTTAAGTTGCCTAATTTTGTTTGTGGTATTCTCATTGTGTGCGTAACACAAAATTAGGTGATAAATCATCTTTCTGTTCCCTCTGTTTGGAGAGTTTGAGATAAAGAAGTTGTTAATTACCAATTCTGATAAAAGCAGATGCTGTAAGTTTTTAGTTGCCTTTAAATCACAATGTTTGTGTTAGTTACAGATTTTGAAGTACTTTTACGTATACAATATATATATAGTGAAGTTATTGGAACTGATTTGCTGTTTTTTTGCCATAATTGCACTAAACTATTATGATGCACAGTGAATGGTGAGACAAGGAACTGTATGACATGCAGATGTTACCAATGAAGGCTCGGTGTGCATGTTATCTTTATTAATAAAGTTAAATAACATATTTTTGTTAAATCTACCATAGAGCTAATAGTTGTTGTACATGTCAATTTCTCTTTATGCTGTGCATAGTAGTAATGAAAGATAGTTTCTTATAATTGTTATATAATTTGATTTGTACTGGTTGAACTACTCTTTGCTGTTTTTCATCACTATGGCTGATAAGTTAAATTAGTGATCATTTCCTTAATAACGTCATAGGAGTATTATTATTTGCTGTTGTTTCAGATGCTAAAAAGGAAAAAAAATGCCCTTAAAAGGACTTTTGGTTTGTTGTAATGATCAGATGAAGTTAACCCTTTGCTGCGTGTTTAGTCTATGAATGTGCAGACAATGTTAAGCACTTTGTAAACAATGTTTTTACAACTATAAATGAACATATTATTACTAATATGTTTATATATATATGTTTATATATATATATATATATATATATATAATCCTGCACAAAACACAATATTTTCTGCTTGATATTACAGCAATGGGAACAACATCTGTATAGTCAATCAGAGATTATGGTCTAAATCAAAGTTAATATTTGTCTTATCGTAGTTATTGTCTGTTACTTGTTCTTGTTGTTTGTATTTTGTCTTTTCTATCTTTCTATAGATCTTCACCAAAGAAAAAAAAGACATTTATAGATTTAATATAACAATGTATCACCATCACAAAATATTAAAAAGTGAGTGGAGGTTAAATGTAGTATCAAACGTAAAAAGGTTTGTAGAACATTATATTGTTACTGATTAATTCTCTCAGTTTTGATAAAGATCACTTGACAGTTATAAAGCTGTAGTTATTGTATAAACAGTATAATATGTGAGAAATTAATGATGCAGTGAGTTAAGGAGAGATGAGCAGGAGATGCAGTTTTGCAGATGTGGTGTCTCTTAAAAGAGCCTTTTGGTGCTATTTTTGTTTGGCTGTAATTGAAAGTCACTTGTGGATGATATGTGCTGTTATTTGCTTTTGTGTCCTTGAAATGTGGTTGGGATGACCTTTTCTTGCTTACCTTACTTGTATTCTTCTTCCCTAGTGTGTGGGGGTACAGGTTGAAGATGGGTTGTGATTTATGTGTCAATAAAAATGATATAAACGTAAAATATGTATGAATAGACTATGAGTTGATTACTAACTGTAGAGACCATTTTTATACATAAGAAAAAAACAAAATTAAGTTTTTCAACTAATATAGTGAATGAGAAAACACTACATATTTACACATATTATAATCAGGATGATGCTCTTTAGATAAATTGTGTGGCTCTTAAAAGAGCCTTTGATCAGGTTCAGATGATGAGACTGATGACAGCTCACTTCTTCTTGGGTGCTGCCTTCTTGGCTTTGGGTTTGGGTTTGGCCACCTTCTTTGCAGGAGCTTTCTTAGCTGCAGGAGCCTTTTTAGCCACTTTCTTGGGGCTCTTGGCGGCCTTCTTGGGGCTCTTGGCTGCTTTCTTGGCTGCTGCGGGCTTCTTGACCTTCTTGGGGGATTTCTTTGCGGCTGCTGTCTTCTTAGCTGCCGCTGTCTTGGGCTTCTTAGCTGCGGGTTTCTTGGCTGCAGGTTTCTTGGCTTTAGGAGCAGCTTTCTTCTTCACCACTTTCTTGACCGGCTTGGCGGGTTTGGTCTCCTTGGCGAGCTTGAAGGATCCGGAGGCCCCTGTCCCTTTAGTCTGGGTCAGGGTACCTTTTGTCACCAGCTTAGTGACCGTGGTGTTGATACGTTTGTTGGCCTTCACGACATCGACGCCTTTGGTAGCCAGAATCTTCTTGAGCGCCGCCACCGACAGCCCTTTACGCTCCTTGGACTCCGCCACAGCGCCGATGATCAGCTTATTGAGGCTGGGTCCGTCCTTCTTGGGCCGGGGAGCGCTCTTCTTCTTCGGGGCTTTCGGCGCGGCTTTCGCCGGGGCCGCTGCGGGTACTTCTTCTGCCATCTTTGTGTGTGTAGTCTCTTGTTTGTCTCGCGGACAGTCTGTCCGAGCAAAGGGCACAAGGCGGGACTTATAAAGCACATGAGAACCGTGGAGAAGCAACACTCAGAGCCGCTCTGCCTGCCGCCTCAAATCAGATGAAACTTGTGTTTTCTCCTCCACATTTTGGGGGTAAAACACACAGAAAACCAACGTTTTAAAACACTTTTGTTATCGCAGTAGTGAGGAAACGTTCCTCCCTTCAGACTGAGCTCATTTTTGGCGTCCAGGACTCATTTCTTTCTTTCTGGGAGGCTTCAAACCTCGCTGATACACCGTCACTTTGTGCGGAGCGCAGCGAGTTTTCTTCACAAATCGTCTCCTAAAACGTCTTAAAGTGGTTTGTATTAAATGTGACAGTGGTGTTCTAGTAAGAAGAGAGGTCAGAGGACACAATAAACCCGAAACCAGTGTAGTGACGTGATTTATTAGTTTTTAATCAGACACGTTTTCGGTGGAGGTAAACACACGGTTACTGTCGGTGGCTCAGCTCGGTTACACAGACGGTCACTGATGGATCCGCTGGAAAAGACTTCCTGTCTCCACTAAATGTTAGATTGAACATGAACGGGACTGAAAACACACTTTTATAGTAATCATCAGATTGAAGATTGAAATAAAATAACGTGTTTGTCTTCAGGAAGTTGTGATATCAGCTTCAGTTTGTCTAGAAACACTAGGCACACTGTAAAAAAAAAAAAAAAAAAAAGGTAAAAAGTCTGGCAGCAAAAGTTGCCAAACACTTACCGTCAAATAACAGTATAAAACCTTTAGTTATTCTACAGAGATTTATTTTAAAAATACGGATATTTACTTTGGACATTGTCTACATTTTTACAGTCCAACCATTGTAAATAAAAAGAAAATCTCGTTATAAAACATTGCTAGAATGTTAAACAAATGTATAAATCTGCACAAAAAATGAAAAAGATTGCAGAACTACCTTAAAATTACCTAATTTAAATGAAGACTCTTGTTTTCATACAGTAATCTTTGGTAAATTCATAGGATTATCCAATCCATCCACAAGAACTCCCCATCAAAGTACAGATTTCTGGATGTAAAACACAGAAAAATGATGTAAAATTACATTCAAATTACCCTCCTTTAACGCCCATTAATGGTATCTTGAGAGTTTTAAGCTTTTATTTTATATGATTATCCAATCTATTTACAGTAGATCCCTGGTAAATGTTGGTTTTATACTGTACAAAAAATAAGATCATGTGATAATAGTTTGCAAAAACATAATTTTAATAATCATTTCTTTACTAACATTATTTGATAGTATTTAAAAGCAACTATCAAATATATCTACATTAATAGATACGTCAACTTTATATAAACATTATTTAACAGTAATTAAAAGCAGCTCTCCAATATATTTTCAGGCTTTTCCCATAAATGTATGGAGTATACATGATATAAACATTTTTGACAGAAATTAAAATCAACTCTCCAATCTATTTACAGGCTGTTCCCATAAATGTATGGAGTATACATTATATAAACATTTTTGACAGTAATTAAAATCAACTCTCCAATATATTTACAGGCTTTTCCCATTAATATATAGGGTTTACTTTATATAAACATTATTTGACAGTAATTGCAAGCAACTCCCCAATATATCTACAGACATTTCACATTAATACATGGAGTTCTGAATGTACAAAAACCAGAAGGTCTATATGATGAGTGAGCTAGTGCACACACCTGGTAAACAGATAGTAGGCCTGGGTCATGCAGTGTAACACCCAGAGGCAGTTCCTTAAACTCCACTTGGCTTTCCCCTGGCTGAGAACGCCCTCCTGCAGGGTGGTGAGGCTGGGTATGACCATGGGGATGTTGAGACCCAGAACCTTCCAATAACTATGCAGGCCGTATGTGAAGGCTGTGCCTGGGAAAACCATGCCAGCGATGCAAAACAACTCAGGAAGAGGCTGGGGGATACAAAGTTCAAATAATTATCATGATTAAAATACTTATTTTATCAATAAATTTGTGACACATTGATATACTAACATTACATTACAACATACATATATTGAGGTGTTCTATTATTTTCCAAGTGTATTACAACTGTATTTCTAACCCCAACTACGGATTGTTTCAGCTTCTGCCATCTGGTAAACGGTACCGCAGCCTCAAAGCCCTGACCAGCAGGCTCCGAGATGGTTTTCCACCAGACAACCAGGCTTATGAAAAATTAACACTAATTGCCTGTCTGCACAGTACACACACACACACACACACACACACACACACACACACTTACACAGCACTTTACACACACCACACTCATTTCACTACCACACTGTAAATCTTACTGCATTGTGTTTCATTGTATGTTCTTCACACCAACACTAACTTAGTCGGTAGACAGCAGGTTACTGGTAATGTATTTACTAGCAGTAAATAGGAGCAGCTGGGCGGTCTGATGTTTCTTTAATAAATAATATTAGTAACTTATCATGCTAACTGGCTAAACCTATTAACACTAGCATACTAGCTGTTACTTAAAGTCTTTCTCAGGTCACAACTTGCCACAGCCTTTTATTTAATGTTTGCAGGGCAGGTGTTAGCTCAACTCATTACAAGTTCAGTTTATATCTCTCTTTATACGAAACTTCATATTATGGAGAAAAAGAAAATGATTACCTTACCTTTACTGAGAGCTGAATGTGAATCATCATCTTCAAATCAACAGTCTTGGGAAATGACTTGCATTACTTTATCCAGAGAAATTTTCTCTCTGTAGTCTCTGCGCTTCGGGCAGAGATCAACAAAGTGCGCGAAAATGCAAACAATTGAATGTTATGCAGTCATTGGATGAATCACGCCGGGAGGACCAACCCCGAGAACTCAAACAATATCATTGGTCAGATCATCTCCCCACAGCCTGATTCATCCAATGATTGTACAACATTCATTTGAATCTGCTCACATTTTCTTGATCTGTTTGAAGCCAGAGACTATAGAGACATTTTATATGTTTTTTCAACTATTTTAAGGTCTTACATCCCTTCACCCATATTATCAAAGCTCAAGCCTTGCTTGAACTGTTGAGTCCTAGCATCAAATCCCAGTCTTTCACACATCTCTCACCTATTGCTAAAAAAAAATAAAGTAAGCCATTGTAAAGCTTTACTCATATTGAGGTCTCTCTTTATTCACCTTATAGTATCTCTGCTTTTTGCTCTTGTTTCCTATGACCTGTAGAAAAGTTGGAGTGACCTAATGATTAGAGGGAACAGTAGGACTGCAATGAGGGCCTTGAATTTTGTTGAAAATGGACTGACCGACTCACTTTGGGTCTTAATGTTTAGAGAAGACAAACTAGATCTACAAATGACACCTTCACAGGGAAAAAATGCATGGATGCTACATATGCAATTTCAAGTTGTGGTCTAAAAAAATGTATTGGGAGACAGCCTCCAATATTTTAAGGTGAATTTACAGCCTTTATTATAGCTACCTAAATAATTTGAAATGAAATTACTTATCTTTTTTAAAATAAGCATGTGTTGCACATGTCAATATGTATGATAACAAAAAACACTGTCATGGCAGCATCTCACAAAAAAAACAAAAAAACAAAAGAAGTTGTCAGCCCTCACAAATAAGTGTATATCACTTTTTTAATGATGCACAGCAGCAAAAAAGGGTTTCAGCCCTAGGCTTTCCTCAGCATTAGGATGGAACATAGGATACAACAAACATACATTTTTATCATCATTTGATTTGATATGTAGCCTCAACACCAATATGTTGTGCATCAAGACCTAAATACAATAGCTCTCTGTAGCCTCAAGCACACTATAAGTGGCAGGTTCTGAAGAATGATGGTAGTGTACACACAATATATAAGAAATATGCCTCTGAAGAAGAGTGTCAGATGGATATGTTGGATAGGTGCTTGTAATTACTGTCAAATACTATTTATATACAGTAAATCTCATACATTAATTGGAAAAGTCTGTAGACAGTTGCATGTAATTACTTTCAAATAATGTTTATATGAAGTAATGATTATTGAACTTATGTTTTTGTATGCCATTTTCACATGATCCTATTTTTTGTACTGTATAAAACCAGTATTTACCAGGAATTTACTGTAAATAGATGAGACAATCACATACAATTAAGCCTAAAGCTCTCAAGATACCTTTAATGGGTGTTCAAGGAGGGTGATTTGAATATAATTTTACGTAATTTTTTTGTGTTTTACATCTGGTAATCTGTGCTTTGATTGGGCGGCCTTAAGCATAAATTGGATAATTCTATGAATTTACAAAAGAATACTGTATAAAACAGGCCTTTATTTAAATTAGGTAATTTAAAAGTATTTCTTCAATGTTTTTCATTTTTTTTGTGCACATTTATACATGTATTCAGCAATCTGGCAATATTTTATATATTTTTTGTTTCTATTTTACAACAGTTGGACTGTAAAAATGCAGATAATGTCTACAGTAAATATCTGTATTTTAAAAAAATATATTCTTTGTAGAATAACTAAAGGGTTTTTTTTACCAATATTTGACGGTAAGTGTTTTTTTTACTTTTTTAATTTTTTTTTTTTTACATTAAATTTAAAGTAAAAAAACAGAAAGTTGCCTGAATTTCACATTCAGTAATAGGATGTGTATTATTTGTATTTTTACATAGAATTCAATGTAATGTAACATTCAAGACCATTAAGTAATTGAAAAATCCTGTTAAAAAACTATAATATTCCATTATATTAATTTACACATTTTTAATAAAAAATAATTTACTGTGTTTTTATGGCATTTACACTTAATGTAGAAAAAATACTGATAATAATACAGTAAATTTCTGTGAAATAACTTTTTCTTTTTACAGTGCAGCCTGTTGCTGCCAACATGTAATTTTACAATAAACCTTTCTTGTTGTCGCAATATATAAATACATAAGAATAAACACAGTTTGCCTGGAGACATCTCACAGCCAATGAAAGATTAATTAAAAGTTTTTTAAATTCACTAAACATGCACACATGTATTCAGGACTTGTTTGGTTGATATGATCAATCAATTATGTTATATATCTTGTTTTGTTTTTTTTTTTAGCATGAATTAACACCAAATACCAGCATTTATAGCCTAAACTTGCAATGACCGTCACTAGATGAGCCTTTGAAACAGTCTCAACTAAATGTTAGATTGAAAATGAACGAGACTGAAAACACAATTTAACAGTAAATAATCATCTTTTAAAGATTACAATAATTGTTCTGATGTACAGGAACATAACTTACTGATCAATGTAATTAGCTTCAGTGTGTCTGCAACACGATGTGATCAGCTCCTCCCTGAAGTAAATCTGATTAATAACATTTTTATTTGATATTTAAACATGATGTAAAACATTGTTTCTACTGTATTTGTATTTTCTTTCTCTGGGAACCTGAAGTGCATTTTATATCTTATTATTTAAGTTACATATAATTGATTTCTTTAAAGGCAAATGTAGATTTTTCTTTTTTTTTAGACTCTGTGTTATTAAATTCAACTATTTTTTTTATTAAACATGGGAGAAAATAGCCTCATAACCTCAAGATGAGGTGACAAAACCACAGATGATTATTTTATAATTGATGATCATTTTTTTGTAACAGTAAAGTCTTTAAACAAGACACCTGAAAAAATCAGAAAACTCCATTATGGAGTTATTATTTCATCAATGTTCCCATTTTCAATAAAGGGAGACAAAGTTCTGATTTATAATTCGGTGAAAGCCGTCTTTTAACAACACTGATGTTTTCACATTTTATGATCATTTGGGTTAATATTCAGTATTCTGGTATAAATAACTACATTTATATTTATTAGAGTCAAAAGAGAGAAAATACAGGAGGCCCTTGTTCTTCTTCAAATAACACTTAAACTGAAAAAGTCAATTACATGTTCATAGACTGGAGAAAATAATTTAAGCACAAAATAATTTAATATTTTTCCCAATGAAGAACAACATTGAAAACCTTTTTTTCCCCCATTTTGCCACAGTAATTACAGTGTGAACTACTACTACAAGGTGGAGAGCGCAAACTTAGTTTGACCCACAATTTCACAACAACTACTGTAGCGGCCATTTGTCAAGAATCACAATCAGACTTACAATCAAAGAGCCACTTGTGCACCATGGGAACAAGATGTACGCAGACTAAAGAAGTCCAGTGTCCATGCAAAGTTTTGTGTTTCATAATGTTTATTCCTCAAAAACTTCTTCTTGTTTATTGGCGGATCGCAAACCAACTTTAAAAGTGCAAACAAAAAAACAATTTAAAAAAACCTAAACAAAGCACAAATGACAAAAAAATAAATCACACCCTATTTCCCTGTATTATATAACCTTTCAACTCCCTTCTAATTTCCCTGAAGCCCTGTCCTGTGTTCAGTATTGATTTTTTAACTTAATTCCTGCCTTGTCTCATGTATCATATTTCTTAATTTCTCCCTCTCTGAATATTATTTACTACAACCTTAATAGTATAATGATTTCCTGCTGCCTGTCATGCTCTACCTACCTGTATAACCTTAGGAGCCCACAGTGTTAGCCAATTTACAAAACAAAATAAAAACAATTAACAATAATACTATATGCTAAACAAGCAAATTATTAAACAAAACAAACAATTATCAACAAAAAATACTCTCAGAATCTGATTTAGATAAAGTTAATATCTACAGTCGTCAGACAATACAAATTCTAAATCAAATAACAACCAGACTAACAAATAGCGCCAACATTCCCATTCCGGGGAAACTTTAAATTATCCAGAACTGCCCTTTAATGCAGCTTTCCTCGTTAGTATAGTGGACAGTATCTCCGCCTGTCACGCGGAAGACCGGGGTTCGATTCCCCGACGGGGAGGTTCAATACTTTTATGAAGTTACCTGACCTCAGACCCGGATATGAATAAACTGACTAACTCACATGTTTATAACCCGGGATCACATGTTCCTGACTCACGTATTTCTCTGTAATAAATCACTGTAGTTTGTGCGGAAACTGACTTGTCTTGGTTGGTTTTAAACGTTGTGCTTTGCAGTTGTTGTATTTCATATTTGTTAATGTCAGCAACGACTTTTCCCCAAATAAGATATACTATATAAACATATGCCTAACATTTACTTCAACCCATATTAACCGTCAAAAAGGGTTCATAATTATGTGAGTTTAATCCCAGAAGTCAAATGAGAAATACAGCCTGCATCTGTTCCTCATGTTGCTCATATTGACTGGCAGGAACATAAACATATGATGTGTTTGTATTAAATGTTGAGGGCAACATCCCATAATATTAGTAAACTGAGTAGGACAACAGCGGCTTTATTTGGACTGTAAATGACGAAAAATTTAACACCTCTGCAGCAAGTAAGAGGAAGCCGTAAGAAGAAACTTGAACTTCACATATTAAACAGGACTTAAACTCTCAGGTGAAGGCGTGGGTGGTCCTGAAAAGGACCTTTGAGTTGTTGCCATTAACAGCAGGTTTACTTGGAGCTGGTGTACTTGGTAACGGTCTTGGTGCCTTCAGACACAGCGTGTTTGGCCAGCTCACCGGGCAGCAGCAGGCAGACGGCGATCTGGATCATGATGTGCGCACAGTTTTATAAATCTGATTTTTTTTTTGGTGCTCGCCCTTCCCGGTTTTTGAGTACACGTACATTTGTGGTATGAATCCTAAGGACTGTTTTATAAATGAGGCCGCTCGACTTTAGTGAAAAAAGTAAATAAAGGATGTGAACATATAATTGTATATGAGCAGAAATTACTGAAATCTTGTCATAAATATAAACTTGTCTTCTTTGTTTTCTTCTTTCTTCCGGAGCCGTTAGTCAGCTGGTGTGGGGGCGGGGTTTACTTTGAATTTCTTGTCCAATAGTAGATGAGCCGGGCGCGCGCTCCTCCCGGCCTGGACCAATGAGCGGCGCCGCGACTCCGGCAGCTCCTTTATAAAGACGCAACTCGCAGACAGGCGGCATTCATTGTGTTTCTGTTGGAACAGAAGAACAACATAGAAAAATGGCAAGAACAAAGCAGACCGCCCGTAAATCCACCGGAGGCAAAGCCCCCAGAAAGCAGCTGGCCACCAAGGCTGCCCGTAAGAGCGCCCCGGCCACCGGCGGCGTCAAGAAGCCCCATCGTTACAGGCCCGGTACCGTGGCTCTGAGAGAGATCCGTCGCTACCAGAAGTCCACCGAGCTGCTGATCCGCAAGCTGCCCTTCCAGCGCCTGGTGAGGGAGATCGCTCAGGACTTCAAGACCGACCTGCGCTTCCAGAGCTCCGCTGTCATGGCTCTGCAGGAGGCCAGCGAGGCTTACCTGGTCGGCCTGTTCGAGGACACCAACCTGTGCGCCATCCACGCCAAGAGGGTCACCATCATGCCCAAAGACATCCAGCTGGCTCGCCGCATCCGTGGAGAGAGAGCTTAAACTGTCTGCTGCTCCACCAACCACAACGGCTCTTTTAAGAGCCACATCACCCTCTGAAAGAGCAGCATGCCCTATTAGCTTATTTTATATTTACATATCTATCATGTTTTTATTACAGTGAGAATATTGAAAAACATCTCTGTAATACTTTTCTGAAGTGAATCCATTCAAAAGTTTTAATAACAATTGTCATGATTGGAAAATTTCATTGATCCAGAGAGATTATGATATAAAATGTGGATAATATCAGCATTACTAGTCCTTCAACTGTAGGTGTGCATCTGTTCAATTACTAGAATTACTGTTGCCCAGTACTATCTCCGTTTCCTTGTACAATTTGGTCACATGGTCCCAGTTGTGTTTTAACTATGTAGTGTTTCATAAGGTACACTAATTGATAAAACTGACTTTTATGTACTTATGTTAAAGATAAATAATTATTTGCATGACCCCCGTTTGGCAGAAGAGGGAGCTCCTTTATTAGGCGGTTATGTGTAAGAAATGGTGACTGCAGTTATTAACATGGTCTGAACTGAGCAGCATCAAATACAGAAAATCACTCAGGGTGACATTGAACTGTAAATGTATTATGATAACATGATGATAGATTTATTATTACTACTGCTGTTCCCCTTCCATTACATCTTAGTTAATGTTCAGATATCCTGGTAAAATAACTGATTTGGAAAATCAAAAAGATTTCCTCTTAATGTGTTTATTATGACTGGTAAAAGGTATAAAATGACACAATGATATGAATGAGAATAGAAAGGAGGGCAGTTGTTTTTTGGGGCTTTTGGGGGCTTTTTGGGGCTGGTCAGCAAATCTCCAGGTTAATAATTATTATTTGTTATAATTATTAACTAGTATAATTAGTTTCAAAATGATGTCTAAATGTCATGTAGGCTAATGTATAGACTGGCCATTCTTATATTATAAGCATGATTTCTACACATAATGACTAGATTATCTTCTATTAAATGTTGATTTCTGATTATGTTGGTAACACAACCAACAACCATTGGAACAAGCGTGTTTGTTTTGTTTTGGGTTTTTTTCTCAGTAACAAACAAAAAAAAAACCTTAAATCTAGAGAGTCAACAGTCTTTGAAATCTTTTCTTGTATTGATATGAAGAATATTTGAAAATGTATTTTGGTCACATTCAGGCAAATATTTCAGCATTTATGAAACAAAAGAACAAAATGGCAGAAATACCAATTGCTTGGACTGATAATAAATATTAAAACAAAATCTAAACAAATCTTATGCAGTAAAAAGCAGTTACGGTACATATTTTTTTAAATAAAAAAAACAGGATACTTGCCTGATCTTATTGATTTCTCTGAACATTTCTCTGATCACTAACACCCACAGTAATGTTGACATAATAACTGTTTGACATATTCGATTTCACAGACGGCTCCTCTTGCGGTCTCGTGATTTTGAAAAGTAATTTTCTAGATGCATTTTATAGCTGACAGAAGCTGCTGTCTGGTCTTCAGCCTGATACGATCTGAACAAAAAACTGTACACCTTGTATCTTTGTCATAGCCTTCACATTATTTGACTCCACAGGTGTGCTGTGACTGTATGCTCAGTCTGAACCAAACATCACTTTATATAGTATTGTGATTTTATTATATTTTTATATGTGTATTAAACATATAAGCTGACATTTGCTGCTTATATGAAAATATTTCAGCCTGTAAATTGAATTAATCAGGCAGAAATTAAACTCACGGTCACACATGCAAACTTTATAGTATAACAGCAGCGACACCTTGTGGTCAAAATACATAGTGCATCAGTATTTAGTCGAATGGACGCCTGTGAATCTTTTCACCATAGACCGTATAAAAGATCTAATTACAGATTTATTGCCCACATTGACACACACAAATATAACCTAAAATCTACCCCAGATTAATTTTGCAGATCATTTAAATACAGTAACAAAACCAGTGTTACACTACACTAAAACCATACCAGTAGTCTATAAAATCATGACATGTTAAGATTTGTTTTATTGAGCTCCACATGGCTGCACCAAAACATTCACTTCCATCATTAAAATATGACATAATGACACAATGAAGAAAAAAAAAAAAACCTAATTGACAAGTTATCATACCAAGTGTGAAGTGGAGACTAAAAACCTTTGGTCCGACTATTTGTATAGTTTGGTCAAACATTAAGCAAAACGCTGATATGTTAAAATACAACAATACTTATCAGTAGAGAAAACTGAACACATTTAGAAGGAGTAAAGCTCTCTGTTGAAGTTGTGGGTGGTCCTGAAAAGGACCTTTGTGTTGTTGGTACAGACAGCGGATTTACTTGGAGCTGGTGTACTTGGTGACGGCCTTGGTGCCCTCAGACACAGCGTGTTTGGCCAGCTCACCGGGCAGCAGCAGACGGACGGCGGTCTGGATCTCCCTGGAGGTGATGGTGGAGCGCTTGTTGTAGTGAGCCAGGCGGGAAGCCTCACCGGCGATGCGCTCAAAGATGTCCCCCACAAAGGAGTTCATGATGCCCATAGCCTTGGAGGAGATGCCGGTATCGGGGTGGACCTGCTTCAGCACTTTGTACACGTAGATAGCATAGCTCTCCTTGCGGGTCTTTCTCTTCTTCTTGCCGGTCTTGGTGGCTTTGGACACGGCCTTCTTGGAGCCTTTCTTCGGGGCTTTCACTGGATCAGGCATGGTTGGTCGTTGAATTTCCTCAAACGAATAATTATCACATTTCCAAACGGCCTCTATATATCCATCTGATGCAAATTCGACTGCGCCGTTGCTCGAACAGGATTGGTTGACTTCTTGTTAGCTAGACTGAGCATGCGCAACACAAGACACCGTCCCAACCTCTGAAGAACGATCTGACCGCCTTTTTACTTAAAAACCCACCTCATCTGAAAAGTGTCCACTGTTTATTATATAATATGCTGTACAAAAACCCATAACTATAGAGAAATAAACACATTGTATTTAGATTTAGTATCCTCTAAGCTGATATGTTTTATTGATCTATGATAAAAAATAATAATAATAAAACCTATGGATAGATTTTATTTCATCAAGTTTTTGGTGCTGTTCTCTGTGGAATAACAGTACTTTCCAAAAATGATGTTAATATGAATTCTATTGATTCTCCTGTGCTGAACCCAGCTGACACATGAAGATCATGTAACCCCAATTATCATCTCAAAACACCTCAGATTTGTTTTGAGAAGTTTTCACAACCTAGTCACCTGAAAATAAAGCTTATTAATAACTTTCAATTATGTTCAAAGCACCAGTAAATGATTTGTCATTAATTTCTTCATCTTTATGGTGAGTTGGAGCATGAGCACAAGTAGAGAGAAACATTGAAATCATTATATACAAAAGCTACGTACACATATATGTAATCACTAACTTCTTTTGTAACTCCATAAATCATCTTAGATTTATTCTGAAAGAAAGGAGGGTGTTTTCACAACCTGGTCACCTAAAAACTAAGCCTATTAATAGTTTGTAGTTATATACAGAAAGTGCCTAATGATTTTAGCCCTTAATTGCTTATGTACTGAGTTAGAGCATGAACATAAATTGCAGGAATAATTGTTATATACAAAGGCTTCAATTGTTAATAAATTGTAACAGGACATCTCTTTGAGGAGGTGGGCGGCTCTTAAAAGAGCCTTTGTGTTTCGGTATCAGCGGGTCAGGGTCTGGTTTAACCTCCGAAGCCGTACAGGGTGCGGCCCTGCCTCTTCAGTGCGTACACCACGTCCATGGCGGTCACGGTCTTTCTCTTGGCGTGCTCGGTGTAGGTGACGGCATCACGGATCACGTTCTCCAGGAACACCTTCAGCACACCGCGGGTCTCCTCGTAGATCAGACCGGAGATACGCTTGACTCCACCGCGGCGAGCCAGACGACGGATGGCGGGTTTGGTGATTCCCTGGATGTTATCACGGAGAACTTTACGGTGACGCTTGGCGCCTCCTTTACCGAGTCCTTTACCTCCCTTGCCTCTTCCACTCATGTTTTCTGTATTTGACTAGACGTTGACTAAGTCGACTCTGCTGCTAACTGTCTGACACGCGCTATTTAAAGATCATCTGCGGACGTAAAAGAAGTCGGTAGGCGCGCGAGCTCTGCTGGGAGGCGCCAAACTCTGCGGTACCGCCCACATGTTTTCTAAATTGTTGGCAGTGAGCTAAAGAGGATAAACTTTGATGAAATTAACTTTAATAAATCTGCTGTGAATGTTAATGTTGATGAACTACAGAAAGTGACCGAAGCGAGGAGAAAACACAACTTTTCTTACATGTCCTTTTAAAAAAAAATTGTTATTACTGTTGTGATAATCAGCCCATCATTAAATTAAATACATGTTAAATACATTTCTTTTATTTGACTACATATCAGGATTCAAGTTGGTTCAGATACTTAAGATGAGTTTAATATTGGCCTCCAGGAGGTGTAATTAGTCATACCCTTTTCAACATCATGATTAATGATATTTTTAGAGAAGTAAATAGAGATGTAAGTGTTTCATTAAATGCAGATGATGGAGCAATCCGGGAAAGAGGGTGAAATATTAACTATGTGATTAAAAATATTCCAGAAGATTTACAGAATATGAAACAACGATTATATGAATGGGGATACAAGGTCTTAGTTACTAAATCAAATTATATGTGGTATGAGTGGAAGAATATTCCAGTTATTGATTCATGTTTGTATAGACAACCTTTAGAAAACCCCTATTCAATCTTGGAACAATGAAATGTTATTAATTATTAGTAGTTTATTTGAGAGGAACTGGATTAATAAAAATAGGCTAATTGGGAAGTTCAGTGATAATAAAGGTCCATTTTTTCTAAGTTTAGCTGCTGGAAGTGAGCTAAAGATCTGGAATGTTCTGCCAAGTCTGTTCTGCCAGATGTCACTAAAATCTACATACTGCACCTCACCATAACCCATTAATACATTCCTTAATTCCATCATTATCAGCATTATGTAAATTATCAGCATTTATTAGCACTTAATTTGAGAGAAGCTGGATGAATAACTATAATTTTGGTGTTTGGTGGTAGTAGCTCCAACACGGTGGGTGGCAGTCTCTCACTGAGTAAACCACTCGAGTCTATTTATAAATGTTGGTATTGTGTAATAAAATCTCCATAAAATAGTCAATAAAAAGGGCCATGTCTGGTTTTGCCTCATCTTATTTTCCATATGGAGAGATCTCCAACTCTAATCCATAATGGAAAAATGTGTTTCAGGAAACACTTTAAATGATTTTATTCCATCATTTCCTCTTAAAATAAACACGTTTTCAATATTTAACTTTCAGAAATATACAAATATGAATTTTATATTATGTATATTAAACAGTGCCAGATAGTTTGTCTCAGGTCGGTAGAGTCTCTGTAAAACACTGTTGTACTCGAAGTTCTGAATGAGGTTAATATGAATTTCACTGACTAAATAAAAAGATTCACACTGTATAAATAAGAAGTGTAATACACTTCTTGTTTGTTGCACTAAATTCAGAAAAAAGTGTTATTTCTATTAAAAATAGTCCTCAGAATAAGAGAAGAAATGTTGACAGAGCAGCTCTGACAGGAAGTCTGGCTAAACGGCATCAGGAGCCTCGTCAGTGTGTTTGCTGCGACCAGAAACGCTTCATTTTATAACAAACTGATGATCAACAGAAGGATGTTTTTACTTTGAGTCTGTGAACAAACATGTGGACCAGCTGGAAAACTGTTTTTGGTGGAGTTCTGATGTATTTTACAGCATTTTAGGAGAGAAATGAGAGCAAAAAGCCGCTGAGCAGCGCTGTCCACGGCGGTGATCAGGTGAGGTTTGTTCGCTCCTCAAAGAAAAAGCAGAGAACATCAGAGCTCTACATGACTTCAATATGAAGAGACACAAGTCCGCTATCTGCTGCCTTCACTGTCAGCCTTCAACACTTCTCACACACTGATTTTTCAGTCTTTTATCACTAAGAGAAAACACAAGTGTCAGACATTGACGCTGCACAGAGGAGGCAGCAGCAGGACTGAGTCTCCACGGTTCTCATGGTGTGTTTAAGTACAGCCTGCTGCCTCAGACTCTCCAACAGTCAACTCAGACTCTCAGATTGTTTCGTGTCGGATCTGAACTCAGAGGAAATAATGGCCGAAGTTGCTCCAGCTCCCGCCGCCACCGCTCCGGCTAAAGTGGCCAAGAAGAAGGTCTCCAAGCCGAAGAAGACTGGCCCCAGCGTCAGCGAGCTGATCGTGAAGACTGTGGCCGCGTCCAAGGAGCGGAGCGGCGTGTCTGCAGCCGCCCTGAAGAAGGCTCTGGCTGCCGGAGGCTACGATGTGGAGAAGAACAAGGCCCGCGTTAAGACCGCCATCAAGAGCCTGGTGGCCAAGGGGACTCTGGTCCAGACTAAGGGGATCGGCGCCTCCGGATCCTTCAAGATGAGCAAGAAGGTTGAGACCAAGGCCAAGAAACCCGCAAAGAAAGCTGCTCCTAAAGCCAAGAAGCCCACCAAGAGCCCCAAGAAACCCGCAGCGGCTAAGAAGCCCAAAACAGCGGCAGCCAAGAAGACTGCAGCCGCTAAGAAATCCCCCAAGAAGGTCAAGAAGCCCGCAGCGGCCAAGAAAGCAGCCAAGAGCCCCAAGAAGGCCGCCAAGAGCCCCAAGAAAGTGGTTAAAAAGGCTCCTGCAGCCAAGAAAGCTCCCGCAAAGAAGGTCGCCAAACCCAAAGCCAAGAAGGCAGCACCCAAGAAGAAGTGAGCTGTCATCAGTCTGAACATGTGAACCTGATCAAAGGCTCTTTTAAGAGCCACACAACTTCTCTAAAGAGCAGCATCCTGATTAAAATTAGTTTAACCATGTAGTGTTTTATAAGCTACAGTAGTTCAGAAAAAGTGACTCCTTATGTTATGTAGTGAGTGGCTGCAGTTCTTAATATTGTAGTCATAGACCTTTAATTCAATCTCATACTCAAATAAAACAGAAAAAACTCAGGATGACACTGAACGGTAAGTAAATTGTCTTGAGAATTTGATTATATGTTGAATGGACAGATCACACACATAATAATAATAATAATAATAATAATAATAATAATAATAATAATTGATTTGGAAAGAGATCAAAATTATTTCCCTTGTGTTTTAAAGCAAAGCCCCTTAAAATATTTAACCTTATAACTGTACAACTACCCTCCTTTCTAAATCACTGTTGGATTTTACCTCCTTTTATGAGTTTTTATTACAATCACTGTTTCATAGCTGAGTGTCTCCTAATGAGGCTTTTGGAGCTGGTCAGCAAATCTCCAGATTAATAATTATAAATTGTAATTAATGGCAACTAGTATATTTAGTTTCCAATGATGTGTGTAAGTTTCATGTTGGCTAATATATACAATAACCATTGTTAAGTGTGATTTCTACACATAAAGACTATTTCTTATTTTAAATGTTGACCGTTGATCTTGTATCAACAACATAACCAATATTTTTTTTAATATATCAACCATCAGTGTTTTGAATGCAGCTTATATTTTTACACATTAACTCTAGCCATCAACATTTTGTGTATGAACACAATTTGTGTTTTATCTGAAGTGTGTGACTCTTAAAAGAGCCTTTGGTTGTTTTCCAGCAGTCAGGCGGGCTCCAGGTTTACTTCTTGCATAACTTCTGACTGACTCACTGAGTACTCTGTAACAACTGAGTATTCCCAAATTCCTGCCAGAATAAATCATTATAGCATAGGCTAAAGTAGCCTGCATTATAAGATATTTGATTGTGAGTTTATAGTCAATTACTGGCTACTAGTTGCATTACTTTCACAGTAAGTTATTGTGACACTTTCACAATAAATTATTGTAATGACAATTATATACTGTGACTTCAGTCTGTTGTGCCATCAAATTATTGTGATATAGCAGTATGTTGCTGTAGCATTACTGTAATGCACTGACTTTACAGTAAAATGCACAGCAAATTACTGTAATATCACAATATGCTGCTTACTGTTTTGAACTGTGATTTCACAGTAAAAATGTCCACATTATTACTGTGATATAGCAGTATACAGTTATATAATTACAGTATATACTGTAAAAGTAATGCAACTCAGTAGCAAGTAATTTACTGCTAATTTACACTAAAATAAAATTGAAAAATACTGCAAAATTTGACCTGTTCACATTTTTTTCTGTTAACTCTTAACAAACCTATAACATAAAAAGATTAGACTCAAATAAAGACACTAGCTAGAGATCATTTTCCAAGACTTTCAATGATGTTCTAGCTGGTATGAAAGACGGATTTCACTATACACTTATATGTTTCCCTAACCATAGACATGCAGTCTAAAGTTATAAATTATCTATGAAATCATCTCTTACATGCTTAGAAATTATGACAAATTGATCATAGAATAATGCAAACACACCTGCAGATGTACAGCGCTTCACTTTATTAGTATAACCAAGTTACAATGATGGCTTGAGCAATTCTCACCTCAGCTTTCTCTCCTCTCTCTTTCTCTAAAAAATAAAAATTAAGCTAAGAAAAAAATAAAGAGCCAGCAAAAGTATCTGGCACCTGCCTTACTCCTAAATAAATAAATACATAAATAAAAATGATAATATCAGGATGATCAGTGCATAGCCTAAACATAAAATGGCCTAAGTAGAACTGAATAACATCCAGATGTTTGTGGCCACAAATGTTCATTTTTAAGTAACTCAAAATATACCTGCTGTATCATGGATATTCATCCCGCAGTGGTCAGTATAAAATAAAGCAAATGTCTCATTCAAATAAAAATGTTCATTGAGTTTAGTGTAGTCTCTTGACACTCTCCTGCAGGTTTTCCAGAGTTTTTGCTAGAGCTGCCAGCTCTTCCCTTTTCTCTATAACACTTTTGCAGTAGGCATTTGATTTTGACAGTAATGTAAAGTCCTGTTTTTTATCTGCCCTGACTGCCATTTTGTCTGCTTCTTTCTTCATTGTCCAGCGCTTTGCATTATTCTTTGCTGTTTTGCTTTGATATTTGCCATTTCATGGTGGAGGTCTTCCTTTTCTTCTCATTAGCAGTTTGGTCTTTTTCTTCTTTTCATCCCCCACATACTGCACATACCTCTTCCTTGCTCCTTTGCAGTGTTGAATAAGGTCTTTTGGCGGGGCTTCATCTATTGCATGCCCAGCCGTTGCATCCTGGACCAAGCGCGATGCTACTAGAATCCTCTTCTTCAGGTTTTCTACAAGCATATCCTTGTTGATAGAGTATCCTACTGCAGCTTGTCCATGAGACAGTGTGAGGAGATGTTCCATTAGGTCCCACAGTGCTAAATGAAAAGGTAAACTTCAGCATGAAAATACAATGTACCATAGTTTTATGTAACATAACATACCCCCTTTGAACATTTTCAGGACTGAGTATGTTTTGGTAATCATGCATCATATGACTATTATACATACAATTTTGCATTTTTTTGAACCACTATAACAGATGTAGCCCATCTAAAAAAAAAGTTTTCAATCAACCAAAAACACACTATTTGAATGTTTTGTAGAGAAGAAGTCAAAGG
This sequence comes from Thunnus thynnus, assembly GCF_963924715.1. Taxonomy (NCBI): domain Eukaryota; kingdom Metazoa; phylum Chordata; class Actinopteri; order Scombriformes; family Scombridae; genus Thunnus; species Thunnus thynnus. The sequence goes on from NC_089529.1 coordinate 23,232,913, forward strand.
ATGGATACAAAAGTAATGTATCACTAGTAGGGTTATACCCAACTCAGAATTTTGTCAGTCAAATTGGATTTGGCCATTCAATACAAATATTCAACTATTTGTTCCTTTTTTATGTACCTGGCAATCATCAGAAAATCAACTGACATGAGTTTCAGTGATGATTTCAAACACATTAACATAGTCAAATGCAACAGAGTCATGGGAACATATTTTTGAGCATTTAAAAATCAAAATCAAAAAGTTGTCTCTTGCCTGTATAATTTTAATTTGCTCATATTTAATTGGATGCCATTTCCCTTTGTTTGCTGTCTTGAAGACCTATCTGAAGTTATGGAAAGCAACTCAGGGGAGTCATCTGAAGATGAATATCATACAGCTGTTCCAACAGGCATGTCTGTGCTTCAAAATGGTGTGCTCTGCGGCCTCCCTACTTCCCATCCATCGGTGCGAGTTAGTGGAGGTTTCTCGCCATGGCATGAATCAGATTCAGAGTCTGGGTGCGCCGATGCTGACGCACACGCTGCCACGCATCCTCCCACGCAGCCCTTTCATTCCTGCCCTCCCATGGGCTGTGTCGAGCGAGCACTCGACTCACACAGCGGCGGCGAGGGCGCTACGATGGCTGACAGAAATGTCCACAAAGGCTCCACAGATGTTTGCACGCCCGCTGTCAGAGCGCTGCTCAGTGTGGCGAAGTCTGCTTTCCATGAACGAATGGATGGAAAGATTAATTACACAGGGTTACACTCTCCAGTTCGCCAGCCCTCCCCCTCCGTTCAACGGAGTGTTGGAGACTGTCATGTTATCTCAGACAGATATAGCTGCCCTGATGACAGAGTTGTCGGAGCTCCTGGAAAAGGGAGCTATTTCCCGAGTTCCCCCAGGCGAGGAGAACGAGGGTTATTACTCCCGTTACTTCCTAGTGCCAAAGAAAACAGTCGGAATGAGACCGATTCTCCACCTATCTCTCTTCAACAAATCCATAATGAAGAGACCATTTCACATGTTAACCATAAAACATGCTGGAATGTGTGCATCCCAGCGATTGGTTCACATCCATCGACCTAAAAGACGCCTATTTTCATGTGCCCATCATCCCCAGGCACAGGAAATTCCTGCGCTTCTCCTTCAGAGGAGTACAGTATCAATACAACCGGTTGCCTTTCGGTTATTCTCTGGCTCCGCGCACTTTTTCCAAATGTGTGGAAAAAGCCCTGGAGCCATTACGCAGGAGAGGCATCAGACCTTTATTTTATCTGGACGACCTGATAGTGATGGCATCCTCCAGAGAGAGCGCAGCGCTCCACACAGTGGAGCTCGTGAAACACCTGTCTTTGCTGGGTTTTGCCATTCACTGGCAGAAGTGCTCTCCCCTCCCAGTCGATAATTTACCTGGGAGTGCATTTGGATTCCTCCATCATGAGAGCGAAGCTGTCTCCAGCCAGGCTGGAAGCACTCTGCTCTCTCTTGTCATGCATCACGCCTCGCAAAGTGGTTACAGCTCTGTCTGTGATGCGCCTGCTGGGCATGATGTAAGCCAGTCATGTGGTGGTTCCTCTGGGTCTTCTTCACATGAGAAAACTCCAGAGATGGTTTGGCCGTCTTCGCCTCGATCCGATACGTCACAGAAGACGCATGATAACCGTTCCTCCCTCCCTGCAGTCGGACCTTATATATTGGAAAACCCCTCGTGTTCTGTCAGCAGGGGTTCCCCTCTGGAGAGCTACGTCACACATCTCAGTGTACACAGACACATCTCTCTTCGGGTAGGGAGGAATGTGTCAATCTCATGTGGTAGGGGGAAAATGGCTAGAGCAGCCATTCCTCCACATAAACTGCCTGGAGCTGTCCACGGTGCTGAAAGTGCTTAAACACTTTGCTCCACTGTTGAGAGACAAACATGTAGCAGTGAGAACAGACAACATGACCACAGCGGCGTATATAAATCACCAGGGTGGTGTTCGTTCAGCTCAGCTGTTGGAAATAGCCAGAAGCCTCCTGCTGTGGTGTCACACGAACCTGCGCTCCATCAGAGCAGTTTACCGAGTGCTCATGAATCCCGAGCTTTTCCCACTCATACCACCCACACCCACTCACTGTTATCGTAGGGCATTGCTCACACTGCCTGCCTACGTGCTACAGTGGTGAAGTCTCTCAAAACATGAATGAGCACCGATGAATGAGCGGGAATCATTGTCTCGAACAAGCTCGTCAGCGAGTGACTCGAGTCGAGACAGCCTGGCAGCTACTCACTGAATGAGATCAAATGAACCGTTCTCTCGAACTAGGTATGAGTGAACGAGGAGTGATTTCATCGGACTCGAGTCGAGACAGATGGCAGGTTAAATTGAACGAGACTAAACAAACTGCTGCTCTCTCAAACTAGGAGGTCTGCTACCTGCCCCTCAAAAAGACCGACAGATCGTTGGCCAGTGTCACATCACATTTCCGTAACATCGCATTGAGCTTATATAGCCTACCTACATACAAGTGTGATGCTGAATCAATGCATTTAAATTAATATTTTATCTTTATTAATGTAAACTTATACATGAGAAATATTGTGGGGCAGGCAGCACTAGCTGTCGAATGTGCATGAACTATAACTGAGTGTCACGGAGAGTCTGACAGCATATTTTGCAAAAAGTATCAAAACTCAAAACTGTGAAAAGAATCAGTCTGCCCATTACTACTCTGGAGAGAACTAGAGAAAGGTAAAGAGAAAGAGAGGGCCGTCACAATACAGTAAAAACACTGCACAATTACAATCCAGCACTGAAATGTAATTATCTGCAGCCCGATACAGGAAAGAACGACTTCGGGAGTCGATACAACACCATTGTTGCCAAAGCATTGATGTGGACGGAGAGCCAAATGAGTACTTCTGCAAAAGCTTAATGCATCACATCAGCCAATATTACCATCCACATGCTGCATTGTGGACTGGCATAATGCTGGGTTAGCACCATTACCATCCATACTTGTAGTATTAGGATCATATCTGACACACTATGATGTGTTATGCTGTTACATTGACTACATTTATATGCACAAAATATTCCAGTTTTTGCCCTTATTCCGAAAATGACAGTATTCCTAGTAAATTGTTTGCATGGCTAATGAAAATGAATATTCCACTAACATTCCTGTTTACATGCAGAGTGTTTTCAAGGTTTCCCTCTGCTCCAGTGGGAACAGGAATCACAATATCTCTATGTAATATGTCATTTTGCCTGCGCAGGGGTGCATCACCCACAACCAGCCGGTCATGTATCTCTATCCCAGCCTCGCAAACTGTTGGCTAGTTGGTTTGATTACAACACAAAGAGCTGACTGTAAACAGGCAAGAAGCCATGTGTCACAAACTCCGGTAAAAACCCCAATTAAGACTCATATTCCAGATGTACTTTATACATGTCCAAAGAATTCTCCTAAAACCCGAATAATATCGGCATATCCCACATCTTAGTCAGAAAATGCTTCATTCGGAATAAGGCCTAATTCGAAATATCCAAACTTAATATGCTGTTTACATGACCCGTATCAAATTCAGAATATTGTCATATTCGGAATAATAGTGGAATATTAGTGTGCATGTAAACATAGTCATTGTAATCACAAGTAACATGCACAAATGTCTACATGCATTTCAAGGTGATCTTGGACGGCATGGTGTGGCCCCTCCATATCAAGCCTATCGAAAGGAATTTGATCAGCTGAAGAAGTTGTCCACACAGGTTCTTCATATAATGTCCTGATATGAACTTGAGGAGTTGTCATCACTCAAACATGCACTGTAGTTGCTCTGATATATGTTTTTTGATTCTTCTTTTTAGAATGTCACAAAACATAAGGCATCACGGAGAAGAGCCAGTGGGGCCTGAAAAACATTAGGTTTGGATCCAGGAGGCTCACCAGACTTCACGACTATCAAACAACCTACACTGCATTACTCAAGGAGTACACTGACTCCCAAAAACTTTATCGCAGGAAGGTTTTTAAATGACTATTTTTTAACAATTGACAGTATGTATTATGTCTAATTGTATTTACTGTCTGACTTTCAAAAACTGCTCATATTGTTTCCTGTCATTATGGCAGGAAACACATGGAAAAATAAGTAAAAAAAGTAAGAACATTACTATTGTGAGGACAAAATGAGGGATTAATTGCATAAAAAGGCAGTTGGTAATATTGAGATGAGCCCTGTCATCTTGTGGATGCTGCATGAGACACCTGTCTGTCTGCTCTCTGCAGGTGCTCGTTATCTAACCTGTAACACCTGAGGGACCCGGTGTGTTTCCAGGTTATTGAAGTCCTAGCTGCAGCACTGGGGGGTGTCACATCAAGCTGGCTAACGGGATAGCCTAGCTTATTTCGATAAGCCTCCCTTCCATCACTGTGGCTTATATGAGTCCCAGCTCAGTAACCATGGTAACTTAGTCAACAGAACTAGCTAACGGTCAACTTAACGGTCAATGTCCGACAGACGGAAACAGACTCTCAAAAGACACTTCCATCAAGTGTCTTTTCGCGCTTGTATCACTTGTCCATGTTCGGAAACATAAAACAGAAGAACTGTGAGGGACTTTTACAAAAATAATTAAGTAAATCCTCATTTTATTCGTGGTCACTTCTGTGTTTGAGTGAACCCTTTTATTTAAAAGCTTAGCGTTATTTTGAAGTTATTTATTTATTCATTCACTCATTTTGTTCAAGCTGTGAAAACAAAAAGTAAATTAAATAAAGTCCAAACCGTGTCCTTCTGCTGTGTTTAAATGTATACAGTGGTAACTGCTTATAGTGATCAGGCGTTTATATGGATCAAAAAACTCAGACAGAATCATTCAAAGACAAAATTTATGCTGTTCTGTTTATGCCAAGTCATCTACTTCACCTTGTTAATTGTAGCAGTTTTGTCCTTTTTGGTGAAAACTCCTTTATATTCTTCATATAGTTTCATCAGCAGGTTTGTTCTGCTGCGGAGAAGAACTCCGCTCTAGTTTTCTCTTCTTTTTGCGACATGGTATCGACTGTTCTGGGCTGCTTGTGTACTCCGTGCACGCGCACACTGCAAGCTTATCCCAGTCTGGCTAGACTAAGCGTTGACCAGACACGGCTAAGCGGCGTTAGTGGAACAGCTTGACCCTCAAATGAAAGTTGATTCTAGTCAGGCTTTTTCAAGTAAGCGCAGCTTTCTTTAGCTGCGTTGATGGAACACCCCTCTGCTGCTGCAGCTTTGCTCATCTCCTTTTTGATTTGGTTACGTTGGTTTAGTTGTTTAACCTTGCTTTCATGCGCCTTTCCACACACACACACAAACACAGATCCCGCAAACTTCCATGCCTTATATTCTAAATATTCAGTTATCTCTTAAATTTGCTTAAATAAATATCTTTTGTGGAAGCTTTATCATGGTGTGTCTCCCTTTTGTTGTGGCCACTTGAGCCACATGACATGATGAACGGGGGCTCGTCCATTTAGGTTGTTTTGTTAAAAAGTTTGTTTGTGCCTCAGGTAGCAGTGGATGCATGGTGTTGACTGTGCACTGAATGGGTGATTTAGTTCAGCTGTGTGCTGGTTTTTGGGCTGCGTGTTTTGTGGCCAGGGCTGTTTTGGTCTTTGGTTTTGCTTTGGTGTAGCTCTAGTTTTCGATATATCCGTAGGACCAATATTGAAGCAAAGTACTTTTCTCAAGGATTATCCTGGAGGTTGCTGAAATAGGTGTCAAAAATTCTTCCTGTTAGTCATTGCACTGAAGAGGCAGAATCACTTTGATTTTTTTTAATGTACATACCATGACATAATGCCTTGACATAGTATTACTGACAAAACATGTATGTAATTACTTTTTGATGGAGAGAAGCGTGCAAACCACCGTTAATTCAGTTTAATCAGAATTGTTGTCAGTGCTTTTGCACATTTTCATTGGTGAGTGTTTTTCAGCAGAATCAAATAAAGGATATATATCATATCATAAAATAGCCCACCTTTCTTAAAGGCGCAATGTGTAAAATTTAGAGGCATCTAGAGAAATGGATCTGGCAGAAATGTAACATAATATTCATGAGTATCTTTCAATTAGTGTATAAAACCATGAAAATAAGTCTTTTTGTTACCTTAGATTGAGCCCTTTGTATCTACATCATGAGTAGGTCCTCTTCCATGGAGCCCACCATGTTGCACCGCCATGTTTCTACAGTAGCCCAGAATGGACAAACCAAACATTGGCTCTAGAGAGGACCGTTCATGTTTTTCACAGGTTTCGTGGCCAACGTAGGTTCTCCTACATGCTTGGAAGGGGAAGGGTGTTCAGTTGGTCGCAATCTGCAACCTCACCGCTAGATACCACTAAATCCTTCACATCAGTCTTTAATACTTTTACAAGGAGTTATGCATCAATATTTCTAACTGTGTAACTATGTGGCTTTTTCAATCTATATACTAGAAATTGCTCAGTTAGAATTTACAGGGAATCCAACCCTGCAACAAACATTTTGAATCATTATACAGAAATAGTCAAACTCTCTTGCCAATGATCTTGCTTCACTATTCTGAAGACGAAACGTATCCAAGAGCACCCAGAAAGCCATCTTAAAGCAACATTATGCAACTATTTTACCTTAAAATAACAGCTTCAAAATCATTTTGATGGTACACTGACGTGTAATAGGGAGAATGGCCCCTCTTTCATTCCCACTCCGCGCCCCAAACACCTGTTCTTGCACTGTAACTTGGGTTGAATGGGTGCGATCACCCGTAAGATATAGTAGTAACCTGGATGTAACTCCTGCTCTTCCTGTAATTTCCTGCTGCCTCATAATGCCTCATAAGGATTTTATCATGAAGAACTTATCGGAAATTAAATTTCAAGTCAAGTGTTTAAATGTGTATATAACTGCAGGATTTATTCTTCAATAAAAACAAGTCGATACAAGATTTGGAGATATTTGTTCAGCGGATCAGAAACAGCTACAGTGAGATGTTTGATGAAGAGCTGCAGACGACAGGCTCTTTTTCAGCAAACAGCACATCTCCAACAGTTAGCCTGAACAACTTACAGCAACTTATTGCAGTGAGGGTATCGTACTGTTGTCACATGTGGGAACACTATTTGGAGGGGAACAGACATTAACACTTAATAACGTCCCTCGCTGTGCTTCTGGCTGATCTTATTTCGGTGATGTCAACATCTGAACCCACAGCAGCTGTGTGCTAAAACGTAGTTGCTAATAGCTAACGTTATACTGACTGACTTACATTATGATGCACATCATCTTCACACATCACGGAAAATACAGTCTGGTAACTGCTAGGATGTATCTTAGTCATATATTGGCTGTGATTTTAATGTGGTGAATTACAAAGGATCGTAATTCACCGAAGGGTTCATCAGGTGGGTCAGTTGTCACTTATTAGCCAAGGAATCATAGAAATGTTTTCATCAGCGGTAACAACACAGCTCCGATACGGCTGAAAGTAATCAGGAAGCAGTAAAATAAGGCTGATATCTGAAAGTACAAACAGGAACACAGAAGAGAAATTTCAGGCTTATCGGTGTGAACAATGAAAATGTTCACTTGCACTTGAAAGATTTTTGGTCAAAGAAAAAAAAAAAATCGACAGAATTAAATGTACCAGCGTCCTGTAATTACCACTTGAGGCAGCAGAGGCTGCAAATTACCAAAGAATTGCCTATAAATTGGAAAAGAAACTATCTGAACTGGTGACATCATCTGTGAGGTAATGCTACAGTCATATAATTGGTCGATATCACTGAGGACTGTGACTTTTTTTTTTGGAGCCTTTAAACTGAAGCTGCAGGAGGCAGCTGTAACAACCACAGCAGACACAAAACATTATCAAATATTAAACAGAAAAGAAAAAGATCTTAACTCAAACCATTTAATCTTTCCATAAAAAGATATTCTTTATTAAAACCACATGCAAATTCCATTATTCCTGGACCAGGTCATTCAGTGGCAGAGAAAGAGTTGACGTTGCAAAAGAGATCATCAGTCAGAGTGAGACATAATCAGAGCATGGCTTCTCGGTTGAGGCTCGTTCAGTCGACAGGAGCAGCCAGTACGGTGTCCAGGGCGCTCTGAGCCTCTTTAATCTGCTGCTGCAGTCTCTGCTTCATGGCCTCATTCTGGGCCTTCTTCAGCATGTCCTGCATGTCCCTGATGGCTGCTCGGTAGCCCGGGGCGTTGTGAAACACTCGGATGGCCTTGTCGCCGCTGCATGCCAAGAAGCGCCCGCTAATGTCAAATCTAAGGTCGGTGATCTCCTCGCTGTGGACGCCATGTAGCTCCTCCTCCAGCTGGCCACTGGCAGCGTTGTACAAAGCCACGTTACAGCCGTCACTGATGGCCACCACCCGGCCGTCAGGAGACAACGCCACCAGGCTTCCTTCAGATGATGCACAGGAAACTGTCTTCAGGAGGTAGGGATCCTGCTGCTTTTTGTACTCCACATCTGTATTCCACAGCTTCCACGTACCGTCTTTGGAGACGGTGACCATTCTGAGAAATAAGATTAAAACAATTACATGTCAGTGTTGTGCAGCGAAACAAGACGGACGCTGAGGACACAGATTCTACTAAATATACTGACCTTACATTACATCAACTCACAAATTAAACACATTATATCTCGTTTGTTTACTCCATACACAAACAAAAGTGTAAAAATAAGTTGTGGTTTTACGAAGGGTCACGTGCTGGAACTATTCTTGGCTACTGGAGTCTGATAAAACAAACTAGACACATTAACTTGTCAGCTTTAAAAAAGTGTTTTAAGGTGCATATTTGTACTTTGTACAGAACCAGCCATTTCCCCTTGTTTACAGCCTTTATGCAAAGATAAGCTAACATCTGCTGGCTCTAGCTATATAACATACAGACGAGTATCAATCTTCTCATCTAACTCTTAGCAAGAGAGCGATGAGTGTATTTTCCCCAAATATCAACAAGATTCATTACCTGTGAGAGTCATTGGAAAAGGCGAATGCGTGAACTCCTGCGGAGTGGCCCTTCAGGTCAAAAGCTCGTGCCACCTCTTTGAACTCTCCTCCCTTCCCGAAGCAAACCTCCCACACCTTCACGTCAGGAGTGAAGCCACAGGACGCTACAAACCTGAGCACAGAGACGGGACAGCACAGACCATTACATCTCCACCTAAACCCCTGTGGATTTCAATCAGTGTTTTTCTGTTGTTTGCATAATTTTAACTAATGATCCTCATACATATGCAGAAATGACTCACTTGAGCATCTGTTACATTCATCCATTTACTAACAGGATACAACACAAACAAGAAATATGATACCTGGACTTTATTTAAGAGAAAAAAATGCATCTAAAACCTGTAAGACGTGTGTAGGGAATATGACACGTTATTAAAAAATAAAATATTTACTCTGTCAGCATGAAATAATTACAGAAGTGATGTTTCAGTCATAGACCTTCTTCATGAGGCATTATGACAGAACAATAACAGCAACTTAAGACATAAAACATAAAATTACAGCAAAAATCAATGATTACTTTCAATAAATATGTTCTTTCTTTTACATCTGGTATTGAGAAATTTCTTGAAATTACAAAATACTTCTCACAAATCGTTTTCCCTTTGTGGAAACTGGCAATGGAAACGGCTATGGAAACGTTCGTCATGTATCATCACTGCATGAAAAAATGAAGCCCACTCTTTATTTAAATCAGACCATTGTGTTGGAGGGCAAAAAAAAAAAAAACAACTCAGTGTTCAAGAAAAACAAGTTGAAACTGACTCAACTTTGGCCAGAAGGTTCAGTCTGGGGAGTGAATACTTTTTTAAGAGCTCCCTATTTGATCTTTCAGGTTGAAGGGTTGCAGTGTTGGAGGGGTGGGACTGACCTGCCACACGGAGAGACGGCAGCATAAGAATTGGTAATCTGGTTAGTGTTGATAGAGGCCAGTACCTCTCCTTTCAGGTCCCAGATGTGGATGCTGGTGTCAGTGGAGGCGCTCATGATGAACTTGCCTGAAGAGAGAAAACACTCAGTCAGCTTGACGCAACAAGTCTGTTACACCACAGACCACTTAAAGTAAAAGGATCAATTAGAGCTGCGACTAAACGATTATTTTCATCATCGATGATTATTTGTTCGACTGATCATTTTGTCTATAAAATGTGAAGAAAAATGTTGTTCACAATTACTCAGAGCGCACGGGGATGTCTTCAATTTGCTTGATTCATCTGAACAACAATAAAAATAAAGATTTTTAATTTACTGTCACATATGACAAAGAAAAGCAGCAAATCTTCACATCTGAGAAGCTGAAATCAGTGAATATTTGGTGTTTTCGCTTAAAAAAAAATTGACTGAAATGATTATTTGATTATCAAAATGATTGCAGATTAATTTTCTGTCTATCAACTAACCGATGCAGCTCTAAAGACTATAATCAATATTTTTATATTAGCAATGTCTGAAGTCACTATGTGTATGTGGAAGGGGTCACTTGTAGTGACAAACCCAGAGAATGATCACCTACCACCACTCTACAGTGTGTTAACACCTTGTTTTGGGGTTTTGGCCCATTATTTTACTCTTCTAGCTTTAAACGATGAGCTGGTGAACGTAGCGAAGCATTTAGAGGCTAAAAGCAACACATTATTTTCTCAGGAGTTGGTGGAAATCTAAATGGAGCTTTAACGAGAGTGAATATTGGACTTACATTCATCAGGCGGCTGTAAATACAAGTCAAAATAAAAGTGACTGTTGCTGCGTGTCTGCCGAACATGTAAATAGAGTATTTCTGCTAACACATTAACTATATCAGCTAACGTCACAGGTCAAATTCAAACGCTGCTGCAACTTGTGTGTAGCTTATTCACATGATAAACAGCTCTGGGTGCAACTAGAGTCAATTTAAGAAAGATGATTGTACTATTTTTTTGTTTGTTGATGTTAAAAAAAAAGTTAGATTGAGGAGAAACATGCAAACAAGCTGAAAGCACAAGTGATTGAGACCGAAAGGGAGGGAGCGGCAATCAAGGAAGCTCAAGATCAAGTTAACGACATCAACAAATTGTTATCTTATTGTTTTATTGCGGTTATGTACTAAAGCAGAAATAAACTTTAAACACTTTCCTAAAACGTTTGTTTTCTGTTGTCCTCAGGTCATAGTGCAACACATCACTCTAAATAAATTCAATCCCATAATTTGTGTTTACCACTAAAAACATTAAGATAAATGATTAACAGTATTTGAGCTCTTTTCTGTGATATGAGTATATTAACTTTATGAAACAGAGGATTTGAGTTTTTGTCTGAGATATGTAAATATTAACTTGTATTTCTCTCCACAGGTTATTTGGACTCTTAGGGAGAGATGAGCCACTAGGTTCCCATTCAGTGATGTAGAGGACGGCTGTAGGACCTGTAGTCCGTTCTGCTCATCCTGTTCAGTCAGTATGAAGTTTAATTATATAAAATGGTGTAATTACTGTAACTTTGTGTAACATCAATCACGTCATGTTTTTTTGTAATATGTATATTTTCATTTTTGTGCCCTTTGTAAAATGTTCACTTTGAGAAAATGAAGACTGTGATAATGAGTCATGTGACTCAGATGTGTTTACTGAGCGAACCTGAAGAAGCTGCAGACGAAACACGTTGTTCGCTCTTAATAAAGTCACAGTAAAGTCGTTACAGTGTGCAGTGGTTCATTTTGATTTTCACATTAAGAGAAATTCCTTTTGCATTCTTAGTGCATTAAACATATAATAATAATAATAATAATAATAATAATAATAATAATACTAGAAAATAAAAACTATAAATTCACACGTGTCTTAAGAACAGGTCATGTGCTTTGTACCTGTCTCTGCGATGCCGATGTTGAGGATGCTGGCTTTGTGTTTCTGTGGGAAGTCTTCAGGAGCAGCTTTGAAGCTTAAAGAACCGTCTTCCTTTTTGATCATTTTGAAGATTCGTATAGTGTCTCCATTAGCCAACCAGGTGATAAACGCCCTGCAGTGAAAAGGTGAGAATCAGTTACTAGACAAATACAGATTTCTGCTCTGGTTACCTTCATTATATTACTGGTATGTAACGGGGATATTAAAACGTGAGTTTTAATATTAAAGGCCGACACACAACATCCTGGTACAGAGGATAATCTGTAAGTGTTTGTCAGGATTAACTCATAATAGGAGGACAACAATAAACAACTAGTCTCAAACAGTGAACCGCTCACTGTCTCCGTCTGTCGCCCATTTAAATCCCTGCTGAATTCAAGTCCACCTAATTATTAATATAATAACATTTTTATTTTTTCTTTTAGTTGTTTATCTATTTATTCTAATTATTTAAAGTCATCTGTTGTTTTTAAATGTGCTCTATTAAAAAAAAAAAAAAAAAAAAAAAGGTAAAATGTTTAAGACTCTACTTTTGGGTCTTAAACCCGTCAGACCTGATTTACTTTACAACTAAACCTCTGATCATTGTTTGGCTGAGTATTAATGCTGAAACAATTAGCCGATTCATTGATTGACAGTAGATTTGCCAGCTGACTAATCTTCGAGTCATTTATCAAACAAACAACATTAAAAATGATTTGATTCAAATGTGACGAGTAATCATTGTAAATTAATTATTTTTGTGTTTTGTTGCTCAGACAAAAGATATTTGAAGACTTCTCCTTTGGCTCTAAGAAACTGTGAACGATTTTCAAACCCACAATCTAGATTTTATCCTTCAACGATACAAGGAGATAAATGTTGATAAATGTATTATATTGAATAGTACCGTTCACTATATGTATACTTGTGTTTGTTCAGTTTAACTGAGACCTGCAGACTTGACACTGACTTCAGAACAGATATTAATATTAATATTAATCAATAAGGACAGTGGTTGTTAGTTGTAGCTCTATCTCACTGTGTGTTTGATTAAGTCACATAAGGTCATTCTGTCATCGCTTCACTAAACTTTTCTTATTTTCTAAGTGCTGCTTGAGGTGTTGGACCTGGTTTAAAGGTTTAAATGAGACTCAGGTCTCATAGTTCTGATCTTCTTGGGGGTTTTTTTGGCGACGCTTTACATCAGTGATGCACATTTAAAGTAAGAGATAGAGGAGGAGACCTGGAGTCCGGGCTGAAGCGAACCAGCGTTGCATGATCCAGCTCCACATTAGCCCTCAGACACTTGTGTTCTCGCTCCAGGAAGTCTTTGGTGCTCCAGATCCGGACGGTGCGGTCGTCAGCGCAGGACGCCAGGTACTTCCCGTTACTGCTGAAATCAAGGCACGTCACGTTCCCGCTGTGGCTCTGAGAAGCACATGCCGTACAAATTACACACTTATTCGAAGAATGGCTTTGGGGAAGGAGCCAAATTGAGGCATTGTTTTGTTTGACTGGGATGATGAAGCAGAAAGAAAAGAGAACAAGAACAACGAAAGAACAAGATTGTGCATCATCAGACATATCCATTAAGGCTTATTTCTCATGTTAAATAGCAACTCCTCCTTCTACTACTGTCTGCACAAAAAGCCACTTTAGTAGATCAGGTACTCAGGAAGATGGAGAGGTTTTACAGAGTCAGCGTGTGTTCCAGTTTACCTTCAGTGAGGCTGCCAGCAGCGGATGGCTGAAGCTATGCTGCGAGGCTTTCTCTTTACGGCTGCGCTGCTTCTCCTGCTTCGGCTTCTTGGACGCAGGGCCCTTCGCAACGTTGCCTTCGGCTGAAAGACAAAACACAGTGCGACTGAAGAAACTTTTCATTCTTGATACAACGGCAATGACCAAAAGTCTCAAGGATTCCTTATTTTTCACTGTTGTAGAAAGTCTCTGATAGGACAACACATAGTAGGTGATGGAAGCAGCAAAAATATGGATGTTACAGTTACCTGAGCTCTAAGATCAAGATAAAACTGCATTTTTTTTTTCACACGTTTGTTCTGTTTGTTTTGTGCCAATAAGAAATTAAAGTTAAACTGTTTCACAGTTTCTACACACAAAAAAAAAAACACCCAAGGCTCTTCTCTCCTGATTTATCATATTTTGAATGTCAAAACTCTGCCCATCTTGTTGTTTGAATATATTTTATTCTTACTTTCTCAACTAAATTAAGCAGCTTTATGGAGAGAGACCCAACATAGTTCAAACAGCTGACGTAGGGTTATCGACAACGAAACTGAGTGTACAACACCCCACTCGGAGATTAACGTGCTCTTCAAAATATGTCCATGTGAAACATATTACACTGATAGAATAAAGCTTTCATAATTAAATGCATTAAACTGAATCTTGGTAGCTTTCCCAGCATCAGAGCATTCTTGTATATGAATTTGAAGTGATCTTTTTTGGGTCAGAATCAGTTTTATTGGCCATTTAAGCATACAAGGACTTTTACTCCACACAAGAACTCTTCAGAAAGATATAGATGGAAACAAAGATAATTCAACATAAACATCTCAGTCAACACATACACACTCGCACTCATAAACGTCCTTCATTAAATGTATTTCTTGCTCAATTTTAAGACGTATTTCCTTTATCAATGGGACATTCTCACTCCAGGAGCACTCTGCCTTGTGCAGACCATGTTTTGAATTACTTTTTTTCTTCCTAGTATGTATTTTTCTTTTATTGTGTATGTTAAGTTTTGTGCAAAGTGCAAACATATTTCCCTCTGGGATTAAAATAAAGTTAATCTTAATCTCATACATATAGAAACAAGAAGAGGACAACATACAATGCCTATATATAAAAAGGTGAAACCGTTTCTGCAGACTGGAAACAGGATACAAATAGTGCAAGGAGTGCTGAAATACATATTGAATGGGTAGTTACTGTATACAAATACAGCAGGTGATTATGTATACAGCCTACTCAAATATATATTCAACATTTAATGGATGATATGTAAAGTTGTTATTGCACATTTTGTATTTTAAACTAAAATAAATGTATATAATCTGAAGGTACGGATGATGTTTTAGTGTGTCTTGTGAGGAGTGGTAGCTCAGAGAGGTCAAACTAAGACTGTCAATATCTAATCAATTTTTAATCCATGTTTTCATAATTAATAGCCAATTACTAGTCAAGAAGCGGTGATCCTATTGGTCTGTTAATGTAACCTTTGCTGATTGGCCAATGACAGGTAACAGTAGACGAAAAGTTGCTTCAGTTTCTACTATTCGCTCTGTTTGCGTGAATGAGCACTACTCACCTGTTCACACTTTGTTATTAATGAATGAATGAATGAATGTATGTGTGCGTGAGTGTGTGTGAGAGATAGAGAGAGAGTGTGTGTGTGTTGGTGAGTCACCGCTTCACTGGTTAGCTACAGTTTGCGTTAGCTTGTGTTACTCTTACCGGCAAACTCCGCCGCCTGTTCCGTTTCCTCTCTCAGTTCATCTTTCCGTCTTCCCACCGCGATGGCAACCAGGATAACCAGTGCACCCAGTAATAAAGTCAACGCTGCCAGGGCGGATACATCCATATCGAAAGTTTTGTGCCACGTCTTTTGCACCGCTAACGTCTACTTGGTTGCCACACTACTGGGGCAGTGCGCATGCGCCAAGACTTAAAGGCGGCTTAGAGGCGCATTATCGCCACCTACTGGACTGGAGTTTGGAGCAGTATGTAGGCAAAAAATAAAAACTAAAGTCTCTCTGCTAAATCTATTTCTTTTTAAGTGCTTAAATGACTATAAACTTTCCAAGCGGATTGCTTAAAGATCCAGGCATGTTTAAGATATATAAAAATATTCTGCTTGGAATAATAATTTGTGTTCAGTATGGTTTTTCCACACAAAAAAAAGTCCAGTTACCTCATTAAAATCCTTAAAATTGTGTCTCCTCCTTCTCCCTCATTTAAAAATCCAGAAACTATAAATATGCAAATATCATTCATTTCAAAAGTTTAACTGCTGGACACAAGATGTCCGCTGCTTTATTGTAAAGTCCATTCTCAGTGTTTGTGCACCGGAGGCTTCAAGTTTCCTCGTCACACTTGTATAAGTTGAATGCTGGACCACGATTGGCTCCAAACTATTTGTGATGTCACAAATCATGATCGTAGGCCCGCCCCTTAAACTCAGATTTTCAATGAGCTCAAATAAATGTGCCACTTTGAGCAGATTGAAGCGAAAACAGCCTTCTAGTGTCAAACTCTGCACAAACATCATCCTGCACAATGAAGCTAAAACATCCAACTGAAGTAACAAGAAGCAAAACACATTTGTGCCTGGAAGGGGGGGTTAAAGTGTATGTGCACAATTGTTCAAGTCTGTCTTAAAACAAATGAACATTGCAAGTTCATACTGGCCTTTCAGAGATCACACTGCTGAAGCTGAATATTATCTTCAAATAATCTTTTAAATACATTTTTGCACAAAACAAGGACTGTGTGGATTTTGCCCTTCATCACTTACATTACAACCTGTCATATGTGTTCATATGGGCACCTGATTTTTGTTTTAATGCATACTGTACTCCAGTGTTCAAGTGTTTATTTGAGCCCCGTATGTCCCAATCTCAGACAGCTTTTATACAGCCGCAATCCTGTTTCATTATTGTCTCAGTATTCTTACCACACTTATTAAAAACGACAATACACTGAGGAACGAATACTGCAGCACCTGTGCGCCGAGTCTCAATATTCTTCTGTTAATGAATATGAATACTTTGTCAAGAAATAATTGTTACTGCTCTCGATGTAGGTGTCAGTTTAGATTCCTCCTTCAGTTACGGCATCATGAATAATCAGAGAGGTGTAGCTGATAATGAAACTGCAGGAGTTTTAAATTATAAATCTCTCTCCGCTCAAGAGTATGAAAACTGGGCTTGTTTTGCTCTCACCGCTCCTCCAAGATGGTTTGTGAGCTTGGCAATATTCTTTTTCTTGATTGCAGGTCTTGTGTCTACGGCAGCAATTAATTTACTATAATATAGCAATTATTTGCTATAAAATGTCAGAAAATGATTATAAAATGTTTTTCCCCCGACAACAGTCCAGAACCCAAAGATATTCAGTTTACCATCACAGAGGATTAAGACAACTGAGAATATTCACATTTGAGAAGCTGGAACAAGAGGATTTGAACTTTTTTTTTTTTTTTTTAACTGGCTCAAATGATTATCAAAATAGTTGGCAACTAATCATCTAATCGTTGCAGCTCTACTTGTGTCAATACCGTTCCAGTAGTTACCCTCCATGACTGAGGTCGGGGTAAAGGTTTAGGCCCAGGCTAAGGTAAGGGGAAGCACAAGTATTGAATTTTCACAGCAAACATTTTGACCTGTTATAGTAGAAAATCCCTTTTGTGTTACTGGAATATGTCTTCTTTTTTTTTTTGTTATAAAGCAGTCCTACATGAGATGAGCCAAATGTTTGGTATGACACAGAAATAACAAGATAAAGATGATTAGAGTTGGCTGATTTGTTGTAATACCACGCTCAGTAGCCAGACATACCAACAAGTGGCCAGTGTCCCCCCCCCCCCCCCCCCAGCCCCCGCTCCCGCCCCCCGCTGTACCCCGAGCTGCAAAACGAGTATTTTTGTAAAAGTAAAGGCCGTCAGAAATGACAACCGTGCGACCAACCAGTCAGTGGGTCTGTTCTAAGTAACTCCGTACTGCACAATAACTGTTCACGGTTAGAAAAGTAGAAGAATGGGATAACAATCTTGAAGTGTTCATGTGTTCTTGTTGGAACATCCACATCCAAATTCAGTTTTTATTAATTCAAAGTTAACTAATCGAAGAAAAAAGAAAACTGCATCAGACGCTGCTCACTTTTCACAAGAAGTGATTCTTACTGAGAACAGAGAAAACTTTTGATAAAATACCTTTGACTGATGACATCAATAGATTTACCGCCATGTTTGCTTGACAAAACTCTACAATTCATTGTGCAATTACGATTACAAAAATCCCTGCATCATAGTGAGATTTTCTGTAATTACCAAGCAGATAAGGACTTCCTATTTTTACTAAATCTGATGTTACATTAATGTGCTGTTATCTACTCTAACAGTGATGCTTCAGAGGTGGGAAAATGGAAAATGTGTTGCTGTGTAGATGTTTAAAACTCACTATTTATTAAGATACATCTGCATTAACAGTAGTTGAAAGAGAAAATCTTATGAACAAAAGCCTGACTTATCATCAATCCTATTAGATTTGATATTACTCAGTGAATTAACAAGGATTCAGTGCCTGGGAGTAAAGAGAGGTAGTCTGGCACAAACAAACACATCTCAGGATTTAAAGATGAAATAAAAAGGTCACAGATTCTTTTCACAGGCATGAAGTTGAGGAATTGGCTTTGGTTTGTCAGAACAAGTCAAGAGTAATCATCCTAATCATATACTGACCTGCTAATTACATCAGTGTTGGCAATCACTATTTAAAAAAAAAAGAACAAAAACAAAAAAAAAGGCCGTCCATACGAGGACTTTGGGAATGCTTGCAATCACAGAGTATGAAACAAGAACACAAGGGTCTGCACTAACTACAGTAACAATCAGAGACATTTACTAAGTTGCCCTTTAAGTGCAGAAACACATCATTCATTTACAGGGTCAGAGAGCCAATTAAAAAAATAATTTAAAATGCAAACGTCTCATAACTTTACATTTACACTGCAGCGTTGTGTACCTTGAGCATGTGTCCTCATCTGAATCAACACATTTCACACACATTTCGCTCTATTCAGATTCATTAAGAGAATGTACTCAAATCTTCGGTAACATACAAACCAACAAGCACTTCATGTAAAAAAATAAATGTTTGAGCCGAGGCTCCATGTCTTTGCCTGACTCAACTTTCTCTTTAAGACGAGCCAATGGGAGTGTCCATGTACTGTAAAGGAAAAGAGAACTTTGGATATGCTTTTTGTTCAGAATCAAACTATTCAATCGTCTTTTCTCTCTTCAAGTATAGTACATTGTTATGGATCCTATCTCCTCATCGCTACATTCCCTCGCTGGGTCATGTAGTCATCCAGGCAGCATGAACTAAGCAAGCTGGTGCGCTCTTTCCAACTCCTCTGCAAACACAATGTTTCGGGCCAGCACAATCCAATGGAGGAGGGAAGGAAGCAGAGGGCATGGTGGCAGCCTGGTTTGGGGATGTTGGGCTTAGAACAGAGCAATGTTACCCAGATTAGCCATTGCAGCAACAGCTGAAGTCCTCCGAAAGGTTTGTAGCAGGTTACTTCTTCCTGTTGTGTTGCCTCCGCGCCTGCAGCCTCTGCCGTGCTCCAGATGGCTTCGATCCAGCCCCGATAGAGAAGGAGGGAGTCGCCGGAGACCCTGATAATGAAACACACAGGACATGTTAAGACGTGTCGCTTCTAGGGAATGAAATTAACGTTTCTTTCTGATCTCTCTACCTGTAACATTTTAATAGAAATATCTATTTCTGGTTGACTCAAATCACAATTTTCCAAGATGATTTGCCTGAAACAGCCTTTGCATTATATTTAGTTAAGGACCAGATACACTAAAAAGGAGAGCAGACATAAACTATGTGCTGCACCTCTTTGCAGAGCATCTCCACTGCACGGCATCTGACTGACTGTCAGCCAAAATGGAAATCACACCAGAGCAAAGAACAATAAAGCAGTGCCAGACTCTTGTGACACTTGGGAGTGATTTAACTGACTTCCCTTGCATTCAATATCAGAGCTGAGAGTGTCAGAGCTCAGAGAAACATAGTGAGTATTGCACTACTCTGTTCTCCTTTCTATAGATTGCTCTTATTATTCTCATTGAAGTTAGGGGATTTTAAGACAGGACTAGGTTTGTAACATCGGTAGACTGTTATGCTTTGTTGCTCTCTGTGCTATGACACAAAAGAAGAAGAAAAACGTGATGCTTCGACTCAAATTAAAGGCTCCTCGACTGATGATTCAAACTGTCGATGTTTAGGGATCAAGAATGAGGGAGTGATGCGAGGATCAGGGCCCAAATCCTCAGTTATAAATGCACAGCATGCAACAGCAACCCCAAAACACTCTTTACACTGTTTAACCAATTTAGTCCACTTAAATCATGACAAACTGTGAATACATGCGTGTGGTCCTGCTTGGTGTTTGGACTGACAGCGGCCAACCTGTGATGTGTCCTCCCCTGTATCAAGATGTCTTGTACTGAACACATGTGGCAACTAGAGAGAAAGCGTCGACTCTGTCTCAGTCTATTCAGCTCTCTGTACTTTTGCAGCTTCTAACTGAGTTTTGGATTTATGTTTCACTGCTACATTCCTGTCAGTACTTGCAGATATCAGCCTTTATAACGGTTTACTGATCACCTTCAGACGCATCAGTGTTGCTAAGAGACATGAAAACAAGCACACCTCAAACACTTCATCAAAACCTTGTAACCATGTTGTGCTGTGGAAAAACACTTGGCATGTCAGCACAGCTTGAATAGTCACCGGAGCTCATAGCTCAGATCAACGTATTGCATCGTCACCCCGTCGTAAAAACAGCATGAATGACCTACCGAAAGGAACAGCATTGAAGCCTTGGACCGGAGTTCCAGGACTTCCGAAGGGAATTGGACCAGCAGCACTCTGGCCGAAGGATGGTGTAGATGTCCCTGCAGGGAAAGTAACACATAATTTGAACCTAGCAAGCCGTGCTGAGTGAATAATCACCAAACCATTTCAGAAGTCATCTGTGGAAGCATGCTGAATTCAGCAAACTGTGATTGAGCAAAAGAAATAACTCTGTCCATAGTGTGATTCACTTCAAAAGATCTGCGGATGACAGGTTTCCATCAATTTTTCTATGAAGAGAGGGTTTTTTGATAAATTCGGAGCTACATCTTCCTTATTATCATTCAGATTAGTTGTCATTCTCATACAGGCAGCAGACTGCAACCAAATTATTGAATCACGAGAAAGATTATTTATTAATCATAGCTTGCGTTTGCGGATATGATAGCAAAAGATGTTCCAAATGCATGTGATTGGTCAGTTTCTGTGTGAACAAGGAACCCTTTGCTGGCTCAGAGGATTTGACCATCAAATGTGTGTTTTTAACTCTAACTTTAACTATAAACAAGCAAAACAAAACAGATGTCTTCCTTCCTTACCAAAAGCTGGTTTGTCAGTAGCAGCAGCCCCAAAGTTGAAGCCTCCCATCTGTGGTGCAGGATTATTGGAGACTGGTGTTCCAAACTGGGGACGTGGCATACCAGCACCAAAGTTAAATCCAGTGGATGCTGGCTGAGCAGGGCCGGGGGGAGCTTGCTGAGGAGCAGCACCGCCAAACGCAAAAGAGGCTGAAGAGGAGCTCTGAGTCTGGGTTGCTGCACCGAAGCTCGGAGGAGCTAAGGGAGCAGCTGAGGGAGCAGCCGAGGGAGCGGTGGTGCCACCAAAACCAAAACCAGTCGAGCCGGCTCCAAATGCTGGTTTAGCTGGGGTCCCAAAGCTGGAAGCTGTGGTGGAAGCAGGTGCCCCGAAATTGAAAGGGGCCGGGGCAGGGTTAGAGGCCGGCGTGGATGTTACTCCACCGCCTCCAAACGTGAACGGTTTTGGCGGTGCTGCCGTGGAGCTGAAGGTCGACTGCGTTGCTGGCGCTTCAAACGACGGCTTTCCAAAATTGAACGTGGACTGGGTGGTGGGGGGAGCAGTGGTGGAGGCTGTGTTGGCCATAGCAAAAACTCCAAATGAAGCAGTGGTTGTGCTCTGGCTGGGTGGCGCCTGGCCGAAGGGGAAAACCTTCTGGTTGGCGGCTTGAGCGTCCGGCTGTGTAGCACCAAAGGTGAAGGTGCCGTTGCTGGAGGTGGTGGTAGGAGCGGTGAGGGGAGCTGCAGCTGCAGCGGTGGTGGTAGCAGCTCCAAACTGAAACGTGCCCGCTGCAGCAGAGGCTTGCGCTGGGGCTGAGCTCGTACTTGTTGTTGATGGCGTAGGCCAGTTTCCGAAAAGGGATTTTACTGCCAACTCGGCTGCGGGCTGCTTGGTGGTGGTGGAGCTGGTGGAGGCTGTTCCAGTGGGGGTGTTGGTCAAGCCAGTGAAAACTGATGGTGCAACTGTGGTGCTGCTTGTTGACGCAGCAAACATTGAGGATGTACTAGTTGAGGAAACTGTAGATGATGGGTTGGTGGTTGTGAGGGATGGAGGCTGCACAAAGCCGCCACCTGCTGCGGCTGCGGCACTTCCAAAGATGGGCTTGAAGTTTTGGACAGCAGGTTTGCTCTCTAGGGGTGGTACAGCTGAGGAGGATGCGGTGGTGACAGAGAAGATGGGCTTGAACCCTGAAGCCAGCAGAGGGTTGGTGTTACTGAGTGACTCTGAGCTGCTGGCTGGAGCAGTAGTAGCAGTGACCGGGTTAGACGCTGAAAAAGCAGTGGGGGTGCTGGTCTGGCTGGTCAGACTAAACAGGCCTGCTGCAGACACGGTGCTACTGGGAGGCTTGGAGACTTGGCCCAGCACCTGAGTAAAGGCAGAGGGCTGCTCCACACTAGAAGAGGAGGCCTGAGACTGGGAGGCAGGAGGGAGCTGTGGGGCATCCACTGTAGTCGACGTCTTCAGGTTTAAGCCACTGGGTTGCACCAGTGTGGTTACTGCAGACACTACAAGCCGATTATGGAGAGAAAAACAAGTCAGAATCTAATAAGCATACAGAAACCTAGAAACTGTGTCCAAACTTTTGACTGGTACTGTATGATAAATTGGAATGATATAAGATATATAAATTTACTTTAGTCTATAAACTTTGGGTCAGTGTATTAAAAAGATAAATAATAACAGAACAAAGAAAAAGATTAAAAGACAAATTAAAAATTGTGACTTTTGTTATTTTGTTTTTATTCTTCTGTTTGACATTTAACCTCCTTATGTTTGATATTAAAAAAAACATCTCTATAGTTTTAAAATGTATCTTTAGTTATCTCAGTCCAAAAATCCAGGTTGAAAATGTGATTTCAAAAACACAATTTTCAGTTTGTAAATTTTGTGTGCATAATCATCAACTCATTTGTGTTGTCTTCCCATTACTGGAGGAACAGTTTGAGCTGTTCTTGGTACAAGAGGACTTATGTCACCATCAATTCATCTGTTCTCCATCAAGTATGCGTGTTTGACCCCTTCACTTCCCACCTGTAGTTGTGCTGGGAGCAGATGTGGAGCTAGCAGGAGTGCTGCTGCTCTTCATCTTCAGAGCCTCCAGCAGCGGGTTAGAGGCTGCAGATGCTGTGCTGACACTGCTGCCTGGGCTTGGATCCAGGTTGATGACTGGGATGGCAGAGCTGGAAGCTGTCGGCAGAGGAGCTGCCAGAAGGCTACTCAGGGTGGTGGTGGTGGTGGGGGGGGCAGAGGTGGTTGACAAGGCAGGCTGGGTGGAAGTTGAGGCTGGGGGAGAGACTGATTTCTCCGGCTCTGGAGCTAAAAAAAAAAAAATATCGAGTCAACAGCCACTAAAGATTAAACATGTCTAACAGTCCTGAGAACAAAGGATTGCAGTACAGCATGAAATAAACAGTGAAGCAGAGTTAAATTGGTTTTTTTTCCTGTTGCTGCTTTTACTTACCGGGTGTCTCCAGGACCTTCTGGATCTTGCTGATGGCAGCCCTTTTCTCTTCATCTAGGTCTTTTGCAGTGATGGTGTAGCCCAGCTCTGGAGGCGGAGGCTGCAAATCAACAAGCACCGTGAGCAACATGGAGAAACCTCGGCCACTATAACACATAATTAAAAAATAAGGGTTTCAAGCAGCAAGCAGCACTCCTCACCAGAGAGATGTGGTTGTCCGGGTGGCTGGACACCAGCTGGATCTTCCGTTTTCTCTTCCCACCACTACCAGTAGATTCTTTTGAGGTAGTGACTGGGATCTTGGGGACTGGAGTCAGTTTGGCTGCAAAAACACCATATGATGGACGATAATGAATAAATCAAACAAAAAGACAAATCAGTGTCTAAACAACCAAATGCAAACAAGTCAGATCCTGTCTTCAATGAAAAAAAGTCATGTTTAAGTTGTCGGAGGTTTTTGGTGTTATGTGACAGCGGCAGCAGGTAAACTAAGTACACTACCGCCCGAAAACCATCTGCAGCTTGACACAGATACTGCAGATTATCACGTTTAGAGAGGAAGAGTCGTGCAATCATGAGAAGACACATGCACATCCATAAATTCTTTGCAGGTGCTGGGTAACAATAATAAATTAGCCGCTCCCTGTTTTTCGTTTATTTCACATGAACATGACAATGTTTCAACAACAAATCCTTCTCTGGTAAAAAGAAAGAACTTTTTATCTATATGTAGCATTTGTGGTTAAATGTTGTCATGTATAATAAAAGAACTAGGAACAAGATAGAAATGTGAGGGTTTTTTTATCCTATAAATAGAAGAGTACTACACAACCTAGCCTCATGTTTGGAAATTTAGGACAACATGTATCGTCGGTGTGGGAGGGAAATCACACGACACTGTCCAATTATAGTAGCATCTAATTGCAACTGGGAAAAGTAGCCTTATGCAACTTTAATTATCGACTGAAATGTTCCTTCACCATTATCCAGACTTGTATAATCTGCTGCACAGAGCAGCACTCCTACGCCTGAGGAAGTCCTTTGTTTACTAGACTGTCTAAATGTCTCTCCCCTGAGCAGGCCACTGGTGATAAAGGAGACTTACAAGTAACAGGTGCCTTGTCGGAGGCTATCTGGTCTGATCTCACTGAGGATGCAGAGCTAGGAGACAGTCCGTCGTCCTCTCTGGTAATGAAATCACAAGATACAAATTGTAATATTAGATCAGATGTGGATGACCGGACTCGGCGTGAAGGCAGGGAACCAGCAGAGACATACCTGGGTCTTTTCGAGGCTCCCTCTGGTGTCTGAGAGCGAGAAGATACAGGGCTGGACAGAGGAGAGCTGGGCGCTGACGGTTTCTTCCACTGTGAATGTAAACATGCAGATAAAGCTTAACATCTTCACTTTATCTCTGCAGTGCCATGTGTGCTGTGATGCAGCAGATAAGAATTACCTGGCTGAGGCCTAGTGAAGAGCTGTAGGAGCTGTGAATAGGGTTTCTCCTGGTGCCTGGGGTTCCTCTTGGGGCATGGACTCCACTGCCAGAGCTGATGGACGAGGTACGAGACCTCTTCATGATGGACTCTTCCGCCACAGACGTCATCCCTCTTTTCAGGCTTCCTGGCCTGGAGGAAGGAAAGGAAAAGCATTTCCACTTTAATAACCACTGTTCTTCACCCAGCGCTATGGGCTTCACAGCATCAAATACACAGTCAGTAAAACATAAAGACAAGATCTGACAGTGAGGTGTCACTTAAGAAGTTAAACTCACTTGGGGACCAGTTGTGACGGTGTTCCATTGGGCAAAAGAGGCTCAAAAGCAGAGTGTGCGCTTCCACCGCTGTCGTTACGCCTAGTAAAATGAAAATGTATTACAAACATGCACAACACCTAAATTGACTGAATGTGTGAATCAAGTCCTGAGTAGTATTTGTCTTTTTTAAGGCAGAATGTCTCAATTTGTTAAAAACAGCAAGACTGCAAACATATCAAATACAATAAACACCAAACAACGAGTTTATCATCTAAGCATTTATATGATTCATTTCTAATGCTCTGTGTGGTGTCGTGTCACTGCTGTTAGCTAAAAATGGCATTTGAGCTTCAGTACTGTGCTCATGCTAGACATTACACATTTCCACTTGGTATTAACATACGATCTGTGTGAGGTAACATTATCTCAGGTCAAGGGAATTGATGCGTGAGATTACATTGTGCAAGGCGAGGATCTTGAGACAGACACAGACATCCTTAGGCTACTTCTCAGCAGCGCTGCTAATTAGGCTAACATTACTTATACTCTGAGAATGTAATGAGTGCCTGTTGAGGAGCCTGCTAGCATTAGTTGGCTACCCCCCATCAGTCATACGACCCTCATCTTGGATGTCCTTGTGGAGTGTCCTGCAGTTATATGTTGTTTGGGCTCTAGTTAGTTTTCCTTTGCAGAGGAAGGTCTTCACGTTAGCTTTTGGATGAGAAGCTTTAGATAGCAGCAAGAAGCAGAGAGAGGCAACCTTTCAACATGTTGGGTGGATTTTTTTTCCCCTCAAGAACGTGGCCGCACCGTACACGTTACATTTACACTCAGCTGAGATCAGATCAAACCAGACCACCCACCAGATGTGGTCGGGCTGATTCCACAGCATTACTATGTGTTCTGTTGACATGTGTTTTTCCTTATCCAGATAACATATCTGGATGCAGCTCACATGTTAACAGCAGTTGGAAACAGACAGGCTGTCTAAGTGCTGTCAAAACCTTCCTGTATCAACACGTCCACACTGACGTCCTCTCCGCTTTAATAAGAATAAAGTAACGGAGCAATCTGACCTGTATGCTCCTGATAGTGGATAGAACGGAAAAAGATACGGTACACATCTGCCAATACTTTGTTTATATCTTCTGCTATTCTGTGAAGCCGTCGGAGGAAAATAAGCTTGACAAAGTTCAAGGTCAGACACAGCGACTAAAGTAAATCTGCTGAAGCGAATAGAAAGTGTTCAGACACTGTTTCAACCTGGTACCTTCTTTTGCTTTTCTGTTCAGTCGTTAAGCTTCTGTCCTCATCCTGCACTTCTCTCTTGCGGCTTTCCTTCAACACCTTGAGGACACTTTCTCTGGAGCAAGGGTCAGCGGGGGCCTTGGGGAGCCCTGCACAACTCAGATGGTCCAAACTAACAAAACAAAAACAGAGACAATACAGCTCTGGTCAGCGTTAACTTTCAAACAGCAAGACCACAGTAGAGCTCAACCCACATATCAGGCTTTGGTGAAGCATTGGATGAAGTGTGAACAAATACTTAACATCAGATATGTGACGGGACTACTGTATGGATATGGACACAACTCTGAGTGAAGCGTAGATGAAGAATATTTCCCCTTTAGGTCTGTGACACTTTTTATGCAAAGCTCTCTGTGATCCTTTTTCAGGAAGTGTTAAAATTATAATACATGGAGGTAATCCATCTCAGTGATCATCAAGTTACTGTTATCACTCACTCAAGCTGATTTTCATACAATAGTAAAATGAATAGAAATAAATGGCACAGATGATAAGCAGTAATGCAACATATGCCGTATGTGGTTTATTTCTAGATAATAGACTAAATGATGGAAACGCTGGTATGATGGCAGACAAAGTGTTTGCAGGTAAAGACCTTGGGGAGTTGTGGTCAGGCCTGGCGATCTTCACAGTGACTGGACTGAGGGCAGCCGGGGAGTTTCGAGGGCTGAGGATGCTTTTCTTCCTGAAGCCGTCCCATTTGACAGGAGGCAGGACTCCCACCGAGGAGACGCCCGGCTGCTGCAGGGGGTAGTGACGCTGGGGGGTGATCGTGAACCTCCCCGCTGTCCCCACTGGCTCCCTGTGAGGAAAAACAATATGATGAAAGGATAGATAAATGCTACCTGCATCTAGTAGATGAGATATGTTTGTGATCAAAAGGATGTTTCCTGTCTGCCATGAATGATGTTTGCCTCAGTTGAAACCAGGGTTTTAAATCCAGTATTTCCGCACACTGTGCTGCTTAGCTCTGCTCTATAGGTTGGAGTACTGGCCGCACAATCTGTATCTTGGATTTAACATTTCACCATTCTGGGCAGACAACTGACATATGTGAGATCATGAACATATATTTGAGGATAAAACTCGCTGCTTTTAATTTAATTAGGGCGGACTATGTGACCACATCATGTCCTAACATACAGATTACTGAAGTCAACGATGAGGACACATCAAACAGTACATGAAGCTGACAGTCGTGCATGTTTGTATGACTCGGTGCCTCAATAATCATTCTCTACCTGCCTGTGATCGCTAGAACTGTACTGTTGTCTGTCCACTGTGGGAAGAAACCTTAAAGACTATGGAAGAGAGATTGGGCTTTCCTAATCCGAGGGCACCCAAACTTATCCTGAGGCTTCGGAAAAGCCCTAAAGCTCCCACTTTCATTGAATGGATTAAATTGTTAAGTAAATCAATGTCCTATGAAATGATGTTAACCAGCAGATTAAAGATGTATGATGGTAATAAAATAACGGAGGATTTCTTTGTTTTTCTTGTAGGTTCTTTTTTGTTTTCTATTCAAGTATATTCTGTCTTTGTTGTTTTTTTGTTTGTATGTTTTTTTTAACAGTGTTGTGTTAAGAATAGTTTGTGAAGAATTGCATGTATTTAAGTTGTTATATGCTTAAAATATAAATAAAGGAAATTAAAACTCTCTTCCAACTCTTAAGTCTTTAAGAACAACTAGAAGCCAAGTTTCCACTCATTGTAGTAGCTCTAGAAATGTCCCTGCATACAAATCACCAGTACCTCCTGTGAGCAGTTGAACGGTGGGAGCTAAACGTATGATACACAGCAGTGTTACTTCTTGAATAGTGATAATCATCTTGCTACTGCGGTGAAATCTTTGAACCTGCAGATATATTTCAAAAATTAATCAAGATACATTTATTAAAGTTCCTCTCTACTCAAACATGTGTTTTTCTTGTTCCTGCTACAGTCGGATGTTTGAACTTCACTGTGCAGAATGATGAGTGTGCAGAGTTTGACAATAGAAGTCTGTTTTCACATCCATCTGCTGAAAGTGGAAAGTTTCTCTGAGCTCATTGAAAATCCAGTTTTGAGGTGTGAGCCTTCAAGCATAATTTGTGGCATCACAACTAGTTTGGAAGCTAATCCTGCTCCAATACTCAATTTACACATGTGTGATGTGGAAAAATGAAGCCTCCAGTGCACAAACACTGAGAAAGGACTTTACAGTAAAGTAGGAGACGTTTCCTGTGAAGCTGTTAAACTTTTGAAATGACATATTTGTATATTCACTGTTTCTGATTTTTTTTATTAATGAAGGGAGAAGGAATAGATGTAATTTTAAAGGTTTTAACAATATAATAGAACTTTTTGTGAACAAATACACCAGACATTATTAGTAAAGTAAGTGTTATATATACACACACATCTTAAAACATGTCTGGAGGGGATTTCCACATATAGTTACGCTTGTTTCGTGCCAATAAAAATCCCTTCCTTCACTAAATGATGCTCAACCTTTCCTCCTGACGCCGCGGACTGAGCCAGCTTACGGTGCTGGTATAATTGTGTATTACTTTATTATAAACGTACCCAGCAAATGACAGCCTCCTGTTTGGGGTATAGACAGCATGGTTGGGTCTGGACAGTTTTTCCCGCAGCTGCTCCCGGGGGTTTCTCGCCGCTCTCGGCCTCCCAAAGTCAGCGGTTGGGCTTTCAGGTTTCCCGATGTAACTCCCCATGAGGAAATCCCGAGGGCTGAAAAGAAACGAGTCAGTAGCCAAAGCTTCCCTCCGATAAATCCCAGTATCAGCAGGTCTTGGTCTGAAGTGTCCCTCAGACTCCCGAAGCCCGGCTTTGTTGCTGCTACTCTTCGCTCTACCCCGTGCGGTCACCGACACGTCGGTCACCCACCAATCCCACAACCAGGGCCGGAGCGCGGCTGGAACGTTCAGGCCAGCCCGCGGATTTAGGCCTAACCTGGCGGGAAGCGGTTCTCCGCTGTTATAGTAACACACAATACAACAAAGTGCAAGAATTAAGGTCGCGTAGAGAAAAGTGGGACTATAATAGAGAGCAAGACTAACTACGCCTAGGACAGAAAGAAGCGCTAAATGTTTCTCCCTAGGTGACATGGCGGCAGCGCGCCGCCGGAGGACTCTCATATCCCATCATGCTGTTCTTCTGATATTTCTACTTCTTCGGCTTTGCATTTTAAGAGCCGACATGTGACATTTGGCGCATCTTCGCCACCTGCTGGGCTGGAGTATGTGCATGAACGTATAGTAAGACTTTATATTATCTATATTATCTTATTATAGATCTTACAATACACCCATGAGTGTCTTTCACACTGAAGGTAAAATGAAGTGTTTCCAACAAACGTCATAAAAATATTAAGTAGCTAAGTACATTTACCAAAGCACTGTACTTAAGTACAATTTTGTGGTATTTGTACTCCAGTACTTCCATGCTGCTTTATTCGAATTACTTCACTAAATTTTAAAGGGAAATATTTTACTTTTTACTTTGTTTAACTGACAGCTGTAGTCACTTTTCAGATTAAAGGATGAGTTCGCAATTTTTCAAGTCTATCTTAAGTCCAAATGAACACTGAAACAGTTTTTGCTTGCTGTAATTATTCCTCCTGTTCATTCTGACCATTATAAGATCACCTTCAAATGCATTTACGATGTAAGTGATGGGGGACTAAAGCCAGAGTCCTTGTTTTGAGCAAAAATATATTTAGAAGTTTATCTGAAGCTAATATGAGGCCTCAGCTGTCTGAGTTAGTCAAATAAAGTGGATATCTCCCACAGTTATAGTCTATTTAGTAACAAAATTCCCTCTTTGTGTCTCATCAGTGTTTTCCTGTTTGGCTGCACTGGAAGGATTGTAACAAAAAAGAGGGAATATGGCTGTAAAAAGACTGTAACTTCGAAAGATATTGACTTAATTGGTCCAATTTGGGTCAATTAAACTTCTAAATAAACTTTTGCACTGAATGAGGCTTTTGGATTTTGTCCTCTATCACTTACATTGAAAGTGCATTACGAGGGGATCTCTTAATGGCCAGTATGAACAGGAGGAATGATTACAGCAAGAAACATGTGTCAATGTTTATTTGGGCTCCTGACTATTGTTTTTAGACAATAGTCTAAAATTGTAAAAAAATGTAAACCTATCCTTTAAGGTTTTGCGTATATAAATATGATCAAGCTGATCATCTGATAAATTTTAAAAATGGTATTGTAGAGATTAAACTGCCCCATGATTTATAAAGGAATTAAAATTCATTTTACCGCAATTAGCTACAACATTAAATGCTAGTAACATGTTTAATGAAGCAGTGACTATAGCATGAGTGCTTTTGTTACATTTTGCTAATGTTAATATGTATATGTTCACCTGTTATCATGTCACTGAAGTTTATTATTTAGATTACATGAAGACCATGATAAAAAGGTCCAGCAAAGCTAGTGAGTCGACCTTTGTGTTAAGATTATTTTGCCACAATATTTTTTTAATTGCCCAGACATGACCGCAGACAGATGAGTTTAGGACGATGTTTATTTTTATTTTTGTAGTATGATTTAAACACATCATAAACCATTCATAATATAACATAGCATTATTAGAATGGCATATTATAATAAATATGTGCAGAAAACCTTATTAGACAGAACAACAGAAATTATGGCTACCCTGAGATCAATATTCATGAAAAAATGATTTGTTATTTATCAGGGTATGTCACAATCACTTTAAGTCACTCATTATATGTCATTATATATGTCATATGTCATGTCATGTACAGAAACAAGAAGTGTTTGTTTTGTCAACATTTTCTAAAATACAATTTCTTTTTCCTTTTCTGTGTTTCTGTGCTTTGCACTCAGTTGGGACATTTGGACTTCAAAGGTTTTGTCAAATGCACTGTAGTCCACACGAAACGCCCCTTTCTCCAAGGAAATGCACGACTCAAATCGGTGGCCCCACAGGACCTCATCCTCTGTGTAGGATGTCCTAGCTTGGCATGTCATACCTGCAACACAGTGAACAGTCAGAGAATCAGGTAAATGTCACTTTATTGGAAAAAGACCAAACAAATTAATTCAGGCTTTTTACACAGCCGAGGTTTTCACTTGCCACAGTCGGAAAAGCACAGGCATAACTAATAAACGATGCCTTCGTTCTTTTCAAATGTCCCAGTAAGTCATGGCAGTATGACAGTAAACCTGCTCACACAATACCAGGACATTGAGGCAGCTAAATGGAATTCAGCCATATTTTTTTTTTATTATTATTTCCACCTGTGCTCCTACTGGTTCTTACTGTGACAAGTAAAAAACAAAAAAGCCTTTTATACAGATACATTTGAAAACACATGTTTTTCTCTCCATTTCTGGCTTTCCAACCATATCTGGCCAACATTTACCAGCAATGAGAAACAGAACTTTTTTTGAGAACTGTCAACATTGATGATTTGTATTTTGAATTGGCAGCAGTAGCGTGCAACTCTGTCTACTATCTACAGGCTGTTGCTATCCATCTACTATGACTTCATCACATAGCTAAATAAAACATGTGCTGCTAAAATGGAAGAAATGGTTGTTAATTGATATGTTTGTTTGCTGCTGGTGAAAAGGTAGCCTACCACCACCTTATGGAAAATATATTTTCAGTTTCAGTTAGAGAGTAAATAAACTCTCTGGCTAATGGGTGCAAGTTGTGCAGAAACAAAGATGTGTAAAGGGCAACACCTTTGGTGTGTGTTTGGTGATACTGAAACATTAAACAAGTGATTACAGGGAGAGTCCGAGTAGAAAAAGCACATATCCTGAAGATCAAGCAGTAGGCCACATGGTCTCTCCATCAAAACAAACTCTTTGCCAGAATATAGACAGAAAAGGATCTGAAAATGCAAATGTAGATGGAAAACTTTCTGCATGTAGACATTGTTTTCAAATGTTAGTATGGAAATGGCCTTAGTTGGAGGACAGCACCAGCCTTAAAAATACTACAAACCAGATGCTTCCACGATGCCCTCCAGGATGACAATGATCTCAAACGACTCCCTCTTCAAGCGCTCGAGCCCAACCTCCCAGAAGGGGCTGCTTTCATTGATGACATGGGTAATAGTCTGAGGTTCCACCAGGAGGAGCCTGTCTCCACCAGTGTCATAGCCCAGATTGATCTCTGACTGCTCCAGTGGGATGAACTCGCCCTCCTTGGTCTGTCTAGACTTGATCAGCTTGGCTCGGATCTTGGCATCCACCATGTGGCTCTCTCTCAGATCGCCGATGCGGAAGAGCATGCACAGCTTCTCGTCACGTTCACATATGACGCAGTGCTTGCTGAAGATCAGCGTCTGGGCTCTCTGCTGTGGACGGGAGATTTTCACAAACATGCAGCCCACCATCAGAGCGTCGATAATGGAGCCAAGGATGGACTGGACCATCAGGAGGACCACACCCTCAGGGCAGTTAGCTGTCACCATCCTGGAGCCATACCCAATAGTCCTCTGGCTCTCTAATGACAGCAGCAGCGCTGATAGGAAACTGTCGACATTTTCAAAGCATGCCTGCCATTGTTGGTCATGGACATGGGCAATGTCGTCACGCAACCAGGCACCTAAGAAGTAGATCCCACCAAAGGCCACCCATGTGAGAATGTAGCCCATAGTGAAGACGAGAAGGAACCAGCGATACTTGAGGTCCACTAATGTGGTGAAAATATCTGAGATAAAGCGAATCTTGTCTGTAATAGGTCCAAGATTGACCCTGCACTTGCCATCTTTGGTGACATAACGTTGCCGCTGATTGCTGGCAGTAATATGTAATGAGTGCTCATCACCTAGCAGCTTACAGCGCTTCTTGAGAGTCTTTGCAGCATGCAGTTTCTCTGCTGCATGGACGGGAATGCTGCTGCTGCCAGCAGAGCCTATTGATTGGCGCCACCTGGAGCTGAAACGCCTGAGGTTTCTGCTGCGATGCAAACGCTGAGGCTTTGGGGTCTCATCTACTGTTTCCAGAGGAGCTGCTTGGATAGTGTGCTGGTGAGGGGGCTCTTGCTTGACCAAAGTCAGAGCCTGAGAGGACTGGCTGCGGGGGCTCTGGGTCTGGGAGGGAGAGGCCTCCTGGGATGGCGGGAGCGATGAGCCGTTGGCATAGTTCATGTTGTGGATGAGAGAGGTTCTTTCGGTGGTCATCACGGAAGCAACAGTGGATTTAGCTGCAGCCTGAAATAAAGAACAATAAGTACATGAGTACAAAACTGACACACAAAGGACAAGAACATTCATAAGATGTGTCCCATTCCAAATATGTTGGAGAAATGTGGCTGTGGATACTGGTGATGTGGACATATTGTGCCAGAATCTGGACACCATGTCCATTGTGTACTTTCTGTCTCTCCGTATCCAAAAAACTCCTAAAGATTAAAAAAATGCCCGTAAGGTGAGGACTGGTGCTATGATGAATCCTTTGCAGCTATCTCATTTTGGGAGGAGGTGCTGTAGAGGTGCTCTGCACATGAACGTACAAACACTGAATCCTCAATCTGAACCAAATGAATCATCAACGTTACTGACTGATTCAATCATTCCTAGTAACTTTGAGACTTTACTTAAAAAATAGTCAGTAACTATGAATCTTTGACTAAACTGAACAAAACAAGTCCAATCATCAGTAATTCAGAGTGGGCACCTGTTTAGTAGCTCCTGTTGTTTTCTTCATTGGTTTGTATTGTCTGTACTAAATAGACCACTATATGCTTAAATTCCCTTCGGGATTAATAGAGTATCTATCTATATATCTATCTGGCGGGATGTTTGTGTTTTTAGGGAAAAAAAACATCAAAATGAACTATGATCTTTATTATTTAAAGAATAATTCTGGCAATATTCTACAATTTTCTTGTTAAAAGACCAAAACCATCAATGAATTGATTTTCCTAACAAGTGTTGTCTGTGTAGCAATAGCCTGATATAGTTTATTCCTCTGTGCTATAGATCTTCACTGTTCTCAAAAAACAGTCAAAATCGAAACAGCTCCCAATGTTGAGTCCATCTTTGACTCGTGTAGATCACTTTCTGCCTCCCTTGTTCATAGGATTTGACACTGTACATATTTGGTGTTATAGTTCATAACAATTCATAACATTTATAATACTTTAATTTTTTTTACAGCAGAGTAATGAAAAACATTACAAACTGTGGGTCTGACTCAAGTTAGACAAAAACATTCTTCATATATGAGGGTTGAGCAACGAAACTATTTTTAAAGAGTGAATTCTTAATAAAAAAGAATACAGAATTTGGCATTTTTAAAAAATGTATACAGAGACTGGTTACACAGAATTTGTCCAAATTTTAATATGAAACAGAATCTTAAACCACAATTAGTATTAAAAGCAGGTATGGGGTACAAAGCGAAGAAGAGAAAAAGGCAATTATGTAAAAACGTTCATTTTAGTGATTTGGAGATGCTCAGAACCCCCCAGACGCATTAAATGGTTGAGTGAAGTGATGCAGCACCTTAAATTAGAGAAGTTCAGGTATGTGCTTCTTGCTTCCCCAGAAAAAAAATCAAGGAAATATTGCAGATTTCTCTGAATTACACCAACATTAGACTCTAAGCTCTGCTCAGTTAAATAGAAAATGTAAAGGTCATTTACCACTGTCACCTGTGTCATTTCCCTTTTTGTTTGCTAGTTAAGTTGTTCAATATCGGTATGTTCAAGAACCAATTAACAGTTTTTAAAAAACACATCACATCATATAATAAAGAAAGCTGTACCTTGTAAGAGTAAGGAGTGTAACGGATGGACTCTGGCTGTGGTCTGGGCAGGTACGCCAGCAGATGTTTAGCAGTGAGAGTCTGTGTTGGGGGAATGGAGTTCCTGCGGGGCTCGATCCTGACAGAGCTGCACTGAATGTTTAGTAGCGTCTCTCTGCTGCACATCACAGTGGAGATCATTGCTGAGGTCCTCAAGATGCTCGGCTTAGATGTGGATTACTCTTGAAGTTTTGCTTCTGTTTGGGCAATGAAATTAAAATATAAGCCGGTTCTCAACAGCAGCTAAAGAGTTATATAGACACTTCAACCTCCTCCCGGATATTTCTATTGATAAGCCCGTGCCAAAAGCAATGGTGCTCCTCATCAGTGTAACATGAGGTTTCTTCAGTCTGAAGTGGGCTGATCAGTGTCTCAGTCCCGGCTGCAATTTATTACACATGTAGGGATTATCGCTAATCCTCAATATCAATCTGAGAAACACCAAGGAACACGATGGATTTAAAAAGATTAGCCAGAAGGCTTAGAGAAAGTATTGTCCAGATGTGATTAAATGAACTGTGGTGAATTCACTTGTCTCTTGTGTAAATGTTTGAACAGCGCTGTGCTTACTGTAGGACTACACTGAGAAACAGGGACCCAACTGTGTGGGTACAGCTGCTCAGGGCAGCCAATTAGCTGCACAGGGTTTTACTGTGAAGGAAACCATCCTCAAATAGAAAGAACGTAACTGTTTTATCACTAACATTATTAGAGAAGAGAGAAGTAATTACTACGGAGCCCTTAAAGTCCCAAAAGGTGGTATTTTTTTTATCTTGTGCCCACAAGATAAAAAAAAATACATAAAAAATATACCAAAAAAATATACCAAATTTACCAAAAAGCACTTTTCTTAATAAAGCTGAAGGATATAATACAGAGCTTGTATGAATTTAGTGTGCACAGTCTTGTGTGCTGAAGATCTTACCAGTATTAATGATAAATATGTTTGTTCCAAGGCTGCTGCTAAATGTATTTTATTGGGAGCACGAATGCGAATGCAACCTCCATATTTGATCATGATCTTGAGTGCAAGTTGGCATTCTCGCCCAGATGACACTAAAGCTCATGAAGAGTCCAAAATAGAAAAAAATATATATAGATCACCTGGGGAGCATCAACATGCTCAATAAATCTATGATCTTCTTCCCACTACATTTGATTAAAGGTCTTTTGTTTCAGTTGAAGTTTGGCCTGAGTAGTAGTAGTGGAAAGAGTAGATCTTCTTGTAAA
The DNA here is from genome assembly GCF_963924715.1 of Thunnus thynnus. Taxonomy (NCBI): domain Eukaryota; kingdom Metazoa; phylum Chordata; class Actinopteri; order Scombriformes; family Scombridae; genus Thunnus; species Thunnus thynnus. The sequence goes on from NC_089529.1 coordinate 23,269,555, forward strand.
ACGTTTTCCAACCTTTTTTTCCTTAAGGGATTCATTACAGAATAATGAATGACTCTGCAATTAACCCGAATAGTGAACATTCAAACCTGCAAGAAGTTTGAGTATAACTACAAATGTGGATTACATTTTGAACAGATTATATCTTGTTTATATTGCAATGCATCAGACAAATTGTCCTTATATTTTTAGGAACTGGGTTATACCATTATATGTCTGTATTATTTTTATTTAACTATCATACAAACATAATCGGCTTCTTCTTGACACATTCAGTGTTCTCTTCTTCTTGACACTGGGCTTTTTCTTCATTTATTGAGAAAAATAATTAAATTTCATTGATTTCTTCACTGAAATTAGTTAAATTTAGCCTTTGGGAATTAGTGCCTTAAAACACTTTACAACACTTAGATTCATTAGATGGGGACCATGTTTGTTCAAAACTAATTTCATAGAAACCCAGCTAGTGCTTCGAGTTTCAGACCTCGTCTGGGTTAAATTTCTTCGTGGTGGAGAGAGGAGATTTAGCCGTCAGCTAAACTCATTTAGAACAGACACAAAACTTCAGCAAGCAGTTTCAAGTCGCACCTGCAGCTGTTGTTCACTGTTGCTGGTCAACATGGACGCCGACATGAAGCAAGAGGTGTTCAGTTGCTAAAAGCTGAGTTAGTTTGGATGTTTTAACAGTGAACACTGGAGGCTTTTCTCTCAGCAATTACAATTAAATAATCACCACACTCATTCATCAAAAACAGTTTGGAAATGTTTTGAAAAGTCTTTTGGTTTATTTATTTTACAATAAATATAATACAGAGGAGTTAAGTTTAATGGCTCTCACAAGAAACTTCTGAACCAGAGAGACAAAGTTCATTTAGAGGCATCGTGATTAAAGCAAACAAACATCTCCAGACAAACTCTCATTCCAGGAATGACGTCGGCACATAAAACTGAGACCTTTGAAACAAGCTACAGATGAAGTTTGATAACATTTCCAAAAGACATTAGAGGGAAACTTGGTATTTTTCAACCTGGAGCCTATTTTCCCATCATTGTGTGTCTAAGTGACTAATGGGGACAACGATATTTGAAACTGGTCCAGTATCGAATGAGAGCGCTTCAGCCAGCAGCTGCAATGTGATTCTATCGGTGTACATCCACTAAAACCGACAGGCTCAGATTGTTACTATAGGTGTCTGACAACATTATGGAAGGACCATACAGGTCTTTACCTTTCACTTGATTCAGTCTTTTTGTTGTTGTGTGAAAGTTGAGTTGTAGCAGGAAGACAGCTAAATAATCAGCTTAATATTCAGCCATGACTTCTTTTAGATAACACTAACTAACAAACTCTTCCCAGCACTCCTCTCTCCAAATCTCACTCACATATCCGACGTTGTCTTCCTGCAACAACTCAACTATCGTAAGACTTGGTTAGAAATAATAACAAACAGATCAAAGAAAGGTAAAGAAAAAAAGTTTTATTCCTCTGTATGCTCCTTTCCATAATGTTGTCAGACAATTACAACAACAATCTGAGCCTGTCAGCGGCGAAAACAAGCACTTTTAGTGGATGTACACTGACGGGACGCCATTGCCTCAAAGGATTACACAGCAGTCTGTTTCACGGCTGCCGGCTGAAGCGCTCTCACTCAATACTGGACAAATTTCATAAATTGTTTTTCCCCCTTACTCAACAAAATGATGGAAAAATAGAGTCGAAGCTGAAAAGTTTCCCTTTAACCCTCCATACGACATCACATGTCAACAGATGGCGAGTTGCTGATTACGTAACCTCAGCGGGCTTTGCAGCAGTAACCTTCTAATGCTTATATGACTGACGCTGCTGGACGCTGATGTACGGAAGCCTTCATGTAATCTCTGTAGGACTAATTGCAGTCTGCGTGCTGAGACAGAACATATCCTACAGACTGATTACAACCAGCTTACACCCACAGCCATCAGACAGGGCTGTATCTGCTGACGAACCTTTCAACCCATAAATGTGTATTTTTTTTAATGGATATAACCGAAAAAGGAAATGAATACAGACAAAAAATGATATTTTCCTCAGAGGAAAAAGTGCTGTAGTATCTTCTTGGTGGTCATTTACTTGGAGTATCTATTTGATTTTGGTCAGCGCTACAGCTCTCCGCTCTGTGTTCTGAAACAGGGCTCGGATCAGACTCTTCACCTCCGAACTGGAGAACTCCAACGCCAGCGGACCTTTACCGTCAGCCCACCTGTGGAGAGGAATCACCAACAAATCAGCCAATCACACACACATCCATGAGAAAAAAAAAAGTATCATGGTGGCCCTTCCTCTAATTATAAAGGAGTCTGATAATTTTCTACATACGGGTCAGTTTACTTGTCATGAGGAGAACTACACAGTCTGTTGTCTGTGGCGCTGGAGGAGCTTATTTTTAATTATTTCCTGTTTACTGTATGATAGAGCTGCAAAGATTAGTCCATTAATTGATTAGTCAATGGAAAGAAAATTAATCACCGACTATTTTGATAATCGATTAAGCTAAAAAATGAGAAATCCTGCGTCACCACACCTACGAATGATGATGATTAATGTGTGTAATCTGCTAAAATCTGCTGCTCATCATAGAGTAAACTATTGTTTTCCTTTTATAAAGGAGGCAGTGAATACGGCTAATTACAGAGCAATTACTTAGCTAGCTAATCAAAATCCTGAATCTATTTTGAATCTATTCTGCTGTAGGTAAACAGCTGCTTTACATAAAAACTATATCTGAAGCATTTTATAACTTCAATCCTTTATGAAATCATTAATTTACACTTTTAACATAAATTGAATCTCTTTTTCCAGACATTAAAACCTGTAAATACCCCTTCTATATTTTATTTACTTAATTATTTATTGATATTTTATTGTTTCCTTCTCACCTGTCAACAATCTCCTGGAGGTTCGCCCGCAGCACGATGACCAGCTCCTTGAAGGTACTCCACTTCTTCACATAGAGGGGAACTTCCTCCTGATATTTCTTGTTCTTGTTCTCTTCAGCCAGAGGGATGAAGACCAGCGGGCCTTCTTCAATGACGTTTTGGCACAGTGTGTGGAGGTGCTCACCGTCCTCAGAGGAAATATCCTGGAGACAGTTAAGTGAGAGATAAAATCTAAATAATGTATACTATGACTAGACAGTGCATCATCTCCATATCTTAGAGAGATAATATGATATGACTGAAAGTTTAACTGGGATATTGTGACAACTGAAGACCTGCCACTCGTTGTTTTTGTAGTTTAAAATAGGCCCAAACAGCCGACCCAAGATCATAGGTGGTGCTTTTTCACCTCATAAATGATCTTTGGCCGGATACGGACACTGGCTCAAGTTAATTTTGGCAGGTAACTTCGTTTAGTTTGCTACAGTTGATACAATCTGCTGCGATTAACATTACTTATGTGCATCAGTAAAAGGTTCAGCACTGTCTAAGCCTGCTTTCCTCGATGTTGTGAACATTGCTGGTAAAAGAGTGAGGAGATCAACCTGAGACCACAACTAAAACAAAACTGGCCATCAGAACCCACACAGACTGCTGTGGAAATATAAATCATGCTGAATTTATCAGTTATTAGAGTACAGGTCCCTTCCTCTGTGTTTTTCACCTGGTATTTATTAGCCGGCCACTGACTCTGACGTTATTTGAATTCCATCTTTTATTTATTTTAATTGATGGTATGTGTCTTCACTTAGCTTCAGAGGACTCAGATTACACAAATAAATAAATCAATCATTTTTAAGGATACTCTGTGTTTTATTTGCTGTAATGTCCTTTTTACAGTAGTAATACCTCTGCATCTGTAGCAGCCAAAGTTTATGTAAAGGCACTGTGATTTAAAAAAATAAGACAAACCTCCAGCATCATGATTTTGGTGATGATTTCTGCGATGGCCGTGTTGAGGAGGTTGCCCATGGCTTTACAATAGATGCTGACTGGTAGGACATCCTGCCACACTGTGCCCAGCTGCTTCAACTGATGGATGACCTGCAGCGAAGCAAACACATGAAAACCGTATGTATGAGAAGCAGCGCATGAATAAAAGTTGGAATGTTTGAATCAACTCAATTTATGATCAGATAAACTCATTATTATAACTCATTTACATGTTATTTCCTCTCACCTGTCTTACTGCCTTGCTGGCTGCTATGTAGTTGTCTTCATCATCCAGGTTGCAGAAGTTGTGAGCGGTGGAAAGTCTCTCCAACAGTTCACCTCTCTGGACGTTCAGCTGTGCTAAGAAGCACTGGGCACCTGCCAAACACAATCACTCCTTTAATTTAACTGCCAATAAAGTCATATCATCTGTCTGTTTCATCAGCTGAAGCTCCAGGAGGCTTGAAAGTTCTTCACACCCCACAACATGAATAACATATGACCATTTTACTATTCTAACAGAGGTCTGTGCAGGTCCAGTTTTGGAAACCTGTACCTGCCGCCCTGCATCCACGAAGGTCAGTACTGGAACCGACTCACGATTTATTTTATTTTCTTCAAACCAACCAGTCAGTGTAAGAGCTGCAGTATCAGCAGTAGTAGATGTTCACAACAGCCAACAGAAATAAATCAATGATTTTTAAAAATGTGATTGTGGAGGTAAAAGCAGCCTCTGTGCTCTTCTGTCCACACAGCATGAAAACCTTCAATATTTCAATCTTCCAACACGGGGACCGGGACTTAATGGTAACTGAACTTCTGTTAGTTTATCTGTTTTGTGTAATTTTCTACAGACTGATGAGTTGTTCCAAAAGATTTAACTATGTGATTTTTTTTGTACAGCAACAGACTTTTTTACTTTCTAAGTAAATCTCCACATTCTGTTTGGATAAGAGGCCAGAAAAGTGACAGACTGACAAAAATCACACTGAAAATAAAAAAATACCTGACATTTCTCTTCTTGTTTCCCCTGCCCATATCTAATTCTGTAAATATGATTCTTAGTCTTATAAAAGTGTAAAACACAATATTTGGCCTGAAGGTGGCACTAAAGGAAAAGGTAGAAGCATAAATGTGCTCATGGTAATCTGCCTGATATTGATCATTTTGTGTGAAGAAGTGGAACTTTTGGCCTGATGGTGGTGAAAGTGTGGAACTTTAATGTCAATGGGAATTTATAATGAATCAGCCATTAGTTTTGGAGAAACGTTGTCAGACAAAAAGTGGGTCAAGGGCAAAAAAAACTTAAATGGTAGCGCTACACGAAAGGTCAAGAAGTAATTTCTGTGATGAATTTCATGACAACGTCACCAGCAGTTATTACACAGTTTTCTTACCCAGTTTCCTGAATCCGGGCACCATGTCAACAAACGTTGCGATGCCCTCGCCGAGGGGCTGCGGCAGGTGGGCTCTGAAATGGTGGCCCAGGGTGAGAAGGTGGTGGGCCAGGTACATGCAGTTGTTGTGCTGGATGGCAGCCAGGTGAGGAAACTTGAGCAGGTTCTCCCTGTGGATAGCAGTGGCAGAGGAAGAGGAGGCAACCACTTACACCTACTGGTTAAATGTGCTGGTTTGGTCTGTTATATGTTGTTTAATGGAAACCTCCTTACTTGTGGTATGTTGGTACAACATCATAGAAGAGCTGGAAAATGTTTCTCACAGTGAAGAAGAGCTGTAACGCACTGAAAAAGACAACAGAAACCTTTTTACTTATAATGTTATGACAAGTTTCAACCCTGCCTGGTGGTCCAATAAAAAAACACATCTGCTGTGAGCTAAAATAAAGAATAAAGTGTATAAAATAATCATAAATCATGCTGAGACTTTACAGCGTATGATATGACTCTCAGTGGAGTCTTCCCCATTTAGAAAAACACAGTAGGACTATTACATTGTGGTGTCAGGCACGTTTGACTCACACCTAGCTCTATTCAGAGGACAGTGAGGTCTCTGAGCACTATAACGCACCATTGTGTAGAGCTTCCAACGGCCTCACACAGCGTGTTGAGCGCGAGCTCCATCAGCTGCTGCACTGACTCACTGATGCGACAGGCTGGCAGACACAGACTCCACGCAGACAGCTGCTTCGCATTCTCCATTGTCATCTCCTCCTTTCTGGTCTCCTGCTTCACCTTCACCTCTGATCCTGGAGCAGGCAGCTTGGGAAGACGCAGCTTGGAGTCTGGTGTGATCTAGAAGAGGAAGATTGAAAAACAATTTTGGCAATTAAACTAAAAGATAAACAAAATCCATCATCTGGAGGCTTTGGGAGATACATCATGTAAAGCCAGACTGCAGTATAACTCAAAGGTGTCCATTCTCTGTGAGACAATTAGAGAGGTACTAATTTACCAGTCTCTGTATGATAATACATTAATAGAGTGTTGCATCATGGGTTGTTTGAAGCTTTAATGTTGCGAAGGCAGACAGCTTCTTCATGTCCGTTTATAGTGTATCTTTTAACACTGGAAGTCTTTAGGAAACCTGATTTAACCGAGAGGAGCTTCTGAACGTGTCTCCCAAAATCTTTACTGTTGAAACAGAAAAAGGATCGCATCAGGTGTCAGACTACTTCCAATAACTCGACAAGTGAATGAATTTGCTGCACTTAAAGAACATACATTGACAAGCTACACAAATGTGGGATTTATAGTCTATTCCTATTTCATGCTTCACTTTTACAAGAAAAAAAACGCTTCAAGGATGACGACCATCCTCTCCTTGGACTAATACTCAAAATAACTAAACTTAATATCAAAGTAAATGACATGCCTGTTCTTTTTTTTTTTCTTATTTACCAACGAGCCTGTTCAATATTTCCTGTCCTCCACTTTAGTTTCCTGTCTCCAGTTTATTCATCCGGACACTCTGCTCTTACTCACACGTACTTTGACAGTGTTGTGCATCTTGGAGGTCATGAGTTTGCGGGCTGCCACGATGACGTCTTTGCACTTCTTGCTGGCAAAATGACAGTTGACATCCCTGGCGTATTTAAGCAGGTCTGTGGAATCGCCCTGCAGGTACTCCATCTCCTTCAGAGACTTCTCAAACTCCTCCGTTTCCTTGATCACCTTGAACATGTACAGAAAAAAAAACATAATCAGTAAAGACATTTGTGCTAAAAATAACTGCTGGGATAACTCTGTACATCTACTGTATGTATGTCTCATTATACAAACTGCTGTCAGGTCCGTACAGTGTTGTATTTCTCCAGCTGGCTGCTGTTGGTGGGGATGGAGTAGAGCAGACACTCGTGGATGATGCACTGCGACATTTCCTCCCAGATCAGCTCCCCCAAGATAGCCGAGAGCTTTTTATCACCGATGGACACATCTGAAAATTAAGACACGTGACTTTCCTTTCTGAAGTTCAATGTGGAACAAAGTTTAAGGTAAACATGGAACAAACATGTAATAACTAAGAAATAAACATTTCATATCTCATATTGTTCAAATCTCATCTGCTGACTTTTTGGTTTCTACTGGATGAATGAAAACTCTTAAATTCCTGATCAAATTGTAAAATACAGTGATACTGAGCATCTTGAAAGCATGATACTGTACCTAGCAGGTGTGAGTGCAGTGTCTTGAGCACCAGGAGCAGTTTGCTGTAGACCTGTGAAGGAGAGGATCGCTCCTCGTGGCTCTCCTCCAAACACTGTAAGGCCAGGACGGTTCCCTCACCCTGCTGCTCTGTCACGCTCACCGACAGCGACGGGTACATCACCAACGGCTTCAACATGTTCTTCAACAGCACCTGACCTGAGCGCCAACAACAACCAGTATTGAGCAGTTCAGACCTTGGATACTTTGTGCTTTAGGGCTAGACGGATAAATCAACTCAGCAGTGCAGAAATACCAACAATGTGCTTAGAAACAGTGTTTCCATGACATAGTTTGTCCACCGGAAAACAACATCACATTAACTGAAATAAAGTGAAGATGTAAAGATAATAAAGATCAGGAAAGTGCATATTTAATAGTGAGCACTGCGGTGCTGCTTGCTCTTACAGAACAGTTTGATCCTGTGCTGAAGGTCTCCCTGGATGGCCAGAGCTTGCAGGACGCAGCGCAGCAGAGCAGGTGGTTTCAGTTCGTCGTCCTTACTGCAAGCATGACTCAGGTTAAGCTCCACATTTAAGAAGGACTTCGGACCTGCAGGCTCTGGTAGTGCACATCCAGGAGTCACTGCAAACACGTTCAGATAAAAAAAAAGTAAAGAGTAAGTAAGAGTAAGAGACCAGATCATGAAAATACATCTATTCAGTACAAGCTGGTTGGGACAGATCGATGATGATGTTCTATTTTTAGGCTATGACTGGAATTAATGAAGTCTGTGGAGATAGTGAATATTGATTTACAGATTGCACAATCCTCTGTATGACTAATAATAAAAGAGAGATACTCTGACAAGTTCAACAGTGCAGAAGGTGTATAGTGTGTCTCTCCCTTTACCTTAAGAGTTTATGTTAAGATGACACTACACACTCTTGTATTTGGCTTATTTTGTTAGATGACATTATATTTGGAGAAAACAGTCCGTACTGAGCAAAGTATGGTACAGAGTGAACCATCTTTCATACGGTTGTATCAGTATCACATCCGACATATATTGAAAAAAACTTTCAACCAGTTTTCTGAGGAAGTCTCACCCTTTGAGGATGGTAATCTCCAGATGACGAGGCGCTTCCATTCGTCTCCCAGATGGTAAATTAAGTTTTCTCTCTGCACAATCAACTCAGAGCTGAGAGCACTGAGCAGTGGCAGCTGGGAAACCTTCCAGCCCTTCAGTGAATCCACACTGGCCCTGGCCTGGAAATAATTATTACCCATCAATCAGTTAATTTACATGCACTTAAGAATGCAGATAAGAATAAGAATGCTGCATTTCAGTAATAAAACATCACCCCTACACCTAAAGGTATTTTAGATGTTTTGTTTATTTTAACTGTATAAAGGCTCGTCTACACAGTTCGTCATCTGTCTCTCGTGCGTCTGAGTGAACAGATCTGCTTCTATTTCAATCGATACAGTTGTCTACATGGGCTGCATAACAGGCCACATTTCACTCCAGCTATACGTGTGTAACTGTAACCTCAACACGTATTTTTATGCTTCAAGTCTCTTTTCTTTGGTTTAACGCACATAAACACAGTAATTGTGTAGTGATTCCAAAACACAGGTGCCATTTAAGAAATCAGGGTACTGGAGAAAGCAGCCTGTAAACCGGTTATTAAAGTGCACTGAATGCCTGTTTCCACAGTGGCTGCAAACTAAAACAGACCGTTAAGCACATTTAACACTATTTTGTATGAAATAGTGTTGTTTGTGTCACTTTACTAGTCATTACAAGTGACACACACATCATTCCAAAGGAGCTGCACTAATCTTATTACAGTGTCTTATTTTCTGACAGTATTTACATTTAGCGTTGTTTTGCTCTGTTTACTGAAGCCAAATCATACCTGAAGCACGTTGATGTGGCATCTTTTCCTGTTACATCAATTCTCCTGACATTTGAGTCATGTTCTTTATCCCTCATGATTAATTATATCACAAAAAACTGCTGAGTAAAAAAAAAAAAAACCTCTCCTCTGTTTGGATTTAAGCTACACACAGCACACACACAACAATGACGGACAGTGATTCATTGTTTCTTCAGAGTAGAGGTCAAACTGTGTGAACAGACATGATGTAAGCAGCTCTTACCCTCTCCAGCTGGTTGGCTGCTTCAACATACTTCTTCTCCAGTAAGGCTTTGTTGGACTCCTCCATGGCATTGTGAAACTGAGTCACATAGAAGAAATGACAATCCAACATACAGTATTAATTGTGGATGCTGAATACCATATTTTCACAACCACAACAATTCTGATTGGTAGACTTTTTAATTTAAGGCTAATACAAAATCCTCATCAGTTTCCCTCTCAGGCAAGTCACCATATCAGCCAGATTATAAGACAATATTTTTAATGAAATTATATTTGTGGGGGTCATATTATCTTTGAGGGTTAGACATGCACTTATTCACATCATCACATATTTGAATGGTGAGGATACCGATGTAACACAAGCTCAGAGTTAGTTTGCACTGACAGTGTTTAGTAAATTAGTTCAGTTTAACCTACAGGAGATTCTGACGGCTCATGTGTCTTGAAGGAAATAAAGTCCTGACAAGTGAAACGGAGTCAAATGTGTCTCTCGAACATTTTTATTGAATAAACAGACTGATCATTTGTCAAGCTGCCAAGAATTACCAATGTCACAGATGATGAGGACCTCAAGAAGACAAAAAGACTGTCTGAAAAAATGCTAAAAGTCTTTCTTCCATAAACAAACATTGGAAAGGAGGCAGTTGTCTTATAGTCAGGCCAATACGGTTCTTTTATTCTATATATGACATTTCATAATTATTTATTGGAGCAGTGCGGAAACTCTTTGACATTATTTACATGCTACTAAATATTAAATTATATTTGAATCAGTAAGTTGACATGTGTTGCGTACCTCTTTTAGGTGTCCAAGCATTGTTATGATGATAGTATTTTTCTCTAGCTGCTGTTTCAGCTTTGCGTACTCCGTCACAGCCACGTGGATATCCCGCTGCACCTGTGTCCACAAACATAAAACACCAAACTGTGAAAAACTATGGCACAACTCCAAATCTTCCTCAAATAGAATTGAATCCAGCCTGTTCTGATTTTTCTTAGGACCTGGCTTAAGTATCGATTTAATTTGCAGTTCCACACAAACCTCATACATACCTCAGTCTCAATGCAATTTTTAAGGACATCCATTTCTTTGGAGACATCATCCACCTGCATCATTAGCTCCTGAGACGCTTGAAGACTAGGTAGGAAGTCACTATACCTCTTGTTTAGCATGTCACATACTTCTTCCTATGAAAGATACATGAAGAAAACAAAGTTGTTAGATAAACTGTAATGACATGAACCTTTTGCTTTTAAGCCCAGAGCATGACTGTTGAAATCACAGCACTACACGAGCATTATATACAATAAATAAACAGACTAGCTCAAACAAAAAATGAACAGAATAGTCAGGTGGATACTGGATGTCAGAATTGAGTGTACTTAACAATTCAATTATTTAGTACACTCAATTATTGTACTAAATTAATGGTTTCAACAGACAATTGTCAATTCAAAAGCCACTTGCTGTTTCTGGACATGTTCATACACTACATCAGAATCGTCTTTATTGGCCAAGTATGTTTACACACACAAGGAATTTGACTCAGATTTAGTGGCTCTCAATGTATTTACACATAATATAATAACAGCAATCTTTAGAAATATGCACATAAGTTCAAAGAAGTGGAAGAGAACAAGGAGTGCTGATACACATTTTATATACACATAGTAGGTGGTTGTATACATAATATGATAATAATACATTAAAATTTATGCCGAATTTTTCACTCATAGTGAAACTCAAAGTGCAAAGAAGTGAAAGAGTGCAAGTATTAATGGGTGCACAAAGCTCAAGTCAGCAAAATACTCAAACAATCAATGTTTTAGCAATTTACTTCTTGCTTGCTCGTTTATATTTTTAATTTATTTGACCGTGAGTGTTTGTTTTACTTTATTCGGCTGTACAAATAGTCCCTTATGTTTGATGTTAGTGTGACACGTAGCTGTCAGCACCGTAGCTAACAGCCTTGCTAAAGAAAAGGCACAAAACTCGCTTTAGACTAAGTGGAAAGTCCGATAAGTATTATATAATAATGTGGCTAATTCTTATTTCACTGTTATTTTAAGGAGCACCGTAAAATCAATATATCAGCAGTCAGATGATGAGAAAGTTTGGATGTTAGCGCTAAACTTCTAGTAAGTTACTAGCTAATGCTATGTTAGCCAGCGGATTACCTTCGTATCCTCCACCTTCCGCGACATTTTACTGATTTTACTGGACAGGTCTTCTTTCTCCAGTTTGCCAGAGCTGGCGAGCACTTCGGTCACAAACGATGCCATGCTGTGAGTGTTACGTTTTTAATGTTTTAACAAAACTGTGACAGCTCAGCGGCAACAACAACAACGGCTCAGCTCGGGACCCGCCGGGCGCTCTGATTGGCTGCGAGAGGTCGGCCTTCTTCTTCGTTTTTTTAATTATTGACAAATGGCGCCCACGTCACGCCATCACCGCCACCAAGTGTTGTGGGAGTCACTTGTGTCTAGTGCACCACTTCTGAAAAGTGTCCAGTGATGGAAAGTAACTTAGCACATTTACTCTAAGTAGTGTACTTAAGTACAATTTTGAGGTACCTGTACTTTACTTGCAACACTACAATACTCACTGCACCTACAAATGATACATATTTATTTCGTTTAAAAGGCAAAACCATATATTTCAACAGGCTGCATATATTGTACATAACGCACCTGCTATATGTACTGTATATAAAGTAACATGTCTTTTTTACCAGTTCTTTGCACCTATTTGTATCCTGTTTACAGGGATTTCACCTGTTTATAGTCATTCCTTTTGTATATTTCTGAAGATTCCTTGTATGCGTAAACATACTTGGCCAATAAAGATTTTTCAGATTTTTATTCTGACTGTGTATTTCCATGTGATGCTACTTTATACTTCCACTCCACTACATTTCAGAGGGAAATATTGTACTTTCTACTCCACTACATTTATTTGACAGCTTTAGTTACTTTTCAGATGGAGATTTGACACAATTCACAATATAACAAGCATTTAAAATACAACACATTGTTAAAGATGAAACCAGTGGTTTCCAACCTTTTTGGCTTTTGATGTCTTACAAAAAGCAGTGTGTAGTCGGGGTCACATTTCACATGTCTATGAGTTGTTAACAGCTCCACCAAATAGTGATTTTTCCCTCTAAACTTCTCACGATTTCATTTCAATAACCATTGAAATGACCATTTTACTTCAAGTTTGCGTGTTGCCGCTGGACATTCACGATAACTTAGTGCACCTTAAATCAGCTGTATTATCATATTTGATGAGTAAGAGGGAGTGAGCTTCTCACACAGAGCATATTTTAGTGAAGTGTTATTATCATATCATAAGGTTATAAAATTATCCTTTTTGTAAAACACTGATATAGATTGTTATTTTTTATTAGTTTTTATTTTTATTTTATTAGTTAACATAAAATATAGGTTATTGTTTACATTTAGAAAGCGAGCGAGCCCGGCAGCTGAAAGAGACAGGCTTCTAGTTACTGATTATACCTTTCATTCTTTCTTTTGAGTGGGTGCAGGAGAACAACAATGTGTTAATTTCCTTGGATAGATTATTGTCATCAATCTCTAGTATCAAGCCCAGGAAGTAAACATATTCTGTTTTACATCTTTCACAAGTTGTTCGGACTTCATAAGGGTTTAAGTGTTTGCTTCCTTTGGATTCTTGCGCTTGCAGGTTTGAGGGCAATGATGATGTGAATAGTAGCCAAACAAAAATCACAGTCAACATTCAACTTCCGTTAAGTAAAACAGAGATTAAGACTCTCATAAAAGATCATGCAAAAAGTGTGGTGAGAATGGGCTGCTGCATGATAATGAAACAGGAAGGCTGTATAAAATACAAAAGCATGTAGGTGCTGGAAGAATACAGGTTTATTTGTATAACACATTTCAACAGCAAGGCAATTGAAAGTGCTTTATATAAAACATAAAAGACATTAAGACAAAAAGAAACACAGGGCATTATAAAAAAAGGCACATTTAAATTGAATTTAAAAGACTTACATGGAAAATAAAAATGAGCTAAAATAGAATGAAGCAGATAAAACAAGAGAATAAAAATGAAGTTAAAGTGCAAGATATGAATCAAAAGCCTCAAATTTCATTTAATAAAAGGCAGTGGCAAACATAAAAGTCTTCAGTCTTGATTTAAAAGAACTGAGAGTTGGAGCAGACCTCAACTTTTCTGGGAATTTATTCCAGATGTGTGGAGCATAAAAACTGAACGCTGCTTCTCCATGTTAAGTTTTGACTCTGGTGACAGAAAGCAGACCTGTCCCAGACAACCTGAGAGGTCTGAATGGTTCATAACGTAGCAGAAGATTAAAAATACATTTTGGCCCTAAACCATTCAGTGCTTTATAAACCAACAGCAGTATTTTGGGCAGGGCAGGAACCTGAGGGAGAAAACCGTCTTGTCTAAGGATTGGACGTATACAGCTCCATCAAACTAGCAATAGCCCAGGTAAATTTCCAGCTGGAGTATGACACTGTAATCACTCATTTGTTGAACATGGAGGAGGAATAGAGGAGCAGAGGAGATTTATAAACAGAAAGCAAAACAAAACATTGTATTAGTCTTGCATAAGTCTTCTTGGGAGGGCATTTAATAAAAGATACCCTCATAACATGCTGTAAGATATAAAATACTCTACTTTGAACAATAATTTGTGTCTAATATGTTTTTTTCCACCAAAAAAAGAGTCAATTATCTTGTTTAAAATTCTTAAAATGATATCTCCTCCTTCTGACAGCTCCACACTCCAGTTCAGCAGGTGGCGGTAAAGATGCTGTAAGCTGGTTTGCGAACCGCGGCGCTGAAATATGTAAACAAAGAAGAAAACGTCTACCGGAAATTTCACCAGAAGAAGAAGACTGGCTTTATCTCTATGGCAACGACAACTGTCCATTTGCCGTGCGTTAGCTTCTCATAGCTTTAACTTACATTATCGTCTGTTTCTTCGATGACATTCTTACTTTTACATTTGCAAACGATACGAGCGGTTAGCTAACACATTACACGTTGTTACGAGTGCGAAAAAAAACAAGCTGGTTGCTTATTGTAGCTAACAACAAACTATTAGCATTTCGCTCATGTGTAACGTTACTAGCTAAATATTCATGGCAGAAAGTTGGAATACAGATACCGGAGAAGCTGTGTACCGGTCCCGGGATGCTGTCAAAAACCTGAGAATAAAGTAAGTAGCTAATATTAATGTTAACATTAGCTTAGTTATAAGGTTCATATCGGTTACCATTACGTGATGCAGAAGTTAGCCTCAGATTCAGGATTAAAGAAAACATAAAAGCCTTAACGCTGTTTAAACCCGCTTTCAGATTTGTGAAACCTTTATTTTGCTTCTGAAAACTGAAAATAGGGCGACTTTCCTGTTTTTTTCCCCATCTAGACCACATTAGACCAGGTCTAGATCAAAAAACCACTATAGCCTACGCACACTTGTAAAATCTCCAAATCCTCCTTGTTAATCTGCTCCATATTTGATTAGTCTAAGTAGTGAATTCACCCTTTTTCTGTTTTCATGAACAAAATAAAGGTTTCACAAATCAAAGTGGGTTTAAATAGCGTTAAGACTTTTGCTATGATGTATAACACTTTTTCATAAGTGTAAGTGGTGAAAAACAGAGAATCATGTGCTAAATATCATTATTTATGTTTCCCTTGACGTTCCCCTTAACTTTTCCCTCGGCTCTGAATCGGAAGCTAACTTCAGTGTCGTTAACATTACTCAGATTGGCAGTAGCATAATTTTCAGGAGGCTGGGTTAAAAGAGAGCTACTCTATTATCCCAATGTAATAAATTTGCTCCTACACACCTTGTGGTGAGATTTACCAGCCTCAGGACACTTTATCTCAACATGGTAACCCTTTGTTTCCCACCTTAGGGTGCGTATAGAGAGGGTGACCTCCACAGCGGCTCTCTCTCAGCACCTCCAGCAGCAAGTTCTGTCCCAGCAAGACAGAGGAGCCATTGAACTGGAGACCCTCAGCTCACAAAGCCACACAGGTGATGTTATTTCGACAGCAGGGAGATGGACTGATGGTGATGTTGTTTTTCAGAGGAAAAATCTACTGTGGCATAGTCTTACAATTAATTAATTTCACTTGTCCATATTTCACAAGTTCTTTTGTGATCTTTACTGTACTCATGTGTTGCACCACTTCCATCAACATGCCTCCTTCATTTGATCTTTAATAAAGCCATTGCCGCCGATTAACAGTATGCATTTTTCAGTTAAAAATAAGTTATGTCTCTTATCCAAACACAATATGGCTTGGCTGTGTGAGTTATGGACTATTGAGGCTGCTGTTGGTGGAGAAATGTGATGGATTTCTCCCAGCGTGACTGTTAAATATCCGATACAGGCTGTGGTTGTCAGGAAGAAGCCCTTCAATTGAAAAAGACATACACCTTGAAATGTTTGTCCTTTTACCTGACATGGAGTGATATCATGTTGTCTTTGTTTGTCCTGGTGTCCACAGAAAGTAACATTTTCCACCAAGATTGAATAAAGGGATGAAATAGGCATTATGTATAACTTGTCTTTAAACATGCACACATGGTTTAGAATCAATGTTTCCTTCTAAGCATATTTTAATAACTTGACATTTCTTTTATTCTGTCACCAGGTGATAATGACGAGGAACTAGTGGTTGGCTGGCAGGAGAAACTTTTCAGTCAGGTAGAACTTTTGACTGTTTAGTATCCTCATCCCACACCAAATAATAATAATAAATATCTATCAGTGCTTTCCATCAAAAAGAACTTAAAGATCAAGAGTTAAAGCACGATTTTGCTTTTATTACTTTACTTTTCCTTGCAAAAACCTAACTTTATCTCTGTGTGCCTTGCTTATGAACCCAACCCCCTCCACCTCCTCCCCACCATATATCTCTGTCTGTGGTCCCAGTATGAGATGGAGCTGTTCCAGAACGAGGCGGTATGTCAGAGCCCTCTGGACCGGCAGTACCACACAGAAGTCACGGCCCTGGGCAGGGCTAAGGGCCGACGAAACCGCAGGATTTTCACATACACTGATCATGACCGCTACACCAACTGTCTTCCATTCCACCAACTGGTAGGTTGTGCTTCATCGTATAATGCCAAGAACATCATCCAATAATTCACAATACAGCACTGTGATTTGGCATACGAAAGAAATTAAAGGCAGAGGTCGACATGCAAAACTTCTTCTGATTGTGGTATTTTCTTGTGTGTTTAGTAAAGTGTAGTAGTTTTTTTGAGTCAAAATGGAACATTGTATCTTACTAAAGTCTAAAAGGAGAAAAAGAGTCAAAATTGCTTGCTGCACCTTTATTAATTGGTCATTTTTGGCCTCATCAAATTCCAATCTATCATTCATTTTACATAATTGTACCCTGTTTTAGGTGTTGTACATAGACCACATGTGTTAAATGGATGAGGCTGGTGCTATTTAGTATTTTTCTTATTGTCAAAAAGTCATGTGAAAAGACCAAAGCCAACAAAAGATCTGAGACATTTCCTGAAGGCATCACAACAAACTAAGATGATTTTATTCTCTTGTGTGTTGTTATTTTGGTCAGTGTTTTTATATTTGTGACAGCTGTGATATTTTTAGCTTGGTGTTACACATGAACCAGATTTCTCTCCACACTTCCTGTGCAAGAGAAAGCTGCTTTTCTCCTGTTGTATTGGTCTCATTCCAACGTAGCCTTTCTTTGTGAAAATGAATCTGAAGCCCCTAATTCTGCAATTCATGTCCGTAACTGTGTTTGTAAATAGTTTGTTGTTTTTGATCCTGAAAGCAGCACTGCACTGATTTATTGACCACAACCAAATCCAGCCCCACCTTCCTGGCTGAAAGGATGGCCAGTGTGAGACACAGACGACAGGACAGACGAACCATGTAGGTGAAATACCAACTCACTTACTAAAATGCGTGTGATAACCACTGTAGTATTTACAGTCTCTCCTGTGTAACATACAGTACATGTGTTAAGTTGTGTAAGTGCAATGCAGTGAGGATCGAATTTCATTAAGAAACTTTGGAGCTTGTTAATAATCAGTCTTGTTAATCTTCAGTCAGACAGGACTTTTAATGTGAGAATGTTTTAACCAGTCATGTCTGGCATATTTTGCAGGGATAGTAGTATCCCAAAATCAAAGATCGTCAACTTTGAGCCCACAGAGGAGTTTGTGAAGAGCAGTCATGTGGTGAACAATGCCATGCAGACCATGCATATCATGGGAGACCTGGGGCCCACTGGAAGGTAAGACCGTTAACACAAAGAGCTAATTTCCATTCAGTTAAGTTCAGTTTTGTCTTTATTGCCCCACATGTGAAATGTGGCTTGCAGCATGGCGTTCATCCATTAGTGTCATCCATCAGGTCTCATGGATTGATGGATCCTTGTTAACTTACTTACACCTTCACCAACATACATTTTTCCTGCATTTCTCCAAAGATAAAAGATAAACAAATATATCCAGTTACAGATCTCATGTCAATACCAGGTAAAAAATGCGGTAGAAGATATAAAGTATGCAACGACCTGCTCTGATATTTAGGATGCAAGTCTTGCAGCTCAGAAATTTACCAAGTCAGCGACCGTTTTGCTATTAGCAGCTTTCATTGACAGCATGGATTAAAATTTAACTGTGGTTGTGTGATTTTCTCTCCATGTATTTGCTTTCTCAGGTTGGGCCAGCAAGAGAATGAATATTTACTGTTGACTATAAAAACAGATGGCAGTGGAGTGGTCATTGTAAAACCTGACTTCAACAATGGCAAAGAGCCCTACAGGCAAGTTCAAGATCACTCCAGTATCAACTTATATCCTATTATATTAACATGTTTTAAAACAAGTTATGACCTACAAGAAAATGTATAAATTAAAGCTGCACTTTGTATTTGTAGCCACACTAGCGGCTGATAGTCCATCACATTTGTCCAGAATGAAATGTCTTGCAAATATCAGATGGATTGTGATGGAACAAAGAAAACATATTAATGGAAATACTTAATTTTGCTTTATTAAGGAATTTTCTGAAAATAAAACTAGTCTGTTTTGTGTGTTGTTGTGCAGGATTGTAACAGACGGAGAGAAGAGAGAAGTTTGGCGTCTTACTGTTGAGAATGTATCCACAGCCATGAAATCAGAGGAAAAGGAGAGGGAACAGAACATGTACAAAGATGTGAGTTCATCTTCTTCCCTCCAGGAAATGTTTAATGTTCATAGTCAAATTACTGATTATATGAAAGGGAAGGCTTATGGCATGAACACTTTTCTCTGTTTCTAGCTGTATGTCAGACACAAGGAGTACCTCAATAGCCTCGTTGGACAGGACTTTGAAATGGTAAGTCATTTGACTAATTATCATTGGTTGTGTATATTTCTGAGAATTGGGGAAAATGCCCATTATAATTTCCCAGAGCCCAAGGTTACATTTTCAAATTACTTGTTTTGTCTGACCAGAACAATCCGAAACTGAAAAAAATTATTCAGTTTACTTATACTCAATAACAAAAACGCATCAAATCCTCACATTTGAGAAGCTGGAACCAACAGATCTTGAGCTGAAATGACAAATATTACCACTAAAAACTAAAAACATAACGTTACATTAGCTAATTAGCTACCGAACACTTTTGATAGTGCTCTATAATTGTCCTCACTAATGCACTTATGCATTTAGCACTTATGTCTGTCCTCTAGCCTCCTGCAGGTATTCTGCGTTACCTGATGAATGGAGAGATAGGTGAGTAGGAAAGCTGCGGTCATCATTACTGTATATATTTCTAATTCGTCTGTATTTGGCATTTAAATCTCCATCTTATTCTCTCTACCCAGTCTCAGCCCAAGGCTTTGAATATGATAACTTATACATCCACTTCTTCATGGAACTGCCCAACAGTAAGTCACATTTAAGGCACAATTTACATTGTGATACTGACGTTTTGTGTGTTCTTCGTTGTCTGACACTAACAGTGTCGACAAGGTCTCAAATCTTAAAAGCTAATAGAGACCTTATGATTAATTCCAGCTAAATTCAGTTTATCATTTTAACTTGTGTTATTCTTGTATATTTAAGACTGGTCCAGCTTGCCGTTTCAGTCACTCTCAGGGGTTACCCAGACCTGTCGGACCAAAACATTGGGGAAGGTGTGTATACAAGAAGCTAGTGAACAGCTTCAGAGCATGGCTACTGAAATTTGTTAAACTTTCAACATTCTGCCGACAGGACAACGTGGCTTTCTTCAGTTACCCCTTCAGCTTTGAAGCTTTCTACATGAGTGAAAAAGAAAGTGAAGGTTAGTATCAGCCGTGGAGTATTGTGTTTCATGCATATGTTTAATGCTAGTGATTTTGTTTATTATAATGAGATTAGAGGGATACATGAGTTTTCTTCCTTATTTCAGAATCAATTCCCCAGTGGCCTGTGCTCTACTTCAAGGTTCTTTCTCTGGACACCTGGCAGCGATATCGAACTGAAGGCTATGGATATCTGCTCTTTCCTGCCATGACTGGTACGCCATGTACACTCCCAACAAACTATAACAACTAAATCAGGGCTGTGACGTACTGTTGTTTTCATTATCAATTAATCTGCTGAATATTTTGTCAACGATTGTAAACGATTAATCATTTTTTCTCGGAAATGTCAGAAAATTGTAAAAAAAAAAAAGAAAAAAGTCCCATTATAATTTCTCAGAGCCCAAAGTTTCAATTTTTGTTTTCTATGACCAAAACCCAAAGATATTAAGTTTACAAAGACAGTAGTAAGATAGTTTGACAAAGAAAAACAGCGATGCTGGAACCAGCAAAACCAATATATTATATACCAATATTTTCAATATATTTTCAGTTAATTTTCTGTCAAATCGACTAATTGGTTAATCAACACATAGTTTCAGCTCAACATACTTTACATTTTAAATGTAAATTTTGGTTATTTAATTTCAGAACAGACTTGTCTCATTGAGGAAAGTGTAATCTATGAGGATTAGAAATGCTGAACTAATCACTAATTTACCCACAAAACGAAGCATTTACATGTTTTATAAATTTATGGACATTTCATCAAGTCCTCAGTCTTAACTGCCTACATTTTCTTTTTTGTGTGTGTGTGTGTGTGTGTGTGTGTGTCAGGTAAACACACAATGACGTGTCATACATGGAGACCCGTTCAGACGGGGACAGTTTCTGCTCTGAGACGCTTCTTTATCGGAGGTTCTCCAGAGCTTGAAGACCACAGCTACGTCAGAATACCAGGGACCTTCAAGGTCGGCTTAAACCTCTAATTTAAGATCATTATTTTCTGTTTTAGTTGATTTTCACTCAAAGATACAGTGATTTTTTTTTTAAATCTGGATTTTATGTTCACATACATTGAATAGTTGCACTGTTATTAGCTTATTTTGAGTGAACAGGGACCTCCAGTGCAACACACTTCAGAATATGCGTCAATTCATAGAAGGTGGATAGAAAAAGGGTAGAAAACACAAAAAGTAGTTAAACTGAAAGTGCAGAATATTTGCACTTGTTTGTATTTCCATGTGATTCTGAGCATGATTTATTAATCCTGTCCAAAGTTTAATAATGTGGAAGTTCTGTGTCCATATTCTACACAACATCACCCTTATAAATGATGCTCCTGATGCCCATTAATTACACTTTTTTCTATTTGCAACATTGCTTAACTTTAATGCTAAATGAAAACCCAAAGTAGGATCACTACTAAATTACTTAAATTGTACTGTTTATGATTTCTTTGTGAAAGAATACAGTCTCATCATAAAATCTTTTTTAAAGGTCCCCTGTGAAGTTTTCTTGTAAAACAGTTCTTGTTACATTCAGTGTTTGTCACTAAATGCATTGTGTGTGTATGATTGAGGCCTAGCAAAAGTGTTGAATACATTTTCCTCCTGATACAACATCTGCAAAGGTAATTTTATGAATATTGTGGAACCTGCATTGTTTATATAGATATTTAATGCTTAGTTAATAATGTTACTCTTTTTGTATCAGGGAGAGAGGCTGAGTCGCTTTGGTTTTTGCACTGAAACCACAGGAAGTGTCACCTTTAACCTGCACTGCATCCAGCAAGCCAGGCAAGTAATGGTGGATATAAGCATGTATAGCATAAGCAGGGAGAAAAAATACATTTCTGTGATTGTTATGCTTTAGATCTACATATCAAATATTTACTGTGTGTGTCATATAGCCTGACAAATATATTAGTTTCACCACTACAGTAATAAATCTGTGATGTCACGCCGGTCTCCAGCACCACAGTGAATTATAAGGGAAGCAGCTAAATCTGATTCAGTGAACGTACAACTGAACTTACCACTGTATACTGTTATCACTTTTCACTTTTTTTGTTATCAGGTGTCAAATTCAGGTCTTTCAGTTAATCAGAGATTCAGATGAAACACACTCAAATGTATAACAATGGAACAATGTCATTCATTGCATTCTGGCTGGACACGGCAGTGCTGAGATGAAGCCGTGTCCGTTTAATGTGGAATGCAAGGTGGTGGTGTAGAATAATTCAAGTTTAATTATTTAAGCTTAGAATAAGTTTAACTTTTGAAGAGATGCTAAAAAGTGGCTAAACTCACTCGTGCATGCATATTCCCTGTGTCTTGTTGTATTTAATGAGGAAATGTCCTCACAAACATGTTCAAAATAGGCTCTAGTAAAATGTATGGACACTGTCAGTCCATAGTCTGCATCAATTGGATAGGTGTTGATGTAGCTGGTAATTCATTTAATATAAAAAGTCTAATAGAATTCTTATACCAGTACTGCAAACCAGCGGTTCTCAAACTTTTTCACATCAAGGACCTTTAAACTGACACAGATTATTATAAACCTCAATATTTGTCTACAATATTTTATTGAAATATTTCATTTATCATTACAATTTATCATTTTAATGAATGTTTTAGTTCCCTGTACAGTAGCTGAATGTGTGCTGTGTTAATTTATTCATGTTGTGTCTGTTTCAGGGCCTTTGTTGATGCCGCCATGTTGAAGAAGAGGAGGCAGAAAGTTTTTGATCAACTTGGAGGATTTACTCA
Organism: Thunnus thynnus; assembly: GCF_963924715.1. NCBI lineage: Eukaryota > Metazoa > Chordata > Actinopteri > Scombriformes > Scombridae > Thunnus > Thunnus thynnus. Next base: position 23,292,350 of record NC_089529.1, read on the forward strand.
GCAAGGAGCTGTCTGCAGCATCCTGGGTAAGGAGATTCACTCAGGTGTAGTCATTCAGTATTAAATGTGAGCTAACAAGGCTTAGTGGAAGATCAGCTTATTAAAACACAAAGTTTGTTCCAGCACTTCAAGTCAGGCTGGCGAAAACATTTTATTTTCATTTCTCGATGCTGCCAGTGGGTTTTGGCATAAAGTGGAGCCAAAATATTTGAAGAAAAATATGTGGTGAATAGTAGCACTTTTGTTTTAGACCTGTTATGTGTGAAATGACAAGACAGACATTAATATGCAAAACAGGTTTGTCTTGTTAATCTGTTAATATCATTTGTTTTCTTTTTTTTTTAGTCTGTATTTACTATTTTCATCATGTGTTGTTTGTATTTTTTCTCTCTATCAGAGGCCTTCCAGAGGGCCAGAAGAAAAATGCAAGAGGCCCGAGAAAGTCTTCCCAGAGACATCATCAACACCACCTCCCAACTCCAAATCGAATCATCTGCATAAGAGTGAAAAACAGTGTAAAATACATAAAAACTACCAGATGGATACCACTTTGATTAGAATAGAAGTGATTTAACCAGCGAGTTTAAAATGTTGTACTGTGTTTTGCTGATAACAGGCCTGTGAGTAGAAGTCAGTATCTGATTTATTCTTTGTAAAGACAGCTAACATGCTGGAAAGGGTAATATTTCAGGTAAAATATGAATTTACGAGATGATGAATGATAAGTAAAGCTGGTAAGCCTACTAAGTTTGGTATCACCAAGCATTGCATTCTTTGTACTGTCTGCATCAGATTTGAGTAAATGGTCTCTTTTTCAGAGTGAAAAACAGTGAGGCTTGAGAAAACTGAGAAAAACTAATAAAATACTTGTTTTAGATTTGGAATTTAAACATTAGAATCATGTTTGTCGTAATGTAAACTTTTTTATATGAACACACTATTTTGCCCATAGCAACTGTAATTCAAGTTTCATTCATTATTGTACTTGCACAATATGTTTTGTATATGGTAGTTAAGTGTATAAGTTTTGTGTACAGGAAATATTGATGTGTGGCATGGATAGCACTGGCAGTGATCAATGCCTGTTGTGGGTCAAAATGTTTCACCCTGTTCTCAATAAATGTGACAGCAAGAAGTATTTGATTTTGTTAGTTGCAGGTCGCATGCTGTTTGTATTAATGAAATACATTTGAATGACACTTGGCAAGAATTTTGTATGTCAATATTAAGTTTGTGTGACAACATGCATAAACATTGTCATCATGCAACTGCTTTTCATGCATGAAAAGGAACATTTTCTGTGCACTGCCAGCACAGAGCCATAGTTTTGGGATAGTGTGTGTGTGGCCACAGGCGCTATTTTACACAGAGTATGTGATGTTCCCCATCATCACTGTACAGCACTCAGGATATATTATTATTACACTCTGACCAGGGCAATTATGTACAATTAGTATTTTTACTTTTGATACTTTAAATACATGTTGCTACTAATACTTCTGTATTTGTACTTAGCTAAATTTTGAAAACAATACTTAAACTTGGGGGATTTTTATTGTTAGCTAAATGTAACGTTCATGACCATACAGTCAATAGTCATGACATGGTTAAGATGGTCAAACAGTCAGTTCACTGTGGCTAAAACACTCTTGTGTGTAAATATACTGTTTCCAGTCTGACAGTCAGGACAGCATTGAGATCCCAATCAAACCTTTCCTCTCGTGCTACATTCAAAACTATTGGAAACAGTGGTTTTATAACCCGTCACGCCCGAAATCTGTTGTATAAATCTGTAAAAACAATCTCAATTAAGATACAGCGCTTGCACTACTCATTTTTATTTATGAACCTAAACGATCATTACAATGGAAACTGATCGATCTGTCCACCAACCACCATTCCAATTTGTTAGTGATACATCACATCCTGGAATCCAGTATCCTGTCGAGACTCCAGCTCAAGGGGGAAGTAATCCAGTTTCCGATGACGGTGAACGCGACATCACAATCCAGATTCTCCATCTTCCTCCTCCAACCAGGCAAGGGACCAACCTGCGTCTTGCACCCACCGTAACATTTTCCCGTTTACATACACCCAATAAGGTATCTGAAGTGTTTTACAATTCAGAATTTCTACAATGTTATTGCTATTTTTTGTGCGGATGAGCTGATGGGCAGCTCATCACCTCATAGCTAGGTTAACGTTAACATAGCAGCAGCAGCAGCAGCAGCAGCAGCAATGGAAAAAGGGCCGCTGGGCACTTTTCTGTTTTAATGTCAGATTTAATAGTACAACATTACAAGTTACACCGACGGTAAAAGCCTGCTGATGCTGGTAACTCTACATTTTGGTTGGATTTGTTTGTGGTTATTAGGTTGAGGAAGCTAGCGTTAGCTCCGATCACTATAAACTGATGTATTTAGCATGCAGCAAGCTAACGTTAGCAAAGTGAAATTGCTGTAGTCCAAGTTAATTGTAGCTTACGTGACGTTTGAGAGGTCAAACCAAAGCGTTGTCACACCCAAGTCACGACTGATTCAGGCTTCTTCTTAGGTAACTAAAATGACACAAGATAATGGACGGGATGAACATATAGCCGGCGTTAGGAGCTAACTGATACTGTTAACGTTAAAGCCATAGTTAAGTTACGTTTTATTCACGCTGAAATGTAACTAACGATAGTATAACGCAACCTATCTAGCCCTTGTAATTGAATTGAACCTATTTTTCATCATAGTAAGCTCTTACTATGAGAGACAGTTTTGAGAATGATTTAATATGTGTGTTGCATCCTTCAAACGGTACAGAAATACTAGCTCCCATTTAGAGTTAAAGTACAGGCTCACAGTTTTTCAAGTCTGTCTTAAAACAGCAGTCAGGAGCCCAAATGAGCACTGAAATATTTTTTCTTGCCACAATCATTCCTCCTGTTCATACTGGCCATTAGAAGATCCCTTCATAATGTACTTACAATTTAGGCTAAGTGATGGGGGTCAAAATCAACAAGCCTCCTTCTGTGTAAAAAATGTTTATCTGAAGCTAATATGAAGCTTCAGCGTCCAAATGAGTCAAATCAAGCAGATCTCTTTCAATGTTAGTCTTTATAGTGCCACATTCCCTCTTTTTGATACTACATTTCCACCGCAGCTCATTAGAGAAACACAAAGAGGGAATTTTATGGTAAAAAGGCTGTAAATGTGGAAGATATCCACTTGATATCACTAACTTAGACTGCTGAAGCCTCACATAAGCTTCAGATACATTTTAAATGCATTTTTGCACAAAATGACTGTGTGGACACGCTGTGGATTTTGGCCTCCGTCACCTACATCAAAACACTTTTGAAGGGGATCTTTTAATAGCCAGTATGAACAGGAAAACCTCTCTCAGTGTTAGTATGAGCACCTGACTGTTGTTTTATGACAACAAAATAGTGAACGTCGTATACCTTAACCTATTGTTGACGTACACTTGGCTAATGTAGATACCTGAACCCACCGTCCATAAGTGATTTTTGAACATGTCATTATAAAACATGGGTGTTAAGTGCTGGTGTAGCAGCCTCCACTCTCTTTTAAAAAGGATTTCTATAATATCATTTCACCTTAAAGGACCTTCCCCAACCTGCTGCCACAAAGCTGGACCTAAGGACTTAGTACAAATGATGAGAACAGCCCCAGACCCCCTCCACCAAACTTTACAGTAGACACTGTGCATTCAGGCAGGCAGGGTTCCCCTGGTATCTGTCAAACCTAAATTGCTCCGTCCGACAGCCTTTATAGTAAAGCCTGAATCATCTCTCTCAGACAACACGTTTCTCCACGGTGCTGTCATAGTGTGCTGCACACTCCAGCCAACGCTTGCCATCGCTCACGGTGATTACATGCACGTGTGCCTCTGCTCAACCGTGGAAGCTCGTGTCACAAAGCTGCCGATGAATAGTGCTGACGTTGCTTCCCGGGGCAGTTAGGGACTCGCTCGTGAGTGTTGCAACTGAGGATTTGAAATGATTAGTAATGCATTTCAGCACTTGGTAGTCCTGTTCTGAGAGTTTGTGTGGTTTCCGCTTCTAAATAACACCGTTTATAGCTGACAGAGGCAAATGAAACTCACTTATCGGAAAGATAGCATTCTGTGACAGCAGCACGTTGGAAGTCACAGAGTCCGTCAGTACGAGACTGCTTGGCTATACTGTCTGCTTTATGTTATGACCTTGTTAGCAATGGGTGTGGCTGAGATAGCAGCACCCACTAATAAAAAGGGGTGTATGCATACTTTTAGCTGTGTAGTGTATGTCCTTCACAATAAGAAGCTAAAATATCAATTGAAGACCCCCCCGAGGAAACAGACAGAGATGCCGTGAGAGTGCATGTGTGTCTTTCAGTTTGCATGGAAGTAGCCTTTAATCTGGAGATCTGTAAAATAATAAGACAATACAGTGATGGCTACAGTTATACTGGGAGATGCAAATATACAGTCATCTGTATTCAAATAATGATGCATGCATGCTGGAAACTGCAGTCCACAATACAAGTGTTGTTGTTCACTTTTCGATGTACTATTTGAATCCAGTTTGACTTTGTATGTACTTACTGCAGATAATATTTAAGCCAAATGAGATCATGGGGGCAGGACTGGTACACTACATGACATAATTAATTGAACATGATTGTGATTTGATTAGATCAGGAAAGAAGGGACATTGGGAATGTTTAAAGGGAATGTTTAAAGGGAATGTTTAAAGGGAATGGGAATCATTATTGCAGATTTTTCTGATAGGTTGATTCAGTGTTTTTCTTTTCTACAGACTTAAAGGACCACAATCATGACGGACTCCAAATATTTCACAACAAACAAAAAAGGTGAGTAGGGAAGGACGTCTTGCTGAACCGATCATCAGTTAGAAGAACCTGATAAACATGTTTATCTGCTTATTGAAGAATGAATTTAACCCTTTAATGTTCAGTTTCCTTTGATTTCTACTGCAAGTAGCTTAAAGTTGTAAAAAAAATATTTTATTCCACTTTGTCTGACGGTATATTCAAACTGTGATTCCTCTTGCAGGGGAGATCTTTGAACTGAAGGCAGAGCTGAACAATGAGAAGAAGGAGAAGAGAAAAGAGGCCGTGAAGAAGGTCATCGCTGCCATGACTGTTGGCAAAGATGTCAGGTACAGAAGAAAATTAAAACTCTGACATGAACCAGACAGCACCATAAATCGCTGACTTTGGTGTGTCCAGCAAATCAAAACAAGACCACGTATTAATAGTATGAGTTAGTCTTAAAGACAATGACAATAGTAACAGGGTGAATCCAGACTCTTCATAAGATAGTGTCAGGTGCGTGAGGCCAAAATCAACAGTCCCCTAACATGATGGGAGAACTTTTACACATGAAATTAATAGATTTTTAAGCATCTTAAGAACCTCTTGAACTTTTTTGTCAGTGTGCAGGCAATCTTTTAATGAAACGGCATTTAAGATGAGGAGAAAATGGTAATATGTTGGTTAGTATTATTGAACAAAAGAATCTGGTTTACACATCTTGAACCTTTTTCACAAGAAATGGTTCAGATTTACAGGCAGAAGGCCAAGTGGCCTCGCCCTCATTGAGCCATTTTCCCACTGCAGGGATTTAACTAAACATAATTCAACATTATGATCTTCTTTTGTTTCCACTGCTCTCTGCCAGCTTTCCGGACGAGTTCCTGTAACTATATTTCAGCACTGCTCAGAAAGTGATACTGACTAGTGGTGCCAACGATTGTGATTGGTCAAGCAGATTAGTTGTCACATCACATCAAGGACAACTACACAAAACCTACCAGCCTCCTAATTACAGTGAACACTTGTGCAGGGTTAAATGATATACAACCACACTGTTAAAATCTTAAACGCCATTGATCGATACACAGTAGGAATGTAAGAAATAAGGAGTTTGTGGAGCTCTGTTCATTTTTACACATTGAAGCCTCGTACTGTGAACTCTGACCGAGTCCTCGTGCTTTGCTGTCAGTTCTTTGTTCCCAGATGTGGTCAACTGCATGCAGACTGACAACCTGGAGCTGAAGAAGTTGGTGTATCTCTACTTAATGAACTACGCCAAGAGCCAGCCCGACATGGCCATCATGGCCGTCAACAGCTTTGTCAAGGCAAGACCCTAAATGAACTTGATTTGTCTTTTCAACCATCAGGGTATTTTAAACTGTGGCTTCATCCGTTCCGGGGAGGATAAAACTGAAAATGCTGTTTATTGTTTTCTCTGTCTGCACTCAAATGAGAAAGCAGCCTTTTTGTGTTGATCAATTCTGGAGAGCGTTTTAATGAAATCTAATCTGACTAAAACCACAATCGCCTCTCTCGTCCTGTCCTCCAGGACTGTGAGGACCCCAACCCTCTGATCCGGGCTCTGGCCGTCCGCACCATGGGCTGCATCCGAGTGGACAAGATCACTGAGTACCTGTGTGAGCCGCTGAGGAAATGCCTGAAGGATGAGGACCCATACGTGAGGAAGACGGCTGCTGTGTGTGTGGCTAAACTTCATGACATCAATGCCCAGATGGTGGAGGATCAGGGATTCCTGGACTCCCTGAGAGACCTCATTGCTGACTCAAATCCCATGGTAGGCGTCAGGCTGATGATGGAAAGATACTTTCAACCTGGAGCCTTTTTTGTTAGGTTGTCATTTCACGCTAAGACAATCATGGAAACAGTTTCTGATGAATATTTTTGGCCTTTATATCTGTTTTCTGTTCTTCAGTATAACCCAGTGGAATAAAGGTTTATTCAAACAGGTGAATTTAGGTATTTCCTGGATTAGGTTGTGTTTAGGTGAGGCTTAATGTTAGCTGTTTTGTCTTGTGATCAATCTAGTTATTAGATGATAGAACAAAGAGTAGTAGTGTGTCAGTTGTGAAATGTTTTGACTGCTCTTTGAGTTTTGTCGTCTGTATTTATTTATAGTAAAGTTGCGTAATAGCTGCGGAGTTATCCTTTAACGTCTCACACGTGTCCTTTAGGTCGTGGCCAATGCAGTCGCTGCCCTGTCTGAGATCAGCGAGTCTCACCCCAACAGCAACCTGCTGGACCTCAACCCCCAGAACATCAACAAGCTGTTGACGGCCCTCAATGAGTGCACAGAGTGGGGACAGATCTTCATCCTGGACTGTCTGTCCAACTACAACCCCAAAGATGAGCGTGAGGCCCAAAGGTAACAAACTCTCAGACTGAAGTACGGAGTGTAGGGTTGTGCTGATTGACCATCATACCAGTTATTGATGATTGAAGAGACTATCGCTGATTAAACTGTATTTGTTTTATTTGGGCAGTGGGGAGAATGTATTTATGAATACAGTAAAATGATCAGTCGACTGTGGACATCTTTTAGTAACTTCCTACAAATGTGTTTTACATTTAGAGCTAGAATATATAAAAACATGAACATTTGACTCCTCCTGCACCAGCTGCCATCAGCTCTCTCTGCTCTTTACTCTTACTTTTACTGTAGTCATGTTTTGGGAAGGTTACAGCTAACTTGGCTGTGATATTAATCAGCGCGAGGCATTCTGCACATTGATTTAGTTTAGTGTAATTAACTGATGGAGACATGATCTGACAAAAGCTTCTCTCTGTTCACTGTAAACGTCTGATCATAAATGATTAAACATCTAATATCTGAGATAATACTCAGCTATTAATAACGTCTTGTTGTGGACTTTGTCACCTGAATCTCAGAGACAGATATCGCAGAACCTGGACATATAAAACCAATATTACATGTTTGGCTAGATGCCACTAGAGGTATTGAGAAAATATGTTTGTTTGGGGTAATTTAGTTCATTTGTGATAGTAAATAAGAATGATTAAAAGCTGTGTAAGAGCAGATATAAGCCCAACACTATCACTACACCGTGACACTCAATTTAACTCACCTTCATCTTCCCTTCCTTCCTTTTCAAAGCATCTGTGAGCGTGTCACTCCCCGTCTGTCTCACGCCAACTCCGCAGTGGTTCTGTCAGCTGTTAAGGTACTGATGAAGTTCTTGGAGCTGCTTCCCAAGGACTCTGACTACTACAACACCTTGCTGAAGAAGTTATCCCCGCCGCTGGTCACCTTGCTCTCCGGAGAGCCTGAGGTCCAGTACGTGGCTCTGAGGAACATCAACCTCATCGTCCAGAAAAGGTGTGTAATCACAAAACGCAGAAGCTGGTTTGTATTTGTAGCTGCAGATGGCTTCATGTTGCTACTACCATCATACACTTTATCACTATTAGACCTCCCTTCTTTATTTCCTCCAGAAGATAAGTAACTTTGAATAAGATAATGTAGGAGTACATACCATTTTTTGTGAAAAAATTACATAAATACATAATTACAATAAATAAAAGCAGGATAACCTTCAAAAATATTATCACATTTTAGACGGTTACCTACCAGGAAATAAAATACAGTAAAGAAGACAAGCTATATCTGTTTCTAATGACTTTGTTACCATGTTAAAGAAGTCATTAACTATCGGATTCAGCTGTTTGGGGATTTCAGCTGACTAATAGCTTTGCTTATTGATATTGTTCATTTTCTGTCAAGCCCTTAGAAGCTGTTGGTTTGGGATCATCAAAAGATTTTCTGTGACTGTCGGCATGTTTCAGACTTTTGTTTTGCGTTGACCACGTTCTAACACGGTGTTCTTGGACACAGAATGTTTTGGGCAAATTCATTTAGGTAGTACGTTTCATACAAAAAGATGCAATACAGTGTGCTTCTTAAACAATGAGAGAAAAACATAAAAAGACAGATGCAAGAAATAGGAACATTTAAAACAAAACAGGATTTAAAAAAGACAAATCAAAGAAAGTTTTAATATTAAATAAGGACTGACTGACTCCTGCAGACATCCAGGTAAAACATCGCTAGCCGAGCAACATAAGGGATACAAGTGATCCATTATAACTCTCTTACAGCAGGAGCCTTTTATCTAGCGATCTAAAAGAAACATCTACTGTCTACGGAATATTATGTAAATGTCTAGTCCTTGAATAGATTATGTCTTATTTTTTAAAAAATCATGCGCTTCTTTCTTCTGGATCAGGTCTTCCCACAGTCTAACGTGTAATGTGTTCATGTGTGCAGGCCCGAGATCCTGAAGCAGGAGATCAAGGTGTTCTTTGTCAAGTACAACGACCCTATCTATGTGAAACTGGAGAAACTGGACATCATGATCCGCTTGGCCTCTCAGGCCAACATCGCCCAGGTACCGTACACGAAACACAACATCATGAGACCTTTTGTATAGAAGATAATTATGCTACATAGATGTATGCTCTAACAATGAACAATTAGGGTATTTGGTTAGAGGGTTTAGTTTGCATGTGATATGAAACATGTGATTGTTCTTTTTCTTGTATCTACACCACTACATATACTCCATTCAAATGAAGCAGATGGATTAATAGATTTTTATTGTTTAAATCTTGCTGTCTGTTGTTATTAGAAGGTTGAGCAAAACCCTGTAATTTTGTTAAATGGATCAAACTGGAACTAAATCAATACATTTGTAACTAAACCAGCTGTTGAATATCAGTGTGTGTGGTGTTGTATTGGGTACACATACAGTATATTTCACTGCTGTTTTCTGTCTTTCTTGCAGGTGCTGGCTGAACTCAAGGAATACGCCACAGAGGTGGACGTTGATTTTGTGCGTAAGGCTGTACGAGCCATCGGACGCTGTGCCATCAAAGTGGAGGTAAGAAATGATCGACACCGGTTTCGACGCTGAAAACTTATAATGTGAATCGCAGCACAAGAATCTAATTCACTTCAGTTTTTGTCACATGAGCGCTGTGATAGTAGAAATATCATAACAACTCATTCACTCATGTCCCCGAGTAAATCTCTGCACAGAAAGAGTTCACAAGGTGTATCCGTCATATCCTTGTGTGGTTATTTAACAGTTGATGCTACTTGTCATTTGGTCCTGCATCTGTATGAAAAACAAAAGTTATGGCTTCAAAGCTACAATCACTGATTCACTTTCACTTTGTCGTCGTGTGTACTTTCTTGCTGCAACGCAGGAGAAATTATAGAAACGTTTTTCACAGAAACATATAAGTATGGACATTAGGCAGAGCAGGAGAGATCAACACAGTTCAGTTTGCTAATATGGGAATCGTTTCTGCAAAAGAAAAAAATCTGCATATGTTTTTAAAGTGAACAATAAAACGTCAGGTACATTATATATGTGAATATGTGGTGTTCTGGTTGCTCCAGTTGTCCATACTCTTCTATTCAGAGATGTTGATCAGGTCTCTTCTGTTCTGGTCGATGATGTAGGTAAAAAAAAAAACAACTCTGAAGACTAGATGCTCTGTCAAGTTTAAAATCCACATTTAATCTGCTCTAGTTTGGCTTCGTTTGACCCTTTGCAGTCTGTGAACATCAAGAAAATCACAGTCTGTTAGTTGATGTCCCGTCTGTTTGGCTCCTTGTTGACAGTCAGTCTCCTTCCTCGCCAACAAACAACTTTAAATGATATATGAGGACTGTTTGTTTCCCCCCCTAAGTGATGATGTCATGGTGTCTCTGTCCTGCTCCTCTCTAGCAATCAGCTGAGCGCTGTGTCAGCACCCTGCTGGACCTGATCCAGACCAAGGTCAACTATGTGGTTCAGGAGGCTATTGTGGTCATCAGGGACATCTTCCGCAAGTATCCCAACAAGTATGTTTCCCACTGAACAATTAACCAGTCCGTAACATCAACTTTGTTAGTTTACGTAGTCCGCCCAGATCTGTGACCAGTGTTGCATGCTGGGTAACTGGTAACTTAGATTTTGTTGGTCAAAGGTCACTGTGATCTCACAAAATACATTTTTTGGCCATAACTCAAGAATTCATAAAGTTTCACACAAATGTCTAATATGATAAAATGATGAAGTGATGACATTTTATATCCAAAAGGTCAAAGGTCAACTTCACTGTGACATCATAATATTCTGCTAATTTTTTGGCCATTATTCAGCGACATAACTCCGTAACAAACGGGAGATTGTGACCATATTTCACATTTGGTCAGATGGATCTTCTGTGCTGTTGGGTTGAAGATGTGTGTGAAGCGTCCACGTTTTAGAATTTGTAGCTTCTTTGCAGCAACATCCATGAATGAAGCATCGTCCACCACTACTACTAACTTTGTGTTCTGTCAGAATCAGCTTTACGTCCATCTACCATTTATTATACATTGTACATTGAGGCTATAAGCTGATATCGGTGTTCTTCAGGTATGAAAGCATCATCGCCACACTCTGTGAGAATCTGGACTCTCTGGACGAGCCTGATGCGCGTGCCGCCATGATCTGGATTGTTGGCGAGTACGCTGAGAGGATCGACAATGCTGACGAGTTGCTGGAAAGCTTCCTGGAGGGCTTCCATGATGAAAGCACTCAGGTGGGTTCATCAAAAAAATTAACAGAAATTAACTGATTTTGCATTTAAATCATATTCATTGTAACTCTGCTTTGAAAATTCAGCTCCGAAGGGCTCATTTTACAGCAGAGACACATGTTTTACTCAGATTATAAGAAGTGATATTGGATAGTAATTCAACCCAGCTGAGTTTGGACAGTTTACTTGATAGAATACATTTCTTACAGGAACCTCCTTGAGTTGTATTTAAAGGATAAACCCTCTTTATGCAGCTTTTTGGAGCTCACAGCTCCATCAGTTATGATAAGATTGTACTCACCAAATGAATCACTGATATCTGGGGACAGTGGAAACTTCTAGTGGCTGCTTCATGTTAGTGTCAGTCGTAGTTGGACTTTGCATGGATTTATTTAAAATATGAGGATGTGTTGCTCCGTCTAATGGTCCCTTCTTTCATCCAGCCGCTCCGCGCTGTGCTTTACCCGTCTCTAGTCTTTTGTCATGCACAAGTAATTGTAAAAAGCTGATTAAAAACCTGGTTACCTGGTTATACATGGCAGAGAAATTTGCGTTCTTTAGGAGATATTTACCTGGGGAAATCAGGTTTCTCTAATCCCCTTCCTCAATGGTTACCAGGTGTCTGGTTTACATGAGAGTCAGCTTTCTCCAGTCAGCTGATTTCTTAACTAACTGTTACTGAAGGTCATGTAAACGCACCGCATCTCTTTTGTTTTGGAGCGCAGGCCACGTATGATGGATTTTCTGTATGCATTATAATTGAACTAGGTTCGCCTCAGCCCTGTCTGCATACACATTTCTGGGCTATCTCCATACTTTTCTTTTTTCAACCTCCCACAGCGAGGACGGGCGGGCAGATGGAATTTGGGAAGCATTGTACAAATGACCATAATACAACAGTGTGTGCTTTGATTTACAGGTCCAGCTCACTCTGCTGACTGCCATCGTCAAGCTGTTCCTTAAGAAGCCATCAGAGACTCAGGAGTTGGTGCAGCAGGTCCTCAGCCTGGCCACTCAGGTGAAAAACACGCAGGAGCTGTCGAGTGTTGTTTGTTTTATTCTGCAGAAGTGCAAGTTTACATCATCACTTTCATGATTTATTTATTTACTGCTAGACGATGTTTCCTATTTTTCCTGCTCTTACACAGCCTAAATTAATTAGTCTCCTTTTCAGCTACCATCATGGTAACAGCTAGTCCAACTGTGGTCCTCAAGATCTGATTCCTACACTGAATAAATGCAATTTGAAGCAAGAAAGATAATTTACAGTACATGTGTGTTGACCTCTCCTCATCCTCTGCAGGACTCTGACAACCCTGACCTGCGTGACAGGGGCTACATCTATTGGCGCCTGCTGTCCACCGACCCGGTGACCGCCAAGGAGGTGGTGTTGTCAGAAAAGCCCCTGATCTCAGAGGAGACAGATCTGATTGAGCCCACTCTGCTGGATGAGCTCATTTGCCACATCGGCTCCCTGGCCTCTGTCTATCACAAACCCCCCAGCGCCTTTGTGGAGGGCAGCCATGGAATCCACCGGAAACACCTTCCTGTCCAGCACAGCAGGTCAGACACAAAAGCACTATTCACATAATGACAATATGCTTTGCATAGCATTTACTTAACATTTTAACCTTTGCCGCCCACTGTTTCTGCCTGCAGAACACCAGCACTGTGTAGAACTTTCACTGGCTGTACTACGCATGAACGTATATCGATAGATTAGATTCGTGTATTTTCTGTTATTGTTGTAATTTTCAAAAAGAATGCATTAAAATATCCAGGCATCATGCATGACGGATAACTAAATCCTCAAAATTCAGTGTCCCCCCTGAAAACTGAATCTTTAAACAATAGTTGCCCATGTGAACAATGAAACAGGACTTGCTTTCTGTAATCATTCCTTCTGTCCATATCTCTCTTTTTTTACAGCTTAATAATCAAACATACAGCAGCTGAATCTGAACAAAGAATTAAAGGCTTTACAGACTAGTGCAGATGTTTTTAAAAGCTTCTAGTGTGCTATATATATATATATGTCACTTATAATAGTGTTTTGTTTTTTTTTACATAGCATTGAGCTTGAATTTCTGGAGAAGTTATCTGTTATCTGTCTGTTTACACTTGGTATTATACTGTATGTCATTCATGTGAAACAGAGAAGACGCAACAAAATGCAGTATATGTGCCTGAATAAACCACCAGTGTAGACCTCAGGCTGTTGAGCAACACTCTGTGGCCTAACAGGATGTGGTGTAACATAACATGTGTCATCAATTTATCAACCGATAACACAAAGTCAACCCTACAATATCAGTAGACACAGAGCACTCCAGTCCATATTTCATAGTGAATTTTTGGCTCCACCAGCTGTTTAGGAGAATCAGACATTACCCGACACCCAGAAGATGTTTCCTCATGTCTCACTGACTTCTAGTAGAGGATGAATAGTTTGTGTGTGCTGCTTATGAACAGTAAATCATGGATTGAAGGTTTCATTTTGTTAGTGAACTTCTGTCAACCAAATACATGTTTGATAATGAGAAATCATAATGAACAGTTACCCCTCTATCTCTGCTTCCAAACAAGATAAAGTGCACAGTGAACTCACATTTCTCCGTTTTGCCTCTTCAGGTTATGCTAACCTATTGTTGCTAACTTTGGAGCTAACCTCCTTCACTTTTCCAGCATTTGGGGAAACAACAGACGTGACTTTTTAGCATTTATTAACTGACACACTGAAGTCTGTACATTTACTGCCAGCCTGAGAGCTCACCGCTAACCTTTTCCTCTGCTCCGCTCGCATCCACCGTCACTTCTCTGCCCCTCGCTCTTTCCCGCTCGCTACGCAAACATACTAAGCACTGCCTTAGACCCAGCGGTCTCCATCAGGTTGGGCAAGTTCAAAGTTGTGAAAACAACGGGGGTGTATAATTTGTTAGTCTGTCCCTCCCGCCGCAGGAAATAATGGATTAATCCTGGATTAAAGCTGTTGTGATGTAGCACTTTTCTCCTCATGAAAATAACACGGAGATTATTCAACCAATGAGAATTCAGTCGGACGAGAGCATATCGACCAACTAATCGACCAGTCGACCAGCAGCCCTAGAGTTTTCTGTTGGTAATGAATTTTTTTCAAATACCCGTCCCTTACCAGTACTACTGTTTTCTCCGATGACAGCATTGATACTGGTGAGAGCCCAGTGAGCGGTGGGCCAGCAGCCGCCATAGATCAGCCACACGTCATCCCAAGCCAGGGAGACCTTCTGGGTGACCTGCTCAACCTGGACCTGGGCCCTCCTGTCAATGTCCCCCAGGTCTCCTCCATGCAGATGGGTGCAGTGGACCTTCTGGGAGGGGGCCTGGACAGCTTGGTGAGCTTGTACCCACACACACAAATATATATATATACATGATTCTGGAGATGTGAATAAACTTATGTATATTCTCATTACAAGCACAGATTTGATGAATCACTTGTTTGTAAATTTTGCTGTAGGGTGGAAGCATTGATAAAGCTCAGTCAGCTTTCTCTGCTTCCTTGTTTCTGTACCAATATGACTGCTTAAATTTGAGCAATGTTTTTTTTTTTTTAGTTTAAACACCCCTATCATACACAAGTGATGCTGCAGAATAATTTTGTTTTCCTTCTTAAAACAGCAGTTGTAAATCACCACCAACCATTTATTTTAAATATAAATATTTATTTGTGACACATTTGTAAATAATTGTTGTTGAGTGCTACATACGGGGTTGGAAAGACTGAAACTATTATGAGAGGGACTAATGTTGGTTTTAGTCTTTGTTTGGGATCCATTGAGAATGACAAGAGTAACACCAGCCTTATCTGTTAAATCTTTACAATGGATCAACCCACTCTGTTTCTCCAATTATTTAATTTAAACTCTGTTTTTACACTATTCTGAAAATAGTTTCTGACTGTTGATGGTGGGGCTGTTTCATGGTCATCGCCAGCCAATAGGATTGTTTTATAGCGTGAGAATAAAGTATTGTGGTAGCCATTAAAGGAAGAACGAGTGAGCCGATGCAATCAAAATAAACACTTTGTTACATTTGACAAGTGTTGAATCTGCTCCTCCCTCTGATTCTGAGTAAATTTCTACATTTTTAAATGAAATTGTGCCTTTTTGTTGGGTTATAATGTTCAGTTTACTCCAAGTTAAACTGCTAAATAATATTTTATATCTTTTTTTATGTTGATTCTGTGTAACCAGACACAAAAACACTCTGAAAACTGACAAAGATATCACTAAACATGTTTTTAAAATCCAGGATGAATACATTTTGTACATTAACACATTAATAACCTGCCTTAAACCTAAGTATGATTAAGCCTTGTTGTATTTAACTGCTTCTGTTTATGGTCACTTTTCAAATTCTCCAAGCTGCTGGAATATCTGGACTTCTTGATAATCTTCTTGCAGATTTTTTAAAGTCTTATTTTATTGTCTAACATAACCATTCAGAGTTGCTATTTTCCCCAGAAAGTGAGGGCTCCTCTTGATGGGTTGCGGTTGCTAAGAAAGTCTCTGTCTCTGTCTTTGTTTGTGTGTTTGGTTTGTCTGTGATGTTTGGATGCTGTCTTTGGGGGCCTCTCCTCTCTCCTGTAGCTGGGGGGAGACCTGGGCGGAGGTGTTGGGGGAAGTCCAGCAGTAAGTCAAGCCCCTCTGTTTGGCAGTCTGCATGCTGCATGCTTCCAGAATTTAACCAACCACACTCTTAAAACCAGTTTTTAAACCTGGCTTCTCTGTTTCACGCTCTTTTAACTTCAGTTAGAAGACGACACGGATGTTTTGCATGTTTTAGCCCATTTTCACAACCTGGAAACAGCATCTAACTGGATGAACGCAGGGCTCACTCGGCTGTCATTGGTCTCTCCTCCAATTTTTTTTTTATCTGGAAGAACAAAGTGTTCTGGAAATTTTAAATTTCACCCACATTATTCACCAAACTGCATTTCTAAAGTATTTTTCAGAGACAAATGAGCAATGAGATTCTTATTTAAAACATTCAGGCATTTAGAGTGGTGGCAGGTCCAGTAAAGGGTTGAGCAACATGAAGATATACTGTGAGACTATATCAATTTAGCAACAAACCATTTATACGGTGGTAAATATCCCTTTAATTTCACTGTATTCACATCATCATAGTGTTGTAATTAATGGGTTAAAACACGCAAAACCAAACTCACCTCACATTCGATCTTCTTTTCTCTGTCTGGCTTTTTACATAACATCAGTCGGTTGAAATTAATTTGTTTTCCCTCATAATCACTGAAGAGTTTTAATTGTTTTCTGTTACGCAAGAAGAACATTTGGCATGACTTTCTGTGTGTGATTACTTTTCTAGCTTCATAGCACCTTGTCAGTGATGTTTATTGAAATGATGGTAACTTAAATTATGTGTGTTTGTGTGTGTGTGTGTGTGTGTGTGTGTGTGTGTGTGTTTTTTTGTTGTGTTTGCTGTAGGTTGGACAGAATTTCATCCCTTCATCTGTCCCCAGTACTTTCGCTCCGTCACCAACACCCGCACCTCCAGCTGTCAGCAGTGGCCTCAACGACTTGTTTGAGCTTTCCACAGGCATGGCCATCACCACCGGAGGCTACGTAGCTCCAAAAGCAGTGAGTTCACACGACTTCACGCCTCGAGAGTCCTGGTAGAATTCACCTGAATAATGGAGAACGTGTGTTCAGTCAGTAATAGATGTATCGCTCACAGTTAAGGCAGTAGTGAAAGCTTTGTGCTGGGTTAGGGTTAGAGAGAAAGTTACAAAACAACAGAAGCAGGAATGTTTCACGAATCCTTAGACTGTGTCAGTAGGGTTACAAGAGTTTTAAAACACATGAAGAGAAGGTTCGGATTTTCCTTTTGTGTAATCACATCACACACGACGCAGTATTATGATTAGGGGAAGCTTTACTTTCTTGCTAGTTCCTCTCTTACCACCGTAACCCTAACTGTTACAAAGGGTCAGCTCCCTGTAGCCTCCGTGTCGTCCCAACTAGAATAACTGTTTTTAATGGTTTGTCTTACTGTATATTTTTCCAAAAATCCAAATTATTTCAGACTAATTTCTAAACTGTCATTTTAAAATTCTTTTCTTTGTTTTTAAAGCCCAAAAAGGTCTCTAGCACCTTCATACCTCTCAGATTGTTTGTCAGAATATGTTCCAAACCGTTCGCTCAGGTCACTGAACGCCGGCTTGTTAAATGTGCCTCAAACAAAATGCAGAAAGTTACGGTGAGGCAGCAGCTTTTTGCAGCTACGCACCGAAGATCTGGAACAAACTCCCACCACATAGAAGAAGAAGCAGCTCAAAACTTATTTTTATGGTCTTGCTTTTAATTAACTCAACCTTTTTATTTGCCTTTTACTGTTATCAGCTTATTTACTACCTGTTTTATCTTTTATCCTCTCACCTCTTTTTATCACTGTAGTTTTTTTATTGTTTATTATATTTATCTTTCTCCTTTCTTTTAATATTATAAAATATCTTTTTTTTTGCCTGCTTGTTTGTTTTTACCTCTTTCTGTAAAGCACTTTGAGCTGCATTTTATGTTATGAAAGGTGCTATATAAATAAAGTTTATTATGATTATTTTTATATTAGATTTTGACTGCTGCATAACTTCACAGTAAAGCTTTGGGCCATTTACAAAGTCAATCACACTGAAGGTCTATCAGATGCCATAAAAGAGTTAAAACTATGGAAAAATTACAGAAACAATTTATTTTTCCACAGTCGTGTTAATTCAAGGTTAAAATATGACATCAACATTACAAAGTAATCTACCAGGGATGTATCCCTGCTGCATGTTTTCTTTGCCTTTTTTGCACCCTTTGTTGCGACGACAGAGAGTCTCATTGAAATGAATGAGAGGGCAGTGTTTTTACGCATCACTAATGTCGATCAGAATACAAACTAAACATCGCCTCACTGCCGGCGAGAGAGCGAGCACCAACTGACCAGGTCAATGGTGAAATTGCTTTTGCAGAAACGTGATTCAGTAGTGTACATATACAAGCTTTAAAAGTAAACAAAATATCAATAGAATTGATTTCACTGGTGCTTTGTGTTTCCAGGTGTGGCTGCCTGCAGTGAAAGCCAAGGGACTGGAGATCTCTGGAACCTTCTCTCGCCGTCAGGGCCACATGTACATGGACATGAGCTTCACCAATAAGGCCCTGCAGCACATGACCGACTTCGCTATCCAGTTCAACAAGAACAGGTCGGTGAGATGACTCGCGGTAGAAATCGTTTTCAACTACCGCCACGTTGCCTTCTTATTGTGATTAAACTTTGGCTCATTTTAAAGTTTATAGTCTTTTGCCACAAGTAGAAAAGTTAAACTCTCAACTATTCACTTTATCACAACCTGCCTGTGCTGTTGCCTTTCTTGAATATAAAGTTAGTAATATGTAACGATGTGAGTTGTTCACACAGACCGCTACCATTCATTGCTACAGCTTTCTCACTTCTAAGATTAACATTGAACAACAGCCCTGCAATAAAATCCTGGTTTATTGTGTTCAGTTTTTGTGGAAACTGTGTTAGAGAGGTGTTGATTCAACTTTAGGGTCCATAAAGTTGAATCAACACCTCTCTAAAACAATAAGACTGTTGTATCAGACTCCTTTACTGCTGAATGCCACTAATGGTTATTTTTTTGGTGTCTTTTTTTCCTACATGTAGTTTTGGGATGATCCCGACCAGTCCTCTACCCATTCACACTCCGCTGATGCCCAGCCAGAGTATCGAGGTCTCTTTGCCTATCAACACCATCGGGCCGGTGATGAAGATGGACCCGCTCAATAATCTACAGGTACAGAAACACTCAATCACCAGACATTTGATCAGCAGTGCGACACATCATTCCCAATAACTTAACCGGCTGACGGTCAGTGTTGAGCGTCTGTGGCCGACCGTTACTTGTAGATTTTGCGGTGACAACTTATTGAACCTTTTATCTCTCCTTGCTTTTTTCTTTTATTAGCAAAGAGCAATAGAAACATATAGAGTATGTAACTGCTTAGAAATCTTTGAGGTGTAGTTATTTTGGCCTTAAACCTAAACGTAATTAGATTCGATAAGGAATCAGAAAGGATTTGGATTTTAAGTGGAATTGACTCAAATTCAATAAAATCTAATTGAACTCCATCCCCAGTCATTGAGAGTTGTCTGACTGGCTGCTCAGCTTAGTGAATCAGTGATTTTCCCCCCATGTGGTGCAATTTCTGTATTTTTCGCTTGTCTCTGTTCTTTTTTCCCTCCATAAGCGAAGACCACGCTGGCAAAACAAACATTTTAACTTTTTATTAGATAGTTTTTACTCAGTAATCACATCATATAAACCAGTCTTTTAAACAGATTCATGGTGGTGTAAAAAAGTGCAAAAACAGACTCAGGGCAACACACAGTAAAGTATGAAGACAGTTTGTAACAATTTTCTTTGCATCTTTGAAAGCAGTAGATTCAGGATGTGTTACTGGAAACTGGGGGAAGCAGCTAACTTGCCCACCAGAGATGCATTTCAACATCAAATGACACTGAGTCAGATCTTCCTTTTCTACTAATCTAGTGATCTCACATCACACTCCCACAGTGAATAACTTTCCAGCCACCAAATGCAAAAATATTCACACTTGCCAGAAGTCTTGTGAAGTCATAATTGGCCAGAAAGTGTATTTTGAGAGCTGTTGTTGAGTTGACCTTTTTTTTACATATAATTTTTTACATTGCAGTTGACATTGAAAAGAAACATTTCTTTTGTCACATAATACAATGTGATGGTAATTTAATATTTTTAATTTTAAGTGTGTAATGCCTAATATCAAGCCCATCTTCTGTTTTGTTTCTCGTTCACAGGTTGCCGTGAAGAACAGCATCGATGTTTTCTACTTCAGCGTACTCATCCCTCTCAACATATTCTTCGTCGAGGATGGAAAAATGGGTATAATTGTTTCTCTCAACTTTATAAAACACCATCACTATCAAACATCTTCCACAGCCACTGAAGCAGGAACACTTGGGAACTTGTTTATTCATATAGTGATCAGATTGAATATGAAAAGGTTCATTAAATAGACTCACTGCAGACTTTAAGACTGCACCACTGTGACAGTGACTCCTGAAAATACAAAGTACAGCTAATTGATAACAATTAAAATCCAGTTAGAGCTGCTTCAATCATCCAATAATATTCAGCCTTGTTTTTTGTTTTCTTCAGAGCGACAGGTGTTCCTGGCTACCTGGAAAGACATCCCCAATGAAAATGAGCTTCAGTACCAGATAAAGGAGTGCCACCTAAATGCAGGTAAAGAGGGTTACCCTGTGTAAATATCAACTTTGTTTAAAAAAAAATGCCTTCAGTTGTGTTGCAATTTTTATAACATCTTGTTCTGTCAAAGCAGAAATATGATGTATGGCTGAAAAGATGCCTTCTCTGCTCTTATTCAAGCTGATGTTTAACATTTCTAACTTTGACTCGTAGGATCGTTCACTGCAGGAGTGACAGATTCATTTATAAAGATTATTGCTGGCTTAAGTTCAGTGTTTCCAACTGATCTGTCCTCATCCAGTGTTCAATATAAACACCAGCTGACCAGTTCAAGTTTCCTGTCTTTGCTAGATAAGTCACATGGATCACTGGTGCAAGGCAGCGACCCTGTGATTGATGAACGATGATGAGCTTTAAGACAAAGTGATCCATCACATGACGAAATATCAAAATAATAATAATAAAGGACAGCTTAATAGAAAAAAAAATATTATTATTATTATTATTATGAAATATATTTCATGACATAGCATAAAACAACAGGAAGTTCCTTGCTTGCAACACATGAGATTATTTATTTAAGCTTCTGATGCGCAAATACAAACAAAATCAAAGTGTCTCTACTGAAGCATGCAGATATGTGGGCATCGTGCAGTTTTGATAATCATAATTTTAGGAAACAAATTTTCATCCTACCCTGCGACAAACAACCAGTTGTCTCTCTTTTGGTCCGTCATTAGTCCCCAGGCCTCACATTGAAAAGTTCATTTTAGCACGGGCACCAGTATCACTTTAAAGACTTGAAAAATGTCTGATAACCTCTTACAGCTCATCCAAAGACCTCACACCTCTCTCTGTGTTTTCTTTCTCCACCCACATGCCCGTCTCAGGATACTTCAATATTTCCTCTTCCTCTGTACCTGAAGGATACCTCCAACTTTCTTTCAGAATATGCTCATGATTGTACTGCTGTCATCCTGGCAGCAGATTGGCTAATAACCCACGGTGGCTGCCCAGGACCAGTGTTGTAGTATACCTGGTCAGGTTTACTGAAATCTGAAGGTTGTCTGTCATGATTAATTAACACCCCCATAGAGCTAATTTACCACTAATTCCCTGATAAACCATTTGCCAGTAGCAGAGTTTCCATTAGTTGGTGCATACATTAGTTAGTACCTACAGTATAGTGATTACTGCTCCAGTAGTGATTACAGCTTCTTATGCGTGTTTCATGTGGTTTCTCTTTGTCCAGTAAACAGTTGTTGAGTGATGCTTTCATCACTTGAAGTAACTTTAATTCTGGTCTTGCAGACACAGTATCAGGGAAGCTGCAGAATAACAACATCTACACCATTGCAAAGAGAAATGTAGAAGGCCAGGACATGCTCTACCAGTCCCTCAAGCTAACCAATGGCATCTGGATCTTGGCTGAGCTCCGCATCCAGCCTGGCAACCCCAACTACACGGTACAGTATCTGTTTTTTTACAACAGGGCACCATAGTGACATTTTTACAAACTGGAGTAGAAGACAGACTGCTGCACTTATAGTGGAGTCTTGTTGAGTATCCCGGCAATCTAGAGCCATTTTTTTTCACCAACTTTACCAGTATGGAGCTAAGTTTGTATGGACAACATTATATCCAAATATTGCCCTTCAAACTGAACTAGATCACTAATTACTGTGAAGAACTGTGGAAACAAGTTTACCCCAATCAGGCTTCAGGAATCCCTGCCCTTAACTCTACCAACATTTGTATTGATGACCAGGATATTAAAGCTACAATGTGTAAGTTCTCGCTTATATTTTTTACTTGAAATATGCTCCAAAGCATATCTTAATGTGGAGAAAGGTTTCCACTGAACAGTGTGGCAGCAGTACAGAGATATTCCCCCCTGAGGTTTTTAAGCAAGCCTGTGCTTTCTAACCAATCAGAGAAGGCCAAAGTCAGTGGTGGGAGCTCACAGCTGTCAAATCAATAAGTGAGGTCCACTTCTGGCCTACTACTCCTCATGAGGCTACTCAGGCATTAGCTGCCAGAAGACGTCGATATGACTTACTCATAGGCTCCCGATACTTGCATTAATCAAAGTATTAAGTAAAGTTTTCTTTAAGATAAAGTCTTGAAGAAGTTAAAGGCTAAATACAAGTTAAAATGTGAAAAGAAAAGTCCATTACTGTTATGTCCTTTGCCAATCCTGCATCCCTAAACTGTGCTGTGTTAGTGGTGGAAATACAGCTTTGTCTAGGCCTCTTTCAGGTGGAAGAAGTGTGAATGAAGGTGTCTTCCATTGTAACCCTGTGTCTTCTCCTCTCTGCTTCCATAGCTGTCTCTCAAGTGTCGGGCCCCTGAGGTCTCTCAGTACGTCTACCAGATGTACGACTCTGTGCTGAAGAACTGATCTGCTGTACCACTTAGCAACTCTGCTTCATCCTGACAACAAGCAGCAGTGTTTTATCATTTTCTTTCATCTGCAGAAAACTGCCAAAACAAAGGAATCCAAACAGTGAATAAGGGATACTAAATAATCTGGAGTAACAGATTTATTTCCCTTCCAGAGATCAATAAGGCAAATGTTAGTTAAAACAAAAGTGTTGGGCGTGATCACCATACTGTAGCTTTGTCGAATACTGTACTGAAAACAAAAAAGCCCTGGCCTTTGTGTAAAATGGTTTGGTGAACATCATGAAAAAAGCTACAAACCATCAGAATAACAAGGTAAACACACTGTTGATGTTTCCTTTATTTTGTCAGTTCAAAGCATTATTGAATCTTCTTATTCGACTCCCCATTTTGATTTTTACCTCCCAGTGAAAACGTGTCTACCATTCCATCCTTAACTTAGTGTCTTAATGTTGTGAAGATGTGACTGATGGTAAAAACTGTCCTGAATGGGGAAAAAAAATATCTCCCCAGTGTCTGTGAAGCCATTGCTTTTTATTTTGTACTGTGCGCAGCTCACACCTCTTTCGAGTTTGATTTATTTTTGATACTGGCTTTGCTTCACTTGTACCTACAGGATAATACAGTATTGATTTGTTCCTTTGATCCTTTTGCCACTAATCTGTGTAAAGAGAGTTGAAACCTATGTGTTTGTCAGAAGCTGCCAATGCCAGTTCTACAGCAGGTTTGCCTCCCGGAGGTCATTGCCTACAATGACTTTTAGAGACATGCTTAAGTGACAAATGCTTCTTGTATTTAATGTGACAAATACTAAAGTTTCTGTCTAAAGGCTCCACAAATCCGAAGTGAAATTCTAAAAAAGTTGGAAAAGGAAAATGCAAATCAGAGGTTACATATAGCATCAGTAACTCTAATGTTACTACTAAAATATGGCGTTTCATTACTGCTTCTAACCTGTGATTTATGTTATTCTCATGAATGTATTTCTTTCATCTATGCACACCGTGATATTTTTTGTCTGCTGCCATTTTTGATCTTTATTTTGTCTACCTGGTGCAGTGGAGGCATGTAATGTTGGATGGCAGCAGTGCACAGGGTTTACACTACAGGTGACAAAACACAAAGATCTCTTTCTTTATTTCCTTTCCTTTATTATTCTCCATCTTTATCGGCACTCCACCCCTTTCACCTCAGCTAAGTGTAAACGTCTTATTTCCTTTTAGGTGTTTTTAATGGCCAAATTCCAAAAAGCACATAAAAACAGAATCCTTAATTAAAAAGCAAACAAAACCTGGACCTGTTCTGTTTTGGCAAGAGCAATTTTTTATGTAACTATAAAGTAATGTTGAAAATATTTAATGCATCCAGTGCAGTTAGTTGTCAACAAGCTGTGTAGGTGGACGGGATGCAAACGGTTAGTAGAACAGGCAGCTTAGAAGCTTCTGACTGGCAAATAGCATACATCTGTGGGCTTAAAATTGTTGGTCAATATTGCCAGGTTGCCATTATTTTCAACTTTAAAGCCTTCACTCATTAGTTTTGGAACCACTACACAAACTACAGTTTATAGCAGCTATTGATTATGTGTTGACACACCAATGCCACTCCGTTTTTAGTATGATATTTTCGAATTACTATTTCACATGTAGTTCTTTTTGTAATAGCTCCATTTATTGCAACCACATAGCTGTACCTGGCTTTATACACCTTTATTGTCATTTCCTATTTATTGTGCATCTACCTCTGCGTGTTTCCTTTTAACTGGCTTTATTGTTGCAGTAGTTTCCATTCTGTAATATGTATGCTGTAATAAGTTTTCCTTTTCTTTTGATGCAAATGTTTTTGTAATCTTAATGCCATTATTGTGGAGCCAGTCTAAACCTGTGGCACCTCTGCCAAACCAAACTCACAGGACCAAGCATTCAAGCAAATGTCTCTGGTTAAATGCCAATTTTTTGTTTTTAATACGCTAGTGTCAATATAACCCTCTAGTGTTGGCGTTGTGTGTGCTATAGAGCAATGGAGTGCATATGCCCTAAGGCCCAGAGTTGCCCTAGTCCAGTGTAGTCCAGTGATGGTGTAGTTTGTGTAGGTAATGAATTAAAAATTTGGTATTACCCTGATAATGAAATTAAGCCTTTCTTCTATCTATTCAACAGAAAAGGCTTTTTCAGCATATAAGATGTGTTCATCACACTATTTTCATATAAAAATACATTTATGTGCCTGCATGAGCCCACTGTCCATTTTATCCTTTCTCATTTAGACTGTGGATTTACGCCCTTTAAAAAATTATATTCTCTCAATTCATGTCTCTATTGCAGGTCTCATATTTTTAAGCAGCATTGTCTTAAGCACTCCCACAAACATGTACAACGTATATCCATAATTGTTGCCAGCAATACGGAATGTATGGAGAGAGCTATCGTTGCATCTTATGAAATTGAATTTCTAGCATCTGTTGCTGTAACCCTATTGTAAATGATTTATTATTGCAAACCTGTCACAGTACCACATCTTATGTCAATAAAATATCAAACTCATGATGCATCACTGTGTGTTCAGAAGAAGGCAAGCGAAAAAGCCAGATTCATTTTCTCTTGCATATTTAACACCACACAAGTACATCATGATTAACTTAGCTTAACTCAACTTTTGTGTTATCACAAAGCTTTTTTTTTCTTGCCAACAAATCTCATTAAAAGACCAGGGCCAAAAATGAATTGATCTGACTAACAATTGTTAGACAAGCAACACTTGTTTAACAATGGCTTTTGCTTCTTCCTCTGTGACACGAGTCACACCGTTGCACTTGGCGACATGCTCCTTCGTTACCACAAACACACACTGTAGTTTATTACGAATCAATCCCACATTTACTGTTTTGCTGCAATAAATCCTCATTAGTGCACCATATCTGTGGCTGAAAATAGTCCCCAACAAATGCACTATTTACTCATGTTTCAGTAACATTTGCTAAAAACTACAATTCCCAGTTGTTTTAGGAAATGATTTAGCCTTCTTTAATAATAAAAGTGGAGATGAAGAGACAGAGTGATGAGTATGAAGCTGGAAATTGAAGGTGTGATGATGAATGTTGTCAGCGCATATGCCCCACAAGTTGGGTGAGAGATGGAAGAGAGAGAAGAATTCTGGTGTGACATGGATTGAGTGATGGAGAGTATACCCAAGTAGATTGGAGCATAGGCATGTTTGTGAAGGGAACAGAGGTAATGAGGAAGTGATGGGTAGGTATGGTGTCAAGGAGAGGAATGTGGGGAGACGTGATGAATTTTGCAAAAAGGATGGAAATGGCTGTGGTGAATACATATTTCAAGAAGAGGAAGGAGCACAGGGTGATGTATATGAGTGGAGGAAGGTGCACGGAGGTGGACTGTGCAGGAGGTGCAATCTGAAAGAGCTTGCAGACTGCAAGATGGTGACAGGAGAGAACGTAGCTAGGCAGCATTGAGTGGTGGTCTGTAGGATTACCCTGAAGACGCAGAAGAGGAAGTGTTGGTGGAGCCAAGGATCCAATGGTGGAAGTTGAAGAAGGAAGACTGAAGTTCAGGGAGGAGTTAAGACAGGCACTGGGTGGTAGTGTAGAGTTGCTGGATGACTGGGTAACTACTGCAGAAGTGGTGAGGGAAACGGCTAGGAAAGTACTCGGTGTGTCATCTGGACAGAGGAAGGAAGACGGAGACTTGGTGTTGGAATGAAGAAGTACAATAAAGTATATGGAGGATAGGTGGGCAAAGAAGAAGTTGTACAGCCAGGGAGATGAAGAAAGTAGACAGAAGTACAAGGAGATGCAGCATATGGTGAAAAGAGGGATGGCAAAGGCTAAGGAAGAGGCGTATGGTGAGTTGTATGAGAGGTCGAACACTAAGGAAGGAGAAAAGGACTTGTACTGACTGGCTAGACAGAGGGACCGAGCTGGGTAGGATGTGCCACAGGTTAGGGTGATGAAGGACAGAGCTGGAAATGTACTGACTAGCGAGAAGAGTGTGTTGAGAAGGTGGAAGGAGTACTTTGAGGGACTGATGAATAAAGAAAATGAGAGAGAAGTTTGTGTGATGTGGGGATAGTGAATCAGGAAGGTGTGCGGTTGGAGTGACGGATGGGTTCAAGGTGGAGGTGGGATTACATCAAGGATCAGCTCTGAGCTATTTCATGCTTGCAATCGTGATGGACAGGTTGACTGACAAGATCAGACAGGAGTCTCCGTGGACTGTGATGTTCACAGATGACGTTGTGATCTGTAGTGAGAGAAGAGAACAGATTGAGGAGAGCCTGGAGAGGTGGAGGTATGCACTGGAGAGAAGAGGAATGAAAGTCAGTGGGAGCAAGACTGAATACATGTATGTGAATGGGAGGGAGGACATTGGAATGGTGAGGATGCAAAGAGTAGAGTTGGTGAAGGTGGATGAGTTTAAATACTTGGGGTCAACTGTTCAAAGTAACAGGAAGTGCTGAAGAGAGGTGAAGAAGAGAGTGCAGCCAGGGTGGAGTAGGTGGCACTAACAAAAAGACAGGAGGTGGAGCTGGAGGTGGCAAAGTTGAAGATGCTAAGATTTTCATTGGGAGTGACATGGATGGATAGGATTAGAAATGAGTATATTAGAGGGACAGCTACGGTCGGACGGTTTGGAGACAAAGTGAGAGAGACAAAATTGAGATGGTTTGGACATGTGCTGAGTCAAGATGCTGGTTATATTGGGAGAAGGATACTGAAGATGAAGCTGCCATGCAAGAGGAAAAGAGAAAGACCAAAGAGGAGGTTTATGGTTAGGGTGAGGGAAGACATGCAGGTGGTTGGTGTGACAGAGGAAGATGGACAAGAAGAGATGGAAACGGATGATCTGCTGTGGAGACCCTAAACAGGAGCAGCTGAAAAAAGAAGATATTCCAGGTGCCAAGTAGTATCCCAGCATAAAAGTGCTGATTTGTTTTGGACTAATGATGAATGAGTATCTATGTACACTGCACAAAATGGGGACTTGGAGGCGACAGGTCACATATACAATGTACAGTGAGTGGGAGGTGGGGAGGTCAATAGGGATCCCCTAACAGGTAAATCCAACCTTTTGTACAGCTGATGGAGACAACATTCCTAGGTGACCATGGTGCTGATGCATATACAACAAAGGAAAAAGTAATCAGCAGCACTGAACAACATGTTAACATTTTTTTTTATTTTGACATTCTTACAATCTTGTAAGACACACAAAAAAATCTACATTCTTTAGGCCAGTCACACACATGAACATAATCTCTTCTTGACTAGGTGCAAAACACTCCAACATAGAGGTCAGCCATCTACTACACCACCTGACGTGGAAGAGCTTATCTTTATCTGAACAGATCAGGGGTCTCATTTATAACTGATGCGTATGCACAAAATGGGGCCTGAGTGAGGCACACACCACTTTCTATGCAAAAGTTGTGATCTATAAAAACAAACTTGACAGGAGAATGTGCGCACCTGTTAACTCTGATCCATGTGTATGAACATTTTGGAGGCAGGGGAAACTGGCAACGCAGATACTGATGTGGTGAATTGAAGCCAGATTGTACAATAATCCTCTCGCACATTTAATTTCACTTAATATCAAACGTTAATGATAGATCCATGTTATCATAAACATTCAAATCAGCAGTGTTATCTGTACTTACATTTTTAGTGAGCCATAACTATTCCATAAGCATCTTCCAATTTCAAAAGATATAAGCCAACTCAAATCTTAAATCAAAGTCCGCTCAACATTTCATCAGCGCTGTCTCACTCTTCAGGAGTGCAGGGGAGAGCGTCTGTTGTGGAGCAGCACAGCAGCTGCTGAAATAAATGGAGTCAGGATGTGGCAGGTGGCAGGACTCATGTAAGTCTGGTTTGCCTCTCCCCAATATTAAGCATGAATATACTGATTCTTTTTCACCTTGACCATGTTAACTAACTGTATACTTGTATATGGTTGCTTTGAGTTACACACATAACTTCAAGAAGTCCAAAAGCAGGGAAATAAAACAGTTGAAGTTCACAACTGATGCTGTCCTTCTTCTGCAGCTGCCTGGGTGCAAGTGATGAGTGAGAAAACCAATAGGCTGACTCTTGACACTGATTTATCAGACCTCTAAATACAGGGAGACTGAGTGGTATGGAGAAAGATACACATGTACATCAATGTTCGTAAATACTTTTGCATTGGACACTTATGGTTGAATTTGGGTGTGTAGCGGGCTGGATATGAGGCTGATGTGTACATGTGTACATTTCCAGGTGGACTGTGGTTTTTGTAGTGAGATATACATGCATTTGTGCGTATGCACATCTGATTATTTTTTGACGTGTTCCCTTGACATTCTTCGAACACTACCAAAATACAAATAAAAGACATCTCTTCTATTTTTCATCTTGTACCTTTCGTCAGGTTTTGCATGGGTGCAGACGTTGACGGCCAAGTCCTGCACCACCTGACGTGGAAGGGCTTTTTCCAGTCCCAGAAGACGAGGCAATGAACCCCACGTGCCTGAAAACCATTGCCTTAATTATTCTTCCAACACTAAAAAGGTACAAACGAAAAACACGTCCTTCGAGCCGGAGTTGAACCAGCGACCTAAGGATAACTGCTATTATCAACCTACAGTCCTCCGCTCTACCAACTGAGCTATCGAAGGGCGGACCTCCTGTACCATCGTTCGGGTTTTCCATGGGAACACAAACTGGTGTTTGACCAAAGTCTGTTCGGCAAAACTTCACCATTATGAGTGGAACATGGAACACAGACAAGTGTCTTACCCAACATGTTTGTTTAAATGACCAACATTCATGACAAATGTACTACCAATCGTCTTAAAGTACCACTACACACGATCAACATGAGCTCTCCTCGGCTAGGTGCTACAACAAGGCGCACCACCCGACGCTGAAGGGCTTATTTCAGTCCGAGCAGATGAAGCAATGAAGCCTGCGTGCCTTGATATTCTTTCCATGTTGACAAGGAACAAACACCTCCTTCGAGCCGGAGTTGAACCAGCGAACTAAGGAGTGCTGTCACTATCAACCTAGAGTCCTCTGCTCTCCGAACTGAGCTACCCAGTATATGGCGTACCTTTCTTCAGGTTTTGCATGGGTGCAGACGTTGATGTCTAACCAAACTTTGTTTAGTAAGACCTCAACATTAGAACGCGTTAAACGTGACAAACAGCCGTCCTTTTTTACCCTACGTGCTTGCTTAAAGCAAGAACATTTATGAGAAACAAACTAACTATTTACTTAAACTCACCGCCAAACCACTACAAATGTCTTCTTACTTTGCCTAGCTTCTGCAAGGTCCAACGTTGAGGCCGACCACTTTATGTACCACCAGGCGTGGAAGAGCTTTTCTTTGTTTGAACAAGTCAAGAATGGCAAGCCACAGTGCCGAAAAGGACTGACTACACATTTTTCCAACGATTTAACACACAAACGAAAAACATCTCCTTCGAGCCGGAGTTGAACCAGCGACCTAAGGATGCCTAGCGTGTTCAACCTACAGTCCTCCGCTCTACCAACTGAGCTATCGAAGGGAGCACGTCCTGAACCATCGTTCAGGTTTTGCATGGGAACAGAAACTGATGTTTGACCAACTTCATTTTGGGAAAACTTCACCATTATGAGTTGAACATGGGAACTAACCACCTGTATTACATTAAATGTGTCTTTAAAAGGACAACATTCATCACAAACTTACTACTAATCTAGTGAAAGTCATCGAAGAAGCACTACACATGGTGAACATGACCTCCCCTGGGCTAGGTGGTATCAGTTTGGACACAGAGGTCGGCCAGGTCCTGCGCCACCTGACGTGGAAGGGCTTTTTCCAGTCCCGGAAGACGAGGCAATGAACCCCACGTGCCT
Organism: Thunnus thynnus; assembly: GCF_963924715.1. Lineage (NCBI taxonomy): Eukaryota > Metazoa > Chordata > Actinopteri > Scombriformes > Scombridae > Thunnus > Thunnus thynnus. Next base: position 23,323,380 of record NC_089529.1, read on the forward strand.
GAAAACCATTGCCTTAATTATTCTTCCAACACTAAAAAGGTACAAACGAAAAACACGTCCTTCGAGCCGGAGTTGAACCAGCGACCTAAGGATAACTGCCGTTATCAACCTACAGTCCTCCGCTCTACCAACTGAGCTATCGAAGGGAGGACCTCCTGTACCATCGTTCAGGTTTTCCATGGGAACACAAACTGGTGTTTGACCAAAGTCTGTTGGGCAAAACTTCACCATTACGAGTGGAACATGGAACACAGACAAGTGTCTTACCCGACATGTTTGTTTAAATGACCAACATTCATGACAAATGTACTACCAATCGTCTTAAAGTACCACTACACACGATCAACATGAGCTCTCCTCGGCTAGGTGCTACAACATGGCGCACCACCCGACGCTGAAGGGCTTATTTCAGTCCGAGCAGATGAAGCAATGAAGCCTGCGTGCCTTGATATTCTTTCCATGTTGACAAGGAACAAACACCTCCTTCGAGCCGGAGTTGAACCAGCGACCTAAGGATAACTGCCGTTATCAACCTACAGTCCTCCGCTCTACCAACTGAGCTATCGAAGGGAGGACCTCCTGTACCATCGCTCGGGTTTTGCATGGGAACACAAACTGGTGTTTGACCAAAGTCTGTTGGGCAAAACTTCACCATTATGAGTGGAACATGGAACACAGACAAGTGTCTTACCCGACATGTTTGTTTAAATGACCAACATTCATGACAAATGTATTACCAATCTATTCAAAGTCCTTGCAGAACCACTACACACGATCAACATGAGCCCGCCTTGGTAAGGTGCTATAACTTGCTATAGCAATGTACTGCACTACCCAACGTGGAAGGGCTTATTTCAGTCTGAACAGATGAAGCAATTAACCCCATGTGCCTGAAAACAATCACCTCGAATATTCTGTCAACACTAAAAAGGTATAAATGAAAAATGCCTCTTTCGAGCTGGAGTTGAATTAACGTCTTAAAGATTACTGCAGTTATGAACCTACTGTCCTCCGCTCTCCAAACTCAGCATTCGAGTATATCGTGTACCTTTCTTCAGGTTGTTTCATGGGTGCAGACGTTGATGTCTAGCAGAAATTGGTTTAGCAAGACCTCAACACTAGATTGCGTTAAACATCTCAAACAGCTGCCTGTCTTACCCTATGTGCTAGGTTAACATAATATCCATGAAAGTAAAGCCACTACAAATGGATGATTTGTTGTGCTGGTAAATTTTTAACAAAATCTTCTCTTGCTGTGCATATTGCACCATTTATGATTTTAATTGGTTTTCATGTTTTTTTGTGCAAAATCACATATGAACATATGACTGTGCTGCAGAGGCATTAGGCGCACAGAGCACACTGGAGATGCCTTTGTGGCTGCCTCACACACCATTCTCAAGTCACCTCATCGGACATCTGACCACCTGCACTGATGCTGGCTGTGTAAATTAGAGTAATGCAGTAAACTGGATAGATTCTGGAGTTAAATACAGTATTTTTTGTTTTTAAAATATAGAGTGTGATCTCATCAGTCATGTAAGTGTCCATGTGCCTAAACCAGTCCATACTAGTGGACTGTAGCAAAGTGGAAGTGTAGCAAAGCACGTCTTGGCATCTAACTATATGTCCAATCACTTTGTTCAATTTCGAGAACTATTTTTTTTTTTTGCACTGACTGCATTAACAGCTGTTGCAGCTGACAGCCTCGCAAACTTTCCTCTGATGCTAATACTGCTGTCATTCTGTACAGGAACAATATGAACATCAACATTCATGAGTGGTTTTACCATAGACTATAAAAAATATGGACGTGGCTACCGTGACATCACTCATTGGTTTATGAACTGCCATTTTGAAGCCTCGAGTTTAGCGATTTGACCATCACCATGTTTGATTTTTGGAGCCAGAAGTGACCGAATTTGGACAAGAGGGTGGAGCTGACCATAGCGCTAGCTGCTAGCTTGGTTAGCATTGGGGCATTTACAATGTATGGTTAACAGTGATAATGCTATTGCTAATTTCTGCGAGCGAAAAACAGGCATAATCACAACTAAACGCTGAACAGGATTCTTTTAGGTGACCAAACTGTTACAATTATCTATCATGAACTGAAAACATGCTGTGAAATAACAGCAGCTACACCTATACTCTGTGAATCTGGGGTTACGTTATGTAATCAATGTTTTCGCTGTGGTAGCAACTTGTCAATCAATTTTTGTCAATCTTGTCAATTTTTTTCAATTTAATTTTATTTATATAGTGCCAAATCATAACAAAAGTTATCTCAAGGCACTTTTCACATAGAGCAGGTCTAGACCGTACTCTTTAATTTACAGAGAGATTCTACATTCCCCCATGAGTAAGCACTTGGCGACAGCAGCAAGGAAAAACTCCCCCTTAACAGGAAGAAACCTCAAGCAGAACCGGGCTCCAGGTGGGTGGCCATCTGCCTTGACTGGTTGGGTTGAGAGAGAAAGATGGAGGGGGGAGAGGAGAGAGGAGAGAGAGAGAGACACAGAGAAGCATAACAACAACAACAATAACAACAATAACACCAATAATAGAAATATGACTAGCTGAAGGTTCTGCCTCCAATTCTATTTTTGGAGAAACTAGGAACCACAAATAAGCCTTAATTCTGGGAATTTGTCTGTGCTTAGGACTAAGTTTGATAAGAACTCTGAAAATTCAGATAAAAATTCAGAGGCCAGCAGGACTATACACTATAACAAATAGAATTGGCTGTGAAGTTTTCCACTTAGGGTGTGAAAGATTGAGAATGAGGCTTTTGAATGAGTTATAATAATTTTAGGTCTAGGGTTGATTATTAGGCTTGAGTTGAAAATGGCTGCAATTCCACCTTCTCAGCCGGTGTCTTGAGGAATGTGAGTATTAATATGACTCGGGGGAGTGGATTCATTTAGACTGACATACTCCTCATGACACAGCCAGGTTTCAGTAAGACAAGATAAATCAATATGATAATCTGAGATTAGATCGTTCATTAATACGGCTTTAGATGACAGAGATCTAATGTTTATGTCTAAGAGTCCACATTTAATTCTCCTATTTTGTTGTACTATTGCAGTAGTGGTGTTAATTGTTTTTAGATTTTTATGAATGACTCCTCTGTTTACTTTATATTTAATTGATTTAAGTGGCAAGGGGGCACACACAGCTTCTATGTAGTTTTGGGTGGGTAACTGCTCTAATGGAAGCGCAGAGAAGCGTGTAGGACTACAGCTCTGCCTCCTGGTCTCAACTCAGGGTTGTCATGGTTTTGGTCTACTAATAAACTCAACCAAAATGGGATGTATGCCGTCTCGCCTTATCAGACCAGGTCCTCCCCAGAAAGTCTGCCAATTGTTTATGGAGCCCACGTCATTTGATGAATGGATATGAGCTAGGAGGTGCAGAAGAAATATTACAATTACACGTTTTTGTGTTTTGAGAATTTCACATTTTTATTAAAGTTTGTATAAAATACCATAGCCCCTCCTCCACAATGACTTTGTCTCCCTACTCAATGAAAATACTATTAAATCATGTAGTAGAACTAAAATAATGAATTACATAATTTCACAAAATATCACAAAGTAACTGCTGGACCTTACTAAAATCTACAGAAATTATCACACGTACAAAAAACAAACACTTACCCAACCACCCACCCAATCAAACCCTCTGGGTGCAAGACCTTGACAAAAGAGTATTTTTTTAATTCACAGGGAGGCATCAGGGAGGAGGGTATCTGAGGATGAAATATTACTGGAACTACCCAAGCAGCAATGGTCACAGCTAAAGGTGAAGCCATAGCAGAGGTGCTAGATGTTGACTTCAAGAAAAGTCAGACTGCATTAAGGTCTGTAATCCCCAACCTCTCTCTAGAAATGCATAGTTTAAAGGTAGTGTCTCAGCAGCTTCTGTAGTTTAATTTCCTTTTAATATTTGTTTGGTGGTGACTTTGGGGACAGGGGGCGTTTGCCTTAATTGACAGGCCATTTACTTTATCCCACTACAGTTTGACAGCTGCATCTTATGGACCCCATTCCAGGTTCATGCAGGCTCCATGCCATTTCCCAAATTTTGGATTTTTTCGTTCCACAAACAACAACAGTGGTGAGTAGTAAACCCAAATCCAGGCTTCAAAGCCATTTAAAACATATCTGTCACACTGCTTATTTTAATAAAAACATATTAAGACGCAGTACTGACATTATTGTAAAACTCTAGACACTGGTTTTTGAGATCATTCCCAAACTGTGGGCTGATGTGCAGAAGTTGTCATCCAAGAGTCAGGAGCAGTATACAATAGGTGGGTCTGATCTGCAGCTTCCTTCGATATGGAGTGGACAGGCATTCAGGTATACTTGTGGGAGGAACGGGCAGGGGAGCCATTAGACTGGGTAAAACAGTCAGTGTAGTTGGGGGAACTGGTGTAGCACGGTGGGTTGTCAAGTTCAGAAGCAGATCCAATGCTGTTGCTGGATGAGTCATCCATGGAAGGATCCTGCAAAACAGGACAACTTCATTCCAAATCCACTTCCTGCTAACAGTTATCCATCAAAACAAATTTTATTTTGTCAAATTGTATTGTCTTCCAGTAACACTTTACTTAACATGTTGACAGTTCCAGACATTCATACTGTAAAGTGTAACACTTACTGCCACTGGTCCTTAATAAATGCTCAGGACACTCACAACCTTCTACTGTACAGTACAGGACCACATGAGCAACATGGATGGTTAATTCTGCAGATTGTTGGAGGTGGCTCCAATATGTCTAAATTGTCACCATATTGTTTTTTTGTGTCACCTCTTCTGTATTATGGGCTGTAGTTAACATTGTAGCCTCCAAGAGATGCTAGCGTAGCTTCAGATATTTAGTCTCGTTACCCTTTGTGATTCATAGAATGTCATAAAATCATAGTGGTGATGAGAGAGATACCTTTTGCTGCAGGATATAAAGTGACGTTACTGCAGTCTTTCCATTATGCTGTGTCATTTTTGGAAGTGCTTCATCTGTGGCAAAGCACAGAAACATTGGACTGTCATTCATACACATTGCCCATAATTTCCCAATTCCAGTTTCATCATAGATAATCTGACCACATTTTGCTGTGGATTATGACATGAATACAACAATTATATACCTGTGTGATTGACTGGTGACTGAAGAGAGTCGTCATAAAATCTGGAGAGAGGCTTTCTTGTTGGATGTCTTGACCTAACACAGACAAAAAAGTATACTAATGCCTTAATGTTAATGTTATAATGTTGATCTCCACACCTGCCTTTCTACAATCTGTCTCATAATTATATTAGGATTAATTTAAAAGCTTATAGCAGTCTTACTTTTTGGAAGGCGTCCAGCAGGCACATACTGTTACCAAGGTGATCAGGAGGAAGATGCCTCCGGTGGAAAGGATGATATAGAGGGAACTTCTTCCTGGTAGGATAATGCCAAATTATGGTCAGTGAACATAACAGGGAACAGAATAACAAGGGAACATACAAAGAGGGTTTTACAGTATACGATTGTTTAACTTATATATTTTTAAAAAAAAAACATCTGGGAGTAGTTTTTCAAACCTTTACTGTATCCTCCACCATTTCCAAGCATTCAGCCAGCCATGTTCTAGTCAGTTGTCAAGGCCACATCTATTAAAACTATGGTTTATTATTTGGGTTTATTTTTTGTAGCTCTGGCCAATGGTTCTATCTGTTATGATAATATTGTACTCATCAAAGTAAATTTCTCAGTCTGCAGCATTGTTAAAAATAGGTCCACTTGGGCAAGACACATTAGCAGTCAGATGATCAAAAACGTTTTTGAACAAGCCAACAGTTAAAAAAAACATTTAAATTGTGATGGATGTGTACAATGGACAGTTTGGCTAATCACTTTATCAGTCACCTTCATTTCCTCTTCTTTGGCTAACCCAGGTGTTTGTTTACAACCTTTCTGATAGTTTGACTGCTCGTGTTTCATGCTCTGTTGGATCCATTTTTAGGGAAGTCATTAATTTCGCAAGGCAGGAAGGTTTTTATGACAGGAAGAAGATTGTTTGAGATGTGGTCCTGCTCCTGAATTTCACCTAAATTACCTCCAATTAACAAGGCTTCAGGTATTATTTTAGCCATGCTAGCAGCATGGTTCTATGAATGGTAATGTTGTTGGCACTGCAACTGTTAACTAAGACAGCATCACTTACTGTAGACAGTCAGTCTGATGGGCAGGCTTGTCATGCTGCCTACGGGATTCTCCACTGCGCAGCTGTAGATGTCATCATCTGCCATCAACACCCGTGTTATGGTCAAGAATTTCTGGTCAGGTGACAACACGAACCTTGTCACATTGGTCAGTGGTTTTCCACCTTTTAACCACCTGTAGGTCGTCCTGGTTCCATTGTCATGAGAGCAGTTGAGGATGATGTTTTCGCTGAGCTCCAGCACTGATGAAGCCTCCATGTGGATATAGGGCCTGGATATAGGCTCTGTGGAGAGGTCAGTGAGTATCATTGTAACAATCTTGATAGTAGATTTACAGACAGTATATACAATAGATACACAACATGTAAAAACATTGAAAAGAAATAACAGTAAACATTCTGCCTTCCATATTTGATACAGTATTTATGGTGACCCTACATTTCAGAAAACAGAACCATATCAGAAAACACATTTCACAAACTGGAAGATGTTTGTGAAATGAATCTTATTGTTTAATTCTGATGGGATGATGACTGTGCATGTTGTGGTTCCATCTGCTCTGGTGTTTCTGCATCCTTTCTTACTTATTTAAACCACCTGCACTAACTGATTTTTGGGGGTACTTTGGGGCAGCAGAAAATATTCGGACACAGTCCAATATTGGTTACTGTACGTCCCATCCTCCTTCAAGCATGCTGTCATTCAACCTTCAAACCAAACCTAGATCCAACTATACTGAATAACTTCCAGCCATTCTCAAAATTATCATTGCTTTTTTAGCAATAAGGTCCTGGCTAAAGTTGTCTATTGTCCCTTCTTAGATTACATGAGCCATGTAGTAGTGTTGTGAAAACTGAGGAAAATTATTATGTAATGAAAGTCCATTACACTTGACTAATGGAAACATCCGATGCTCTTAGAGCATCACTTGGCAGGGCATTGCACTTTCAGCCATAAAGTAGAAAGCAACTCTTCCAGATTGGATCGTGTGGAACGTTGTTGCTTCCTCCTACTCTTCTTCAGGACACAGGTGACCTTCTCACAGCCTTCTGTGTGGGTGGGGCTGATGTCATTGTTCCACTATTTCATGCACGACTGAGCTGTAACATATCAGGAGGTACTCTCCACTAAAATCCCTGCCTGTGAAAGCTGGAAAATGAAGACCTGACCCTGCTGGTGGTGAGATAAGCATATGCCACAAATGGCCCAAATCTGGATTTTTTTATTTTGATTTAGCCACTACAACCTGCATAAAATATGTTTATTAATCTATACTGCATACAATTATGTTGGTACATGTGGTATTTTGTTTACTTGCAGCACAAGTAAATATAAGCAGCACGTGCTGTTTTGTGTGCTGAATTGAAATGGAGTTGAAACCACACCCAAGCAACACTGTGACGGTCTGAATCTGGTAACCTCATTGCTTCACTCACTTACAACCTGAACAGAGGTCTCATCAGCCAAAGTGAAGACACCTGTGTGGGTGTGTAGGGCTGTTATATCTGTTAAGTAGGTTAACCCCTGGCTAGAACTTGCAACTATCTAGATGTGACTACTGAACATATTGTGGAGGATAGCACAATATATCATATATACATATATATGTATATATGATATATGTATATATACATATATCATACCATAAGGATTTGCAACTTAATCTCTGAGCATTAATAACATGACCATGAGAAGAGACTTGCAGCTCATGTTGCAGCATGGTCACACAAATATAATAATTATCTCCATATTGTGTATTTCAACAAGAGTCCACCAGATTGGTGGGATAATTATGCTGAATCATAGGTAAGTTTTTATATCCACTCATCAATACTTGGAAATTAAGATGGATTTGAGTCGAAGACAGACGTATGTCTTCTGAAACACTGGTTCAGACCAAAGAGAAGTAGGTGTGATTATACCTTTACATTAATTTGAGAATCGTACAATACAAAACTTGTCCTCCTACCATCCACAGTAAGTGTGATGCTGCCCTCTCCTGTAAAGGTATCATCTGTGATGGAGATCTCCACGTCATAAGTCCCTTCATCAGAGAGTCTGAGGTTGTGGAGAAGCAGAGTCCCATTCTCAAATACCAGGATGCGGTCACGATACTCAGGCCTCAGGGTCCCAATAATGTCAGTTCCAATCGACTGGACAACAGTGACAGACTTTTCTCTCTTGAGCTGCCACTTGATCACCGGCAGGTCGAGGCTGAAGCTAACATAGCGGACTGACAGAAGGGCCTCCCCTCCTACTGTACCTCTAATGAGAGTGTTGGGGATAGTCATATTCACTGCCAGCACCCCACCTGCAGAGAAACACAGAGGAGAGGTTCTTGCAGTAGATCTGTTTCTTCATGTTCACACAATTCCAATATAGCACTTCTACAAGTTAACTGATACTGCAGTGGGTTTTGACCTTATTGTAATCAGCTGATATGCCTTATATCACATGGCAGAGCACTCCTGACCAAGCCAAACAGGCAAGTTTGTTGTTTTAAATTGTTGTGCATGTGTAGGAAGCTTACTGTTCAGAGCTTTTCAGATATTGCAGTGTAGGGATCATGGCTACTAGTTACTACTACTAGTAGTGATCATGTTTTTCATCATGTGCGAATTGCCATTGATGTTTTTGCGTCAGTTCACATTTGTGGCAATGATGCTTTCATTCTGTGCATGCTGACATGATAAAATTGTCTCAACCTTGTGTTTTCTCGTGTTGATTTTTGCCAGAAATCTTGAAAACATTACCTTTTGTTTTCTCAAGTCCTGTGAATTTGCAAAATATCTTAAAATATATGCCTATGAGATATTGTCACAGCAGTTTGTAGCTTCACATGGTCATAAATCAGCAGGAACTATGTATGTAATCATAAATCAATAAAAACAGAACACAATATAAAGACACAAAAAGACTAAAACTAAATAAAACACTATAAAATAAATGATACACCAAAAAGCAATTTTTAAAAAGTGGGTGTGTGGCATGTTCAGTTATGCAGCCACCTTTATTTTAACCCGAATTCTACAAAACTGCGCATATTTGCACATGTGCACTTTTCTGCACAATTCACATTGCATTGGCATTGGAATTTCACATACAATGTACGTTGTGGAATCATCCATTATGAATGTATTTTGTGGGGATACTGGGATGTCTATTGGAATGGCTTTGTGAACAGTTATTATTAGCAATTCAAGCACATGGGCAAGATGTAAATAGTCTTCACTTTTCACTGTGCATGTCAGTGTTATTGTTTTTTCAGCCACAGTGAGTGACACAGTAGTTAGCTGAGAGCTAGTGTGGGCATCAGCCCTCACCACTGCTGTATACTGGGGCCAGTTTGCATGGCAGATCCACATTACCATGGTAACAGCTGTCAGTTCTTGGGATGGGCCAACATGAACCAACAAAAGTGGGGATTGTTTGTTCAAATTTCCTTCTTGGCAGTTCATGAAAAGAACACTGGGAGCAATCCAGATGCCATGCTAGCTTTGCAGAAACAGAGCAGCTCAGTGACTCTGCTGCTAGCCACAACAATAGCAGGACAGTGATGACAGGTCACAGCCACAGCTGAAAATAACTAAACATCTGAAAACACTGGTTCTGGTACAGCCTGTGGGCACAATTACTGTATTACTTACAAAGGGTTGACACAAGACTGTATAAGCACCCACACAGTCTAATGCAATCCAATACCCCGAGAACAAGTACTACCTTTGTGATGTCTACACTGTTCAGTTTCAGAGAGTTGTCAATTTCTGCAATATTGTGCAATACACTGCAAAATTGACCACAAATGCATGGTCATACCATTTTGTGCCCAACCCTGTATATGTTCTATTTGTATTTATGTATTGCAATTTTAAAATCACCTTACAATTGCCCCTTGTTCAACTGTAAAAACACAAATGCAACACAGATGTTTCAGTTACTGTAGAATATACTTAAATTTTGAGTGTGTATGATTTCCATCATCTTATTGTTAAATCTAGCAAGTTGATGTTTAGCACTAAATTAAGAAGCAGTGGGTTATTTCCAGAATCATATTTGCAATTTGTAAATGTGTGATTCCCTTATACTTCCCTTATACTGAAAAAACAAAAACAAAATTAAATCGGCTGTTATTTATTTATTTGCTACAATTTTGTGTGAATTTGATCTTTACAAAATGTTTCAGACAGTTCACAAACATGCAAGTCAAACATAGGATATTAGACCATTATTAGACAAAACTATTTGATCTACTAAGCAATTGTGAAGCAAGCTCTAAAGTAGAAAATGTGACATACCTGAATCGAAGAAACCAAGACACGCAAGCAATAAAATCTGTGAAATTATTCTGGCTTTTGAAGGAGAATCCTTCTCTGCCTTCATCTTTGGTCTCAAGCTTTGTTTTCCTTCCAGTCAACCAGCATGATTTGTGACACTGGGCAGGACAGAGCACACAGTCCTTCATTCAGCTTGGCTCTGCTGGGACTGAGTACATGTTGTTCTCAAAAGCGACTGTAGAAAAGCAGGACAAAAGTGTGTGTGTCTGAATGTCCATTTTGTATGGTTAGAAAAAAAGTGGTTCATCCTTATGGAAGTATGTTCTCAGTAAATATCATCATCTGCCTGTTAGACCTTTATATTTCCTAAGTACAAGGTAACATTGTGGTCCAATTTTGGTGCTGGAGGAAAAGTCAGAAGGTCACCAAAACACATGGATTAATCCTCTGAGGACCATGAATATCCACAAAAATGCTACAAGTAATTAGTTACTCTGGGGCTGCCTTAAAGGGAAATTGGTAGCACAAGTGGAAATCTTGAGGGAGTCACCAAAATTATTAGCAATCATTCTCTGGGGACCACAAGTGTCCATATTGGCAATTTGGCCAGTCAAGATATAGTATCTTGCTCTGGACTTAACTGTTGGGCCGAGTCACCAGCCAACCCACTAACCAACCAATCCAACATGACTATCCTAGACCCAGCTAGCAGGATAACACATGTTCACTTTTGAGAGTTGCAAGGGGGTGCCTTCTTCCCTTTTTAAAAACTGGACAAAAACACTCCTTACTCAAGAGTATTGGTCAACAAACGTGTTGAGTGCGTTTGCCATTTGAAAACTCTTTTGTTTTGACATTTTGAAACCTGTATTGTTTAAATCTCTTTTACTTGCCAGCAATCTTCCTCCTTTGTTTGTGCATTACTGTGTTTCTTGGCACCTTATCACCTTGTAGATTTTGGAATAGTGTAAAACCACTGGTGGGATTCTGTATTGCCTCACCCATATATGTGTCATTATATGCATGCAAAAGGTGAACAAAGTGGGGACCCACTCATAAAAACATTGTTCTGTAGTGTTACTAAGTGGTCAGAAACTCCAAAGGGTACCTTTAAATGCGCTACTTCAGTCAGAACAGAACTACTTATGTGTCTTGGTAAATTGTTTGAGGGAGAAATATTCACACACATTTGCTGGTTTTTAATATTCTTAAGGACAATCATGTACCACATAATTTTATAGCGATAATGAATTAGGTGGCATTGCATTGGCATGTTCTGTACCAATATATGCAGTAGTTTATCTCTTAGCCAGGGCTTGTCACCTAAATTTCAACTCACTGTATTTACTTTAGGTGCAGAATTTCTTTTTTTGTTTGTTTGTTTGTTTGTTTTTATCAGGTGAACTTTATAATATCACTTAATTATCAAACATAAGTCAGTTTCCTGATGATACCACACTGTTTCTGAAAAACAATACTATAATTTCAAACATTATAGAGAAACTTAACTTTTTGAAAAGGCATCTGGACTGACAAGAAATTTAAAAGTCAGCTCCTTTCAATGATTAAGAGCGTGATATGTGGCTGAAAGCTCTGAAAAAGCTAGTAAGTGGACCTTGAGTTGAGATTATTTTATCACACAATATTTTAATAACTGTCTGCCTGCAGCGTGGTTTGTAAAAATATACTACTTAAAATAACAAATGAAAATAACTTAAATAATCATTATGTATTCATTCTTGGGAGTTTAAGTTTTTGTTTAATATGAACAGTTCATAAAAACAACCTGAGGGCATTTTTTAAAAAAAGATTATTTTATTTAGTAGGAAAGTATATATGTGTATATGTATGTGTATATATATATATACATATATATATATATATATATATATATATATATATATATTATAGTCTTATATATAAATATATATTATGCACGATTAAATGTCTCACATACACAGTTTATCTTATTTAATATTCGGCAGCCATTTTGATCAAAAGGCATTCTGTGTGATGTCACAGACGTGAAGTCATAACAGAACATGACACAACATTCCGTGTTCCGTTCATCAAACCCTCAGAACACGAGACAAACTGTCAGATACTGAATCGTTGGATTGACATTCGCTCGTTGAATCCAAGTTATCGTGTTAAAAACTTGTTTAAACGCCGTCATGAACAAAGACTCTGCAAAACCTTGTCAATCTTCAGCTGTTAGGAGAAGAAGTAAGTGAGAAAAACTGGCAATCACTTATTTATACTAATTTATATCATTTATCAGTGGGCACTAATTTCTCAGATTCCTGTTGCTGAGCCCTTTTTCTCACCTTGACAAGGTATCTGGGATCTGAGTCTGAACTGTGTCTTGATTTAAAAAAAAAGATTATTTTATACAATTAGTGACAAAAATTCACAACAAATTAATGTTCCACTGTTTTCTCATTTGCAGATATTAATAGCAGCCAGACACAACAAAGTCCACAGGCTGCAAAGGATGACAGGACCAGTGCCAGGAAAAGAAAGGCCAGTCCTGACAAGGAGACCCCCAAAAAAAGGAAAAGGGTCTCTAAAGCTGAACCTTGTAACACCTCAGAAGAAGGTGTTGGTGTGAAAAGAGGTATATATATATAAATATATATATATATAAACTTGAACAAATAAAACAAAACTATGGATAGATGCCACTGGAGGGAAGAGAGAAAAGTGTTTTTAAATGCGTCAACTTTAGAGGTGTTGGTAGAGCCAGGGTAACTGTTCCCCCTGCATCAAATCTTTATGCTAAGCTAGGCTACCTAAATCTCAACTCCAACCCTGTTCTTTTTTTTATCATCATCAACAATCTGATATTACTCTGGGTGTTTCTCATCTGTAGAGAGCAGCAGCAGCCCATTAGAGGGGTGCAGTACATCTCTAGCCCCGAGAGGCGTTAAGAGGACTGCTGATGGAGAAGGACCAACCAGGGAGAAGAAGAGGAGTCTTAACTTGAAAGAGACCAAAGAAGAGATCAAGGAGGACTTCACTTCCTCAGTAGAGGCCCGCAGAGGTTGGTAGATAGATTATTGAAGGCTTTAAGTAACATGAAATGAATTAATGTTCCTAACAACTGAACTAAAACAAAATGTCTCTGTTTAGCTGAGTTTGAGGCCAAATATGAAGAGGGGAACCAGCTCGGTGAAGGAGGCTGTGGATCTGTGTTTGCCGGCTACCGCAAAGCAGATAATTTACCAGTAAGTGTTACAAACACATTCTCATGTTTAACCTGCATTGTTTTGCTGCATTTTTTTTACACAGGGCTAATATTTCATGTTGGTCTGAACACAGCCCAACACAGTATGTTCAGAAAGTGTTAACCAAATACCTGTTTGTGTCTTGTAGGTAGCCATTAAACACGTCCCAAACGATAAAGTGTTCTGCAAACAAGTGGTAAGTGAGCAACACCAACATTTCTTGGACTGAACTAAATGCATTATGGATCATTTATGAGTATTTATGGAGCTTCTTTCCCTTAACCTTCTATTTGTTTTGATGTTTCAGGATAAGAATGGGAACCAGCTCTCTGTGGAGGTCGCTGTGATGTTAAAACTCGGAATGACTGAATCAGCTGTGTCCCTGCTGGACTGGTACGATCTGGACGAGGAGCTCATATTGGTCCTGGAGAGACCAGTCCCCTCTGTAGACCTCTTCACATACAATGAGATCAACGGAGGATGCCTGGAAGAGGAGGAGGCCAAGGTAAGTAACTGGAGGTGTTTGTGTGCAAGCTCAGGCCATGTTGGCAGATCATCTGATGTTTTTTTCAAACACTCCCTCTCCCCTCATCTCTCTCTCTATCTCTTCCTCAGATCATATTGAAACAGCTGCTGGACGCTACATTAGAACTTCAGGATAAAAACATCTTTCACCGAGACATCAAGAAGGAAAACATCCTGATCGAGACCGGCGCTGACGTCCCACGTGTCCGTCTCATTGACTTTGGCTTGAGCTGCTTCGTTAAGAGAGGATCATCGTACCGCATCTTTTACGGTATGATGTCTGGGTACTACTCCCGCTCTTTACATTTAAAGAAAGCCTCTCCGCCTCCTCATCCTCACAGTCTTTATTATGTCTGTGTATTTCAGGTACCTCATGTCACATCCCCCCGGAGTGGTACAGTCGTTGTGCCTACAGTGCCGGCCCCACAACAGTTTGGCAGCTGGGAGTAGTCCTGTATGAAATTCTGCACAGTAAATCATCATTTGAGACCAGAGAGTTCCTGGGCAACAAGCTAATAATCAGCAACAAGCTGTCCAATGGTATGAAAAACATGCTTATAGGCAAACATGACATAATTCTGTTTATTTTAGTTCACATTTTGATGGATGGCTGAAGCTGTTGCCTTCATCTTTCTTCTCCTTCTTTCTCTCCAGAATGCCAGGATTTCTTGCAGAATTGTCTGACCAAAGTTCCCGAGTGGCGACCCACACTTGAGCAACTACAGCACCACCCATGGCTCAGATAAACTCACACTACACACACTACACACACCTACAAACATTTAAAATCATCAGTCATCATCAATCAAGATTTGTTTTCACTTACGGCCCCTCATTACATGAATACCACTAGCACTGTTTTCTCTTTGACAGGAAGGCGGATGTGGACAAGTGCGGCTGGACCGTTTTTAATTGGAATCATCTAATTCGGCTCATTATTTTGGACATTTTACATTAATACTTTTACTTTTTTCCCCACTTGTAGTTCCTGTAGCACCCCCGGTCATCCGAGGAGAGGGGATCTCTCTCTGAATTGCCTTTCCCGAGGTTTCTTCCCATTTTCCTTCTGGCCGCAGGATTTTGGGGAGTTTTTCCTCGTCTTCTTAGAGAGCTTGGGCTGGGTCAGGAGCTGCTGCTGATGAGCAATTAGGAGCCAATGAGCCATTATGTCATAATAATGACAAACGTTATCATAAAAACAACAATAACAATAACAATGTCCACAAAAAGTCCATGAAAATAAACATTATAAAAAAGAAAGACCACAGAGAATCATCATAATCTATCTTATTGCTTTTTGAGTGATATACATTTTCTGGATTTTTCCCTTTAATTTTCAATAACATTTTACATTTATCTTAATAGTAATTTCATCTGACACAAAAATAACATTGAAATAGTGCATAAAATAGCAAATAAGTTCTTCTTAACACTATCAAACTGACCAACAGACAGTTTGTGCAATAGTTTGTGTAATGAACAGAGGAAAATTAACAACTTATACTGCTGCTTTACTGCTTTTATTTATTTATTCTAACTACATCATCTCATTGTACCTGAGTATAATGACAATAAATATTCATTCATTCATTCATTCATCTGTTAATTTGATGTCAGACTGTTTTCTGCTTGTTGCAGGACTATCAAAAAGACAAGCCAGAAGTGATAAATAAGAAAAAGTTTTAATAATTAGGTGAAACAACTTCTTGTCAGACAGCTCTCTATCAGATTAAATTCAACATTCATCAGCTGAATGACTGCAGATAAACATAAATAATATTAACACACTGAAATGTAAAATTAAACTCAGAGGATAAACCTGCTCATGAAATGAACGGTTGTGACTTTAAGGCTTTACATCATCATCACCAACCACCAATGAGGGAGGACATTGAGTTGCTTAGCAACAGAACCCATACAAACACCAACTGTGCTCTTTGAAAACAAGAGAGCTCCTTTCCACATATGTTTTCCTCCTACAGGTCAAGCTAGTTCTTTTTATGTGTTTGATATGTGTTTGTAGCTACTTGTTTTGTTGTTGTCAGTCTTCCTGTGATGGCTGGAGTCATGATGTTTGAGCCGCTGGAGCTCTACAATCTCCTCAATCAGAGCAGCCGTGTGTCCAGGCTGGCAGAGATCAACTACCTCTGTTTGATTGGTAAGAGATGGGATTTAGCTCAACTCAGAGTCCACGGGACCGCTTCATATATATTTGTTGTTTGATTTAATTCTGTTTAATTGTTAATTGTTAGAAGTTGTAACGTATTTGTGTATGTCTTTTTTTTTTCTAGATGCCCGTGAAACTCAAGATTACAATGTGAGCCACATCATAACAGCTAAAAATGTCAAGATGGTACGGAAATCATCATGTATGTTCGTCCCATCAGACCCAGCCTGATGGGTATAAATTGGCAAAAATTGACGTATGAACTAAAACTCTGTAAAGACATAAATGCCTTAATTTAACCAAATAATTGGTACAAGCATTAGGATTAACACACCTAGATTACTGTTCAGTGATACTGTCCAATAGATCAGAATATAATTTAGATAAGTTACAGATAATGCTCGGACAGCACCTCACTGCCCGTTTAGAACAAGGAGAGCGACAACATGTAATTGTTTGTATTGGTTAAGTGTAAAAAACAGGGTGTCTTACTCCTTTAAAATCTTTAAAAAATATTTAAAGCAGGTCTTTAATTATGAGGAAAAATCTGTGTCTCTAATTGAGAAGTCTCGAAAAACATTAGCAAAATTGCCAAAAAAGTCGTTGGTATAGAAAATGTAAAGAAATAATTCAAGTGATAATCGTTTTTGACAAAATAATTATTAATATCTGTACACTTAAATGTATTTAAGGTGGATGAAAATGTCTTCTCTTTAATTGGTGATTACACCACTTGACATGTTTATGCATTTTTAATAAAAACTTTTTTGAAAAGATTAAAAAAGTTATTCAGAAACATGAAATCTATAAGAACAAGAATAAGACATTACTGAGAACTTTGCTCATGTTTTTAGAACCAATTTCTACATCTTAAAAATCCTTAAAAATATCACAACAAGTAAAAGTCCAGAGATACGTTATAGAAACCTGTTCTTATCATCTAGACACCATTATTTTATACTATATATTATATACTTTTATACAGAGGTCAATACTGGTTTAATACAATACAAAGTATTGACAAACAGTGGCAGGGAGTTCATTACCAGGTTTATTGACAGCAGAAAGTAATAAAACTAGTTTAATAAAAGACTAGTTTTACCCTTCCAACATGTGATATTTAATGGAGAATCACGGTTTTATTCGTGATTAGGATATGTTTGCTTCTCTAGATTGTTTTATTTTCTCTGGAGGTGATGCCGTTATGAATTGTTAGATGTTTTATGTGATACTTTCATTTAAGAATTGCAAATACTTCTATGTGGAGCCCGTGAAGATTAACTATCATTGTTACAGTACCTGATGTGGATCTAAACAAAAGAACTAAAAGACAAGCCTAGAAATACAGCTTAGCCTCTTTATTCCTTTAGTTTCTAGGATTATATATGCGTCAAATATCAACTCTTTCTGTGTGACTCTTTCCAGGATTCAGAAAGCACATTTTTCCTGCCAGAGGCCATCGAGGTCGACAGTATGCAGCATGTAGTGATCTATGACGGCGACACGAGCTGTTTACAGGAGCAAGGTGAGCTGACAGTTACACATGAATAAGATGTTTTGGTGTACTATACTGTCAATAAGTATGTTTTAGATTAGCTAAAGTGTTACAAAGGAAATGTTTCTTCACATGTGGTGATTGAGTTGTTTAGGTTGAGGCAGCTCGAGAGCGTATGAAGAGGATTTACCAGTCCACTAAACAACATAATACTGTATAGCTTTGGAGACTGTCTGTGGTTAACAATGTGCTTTCTGTATTTTCCACCATTCTCCCACAATGCACTGTCTAAGGAAGACTAGTAATTTCTTATGGCAATGCTCCCACTAGCATGAATTTCAGCAAATTTGCATTTGTGTTAGGTGATGTTTATGAGTTTGTTTCTGACTGTGATTGCAGGCAGAGCAGTCGAATGTGCTCAGTCTCTGGCTAAAGTCAGCCTCTATCCAGTCCGCATAGTGAAAGGAGGCTTTCAGAGGTTTTCAGCTCTGTACCCTTTCTTAAGGACGGAGAAAATCATCTACACCATCTTGGTAAATGAAGACAAACACACAGTCATGGAGGCTTCGTGCTACTCATTATTATGTCTGTAAAGGTTCATCTCAAAGTCTGAAGAAAGTTCAACCCAAATTCATTCAAAAGTCAGTTGATTCAAATTGTTGCTGTCGCTTACAATTGAATATATTTATGAACGTATCTCAGGAGCTGGAAAACTTCAAGACTTATCCAGTGGAGATCATAGCAGGACTGCTGTATACGTGTGACCAGAAACAAGCCATGGACTCAACAAGTATCAACAAAGACCTGAAAATCAGCGCCGTCATCAGCATCTCAGAGAGTAACACTCTGGAGTGAGTCAAGACTGGATATTTGAATCATGATTAGAGGATATTCTGATCATTCACCATAGCTGTATTGCATTTAATTTATTGAGATTGTTCTGGATTTCTATTGATTCTTTAGGTCCTTAAAAGGGAACCAGAGCATCCTCAACATCTCTGTAGCTGACTCAGCAGTGTCTGATTTATATTCAAGTTTTGAAAGGATTTGTAGTTTTATTGGTAAGTTGTACTCATATTGTACTTAATAAGCTTTGAAATCTTTACAAATATTTGTAATCACATGTATAGAAGCAGGTAAATTTGTTTTAAATGTTCTACGTTTGTCTGTAATGTAATGCTACATTCAGGGGATTGGGAATAGCAAAAAAGTACACATTCAACTGATTCAGCTGCTTCAATTTTACTTTGGGTTCAAGTGTTAAAGTTAAAAAAAAATGCAGCTGAATGACATGTTTTTTCTTTCAGGACTAATGTGTGAGTTCAGGGTGCATCAAAAAAATAATTACAAGATTTATAATTCTGTGATCAACATGATGCGTCACCATTTCCTGACTGCTCACTAAATTGGCTGAAATGGAGATGAAAATGTGCAAGTTTCCTCACAGTCTCTCAGAAGTAGAATCTGAATTTAAAGAGCTAAATCTAACATGTATCGTGCCACCACGAGCTCAAAGATCAGAGGTCATTTATTGAGACTTTTTGATAGGTACAAGGAATTATTTTTTTGTTAAATTTGCCACAAATCGAGATACTGTTATGGCTTGGCTTAATAGCTTAAAGCTATCCATTTTCTTTTTTTCGTGTTTTCAGGTTCATACATCAACATGGGCTCTCGTGTCCTGATCGTTTCCAGGCAGGGCAGAAGCCGCTGCAGCGCCGTGACCATAGCTTTTCTCATGCACCACCTCAAATACACGCTGGAGGCGAGTGTTCATCCAGTGCAGTGTATAGTCATGGTTACAATGTAATCTCTAGAAAACAGTAAGTTATATCAGACGATTATACCCTGCTGAGAGTGTCTTACAACCCTAAGATGAGGTGTTTGAAGTGAGTTTTCAAATCTTTGGACATGCAACATGTACAAAAATGTAAAGATTTGATTTTAGGGTGAATTAGGTGTTGGAACAATGTCTGTGCAGCAGCTCCAGACATCGTTGGTGAGCACAGGTTACGGTTTTGGTCTCTGTACAGGCACGATGTTACCAGACCTTGTAACCTGCACACTGTCACTACACCTGGCTGTTTATGCCAAGACATAGTTAAAGCACAAAAATCTTTTCATTTAAAGGTTCTATATGTAGGAATCAGAAATTCCTTCTCATTAGTGACATCTGTGGCCGTTAAATGAGCTGTAGTCAACATCCTGGTGCTTGAGGTGTGAGACTATTGCAGGTGATTTCTTCTTCCTCGCTTACACTTCTCATTATTACATAAACAAAGCATCTCTCACTCTTAGTCAGTCTGCCCCCCTCCCTGCTGTATGTACATGCGCTCGCTCGCTCACACATACACACACAGAAGCTCCTGCTGATGGCTGGTGAGAGCTAGGGCTGTAGTCAACCAAAGAAAATCTTGGTCGACTAAAATTGTACATAATCTTCAACTAATTGATTAGTTGCGCAGGGGGGTGGGGGACAGAGTGCACAGTAAACTCGGCAGCCACACATTTCTCTGTTTTGTGTCTTCAGGTTATGCTAACCCATTGTTGCTAACTTTGGAGCTAACCCCCTTTACTTTTCCAGCATTTGGGGAAACAACAGACGTGACTTTTTAGCATTTATTAACTGACACACTGTAGTCTGTACTGTACATTTACTGCCAGACTGACAACTTACTACTAACCTTTTCCTCTGCCCTGCTCGCATCCACCGTCACTTCTCTGCCCCTCGTTCTTTCCCGCTCGCTACGCAAACATACTCCTTAACGGAGCCACGCTACCAATCGTTTCCCAGGCAACGACAGAGGTTGACTCACGTACCAGAACAGCGCCGCACAGAGACTCCCAAATGCTGTCAAATATTAAAAAACATTTTTGGGGGCCTGGCGGGGGTTCTCGTTGTGTCATTATAGAGAAACACTGATTCAGTAAATGTTCAGTAAACGTTGAGTACAGTTAGACCCAGCAGTCTCCGTCAGGTTGGGCGAGTTCAAAGTAGTGAAAACAACGGGGGTGTTTTGAATACACCCCCGTTGTTTTCACAGGTAATTTGTTAGTCTGTCCCTCCCGCCGCAGGAAATAATGGATTACTCCTACAACAATTCTACATATAGAACCTTTAAGGATTAAAACAAACAAGATGCATGTTAATTAGTGAGCTTTTTTAAGTTTGGACCAGCTAGATGCTAAGCTAAGCTAACCAGGTTATACCGATGACACTCAAGAGAAAGGAAATATCCCAAATATAATATTACATTTACAGAACATAATGCTATTGGTTTGACTTTTTTCAGGAGGCATGGACGTACATGCTAAAATGTAAACCCAGCATGAGGCCAAACACAGGGTTTCTACAGCAGCTGTCAGACTGGGAGCTTCACACCAGGGGAACGAAAGTGACTGATATCTCTGATCCTCGTTTTTAATAAACAGCTGAGTCGATACTTCGGCTTTTCTGAGCAACCGACGAGTCTCGTATCTGCCCATGATATTTAATTCAGTGTTATTATTTTGTACAGAGAAAGATAAGCAGTACTGGCATAATAAAAGAAAAGTACATTTGATATTCTTTGTTTTGTTTGTTTTTGTTTATCGCAGTGCTGATTTAATAAAAACCTACATGTATATGATGTGTTGAAATTTTGTCTCACAAAATTTGTTATGATTGAATGTTCCTCTTGTGTTTTTTTGTAATCATTTTAATGAGACTGTTATTTTGAGAGTGTATCTTTCTGCTTTCGTGATCACCAGAATTTGCCGTGTTTTTTTCACTTAAATGGAAAATATGTTTGACAGAGCAATCCCAGCTTAAAGGTCACTTACAAGCCTTTTTCCAGAGCTTTCATCCATATTACTCTGTTTTCATCAGCAGTTGGGGTTTCCTCAGTTGTCATGGAAAGTGATCAATTGACATGTGAGCTCAGTCGAGATAATGTGTTGATTGGTTTCTTGGACCACAGCAGGAATGATAACAAAAACATTTTACTTATTAGATTTTATAATAATTATGACCACATTTTATACTCATAAATATACAGTATATACTCTATATAAAATATGACATACTATTATATAAATATAAAACTTGTATCTGCTCTGTTTAGTGAAATTAAGAACATTTTTTGTTTTATTGCCTACAGTGCAAACAGAAGACAGTACAATGAAATAGAAAAACTCAAGTACAAGTACCTCACAATTGTACTTTAGTGCAGTGCTTGTGTAAATGCACTTAGTTACTTTCCATACACTTTAATGTGATAAATTATCTTTTTCATAAATAAGGTAATTTATGATGTTTTTTGACCACCTCTAAGCCTCATAGAGCCCTAAATGTTATCAGTTGGGGTTCAGTCCATACATGGCTCTGCCACAGGTGTTAACAAATTGGAGATGACTTCTGTCATTATGTGTTCAGATGTCAAAAGAGTTACATAATATCGGCTCTAAAAATACAGGCACATGCCAAATGATGCGACACTTGATGCCCTGAAAATTGTCTCGCAGGGGTCAGAGTGCCTTCCCTGCAGAGAAACCAAACAGCTGATATAACTGAAATGGTTATGTTAGATGGTTAAGATCAGGGTCACAGTTTGCAGTTTTAATCCAAATCCTTGTTGATAAAATAGAATTTATATGAGAGGCAGTGTTGCCTGAAAGGCTAAACTCCGGGCAGCCGTTATGAGAAGTATAACAGTTGTTTAAAGATGCTCGTGCTGATTTGTTCAAACAAGCAACCAAAATCTTCCAGATCACCAACGAGAGATCTGATTGGATGAAGTTGTTGCTAATTAGCACGTCCAATGAGCACGTAGCACGCAGGGATATTAGTCGTGGACTTGACAGCTTTGTAAAGTACACTGACGTTACTTTACCGGAGGTTATTACGTTATTGAGAATAAAAGCACAGTTGATTTAACTCGCTCAGTTTAACTCAACTAATTAAAATCACGCCAATGTACTGTATATGGAGAATATAACAGTACTGCTAATATAAGGTATTTTTGAAAAAGTATGTAAAGTAATTAATCTGTAAAGATGCTGTGTGCTTGGATATACTGGTTGCAGTAATGCAAAACGAAACTCAAGTTTATTTTTCTTTCTCTCATAATTACAACATGGTTACAAATGATAGATAGGGTCAAATGGCATTTAGTTATAATAGTAAAATATGTAACAACACATGGAAATAAAGTAATAGCAATATATCAAATGAAAAAATCCAATTAAAATTAAATTTTAAAAAAACAAACAAAAAACTAAACTACAAACTAAAAAAAACAACTGTACGAAATATTCAACCAAGATTAATTATGCCACCCCAGACTAAAAGGTTATGTTTCATTATTCTCATAATTTCCTAGAAATCTTTCTGGAAAAAAAAAAATTATGGGTAAAATAAAGACTTCAGTTGGTTGCATTCCCAGTTGCAAAATTGGGCAATTTGTCAACAAGAAAGCAATTCAACATATGTGAAGTTTCCAGTAATAAATAAATGATGAATGTAGAGCTGTAACAACTAGTTGATTAATTGATTGACAGAAAATTAATCAGCACCTATTTTGATAAACAAATTAAACTGTTAGTTATTTTTTCCCAGATATGCCAAAAATTATCTGGTTTCAGCTTCTCAAACTTTAAGATTTAATTCTGGTCTTTGTTATGCATTATAGCAGAGCTGCAACGATTAGTTGATTCATCGATTAGTTGCCAACTATTGCCAATTATTCTCCAACTATTTTAATAATTAATTAATCGTTTTGAGTCACTTTATAAGAAAAAAAAGTCAAAATTCTGTTGATTCCAGCTTCTCGAATGTGAATATTTTCTAGTTTATTTACTCTTTTATGACAGTAAATTGAATATATTTGGGTTATAGACTGTTGGTCAGGACAAAACAAGACATTTGAGGAAGTCATCTTGTTTGCACTTTGGGAAAACAGTGATCAACATTTTTCACCATTTTCTGACATTTTATGGACCAAACAACTAATCGATTCATTGAGAAAATAATTGACAGACTAATCTATAATGAAAATAATCGTTAGCTGCAGCCCTACGTTAAACTGATTATCTCTGGGTTATTGACTGATGGTCAGACAAAACAAGACATTTATAGACATAACCTTTGACTCTGGGAAACTATAACGGGCCTTTTTCACTATTTTCTGACTTATAGACAAACGTATTAATCGATGAATTGAAAATATAATCAGCAGGTTAACTGATAATGAAAATGATATTTTACTTGACTTTAAAGTCTCTCTCCTGTCAAAAATGTGTTTTTATCCTTGTTCCTTCAGTTGAATGTTTGAGCTTCACTGTGCAGAATGATATTTGTGCAAAGTTTGACAATAGAAGGTTGTTTTCACAATTTGACACCAAAAAGGTTGAGAACCAATGAAGTAGGAGACATCTTGGATCCAGCAGTTAAAACCTTTTAAATGAAAAATATTTACACACAATATTTACATTAAATGAGGGACAAGGAGTAGATGTAATTTTAAGAATTAAAACTGAATTAAGTAATTGGACTTTTTCTTGTGGAAAAACCATATTAGACGCAAATTATTATTCAAAGAGTATTTTATATACATATAAAAATAAACTGTTCTATTTAAATATTCTCTCCAGACATGTTTTAAAACTAAACAGTCTCAGAACTTTTCCCAAAAAAACACTTCCACATCACAGTTTGCATTAAATGTTCATGATGACAGTGCATGTCACTTTGTCACTCAGGCTTTTATAGTGAAGGCTCAGACAGGAAGTAGCGTGTCTTCCTCGACAGACCAACTGTTGCACACACCGGGGCTTGAACATTACACAACTCCAGGAGCTTTCCTCGTCGCGTCTGAACGCAAAATGTTGTTCAGTCCAGCGGGTGTATCTGAATGTTTACGTGAATGGGAGGATTTAGAGAAGGACTACCAACAGATTCTGGTAAGTTGAACAGTCACTGCGGTGTGACACGTTACCTATGTAGGTGCCCTGCCCGGGTAAACCTAACGTTATCAGCCGGAGTGGGTGGGGATCGGGATGCGTTATTTTTGTTGTAACCTCCACCCGCATTCTGCGAAGACCCACCCTACACTGCCTCTGATTGGCTCTGAGCCTGATATGCCTACCCTTATCTTAACCAATCGTATTCCTCATGGCTAAAACTAACCAATCTAACCAACGAAGGCAACGAGTACTAGCCAATCAGAGGCAGAGTAGGGCGGGTCTTCACAGAATACGGGTGGGAAAAAATTAAGCGGTGGGGACACAGAGGCGACAGTTGGTTCACCCCACAGCCGCTATAATAATTGTATTGTGACAGACAAAAGAAAAAAAAAAGTAATACGGAATTAAGTAACTAGTGTCGATTACTACCACTAACCCCACCGGGACGGTTATCACGTTGTCCCAGACAGTACGGCACTGTTCAGGGGAGGCACAACGGTTCCCAGTTATCTTTAAACCATTAACTTATTGGCTTAAACGAGAAATCCGTCTTACAAAATACATACGTGGACTATATTGTGTTGTCATCAAGTAGCCATGATATAGTTTAAATATTTAAGAGTGCCTTTGTAGCGAAAATGGTTAGTTTACTGTCGAGTTTTTGGGAAATGTGAGTAGTAATAGAACAAGTCAGTGGGTGAAGAAGTATTCAGATCCTTTACTTAAGTAAAAGTACCAAACCAATTATGTAAAAATACTCCATTACAAGTGAAGCAGCACCAGAGCTGTTAACAACTCATAGACATGTGAAATGTGACGCCGACTACACACTGCTTTTTGTAAAAAAAAAAAAACAAAAAGGTTGGAAACCACTGGTTTCATCTTTAACAACGTGTTGTATTTAAAAGCTTGTTATATTATCCATTGTGTCAAATCTTCATCTGAAAATAACTAAAGCTGTCAAATAAATGTAGTGGAGTGGAAGAATAAAGTAGCATTAAATGGAAATACTCAGTAAAGTACAAGTTCCTCAAAATTGTACTTAAGTACAGTACTTGAGTAAATGTACTTCCCACCACTGGAACAAGTACTCACATACTAAAATGTAAAAAAAAAAAAAAAAGCTGTTACAATTAAAAGTTCTGCATTTAAAAGTGTGCTGTTGCTGTAAAAAAGTATTATTAGAAAAACTAAGTTATCAAAAGTAAAAGTTGATTTGCAGGTATATCATTATTATTATTATTATTATTATTATTATTATTATTATTATTATTATTATTATTATTACTTGTTCATTACTGTGTAAGCCACAGTCTAATGTTGTAGCTAGTTGAAGTGGAGCTCTTTCTAATTAATTGACATACTGCTGAGTCATGTAATGTACAACATGTCATATCCCTGAGGATAATCATATGTTTGTATGTAAAATCTTAATTTAAAAGCAACTAGTCTTTATAGCTGCTTAGCAGAGCATTCAAAAGTACAATATTTCCTCTGAAATGAAGTAGTGATGCACCTGATCCAACTTTTTATCTTCTAATATCGATTGATAGCTCAACTCAGGATATCTGCTGATACCAGTACTCTCTTTTCCCCAAATTTAAACTCTGCAAGCCTCACTGCATTTGAATCATTTTTATGTAAGGTAACATGAGGCCAGGGACTAATAGCTTAATCTGGCAGGCTGCAGTGACTAAATGAATATTACTGACTGTAGAAATACTTAATTTTATGTTGATATGGACCAAGAAATCTTCGATCAATCGTCATATCTTGGCTGATACCTGATCTGCTTTATCAGGTCAGCATTGGTGCCAATACAGGTTACACTTTAGTATCTTAAATTCTTACTTGAGTAAACACACATAGTTACATTTCACTATTGTTGCTGGAACACTGCTGACTGCTGAGACAGTTAACGTCAGAGAAAGCTCTTGATTTAATGCACCAGAGCGCTCAAAATTCAAAGCATCACTCATTGCGGATGCCATCACATGATCAGCTGTCATCTCAGTTCACATGCTCATTGAAGGGCAAACAGTAAACCTCTGTGTCTGTGACATTCAGCGACACAAGTAAAACTGTGGGGAACAATATGAAGGTTAAAAAGTCTAATGGCAAAAGACAAACAATTACAAAAAACAAGATCAAGTTACTTCCACTATAAATAGTTATTCTGGTATTAACAATAAATCTTTCATTATTCACACAATAAATCTCAGCCACTGACAGAGGCCGCCAGTGCCTGTTGGGGTATTATTGTTGAAGAGGCTGATTGCATCTTTTTTCACTTCCAGGACACTCATCGTCTGTATAAACAGAAGCTCGAGGAAGTCACCAAACTGCAAGACAGCTGCTCCAGTGCAATCACACGCCAGAGAAAGAAACTGAAAGAGCTCACTGGATCACTGGAAGAGTAGGTATTTGATCAGGGATTCAGTGAAGTACATTATACTACATTACTTCAATGCCTGTTACCGTTTCTCCTGTAAAATCCATTAAATCAATCATATCACTCTCAAACATGTTTACAGGGTAGCTGTTCATTACAGGTTTTGATTGCTTTTGTATGAAATTACTCTACAAATAACATAAATTTGAGCATTTAGTGATGAGTATGATGTGTCCTCAGATTGTCGGGGTAATGAGAGGATGCATTTCTCTATAGAAGATAAGGATGCTGAGTTAAAGTGAGTGCAGTGGTAGTCGGGCTGCAACTTACAGTAATTTTCATTATCGATTAATTTGTCGATTTCTTTCACAATTAATCGCTTAGTCATTTCCCAAAGCCCAAGATGACGTCCTCAAATGTCTTTTATTCCAGCCAAGAGTCATTAATCTAAAGATATTCAGTTTACAATCGGTGAAGACTAAACAAACCAGAAAATATGGGCTGGAACCAGAGAATATGGACCTTTTTTCTCAAAAAAGATTAAAAAATGATTAATCAGTTAGCTAAATAATTAAATTTTCTGTCGATTGACTAATGGATTAATCGACTAGTTGTTGGAGCTCTAAGTGGTTTTAAGTGGTTTTGTTTATATTGTATTTAAATTGTAACTAGCTGTGTTGCTGTGCATGTGACAGTAACCTGGTCCTGCATTTAAATGGACTTTATCATCAGTGTTGATGGGTGAAAAGCCCAGTGAGGGATTTATGTGGAGATCAGTGATAGGGGCCACAGTGCAGAGTCTGCGCTGCGTTATAAACATGTCATAATGTTTTTATTTTTCTATGATCAGATGCAAACAAAAACACCCAACACCAAAATTAAGTCCAGAGGATTTGGACTCAATCTCCGAAATCGAGGACTCCATCAAAGACAGAGCGAACGCTTTCTTGGAGATGGAAGCTTTTCTGCCAAAGAAGAACGGGTTTGATTCTTTCATATGATTCATTTTGTGTATTTGGATGACGAAAGGGAGTTTCACAATGAATTGTCAGTTTTTTTGTTCCCATAATACAGCTAACATAGGAATCTTGCAAAAGCAGTCGTACTGGGACAGTTAATGTGTTACGACAGTTTGTTGTTGTGTAAAAGGTCAGATACAAGGGCTAATGAAGCAACACATTTAATTTGAAACCAGTAATACTTTTAAATGACAAAATTGTATAAGATGTTATCATTTTGTATAATTGATTTTTTTCCTGTTTAGGTTATACCTCAGTCTTGTTTTAGGAAACGTCAACGTAACACTCCTCAATAAACAGTCCAAGTAAGTCACACTGACTGTCACCTTTCATCACGGTCTTTCAAAATACATTCATGTCGACATCACAGTAACATCATTTCTGTTTGCTCCACCGAACAGATTTGCCTACAAAGATGAATATGAGAAATTTAAACTGGTCCTCACGGTCATCCTCTTCCTCTTCTCCTTCACATGTAGCTTTTTGTTCAGCTACAGGTAAGATTTCCCAACATCTTGTCTACATTTGCAGAAGTTGAATCCAAATTGTGGGAGTAGAGCGATGAAGATTTTAATTCAATTCAATGGAACAAATACGATTTAACAACAATACGAACATTAACTCAACATTAAGATTCATATATATTAATTATATATATATAAATTATATCCTATGTATGTATTTGTGTGTGTGTGTGTGTGTGTGTGTGTCTCCTTATCCTTGGAGTATTTTTCATTTCAAGAGGTCGTTAAGCTCTTTGAAATCTGAAATTACAGAGTTGAACTTGTTAAAGTAATTGAATCTTTATAAAGGGGTCATGAATATTTTTAAAAATGCTGAGTCATTTCCTACAGCAGCTTGGCACTGTAGATTTTAGAAAATGTTACTCAAACTGGAGCAAATTGTTTAGTTTTTTTAGTGAATATTTCCAGCAGCAGGATCGTGTAACTAGTGACCATGTTTATCATAATGTAGAAACATGTCACTCAGTGTGACTTAGCTCTTGAAACTAAGTGAATGTCCAAACAAAATGATTAAATCAGCGTTCCAGTATTAAGTCACCAAGCTACCTCTTAGTATATTCATGATAGAATATATATACACAACCTCAAACATACTGTGGCTGGTTGAAGCTCAACGAGGGCCTAACTCATGTACGTTAGCTTTAAGAGGAAAAACTTCCACAGGACTCCGATTTAAAAAATGATAAAACAAGTATTTATTCCACAGTTTTTAGTATCTTCTTAGAGGAGTATTCAAAGCCAAGTTCTCCTAATCAGCAAACTGGACTACGGTAAGAAAACCGTGTGGCTCGGTCCTTACTGGAGCCTCAACTCTTCGGAGGTTCACCCCAGTAAAACAAAAGGGAGCTATATCTCTTAAAGTGACAGTAACCTACTTCACTGTTTTAACAGGAAGCTTAAATAATGTTGCCTTTACAAAATATCACGCTTACATCAACATCAATTAAACCAAATGATTATTAGCTGAACTTTAACAAATTACTATTAATTAACTTATTCAATGACTTATGTTGACTTGTTATGGTTAGGAGTTAGGGTTAGGGTTAAAGTATGTAAGTGGGTTAGGAGTTAGGGGTTAGGGTTAGGTGATGTAAATTAAAGTATGTAAATGTCTCCA
Source organism: Thunnus thynnus (assembly GCF_963924715.1). Classification (NCBI taxonomy): domain Eukaryota; kingdom Metazoa; phylum Chordata; class Actinopteri; order Scombriformes; family Scombridae; genus Thunnus; species Thunnus thynnus. The sequence continues at coordinate 23,353,278 of NC_089529.1, forward strand.
GATATGAACAAAAATGGGCAAAAATGAACAAAAATGCTTGATAGTGAACTCTTAAATTTGGTTACCGTGACTACCATATGTGGTTGATCAGTTCCAGCGTTGATACTTTGCATCACATCACTGCAGACAGACAGTGTGGATGAATGGGTGTGTTTGTTGAATTATTTCCATCATATGTGTGGATTTGGTTGTGTTTTGTTTTTCTTTAACTTCCTTACGTACTGTTTTTGTTCTTGTTTCTCAGAGCCTTAGATGCCCTTTTCAACTTCCTGTTGGTGTGGTATTACTGTACACTCACCATCCGGGAGAGTATCCTCATCAGTAACGGCTCAAGGTCTGGAACAAATTTACTTTACTTTCCACTGTTTTTAACATATGATAACAGCTAAACTGGCTACAGAAAGGCTTCCTCGGGGACATGTAATATAGAAAAAGCACTTTGAACTCTCAGCCAAAACCCTTTATTGAAGTCTTTCGTTTGAGCCCCTTTCTAATGAAGTGACTCTGAGTACATTCCTCATTACATTTCTCTTCATATTTTACGGGTCATGTCATACAGACCTAGCTTGTATCTATACCTTGCCTGATGGTATCCTGTCTACTACACACAGCACAGTCCTGTATCCCTTACTGTCAGTCCTGTATGTTGTTTCAGGATCAAAGGCTGGTGGGTGTTTCATCACTATGTGTCAACCTTCCTGTCTGGAGTCATGCTCACCTGGTGAGTGATTTAATCTACTTTACTTTAGACTGAGGGCGCTTTCAGACCGCGAGTGGAAAGGAGAGAGAGAGTGACTGCTGCTGCTCTTTAACTTACTTTTCCTGGCTTTCCGTGTAACCATGGCAACCACAGAAACCGCAAACGACACAGGAGCTGATTGTACTGGTATTAAAGTTCCCTGGATTATATACTTCTTCACCAGCAGTGAACAAACACATCAATGAAGAGAAATTATCTTAGAGCAACATCAGCTTCAAAGTTTGATAATCTGGTCTGGACGAATGATTATTATGTCATATTTTAAACTATTTCCTCTATTTTATGATGCATTCCACCCATTCAACACTCAATGTTGTTGAGTGATGGATGTAGAAGCAACTAGTCAGTGTCTGGAAGCACCTCAGCAGTTTTATACTTGCACCACAACTCTCTACAAAATATAATAACATTCGTATAAGTACACAGTGACTGGTTCCATCAAAATACTTTTGTTACGGGGCGCCTTGTAGCTTATTGGTAAGATGCAAACCACATAACAGCAACATCCACGGTTCGATTCTAGCCGTGCACCTTTGTTGCATGTCATACCTCTCTCTTTTCCTATGTTTCCTGCCTCTTTTAGCACTTTCAACTATAAAATAAAGCCAAAAATGTCAAAAAAAAAATGATCTGCTTAAATATAAAAGTTTGGGGTTTGAGATTTTTAACAGCGAAGCTCCATTCTAACCAGATGTCGTCTTTGTTCGCAGGCCTGAAGGTGCTCTCTACCAGATGTTTAGGAACCAGTTCCTAACATATTGTCTATACCAAAGTAAGAAATTCAAGCTGTGTCCCAGTTTCAAACTACTTACTTAACATTATGAAATATGCACTATGTACTAACTGGCATAGAGCGAGTGTAGACATCAGTTGTGAGTGAAAAGATTTTTTCCACGCTGCAGAAATGCTTTGTGTCTTTACTAAAAGGCTCTAACAATAATTGTGTGCTCCAGACTTCATCACTCCAGATAAAGTGATTTTCTTTCTTCTCACATTGTTCCCATTTTAAGGATATTTTTAGTCCTGAAGAGGCAAAAGTATTCATTATTTCTCATGAAAACAAACTGTGTAATTATTATTATGTCATATCACGCATACTGACATTTTTTAATATACTTATTTTGACACATTTGCAGTGTGTATTTGTAACATTTGTACAGTTTCAGTGTCAATAGTCTTGCACATGAATAAGTCAGATAACACAACTATGACTCATATCTCAACAAACAATGATGTCATTCCTCTTCTTTTCTTTTCTCTGCTCTGTTTGCTAAGTAGGCTTTGTCCAGTTTCTCCAGTACTACTACCAGAGCGGCTGTTTGTACAGACTCAGAGCTCTGGGAGAAAGACATAACATGGACCTCACAGTCGGTGAGTCATATCGAAACTGCTGTTGTGTTGTATTTATGTCGACAGTACTACGTTCTATTATCTGTCATGTCCATGTATTCTTATGCATGACAAATATCCTATAATGATAGATTAAGTTAATCCCAGCTCAGTGACTCTCCTCCCTCCTCTCCTTCTGTTCAGAGGGTTTCCAGTCCTGGATGTGGAGAGGCCTCACCTTCCTCCTGCCTTTCCTGTTCTTTGGTCACGTGAGTATCATCTCTTAATATTTTTAACCGCTTTCTTACATTAAGTTGAGTTGAGTTTTTTATTTTGAAAAAACAAACAAACGTGGATTTATCAATGCCTAGTAGAAACTAATTAAATTTAGATTAAAAAAAAAAATTTAATATTTAAATTAAAACCTGAGTAAAAATACTTATAATACAAAGTAATAATAATAATAATAAGCTTTATTTATAGATCACCTTTCATGACATAAAATGCAGCTCAAAGTGATTTACAAAAGAAATGTAAAACATAGATACAGATATATACATATGCACAAGCACATAGATACACACACATACATATATATATATATATACATATGTATACATACATAAACATGTACATACATATACACACACACATACATATTAAACAGGATAAATATCAGTTAAGACATAGTAAAGGAGTAAAAGACAAATTCCAGAGAAGGGATAAAATCATAGGGGTAAAACAACATCAATTAAAGGTCATAGAAGGTTTTGAGTTGCTTCTTAAAACTCAACCGAGGTGGCCCGTCTGATATGAAAATAAGAACTTCATTTTTTATGTGCTTGAACTATTTGATCTTTATTTGTATACAATACATCTCACAAAGGAAGGCTGAGATACAGTTTCCCTACTACCAAACTATTTGTTGAACCAGTTAACAAAATGCCCCTCTGACCTACTTCTTCTCCTCTTACAGTTCTGGCAGCTCTATAACAGCATAACACTCTTCAGGATGTTCCAGCTCCCGGAGTGCAAAGAGTGGCAGGTTTGTACAAGAACTTTGTCATCAATGTTAACTTTGTAACATTTTACTCATTAAATTCAATACATTTATTTTACTGATTCATGTCTCATCTTATGTTTAAACTTTTCATGCAATGCCCAAAAGCTGTTGTTATTAACGTTAATATAAAATATGCAAATATCCAAACTGTGGATGATTGTTGGAATTTTAGTCTTGTATGCTGCAGTAAATCTTTTTTACTTTGAAGCCTAAATATTTTAGCACTGTTTTTATTTTGCTGTGCTCTAGGTTGTCATGTGCGGCTGCTCTTACATGGTGCTCTTCATGGGAAACTTCTTGACCACGCTGGGAGTAGTTTACCAGAAGTACATGAACAACCAGGACAAGTCCAAGAGTTTATAAAACTGGAATAATGAGCCAATGAGAATCACTGAAAATCCTGGAATGAAAAATGTTACCGTTGCTCTAATATTCTCTTTAGAGCTCTTTATAGATGTTGTGATTGTGATTGTTGTCCTTGTGAACCATTTTACATATACTACTACGTTTGTCAATGTCCTTTCCATTTCAAGTCCTTGTGATTTCATATTTTTGGATGTATAGCAACATATCGTATCGGTTAGTCGTATGATTATCACATAGACCTGTAAAACAAAAACAACCAGGTACCTCACAGGTCTTACTTAATGTAGTAACACTGTTAGGTTGTGTAAGTAGGATATTCAGGTCAGAATTGTACATCTCAAATAAGGACGTGTTACTGAATAAAGAAATAACTGTTAAAGCATCATATTTATTTAGGGAAATCAATGGTTTGTTGCTCAGCAGCTGCTATGTATTTTTGCCTTACAGAAAGTGCTTAATAAAACACTCCTTCACACCCCCTGGTTGTTGTTTTCACTGTTGCGTAGGCTAAGCTGATATTACAGGTGGTGATACAAAACTGCATTCATCATTGGTAAATATATTTTTTTTGACGTATTACCCTACTACAGCCACTGGACATTTCTGATGCTCTAAGATGAACTTTTAGTAATAGATGTTATAAGATGTTCTAATATAGTACATAGTATTTGGTGTAACCTCATTCTAACCTCCTGTAGTCGACTGTTTCCGGCATGCATTTTGAAAGTTAAAGTGCATTTTATATTTTGATATATGTGCAGAATTTATAAGCAGGATTTGTAACATCACAACTAGTTTGGAAAGTCAATCATGGTCAAATATGGGACTTTAAAGTCTGTCTTAAAACAACAGTCAGGAGCCAAAATGAACATTGAAACAGGTTTTTCTTGCTGTAATCATTCCTGCTGTTCACTGACCATTGAGGGATCCATTGTGGACTTTGTGGACAAAATCCACAGTCCTCCTTCTGTGCAAAAATGTATTTAAAAGTTTATCTGAAGCTAATATGAAGCTTCAGCGTCCAAATGAGTCAAATCAAGTAGATATCTTTCAACGTTACAGTCTTTTTAGTGCCAAAGTCCCTCTTTTTGTTACTATACTTCCACCACAGCTCAACAGGGAAACACTGTCCGAGGAAACACAAAGAGGGAATTTGATGCTAAAAAGACTGTAAATGTGTCAGATATCCACTTGATATGACTAACTCAGACTGCTGAAGCTGAATAGAAGCTTCACAGAGACTTTTAAATGACTGTGGACACACTGTGGATTTTAGCCTCCATCACTTACATCGAAAACACATTTGAAGGATCTTTTAATATCCAGTACGAACATGAGGAATGATTACAGTGAGGAAAACCTCTTTCACTGTTAATATGGACACCTGAATTGAAAATTTGTGAAACTATCCTTTTAGCCCCATTTCAACCACAAGTTCCAGGTATTTTAGGACCAGAGAAACTAATCTCAGGAACTTTCTCTCTCTTTCTCTCTCTTTTTCTTAAATGAGTCAGGAAGCAGACAACAAAGCCTAACTTTACTGTTAACATTATCAAATAATAAGGAATATCCTCTCCCAGTCTTAATATTGATTCAAGAGTTTCCTTCTTCCTTTTTTATGAATGAAATGCTAAACAAGTTGAAGCAGCCGCAGTGTCTGTGTTTGACCAACCAGCAATGTTCAGCCCTACAAACCAAAGTTCCTGTATTTTGGAAAGTACTACCCCCACAGCATGGACTTTTTAGGGCAAAACAATCTCCTTGGAAGTTAATTTACCCTGTTTATCCTGGATCCTGGTTCAGGTACATAGTTCCTCATAAAGTTAAGCTCCTGGGAAAGTTCCAGCAGTGAGAATTATTTTTTAAAAAACATTTTAACATTCAAAGGACAAAAACAAAATAAGTGATATATTAGCACATAGAGGTGCACTGTAATGGTAGTTTCTGTTTTGACATACTATTATGTGTGAGTAATTTTTTTTTAGCCATGTTAGCTGTGGCTCTAGGTTTATCTGTTGATCCACAGCCACTCCAGACTGAAATATCTCAACAATTATTGGACAGTTTGCTGTGTAGCATTAATTGATATTTTGTACAAGTATTGTTCCCCAGAGGATAAATGGCTGATCCTTGGACTTCTTCTTTAGCGCCATCATCAGGTTAAAGTTTTAATTTGTCCAATATTTAGATTTATGACTAAATACTACATACAAAACAAATGTTGTACTTTGAGTTTAGCACTTACTGCCAGATGTTAGCATGCTGACACTCTAAACTAGGATGGAGAAATCTAAAACAGTTATTCAGTTAATCTCTAATCTTTCTAATCATCAAAATGTTAGCATTGTCATTGAAGCATGGCTGTTCAGTACAGCCCATGATGGATGTATTAGGTACAGCCTCACAGAGCTGCTAACATGGCTGCACACTGTCTAGTTAACATGTAAACAGTCTCAGTCTCATGGGTACGAAGCAAAATGTTGACTAAAACAAAATAACACACAAGGTTTTAAGTTGGGGGGTTTTCTGCAGAGAAAAGGCAAAACGTGCTTCTGGTACTGTTGACTTGACTTGACGACTGTTGGACTATTTACAGCATTTTAATGACCTGCTTTACATTAAAATGACCACAAGGTGGAAGCATTGAGTTGTAATAGCAGACGGTGTAAACGGTCCCAGACTTACTGCATGTGTTAGTGGCCTGTGTTGAGTTGATTCCATCCATTAAAACTTAAATCTTTTCTTTATTTTCTTAACATACATCATCACACTTTTCCTAATTTGAAGTCTTGTTTTATGGGTCTCATTTTTGGGTCTCGTTTCTTCCAGATGGATCACATCTCTTGAGGTTGATTATGGTCAGCCACCTGATGCTGCCAGACTGTGAGTGATGAGGAGGTGTTGATCTGTGATTATTGTACACAAATCATCAAAGTCAATCATCAGTTTCACTGAGTGAACGTTGCTAATCAATGAATGGTTGAGAGTCGTGAATGGGTTTTTGGCTGAATGCCATAGACAGGGTTGAGCAGTAGGAAACTCTTATTCTGATGAAGCGATAATCAAAAATTTAAAACATTTTGATGTTGTACTTCGTCTCAGACACCTGTAAAAGAAATGCAAGGTTGTCTGTTTAATTAATTTTGATCATGCAGTCGTGTTTATATGTATGACGCCATAACAAAAAGCATCATCATAAGTATAAAATTATGAATTATGACATGTGATCTTATAAGAAAAAGAACATGAGAGGATTCCAGTAAATCTGAATTTCATGTGCTTTATGATTTAAACATCTCAGTAGAGCTACAGTGCCAGAACACAAAGAAATAAAGCATGGAAAGAAATTTGCACATAAGATCAGAGGGAATAATACCTGAAAAATTTAAAATGGAAACCAGCTTCACTCCCAATTTATTACAGTACAACTTCCCCCATCCCAGCAAAAAAAAAAAAGTCTTGGATGAGTTAGTGCTGGAGGGCCAGTGAGAGCGAGGCAGGGCTGAACAAATGGGACGAGGAGCAAAGTGGATGGGGAAGTAGAAGGGGGGGAGGGCTGGGTATTCTCCCAGCCTGCACCTCTTTCATCTTTCTCATTAAAGCCAGAGCAGTGGGGGCCGTCAAGAATGAGCCCAAGGACATGGGGATCGGGGACCGAGCCTGAGCCTCGCAACAGGAGGTGAAGAAGGAGGGAGGGAACAGCCGAAGCAAGCAGACGGGCCCTCCATGTCAAACCTTCACCTTAAACTTAACCCTCCTCCCTCTGGGACGCAGATAAAGACTTCTTATCTGTGCTCACCTTCTCTCCCGGCCTGGGAACAACTCTAGCAGCAGCAGGGAGGGAGGAGGATGGAGAGTGAGTAGGTCCAAAATACACAAGCTCCCTCTCAGAGAGTGTGTATGAGAGAGAAAGACAGCACTGATGAGCTTCCACCTGGGACAGACTGATTATAGAGAGGCGAGGGGAGGAAGTGGCTCCTTATAGATGAAGTGATTCTGAAGAAAGAATGAGTGGTCCAGGAGGGGTCTATGATCAGAAAGCTTACTGTGACTGAAATTTTGGGATTTATGTAGGTGTTTTTGTTATATAAATGTTAAGTTTTACTGTCTTGTACCTTGCGAGGCTGTTTTTACAAAGATCACATTCAGTTTTTGTATTTTTATATTGGCTAAAGACCAAGTTTTTAAACAGTTCGATATACAGTATTTGAGTGGTTCATTGCATGAGCAGCTTCAGGTGTCAGATATTTCTGAGTAAATCTAAAATTGGTCTTTGATGACACCAAGGTAGCTGAAGTTGAAAGCTTTTCACCTGATACTTACATTGCTAATATGGGACATCAGTTGGAGGAGGAAACAAAGGTGAACAGTGAAAATACTGCTCAAACTGTCCATCGCAGTTTACAGACCAACCTCCTGGTTCAACTTTAACTTACCAAACTTAACATGTGTGTAGAGCTGCGCCGATCAGTCAATTAATCTATTACTCGATCAATAGAAAATGAATCTGCAACTATTTTGATAACTGAATAACTGTTTTAGTAATTTTTTGATCTGATGGTTTTTTTGTCGTACATGATGGTAAACTGAATATTCTTGGTTTTTGGACTGGTGGTTGCACAAAAACAAGACATTTGAAGACGTCACCTTTGACTCTGGAAAATTATAATTGTAATTTTTCACTAATTTTTGACATTTTATGGCTTAATTAATAATGAAAATAACTATTAGATAGATAGATAGAGCCCTACATATGTGTGCATACAGTTTTTGGGTGCACTCACTTTCATCTGTTGGTATGTTTGCAGCCTGTCTGATCATCTGACTACTCGTGTTTCTTCTTTGTAGAAGTCGCTGTTTCATTGTATCTCAGCATTTACTTTGGTGAGTACAATGTTGTCATAACTGATCATATGAATGATGGATTTACGGAGTTGAAATAAATCAAAATAATCTTTTAAATGCCACAGGGCAGCTGGCTGCTGTTGTATATCACCCCACGGACAGCAGGCATGTTTTTCTGTTTCTGGACAGAACTACCCGTGACAGATTCCAAAAAGCAATGATGGTGTTTTGAGTGGCATGTTTCCAACCAAACCGTGACCAAACTCATATATCAGAGAGAGTTTTTCAACTATCAAAAGTCCGACCACAGGATCAAACTTCATGTCTTGAAAACCTGCTGTTGTATCTTTCAGTTATAGCAAACAGTCTGCAGGTGTGTCAGTCAGTCCAAATTCATGCTGTGCAACCGAATATTGTTCAAACCCACAAAACGTTATTTTAAATTCTACTCAAGATCTCAAAGTTTCCAAAGATACAAACATCTTGGGCTGAATTTTGGGGGAAATGTGCGTAAAATGATGCACAAGTATGTATATAGAATATTTATATGTATTTGATGGAGGACTGCAGTTATGAAAAGCATGGAGTGTTGGATTTAAGCACTTTACTCAGTGTAAACATCATATAGCTTAAATGAAAAGTTAGAACAAACTGCAGATATACAGTATGCAATACTATCAGGAGCTATTTAAGTTGGGCGCCCCTGAGGCTTCAGACATTGAACATGAACAGCGAGATCCCTGGAATCTGGCTGGGGGCTTTTTCTCTCCCTCATTTCCTGTCATGTGACAGCTATATAAAAGGCAAAAAATAAAACGCCCAAAAAATAAATAAAAAAAGAACCTACTGTTCTGCAGGTGAAATAAAAAGGAAAAACTGGATGTAAAGGCGTTAAAGTCAGACTGTATACCTCAAGTCATAGTATTGAAATATCTGGTGTTGTGCAAGATGATGGTAGAATATTATACCATATTTTGTTTGGCTAGATAATTGTGGTAATATTACACAATTGTTGCTGCCTGCTAATGTCTTTAAAGTTTGCCTTATCACAAGCTGTTCTCACCTGCCCGAACAATAGAAGAAGTAAATACTGTATTTGGAAGTTTGGATGAGTCCAAGCAGGTGTGAAAGTTTTCACCATGTGACATAAATATCCTGCGTTTGAATCTTACTCATGAACTTTGTCAAATGTTCAAATGAGAGTCACAATCCAGACCAACAACCACCAACAATCTGTGGAACATCCTCCTCAAGATAAATGCATATGGAAAGGATTATAGAGCTACTCAGAGGAGAGGAAGTCATAATGCATGCATATATTTTAAGGAAAAGCTTCAACAAAATAGGATCATATAGAAAACACAGTTTTATGCTGTTGCAGCTACGAGATTTCCCTTCCTCATTAGTAAATTAAGTCCCACGACAGCAACTACTACATCACCTCTTGAAAAATGAACAGAGCGCCAAATTAAATATGCATATTTAATAAGAGGGGGACATGATTACATCCACTTGTTAAGTGAGAGCATGAGAGATGAGGGAAATGAGAGAGTGAGATCTTCAAGGCCTGCAGAGTGTGAAAGAAAAAAGAGAATTCATCTTTATTTTAACACGGCTCTTTGGGAGTAACCCTAGCAGGACTTCCCCCACTCTGTAGAGCTGATTACTCACATTCTGGCTTTCTGGGGGTTTGGGCTGTTGGTTCCTATAGCAACCACGAAAAAGCAGACAGTAAGGAGAAGACTTGCTTGCCATATGCCTTAACATTTTTACCTCTTCTGGAACCATCAAACAGCATTTTGGATCAGGCTATGTGCTGCCAAGTGTCTTCTTTTGTTTTTTTGTCAGACTGGAGGCAGCCCTTTAAAACCAACCAGCACAGAGCTGATCAAAAAGATAACTCACACATGATACAACATACAGATTATTCGATCTCCATTAATCCACTAGTCGTTTGGTCTTTAAAATGTCCGAAAAAGATGAAAAATGTCAATCATTTTTTCCAAGATGTGACAAACAACAACAACCAAAATATCAGACCAGATAATATTCACATTTAAAAAGCCGGAACAAGAGAATTTTAGGATTTTTTTCTTTAAAAAATGACTCAAAACGATTGAACGATAATCAAAATATCTGTTTTCGATCCATCCATCCATTAATTGATCATAAGATATAATCCTGCTTTCAGGAAAGCACAACAATAAGATATTTATTGTTGTATCTCTTTATTTTTATATTTGTATTTCTAAATATTTTCATATTTTATATCATCACACTGTCAATTAAATGACGTGGCATAGACAAGTAACAACACATATACTGCACACCAGCATGCAATATACTGTATGTAATACTACTTCTACTACTACTACTACTACTACTAGTACTAAATACATTGGATACATTTTTTTTTATGGTTACAGAACTTTTATACAATTAAATAAAATTAAGATTTTAGGAAGCTTTAATTAAACAATAACACAATACAAATTTGGACATTGAAACTAACTTTAAAGGATTCAACAGCTTCTCTACTTCTCTTTCAAGAAACAAAGAAGTGTCTCTGTTACTCTGGTTAATCCACAAGACTTCACTGTGAACTGTTTTCTCTTTTACTAAAGAAATATATGCTCACTCTGAGGTCTGTGGATCATCCCAGAGTTCAGGGTCCCTGAAGCAAAGATCTGATGCCAACAGGTGGATTCGTGATGTCGTTGCAGCTGAAAAGTCAGCCTGTCTAATTAGGTGACAAAGGCAATTAAACACCAGAGACACAGTATTTTTCCTGCAGTCTAACTTCCTTTAATAAACTACTAAAGCAAACAGGCTCCTCGAGCTCTGCAGCAAGAGGACCCCCTTGACCAGCTCATACAAAAACTTTATACTTTTAACACACTCACACTTCTCTGTCTGCAGACACCTGTTTCCTGCAAGATTATTAATAATAATTCCATAATTGTGTGTCATGCCCATCTGGCACGACTTCCAGTTCTTGCATTAAGTTCTGGTTTTCCAATGATCACTTCTCAGAATTAGGGTCACCATAAATCATGATAACCTTTGTTACTTCTTCTTTCCCTGTTTCGCTGACGCAAACAGGGAGTGAGACGTCTTACTTAAAAACAGAACAATGTGGTTACGACATTATAAAGGTCAATAGACGTGGTCAAGAGTGCATCATGTTCTTTAAAGACAAAATTGATCAGTTGATCACAGTTCTACACTGGATTAATGATCATCAAAATATTAATATAATAATAGAGTATTTTCTCCAACAATACACCTCTAATATAGTTTTTTCCTCCACAGTAGATACACATGAGGTGGTAGAAGATCTATTGTTTATTCTGCAGCCAGGCCAACCCGCGTTATAAAGTGATTCATACTAGTTTTTAAAAGAGAAAAACAATTCTAATTTCTAAACAAAGTCTTGATGCCAAACCAGGGATGATAAATTATCGTAATATGCTCTTTTTATAAAGTCTGACACCTGCATTTTAGACCAGCTGGAAGTGTAGGAGTTGTGTCTGTCTAAAAGCATAATAGCTCTCTAGAACTTCTTCTTAAAGTTGAGATGTGAATCAAAGATCAATAACTTCCTGGCAACAGGCTTGAAGGAACAAGCAGTGATCCAAATGTAAAGCAAAGAAGGAGTTGGTAGGTGTATTGTTGAACTTTTGACAGAGTCAGTCTGGCTGTTTCCAGTTTTCATTTTAAGCTAAACTAACCATGTCCTGACTGCAGCTTCGTACGCCACGTGCAGACATGATATTGATTCATATCGATTTCCTCATCTCACTCTGAGAAAGAAGTTTGACCTATTCTTTTAGGAGCACAGAAAAAAAAGCTTTGTTTTACCTGCAGGTTAGATGTTATCCAAAAGATTTTGAGAGAGATTTCTATGTGCCTAAGCGGTTGTAAAATATCCACAAACCCTTTGAAGATCCTTGTAATCCTTCAGATGTGAAGATATGTAGATCATCATGTACTATTCACTTACTCTTGGGTATTAAGACTGTGACCACAAATCATCCTTGCAGCTATCAGAATCATATGACATATTTGCAAAATCCTTCCAAAGTTGTCAAATTGATTTTATGACTGAAAACAAAGACAAATCAATATTCCACAGAATATATAGACAATTTAAAACACCCTGTAGTCTTTGTATACATCCTAGGGGTGTGCCCGAATACAAATACATTATTCGGCAAAGCACAAATAGTGGGTTTTATATTTGTTTTATATTTGTTTGTATTTGTTTCATATAACTATTTTAAAAATTATTTGTTGGGATTGTTCCCCAGAGATAAAGCTGAGCCACTGACACATGCAAAGTGCTCTTAAGGACTCTCCATGAACTGTTGTTCCCTTTCTCCTTTCCACAAAGTTAGGTTGTAAAAAATAGGCAATAAATGAAAAGTGCAAAGCAAGAATTGCCTTTGAAGTTCCTCCCTACATGTTATCCGGTGTGCTGTCTCTGTGCTATGGGTGTATAAATAGATAGGTCTGGCTGCAATGAGGTGATGAGTAAAGTTTTAGCTCAGTAATCATAATAATTTTCTAAAATTAAAAGTGTAATAAAAACAAAAACAGGATTTTTTAGCCTCTTTCCACTTTTATTCAAACACAAATACAAATACAAATACTGGGATCTCTGCACATCCCTAATACATCCATATAATTAAATGGAGTATATATTTTGTATACCATGCACCTTCATACACAAGGGCATCCCACAAAGTCCTTGACCCACATATAGGAAATATATTCATCCCCGAGGGGACAAAGCATGAACACCTTAACGGTAAAGTGGGTCAATAGGCCCACTCCCACACACACTTCTTGTAAACCAGATGGCCAATTTGGTCCGAGCCACGAGAAAATTAATCACAACACATTTTGTCCTCCGTTTGATTGAATACAATTGCCCTGCACAATAAACACCCCATAGCCTCCCACAGTGCACAGTCAGCATGTCAGGTGCAGCACGTTCACTGAACATGTACGTTCACAATGGTGCAAAGGAGGAAACACTTGCATTTGGGATGGAGCACTCCAGCTGTCATTTTGTGATGAAGTGTCGTAATTGACTTTTTTGCAACAATCTGGGTTTTACTTGTATGACACAAGCAAACACACCATTATGAAAGAGCTGCAACTGTAAAACTAAAACTAAACTGTCCTGATTAAAAAGTGACCTTTTGAATAATAATAATAATCTTTATGTAGGTTTATTCAAATAAGTTTACAAAGTATGTTTTACAGACATAAGAGCGGATAAAACAATGAAGAAATGAACACTCATAGGAGCACAGAAAATACATACTAAATAATTAGATTTACCAGAGAAAATGTGAATAAAATAAGATAAAATCATAACATGAAAAGTCAATTCAACATTAATTAAAAGCCAATCTATAAAAATAGGTGATTAGGAGACATTTAAAAGAGAATACTGAGGTTACTTGTCAAATCTCCAGTGGAGGGCTATTCCTAAGTTTTGGACCCCTGACCGCGAATGCACCACCACTCCCTGTCCTCAGCTCGGACCTGAGGACAGTTAACAACAACAACTGGTCAGCAGATCTCAGGCTACAAGCCGGAGAGCAGGGAGAGAAAAGGTCAGCAATGCAGGGTTGGGCGAGGCCTATCTGTGTCTTAAAAAACAAGTAATAAGGCCAAAAATATCCAGTGCAAGGAGACCAAAACACATTTTCTAGTTCTTTTGAGAACCTTGGCAGTGGTATTTCGTATTCGATTTCTGGGGCAAATGATAAACAATTACCATTTTCAGTTTTAGGTGCAATATACAAATGGGTAGAAAATGGAAGATAAACCACCATTAAAGAATTTGGCTGGCAATTTTTCTTGTTATTTTTCTTGTAAATAAATCTCATGTGCAGAGCCTAACTAACTATGAACTCATCCTACTTACAAGTCTTGTGTTTGTATGAAAGCCTGATATGGTCTTCCTCTGTGCTGTAGTCAAGTGTTGATGTCCACAAACTATTAAAAATCATCAGGGAGTCACACCATTGCACTGGGTGAGATGTTCCTTCATTATGAAGATTACAGGCAGTCAGTTTGTTTAGAAACAGCTCCAAAGACTAATAACCATGATCATGTTTTCAGTCTCTGGAGAGTAGTTCCTTGTGTGGCAGACAAGGATAAAAAATCTCTTATTGAAATGTGATTCAATTTTGATAGTCTTTACATAAACACAGGGTAATTTGAAGATATTTAGTCCAAAAAATTACAATCAACAATAATAATTCAGGTGTGAATGTAAACACATCCTGGGGTCAGTAGACCCCCAAATTCCCAGAAACAACACAGAGTGCATGACCCTGTGACCCCGTTCAGGGTTACAGACACATTTATAAATCTGTGATGATGGATTGGTTGGTCGATTCCTTCTTCTATGACTAATACTTTATGTCAAGTAAAGTTGGTTATAATATTCTTGCTGCAGAAACAAATTTGAGCAGGTACTTCTAACATTGAGGATTCTGAAAGCACAAAGGACTGCAGGGCATTACACAAGCTGGTGGGCTGAAATAAAGAAACCCCCACTGTGTGACAGGTTTAAAATATCACAGCACTGCTTGTTTTCTTTCCAGCATCTGGTTTATTGCCTTTGTTTCCATCTTTTTCAGTAAAAGGTTTCTAAAGCCTCCTTTTGCCTCAGCTGTCATTGTTACTTTCACTGCAGCCATGGTTGGTGAGCGCTGGCCACTGCTATTTCTAGTTTCCCCTGGTTACCATTTTCCTTTTAAATCCATCATTTGCTTCCCACTGAGCTGGGGCATGAACAAGCAAATAAAACAAAGCTACAGTGAGTGTACACACATTTGCAGCACAGGCTCTGAATACATCCAAATCATGCATCTCTTTCTAGCATTATACCATTACAGTGTTTTTACCGGTGTTGGAAACAGAGGATTTGTTCCTGTCCTACACAATTAGGATAGAAAGAAAAGAAAGAACACAAGAGAGGGTGAGGGCACATAAAAAACAACACCTTGCAGCAAAACTATAATAACTTTAATATACTGCTGAATGCTGAAAGTTGGTGATGATGGACTGGTTACCTCACGTATTGATGACCTATAATACTTTTTATTCAGGGCACAGCAGGGAGTGATGAAGAAAATGCAGCACAGATTGCATCAAGTTCCAAGTAATTACTGCAAAAAATACCTTAAATAGTATAAGAATAAAAATATTCAGGGTCATAAGTCCCATGAACTGTTTCAGGTGTGCATGGGCCACAGGGTTAAAGGGATTACAATATATAATGTTTTTCTATTTCACCCTGCAAGATGCACTCTTCAACGGGCATCTCCAGAGACACAGGGGAGAGTGAATGTTGAAAAAAATGTGAACCTATCTTTCAAGAGGTGAAGCTCAGTAAGTGTATCCCCTGGCAGGGCACTGACATTACAAGCAGCTGCTCAGCAGAGGGCAAGAGAGCAACAGTAAACCCCAAATATAAAGATGTTCCAGACTCAAGCAGAGTCTCTCTCACCCACAAGTTTCTTCTTGGTGTAGAGCTCAGACCTGTGAAAAAAAACAAACCTGACAGTCAGCATCAAGGGGCACAGAGAGAAGGGAGATAGGGAGATAAGCTTACTGAACATGTCACCCAAAAGTGGTTGCCTCACAGCAGATGGTGGCAGTAACATGAGCAGATCTGCATCAACACAGTAAGACCCAAAGCAAGTGTCTAAGCTATAGCAGGTCTCTTGGTCACACCTGAGCCATGACTCAAAACCCCATGCTTCTTCCCGCCATCTTCCCATTACATTATGAGATATCTTGCACGCACAGTTGACATTTTGTCCTAAACTCCTGGGGTGTCCAAAATGAAAAGGGTTCATCCTCTAGGGAAGATAAATGTGCTCAGTAAATCTCACAGCAACCTACCCATTAAAATTTCATACTTCATGTGAGTATTGTTTTGTCCTGAGGTTAGGTCGGGAAAGGTCAGGAGGTCACCAGAAACATCAGGGTTCCTCTTTTGTGTGAATACGATTACCACAGAAAATATTATGGCAATGTGGTCAGTAGTTGTTGAATTATCTTGCTCCACACACACCAAGGTATGATTGTGGTTAAGGATAGGCAACTAAAACAGTTAATTAAAGTCCCCCTCCAGTCAAAAATTAGTTTTTCTGATTCCAGTTAAATGTTTGAGCTTCACTGCAGAATTACACTAGAAGGATGTTTTTTCACATTCATCTGCTGAAAGTGGAAAGATTTCCTGTGCACGTCTTCAATCTGAGTTTAAAGTGTGTACCTACGAGCAGAATTTGTGACACCACAACTAGTTTGGAGCCTTTCCCGATCTAGTATGCAAATGTGATGTGGAAACTTGAAGCCTCAAGTACACTGAGAATGGACTTATCAGTGAAGTAGGAAACATCTTGTGACCAGAAGTCAAGTTTAAAATTTAAAAAAAATTTTGCATATTCATAGATTCTTGAGTTTTTAAGAAGGAATAGATGTCATTTTAGGGATTTTAATGATTTAATTTAATGGTAATTTAACTTTTTCTTTGTGGAAAAACCATTTCAGACACAAATTATTACTCAAAGCAGAGTATTTTTATATGTCTGGAGGAGACCTTAAAGGTTAAGGAAAGATCATGGCAGTGAATAAAGATGCAAACTTTAACTGCAGGTTTGTGACAGGAAGCAAATTCTGGTCTTCTGCGTGAAAGTCAGATGATGTCCCACATCCCAACATTAAGGGCACATGACTTCTTGCATCAGCACTGAACATCAGTACTGGATATAAATTATGAGGTGCAGATTTGTCCAATAGGGATGCGAATCCCACAGATACTGTGCTGTCACTGTTTCTTAAGGCCAACTGCCAGCAGCACAAGATTTAGCAAATCTTTTGCAAGAGAAACAAACCAAAGTACATGTAATTATACATTCCAGCTAGCTATTGCTCACTCCCCATAACTGAAACACCAAATAGACACTTAATTCAGCAAAACAGTGTAAATATAAAGCTGGCAGCTGCAAGACGTGTCACACTATAAAAAACACACTGAACAATGCAACCACAGGGCTGCTGCTGTGTCACAGCTGTCTGCGGTGGTAACAGTGGGGGGGTAATAAAATAGTGTTGGACACCTAATCATTTGCAAAACAGCTTAAAAACAAAACAATTGGGCCTCAGTTAAAACTCATGATAAACGTCAAGAAGAACAAAAGTAGGACTGCTTTCAGTTAACCGAGGTTTAAGAGAACGTGTTTGCTTTCAAAAAGACCACTAATACATGAAATATACAAACTAAGAATAGGTTCACTGTTGTACTAGTAAGTCTAATAAGAAAAAAATGTGCCTCTAAAAACAGTCAGAGGATAAAAACATACAAACGGTGGAAAATCGTACCCTGAAATTGACCTACACCTTATTGTGAAAATGTTGCAGTTGTGAACACTGTGAATAGTTAACACCTTTGGGAAAACTACACACTTGACTTTTTTATGTGATTGGATGATTGAATGGTTTAAGGTTAATGGTGTTAGCAACTGCACTTGGAGTTGTCACTCAAGTTACAGGGGGCTAGTTTCAAGGGGCCAATTTTGACCCTCTGACATGCCTTTCCATGCAACAACAAGAAACAGTATCTCACATTAGTGTGTGAAAAGTTAAAAGGTCTCTCATCAGGTCTGTTAAAGGTGGTATTTACATTTTGTTGCTTAGATTTTCAGTGCAGGCTTTGGGTAAAGGAGAACTCCCCAGAAAAGAGCAGCAAAGCTGTTATTTCTTGTCTGTGCAGCTGAAAGGGCTGCAGTCATAATGTGGCTGAGGAGCGGGAGATTAACGCTGCCTTATCAGAGCTGCCTGAAGGTTCCTGCTCTTTATTTCAAATCCTTGTTCGACTGAATTAAAATTTACCGGGATTGACTCCATGTAAATATTCAAGAGGCACATCATCAAAGCTCTGTTTTTTTTTTTTTTTTTTTTTTTTGGGGGGGGGGGGGGGGGGTTGTTTTTTTTAAATTTGCCTTTAATGGATAGACAGCAGTGAAGAAGCAGACAGGAAAAAATGGAGGAGAGAGATGGGTATGACGTGTAACACAGGTCCCTGGCTGAAAATCAACATCCAATTCTGCAGCCTGTGCAGCTTTTTTAGCCTCTTTTGGCCCATTGTTTTGTATCCATCCCCTGCCAAAAGACTGTATGTACCCTACTCACTGTTCAGTAATACTATCCTTAACACCCCATTTACACCTGATGTGTATCTGGAATCATTATCTGGATTTGTTATCTGGATAATGACATCTAATCAAGGGTCTTTGCATTTACACTCGGTATTAATAAGCTTTTCTTGTTATCTCAATCTCAATGTTGCCTGCACTGTGATCAGATCTCAATATGCAAATTACACAGACCTGGTGAACACACTGAGGCTGCCGAAGGCATCTGTAGGCTATTTTTCAATAGCCTGAGTAAGTAGACTAATGTCTTGCCAGGTCTAATGCTTAC
Organism: Thunnus thynnus; assembly: GCF_963924715.1. Lineage (NCBI taxonomy): Eukaryota > Metazoa > Chordata > Actinopteri > Scombriformes > Scombridae > Thunnus > Thunnus thynnus. The sequence continues at coordinate 23,372,156 of NC_089529.1, forward strand.
TCGACATGTGACCCCCATCTCGTGGGTCGTAGTGGTCCCTCGAGAGTCTCTCAAAGCATTGCTCCAATACAAGGTCTACTTATTTTTTGTATACTCAGTAACGGGTCAGGGCCAGACCTCTAGATCTGTGGGCAATGTAATGTCATGTAAAACAAGAATTTGTGGTATATGTATCTGTAGGTGGTATATGTAGGTACAACGATACCAAAAACCAACACGACATGCAGCTGTTGTTTGCCAAGAAATAGTTTCACCGACATGGAAGAAATCCAGGAAGAATCACAGGAGGCTCTTGACACGATGACAAAAGATAACGCTGAGACGGAGAAGTGCTGGGACAAGTGTATCGCACCTCATGGAAAGTGTTTTGAAGGGGATTAGAAAGGTGCTGCTGAAAGATTAATAATTACAGTTTTTTTTAAACAAATCTGGGAGTTTTTAGGTCCTCCTTCATAGGTGCAGGTAGGCAGCTTTTCTAAATTTTTGGACGGAGCCAGGCTAGCTTTTTCCCCCTGCTTCCAGTGTTTATGTTAAGCTAGGCTAACCACTTCCCAAGACTGATATTGATCTTCTCATTCCCAGAAACGAAGCAAATTTCTCAAAATGTTGAACCATTTTTTTTAAATGTGCAATGTTAGGATTACTGCAGGAATAAAGAATTTACATAGGACAAAGGTCTTACAAGGTCCAGGAGAATTTCCACATACCGTAGCACAGTGCACACAAAAGTGACTGCAGTCTCTCCATTATTTGAGTAGAAAATAGATGATGTAGTCTTAGATGTCTTGTTAATGTAATCAGAGAAGACTGGATGTGAAGTGTGGCTGTCTGCTGGTGATTAAGAGCTGCACTGACCAAATTTTGATTCACTACATTTGGGAGCAATCGGCCACCTGGGTCCCATGCACGGCTTTAACCAAACCCTATTTTGTGTCTAAATGGAGCCCTGGCTCCGCCCCTTCCCTCCCTCCTTCTGTGCCCTCAATGAGACACTGATGTGTCTGAGCCGAGGTGTGCCACAGTGATTCATTAGTTCATTAAGGTGTCTTGTGGCCATGGCAACAATCTTTCCAAGAGGTCAACGGTAGCATGACAGTCCCCTTCAGGGCAGACCCTGTCACAGGATCTGAGCAATGGCAGGAGGTACAATCAGTTACCCCTCCCCCAAAACATTCTGAGGTCTGCTAACCCATTTATCCCCTTAGCCTTTCAAAAACACACACAAATGTGCACATACACAGCTGCATAACACAATGCTCCAACTATAATCTAATCAGAAATTCTGGCTAGTATATCTAATGGTACTTCATATTATTCCAGTACGCCTCCAGCATTGCAAATTTCACCACTGCAAATGGGAGGTGAAGGCACATGACTTTATTTTTAGATTTCCCCAGAACTCTTACTGTTTGCAAGCCCCTTCAGGCGAAATTTGTGATTTGTGATAGTAGGCTTTATAAATGAAAATTGACTTGACTTGACTTATTCAGAATCTGCTATGAATGGTTGCTGTAGAATAACTCCCTCTAGTAAATTATGTTTGTTGTAATGGTAATTAACAGATGAGTAACATCTAAATAAAAACAAAATAGAATTATTTTTGTTGAATAATGGACATTATTTTTTCATTTACCTTAATAAACACATCATATATTTCATATTCCCAGACTCCACGATGGCGCCCATTCATTCCAATGAAAGTCACTCACCTAGAACATGAGACAAAAGTCTTCTCTCTTCTAAGTTTGCGTTATGCGACTCACTGAGGTCAAAACTTCACCTACTTCCAAGGTGCATAGAAAAGAAAAACCAGCGGTCTTTATAAGGCTACAAGCCGAAATGCATTGGTCTCATAATAGAATTGTTCTTTATACTACAAGTGTTGCTGAGGTTTTGATCTCTGCACACTTCTTTCCTTCTCCATGCACCTTGGAAGTAGATGAAGTTGTGCCAGAAATCCCTAATCTGCATTATACGACTCACTGCACATGTGCATTAATGCTTCTCTTCTTGGCCCCGCCCAGAGCAGCTCCGCCCAGTCCTACAGACTTTTTGAGATAATGTCATGCAAATAAAAATGGCTTTTCTGGGCTCTGTCAACATTTGTGGTTTGAAAATTCATAATAAAATTAAGTGACATCAGTTCTATAGATGTCTCTGTTATAATGATGCTAATCTAATTGGGGCTGCAGAGGATCACTGTGCTGTACCTTGGTACTTGGACCAATACCAACTTCCCGCAGTCTCCGGCTGAATGATACCATGCTTGAAGCCTGTGGAGCCACTGCTAAAACTGGACTTCCTGGTTGGTGTTTCATCTCCTCACTAGTACCCGCAGCAATATCTCTCTTCCAAAATAGCCTCTTGCATTTTTTAGCATAGTGCTATTTTCAGTCTTGACACCCTCTTAGGCAATAAAAGTAGTTAAGACTCACAAGAATCCTTTAACCAGTGATGTAGTTTCCGACAGAGCAATATTCCTGTTTCCATTTGGAGGGTTATCAGTGTGATTGCTGTAATTTTCTTTAAGACGTTATAGACATAAATGTTTTTCCTTGGTGAGCATATACAAGTTTTTAAAATTCATTTTTCTTGCCCTTGAAGCCCCCTGGTATTTTTTTGGTGAATGGTGTTCTTTTCCCACCCCTTCCCCCTGACAGAGTCTGTTCAAACCATCAGTCCTTGACTCCGTCTGGCACCCCTGTGGTGAAACACTCTGCCCCCAATCTGTGAGAGCAGAGCCGCCCGTGTGTGGGCTGCAGAGAGATGGATGATGATGATGATGATGAACTTGTGTAAAATGCCCTGACTACTTCAAAGATTTTTTTATGTCAGTGGTTGATTACCTCTATGTTGGCCTACACACAAGAGCACCATTTTCATTTCAGATTTGGGGAAGACATTTACTGCCACTACAGTTATAGCTGTGTAGTATTCATACACATGATGCACTGCACATATGAAACTTCACATGACATCCTGCCCTGAAGACTATATTGAGAAAGGGTTGTATTTTCTGTAATTCTGATTCACGCAATAGTAGCGGTCTTAATAAGAACAAAAGCCATTTACACCATCATCAATAGATCAAAATGTTAAAGGGGAACTCCATCAATTTTAAACACGAAGGTCAGTTTTTAGGTTAGTACTACTCATGTTGTATATTGTCATCTGTGGTTCTGGGGGAAGATTTTTAAACTTTGAGAAAATAACACCCGCTGATAACATCATCTCAGTTTGGGCTCGGACACAACAAATCTATAACAGAAAGTCTGTGTTACAAACTGGTTTTGTGGAGTTTGACATCTACTGTATGTAGCCACTAAAAGTTACATCATGGTTAATGTATATTTGATCATTATTGTACAGAGGAATGATGAAATACTTAAGTGATTAAGTCAGGTTTGTGCCTGAGGTTGTTTCCTGTTTCTTTATAGTTCATCAATTATTCATGTGACTTATAAATCAACATAAATACTAGAAAAACAACATGCTTTCTGCAAAATACAATTTTTACTTCTGGTAGATTAAAAAGGCCATAAATAATAAATAAATTACCAAAAATATACAACATTGCAACCAACTCTTCAAAATACGATAATTAATCTTAATCCCACAATGGGTAAAAAGCTTCATTTTTTAACACTTGCAATATGTCATATGATATACTCAATCTCATTTTTCAAACAAATTCTTCAAAACACATTACAGTCAAGTCTCTTTGATCTCCTCAGTCAGTCAATCTCCAGTTTAACTCACATCGCTCCATATACATAATTCAATTCCTATCTAGTGTAAACAAGCTAAGTATTCGTATATAAGGGCCATTTGCTCTTTTGCAAAGATGAGATAATGAAGTTGAAGTTGATTGAATACTGTAATGGTCTTCAAAACTTGAATGTGGCTTGTCTTGAACTGCAGTTTTACATTTCTTCAAATGAAGCTGACATACTTGTCTTTTTTTGGACATCATGATTTTGCTGGTTTGCTGTTTTCGCCATAAAAGGGGGCATGACAACAAAGTTTTTGCTTCAGGGCTTCATAAAAGGATAATCAGACAGTCAGAAAGTCATATAGAGATTAAAGAGAAAAAATATATAAAGCTGAGCAACACACAGAGTTCACTTGCTCTTGGATCAGTAAGATTTCAGTTTGTTTGTGGAAAATTTACCTTAATAAATTAACAGGAAAGTGAATATCATCTCCATCAACACCTGTCTCCTGTCAAGTCTGAGTACATTTACACGGCATGTGTGAATTTTAATGGAGTCTGACCGTTAAATCTTAAATTTGATACCCTTTCTGCTCCCGCTGCCTCTGTTTGATTTCCAGCCACTCACAAAGCGCTAGAGATGGCTGGAATAAAGATTAAAAGGGAGCAGAAAAAAAAAGGTTGAGAGAAAGGAATATAACAAAGAGGCACAGCTGATTTAAAGTACAGTAGAAGAATGATTTGGCAGAGGGGACTCATCTTTTTTTCTGCCTCTCCTCTCCATTACAGGGGAAAAGAAGGATTTCAGATGGGGTCTGGGATTTCTGCCCACTTCAAAGACTTTTTCACACGAGCCTCTGACTTTCTTTCCACTCTTACATAAAACAGACTTAATTTCTGAGGGTCAGTGATATTTGTGTGGCCCAGCCTTCATGTCTATGAGTTAAAGAGTCAAATATAGATTTTTACAGCAATATCACAGCCAGTAACAATGACACCAATACTGTTTCCTACTTGAATCCTACAGAAAGGCATAAAGTGCTTTAAACTAGGCACAATAAAATGTAGATCATATGTAGAATGTTTCAAAAGCTAAAACTCTTTTTTAAAAGTAGGGTAAGAAATGGACCAGAAAAAGAGGAGATTTACTTAAAATGCTTGAGGTCTTCTGGCAAGAAGTTCTAAAGTTCAGGAGCTTTGACTGCAAAAGTCCAGTCAAAGTTGAGTTATGAGAGTGAATGATTGGTCGGGACACCTGCACAGAGGGGGGTGTGATCTAGAGGGCATACATGAACCTCCGGCTCATTATGCTCTCCTGGTGAAGCCCCTCTTCAATGGCAGGTGAAAAGAAATGGCTGGCGATACCATCTGTCACGGACATAGCACATGCCTGTCCACACCCTTCCCATGACAACAGTAGAGTTAGCAGTGAAATGACTGCAGTGCAGAGGCAACTGAGCACTGTAAACTGAAAAAAAAGAAGGGAGACAACTGAAAATAAGCTAAACACAAAGGCTCTGCTAGGTAAGGTTTTAAGGGTTGTCAGTAAAATCTTGAAGGTCTCTACTGTGAGTTAGTATGAAGCAAAAAAATTAAGTCAAGAGACAAAGACAAAGGCAGGATGACCTTTTCAGTGTGAGCTAGACACAACTAATTTTTGAAAATGAACTTGAGGAAAACAGTATTAAACTCTCTCAGTTATTAGATTTGTGGAAGTATGATTGGGGTCAAAAATGTACTCAAATTATGAGCAGGACTCTTATTAGATACCATTCATTTGGTTTAGCAAGGATGCACAGCTGGGTGTCATCTGAATAGCAGTGAAAATGTGTTATCATGTTACCAAAATTAATGATAATGCTACGTTCATGAAGGGCATGACCTAGAGGAAACATGTTGATTGAAACAATACCGGGGCCTGGTATGGAGCCCTGTGGGACACCACAAGTAAGGGGAGCGTTAAAACAAGAAGCCTCATCAACCACAGAAAATGTTCTGGCAAAACATTTTGAGAAGAGATGCATACTTGGTCAAGCAATTTATCCAACTAACTTAGTAAAATATTGTGATTAACAGTGTCAAAGGCATAATTAAGGTAATGTGCACATTAAAAGGGATAAATCTGAACACTGCACCCGTAATTAAACAGAAAAACAATATACTAGTCTTTCCTGTTTTGGATGGCAGCATCCAGTGGGGCTGGCAAACAATAAATGTGCATTGCAGCCATAATCAGGCAAGAAGTGGGACAAACATGGCCTGGATACTCACCTTGGTCTTCGCAGGTTTAACCTGCCTTCTGTTGCCTCCTTCATATTCCAAAAAAGCTGAACAGAGTTCTCTTCAACATATCTTCTGTTTCTGTAACAGAAAACTGAACAAATATATAATGGTGACTCATAAACCCAGTCTTGACAATACAGTGAGACAACTAATCGAATCAAATCACTATTTTACATTGAAAAGTCACCTGACTGCATAAACATCACTACAGATTAAAAACAACGGCTGTAATGTGTAATTGGCTATTTTGGCGTTCAAAATGACTGATCAGAGAGAGAATTAGAGTGACTTCTTAACATCTCTGCTACACATGACTGTGTCTTAGCAGGGATGTCATTACTTTGTAAAAGCTTTGTTCTCATTGCCCAAACTACAAAGTGTGAATTGTGTTTTAAGGTTCCTTTTGGAGAGATTGTTGAAAAGCTCAGTTTATACGTTTGAAAAATGCCGTCTTAGTGTGGAAGGGAGACCAAAACTAAGAGGAAGTGTTTAATAACAGATGTTTTGGCCCATATTGAAAATGTTATATATGTTAAAAATGATAAATGTAATCAATTAGGCAAAGTATCTCTGACATGTTCACTACTGCCAGTTTTATACATCAAAGAGAGTCTGAGCTTAGATTCCTCAGTAACGGGGGTAACTAGGGCATGCTGCAGACTAAGGAGGAAAGAGCCAGTGGATAGTGAGCTACTGGTATTAACAAAGGAGAAAATTTGTGGGCCAACTGTTGGGAAAAGCCTGTTTCAGGAAGAGCCTGGTTAGAGTCATGTCTCATGAGTAAGAGGTAGATAGATTTCATGTAAGAGATGGTTTCCTCCAGAGTGGAGAGAAAAACTGGCTCAAATCCAAACCAAATATTCCCTGATGAAGTGCAAGATACACTTTTACACATGTGTGTATAGCTGCTGCTGCTTTTCAGCATGAAGTCCATACTAGGTTTATTTCAAGTTGACAAAAGCCTGATTTAGTTATGATTCATATTGGTCAAAACCTACAGTAGTACGTAATCAAGAAACAAAATAATCTCAACATGAAGCTTGATTTACTGGCTTTTTTGGAACTTTCAGCCGAATCTCACAGTCTTCATCAGCGAAGTAGAATGAACTTCCATGCTCAACACACAATGATGTTTATTTTTTGACAATTTCTCTCTAGTTTTTGCCTTTTTGTCGAGAAATACTGGACACCCTCACATTCTCAGGTTTCTAAAAATCTTTCAAATGAAACAATCCAAGAAGGTGATACGCATGTACGATACATAAGTGACAATTAAGTAAAGGATATATTTCAAAAAAAGAAATACCACAGTTGTCAATATCATGTTTGGTCGCCATCCTGAATGCCAAATGAAGGCAAGGAGGTCCGATCTTTTATGATATTGTGCTGTCAATCCTCTTAAAGTGTATTTGATTTTTTTCTAAGTATAAAAAGGAAAGGAGATCCTTGAACCACAAGAGAGAATGAGGGTCACAGTATTTCCAATCCAAGCTACAACCAAAAACTAAGGCATCAGTCTTCATTGCTGTAAGGCCCGGGAGTTCTCAGCTGATTCCGAAAATAGCAATGATATGAGAAGGTTTAAAAGGAAGGTTCAGCAGCTTGGAAATAGTCCAAAAGTACAAAAGTTTGCAAGCTTGTGGCAAGAAAATAACATGTGTATGATTGACTGTAGATATATTATTTCATGTCCCTTTTTCTTTCAAGTAACTTTGATGAAATTCATGGATCAATGAATAATAGCTGTCTTCAATATAATTTATTGTCAAATCAAACTTTTATGATTTCATTAAATGTATTCTATATTGATTCAAGGCATGGATGAAAAAGCTTGCCTGATACTGATTTTGTTTAGACTAAGTAAAATGAATACATATACGTTGTTATAGAGTGAAGTATGTAAGAGGCAACAGATAATGCTTAAGTAGAGATGCTTTTGTTTTTATTAGTGGTTTTGCAGTTGGGTGGTGAAGTCACTGGAAGTCATAGTGTACACGCCTTTTTCACAGTTTCATAACATGAGTGCCCCACATTTGGAGGTACTTTCTGGTAAGTCTATAGTGGGCTGTAAATGTTCTGCAACCACAGGATTTTTGTCTCCACGTCTAATGCCCGCACTATGTCCGCAGCTGTAGGTGCATGCATGACAGGGGACGGACAGCTGGGTGAGCTTTTCTGCTGCAGCTGTTAGCCAAGGTGACTCTAAAGTCAGTGATGAAAACAGCAGAAGCCTGCTCACTTTACTGGAAGAGTTTCTTAAATCTTTGTTTAATCCTCACTCTGAACACTAGAGTGTGTGCATCATGGCTGATTATTTATCCCTAATGCACTCCTGTGTTGAAAGATATGCAAATATTAATACTTTCCTTTAGCTTTTTTAATCACAAGAATATTAACAAGACCATTTATGTCCTGGAGAAAATGTGTGAGCGAGATGTAAACAGCTGGAAGTATTTGAAAAACTAACATTTTAACAGTTGCTAGGGTGTTTGTAGATTATTGCCAGATGATTCAAAGTGGTTGCTATTGACTTTGTGGGTAGCTTGCAGATTTATAACTTACTGTATGATTGCTAAGTTGTGCTAGGTGATCGGTTGGTCAGTTGAAGCATGTTTTATAATTTCAGAATTTTTGAGAAAATATACATTTGTTAGTAAAGTTTATTTACCTTTCTAGGTCAGACTTTTAGCGTTAGTAGTGTTAATAGTGTTTTACAAAAAAAGACAAAAGCAAGAGATAGAGAAAATAGAGGTAAAAATAAATCAAACTAAACAAAAGTAAGTCTCAACTGGTTGGGTGTTGAGCTGCTTTTTGAAGATGTCCTCAGATCTTAAGTCCAAAGTGAGAGAGCTCCGAAGTTTAGAAAGCCAAAACTTCAAAGGCACAGTCTCCTTTGGTTTAAAGCCTGGATCCTGGAGCCTGGAGAGAGGTGCAGCCAAAAAGTGTTGGTTAGAAGACTAAAGATGATATAGGGCGTGGTATCTCTCTAAGCAGATGCCTGACTGACCATGCAAAGCTCTATAGGTCACTACAAGTCAGTCAATAAGTCAATAGACAGCCTTCACATTTATAAACAAGTCCTCTCTATGTGAAAAATGTTAAAGAAGCAAGTGAGAAATTATTTGATGATAGCGTTTGTGTGTAAATGATCTTCATTTCGTTATGAAAGTTCTCAAATACTGTCCAAAGAAAATTCAATTTTAACTTATGGGTGGAATCAGTTTTAACATGCATTAAAAACACAGTGATAAAACCCAACGGGCTACAGGAGCTAGTGTTTTAAATACAATCAGGTGTGGAGTCTGTTCTCCCCTACTACTGGAGGTATCACTACAAAAAAGATTCATTGTGTACAAATACTATATTCACAAATACTTTATTCATTGTGGTAGTAGCAGGAATAACAGTGATATATGGTAACAATAGCAGTAATTGTGGTGATCTAAAGGCAGTATTTATACTAGAACTAGCTTCTGCAGGAGTAGTTTTACATTAATAGTAGTTGTTGCAGCATCAGTATGATGTATGAGGAGTGATGTAGACTTCCTCAACCAGTTGCCGCCTCAGCAATCAGTCTAAACAGCAAACAAACATGTAGCTGCTGTCTCTGCAATCACAGTCAACTGTCAACAGTAAAATCACAGAAGTGTGAATGGCGTATGGTAGCTCACGGCTAGCCCCTATAGTCATTTCCATGTCTCTCTCACCTGTGGTGAGCTCCACTATGGGACACCTTTAACCTGTGTTATACTTGTGATATTAACATTGAATCAGATGGCTCTGTGTAGTCAAGGTCTGTCCTGGTGCCATGTTCATGCTGATTATTATACTGTATGAGATCACTGAAACTTACCTTCACCACCAAAATAATATGTCTATTATGCATTTTTATTAGTCCTGTATGTTTTTACACTTCCACTCATGAGTTTCAACTCATTATTTAGCTGTCCTGCACGCAACTTTACTGTTTTGGTTCATTCTCACTGCTCTCATAGTGTCAACTCATTTTCAGATGCAAGTCTTTCTTAAAACAACAGTCAGGAGCTCAAATGAACATTGAAACAGGGTTTTCTTGCTGTAATCATTCCACCTTCGTAATGCACTTACAATGTCAGTGATGGGGACCAAAATCCACAGTCCTCCTTCTGTACAAAAATATATTTTAAAGTTTATCTGATTCTAATATGAAGCTTCAGCGTCCAAATGATTCAAATCAAGTCGATATCTTTCAGCGTTACAGTCTTTTTAGTGCTAAAGTCCCTCTTTTTCTTACTATACTTCCACTTAGCTCAACAGTCACTGAAACACAAAGAGGAAATTTGATGCTAAAAAAAGACTGTAAATGTGGCAGATATCCACTTGATATGACTAACTCAGACTGCTGAAGTGTCATATATGTTTCATATCAACCTTTAAATGCATTTTTGCACAAAATGACTGTGTGGACACGCTGTGGATTTTGGCCCCTATCACTTACACTGAAGCATTTGAACAGCCAGTATGAACAGGAGGAATGATTACAATGAGGAAAACCTCTTTCAGCGTTCATATGGACACCTGACTGTTGTTTTTAGACAGACTTGAAAAATTGTGACCAGTGTGTAGAATTTAGTGGCATCTAGCAGAACGGACTTTGCAGAAATGGAATATAATATGAATAAGTATGTTTTAATTAGTGTATAATCACCTGAAAATAAGGATCGTTTTGTTTTTGTTACCTTAGAATGAGCCCTTTGTATCTACAGAGGCAGTGGGTCCTCTTCCACAGTGGCCACCCATAGTCTGTAAAAAAATATGGATGTAGTCACCGTGACATCACCCATTGGTGAACTGCCATTTCGAAACCCCGAGTTTAGTCATTTGACCATCGCAATCTTGGATTTCACCATCGCCATGTTTGATTTTTGGAGCCAGAAGTGACCATATTTGGACGAGAGGGTGGAGCTGACCATAACGCTAGCTGCTAGCTTGGTTAGCATGGTGACAGCGCTAATGCTAATTTAGGCTAGCGAAAAACAGGCCTAAAAGCATTAAAACAAAATGTACTCACCGGAAAAAACTGAACATCCGATTCCTTAGAGGGTCGTTTAGTACAAATAAACACTGAACAAGACTTTTTAGGCGACCAAAATGTTACAATTAACTTTCATGGACTGAAAACACACTGAAATAGCAGCAGCTCTGCCTATACTCTGTGAATCTGGGGTTACACCATGGTTACGTTACGTAATCAACAGATCAGCAGATTTAAGGCTTCCAACATGGCTTCACTCTCGGACTGGGAGCTACCTGCTGGTGGCCACCATGTTGCACCACGTTTCTACAGTAGCCCAGAACAGACAAACCAAACACTGGCTGTAGAGACGGCCTTTTGTGTTTCACGGCCACCATAGGTTCTTCTATATGCTCGGAAGGGGAGGGGAGGTGTGTTCATGTGGTTGCAATCTGCTAACTCACCACTAGATGCCACTAAATCTTACACACTGGTTCTTTAAAGGTGATGATATGTGACATAACATCACCTTTTAAAGAATATGTCCATGCTCTGTTCACAATTTGTGCCCCCAAGTGACCAAAAAATCAGCTACTGGTTCTTTAAAGGTGATGATATGTGACATAACATCACCTTTTAAAGAATATGTCAATGCTCTGATCACAATTTGTGCCCCCAAGTGGCCAAAAAATCAGTTAATGCAGGTTTGAGTCGGTAGCTTCTTGAGTAAATACACTTAATTACTTTCCACTACTGCAAAATGGAAACACTCAACGTCCAGTAATGTGTAAATGAACTTACATTCAACCTCCATGCAAATGCTAATAAAGTGCCTCAGTTAAGCTGAATTCAGCTAAAAGGTCCGTGTGATTTAAGCGAGGCTAAAAGGTGTAGAGATGTGATAAGGTTTGCTTATTTAGTCGTGACCCTGAGGACTTTCTACAAAGAGAAGAAATGTATGCTGTGAATTAGGAGAGCTAGTAGCAGAGGAAAACACTGATAAACTGCTTCAAACACACATACACACACACAAACACGAAGCCCCACAATAGGACCCCGCCACACTGAGACTTTAATTGAGCTCCCTCCCCTCTCCTCCTCCTCCTCCTCCTCCTTCCTCTCCTCTCCTCCTCCTTCACCTCTCCTCCTCTTCTGCAGGCTAACTTCTCGTCGACACACCACTTCACTTCAGTTTGTTTTGGACTGGATACGACAAGCAGCAAAGAAATGGCTTTCCTACACACGACTGTTTTCATACCGCTATTCCTTCAGGTCTGCCTGCTCAGCTGCAGCGGTGAGTAAATTCAATACGTTTTTTTTTTTTTTTTTTGCAGGCTTTGTAACACAAAAGTTTAGTAAAGGAGGATAAGCGTTGGTATAATCACGGCAAGTTTGAATGAGAATACAGTGTGAGGGTTTTCTTGGATGCTCCGACTAAATACTTCTGTTATTAAAAGCTTTTTAGTTAACTTCAGCTGCTTTCTCGGGTGTTAAAAGTGTTTTTTTTTGTCCTTGTGGGCTCACATGCGGTTAATTACGTTAGCTTATTAGTCGCTGTTCGCTTCGATGGTGAATTTGAAAGCCTATTACTTACACTATAGTTGCATTATGTGGGCAAATTCTGCAAATTTGACATTTTCTTCAGCCTGTCAGCCTCTATTTTTAGTCTTTTTTTCAACTTGACGACGTTATAAAATATTTAAGAGTGTAATTAATTACTGCGTAATTGATGCTGTTAACGGGCCAATTAACAGAATAACACGTAGCGTAACGTTTGAGCACAGGCATGCATTCAAAGGGGGTTTGTAAAGGCTTGTGGCATAAAGTGTTGGGCAACAGGGGCTGGATAAGTTATTAAAGGTTTAATACAACTGCTGTAAACATCTAAAAAACCACAACACTTTATTTGGACCGCAGGACCAAACTTTGCAAAGAGCCCAGTTTTCTAAGACAGGAGTGTGGTGATTTTTTGAGTCATGGCTGATGTTTTTCTTCACATAAAAAGGTCAATAATAGCAATGTGAATGTGGAAGATGCTGGTTTTACATACAGGACAGTGCAGTTGGATACTGGCCAATGTGTGAGTATTTGTACTGTATGTGTGTGCCTTTATCTCCTCTGCTCTTGTCATTATGAGAACCAGTCTGAGTTTACCTTCAGATTGTGGATATTTTTCCAAAGACTTGGCTTATTTCCCAGGAAATGTATTTAGATTTATTTAGTGTAGAGCTGCAACTAAAAAAATGTTTTCATTCTTGATCTATCTGCCCATTACTTTCTTGATTCATTGTGAAAATATTGAAAAATGACCAAGGTCAAATGTCATTTGTCCAACTTGTCAATTAGTTGATTGACAGAAAATTAATCAGCAACTATTTTGAAAATCGGTTTATCATTTTGAGTCATTTTTTAAGGGAAAAAAAACAAAAATTCTTTGGTTCCAGCTTCTTAAATATGAATATTTCTAGTTTCTTAGGTCCTCTATGACAGTAAACTAAATATGTTTGGGTTGTGGACTATTGGACAAAACAGAACATTTTAGGTTGAATCTTGGGTTTTGGGAAACTGTGATCGACATTTTTCACCATTTTATGACATTGTATAGATCAAATGACTAATCAATTAATTGAGAAAACAATCAACAGATTAATTGATAATGAAAATAATCATGAGTGGCAGCCATAGTCCAACCAACAGTTGAAAAGCCCAAATTTTTGTTGTGATGTAATACACCACACCCTGACTGATGCTAGGTTTTTGAGGCTGATGCCTGTATTGTAGAGTAAAAAGAAAATCTGATTGAGATTTATCAGACAATATAAACTTTATGTATATTTTTTTAACAGAAACACACATTTTTGGTAAAAATCTCTTGAATTTGGTTGTGATGTTCTGATATGATCTGAGGAGGACATTTTACATTTAAAAAATAAACTTGTACTGCAATGATAGACTACAGAATACTTATGTTATTTGATCACATATTAGCAATTTTAGCTTATCACATCTATATCAGTATTGTAACAGCTGATAACTAACAAGAAATTGAAAGGTTTGAGGTCATTTAGAAATAGTCTATTACACATTTTGTCCACCAGAGAGCACTGACAAGTTTATTTTTCAACTGTAAAATGTCCCGCTCATTACTAGTATCTCTGTCGTACTATTTTAGGAATTGAATGTAAAACATCTATTCAATGATATATTGTCAATGGATCCAACTTAGAAATCTAGTATCCATCAGACTGCTGGAGGTTAGTGGGACTTAAGTGGTAATTTATACTTTGTTTCTACTTTTTTGACAATTTAAAACATTTATAAATTGATTCCTGTATTGTATCCATATCAATTTAAAGATAGGCAGCATGTATTTACGTGTGGTAATGCAGTATGAACTTTTCAAATCTGTTTACACTGAACTACAACTGCATTTCTGTGCCATGATACTGAACTTTGACACCAGTAAAAGCAGACATTATGTTCACTGTAATGGATTACCTAACTCAAGCAAGCTTTACTGTACAGACACAACAGGACATCACTCACTCTGCTCTGACATTATCCTTCTTTTTCTCCTAAATCCCTGTTTTTTTACTCTTATCAGCCTTGTCTTAATTGGGTTACCTCTGTTTAATCCTCATCTCCCCTCTACCTCCTCTGGAGACAGGGTAAAGCTGTCTGTTTTTGGATTAGGTCGTTGACCACTGATAGAGACCCTGGCCCTCTAAAGAGCCGCTAAACCATTCTCTATCTAAACGGACCTCCTCCCTAATGGGCCCTGAGGAGCACTTACTCAAATACAAGTTGTGGCTGACAGCATCTTTTCCTGAATGGAAATAAACCAATCCTGCGTATGAGAAGAAACCCAAACATGTAGCGGAGTTGATGCACTGTACACGAACCTTTATTGATTTCGGAGACCAATGTTCATCAGTATGATGGTCATGTTGTGTTACAAGAATGAGCAAGTGGTCTGGGCAGCGTGTTTGTGCAGTAAATCAGGGCAGCAGAGCTTTTATGGTGACATTTACAGAACAGAAAGTAGGCACAAAGGACGGGCTTAGTTAGTTCATGCCATTATGAAATATTTTTAAATAAATAAGGATTTATCCTTCAGTGAGTTTCAAAGCTCTGCAGAATCCTCAAAGTCAGTTTTCTGTTGTGTAAAATGTCATTTGCAATTAAAATATGCAAGACAGGCACCTTCTGAACTAGATGGAAGCCCAAAAATATTGCACAACAGTTTTGGCACAGTTATGGGACTCAGAGGGAATTGAGAGACAGACATTGTTTGTTTGGAGAAGATATATGAAACATAACAGCAGCCTTATCCTAGAGCTGGTAAACATTTTGAGCCTTAGTGCTTTGTGGAAAATAGCGTTACCAACTAACAGAACAGCAGTGTTGCTCTCTTCAGGTTGACTGTTCAGGTGGTAACTTTACTGTCAGTGCACAGAGGGAGCCAGAGTAACTAAAAAATATAGGTTTTTAACAGATGTATCTATTTCTGATGAATTTCACACAGATTTTGGATCGGATCTGTTGTTGTGTGTTGGCACAACAGTATCTGTAAAAGGTATCTTTCCACCCCGAGTGAAAATAGGAAAACTCTACCAGGATACTCCCATTGTCAGATGAATTGAACCAACTGTACTGTAACTGTTCAGCTACCTCAGGCAGAGACTGATGTAGAAACTGAATGTGAGAGGGGTAGGTTCACATCTTAATGGTGTTTTGAATGGAAAACAGCTTCATTAATTCAATTTCTCAAAAACAAATTTCAGGACTTTGTTTTTTGTTTTATGTGTCACATTCGGAAAAATGTCTTATATCTCTTACAGTTATGCAAAGGCATTTTAGCAGCTTTCCTTCACAGATTTGTATTGCGCCTCTGAAAAAAAAGGATAAAAATCGATGCAGCAGAGCAAGAGATAATCTTATTTTTTTAATTCCTCTTCTTTGTCAAAACCTGGCGACTACATCACCCACAATGCAACTTGACTGCTGACAGTTCGGTCTGAGATTCTGGTGTTTTGTCCTAGTAGCGGCTAATGTAGCCTCAAGCCTAAACCTCACAAAAAATCTTAAATTCTGTTTGCACATTTTAGAGGTCCTTGTTAATAGATTAATGCACAATTAAAGGGCTTTTACTTTGATTATTAATGTCCTCCAAAAATATGTGACATTGTTAATAACAGCAGAAACAATTATTCCAGGACTTTATTAGTGGATTGACAGACGACTCAAGTCAACACCATCAGAATTTACCCAATATGCTATGACTTTGTAGTGCTCTTGAACACAAATGCAGTTTCGTATTCATTGTGATTTATATAGATTTATTGATATTTTAAGTGAAATTAAGAATTGAATACATTATTCAAACTACCAATCTTATAATTGAAATATTCTGATTGTTTTGACCACAAGGTCAGACTGCATAAAGAAGAAACTGCACTTGTACCCATCAGAAAATGAATTGATAGATCTTGCATGGTGTTATGAATACTGCTGGGTATGAAACCTCAATACATAGACTATCCAAAACTGTCCAGCAATGAATCAGATTGTTTGTGTCGTTTACTTATTTTAAGGTCAGATGATAAATATATGTGTTATATTTTGTAAAAGTTCTTGCTTGGCTCCTCAGACATCATGAATTATTGTTTATTTGCCAGAGAAGGAAATACGTTCTTGTAGGAAATGTAAAGTATAGTAGTAGTAAAAAGAGCCATTAGGTATCCCGTTGGGTTAGGTCCTTGTGTAAATAATGGCTGGTCTCCACGAACTCTTCATGCTTCTCTGTGGCTGAATGCCTGAGAATGCCTTCGCCCTGCTGCTGGGCCGGTCTGGATGAGGCAGGAAGTGTGCAGCTGTTGGCAGCAGTTGTTCATGTGGGATTAGTGCATTTGCCTGAGTGATAGCCAGGCATGACAGCCATGCAATCTAATGTATTGGCTCATTGTTTTCATTAAAGAGAGTGCACAGTTTGATCCCTGTGGTATTGTAATGGTGCCTCTCTATAGCGTTAGCTATATGTAAGCTAATTCAACTAACATGCTGTACAGTCAAATACTCTACATCCTATTTAATGTAACCCTTTATGTTTTTTTGACTCTCACATTTCTGATGAGAGAAACAGTGTCTCAGACACACACAACACAGGACAGCACTTGACCTAAAAACCAGACACCGGCACTCACATCCTGTGTGGTCCGGTTCAGGCCACTTGGTTATGGTGAGGGAAAGATGGCGGCTTTGGTTAAATAAAGTCTTTTTTCCCTTATTTAACCAAGGCCACCATCTTGAGCCTATTTACCTAAACATAACTATATAAACAGTCCTCATGCTTTAGTTGACAGAAGCAGATATTACAGGAAAACAAATGAAACGTTTGACAAATATGTTCAGTATAGAGTGACTTTAATTGGCAACTATTTTGTTTTGGTAATCTTTTAAGCAAAAACGCTAAAAAACCGCTGGTTGCAACTTCTTGAATGTGAGGATTTGAAGCTTTTTTTGTATCATAGGTGATAGTAAACTGAATATATTTAAATTCTGGGCTCTTGATCAGATAAAACAAGACATTGGAAGATGTCACCATGAGCTCCAAGGAATTATAACGGACATTTTTCACTATTTTCTGACTTTTTATCAGCAAAAAGATTGATTGATTAATTGAGAAAATCGTTGGTTGCAGCTCTAGTTCAGTATAAACGTTTTCTCATTATATTGATAAAAAGTGCAATTCAAGCGGCATACAAGTTGTATTTTAACGTAAATTTAGGTTGTGCCAACACAACATGCTTGATTATACTATGCTTTTCTTATAAAATCTTGACAGAATTCATCGATTTATAAGAAAAAGTTGCAGATTATCTCCTTAAATCTGCTCAACATGTCTCCTGAGCTGCTTCAAATGGACTTAAACTGGCAAAGAATCATTTTGTTTGAATTCACTTTGTTCTAAAAGCCCAGTTTGTTGTTTCAGTCTTTGGTTTAAAGTATGTGTATGCTCTGAAGATCCAAGACATGTTTTGGAAAATCAAAACCATAGCTGTTTAGCTGGCAGGAGCAGAGCTGACATCCACCCGTAAGCCTAAACTAAAGGCTTTTCAGCGGTCTAGTCTTGCATGTGTAGTGTATCTCTGCAGTCAGTGGATGGGTTGATGTTTGGGTGGGATTTATATCCAGCAGCTGTCTCTGTAGTTTGATCCCTGGCCTTCTGGGAGGGAGTTTCTCCTGTATTGACTACCTCTCTGGTGCTGAAGAACTGCACAAAACATCCTTCACTGGTGAGTAATTCAAAGCACATCATTCAACAGAGTGAAAAATCTATACAGTGAACAATCCGCCCTAGAGGAGACAGGTCCTGTTTTAGGAACTTGGGACAGTTGTTTAAGCAAACTCAATCATGATGAGAGGGAGGATCATCTGTGTGCATTCAAAGGGGGTGAAGAACTCGTCATGGAGTCGTGCCAGAGCACTAAAGTCTTATCACTATGTCAGAAACGTGAGCAATGTCTCCAGCACCACAGTGATGTTTTTGGTTTTGTTTTTGAAGTGATGAAAGTGCTGCAGGGCTTTCTATCAGTTTTTTCTCGGCGTGTTGGGAGAATGCTCAGAGGTTTGTCTCTTAAAAGCTTCTTTGAATCTCAAATATTGGCTGCACTTCTCACACTGGATTGATTATTTGTAGACAATATTGTAAAAGTTGTGTGAAGGATTCAGAGGCATGTTTTTCTCCACACAGCTGAAGCACAGCCGCGTGAGCACAGTTGTCTTCGTGTTTATGTGCTAAGAGTTATACCGTTATCTGTTAATAAAAAAAAACATTGTGCGGCTTATAATGTGGACCTCCAGTCTGTCCTGAGGAATCAGCGCTGTCCTACTCAGAGGTAACCTGATGCACCAGATGGTTTGTTACACAGAACCATCTGAGAAGTCGTCCCTGGAAACTGTTTGGAAAAGGGAAGACACTTTCAAAAAAATACTTGGCACATGATTGGATGAACCATCTGTCTATCACCGCCTTACCTTGCGAGGCAGCTGGATTCATGACGTTGATTGGTCCAAACCACCGTTGGATCGGACACAAGCGCATAACTTGAAGCTTGTGATGTCGTGATGTCGCGATTCCACCTGACTCACAAGGTAAACTCAGAGGCGAAGCCCCAAAAGTGAAGCCAAAACGTCTCGATCGCCTCCTGGTGGCCGGCTGCAGTATACGTCATAAATCCTCCTGCATGTTAGTGGATGGGACATGAGCCAAACTAAAAAAGATCAAAGTACACGTCAAATACATTTTTCCCCAAAGATGGTTTCTGTCATTTTAGGTAGTTCTTATCACCTTGATGTTTGTCCAAGTGCTCATTTTTCTGATAAGTTTGTTTTAATGAGTTATTTGACGATATAAAAAGGGGGCGTGTCGTCATGATTGACAGTTGTGATCACCTCTGTCAGGCGGCGGGACGGCTTGAGGGGGCGTGTCCCGCGGGCCGTCATCCCACCACCCGACTACTGCACAGACTCTGGCTCCAAATGGCATCATACAAGGAAGATTTTGGCTTCACTTATGCGTCCATATTTTTATACAGTCAATGGTCTCCACATATAAGTATGTTCACACTAAAGCTGCAACGATTAGTTGATTAATTGATGAGTCGATTGACAGAAAATTAATTGGCAACAATTTTGATAATTAAATAATCATTTTAATCATATTTAAAGCTAAAATGCCAAAAGTTTGCTGGTTTCAGCTTCTAAAATGTGATGATTTAATGCGTTTCCTTGTCATACGTGATAATAAACTAAATATCTGTGGGTTTTGGACTGTTGGTTGGAAACAAACAAGACCACCTTTGACTCTGGGAAATTATATAATAATTTTTCACTATTTTCTGACATTCTGTAGATTGGAGTGGTGGTGCAGACAGTCAACAGTGCTATGTGGAATCTGTATCGACCAACACAGGAACATTGTGAGCGAGCAAACTAGTGAAGTGCATTAAAAAAAAAAGACACAGAGCAATTTGAATTAATGAGATCCACACTAAAAGCATGCAGCTGATTAATTGCAGAGCGAGCGTACAATGTGATCAATCAATCATTGTCACTGAATCAGACACATCCTGATGTGTCTCATCTGGTGATCAATTTAGTTACTTGATGAGGATGCCTGTCCTTCGCTGTGTGATGTTGAACTTCTGATCTCGTTCTCTGAAGCACCTGCATGAACTTACTTTGTGTGTCGCTGCTGTATTTAGTCATGACGTAAATATAATTTTTATCTTATTAAGATTCATATCAGTTTTATTATGAACAATATAATCAGGCCTACCCCTAGTGCACAACAAAAAGGAACCTTCAGTATTTAATTTTGCACAGAAAAGCTAAAACAAAGAAGCAATCTGGTGCTCAGTGTATTTATATTTAGTTTCTATCTTCTAAAATAGCTCCAAGTGAAGCACTAAGTGAACATGTGTTGTCACACTTTCTATATTGTCACTCATTATAAAGGCTAAATTTACCACAGTTACATGCATGCATATGGTGAGAAATTGATGAAATTATAAAAAAAGATGCTATGTTCAATGATCAAAATCTGTCTCAATAGAATTGTTTAGATACAAATCCTAAACCATCCTGTTTTCTTTGTTTTAAAATAAGACAGTCATTAGTAGTATGTCAGTCTTGAGCAGATTTGGCCATTTGTCTCTAAACTCTGCACATGCAAAACTGGCCATCTGTACATGACGTCCCTTCATATTTAGAAGGCCCATCTGTGGGACACATGGCACTCTCATGGGCCTCAATCCGAGTCTTGGCAGCAGTCCCATCAGTGCCAGAGGGAGAGACAAAAAAAACCTCCAGTATCGCCTTCATTGATATGCTTTTCCGTCCTTCTTTTCCCACTTCTCTCCCTCTTTGGTCCGCAAACAGAGCTTAACCAGCAGCTGCACACACCTGACGCCCAATCCATCGGACGAGGCACATTCTGGTGTGGGGGCAACAAGCAGGGGCTTCGGAGCACACAGCTCACATTACAGAGAAATCGTACACCACAATGGTCTTTGCCTCCTTCCCGCCTTTTCTGAGCCGTGTCCTCCCCCCCAAATCCTGTGTCTCCTCACGCACCTCTCTCATGCCCCCTCGGTCGCCTTTTTTCTTTTTGAGTGCATAGGATGGAGCCTGGGAATATTTACTTTGCTCTTGTTGTTGTCAACAGTTCTGACTAAAACAGCAGGAACACACAGGAAAGATTAGTATGCAGATAAAAGGTGGGATTAACTCAATAAATGTGGAATACAGTGCTGGAGTGATAGACATCATCATCCTTTGTCTGTTAAATTTTCAAACACTGTAATATTTGATGATAAGAGTAAGAATATATTTGACGTTTTTGTAAAAGTTTAGCTCATGTCATGTCAGCATTGTTAGTCTATCAGGCTTTGGCTCATTCACTACATAGCATACCTCCCACATAGAAAACCGATCCTTCAAGAACTGTCTTTCAAGTGTCTTTCAACCAGCAAGGACAAGACGTCCTGATGCCAAATGAAAACAATTTGATTTCAAAACAGTTCATTTTTGGCTCTAAATGTGTTTTTTTCACCAAGGATTTTCAAAGCTTATGCAGCCCAGATCATTGCAGAGTGCTACAGATTTTTGTGAAGACACAGCTAATGTTGAAATTTGGAAACAAACAAAAATCTACTAAGATACAGGAATTTCTAGGCAGATACCAATATTTATATTTGAGAGTTTGAAGTTCAACATAGTTCAACATTTTGGGAGATACAGTACCTTATTACTGTCTTACCAAGAATTAGACGGGAAGATTGATACCATTCTCATGTCTGTACTGTAAATATGAAACTACAGCCAGCAGTTGGTTAGCTTAGCTTAGCACATAGACTGAAAACAGAGGGAAACAGCTAGCCTCATGTTTTTGATACCTCTGGACAGGGCCAGGCAAGCTGTTTCACCCTGTTTCTGGTGTTTCCAGCCTTTGAGCTAAGCTAACTGGCTGCTGGCTCTAGATTTATATTTACAGTACAGACATGAGAATCGTATCAATCTTCTTATCAAACTATCGTCAAGAAGTCAAACCAAAATGTCAAACTATTCCTTTAAAGAATTGTAACCAAGATATGTACCGAGCAGGACATTTCACAGTTGAATAATTAACGTAAAACATGAAACATATATTTGACACTTCTGCAGTTTCTTTTACCTATCAACTGATATATGTATGCTTAAAGTATCAGGCACATTACTGGGTCTATATTTTTATTCTAGAACTCTACTGGAATATATTTGAATGATTCACAGTTCAAAAAACACCTTATTTACCTTATATTGGTCCTTTATACTTTATCAGTTTAGCCTCGGTCTGAAACAGGCCGTTTTAGCTCCTGATAATTGGTTAGGTCCTGGAAGTGCTACGTAAACAAATAGTCATGGTAGGATTTCACCTCTTTTCTCGTTCTTTACTTGAAACGGAAACTTCTCAAATATGTTTGAGCCCGAATCTGATCTGAAATATGCAAGTGGACAACACAAATAACACATGAAACAACCTCAGCAACAAATACTAAAGAATAGATGGACGGCCGTTTGTGGCCATGTACGAATACATTCACTTTGACCATGTTTCACATAGACATCCAACATCATAACAGCATAAAAATAACAGAAAATCACTAAAAGTATGTTATGTCCCCATTAATATATGTGATAAACTGATATTCAACCGGCTGATTTATCTCTTGAGCTCTAATGTTGACCAGCACAGAACGTTAAATGGAGCTTGATTAAATAGAAATGGTAATCATGTTCAAACATGTATGTAATATATTTGTATTATAAAGCACATCAAACAAACATCAATATGTCAGTCTTGAAATTTCTTGTAATGTATCAAGCAACTACACGCAGTACCCTGACAGCAGGTAGAATAACTCAGCCTGGAGTGTAGCATGATCAGAGCAAAGTCACCCATTAATCAAGGAGACTGTTTAGTTATAACTGGGTGTAAAAGGGTTCAAAATTAACTTTAATTACTCCTGGTGGCTGGAAAGAACAGATTCCCCTTTAAATCCTGAGGGGATTAGGTGTGTGTGTCTGAAATGTGACCATAGCCCTATGTCATTGGTTAAAGGTTTCATCTTTAACTCTGTTGTCTTGTAATGGATATGAGATATGTTTCTTCTTGGAACAATGCAGATGCCACCGACCTGTCTTTGGTATTTGCTCAAGGCATCCCCTCAGACCCCGTCATTGTGCTGAGGAATGCCAAGTCCACTGATATCTTTTGTTCGTAGGGTTCATGTCAAACTGCCAAACCAACCAATGTGTCTGTGTCACCTGCCTAAAAGGCCTGAAAAAATATATTTAGTGTAGTATTCAGCTCATCACCAGGATTGAGTTGCAAAATGATATCATGAGTGCCTATGACGAAAGTAACAAAATAGGAAATACAACAGGTAATGTCTGTGTTTCCCCTAACATTGAAGGGGCAAAGAGCACACGGGCAATGTTAACACCTGATGGTGAAAGTGGTTTATTATGACAGCCACCAAAAATAACTCCTCATGTTTCAGAGTCCATATTATTTTCAACTAAAGACACTCGAAACAGGATATATGGAAAGTTATTGCAATTCATCCACTGTCTGGACTACATTTCACCACAGTCAGTTCAATAGTTGTCGAGACATTTCACTCCACAAATGTTAAAGGGAACATATAATGCTTTTTGTGATTTTTTGTTATTTTTACACTGTTATGATGTTGAATGTTGTGTTCAAACTTGTACGGATGTATTTGAGAAGTTTCCATTTTGAGTACAGAACGAGAAAAAGAGGTGAAATCCTTTTACTATTGTTTGTTTACGTTGCCTTCTGGGAATTAACCAATCAGAACAGAGTGGGCTCATTGGGAGGGGGATCTTAAAGATACAGGAGCTAAAACGGCCTGTTTCAGACAGAGGCTGAACTGAGGGGCTGCATAAAGGGTCAGTGTAAGATAAATAAGGCATTTTTTGTATTGTAAATCATGCAAAGATGCCAGTAGAGCCCCAGAATATAAATATAGATCTGGAAGCGTGCTTGATACGTCCGACGTCATGGTGGCGAAATGTCAAGAGACCACTAAAGACAATAGGGAACGTCATCTGGGAACCATGAATGTCTGCACAAAATTTCATGACAATCCATCCAGTAGTTGTTCCAATCTGGACCAAAGTGGTGCAGCAATCCATCCTTAGAGCCATGCTGCTAGCACGGCTAATATAAATAAACTTTGTTAAAAAAAATATCTGTATAGAATGCATTCACTATGATATTATAAGACAACATACAGTTTCTATCTTCAACATGCCCGTCTAGGTGAAATGACGCTGTCTGGCACAGTGCCAGGAAGTTGCCTGTCACATCAACTCGCACTGACATCTGTTGTCAAATTAAAATGAAGTCGCTTTAAATCCAGACTGACTTTGATGGTGAAAAGGCATCTCTGTGTACAGCGTGTACATGTGCAGATGAATATTCATGATGACCCGGGAGGCTAACCAAAGCGTCTTTCATGATGTTTGCCTCTTGTGCTAATGGGCTGTGCCATGCGATGGATATGGCATACATCTGGTATGGTTTTCCTGATTAATCCAGTCATTGCTATATACTGTGCAACCAGCTATAGGTTTAGAGCTTTAATTGACTCTTCTTAATCTCACATAGGCTTTTTTTATATTTTCAATGAATTTTCAGTGTGAAGTCAGCACAGTTTCTGTAGTTAAAATGAGAAAAGATCCCAACCGTTATGTACCCTTTAAAAAAAACTCTATATGAAAGAGTGGAGGGACATCTGTATATGATATTATACATAGAGTAGGATTACAGAGTCTTGTGTCAGTGCTGTCTGTAAATGTTATCCCAACCCCTCGGGCTCAACGATCAGGACAAGATTTAACTCACATATCATGCTTTTGTGTGGGATTCTCCCCGTCAGCTAATTATTTTTGTCTTTTTCTCATGTCAAGTCAGTGGTTGCAGGGCATTTGTTTGGCAGATTCCCCAGAGGGCTCATCTCTTTGTTTAGGCTAAGTGTCTCTCAGGAGCATCAAGAGAGGCGGAAAATAAGCTGGTGGAGGAAAAACCAACAGCAACTGTTGATTGGACCTTGGAATTTGCTTTGAATATTTCCAGTCCAGAAGTAGAGCTACAAATAAGAGTCATTTTCATCATCAGTTAATCTGCTGGTTATTTTCTGTTTAATTGATTAATAGTTTGGTTTAGAAAATGTCAGAAAAAAAAAAAAAATGCTGATTACAAATCTGCAGAACTCAAGATAATGTCTCCAAATTGTTTATTGTCTCCAACCAACACATAAAAACCAAAGATATTCAGTTTATTATCATAGAAAATTAAGAAAACCGGCAAATATTCACATTTCAAAGCTAGAACCAGTGAACTTTTTGTTTTTTAGTCAACTAACCTGTATCAACTAATCAGTCATCTAATCTATTAATTGATCTAATCAGATATCAACATAGTAGTTAGTGTAAATGGTTTAAATCTATAGTAAATGTTATGATTATTACGAGGGCATGGTATTCTTTAACCCCTTAACATCCACCCTTTTTTATAGAATTTTGGCCTATTTGGCACACTCAAATGGAAAAGCTTGTAACAGAAGAGCTGTAAGGCCATGATATATGTATTAGGCTTCATTTGACAAGTAACATCTTCTAGTTTCTAAAACACAAACAAAACTACATCAGTTCAAATAAGGCTAAAAAAAAAAGTGTTTTTGGTCCTCGTCTATACTGAGTCATATTTGAATAACAATAATTAGGACATGCTTCACTGAACCTCTCAATCATCTCCAATTGGCCAAATTGTGCTAATTGCTTTTACTCATTACTGCTTGATGCTACCGCTACCCGGTGGATGTTAAAAGGTTAAAATTTGCATATACTATCGCAATAGACACCTTACCTTTGGTACCAATACGGAAACAATACTCTTTCTGAACACTTGTCTGATGAATATACATGTTTTTCTTTAATTCTCTTTTTTCTTTGACAAAAAGCTTGCTTACTCACTTTTCCTGAAGCTTTCGACCGCATCTTGCTGTCTTCTCGAAGACACCAAGATTTGTCTAATCACAACCAGAATACAAGAAGGTTTTCTAAAAGATAATAGAGTTTAAAATAGGAAAGAAATATCTAGATGATCAAACAGAAGGGAACAAAATTACGGATCTGAGCAGATGCAGATGCCAGCTTTCAGTACTTTACAGTTTTCGATACTCATAGTGATGGACACATTTCAGTCTGACTCAGGTCAGGGAAAACACATATTTGTTTAAATGAATCTTAATAAAACTGAGAACCTTGTATGACTTTAGAATCTGTATGCCTTTTGTCGCTCTCCATTCAGCTACCAGAAGTCAAGAGAGCAGATGTGTGGGAAGAGTTTTCGACAGACGCCCGGCAGTTTGAAGTGAGATGAGCTGAATTTAAATGAGGAAAGATCAAACAAATGTGTCCTTTTCTAACTGTGAAAGTCTTTAACATGGATTTCACAGTATGCAGATGGAATAACATGAGCTTTTTTTTGGAGTAGATGTTCGGTTATAACAGAGTTGGCATTGTGAACTGGTGTGGGCTTTGACATGGATCGTGATAACTTTGGCTTTGGTGACAGATAAGAATGAGACACTGGATGGTGATGTCCGTGTCCCAGACAGGATTTATTAAGGAGCCACAGTGCAGAGTTGACTTTTTTTGGGCAGTTTAGTGGCTGCCAGACACAGCCAGCGTCTTTTGAAGATGTGTCTGATGAAAGCTGTAATGTGATCTACCGCTGCAGCTCAAGTTTAGAGTCTGGAATCTGCCTCGTGGGGCTTCTTCTGCAACTACAATTAAAGAATAAAGAAGTGTCAAAGCTCCAAGCTGACATTATCTGATGAACTATACAAACTGTATTGAAGACTATCTGAATTATTATTTTGGATTGCTTTAGGATGATAAAAGCTGTGGTTTAGCTGTTGGCAAGCACCTTCTAAGTTAATGTGAGAAGCAGAGTTGATTATCAAAGCCATCTGCATGGATTCAATATTCTGGGTGTATTTGCTTCCCTGTCTTCCCTACATGTAATGAGGTATTTTAAAAGTTGTACTTACTTTCTGTAATTATTTGCAAATATAAAAAAAAAAACACACTGTCAAACACACCTAGAAGTTCTCTGCTGCTGACACTTCAAAAATGACGTGAAGTGAAATGATTTATAAACTTTCTTTGATACCTTTTATATGTCTATAATATGTTCTGTTTTTTTTCTAAATCAGGAACAACTTCATCCTTTTATTTCGATTTATAATAACATTTTATTTGTCTAAAAAGCAATTAATTATTCAAAGTCGCTGAAGTCTGACCAGCTAATTAGCCTTAGCTTGGGTCGAATGCAAAGCAGATTTGACAATAGATCAGCAAGAGTTTCCTCAAGTCATTACGATATTAATTATTCATTGATTATATTTTTACTTAACATGAAATATTCTTAGTTAAATGTGCAGGGTGAGACAATATAACGATTAGGAATTATTTGTTTAATAAAGGTTTTTGAAGTGTAGGTTCCTATGAGAGAACAGAGAGTTCACTCTGTAGGTAAGTTATGTGATACTAATAAAGACTCTCATGCCCTGATTCACTAAGGCGGGTTCAAACCAAGTCGATTTAAAAATATTTTTCTACATTTGCATCTAAATTAAAACGTGCTTTCACTGGAGCTGTTTTTCCTTTAGTAAATCAGGTGTGAGGAGCTATTATAATAATTAGAATAAACCAGTCCTTCATTTTTGTGCTCTCTGGCCGACACTCCTTAAATTTCATATTCATCAGTATAATTGATGTGAGTCCTCACAGCCAGAATGTTTGGTGTGGCGGAAATAAAACCCCAACACATTTGGGTTTTACTCTGTGTAGTCTGTGCAGTTTGGCTGGTTGATTTTGTCTTTTTTTTTTTTTTTGCAGTGACTTTTATCGCAAAATATGTGATGATTTGTAATGATACTGATGTCTGAACCGTCCTCTCATTTTGGTTCATTACAAAGTATCTTGAAAAACAAACTTTTCCAAGTTTTCTGAAGACAATTAAGGATGAAAACTGTCCTTTTTGGACACTTTCCTGTGGTCAAGTTGTCAGACGTGACATGGGATTTCTGGTAATCCAGTGAGCAGATTGCCACACTGTAAAATTTGGCTTGCATGGGTGTCTCTTGTGCTGCTGAATTACTGCATGAGCTACGCAGCAAAAGAAACACTTTGGCCAAGAATGACACAGTGCAACGTATTGTGGTTTCTTTGCACTCGGGCTAGTGCGTCTTTTGACTCTTTGAAGTAAACCATAATAGTGTCTGTGTTCTGGGAAGTGATTTCAACCATCCTAAAGGCACTTCTCAGCTGTGACCGCAAACCGAACAGCAGCAAAACCTCTCGGTCTCCCTGGAGGGGGAGAGGAGAACATGAATCTTATCTTAGCTGGTCTCCCTGTAGTTCCTCTGACATCATCAGTGGGTGACAGAAGCAGATCCTGGTGTCGGGTCATTGCCTCCTCTACACTGAGAGAAGTCATCCGAGGTGGTTTGGGCATCTGGCAGGGACATCCCCCCCATGGAGGCTGGATGAGGTTGCCGGGGAAACAGACGTCTGGGCTGCTCTGCCTGTCCTGTTGTGAAAGTGACCCTGACCTGGATAAATGACTGAAAGTGGGCAGAGTTTATTACAGTAACGCTGTTGAACCATATGACATTTTTATGAATACAGACTCTTACATATCTTGTCAATATCTTTAGTGATATTGTGTCAATGTACTGAAGGAGAAATTGTTAATTTTCTGGTCTACCACTGGGAGTATGGTTTAATCAAATAACTTTTTTGTAGTAAGCCTAAATTTAAGGGTGATTGAAGATATAAAACTATTTCAAATCCACATTTTGCTTCTGTAGTGGCAGCGGGTCTGCTACTAACGATTTATTTTCATTATCAATTGATTATTTGATCTGCCAAATGTTAAAAAAAATAATAGAAAAATGGTATTCTTAAGTATTCAGACACCACGGTGATGTCCAAAAACCAAAAGATATTCAATTGAGTGTCATACATGATCAAGAAAAATAGCAAATTCTCACATTTGAGAGGCTGGAAGCAGAGAATTTGTGACACTTTTTCTTGGAAAATTACTGAAACGATTAATCGTTTAGCATTTATAATTTCTCAGAGGCCACAGTGATGTCTTCTTCTATTTAGTCTAACAGTCTAATTAACTGACATATATGACAAAGTAAAACAGGAAATCTTCACATTTGAGAAGCTGGAACCATCAAATATTTGGCAATTTTGCTTGAAAAATGACTGAAATGATTAATCGGTCATTAAATTGTTTGATTAATCAACTAGTCATTGCAGCTCTAGTGGCAGCACAAAATACCTCTTATATTTTATAGGCATATTATAGATTAGCAGTCATTTTTCTCCCGCGTGCTCTTCCTGGAAGTACCTCCATGCTGTCCAAAAGATACCTGCTTCTCCTACATAAAGAGTGTTTGTTCAGCTTTAGGACCCAGGTGGAGGAGGGATTAGCCCCATGTTTAAGTTTTAGCATATGTCATACTTATCTAATATGCAGTCATATCGCTATAACAGACCCCATCCAGAGTCCCATTTAATAAATGATGGCCCCTGAAGTGCTGCACAGTCATCAGTTGCAGATCCATTTCCGTGTACAGCATGTCAGCTAGCTACATACACTAATTTGACAAACCTAATTTAAACGAATTCAGTGCGACTACTTTTTGGGCTAATTACCACGTCTAAAATACCCAAGTAAGGTTGACAAGCGGCGAACCTGTTAAAGAAATGTCTGACTCTGCAAAGCCCCCTGCAGGGCCGGAGGAGTCATGACGCCATGGGCTTCCTCCACCACCAGCCAGCTCGGCATCTGCTGCCCAGCAGAAACCAGGAACACTGATATCGACAGGCCTGCTTGTTAAAGGGTACATAACACATGTCCAGTAACAGTAGAGGAGAAGACATTTAACACAGCAACATGGCTGTAGATAATTAAGTTTGATTGTTTGTTTTTTTGGTGACATTCTTGAGTTTAAAGCCAACTCTGACCATCAGTTCTTTACTTCTTTGCCTATTAGGATTGTAATTTAGATGAGTGATTCTCAGCGACCGGGCCACAACCGAGTAAAGCTCCATGCAGTGCTTGTTACCCAGCGGCAAAGATGTTATGTGACAACAACATTCATCTCCTATCTCCCCCCCCCCCACCCCCTCCTTTCTACTAGCAGCCTGCACAAGGCCAGATGATGTAGGGTGTAAATTAATTCTGACAGATTTTGAATGCTTTAGCAGATAGGTTTCCATCACCGATTCCAGCCCAGAGCTGGAGAAGAGCAACATAGGGGGAAGAGAGATTAG
The DNA here is from genome assembly GCF_963924715.1 of Thunnus thynnus. Lineage (NCBI taxonomy): Eukaryota > Metazoa > Chordata > Actinopteri > Scombriformes > Scombridae > Thunnus > Thunnus thynnus. The sequence continues at coordinate 23,402,635 of NC_089529.1, forward strand.
CCGCCAGCTGAAAGAAAGAAATCAGGTTTCAAATGTCAGTATGTCATCTCCTAAAGTAATCCGACAGATAAGTTGCAAAAAAACAAGCCCAAATTTCTCAGCAGCCTAGAATCTTAATGTTTGTCTGTCTCTTTCTCTGTAATTGTCTGGTCTTAAAGGGATACTGGGTCGATTTAGTGCTGCTTTTCTTTTAGTTTGGGGACAGATTTAAAGAAGCAGAGGACAAAATATCCTGACTTTTAGTTGGTAGTATGGGTTAAGCTCCTGGATCCTGCACTTCCCAAAAAAAAAAAGCCTCCCTGACTGGTCTTTCAAACTCCACACTCTTAGTTTGTCATAAAAAGTTTTCTCATAAAAATGTATCCAAAAAGTCTCCAAACCTGAGCTGCAGTAACCCTGATGACATTATCCGGGTTTCCAGAGCCACAGAAGACATTATACAACCGCTTCAACAGACTGAGTCGTATCCTCTATAGCGAGAAAACTGATCCTCATGTGTAAAATTGGTGGAGTTCCCCTTTAATAAGAGGCAGTCATGCAACCTCACCTCAGAAAACTCTACGCTGACACTTTAGAACTAACTTAACTTTAACCCATTTTATCACTTTTTTAAACTTCACTGAATAATTTTTCCACTTTTATTCAGCTCTGATTCAGCGTTTTCAAAAGTTCTATCTCCTTCATGTTCTCTCGCTCATCCCCTTGTGTAGGCAATTATCATTGTTCAGTGGACTCAATCTGCCATAAGCGTTTACTGTAAGCATTTGATCACCTCATCACCAAAATATCAGTTGATCGGTCCTGTATGTGTCAAACGTAGCTGCATGCTTTACACACTGAAATCTTGTGGTGAAAACTGGACTTAGAAGATTTTGCCTGGTTGTCATAAAAACTTTCTTATATTCTGGGGCTCTACTGGAATATCTTTACAAGATTTACAGTTTAAAAAACTCCTTATGTATCTTATACTGGCCCTTTATTCAGCCCCTCAGTTCAGCCTCTGTGTGAAACAGGCAGTTTTAGCTCCTTTAAGAGCCCCTTACAGATGAGCCTACTCTGTTCGGGTTGGTTAACTTCCAGAAGCTGCGTCTCAGCAGACTTTCAGCAGCTCTGAAAGCTTCATAAACAAACAGTTGTAGTAGGATTTCAGTTCTATTTCCTGTTCTTAACTGGAAATACTTCTCAAATACATCTGTACATGTTTGAGCCCGAATCCGACCCGAAATATGCGAGTGGACAACACGAACAACCCGTGGAACGACCTTCGTAACATTTGCCGGCACACCCAAAAACCATCTGATGTCATCACGAGGAGGAAGCAGAGGTGTTCAGAGCTGGTTGAAGCCCTGGCTTTAGACTTGCAGGGATTTTTTTACATATGTTTACCTCATGTTTTGGACCTTTTGACCATGTTTAACCCATAAGAACCCATTTCTCCTTAAAAGGAAAATTATGGGGAATATAAAACAGACCAAAAGGACCACAAGGAACTCATTTCTGTAATGTAACATATATGTCATAACTTGTTTTATATCAATTTGTTCAAGAAATGTGGTCAGAACAGGTTAAATGTAATACAGGAAGTCTTATTAAAGCATCAGAATTGTTAAATGGGTTGAAACCTACCTTAAGTAACAAAAAACTTTTTAAAATTAGCTAGTTCTGTCACATTTGCTGACCAGCCATTTTGGAAGTGATGTCATGGGTACACAGATTCACACATTGTCACATGACTGCACCAGGATGTTCAGTAGACGTCACTTAGGGGACTTCATGAGTTAAAATCAAGGATAAAGTTGAATAAGGAATTTTCCAGAACACTGAAAGGGTTGGTGACACCTGTGTCACCATGGGTTCTTATAGGTTAACATAAACATTATGTTATCTGACATCATAACAGTATAAAAATAACAGAAAAATCCCAAAAAGCTTTCCCATTTAATAAATTCAAAAATCATTTTATATCAACTCAGAAACTCTCAAAGCCGTAGAGAGCGAACACGACTGTTTAACCGTTTCCTTCTTTGTTCTGTTCATGAATATAACAGACCACACACACAAAAATATGTATGACAGGATAACTTAAAAACACTGTGATTGGCTCTGCTCTATCTTTGGCGTATCAGTGTTATTTTCAGTGTTGGCTCCAGTTCAGCAGGACATCAGGCTCTGTTTGGCATGACTAATGTTGGAGCTTAAATGAACTGGCAGTACTTCATTCACCGACACTGGTGCTCTGCTTAAAATTGTAGGGGCAGCATCCATCAGTTCTTTTTATTATAGGCATCAAAACCTTTTAGATATTTGACTTTAAAAATCGTACAAACTGAGGACGCTGTTGGATATGGTGTTACATCAGAGAGACTGCTTGGGAAAGTGTCCTAATTGAATAAGTTCAATTCAGTAAGAAAAGGCTCAAACACACAATGAGCATTTCATTACAGAGAAAACACTGCTTTGATTTGATTAAGCAGGTCTGACCAGAGCACGAGGAACAAACATCAAAAGCCTGTTTACTGACTTTAATGTGATCAGAGTTAATAACACTCCATGTGTACCGTCTTCGCAAATCGCCACACAAAGCTGCGGTCGTCTCTGCCGTGTGATGACGGTTAGGAGTTGCCGGGTAATTCTCCCGGTCGTCTTAGCTCACAGATCAAGGCCGCTGGTCTGGATCTTTGAACTTGACATTTCAAAAGGGAGAGGATAAAGAGATGCTTAAATATCAAATCCTCCCCCGCTCCTCTCAGCCCTGATATTGGACGCTGTTAAAAGATCAACTGCCTAATCAAAGAGGAGTGCTCTGAGGAGAGGATTTTCCCGGTGTGCATGTCTGTGAAAGTTAATTTATACATGTTTCAGCATAAAAATTGGTTGCCCTAACTTTTGTCTTATTAGCACTTGTGTATATAGATCCTTATACTCTTCCAAACTACTGTCTTTGCCACATGTATTGACTGATATGTAGTGAGAATACAAGTTTAGTATTGTTAAAATCACAGTAGTTTCCAACTCCATGGCGATCACTTTATGCTCTTATGTTTGTAGTTTTTAGTTCCTCTCAGTAGTAACATTGTACTCAACAAGTTCATTGATGAGACACTGCAGCAGTACTAGAGAGAAGTCAGATGGGTCAAGAAACACCAGTTAGTGAAGCAAACGATTTTATACAATCCCTCTGGTGAGCCAAACTTACGTCTATTTGTTAAACATCCGTCACAGTTTACACTGATTTCCATGCCTACTGTACTTGTGCACATTCACTTAACCTATGTAATAAGGGATTATTAGCAATAATTAGCAATTATTAGCTCACTTTCAGGTTTACCTCAAAATAAAGTGGTTTAGGTAATAAAGCTGAACTGTTTGTTTACAACTCGTCACTGCTCGTCATTCTTTCCCAATCTGACTTAACTGCTCCCAGATCTAAAAACAATTGCTTTGGTGATTAAAATGTTGTCATAACAGATAAAAAAAAATATGATAGCTATGAAAAACATTGACATACTATCACCTTATAAAGTTAAGGCTAATGTTGCACCAGCATTGTTTTTTGGAGACATGTTTCTGATGAATTTAAATCTAATATTCATTCTCCTTTTAGCTCTGTTTTTGTCTCCACCAACTCCTGAGGGAAATATCTAACTCTTTAGCTGCTAAATGTTCCACTATGTTCACCAGCTAGTTGCTAACTTTGTCTGTCTATCACTTGGTGTTTGGTGTAAATCAGAGACTTTTTGCTCCAAACAGCGACAGCTGGAAACAAGGATGATGAGAGTCTTGAGAGTGAACCAACATAATAAAGTAGTGGGTCATAAAAAAATTGCTAAAAACACTTAAAAGCTCAGTAGAGCTGAGTGGAACTGAAGAGTTGGGTGATGATTCTCCGCAGGTTTGTCACATACTTATTTTGTCCACTGTAAATATAAAACCATTGATTAATGCATCTTCAGGATTTATTAACTGTGTGAGTCATTTTCTCTAACTGATGGTGAAACAGAAGCTCATGATCAAACTTTGAGCACATAGAAACAGCTGAATGCTTTACATTATTGTGTGTATATATATATATATCTAGTACATACAGGTATATATGGAGTAGGTAGACTCATTTCTGTGTGTGCAGTTGGTTTCTGTTTGGATGAATGAATGGTTTTGAGGTTTTGAGCGCACCAGTAAACCACAGGAAACTAGAGAAACGTCTCACTTTTCGACTTGTACTTGAACACGGTATAGAAGTTGGAAGAAGGTTAGAGGAAGTGCAAGATTCTTTATAACTGCACAGGTGTGTGAGAGGCGACTCAACAGGCGTTTCATTGTGTGTGGTCCCGTGATAATACTCTACTAAGTTACCCCCCCATCCCTCCACCTCCCTCCACACACACACACACACCGCTATTTGCCCCTTCTTCCTCTCTTCTGACAGCTCCTACACTTCTTCCCACAAATCACTTGACAAATGGGCCGCCCACAGGTGTTGTTAGAGTTCTCCCCTCCTCAGCTGCCCCCCCTGTCCTCCACGGCATGGGAACGGGTGTGTGTGTGTGTGTGTGGGGGGGCGACGTTCCTATTGTTCAGTGCCTGTTTCGATGCGAACCCCACCTCCTCCATCCTCCCCTCCAGCCCAGCAGGACGCAGTGCCACCCGATGACTGGGAATCCAGTCATAACCGCAGCCTCCCCCTGCCCTGCTCAAGGTCTTGGCACGCTGCAGCTGAGCGAATAAAACAAGTGGTGGATATTGTCTGCCGAGCCCTGAGAACTGGAGTCTCCCAGTCTAGAGATGAAGATAAAGTAGGCGTTGAGCTGCTCGCTGTGCTCTCATATCAAACAATGCAGCTGGTTATGAGTTCTGAACACAGTTATATCATTGTGTTTGACATTGTGTCTGACCGACGGCAGGCATCTGACTCCCGTTAGAGCAAAAAGGAGAAAGTGTTTATTACTTCCTGGGGCGACGAAGACTGTGTTTTGACGTGAAATACGGGGCAAGTTTGTTGTGAAAATACAGCGAGTTTTAGATCTGTGAGACGTGTCAATAAGGCCGCTGTGAAGGTGAACATGTTTTGAACTTTTGACTCTCAAAGACCGTGTTTACATGCACACAACAAACCAGGTTATATGAACTGCACATTGTCTGTACTTAAAGAGACTACTTAATTACCATCAATTTTGATATTTGATCAATCAAGTCATTTATCAAGCAAAAACTTCCAATGATTCTCTGCTTCCAGCTTCTTAAATGTGAGGATTTATGGCTTTTGTCTGTTTTATGTATTATTGTATTATTGTCTCTTGTTCAGACGAAACAAGCAATTTGAAGACGTCAGCTTCGGCTCTGTGAAATGTTGAATACTTGCTGATGTTCATCAACTAAACAATTAATCATAAAAAAAGTGAAATAGAAATATTGCGATCTAGAGAAGAGCTGCAGCTGCTAGTTGATAAACTGATCAAAAGAAAATGATTTGGCAGTTATTGTGATAAATACTGCCTCCAGCTTGTCCCTTACGAGGGTTTGCTGCTTGTTTTTTATCATACTTTATGATCATGATTAGTGAATTAAATATTGTTTAGTTTGGACTGTTGGATAAAAAAAAGCAATTTAAGGGGTCTCTAAGGGCGTCTTTGACTTCTTTTTGGCCTTTCATGGACTAAACAATTTTGATTATCGAGAAAATAATAATGAAACAATAATCATCAGTTGCAGCCCTAATCTAGAGTATATATCATTGATTTTCCTGCTGCTTCGGTTGTGGTGTTGGCAGCAGAGATGCTGGCGCACCGTCATAACAATTTGGCTCCTGTAACGTGACTAAGTCCAGCTTTCTGTCTGAGGGGTTAGACTGTGTTCAGACTGAGATTAGTGCTGCCTTCTCAATCATTTCAGCGATATTGCTTCATCGACAAAGAGGGCTGCAGAAAAACAACTTTTTTGCTGCAACATAATGCAAAGTCAAGTCCGATAAGGCAAGACAAGGGTGTATTTCTACCTTCCGATCGTGCAGACAAGAATAAAATGATTGCCACCATGATACCCAGTCTTGTAAAATCCTGTCTCAAAGTCTTATGAATGGCTGTGCAGTGTTTTCTGAATGCTTGAAGTCCTGGAGCAGCAAAAAAAATCCCACGTGTGCTTTGTTTGCTCCCCATCCCCGCCCTCCTCCACAGAGTTTCCCCTCCCCCACCCCGCCGCTGTCAGGAGCTGCACTCTCCTTAACCTGCAAGTAATTGTCCTTCACCCAGCCGTGGAACATCCTCAAAGCTCACCAGATGATTAACTAGACAAAACATCCAAAGGTCTTATCTGATCCTAAAATCTTCTTTTAGTTTTTTGTGTTTCTTTATTTTCTGTGAATCTCCTGCCCTGCAGCTGCAGAGATGATGGCTGAGCTCACTTTTTGTCATTTGGTTGATAAGATTCCAGTACAGGAATACCGTTCACTATAGGCGAACCCTCTTATCAACCTTCTTCATCAGAACAGGTACATGCATGTCAGTTCAAACATTGCTTCATATCAAACAAGTACAACAAAGACTTATTGGCCCCTCTGAAATAAAACATTAATAAAAGATCAGAATTATGTCATTTACAATAGTAGGAGCAGAGTGTTTCTGCAAACTATTACTGCAAGTGATATTTTTATACATAATGGCAATATTTTACTATTTTTTCTGGATTTTTTTCATGTCATGTTATATTTGAGGACTAGACGATCAGATATTCCTTTTGAATTGATGAGTGCAGAATGAGTCCCGGTGCTTATTGTTGTTAGGATATCAAGTGTCTTCAAGTCTGTGTCTTTTAGAGTTAGTCAGCCTTAAAAGTGTTTAGTTCACCCCTGGAGCCTCTGAAGTCTTGCGTAACATGTTTTTCTGCCAAAGAGGAAATAAATTCATGACAAATGAAAACAAATCCAAAGCATCCCTTACAGCAGAAACAGACTGCAGACTGAATAATCTATCAAGCAGCCAAGAATTAATGCCGTCACACATGATGAACTGCCACAGAATATAATTTTGACCACTTCAAAGAGCCTGACAGGAGACAGCGTGAGTGTGTGACTGAAAGACAAGCTACAAAAACGAGGGGTTTACGTTCAGCTTTAATGGTTTTATTTCACTTTCACAAGAGACAAGACTTCAAGGATTTTCAAGGACTATTTTCTCTGTGGATTAATAGTATCTCAGGGAAACATTTCCCCAGTATGAAAGTGTGTCGTACCTTCAGTGTTTTTTCAAAAACAAGTGTTGGAGAAGGGGGTTCGTCTTATTAGTAGTGTGGTCTTTGGGAGAATACGGTAGTGAGCATGCAGTTCAGCTTGAAATGAAAAACTTGGTTTCCGTAATCAGGGTTTAAACAAGGGTTTAAGAGAAACCTGGTTACATTTTATACTTCCCAATATAATAATTCCTAGAAAAACCTTCAGCCTGAGGGTCCTACAATCAAACATAGTCCATTTGTTTTCATTTAAGTGAAACACCACAGAAGGAGGATGGGTGGTAAAGGGTCAACACAGTTACATTTCTGCCAGACATGGTTAAGTGTATATGGCCTGTTCTTGGACTTCCCCCCCCAGGCAGGATGACCATGTGTGAAAGCGCCTTTGGGAAGGTAATCCATTTACTGAGAGCTTTATATAAGATATGAGGCATTTAGGGTAGATGGGCAGAATCACAGACAGATCTTGTGACAAATTAAAGAGAATACCAACATTAAATGAGTTAGTAAGGTGTTGTTTCAACAGCTTCACTCCTCTCGTCAGAGATTCTCCAAGTCTTTGAACTCGACTGATTGGATAAACTCTTATTTTGAAAAAAAAATGTTGCTGGATTTCGGGAGATTGTGTGTCTAAAACATCACAAAATCTCACATACTACGGGTGTTACAGTGCATTCTGGTGTGGAGCTGCTATAATTAGTCGATTGATTGATTGACGCAAAAATTATTTGCAACTATTTTGAAAACCAATTAGGCCTAATTGTTTAAGTCATTTTTTTAAGAAAAAGTTACCAAACTTTTCTGGTTCCGGCTTCTTCAATATAAAGATTTGGTGCTTTCTTTGTTTTTTTATATAATGTATAATGTAAACTGAATATCTGTTGGTCAAACAAAACATGACGTTTGGTGTCATCACCCAGGACACGGAAATGTGACATTTTTCAGTATTTTATGACACTTTATAGACAAAACGATTAATCAATAAAGATTATTCTATAATGAAAATAATTGTTAGCTGCAGAACTAATCTGCTGACTGTAAGAGCCAGAGCAAGTGATTTACATCGTTGTCATACTTATCAAACCATTCCATGAATCCTGTTTTGTTTTTTGTTTAATTTTTTTTTAGCCTTTTCTGTATCTCATCCAAGTTTCGGTCACTGTCTTGCATCATTGCCAACATCGTAGCTGTTGTTGTGGAGGCAAGGAATGTGGAGACAAAAGGCCCTGTTCAGGAGGAAGAAGTTTGGAAAGACCTTGGCACACAAACAAAATCAAAACTCTTCAGTCCAAATGGAGATCAGACAGCGTGTTTCGTGTGTACTCCATCCACGAGGATCCGTTTTGCCTGTTGTTGTGGCTTCTTCTTGTTGTTTCACACTTTAATATGATGCCGTTGATGCAGGAATGAGTACATACTTCTGCGTACACAGAGGATATCAGTTGAGTAGGGGGTCCATCAGTGTGGCTCAGGACACGTTCATGTACACACTGCTAGAAGAATGTGGACATATGTGGTCACCTCCAAATGTGGTCTGAGCAATCGGATCTCGATGCATCCTTGATGCACTTTGGGTGCATTCAAACCTGTACTTAAGCTGTCCGTATGTAATTGGATCAAACAAGACAGGGGCAGAGTTTGTGAGGTGATTGGAGCTCTGCCCATTTTCACACCTGGTTGTTGTGAAAAGTAGGTGTGATCATTATATTTGGTGTTTCAGAAGGTTTTTGATTGGGCGTCTGCCATCAGAATTGACATTATTATTTAATACTGTGGAAACAACGCTGCTTTTGAATCATGTAGGGAGAGTGTGTGTGTGTGTGTGTGTGTGTGTGTGTTTGGGTGGGGGTGGAGGGGGGTGTTAGTAGGACTGGCCTGGGTACAGGGAGTAGCCTCTCCTCCTCATTAACACAGCAGTGCACCTGTGATCACTCTGATATTCTCTTTGAGAGCATTAAGGTTCTCAGCGGGGGATTTGGCGGGGGTGTTGGGGTTCGCCATTTTGATCCCTGTGAATTAGGTGTGGCCCACCCGCCCGACAGCTCTACTCATGTCTGGTAGATGGGATAAAAGGAGAGGGAGTGCACACATAGGCCTTTGTTGTAGGACAGGCGCTGTTTGAATGCTAATATAGTCAGATACAAATAGACACAATCCAACAAAACAATGCAAAAAAAAGTTCAAACAGATATGAATGTGCTGAGTGTGTGTGTGTGTTTCATAGAGACATAGCTCATCATCTTCTTTAAAGCTAATTAGGTAAGATTTTAATGTAAATGAGGTGAAATAAGAGAATATTCATACTGAGTAGATTCAGCCTGTTTGCATAAATAATTATTATGTTGTTGGATGTGAAAACCATGACATCGTTTTTGTACACTTTCTCACTTTCTTCTGCTATTTTTAAAGTGTGTTACATCTTTTTTTAAAGGGGACATATAATGCTTTTTGTGATTTTCTGTTATTTTTATACTGTTATGATGTCGGTCAAAGTTCCAAAATTTTGAGGTGAACGTGTGTAAAAATGCTCCCTGAAAGTCAGAAGCCAGAGCCTCACTCTGGTCTGAACGCTTCAGTGCCGAAGATGTTATGTCTACTTCCTCATCAGATTGTTTGTGCTTGCCGTCTATTCTATAATCTTTGTTGCTAAGGTTGTTGCTAAGGTTGTTCAGTGCGTTGTTCTCGTCGCCCACTTGAATATTTCTGATCGGATTCGGGCATGAACATGTACAGATGTATTTGAGAAGTTTATATTTTGAGTAAAAAAACAAGAAAAAGATGCGGGATTCTACTACTGCTGTTTGTTTACGTCGGCCGAGATGCCTCTTTCAGAAACTGGCCAATCAGGCGGGGCCTTAAAGAGACAGGAGCTAAAATTGCCTGATTCAGACAGAGGCTGAACTGAGGGGCTGCATAAAGAGCCAGTATAAGAAAAATAGTTTTTTGAGCTGTAAATCATGCAAAGAAATTCCAGTAGAATAAAAATATAGACCTGGAAATGTGCATGACATGTCCCCTTTAAAATTTGTTGGTCATTTTTTTTATGAATCTTGACAGAGTTTAAGAAAAGCTTTTAAGTAATTTCAGTCATCTATTTCGCTCCACCAGCAATCCAAAGTTCAGAACACATTTAGCATTAACAGGCCTGATGCGCTGTTTAACCAGACTGACCTTTTGAGTCAGCGAGCAGAACTTTGGGTTTTCTGAATCCCATCCTTTGGAGATTGAAATGGAAGTAATTACCTCAGTCCAGGCCTTTCTGCTGGATGGTTGAGGGAAAGCTGATTTAGTTGGCACCTAGTTTGTAGCTCTCAAGGATATTCAGCACTGTGATGATGACCACAGGGGCTGGGATAAGAAGGCCTTTTGTTGGAGTACGGCAGCGAGTCAGTGTGCTGTCGTCAGAGGTTTGATTGGAAAAAAGGTCTCCTATTTATAGCGTTAGAATAACAGCCGAGGCCTTATACCTGGCCCCTCTTACCTTAATGTCTTGTCTTTCACACACTTTAATATGAGACAAAGAAGGAATCACTGCCATTTCCAGATTCTGTCTACCCCGAAACACGCTCGAATGTCATGAGATCACTCGACATGTTGTGGAATGTTAAGGTTAATCGATGGAAGCGGTTCCAAAAGCTTCATTTATCTGGTTGTTTTAATGCCTGCGTCTCTTGATAGGTCAGGACATGCTCCATACCTGTGGTTGGTATTTAGAGCAAACTTGGCAATCCATTCAGGGGGAAGGAAATCCAATCATGTATCCTTGAATTGATATTTATGTTTAAAAGGGAAACCAAACAGAATTATACTGTTTCCTCCAGAACTGCAGCATTGTGGTCAGGAGTATTTCTTGAATTTGTTGTTGTTTCCAGCTCCAGCAGTAGTTTCAGTGACTGTAGCTGCTTAAGCACCAGCATTCAGGTACTATATGAGGATTTATACACAGTTGTTATAGTTGGATTTGGTCTGTTTTTGGCAAGCAGTATGACTAGATAATATATTTATGTTGCATTCTATGTTTTTAGCTTTGGGCTTGAGTTACTAGCAATGAGGTTCGCACCGACGCTAAATGAGTTTTTAGGAAACAATTTCACTGCAGGCTTATTCCCCAAATTTGTTTTTGTTCTGCTGATAGCTAAAGGAACCCCCCCGTGATGTAGACACAGTGTTTAGCCTGTTGACCTTTAATTAGCCATCCTGTGGCTGCGGAGCAACCTGCATGCCAGAGCCCGGCAGCTCTTAAGGGGGTCTATTGATGGGTAGAGGATGCCGAGTAACAAGCCGCACTCACTACTGAACATCAGATACAAGCATAAATAAAACATTCATGTTGCTCCTTTAATGAAGTCTCACCCAGCGGGCACAGTGATGAAAAATTAATGCAGCTGCTGAAGAAGTTGCTAACCAGCGGGAATGATTAGCAATTCTTTATAAAACAGTATTGGTGGACTGTTTGTTGGAGGTCGGAAGATGCACCGAACCCCATAGAACAAGTTGAGAAAGATTCCCAGCATGGTGATATGTTTTTGTATAAGTCATGTGCGGGTATGCGGTTTGATGTTTGAGAGTTCAGATACCATGGCATTCTCAACAGATTTCTTGAAATGAGCAGAAATTCAGAATCCCATTTTGTGGACACAGTTAATGCAAAGACCTTAATTTTAATTTTTTGCTGTAAAAACATAGAAGAAAAAGAACATCCTAGTACAAAAAGGGATCTGCTGTGTGTGCAATAGATGTCAGAAACCATGTCAAAAGAGTCACAGTCTCTCAAAAACAGTAGCAACTCTATGTTTTCATTCTCTATTTTTAGCACAGCGTAACACTTTTGCTATGCCTTCTTCAGTGTGCGGAAAATTGCAATTTTTTAGTGATCCCTTGAAATGTGCTCTATCCCACCAGCCACCGACAACCTGTGCAAGAAATATAAACATCTAAGGCAGATGGGCACATTCCTGATACTTTTTTAGTTCAAATCACTCTTTCTTCATTATTTCTGATAATCAGACAGAATTGCCATTTCATTTCATGTCATGTCATGCGTTTACATGTGCTTAAATAACTCAGTTACAGTTGGATTTCTCCACTTAGCTGATATCTTTAACGTCTGTATAAGTGAAACAGGGTTTCCATAATTGGGTAGCGGATTAGGGAGAACTTGGAGAACACAGATTTCTTGGCCATTTATACGGGTAACTGGGTTTCTTTTTGGCTTTTTACCCTGCGCATGTTCTACATGTATGCATAGTAGGGGTGTGCCTGAATACAAATACTCTATTCGGCAAAGCACAAATAGTGGGGGGGGTGTTTACAAATATTTGTTTCATACAAATATTTTAAAAATTATTTGTTTTCATGAAGAAAAAAAAACATGTCAAATACCAGCACACATGTTGGTTACATCGCTATCTCAGTGTCTCTCCTCTGCTCCGCTGTTCCGTCTATCAGCAGGTCTCAATGAGGAGAGTCACATCCACCTGCTACATGACGCACATTTCCTTATTTGGACATCACTCCTGGAGTTGGGGGTGTTCCCCAGAGATAAAGCTGAGCTACTGACACAAATGAAGTGCTCCCAAGGGAACACTTATTGTAACACTTTAATTTTCTAAAATTAAAAGCGTTATAGAAACAAAAACAGGATTTATAAACCTCTTTCCACTTTTATTCGAATACAAATTTTGCTGCCTCAACAAATACAGATACAAATACAAATACTGGGCCATCTGCACATCCCTAATACATAGGTACAAAGACCTCAGTCAAGGAAAGTAACAGCTGAGTCGGGGATGAAAGAAGTAATTACATGTAACTATTCATTCTCATATTTAAGATAATTTTACCAAAGTTAGACTAAAACCGAAAATTAGCATCTAGAAGTCTAAGTAAAGGTCATTTCCACCACTGAACATTTGACTGTTTGTAAAATTCAGACACATTTGCACTGTCAGTCTATCTGTCATCCTATCACTGTGCCGTCAGTCTACATACATTAAAAAAAAGGCTGGTAGCACAGTCTTCTGTCACTACTATGGTTAAAATAAGAAAGCTACGCTTCCAAAACAAAGGATGTAGAGGAGAATTCTCATTACTGACCTGCTGCGGGCATAGACGCCTGAGCAATGGAGCGAGTGGAGCAAATACATTCCCATTATTCAATTAGCAAAGTTATGGTTTTGCTACCCCACTTTTTGTCTTTTTTTAAAAAGAAACGTATCATCATACAGTCCCCACAATCAGCTGATTATATTTCAGCAGCCTATATCGATGCTTTGGCTGTCAATCACACAGGAGTCTGACTGTTTACAAAGGTGAGAAACTTGCCATGTATCTTAAATGTGATCAATGACTGAAAACAGAACATAGGAAAAAGATTAAATTAGCTAAAAGTAGGATTGTACTGTTGCTGAAATGCGAGTTAACGTTAGCTAACTTCCACCCAGCCCGCCCACCTAACGTCAGCTCGCTGATCAGACAGGACTCGGCTCTGGAGAAGGAGCTGAATCAGAGTCAGCTCTTTTAAGTGTAATGTGACTATTAACAGGGCTCCCGACTCTCATGCTTTGACTGTGAGACTCACACAATTTACACTTTTGACATGCTCTCATGCCACACATCCATTTTCTCACGCAGTGAAAAACAAATTCACGACTGACATTGCACAACAACAGCACCGTGCAGCAGTGAGTCACTCAGACCAGAAATACTGTATACACAGATCTATTATATTGTAATTTATTCCTGTGCATGCTGCTCACAGTAATCTTAGTCAACGGCTCTTCTGGCAGCAGCACAGCGTCTCTCCCTCTCCTCTTGCACCGTGCACACTCAGGCATTGAGTTACTATGGTTACAGGGACGCTCTGTGTCTGTCACTCTGAAGCTTTATTGCAATTTCCAATAATAGGTTTTTTGGTTAGTATGCGTCATACTTTCATTCTTCTAATAATCGTTTCCTGTCCTGATCCACCCAATTCATTCATTCTTCCCTCAATCTAACTAATCTACACTAGTGCAGGTGGTTGTTTCTTGACTCAATCCAAGAGATTAGGTGGTGTAGAAATGCAGGGAATATGTTTTAAATTACAGGGAGGACCCACAGACCCCCTGCCAATTAATAATTGGACACTTAGTTTGCATAGTTTGCTCCCCATTTAAAAGGTCCCATATTTTACACTTTTCCGATGTTTTATTTAAAGTCTTGATAAGAAGATGTTATATAGTTTTACATCTCCTCTCTTAAGCCTCTCTCTGAAGCTCTACCAAGAATAGGCTGTTCTGTGTCTGCTCAGTGCCCCTCTTTTCTGATTGGCTGACTGTTTTCTGAGTGACGCGCGCCCAGGCCAACCACATGTTGGATTGTAGCCCAGCCTGTAACCAGGTAAAAACCAGGGCTCTGGGTAAAACTCACCAGTGAGTTGCAACGGCCACCGCTGAGGATAATGTTTTCCAACCTTTGGAAGGCTGTGCAGTGACAAACCTGCTTCCTGACATCCAACAGCTGCACAGCGTCCGATGCCCCCCGGGTGAAACACAGAGAGCAGAGGAGTGGAGAGAAACTAGCATGACCATAAATGACAGCGAAACGCAGTAGAGACTCTCACACTGAGCTGAAATGAAACGAGTGCACATGAATTAGGTAAATAACATAAATAAACGTGTAGTTGTGACATCACAACCTTACAGAAGTCCAAACGGCTTGTTTAAAGTGACGGTTTCTGTGCATTTCTCTGTGGACTGAGCATTTTTATATCAAAACATTTATATAACACCTAGACCTGCTTTATAATCAAAAAAGAAATGGAAATCTCCCTTTCTGCAATATGAGACCTTTAAAACAACAACCAGGCGCCCATGGCTGCATGTGTACACAGATTTACAGTAACCAGGTTACTACAGTGCATGTAAACACATTTTCTGATTATCGGTGTAATTTGATTTCTCTGAGTAAGCCGGGGTCTTGAAAGCTTGTAAACATACTGAATCATTCAGCCTGACATTGTCTTTTCTAAATGATCAATAGCAAGTGATGAATCTGTCCCACTGACGTCACTTTCATTCAAGAAGCTGCAGTAATGGTCGCCAGGAGCAGTTTGCATCGGTCTTCAGTTGCTAGTTTTTCGAGCTAGGTAGCTTGCTAGCTATGTAGTAAGATGACATCCACATTCTTCATCCTGCCTACAAAGCTCTGATTGGCAAATTGTTTCTCCAACCACAGGAAATAACCATCAATGAGCGACACACAAGACCTATTTGAATCATCTGTATTAGGGCTGCAACTAGGTTAATCTGTTGATTATGTTCCCAATTAGTCCATTAGTTGTTTTTTCTTTAAAATGTCAGAAAATGGTAAAAAAAATGCCAACCACTGTATCCCAAAGCCCAGGATGCAGCCTCAAAACCTGAAGATATCCAGTTTACTATTGTAGAGGACGAAGAAACCAGAAAATATTCACATTTGAGAAGCTGGAACCTGGAGCTGAAGCTGGAGAATCAAAACAATTAATCACAGACCAAGACTATGTGTGTGTATGCCTCCTCCAACTAAAACCAAAATTGCACTAATCTGCATAAACACAGCATGAGTTCTACCACTTGACCCACCTCGGTGCATGAAAGGCTGTTCACAAAAAAAAACTCACTACCTCCCTCTGAAAGGTACAATCCCTTAGTCTTGTGAATCAAAGGCCATTATCAAACCATCCTAACCTGACTGAGTTCACCTCAACATTGATCATAGAGGGGTGAAAACAGGGTCCTGACCTGAAGCTGTGATATGCTCTGCTGCATGAAAGGGGGGATAATTGCATAAAGAGGTGCCTTTGAGGAGATTTGCAGCACTTCCTTATCGCTCTATGTGAAAGAATAAATCCTGGACCGTTCACTGCCGCTGACTGTCACCCAGGGAACGGGTGCTGCTGGGAGATTTGTGCCAGATGCTGCTCCTGAAAGCACAGCCGCATCAGTAGGACAAGGACCTCTCATCTGCACTGTAGGGCTGTATGCTTTCACTGTGTTTGCACGTGTGTGTGTGTGTGTGTGTGCTCTTTGATGTCAGGCAGTACACAGTGTCCCCCAGGTATTCAACACCACACCAGGGTTGTGTATTGAGAAATCCTCCTCCCTGTCATCCACACTTACATGCTAGCTTTTTACACCCTCCACCCTCTGAGGGACCCTCAGTGTCCGCACACAACTTTTATTCAAGGAGTCTCCAGGTCCTGAAAGAGTCTGAAACGCTGATCTGCTGCTTACATTTCCACATGAGTCGCTTCAAAAAAGCTGATTTTCTTTCCCAAAAATGTGGAATAAAATGTATTACATTACATATGCAGAATATTGTGTATCTGCTAGTTCCAACATTTCTTTGAACCTATATGATGCTCAAATTGTAATTCAAACCGGACACCATGTTGGTGTGCCCGAATACAAATACATTATTCTGCAAAGCACAAATAGTGGCTTTTATACGAATATTTGTTTCATACAAATACTGTAAAAACTATTTGTTTTTGGGAAGAAAAAAAAACACGTCAAATACCAGTTCCCAAGGGACTCTCCATAACCTGTTGTTCCTCTTCTTCTTTCTACAAAGTTAGGTTGTAAAAAATAGGCAATAAATGAAAAGTGCTGTGCTGTCTCTGTGTTATGGGTGTATAAATAGGTAGAGGTCTGCCTGCAACGAGGTGATGAGTAAAGTTTTAGCTCAGTAATCAGCGCAGTCGTCTATGATCCGGGAGACTCCAGTTCGAGACCCGGTGTGGGGACCTCCTTTGTAAGCTTGTTTATTCATTAACACTTGAATTTTTTAAAATTAAAAGCGTAATAAATACAAAAACAGGATTTTTAAGCCTCTTTCCACTTTTATTCGAATACAAATACAAATAATTTTGCTGCCTCAACAATTACAGATACAAATACAAATACTGGGCTCTTGCACATCCCTAGTAACGACACTATGAATATTTCAGATGTCTGTATATTATTTTCTACTCGTCTCCCCTAAAGGCAGCCTGACACATTTGTTATCCTTACAAAAACGTTGATGTCTTCCCTAGAATTTAATGTAACTTTAAACTGAGTAAACTCTATCCGCCGATGAAGACCATGAGATGCAGTTTAAAGCTTTGACAAATCTCGGATGTGGAGTTGAAGCTAAATTTGTTTGTTTCACAAAGCTCGTCCACCTTAACATTAATATCTGAAGCATGAAATTCACTTGTTAATGTTTATTTATTGGTAATAGACCTTTTATACACTTTATCCAGTGATGGTGTGAGACGTTGTTTTTTTGAACATTAACCAAATGTAAACCATCAGAATTATCATTTATATCACGGCGGCTATTCTGCTACGATATCTATTGAGATTGCCTGTTTGATGTCTGGTAGTAGGCTGTTCCACCGTTTGAGGGCATAAATAAATGAATGAATAAAGATAAGACGGTGTGCGACTTGTAGTGATTAAAGCAAGTAAAGTATATCCAGAAAGTATCTGTTACCACATCGATCATAAATAAGCTGCAAACCTGTTTTTCATATGCTCATAAAACACACACAAACACAAAAAAATGTTGGCAGAACAATGTTGGAAATGTGTCTCTGCTTGAAGTTAAAATGTATTGAACGTTTATTACTGGAAGTAATTTATGATCTCACAAGCAATCAGACTCATTTCATGGCTCAGTGGACATGTGAAGGATTAGAGTAAGTAAATGAGGCTGGTTTGTGGTGTCAGAGGTGATTTGAACTCTTTATCAGTGGCAGAGCTGCAGATCTACTGGAGGCCTAAGCTGACAGCCTTAATCAAATGGGGGAAGCCGGTAATGGTGTCTACTATAGTCAGCATCTGAGAGGCATTGTCTGTGTGTTAGGCGCATAATGAGTGACTGTATGCAGAGGCTTTTTCTGGAAGTGGCCCTCTCACTTCTCATTGTGTCTGTTATTTGTCTGATTTGTATTGTGTGAGTCTTTCCCTGTTTACCTTGGATAGAAAGACAGAAAACCCATTTGTCATCTCTCTTTAACTCTGTGTTTACGTGCTCATGTCTCCTCTATAAATCTTTAGAGAGGTTAAAAGTGCAGACAGAGATTGTGGCACCAGGTGGGATCTGTCATGAAATCATCTGGATTACTTTATGACGTGAGGGGAGGTTGTTTTACTGCATAGAAGAAGAAGTCAAAGCACTGCTCTTTTTGTGCAAATGGAGCAAGCAGCGACATCCCCCTGTGCTTCTCAGTGGAGGCGTTGCTATGTATGGGAAATGTGGTCTTAATTTTGAGAAAGCGTGTGTTCCATTTGTCTTTCCTCTCCACAACTCCTTTACTCACAACCCGGAGTATTTGGGGAAAAGGAGAGGTGGAAAGTGAGAAGGAGACAGGATTGAAAAGAAATAGAACAATCATTTCTTTGTATCGTGGAAGAAGTGGCTTGACCACATTAAAACAAACCAAAAATCATCCAGTTTCTTCTGATTAATCTTCCTAGAGAGCTGCTTCATTTATTGATTGGAAATCGAGTTATGATAATAAACACAGAACGGTTATTCTTAGGCAAAAGCCAGCTACCATCTACGAAGGTTATGAGAGTTGAGGCCAATGCTCTGCTTAGTTGAAGAATGTGGTACTGACAGTCACTAGCTGTGTGTTTTATGAATAATGATGACAGCCCTGCAGGTGGTTCATGTCTGTTATTTTTCTTGCACTTATTCTTCAATGCTGCAGTTTGCAGGCAAAAAAAAATTGATTAAAATCATAAATTGAGATTTAATTTTTTGACCGTATCGCGCAGCCCCACCTGCCATGATGACTGGCACGATGGCAGCGCTGGAATCAGTTTTGGGATCACAAAAGAGAGACGGATGTAGGGAAGGAAAAGAGGAGGCGGAAAAGCATTAACATCAACAGTGTAGGAGGGATCTCCAGTATGGTTAATTGCAGTATTATTGTTACTTTAAAAGGCGTATAATAGTGATTAAATAATGGATAATGTCACAGCAGACTGTTGTGCACAAATCTACCTTTAGTGGAGGAGTTAATCTGCTGTTTGACATGTAATTGTGTTTGTTGTTGAACTGGGAAAATCTCCCTCTCTGTCCCTTTCTGTCGTTCATCCCTCTGACAGGCCGGTCATTTGGGGTCTCGCTGTCCAATCGCAGGCCTGATCCTGTCAACACATCCAAATATTCTGCAGCAGTGTCTGAATGAATTAGCTCTGTATCATCCAGACACAGACAGCAGACAGCCAACAATTGTATGCACACACACACACACACACACACACACACACACACACACATATACACATACACACACCCAGGCAGGAGTTTTGGTTGTCAGGGTCCATAGATCATGGGTCATGTGTGTTTGTGCTGTAGTCCATGCAACATAAAGTCACAACAGAAACAGATAAGACCGGTCCCAGGTTGGCTTTAGAAGCTAAATCCCCAGCAACCCCCCCCCCCCCCCCCCACCCACCCCAGTGCTAATCGGATTAGCTGAAAAGTTAGCAGCACGGCCCCAAATAGACGCAACATTTTTTTACGGACTTCTGTGACATATTTTGCTTTTCCGGCCTCCATAATCTGCTTCTTGTCTCCGAGCCGTCTCACGTCATCTTTGTTTCAGTAAACAACGACTTCAGTACATGATGAATTGTTTTTATCCCCTGGTTTAGAGATGGAAAAGCATCTTTTGGCTGACTCTGTGTGTGTGTGTGTGTGTGGTGTGTGTGTGTGGGAGAGAGAGAGGGAAGCTTGGGTATCTGGTCCACCCAGGTGGGGGAACAATGGCGCGCCCGTTGTCTTAAAAGGAATGGTTGGCTGAGCATGGGCCGGGGCAGAGGAGGGAGGGACAGAAAGAAAAAAAAATGAGTTGTGAAAATGATTGGTGCTGAGGAAGGGAGGGAGACAGGCTGGGGGGGGGGGACAGCCGGCCTGAATGGGGGCAGCAGGGTGGCAACTGGACTCTTAAAGCTCTTTTCATGCTTGGTCTGTTTCAACCAACGCTGAAAAACACACATATGAGGACACTGAGGTGTAGCTCTTGCTAATTGTTTTTCCTTTATTTTTCACAACAAAAGAAAACTGCTTCTTTTAGGATTGTGCCAATCCTTCTGAGTGTCTGATGATTTTTTACAGCACAATACAGTTGTACAGTACAACTAAAAGTAGACATTAATAATAGGAAACACAAAACACTTGAATCATGTTTTACAGTTGAATAACTCTGTATTAAGACAATAAAGTCACAGTTTTCTTTTCATGTTTTCTTTGTGTTTTGTGTAGTTTTCTGTATTCTGTAATGTTCAGTGGAGGAAAGGAACTAATTACATTTTAGAGCCGAAACGCTGAGTTAATTAATTAATTGATTAGTTAATCCACAGAAAATGAATCACCAACTCTTTTGATTGACATTGTATAGACCAAATGACTAATCCGTTAATTGAGAAAATAATTCACAGATTAACCGATAATGAATATAATCATTAGTTGCAGCCCTTGTACATTTAGTCAAGGACTGTGCTTAAATATAATTTTGAGTTTCTTTACTTGAGTATCACCACTTTCTGCTGCTTTATACTTCTATTCCACTACATTTCAGAGGGAATTATTATACTTTTATCACTCAACTACATTTATCTAACAACTTAGTTACCAAAATTATTAGAAAGTAAGTACATCCTCCCTCAAAACAACAGATTCAATCATACTGGGAAGCTACAGTCTCTGTTCAAAGCTGCATTCAGAACAAAAGTCAGGCACATAAATATAGAAATATCAAACATAAAGTGTAAGCAGAAGTAGGCGAGTTGAGACAAATAGTCAATAAAAACACATGAAAGAGTAACTCCACTGAACATCAAACAGTGACACCTGACGGTTGATGTGTACAGGGGGGGGGGGGGGACTATCCGTTGCCATTTTGCATAACAACTCTAAACCAGATTAAATAGAGAAATTAAACTTTTTGTGCCATCTTGTTTTTCTTTTTTTTTTACTGTGTGAGCTGGCCCCTCTGGTACACCAGCCAAATCCAACATGGCTTAAAAAGCACTTGGCTCTCTGAATCAACATCCCAGTGTCAGACTGGCTAGCCTTCCCATGCCTGCATTCCCCTCGATGATGCCTAGGGAACTGATTTTCTAGCCAAGATGTGGTTTTGTGGTTACGCTCAGCCAGGCAGAAGGGAGATGAAAATTATGCCATGTGGACAAGAAGCCTTTTCTTCTTTGTTCTGTGAACATGGCAGGCTGGCTCCAGGTTGGCCTGAGAAGACAGTCAGTCATCTGCCAAACACAATGCAGCGATGAATTGATTTAGGGGGTTGAGGGTCAAAATTAAAATTAAATGTAGGTAATGATTAGAATTAATGTTGGGTTTTCTTGTGTTGAGTTTGGCTCATGATTGACATGGTTCATCACCTGCAGAAAGCACAGAGTTGATTTATGTGCATGTCTTGTGTTTTTTTTAGCGTGGGCCAAGGTGGAGCTGACTATGCATGACAGTGTTGAGGTGTACCTGGGTGACTCGGCTCAGATCCCCTGCCAGTACAGCTTCACCGAAGCCAACAACGAGCCCAGCTTCGTCATGATCCAGTGGTTTGTGGTGAGTACTGCTGAGCTCTCCGTGAAAACCGACACTATATATATCTGGAATTATCCAGCTGCGGATGTATAGAGAAGGAATCAATCATTTGAATCATAGTCAGGGAGTGACAAGCTCAATTTATAGTTGAAGCATCAGACTTTTTTTATTTCTTGCATCATTGCCCACAGAAAAAATGGTAAACAAATGAATAAAAATGGTCAAAATAGATGAAATAAAAGTATGAAATCTGTCCATAAATATTTACAAACCCAGATGTGATGTTGCTTCTCCTTTCTTCATTTCATTACCTGCAAAGTGACACACTCGTCTCCTAAAATGTCACATCTCACCACATGCAGTCCAGCAAAATAGAATTTTTGCAATTTCTGATGATGCATTGACCAGGTAATCATGTGTCGTATTGATGGATTAAGCAGACTGCTGAGTCACAACACAAAATATCTTTAAAACAACTGTTTCTGGATGTTTCTTAGATTATTTTTTCTCCAGTAAATTAAAGTCAATAAAGTCCACATCTGATGTGTTTTTTTCACGGTTGAGCGCAATAAGAATTCTTAGTATCAATCAATCAATGACTCTGATAACTGATAGATACAGTATGTGATCCTGTAAATTATTTGCAAATCAAATTACTACTACAACTATTATTATCATTTATACAGTATGTCACAAAGTGATTCACAACCAATATAAATTCAGTGCTGAAAACACGATAAAACCGTTATAAATAACATTTCTGGGGTTGTTTCAGATGTTTTACCATCTCCCATATATATTCAATACTTCATGTGAATAAAGAGCACCTCCACTGATGTCAGAGGAAATTATCACACTTTTATGAAGTATAATATTTATATGTAATATTATGTTTCAGGGAAAACGAGCAGATGCAATAACACAACAGATGTCACTTATTTAATGAGTTCCAACCATCATCTGATAACGAGGTGAAACCATAGACTGTATAAAAATATGGACGTAGTTACCATGACGTCACCCGTTGGTTTCTGAAAAGCGGTTTTGAAGCTCAAAGTGAGCCGCTCCAGCCGTCGCCATCTTCGCAGTACGTGACGCTGCCTAACTCCCAACCAATCAAAAATGGGTAAAGAGGCGGGCCGAATGGCTGAAACAAGCCACCTAGCGGCTGGCGGACCTGTCACTCGAAGCAGCCATGTCCTTCATTATGCAGAACTTTACGGCTTAATAAAATTTAAACGGGTGAGTTATAAAAACATTCACCCCCCGTACAGTTGTCATGAAAGAGGAAATTAACTTTAGAGACCTAAACCGTTTTTTGTACCAGGCTGTAAACATGTTTATTTCTGCTGTAAAGTTGGACATTTTAACATGGGGGTCTATGGGGAATGACTCGCTTTTGGAGCCTCAAGTGGTCATTCAAGGAACTGCAGTTTTTGGCACTTCCGCATTGGCTTCATTTTGCATCCCCGGAGGTTGCTGCTTGGGTGAAACACATCAGAATCTGTGAGGTTCAGCTCAGCAGGGGATTGATCGATGGATCACATCATACAATTTGCTGTGCAGTAATTAATCAGAGCAGCATGTCAAAAAATTTGAAAAAAAAAAAAAAAAATTGAGGCAAATGACTCAATCAGTCACAGTTATGGGTGGATGTGTGGGAAAAGACTCATTGTTTTGTTGTGCTGCCTGTCAGACAGCAGGCTGTAGTTAATTTGAACAGCTGGATGCTCGTTTCACCCAAAAGAGTCTTTAAAGTTTGTATTTATCAGACAGTTCTGAGTCACTTTAAGCAAAACTACACAATATTAACCAAATATATGAACAAACATTCTCACTGATTTAACCCTAAAATACTGTATATCCACGATGTAGTAAAAGGTGAGTAAATGTGCGTCTTCTTGCAGAGAGCTGGAGGTAACAGCGCACGGATGCGGATCTTCTACGGTGATTTCAGTCAGGAGATGGTGGACAACAACACAGACTACAGCGGACGCATCGACGTGACTTCGGACAAGCACGGATCTCGACTCATCATCCAGGATGTCCAGCTCTCCGATGAGCGGGAATTCTTCTGCCAGGTTAACGGGCTGGCTGCGGGGAACGCCGAGGGCAAGACCCACCTCAGAGTGTTTGGTAAGGAAGCTCATGAAAGGCAAAAAAAAACATCTCTCAAAGGAAGATTCAAAGTCTTTGAGATACTATGTCTCTGTTTTTATGATGTAGTTCTTCACTATAAATAACTGAAGTGATTCTTCTCCTGATCCAGCTCCCCCAGAGGCTCCAGTGATCGAGGGTGTCCTTACTGGGATTTCGGTGACCAAAGAGCTGCCTTCTAAGGTGGGTCCACTTTAAGCTCAGACGATACAAAGCTTGAACCAATACAATAAGCTTCAGTATGAAAACACACTGCATGATATATAAAATAAAGATATGTCAATGTGACTCTCAATCCAGGTCGCATCATGTGAGGCTCGGAACGGCTTCCCGAAACCCAACATCACCTGGTACAGAAACAACATGCCACTGATGACTGTACCAGGACGTAAGTACAAATACCAGACGAGCTGTTGCGTGAGTCTCTGCGTCTGCCATGCCATGGTGTAAATCCAGAAAAGAACAAAAGAACTGCTAAATTATTTGCAAGTCTTTATTTGCACGTGGACGGCGTTTCGACCAATATGGATCTTCTACAGATGAAATCCAGGCCATTAATTTCAAATATAGCACATAGATTCAGTTAGCTAGCAGCCATGATATCAAACCATGATTGATCAGTGGTGCACCACTTTGGTCCAAACTGAAAATGTATCTATTTTATATTTTCTATCACCTGTTTTCCATTCACTATTTTAATAATCAGTTATTCATTTTTAGTCATTTTATGCCAAACATTTGCTGGGTTCAGCTTCTCAAATGTGATGATTTAATGCTTTTCTTCATCATACATGATAGTAAACTTAATATCTTTGGGTTTTGGACTGTTGAGTCGAACAAAACAAGACATAAACTACCATTCAAAAGTTTGGACACACCTTCCCATTCTCTTGAATGAGAAAGTGTGTCCAAACTTATGACTGGTACTGTATATATGGTGATTTATCCCTTTTTTCAATGAAGTCTTATAGGTACTTGCCAGGTTTGTGAGAATTAATGTTATTTACACTTTCCAGAAGTCACTTGACCACATGATTATTGTTTTTCAAATGTCAAAATGCTCATTTTGGTGCCTCTGATGTGTGAAAACTGATTTAAATCTGGTATCAGCAGTGTTGGTGCTGCATCGTTACATATCTGTATCGTCTTGTCCGTACTCCAGATGTTAACGTGTTGATCTTGGTGACTCGAGAGACCAGCAGCTTCTACTCCGTCCAGAGCACGCTGGAATACAAGGTGGTGAAGGAGGACAAGGATGCTCATTTCTCCTGTGAGGTCATCTTCTTCGTTCCAGGAGCCGTCAGGACGGTCGAATCCAACAGCGTCAACATCACTGTTCACTGTAAGTTTATGTATTTTTTGACCCCTCCTCTTTGATTGACAGTGAAGTCTGAATATTTTGAAATAATCCTGTTATAACTCATGTTTCTCTGTCAATATAAGATCATTTATAGTGACTATTTAACTCTATTTAACTTAACTATTTAATCCTGTTTGTATATTTATCTATTAAATTGACTGTGCCGTACTTTCTGTCGTTCCTAAGTTTAATATTTTTCTGTATTTGATATCATTATAACATAAGTGTGGGGACTGTGTGAAGAGACTCCTGTCTTTTGTTTTGTTTATTTGGCCAACTCAACGAGTGCATCCTTGTTGGAAGATATTTGTTTTTCAGTTACACATAACGTAACATATGTTAATGCATGAGTCAAACTTGCACGCTGTCTGCGGAATATTCAAATGACGCGTCAGGAACACCCACACACCGCCGCATCTATGAGAGTGCTGGTGATAACAGCAGCTTCTTGTAATTTTGGAGGAAAGGTACAATTTTTGAAACAAAGAAATTGGCATTTTTACAGTATTTTGGTTTTGATAATTAGAATTAGATCAATAAATCAGCCAAACTGATATATCTGCTGATATTATCTCATGGCAGATATATCCGTACAGCTGTACTGTAAATGTTTGCCGAGTAAGTAACAAGAAATTGCAGCATAGAAATACTAAACTAGGTTTGAGGTCATTTAGAAACAGTTTCACCAAGTCAAGTTGATTTTTTTAATTGTAAATTGTCCCCAGCATTATGTGTTTTTTTTATCAAATTGATTATTAAATATATTATTAAATAAAACAGACAGATTGTTTATGTTACAAAAATATTATCAGACAATACATCCTCAGATTTTTTAAACTCCCAATTATCAATATCAGTATTGTTCAGGCTATATTGATAATATATTACTCCAATTCTCCTTAACCTATTAGGAAACAGCTAGTCTTTTAAAGGGGCATTCCACCAGTTTTATACATTAAGTTCAGTTAAGTCGTCATGAGTTCTACTTAACCTGTAAAAAAAGATTTATAAAGTTTGAAAAAACAACCCTGATGATGCCAATTTGACATCTTTTTTAAGCTTGACTCATACTAACGACTAAAAGTCACATCTTACTCTCTGTTTCACAGATTTTGATCCTTTTCTAATCCTTATGGAAGTACAATATTAAACCAATTATCGATTAGTCCACCAATTATTTTCTCACTTAGTGGATTAATCGGTTAGATTATGAAATGTTCAAAAATGTTTCCCATCATCCAATAACATCTTAACAGCTACATTATTTCTCTGTTGGTCCATTGTTATTTGAAACTGTTTTGTTAGCGACACAGTGGCGGGCAGAGCCAAACACAGTCTGTGCTGTCAGCGTTATGGAAATGGCCTCGTAAAGTGACTTTAGCAGCTCGCTGAATAAGCCTGCTTAATTTGATTTTGTGTGTGTGTGTGTGTGTGTGTGTGTGTCTAGACCCCACCACCATGGCGGAGCTGTGGAAGGAGTCGCCCCAGGGCTTGGTCAAAGAGGGGGATACTGTGGAGCTGCGTTGCCAGGGTGATGGCAACCCCCCGCCGCCCTTCATTTTTAACAGAGAACAAGTAAGAATTGAAGGCTTTTTCTCACCCTATAAGTCCCCCAAGAGAGAATGAGTGACACACAGGAGACATGTAGAGAATGTTTTTGATATGCAGAGCTCACTGGGCCCCATGTAGACATGAGTGTGCAAGGTCTGTGAAGGCTCTGTCAGCTCTGACCCTGCTGATCCAGGCTGAGGTCTGAGACCGGAGGCCACACTGACAGGGCTCATGGCTAGGACTCATTCCCATGTTAAGACACACATCCATTGTATGTGTGCACAATACAAAAACCTCAGCTGACTGCCAGTTTAACTTTGCCTAACTGGGCAGTCAGGGACATTTGGTTTGTGGTTGTTGTAACCATGACTTATGAAACAAAAGCATAATTTTAGCTGTGAAAGACATAAATGTGAAATTGTTTGTTTCATTGTAAGTTTGTTCTTTTTTTTTATAGTCTGTTTTTTATTAGTTTTGGCCATTATTCTATCATCAAAATATATTGCTGACATCTGGAGACACAGTGACTCTGCTAGACTCTGCTGTCACCAGACTAAACCTCTATAAAGTTGTTATACACCAGAAAACAGAATTGTTTGGTTCAGAGATGACAATTCTTACCGCTAGTGGGGCGTAACATGTAAGGTTCAACATTTGGGTGCTCATGGAGGTAAAAACCATGTTGTTACTTGAATCAAAAGGTAAGATTTGCATGGCAGCCTTCATGATGCTAAAAATGTTTACCAGTGTTATTCATCCAATTTAGTTTTGACACATTGTACGTACAAATCATAGACTGTATAAAAATATGGACGTAGTTACCGTGACGTCACTCGTTGGATTCTGAAGAGCGGTTGTGAAGCTCAAAGTGAGCCGCACCGGCCGTCGCCATCTTGGCAGTGCATGACGCTGCCTAACTCCCAGCCAATCAAAAATGGGTAAAGAGGCGGGCCGAATGGCTGAAACAAGCCACCTAGTGGCTGGTGGACCTGTCACTCAAAGCAGCCATGTCCTTCATTATGCGGAACTTAGCTATAGAGACCAAAACCGTTTTTTGTACCAGGCTGTAAACATGTTTATTTCTGCTGTAAAGTTGGACATTTTAACATGGGGGTCTATGAGGATTGACTCGCTTTTGGAGCCTCAAGTGGTCGTTCAAGGAACTGCAGGTTTTTGGCACTTCCACATTGGCTTCATTTTTCAGCGCCGGAGGTTGCCGCTTGGTACAAATGCAGACATCTTAGGAAGGTATCACATTTCATCCCATAAAGATAATGTATGACTTAAGCTAATTTCATGGCAATAGATAGATATTTCTCTCTGGACCAGTCGACATCACCAAAAGTCCAAAACACACAAGTAATCGGACCAGAATCCAGAGTTTCACCATATCGTCTAAAATTAAGTGAAATCAAAGAAAATATTTACAAGTCATTACTCAAACTGTCAGGTGTTTATGTCCACAAGATCTCTGAAACCTACTTTGTGGTTCACAAAACACAATCTCCATAGTTTAACACACTGACTGTTTTGCAATGCAATAAACATTTAAATATAAATATTACAGACATTCAGGGTGAAACATTAAGGATTTGTTTAAAAGTCTGACCACTTGTGCTTCTTGCCGTGATCTATTCCTCTGTTTAAAGGTCTCAGCAGTGAAACTAGTCAGTTAAACATTATGATGATGGTAAAAACTATGAAAAGAAGTCTCAGATTGTAAAAAAATACCCATAATTTTTTTTTTAAACCCCATCAACTTGTGACAATACATTTTGAGCACAAGTTTTTTATTACGTAAGTTGAAAGTAAATGAATGCACAAATGCTTTGGGAAAACTATTGTAGCAAACTGGCAACCAAAGCAGGATTTTCTGGCTGTGCTTGATCACTAAAAGGACTCTTAAGGATTATCTGATGCACCAGTGGGCGGGTTTGATTCATCACTTGTTTTCCACTAGAAAACTCTTCTTCCCACAAAATAAAAGTGATGATACTCAGTCAGAACTTTCAATATAGTGATAAAGTCTGTGACTGTCACCCACAGGACTAGCCTGACAGAACGATTTCCACGTCTCTTGGAAATACAGTACGTCTAGTTTCTGTAATTACTTTCACATGATCACAGTATTGTGGTGGAGGCTGTCTTCCCATGATCGAACGGATGTGCCAGTGGATGTGTAAAGATAACATTTATGTCAATAAGAGACAGTTCCCAGGGAAGTTAAAAAGAAGGCTAATCAGTGAAGTAACATTTTGGTTCTCTGTGTAAGATGATTAAAGGCGGCTAGGCCTGTTTTTATTTTGAGAAATGTGGAAGATGCTGAGACATTATTATTATTTCCAAGCCAGGTGCAACTGATATATTTTAGAGAAGTCTGAGACATCATTGTTTCTAAGATGAATCATACTTGGATTATTACCAAAGTGTCAAGGTCACTAATGAACTCAGAAATAATGAAAGAATAGTTTTGAATATGGTAAAAAAAATGAGGTGGAGTCTAGAAAATAAGCTCTACATTGGGTGGAATTATGGAAAAGTATATAATATGGTGTTTTATGATTTTACAGTAGGTTCTTTGTCCCGAGATCAAAGCCTCAGTTTGCTTTGTATCGCTTTTTATGCACAGTAAACCCATTCACATCGAACTCTACCAGCTTCAAGTGTATTTTTTTTCGTATCTTTCTCTTATAAGTCTTGAGTTTAATGCTAAGTTGTGGGTGACCTGAAGATTTATTGGCCCATCTGAAGATTTGGTTCCAGGTTATAAAAAAAAAGAGTATTTGTTGCAGGAGCCGGATGTGGACTTGGAGAGCCGCCGTGATGTTTTGTTTCTGTCGTCGGTGTCACGGAAAGACAGCGGCATCTACCAGTGTCGCCCTCTGGACACCGACAGCTATACCGAAGTCAAAGGAGAAATGCAGCTGACTGTGCACTGTGAGGAATGAGCACACACACACCTGAATCTTCCCCTATAACTATATTTCATTATATTATAATCAGACGTTGTCTGTGTTTGTTGTGTTCAGACTTGGACCCGGCTGTGGTGGTGCCCAAAGAGTCAGAGGTCATGCTCAAAGGAGAAGATCTGACTGCAACCTGTAACGCTCTGTCCTCCCTGAAAACATCGACCGTGTGGTACAAGGTACGTTTATGTGTACGGCTGCATCATTAGTTTAGATTCAGTCAGATTAGACTAGCAATCTTGGAGTAAACAGATACAGCAAAGAAAATCTGTAGAGCAGACACGTTTCAGTACAGTGTTGGACTCATGCATGAATGAAGTTCCAGCATGCTGAGGATGTGTAGAATAGCAGCAGCAGCATTTTCAGCTGGAGAATGTAGAGGAATGAGCAGGTAATTCAGGGCCAGGTCACTACGACCATCATGACCTGTACCGATGCCAAACATGTCAGCCCACCAAACAAACAGGAGACATCTGGAATATTGAGAAAGGGGCAAAGTACACCACACACACACACACACACACACACACATGCAGAGTGCAGAGACAACTATTCACATTTGGTCAAAGTCCAAGATAAGTGAGATTGAGAAAAGTTCCTCCTCGGGATAGTTTGAGTCTGGTAAACAAGATGAAACCTGTCCACATACACACACAACCCATGTCACGTTCTGTAATGTTGGAAGATATCTCTGACTACATTGTTAGTGGGGCCACTGTGAATAAAGAGATTCCCCATCTGACACCTGTGTCTCGACCAGCTGATTCCTCTTTCATCCATCTCTTTCTGCCACAACAAGAACTTGAGAATTTAAAGAATAACTACACACCCCAAATTCTGCTATCTCCCTCCCTCCCAGAGTATTTTTTAAAAATGCAGCAGAGGACTTCAGGGCAACAACTGTTGGGGGGAATGGCCTCGTGGTTATGTAGTGTGGGAGGGGGAGGTATTTCATGACATAGATAAGTCCCAAATGGTCGAGCATTGGCCCTGCGAGGTTCAGGGCTGATTTAAAACAAAATAAAAGGTGTTGAGCCATTTTCAAGCCATGAAATTGTGATTTTTTTTTCTAAAAAATATCAACATTGATGTGTTTCATCACAGTACAGTCATATAATTTACTTTAAGTGTGCTTTACCTCTTTAAATCAAAACAAAACTGAGAGTCTACAGCAATGCGGTGGCTGATTTTGTGTGTGTGTGTGTGTGTGTGTAGAATGGGAAGCTGGTGGGTAAGGGGAACACGCTGCACCTGCAGGACGCCACCTATGACACAACAGGAGAGTACGTATGTGAGGTGACCGTTCCCTCCCTCCCCACCCTGCACACCAGCGGATCCGTTCACATCATCGTCCAAGGTCAGTGATCCGCTACGCCATCGAACAACTTCTCTTTATGAATGATGAGATGCTAAAGGGAAGCTTCTAAATACTAGACTTTTTTCTAGAGTCTTCTACATTAGATGTATCGCTGAAGCCAAAACAAAGTTTGGTGGTTTCCATCCACCAGTTTTTTACACATATCCAGTTTGTCCTCAAAGAATTTAGTGGGAATGCAGGAACCTCAGGGTGAAAAAAAGGAGCTGAAATATTGCAAAAATGTTTTTATGCTTGGCCGAAGTGGAAAAAAGAAGAAGAGAGAGATTTCTTCCTATTTGATCGCCCTGAGTGACCGTTGGCAGGTGCCAAAACACTGATCTTTAGAAGTTGAAATAAAAGATTGCATCACATTAAAAACCGACCAGGAAAGAGATTTGAGTTTGCCCTTTCAGCCACCAGATGCCTTTTACTGTAATGTGAAACATATGTGCACAAAGTAGCTTAATGTTGAACAGAAAGCAGAACTGACTGGAATTCATTTGTGAGTAAAAACAATATTTCTGTTAAAAGAGAGTATGACCTGCTCCTGTTGTTGTACCTGTAAGCTTACTGGTGTCATCAATTAGCATTTATTTATCAAAACGTATTAACAGAAAATCAACAGCAAAGGGAAGTAGATCAGAAAAGAGGCTAATAGTGAGGATACTAAAAGATGTGTGTGTGTGTGTGTGTGTGTGTGTAGGTGGTCCCCAGCTGGTGGGAGTGGAGCAGGAGGTGCAGCTGGAGGAGGCAACAGGCAGGATGGTGAACCTGAGCTGTGAGGCAAAGGGACATCCACCTCCCAGCATCTCCTGGAACATCATCGGCAGCCAGGTATCCATCTGACCCGCAGCACTGACTGACTTCATGCAATTCATCATCCAATACTCATGAACAATAGACTCTACTTATGATTAAAGTTTAAAGTTTACATGTGAAGTTGATCAGAGCAACATCTTGAGTTAAAGTCTTGCACTATGAGTGTATGGACCAAATCCGACAGCTGATTTGAGTCGATGGCATTCGCACAAACTAACAGCCTGTTTGAAAGTTATTCAGTCTCAAAATACTAAAAGTACATAATTGGTTCAGACTTCACAAACTACTTTTGTTCCCTGTTGTCTTTGTTTTTTTGTTTTATTTGTCTGGAGAAGCTGATAATGACACAGCCCTATAAAGCTGAAATTATAGTTGCCGCATCCGCGAGGATCCGCTAGGGTCCGTGTGACGTAAATTTCGTCATCAAACGGCGTGCGTGTAGGCTCTGTGCGGACATCCGCGTACCTGCAATTTGTTGCGACCGCACGGACTTGTCCGCACCAGTCCGTGCGGTCGCAACGCTGTGTTCCTGTAGACGGCGATCTACTGTGTGGAACGCGTCCTCCACGCAGACCCCAGACGGTAGTACAAACACATCAACTATCCGTCCGTGGTGTCCACAGCTGTCCGTCCGCTCGGGAGTATAAATGAAGCTGAAAGGCCTTTACACACTGGGGGGGGCGACACGAATAAACGACACGAAATTGCGAAATAATCGCCTGCGAATAGTTCGCATCAAAACTATTCACACCGGCAGCGATGCGAATTTGCGACGGAAACACAGAAAAACAAATTAGCGCTCCTGAGAGGATAAACTGCCTTCACCAGGCCGACTGACAGCAGGAAGTTACTGAACCTAAACAGTTTGCATGTCGGCTCCACGGGAAGAAATCCACAGTGTTTGTATCTATAAATACATGATGATGATGCATCAATGTAGCAAGTGAACCTACCTGTCTGCCTGCAGTGCTCACACACAGACCGGGAGCTGATCAATCAATATAGATAAGCTTTGTGATTGGTTGATGCTTTTATTCTGTCTGAAAGTCCTCACGACACAAACAACAGTTTGAAAAAATATATTGACGTGCAAATTAATTGCACGAAAAAATCGCGTCCAGTGTGTAAAGGCCTTAAGTGTCATATCGGTGATTTGCAGGTGAAAAAGTCGAACCATTGATTAAAAGTTTCATTTTTTAGATAATAACCTTTGTTTCGGTTAGTTTGTTTACTATTTTCAACATAAAGCAGGTTCGACTGGTTCTACTGATCCTCACATGTTAATAAAAGTTAGAATCCTTTACAAACATTATTTATGTTTTCTGTTTTACAAGTTGACAAGTGAGACGCCAACACTACTGGCAGCTTTTTCCAGATTTATTCTGTAGTTTTGCTAGCTTTGCTGCTTTGAGAGTATACTTTGTCCCAAATGCTGCATTTTCCCATTAACAGGTAACGCTGCTGAATGGAGAGAGAGAAATGTTCATGTTATCTTCATCAACAAAGTGTGTGTGTGTGTGTGTGTGTGTGTGTGTGTGTGTGTGTGTGTGTGTGTGTGTGTGTGTGTGTGTGTGTGTCTCCACAGAGCTGGAATGAGGTGGTGAACAAGGCGAATGAGCACATGACTCACAGCGTGATCTCAGTCAAGGTCACCTCGGACATCAGCGCTCAGTGCAACGCCTCCAATGACATGGGCACTGAAGTCAAAGCTTTCAGCATCAAAGCCAGTAAGAGACTATTAGTCTTTACTACTAGTAAATCTTCTGAAATGTGTTTGATTTCACATCCTCAGCAGTCACATTTGCATCAATTAGTGCTGGTTCCTGTTATGTTTTTTCATATTTTACCCCGTTTAGTACAAATCTTATTTCAGATGTGACGGGACGGCACCACGATGCTTGTTCATAGAGGGAGCGGCGTTTCTGTTCTCTCACAGGCTGCATCACTGATAGATTTTAAAAACCTGCTTTTTAGGCTTTTGTAAGCCTTAAGGATGCCCTCAAGACATGTTTAAGACATAAAAATACTCTTCCTTGAATAATAATTTGTGTCTAATATGGTTTTTCCACAAAAAAAAAAGTTCAGTTACCTAGTTAGAAATTCTTAAAACTAAATCTCCTCCTTCTCCCTCATTAAAAATCCAGAATCTATGAATATGTAAATATTTTTTATTTAAAAAGTAACCGCTGGACGCCAGGTGGCTCCTTCTTCACTGTAAAGTCTCTTCTCAGCGTTTGTGCTCTGGAGGCTTCAAGTTTCCACATCACACTGCGTGGAAGTTGCATCTCGGACCAGGATCAGCTTCCTAAATAGTTGTGATGTCACAAATCCCGCTCGTAGGTTCACGCCTGTAACTTAGATTTTCACTGAGCTCATCTTTAAACACATGAACGTGATACATAACACGACATTTTGCACAGTGAAGCTCAAACATCCAACTGAAGGAACAAGAAGAAAAACACTTTTTTTTGAGTCACTTTAATTATGATCATGAGTGCAGGAGACAGTCGCTGCGTTCTCACAGTGAATCTCATCAATTTCATTGTTTATTAGAGAGTTCTGGTCATAATTTCCTGTTTGATCACATGTTGTATGCAAAACATATTACTGGATATTCATAATTTTTGTTTATGGAGGGAGTTCTGTTCTGATGATTTTTGTGGTTGTGTGAGGTTTTTTTTTTTTAATTTCTTATTTAAATCACACAAATTTTCTTCTTGCAGTATTCTTTTTATGAAATCATTCTTTTTATGTATTTATTTATTTAATGCTTTATTTAAACAGGTTGTCTGATTGAGATCAGGATCTCTTTTTCAAGAGACAAGAATAAACATGGACAGAAAGAAACTTCACACACACACGTTTGACATTATTTTCACATTAAGAAAAGCAATTACAGACTCGAGTTTACCATTTTTAAAAACTTCAAATGAAATGAGAGAGTTTTAATTTCTACGTTTCTTGTAGCTCACTCCATCTGCACAGAGCTGAGTATTTGAAACCAGTTCCTCCCAGTTTAATGTGAACATGAGGTTCATTTGAAGAAGTGTAATTATATGTGACCAGAGATCAGAAGGAACGAGGCAGTTTTAGCAGTAGAGTCTTACAGATGAATAACGTACAATGCTGCACACACACACACACACACACACACACACACACATACACACACACACACACACACACACACACACAGGGATGTTTCAGGCTCTGCCTTCCTCAGCGTCTGTGTGTCTGATATCAGCGATTATATTGACTCCACCTCTCAGTCATCAGTTTAACCCTCCCACCATAAAGTTTCAGGTGGCGTGGATGAAATTAAGGCTTTACTATCCAGTAAACTATACAACGTGTGAACAAATAGGAATTAAATGAGAGTCCTTACTTAATATTATATGCTTGTGGACTGTTGGACATTATATAATATGCAGCAGAATTCTCAAATTAATTATGGTCGTAAATTAAAGCTTCAACTACAGAAGGAGTTTAAAAACCCATCACTGGTGCAGCCTGTGAGAACAGAAAACACTCTTTCTTTGATTTTATAACTTTACAACTCAAACACCAGGTGACAAATACTCTGAGTAAAGCTCCAACGAGCATTAACCTTCAAACAGACACCCAAGTACCATGTAAATAACAGATAGAAGACGCCAGCACATAGTCAGTCCCTCAGTTTTCGCTCACACCTCCACAGCGATACGGGATTGTGTGTAATCAGGAAAGCAGCCGGGAATTAAATATGAGACGTACGTGTGTGTATGTATGTTTGGGTAAAAGCTGCCTCGCTCTTAAGTGTTGTTCTACTTGTTCACAGTTCCCATGGTCACCTCAACTGCTCCCTTCTCTCCTGGTAAGATCGTTACCCTACAGTCTCCTCCTCTTGTCCCTCTCGCTCCGCTTTTTTTTTTTTGTTTTGTTTTGTTTTTCCAACTCAAAGACTCTCTTCTGTCTCAATATTCACACTTTCAACTAAGTTCTGTCCGTGACAATGAAGCATCGGGACGACTGTGTACATTATTTATGATTTTCATACAGAGACTCCACACTAGGACTTGTCTTTGGTTTGCTGGCAGATCTTCTGGATGGCCTGCGGGCTTATTAAATATTCTACTTGATATAGAGAGAAAAATCATAACACCAGCAAATTCGAGCACGCCAACCCTTGTAATGATAC
Organism: Thunnus thynnus; assembly: GCF_963924715.1. Classification (NCBI taxonomy): domain Eukaryota; kingdom Metazoa; phylum Chordata; class Actinopteri; order Scombriformes; family Scombridae; genus Thunnus; species Thunnus thynnus. The sequence continues at coordinate 23,438,826 of NC_089529.1, forward strand.
TTGCATTCCTACCAAATGCTCTCCAGTTGTAAAAACATTATTTGTTCATCCCAAACACAAACACGTTACAAAACACTGAAAACAAACCGTCTCCCACTTCAACAGACTTTTCCAGACAGTCGTGTATTTTTATGGCGGTTTTTTACATACCAGGAAAAATTGCTGTAAAGTTTGGAGAAGGGGGCATTATTATGGGGTAATTTTCTGACTTTGTCTGAGCCTTCATTTCATACCATTAAAATCTTCACTGGCCTGTTGGGAATACAGCAGCCAAATTAAGTACGTTTTACTCCCACCCGTTAAAAAGAACAATAAGAAAAAAAAGGAGAAACAACGTGAAATATATCTGTCGGGAAACAGATCTCGTTTACTGGTCGCTTTTCTAATTATTGACCTCTTCTAGGAGTCACACAGACAGACAGTCTCGACTCGACTAGAAACACGTATACGTTCCCTCAGAGTAGAACATGAGAGATATTTATGAAGTTTCCTACGAGCGAGGAGTACAAGCTCTATTTTAAAATTGAATTACATCACCGTTTTATGACTCTAACAATGACGTCGTCTTAGTCCGTCTCTCAGGATTTGTGGATCCAGCGTATTCAAAATGCTGATCTAGTTAATGCATGAGGAAAAGTGAATAAAATCCACAAAAGAGCATCACAGGTAAAGGCTCAAATTTGTGATAAATGTCGGCCCAGAAGTATCAACTGTTGGAGCAGCAGCACGTGCTGTGAATCAATTAAAAGTTTGATCAACCTTTGGCTGGATAACATATTTGTATCATTTAATTAATAGACCAAAGCCAAAGCCAAACCATGAAATAAAAACAAGGCTAGCTTGATGCAGTGATGTAAATGTCACCTTGTAATAGTAGGAATAACACAGGTGTAAATAATAACATTAACGATGGCTGAATTATATTTAGCTGCTTCTGTCTGTTTCAGGCTCCTTGTATTGTTCATCCAGGCTCACTGCGACGCTCGTTAACGTTATTAGTAACAGCTGTACTTTTCCCCGCTGGAGCGTTAAGACCTTTAACTGCCAGAAGAAGCAGAATCTGGGAGTAAAGATAACGGAGATCTGTTTTCTTCTGTCCCACCTGTCTGCTCACAGCTCTGTATATATAACGAAGTCCCAGGTGCACCAAAGGATGAAGAGCATCTCAATCCGTCCACAGTCTTTCCAAAACAACTACATTATTATTACTACACCGAGTTTTTCATGTGCTGCTTTCTCTGTGCTTTTCTGTTTTTCTGCTGTATGTGTGTTTTTTTGTTTTCTTCCAAAAATATTCATCCCAACAACAAATTCACACATCAGGAAAGTTACCTTCAGGTGTTGGACAGTGGGGAGAGGTGGAGGTTGAAGGGACACATGACTCTGATGCATTAAACATGTTGGATTACAGCAGACAGCTGGACATGTTAGTAATAGTGCACTGACTTGCTATGATTTCTGTCTGTCGTCATCGTCACTAACATGCATCCTTGAAATGTCTCTTTCACACTTTCTGCTTGTGACTGCTGCTTTGCTTTATGTTTACACTTTGGTTGCAACAAAATCTGCTTTTTTTTCACTTTTATTTACAGCTGAGTGGAGCCTGTAATCCGGACATGAGTGTGTTATGAATACAGTCGTGAATTATGACAAAAACATAAGTAAATATCTCCTCTCGTGTAGTTGGAGACTGTTTGAACAGGAATCTGCAGGCTGAGCTGCCAAAATATAATCTTGGATACAAAATAAGATGACAGGGTTTGAAATGATAAACTAACACAAACTGAAGAAGCAGATTATTAAAAACAAAGTGTCCTCTTTGTTTTGAAGAACTCATCTTTACTTCATGAATGTAATCCTAATAAAGTCAGATATTAAGGCTACGAGTCACAGAACAAAATAAATGACATTTTTGTGCCCAAATATAATAACATCATTTCACACTTGGCTAATTATCTCTTATGCGTAAGGAAACTGAATTTGTTAAATAAGCCACTTAGGAAATAAAGTAGCTGCAATGTGAAGGTGTAGAACAGAACTTTCCTTGTTTTTAAAAGGGTAATCCGGTTATTTAGTGTCGCACTTCAGTTAAGTTGTTGAATTTGCAAGAAGCAGATTAACAAAAAAGGAGTCAGCAATATTCTGACTTTTAGATATGCACTTCCTACAATTCAACCAATAGTTTCTCTTTTGTTAGACCTTCCTGCTTGGGAAAAAGTCCATAAGCATCCCAGTTCATTTAACTTCACGTCCCCTTTACCTACAACAGGTTCATGATCTCAGGTGCACGACTACGGCTTTGTCCACATCATCAGTGTTGTTTGTGATTGAAGTGATTCTAACATGTGATTGACCTCTCTGTCTGTCTCTGTGTGTGTTTGTGTAGCTGAAGGCAGCGGAGTGATCATAGTGGTGATCATACTGAGTCTGCTGCTGCTCGCCATCCTCGGCAGCGTTCTCTACTTCCTGCACAAGAAGGGAAAGATCCCCTGCGGGCGCTCAGGGAAGCAGGAGATGTGAGTACCGTCTCTTCTAATGCTGCGATGTCTAGAGAGCAGCGCAACACCTTTTTAATGTCTGGCAATATTCTGTATTTTTCTGTTTGTCCACAAATCCCCATAAACCTATGAACTCAGTGATGAAGTATGATTCCTCACACGAATGAGACACACTGTCGCACTTACTGACACATTCCTTCATTATTTTGGGTCAGTCCCACATTCAATCTGCAGCTGAAAATAGTCCCCAAGAAATGCACTATTTACTCCTGTTTGAGTGATGTTTACTAAAAACCACAGTGACCAGCTTTATTCAATTACCCTTTTTATCTGAAAGTTTATATTTGTGACCTTTTTTAAAGATGAATTGGCTTTAGGTTGAGAGACACAGACAGGCTGAGGAAGTTGAAAAGTATTGTCCTTTAAGACTAACTCACTTAAGACTAAGATTATAACTAATGTTAAACTAGAAATGCATTTCCTGCGGAAAATATGTGTGAATGCTGAAAACTGGAAGGAATTGCAAAGCATCGCTGAAAATATTAAACACTTGTTCAGGATCCCCGTCTGTACAAATAGAATTCGATTACCATGGCATGTTACATTTAAGAGATTTGGCAGTTAATAAGTAGTATGGCGGTGTTTTGTTTATGGCCAGTAGGTGGGGCTATTGGTGCCATGATTCAGTATGTCCTGAAAACCAAGTTTCATTTCATTAAAGACAACAGAATTGCTGAAATATCAAGTTATAAGGTTACTTTAGCGCCCCCTTTGGGCAGAACTTTATGAAACATTACACACGTCTGTAAGGTCACCTCGTGTACGACATTTCCAAACTTGGTCACAATCCGATTCAGTATTGAGGAGTTATTGACCTTTAACTGCATCAGGCCACGCCTTCAAAAGTTTGTTAACCAATAACAGACAAACCGTAAGTGATATCTGTAAATAAATGAATAAGTTGTGTTCGGGGTCCTCTAAACATGGTATGTACAAAGTTTGGTGAAGATTGGATGAAATATGTGCCAACAGAAGCAAAACATGTTTATTAAAAAAAAACAAAACGGCGGAAAAATTTATAGGCGCAAATGGGCGTGGCCTATATCAGTCTACTCAGCATCATCCAAGGAACATCCTGACTAAATATTTTTTGATAGGACTTAATGTTCATGAGTTATTAGCCAAAAGGATAAACGTGTAATAACTGACCACATGGTGGCGCTATTGGAACCATATTTTAATATGTTCAGCACTTCGACATGAGACACCTGTACATCAAATATGAACAGTTTAGCACTTTGAGTTTTTGAGATATTAGCTTTCAAACATTCCTCCCATAGACTTCCCATTATAAATTTTAATATTTTAAAAAATTATATAAAATCACTGGAATATGCTAGAAAGCTGAAAAGTAATAGCACACATGTCCTTAAAGAGCTGAACATTTTGATATTTGAATGGTTTCTGTCAGTCAAAGTATGGAGGAGTTGAAAGCTTGCAAAAAACATACGGAAGAATAATAAATAAAGATTTGCTTAACCTTAAAACAGACTGCTTTCAGCATTCACACTAAATAAGGGATGTCATATGCAGTCACCTGGGTTTTTGTTAAATGCCTCCTGTCTGCCCGCAGCACCAAAGAGAAGACCACCAAAGATGACATCGTCGTGGAGATGAAGACCAACACAAAGAATGAGGAAGCTGTCCTGCTAAAGGCCGTCAACGGAGACAAAAAAGGCCCCAATGACAAGGTAACTATAGCGGTGCATGAATAGGACTTCAGTATTTCACAATGTGAAAACAAAACTGAAATGTTCACTATCACCCCACAAAAAAACGTTGTGCTCTTTGGTTTTTTTACCATTTGAGAGGCTAAAAGTAAAGTTTGTCTCATAAAAGTAGTTGGAAAAAGTGTAGACTCTGAAAAGTACTGTATGTAAATGTAAATATGTAAATATGTAAATACTGTATTTCAGGAAATGCACAGTTGGCTCATTTACATGGTCAACGTCCTTTTTAACAGAAGCTGTTTGACATTTTGGTTTGTAATGGTTTTTGGTTAGTAGATGTGGCTTCAGCATCAGTTACAAATAACTTGATACCAGCTCGCTAGCATGCAGAGAAAGAAAAGATTTATGGATGTACAAAAACGTTTGTGACATGAGAATAGTTTGACATAGCTGGGATCTGGGAGTGCGGTTACATCACAACAATGAAGTGTGACAGGCCATGAAACATAAGCAGTCAGATGATCAGACAGGCTGTAAACAAGCCAGATTATCTAAACTACTTTACATAGAAGTTAAACTGAGTGCGAGGGAACCTGAAATGTTGGTATTAATCCGTCACTGCTCAAGAAAACTTGTGGATGCAAACAACTACAAGGACTGATCGCCCGACTGCTCGTGTTTCCTGCCACATCGGGCTTTTAGTGATGATGCTGAGTTTCCAGATGCTATTTACAGTCTTAATTTTACTGGTTGAAATGGTGGACAAAACTAGGAAAAATAAAACATAGTAATAAACTGGAATTACCCTTTAACCCTTTCATGCATGAATCATGATAACCTCAGTCAGAATGTGTTTTTATTCCTCTTTAGGCATGAAAAACACATTTTTCAAGGAGTTTGTCCAACTTAGTGGACAGATGATTGTCTCCCAACATAAAATCAATACTTGGACAGTTGTATTACTCCTTAGATGTTACTTGATGTTACAGAATTTTATTTACCTGCAAGGGTCTATTACTATAGAAAGATTGGCAAGATGTTCCTGAGCTGAAGAGCATTTCCGGCTGGCAGGCGGCCATCTTGGTTTTGAACTTTTACAGTCTACGGGTGCATCCCAAGTCTCTTAAATTGCTTCCACGTTTCCCTCACTTGTGTCTTTTCCTTGCATCTTAGTCCCAAGAAACCAAGTGAGGAGAGAAGAAAAAAACGAGGAAATTCGTTTTAAGAGACATGAGACGTCCTCTCCTCTGAAGCGTCATGTGAAGCGGCGTCCGTTTCTGATGACGGCGACAGCTGATCACAGCTGGATCAGCTGATCACAGCTGGATCAGCTGTCAGTCGGCTTCAGCTGTAGAAACTTCTGATGGAGTTTGTGTCTGCACACGTGCACTGTGTTAATACTAATAAAGGTTCACAGTTAGACGCACAGGAACCATTTCTACTCGCAGAATGCGTTTATACTATTTATTGATTATTTGCATCTGTATTTTTTGATAACCCTGATAGTGAATTCATCATTCAGTAACCCAGAATATGATCATTTCTTCTGAACACTGGAAAATATGTATTTGGCTAAATGTTCCAGGGAAAATGGAAATGATGTAACTCATATCAAACCCGACACTCAGGAATTTTCAGCCTCACATGTGACTGAATGGAAATGACGATAAATTACGTAAAATATAAATGTGTTTAACTGTTATTATGATAAAGTTAAAGTCAGGAAGAGTCTGTCTGTCAGTGAGAAACAGTTTAATGGAGGAAAAATCTTTCTAATGCATGAAGAAAGTTGTTTATGGTTCTTTTGTTGACCAGACCAACAATTAATAGATTTTAACTAGATGATGAATCAGAAAACAAGTAAAGCATAAAACTTGGGAGTGAAACACTTAAATTAAATCTGTAATCTGTCTCCACTTCGGTATGAAACTGCAGTGATGTATCAGATCAGTCTGATCAGCTGCAGCGTCCAATCAATAACTGATATCCAATAAGGGGGCGTGTCGGCCGGTAAAAGACTTCCATGAAGGCTGCTCTCGTGTTTCCTCGCTCCTCCGAACAAAATAAGAGACTGGGGACGCCTGTCAAAATGGTGCATCAGGAACAACTTCCGGTTCAGGCGAGGAGACATAAAATAAGAGACTTGAGATGTACACTATGGTTTTGTGTAATTTGTGTTGCTCTTACAAAGGCTGTCAATAGATGGCATATGTGTATGATACGACACACTAGAGTCCACTGTGTCGGCTGATGTGCAACTACACCATTAAAACCCCCCATGCATATAAAAGAAAACAGCTTTTGTAGTGACCACTATGCATGAAAGGGTTAAGTAAGTGTAGCTAGAATCACAAGAAGACATTTGTGTGTGTGTGTGTGTGTGACGGCGGTGTTTACAGCTGTGTCCTCCTCTGTCCTTCCAGTAAACCCCCCCGCCCCCACCACCCCCCGCGACGGACGAGCAGTGACGTCTTGAAGCCAGCTGTCAGTGTGTGTCGGAGCTGCGGAAGCCTCCACCGATCTGAAACCTGCAGGGTAACACCACCTCATAGACCGGACACCCCCCCCCCCGCCCCCCCCTCATCCCATCATGCTTTGTAAATCAACAGTATTCAGTAGATTCACACAGGAACAATCACGTCTGTAGACACGAAACCCGCCAACACACACTCACACAGGTATGACAGGTGTGATGAATGTTTGCTTCCACAGTTCCTCCGTTTTGTGTTTTTTTGTACTATTTCCTCAAACTGTTGTTCATCGTGTGTATGATGGTGCCTCATCTTCATCATCTTCTTCTTTTTTTTTTTTTTTTTATGAAAGTGTATATATTATATATATTTTGTTATTTAAGATATTTTGGCACTCAGACTTTCATTTCATGGTAGCGTCTGGCTCGTGTGCATGTTGATCCGTGTTCATTGGTCCGGAGTTTTAGGACGTCAGAGACCAAACGCTGCGTCTGTTCAGCAGCTCTTTACTGTTGGTTCACAGTCACACCGAGAGGAGGCTTGTCAGTGTGTTTGCTCAAGTTTTTGATCGATTCCAACATTTGAAGAAATTGATTTTAAAATTTGATGTTTTCAAGCCAAAAAAAAAAGACGAATACTGAGGTGTTAATGTCTCGTTTAGGTGGGAAAAAAAACCTCTGATCAACATTTAGATCATCAGGAGACATAATCAGATCAATAATATCTATAAAAACTGCCAATCAGACACACTGGAGGCCTTTTCTTTTGCAAACTGCTGTCAAGCCCTTGTACTGTTTGTAAATACATGTAGTGTACAGACCCGTTAGCGGTGGCCTTGGACTGTTACTGAAGGTGAAAAGGTCAAAGGTTAGTGATCTGCTGTGCCTGTGTTGAGAATGCATCATACACTGAATTAGTTTCTTGTTTCTTGGGTTTGCTCTGTGTATTTTCTTTGTGTTTTTTTCCACTGAGAGCTAGTTGAGCCTGAAGGACTGCTCCGGTGTTTGTGCATGTTTAACACATTTACTACAGATAACACACACACACACACACACACACACACATCACTGTTGAACATTCTGCAAAAAGGTTTTCTTTCATTTGCAGGCAGCCATTAGTTCTTGTTTCAGCTGGCCGACACTTAAAACTTGCTTGACTTCGATTATCCACCATAGTGAACATTTCTGCTCTAAATCTGAATATTATTCCATGTTAATGTTGTTTTAGATCGATATGGAAAGTCTGCAGACATGACGTTCACTGTGACGGTTTAAGCAAGTTTCAAGTGTTTTTAATGAAACGAATATAAAGCGACGGCTGCGGAAGGTAGAAAATACATGAAAATGTCTGAATTAGAGAAATCCCTGCCGAGCTTTGAAAAACTCAGAAGATTGTTAAAATAACACTTAACGATGCTTTAAAAGTCTTTCCTGAATCCTCAAAGACTCGTTAACCATCTGGATGTAAAACTAACAAATTAAACAAACAAAAAAAGACAATTTTCAACCTTAAATTTAATTTCAAACAATCCAAACAAAGTCGGTGATCTGAGAAGGTCTTTGCCCAATTTGTAGGATGTTTTATTATTATTACGTTTATTAGATTATTTAATAGTTTCATACACAATAACAGGTTTATATTTTTACTTGTACAAAACGAAGGCAAGAAAAACAAGAGAAAACAAGAGTCACATCTTGAGAAACGAGTAAAAAACCTTTTTATGGATGAGGATCCTGGAAATACCTTCAGAGCAATGATTAGTTTTTCAAAAAACCATCAGGGATTCATCTTGTCTGCGATTCGAACTGAACTGCCTAATTTGTAGTAAATCAGCTACAACATGCGAGAAGGCCGGTCTGCTCCTTAAAGGGCCGGCGTTGTGAATATGACGTGTTGTTTGTTCACTGTGTAGGTTTTGTGAAAAGGTTTGTTGCTGAGAGCGCTACATTGCCCAATGACTTGCAACATTTAACAAGTAGTGATACTTTTTTTTTTTTGTTTGTTTGTTTGTTTGTTCCACTGAGATGAGATGTTGACATTGTAGAAATATCCAGGTACAGGACGTCCTCAGGCAAGAAGTATCCTCATGTGTAGCGACGACGACGCTGTTTTTATGGTTTTAGAAAAGCTGCACGAAGCCATAACACCAAACGTCTCCTGTGTGCAGTTCAATATTTCTGCTTTGATTCTTAAATCTGCATCTTTTAAGTTTTAAAAAACAACTTTTCAACACAATGTTTATTGTTCTGGACTTTTCACCAGTGGGGAAAAAAAAACATGTTTGAAACTGATCATTGAATTTTTTTTTTTTTCTAAATGTGTGTAAATTAAGTACTGTACATGTGATTCTTTGATGCTTGCAGGTTTTTTTTTATATTTTTTGCAAGAAAATAATGCCAAATAAAAATGTTTCATTTAAAGAGAAACCTTTTTTCTGTCTATTTCTTCTATATTTTATATTATTACATGTATTTTCTATGTCAGAGTAGTTCATGCTGGAACGGGCTTTTCAATTGCCCAAAGCCTCAATATGAAACAGAACAATAGTGAGTTCAGTGCTTCACAGTCCCACAGTGGAGGAGACAGGAAGTAGTGCTGCCTCCAAACCGCTGTCAGCACGAGCAAGAAATGACTTCAACAGTAGCTCAGATTTCCAGCCGGAGTCTGCGAGGAGAGACGGGAGGAAGGACAGAAAACACAGCTCACATCTGCAATGAATTCAGGCACCGCAGCTCACGGGCCGCCTTTCTCGATCCAAGACAAACTGGCAGTTGTCCATTGGTTTAGCATACGGCGTACAGCTCCAGGTGGAGACGAACTGATAGCACCTTGTTTCATGCTTTTATTTTGTCCTGCATTTGCTCTGCTCATACAACCATTTCACATTTTACTCATCGTGTCTTTAACCAAAGTGCATTTTCTATTATGCTGATATTGTTAGTTTGCACCACAAACTAAATTGATTCACCTCCGTTGTACTGGGTTGAAAGTAGATTTCATGATATAGTTTATTGTCGTTTTCTTCTTCTTGTTTCTTCCTCCCGGCCCACAGCAGTGCAACAACAGAAAGCATAAAGATATACTGATATATATCTAAAAAAAATCCCTTTAAAAAAATGATAAAATCCCAAGAGATTTATATGTATATAAAAAAAAGAACAAGCAGTTATCAGCACAGTGCATCAAAGTTCATGTCTCAGTTGGATGTAGACAGCTCAGTACTGATGGGGGAGTTAAATAATCCAGTTTGCTGTCCAGAGAACTTTAGGCAACAGATATCTGCAAACCTGGACAAACCAAATGATCTGAATGGATTGATGCCACAAGAGGAAAGTGATTTTTTTTTTACTGATTTTGGGTGAACAAAACCTTTAAAACATGAACAGAACGGGGTAAATAGAGCCACCCCCTTTATCTAGGTAACCATAAGCAAAAGTAATCATGTGACCACAAATTGAGAAAGTATAGTTCACATCACTCGATCCATCTTGGACTCAAGCACATGGAGAGAGTGATCAGCCAATGGTCATGCCAAGTGAATTCAAAGTTATCAGTCTTGTATCTTAATTAAAATAGATTTGTTTTGGACATTATTACACGTCAGTTTAAGTCAATGTAAGCTACAAAACAAGGTCATAAACTCAGCATAACTGTGGATCTGAACCACTGTGTGAAACAGTTTTGTCAGAATGGAGGTTGTGGGGTAAAACGTGCCAGTGATGTTGGGGCAAGTTGAGCCAATGGTTCAATTTACCCCCAAAAAAGATATTCTGATATTTTAGAGACCCTGTTCATGTTTGATCCTTGTTACAAGTGCTACAGTGTTGATGAATAAATACCTAATTGTTGACTAATGTTAATTTTAAGCCACAAACAAAAATGTTGTACATACAGACGGGTGACCAACCAACATAAAGCGTCTCAGTAAGGTGTTGGACCACCACATGCTGCCAGAACAGCTTCAATACACTTTGGCATTGATTCTGCAGTCTCTGAACTCTTCTGGAGGGATGAACACTAATCTTCAAAGAGATATTTCCTCATTTGGTGTTGTGATGATGGTGGTGGAGAGCGCTGTCTAACACCTCAGTACAAAATCTGCCGTAGGTGTTCAATGGAGTTGAGATCTGGTGACTGTGAAGGTCAAAGCATATGATTCATATCACTTTCATCAAACCATCCAGCGACCCCTCGTGTCCTGTGAATTGTGACATTGTCATCCTGGAGGAGACCACTCCCATCAGGATAGAAATGTTTCATCACAGGATAAAGCTGATCACTCACAACAACTTTGTATTGATTAGCAGTGATCCTTCCCTCTAAGGGGACATGTGGACGCAAACCATGCCAGCAAAATGCCCCCCATCAGCATAACAGAACCACTAGACCCCCTCACTGCAGGGGTCCAGCATTCAGACCTGGACCAGGTTTTCCTTTACAAAAACACATTTACACACACATTCTTCCTGTATCTAACACACAAAGATCACAGTTTAATCTTTACTGGAAATGTTTCGGTAACATGTTGAACAACAAGACACAAAAATATGATTTTACTTAAAAGTACAAGTTTTTGCCTTTTGTTAAATTGATGACATTAATAAAGTTCAAAATTATTTTTAATTCTATAATTAATTTTGTTTGATTTTGTGTAATTTTTATATCAGTATTTAATGTTTGCACTATTTACCCCATCATGCTCATTTTACCCCTACCTTGGGGTAAGTTGTGCCATTGGAGTCACTTTTTTTGATGGGTCATTGTTCTAAAACCATAATAATTAGATAATTTCCATGGATACACAACAAGCTGAGGTATATATATAGTAACTATTATTTGAAACAAATACACTTTAATTTGCAGTTAAATCATCAAATGTAAAAAGTGGCTCATGTTACATCGTTCTCCTCTATGTATGATATACATTTTAACAGAGTATTACTAGTAACCTGTACTTATTTAATTGTCATAAAGTGGTTTAATTTGAAAAAAAAAGATTTTTAAATATGTTTAAAGCTGCTACAATCAATATTTTTATATGAACAATAGAAAGGAGTGTGAAAGACGTCGCTTGTAGAGATGAACCCACCAGAGAATTATCACCTGTCTGCAGTTCATCTCAGCTCTGTGAGGCGTTAAAGTGTCAGTTCATTGTTTTTGGTTTTATGGTCCACAACTGTTTTGGTTCATTCTCACCACTCTCACGTTTCCAGCAGCTGGTTTTTAGTGAAAAAGCTCTAAATAAAACCCACTGTACACTACCTGCTCAGCAGCAAACGGCAAACAGACGCAGTTAACGACTAGCTGGTGAACATAGTGGAGCATTTAGCAGCTGAAGAGCCGGATATTTCCCAAAAACAGAGTTAAATGAGAGTGAATATTGGACTTATGTTCACCACGTGGACAGAAACACAAATGAATAAAGTTATTCTTTGACTGCTGGATGTTTGTTCAACATATCAACTTCAAATGAAAATGTCAGTGTCGTGTTCACATCTTGTTTCTGCTGCCCCCAAGTGTCCAAAAAACATCAGTTAATGCAAGTTTAAATATAAAATATGTGAAATAACAGTAATTACACTCTTTAGTATGCACTGATATTTCAACATGTCGAAATAACAATAATAATAATAATAATACTCAAGATTTGGCCCCTATTTTAACAAATGCACCTTTTTACTGCTTTAACCACTAATATTACAGTGTAAAATTACAGTGAAAAGTAAACCAAGTAAAATATATACACTTGAGGAATAGATGAATCTATTCTTTAATATAAAAATAGAATAACTGATGTACTGAGACCAAATACTGGACGTAATACTGTACAGAAATGTACCTAAACACTCATTATGCTGCTGTTTTGCTGTTTATTAACCTTTACAAGGTAAAAAAAAAAAAACTACGCATGTAATATTTAATACCTGAAATGACAAACTATTGACATTTTTTGGGTGAAGTTAGTCCCAGTTATAAAAATTCAACTGATAAACCACAACAGATCACAAATGTTAAAGAAAATACTGTTTAATTAAAAATCTTAATGGCTTAGGCATGAAAACATGGCAACACAATGAATGCTGAGGATATTAAAAAGACAATAAATAAAATCATATTTACACAGGCAATAACAAAGCAACAAAGACAACTTTTTAGTAGGCAAGTTCTTATTTTAAAAGGCGAGTTAAAACATGATTATACCATAGATATCATTGACCAGTGGCTCTGAACTAACACACACACCAGCTGAGGGAAAGTGTGTGTGTTTAAATGTGTGTGTGTGTGTGAGACAGTGAAGCTTCTGGCAGTGATTCAACACGACTGTCAGCTTCGACAGTCTGTATCTTCACACAGCGGCACTTTTTCATGGTCAAGGAGTGTTAGTGCCTGTGTTCAAACGTGTGTTACTGTACCACTGAGATCAAGTGAACACAGAGCCAAAGGACAGACAGACAGACGACGACACCTTCTCTGTAAGGGGCGATGAGATGCTTTTTTTTTTTTGGTTCGGAGCGATTAAAGCTGCAAGACTCGTCTGGAATCACAGCGGGACAGAAAGTCTCAGTCCAGCCAGCAGAGTCACCGATGGGTCGTCATCAATCTACACTTTTTTTTTTCTTCGCTTCTTTCCTTTTGTTTCTATTGTATTTGAATCGTATTATGGACAGTTTACTCTGTTTTCAAGAGCATGGACGCAGCCCTGAATGGATTCTACAGACTATTTTCTGCTTTTAGTTAAATGTATATAAAGGGAAAAAGCTGTTTCAAACACCTTTGGTGAATAAAGTGTGGGAAATATCTAACAAAAATCTGTATCTGATACATAAACGTATTATGTCAGCCAAAAAAGTGACAAGAAATTACAGTATAGAAACGCCAAAGTATGTCAACCAAAATTTTAAAACTTGGAGACATTTTGAGACATCTCATAAGTCATAATTGCAAGATAAGGTGTCCATTTTTACCAAATATGTTCAAAGTAATCTGGAATCATAGTTTATGACTTTAAAACGTTTGGTAAATATCTTCAATTCTCTATTATTGCCGTCAGCTTGTATCCAGTATCGATCAGGCTCTAATTATCAGTTTCTAATCTCTCCCATGTGGCGCCGTCTGCATATCAAATGACCACATTTTTTTATGATATTAAAAGTCTGAGATGAACGACGTCAGAAAAGGGCTCCGACTGAAAACAATAACTGTAGAATTTCATTTTGTTTAAGCAGCAAATGTGGAGTAACTGTCTGGTGGTTTTGGTTGCAGGTTGTGACTGACAGAAGGCACATTTACAGATTACTGCTGGAATCAAAAAGGTGGTGATGGAAGATTTATTTTGGAAAGAAACTGCGCTCGCTTCAGAAGTACCTTCCTGTTTGTATGTGAAAGTGCATGTTCCTGACTGTAGGCGTCACAATGTGTTTGTATTCTGTGCTGATGTAGTCCTGGACTCAGATCAAGACTCTCTGCTTTGATGATACAGAAAAAAAACTTTCATCTTCCTCTGGTTGGGTTAAAACACAGGCCGTTATGTAGATAACATAACATCAAAATGCTTGTGAAAGGGCTGATTCGTGGTGCCTGAGAGTTAACAGCTGCTCATTTTTGGTCCACTGGAAAGAAAAATCAAAACACCTGAGTGCAACCCGAAACATCAGAGGACTCATTTTCAGTTTGTTAATTTGGATGTTTTGTTGAAGCAACTGACGTCCAACTGATGACTTTGACTGGAGGACTTGATGGTTCCTGATGAAGGACAGTTCATACTACATCAAAGAACATTTCAGTCACCAAGCTGCTCATAAAATTCATTACAGGAAGAATATTGATGATAAGCGCTCAGCAGATGAAAGGGAATCTCTTTTTAACAACTTTTAAACAAAACTAAAGAATCTAAATCAATGCTAGCAGCTCTACGAGGCTGTAGGCACGTCAAGCTAAATGCTAACACAGGTATGCTAACACTCAACATATTAGTTTAGCATGTTAGCATTCTTAGGTTTGCTAATGTTTACATGCCTCATGCTACAGATTGCATTAAACATTAAGTACAGCTGAGGCTGATGAGGATGCCGATTAGTTTTGAAGGCATTTGATTATAAAGTATTTAAGATGCTGAAACTTTGATCTGATGGTGGTGCTAGATGAAAAGCTAAGTTATCACCAGAAGTTATTACAATTCATCTGCATGGCAATCCATCCAATTTCACTCTGAACTGAAAATTTCAACCCGCTGGTGGTGCGAGAAGAAAAGTCAGAGGATCATCAAGTTCTTTAGGATTCGTCCTCTGGGGACCATGAACGTCCGCACCAAATTTCACAGCGATCCGTCCAATATCTGTCAAGATACTTAAGTGATGGACCAACCAAGCGAACACTGGGTGTAATGTAACAAAAGCATAATTTGTTCCAACTACTGGTGTCTTACATGAAAGCAAATCAAAAACCGAACAAGATTTCTTTTTCGCTCGCTGACTGAAAATGAAAGGTCTGAGTCTGACGATGTGACGTGTGGTACGACGGTCACGACATCAGTGACTCCGTCTTTGAAATCGAACGCTGACTGAGAGTTTCATCATTCTTCTACGAGTTGATTTTCAACCAAATAAAACATCTCCAGAGTTTTTGAATTTGGGAGGAACTGGATTTTATCTTAAAATATTAAATATGGTTGGTTGTATGCGAGTCTAACAATAAGCAAGAAATGTTTCTGCCATGCTCGTCCACAACACCGCCAACGTTAGATATCATCACCCCCTGTGTGTCCTTTAGCGTCTGTTCATTCATTACATACAGCCCTGGCTTATTTCTGAGTACCTGAGTCCACACGACAACACAGCACCTTCAGTTTGTTTTGCGTTAGAGCTCAACGGAAGTAAATCCCTTCAAATCTGATTTTCTGAGTGAACCCAGAGAAGCTGTTCTGTGTATAAATGTGATGCTGATTTAAAATTACATGAACAAAATCTGACAGCACATGTTAGTCATTTTGCTTTTTTTTTTTTTTTAGTAAGAAACTATAAGAGTATACAGAAGCTTTTGACTAAATAAACCAGTCTTCAGTGTCAATCATGGAATTAAAGGTGCAGCGTGTAGAATTTAGCGGCATCTAGTGTAACGGATTTGACAGAAATGGAATATAACATTCATAAGTGTGTTTTAATTAGTGTATAATCACCTGAAAATAAGAATTGTTGTGTTTTCGTTACCTTAAAATGAGCCCTTTATATCTAATATATGTTTCTACGGTAGCCCAGAACAGACAAAGCAAACACTGGCTCTAGAGAGAAGGACCTTTCGTGTTTTTTTCGCGGCGGCCACCGCTTGGATGCCACTAAATCCTACACACTGTTTCCTTTAAAATGACAAAATGAACTTCTGAAATTCCAGCCATTTGTTAGTACTACACACAGCACGGCACGTCATGAGAGTACTTAAACATTAAACTTGTTATTTCGTTACAGAACCATCATTGAACTGGGAGCTGAGAGGAGGAGAATCACGTTCAACTTGTCAAATACCATCGAAACGAAGCGAGAGCCACAGTGACGCGTACGACATGAAGCCCTGCGATACTGCAACTGCGACTGAACATTCATCAGCGTGAACACACACACACACACACACACACACACACATCACAGAGTTAATCACTAAAATCCCACCGTGACTCGGTGTCGCTACGTATTTCGTACGCCACAATTTTTGCTTGAGAAGCTGGTAAAGCACCGCGCTGAACTGCTGCCAGCAGTGGGACGCCGAGTCGAGAGCGACGATCCGCGGCGGTCCCTTCTACTGTTCAAAGTCACTGTAGCTTCAACACTTAGCTTAATGAGAGGATGTACTGAGACTGACGGGGGCGGCGGCGGGGGGGGGAAACAACGCCACAGCACGAGTCAACCGGCCACAAAATACGGCAGGGTCAAAGCTTGGCTACAGATTGCTCACATTAAAAGGCTTCGATTCTCCACGTATGCTGCGTTCAGGTCATATCGGACGTAATGTCTCCCTCTACGACTGAGCTGCTCCTTAAAAAAGGGGGACATAACATGCTTTTTTGTTATTTTCTATTATTTTTTTATATTGTTATGATGTTAGTTGTTAAACATGGTCAAAGTTTCAAAACTTGAGCGTACGTAAAAATGCTCCCTGCAAGTCCCTGCAAGGGCATAAAAACCCAGTATAAGATAAATAAGGAGTATTTTAAATCATGCACAGATATTCCAGTAGCGCCCAAGCATAAAAGTACTGTGTAGACCTGGAAATGTGCATGATACATCCCCTTCAATCCAAACTGGACTAAAGGTTTGAACTTCACGGACACCCACCAACCCTGCGGGGGCCCTGTGCTCTCTCTTGCTAGGCCAAAAACCTCAATCTCCAAGTGGCGATTAAGAGTAAACAAGAGATTTTGAGGCTTCAAAGTCAACCGCTTGGCATCAGCATAACTGCAAATCAGTCCAAGATAATCAAAATAACATATAATACCTGCTGCAGTTTGTTCATTGTGGATTACGAATGATTTTGGATGTGCGTATTTCAGTGACGGAAACGCAATCTTCTTCTTCTGCATCTTCTGACATGACATGAACACAGCATTACTCCCGGAGTAAAGCCTATTGGCAAGTAGTTATTGCCCTGCAGGAAAGTGCTTGGTAAATGCTATCCATGATAATGGCACAGAGTGGAGACAGAGACGAGACAAAGAAGGGTGAGTTCGCCCCGAAGCGACTATGTGACGATGTGCGCCGTGGAGGGGATAGAAACAAACTCGCGCAGGATGTTCTTGGCCGTCTCCAGGTTGTTCTGAGCGATCATCAGGGCTTTCTGGATGTCCTGGATGGAGTAGCCTTGAGATATCAGGCATTCGATCTCCCCGTTCAAGGCCAGGCTTCCTGGGCCCGCAGCAGGAGGAGGAAGAGGAGGAGGAGGAGGAGAAGAGGCAGAGGAGGAGGAGGGACCAGGGATGTCTGGCAGTCGAGCGGGACATTCTCTGTTTGAAGGCTGAGGTCGTCGGTCGGAGTTGGCTCGCCGTGGGAGAGGTTTGGGGGGTTGTTCAGGGGAGACACTCGCTGCGAACATACCTGCGAACACACAAGTAAGGAGATGAAAAAAACTGGTGGAAAAGTTGTGTTGAGTGCTCACTAGTAGATTGTAGATTTATGGTGACACTTAATATGCATCAAACTAATGATTGACAGGCTGTCGATTCATAATAATTCAAAGAAAGAACACCGATCTTTTTCCTCTGCAGCTGCCGTCAGACACTTGTGTGACTTTGAAACTACCATAAGACATGTTGTGGTCACTCAAGTGTCAAGTCATGACAGTAATTTTCATAACTACACAGCCACGTTTGGCTAGAAGCTGGTGGTTTCCATGCCAACCATATCAAGGCTTAAAATATCAAGATGTTAGATAAGATATTATCAGTTTGCTGGAAATGAGCCGTGAACTTAACATATACACACACACACTTGTTTACTAAGAGTCTGAGAACTATCAGGTAAATGTAACATCTGCCTCTTTCATGTTAAACATTAAATACATTAGTTGAGCTTTAAATGGTCACTATGTCTAACAGCAAAATATTTTAATATAGAATATAATTTTGTCAGTAATCTTACCTTTATTTAATAGTTGTAAGGTGTACATATTTGTGTTATTTTCATTATTTTATGCTGTTATCTTATATTTAATATTTTATACTTGGCTACATAGTATCCATGGTAACGATGCAGCTATAAAGCATCACCGGGGGAACAGGTCAGACCAGGTGAGTGTGTGACTGTTAAATGGAAACCTGTAAATAATAATGTATAGCTGACATAATTATAATTATATTGACATTCAGAGTGATTTTTCTATGTGAACTGATTCATGTGTATCAATAATCTGTAATATAGTGAGTTTTTGATCCTGGTCAAGGTTAGACCGTTGGCCTTGTATTTTGTTATTTAACGGTTATTAAGCTTCGTCACAGAAATCATTTATTAGTATTGTAAGTTTCCTTTGATTATGATAAATTGTTTTACTGAGACCGGGCTTGTATCCCTCAGATCCCGAAGTGCTTGCAAGCAATAAACAGACATCATTGAATCGACATCAGAGCTGTCTGGGTGTCTTCGTTGGAGTCCACCATCATCATCACAACACAACGCAGAGACTGTAGGCTGTCACTATTATCAGCCATATAAAACAAACTTAACGAGGGCGTTATAAATTATAAACTGTGAGGCTAATATAGTCCCCTGTTACATAAACAACATGATTTATCGTTGTCGCTGAACACAACTGAATTTGTATAGATACATACTTGCTTCTACTGCACTGTCAATGCTGAGAGCGCTGAAGGCTGTCGAAGGACCGCCGATTTCCGCCAGGGTTCTTCTGGTGGGGGCCGGAGGGACGACCGGTCTGGGACAGTCGTACTCATAAACATCCTCCAAACTGGCCTCCTGCGGTTTGTCCTGGGAAACTGCGGCTGAATGTTGAGGGTGGTCTAAAAAAAAAAAAAAAAAACAGACGTCAAATGATGACTAGCTGTAATCAATATATAATTCACATACAGAGAGTTATATGATACAACGTATAACATCTGTGAAATAAATATTACCTTACTTGAAATGTTCAGTTCATGTAGAGAATACATCTGTTCTTGAGACAAAGACTGTGTTTCACATTTCCTGTGGTTCACTCAGGAATCTTAAAATGCTGTTTTTAACATTATTTATGATCTGCACTTTCAATTATAGCAACACCCATTCAGTATATATATCAATGGAGTAATTACCTATTATAGTAGTTTTCATTAATGGAGGGCTCTCCTTTAAGCAAACTAATCCTAGCAAGGGCTGCAACTAACAATTATCTTCCTTATCAATTAATCTGTAATTATTTTCTCGATTAATTGATTAGTTGTTTTGGTCTCTGTTTCCCAAAACCCAGGTAAACTTTTTTGTCTTACGAAATTACTCCAAACAACTAAGAAATTATCAAAATAGTTCCTGATTAATTTAATAGTTGAAAACTAATCAATTAATCGTTGCAGCCCTAATCTTAGCTATTATACACAATGTAGTAAATACCAGTGTAATAATACTGGTACCATAGAAGAAGAAGAAGTAGCAGTACTGTAGTGATAAGAATTATATATTACATTTTTTCCCTTTATTTTCCTACTGATGGTGATAATTTGGTGATTGAGTGTGAATGTTACCCAGGTCAGAGGTCTGTGCTGTCTCAGATGCACCAGCCTGGGCCTGGATATTACACATGGACTCGTAGACTTGGGGGTCCTCAGAGTCACCGTCGCCCACCTCACTGCTGGGACAAAGAGAGAGAGAAAGAAATCATTCAGGAGTGCTAGTATTTGTCATCTCTTATGCCCAGTCTTTGATCTCCTGTTCATTTTTTGTTTTGGTGTGTGGATTTAGTCCTGTATTTTATCATCTTTGCATCAAAGCATCAATCTAAAACCACATTTTTTCTTTTCATTTGCTTCATGTCCTTTATGTCATTTAGTCAGGAAGGTGAAAAAAAACAGAGAATGAGTGAAAGTGAGATATCTGTGGTTTTTAACATGGACAAACAAAAGTGAGACTCCAGAGCCCCCTGGTGGACAAAATATTAACTGCTTCAGTAACATTAATGCACCATTTAGTCCGGTATTCTGTACAAAACTGTGCAGATGTCAGTGCTCAGTGGTTTCCTCGAAATAAACATAGCACAAAAAGTGAGGAAATGTGTGTTTGGTAGATTATTTCTTTGTTGTAACAATGCTTCTTGGCAATAAATCTTATACCACTGGAAAACCTGTTTATTTCCCTTTTAAATGGTGCCACATTTGTAAGGAACATGCATTTGTGGGATGAACAGCAGAGCTGAGTATGTGGGTTGCGCCCATGAAAAATATGTCAAATCTTCTCTGCTAATGCCAAACAGCTTATTCTGCCATTGACTCTTGTTTGTCGTTTGGTGGATTGGATGATTGAACCAGCATTTGTCGGTTTGTGGGGTTTATCAGAGACCACCTCCAGAATTTGGGAGTGGAGAGGATGGAATGGCCTGCCAGCAGTCCTGACCTCAACCCCATTGAACACTTGTGGGATCAGCTTGGGCGTGCTGTTCGTGCCAGAGTGACCAACACAACCACGTTGGCTGACTTGCAACAAATGCTGGTTGGAGAATGGGATGCCATCCGACAGCAGTGTGTGACCAGGCTGGTGACCAGTATGAGGAGGAGGTGCCAGGCTGTTGTGGCTGTGTATGGTTCTTCCACACACTACTGAGGCTCCTGTTTGTTAAATGAATAAATTGTTAAATTGCCAATATGTCTTGTTTCTTCAAACTTCAATCATCCACTCCAGCAAACACCAAACAAGAGTCAATGGCAGAATAAGCTGTTTGGCATTGGCAGAGAAGATTTGGCAAATTTTTCATGGGCGCAACCCACATACTCAGCTCTGCTGCTCGTCCCACAAATGCATGTTCCTCACAAATGTGGAACCTTTTAAAAGGGAACTAAACAGGCTTTCCAATGGTATAAGATTTATTGCCAAGAAGCATTGTTACAACAAAGAAATCCTTACTTTTTATGCTATGTTTATGTTATAATGTCTAATTATCTTGTGAGTAAGAAGGAACTAAATTCTGATGTAGGATAATTAAAATCAACATTTTCCTGAGAATTAATGAGTCAGATTGAACATTAACAGCATCCTGACATTTCCAAGAGTCTCGTTTCACATTAGATACTTTTCTCTGTTTTAATCTTCTACAGTTCAATACAGATCACAAGACGTTTTCTTTAATTAATATCTTTTGAAGGCAGAATGTGGTTTTAAATTCAATGTGATGCACTCCATTATATATCCATGTCTCCCAGAATGTGAGCAGATGTGTTGTTCTGCCACCTGCTGGGAAATCTTAACAGGTTAAAACAGCTCTACTAAATTATTTTCCCTGGTTATCCTTCAACCCCGTTTCCACTGCGAGAACACCTGGATATTCCCATAACCTGAACTTTTAAGAACCTTGTGAAGCTTTGCTCCTTGTGTTTCCAGTGTGAACATTGTGGAATTCATAATTAAAAAGGCTACAGAGGAACCTAATATACAATTTTATGTACTGTTTAGTAGGTAAATTAAGAATTCAATTAAGTGATTGAGAGACAGACACCAACGGAAGAAACTGCTTCATAAAATTCATATAATCTTTTTTCATCTTTCTACTTATTTCCTTGCACTGTTTGGCTTTGTTTAATGTCCAATTTTTTGCCAAATGATGAGAAATCTTCTGGTTTGGTTTTTATTTCTAATAGCTGATAATCCCCAATTACAAATGATAAACAGGACATTTCATTTATCCAATAAGCATTCTTCATTGTCCGACAAGGAACGATTTTCTACTTAGAGAAGCTTGATTGACAGGTACTTCATTAAATATCAGGACAATGAATGGCCCCGGGGACCTTGGCATGAGTTTCCTGTTTACCTGATGTCATTATGGTGGTTTGCCTGGGCAGGTGGTGGGGGTACCAAGGAGCCTGTTATGACCCAGGGGGCACCAGAGGCTGGAAGAGAGGTGGGACTCATGTACTCATTCTCCTCACAGTCGGACAACAGCTTCTCTCCACTTGTCACCGCTGACGCTGGGAGAGATCTGGAAAATAAAAAGCAGGGAGGGATTTTGACTCTTTCATTCGTGATGTATATAATATTTTTGAGATATCTGAGGTCAAAGAATATGCATAAAATTGGCAATACACAATTCATTTAGACAACACAAACACTTGTGAATACAGGCCTTGAAACTACATGTAATGATACTTTTTGACGTGACTGTAACATTCATTCATTCCTTGTATATTCCATATTAATTCTATAATTTTCACTTGAGCAGTTCAAAACATTTGCAATACTGTGTTTATTTTTGTATCTTAAGAAGATGGATAAGAGACTTGTGCCACGTACAGCTGTGCTCATAAGTTTACATACCCTGGTAGAATGTGTGAAATATTGGCCATTTTTTTGGAAAATATGACCTTGATCATGCTGAAAACTTTTGTTTTATTTAGGGATAGTAGTCAGGTGAAGCCATTTATTCTCACATAATTGTATTTGCCCTTTTTGCATCATAATGATAACTGAAATCACCAAAATGGCGCCAATCAAAAGTTTACATCCCCTCGAATGTTTGACCTGATAATAAACACACAAGTTGATACGCACAGGTTTAAACGGCTATGAAAGGTAAGTTTCCACACCTGTGATTTGTTTGATTGTAATTAGTATCTGTGTATATATAGTCAATGAGTTTCTCAGCTCTTGAGAGACGCCTGCACATTTCAATCAGGGCTGCTCTGACTTGACTTCATACTGAGCCATGAGGAAAGTGAAAGAAAAGTTAGTTGAACTTTATAAATCGGGGAAAGGATATAAAAAGATATCCAAAAGTTTGAAAATCAGTAGTGTTCAAGCTCTGATGAAGAAGTAGAAAATTAAGGGTTCTATTGATACAAAGCCACAGTCAGGTAGACCAAGAAAGATTTCAGCCACAAGTGCCAGAAAAATTGTTCAGATTACAAAGAAAAACCCCACATGTAACTTCAGCTGAAAGTTGCATGTGGCTGTTTCAAGATGCATAATAAGGAGGTACTTGAACAAAAATGGGCTGCAAGGTCAAGTTGCCAGAAAAAAGCTGTTACTGTGCCAACGCCACAAAACAGCCCACTTACAATCTTCCAAACAGCAACTACACAAGCCTCAAAACTTCTGGAACAAAGTTATTTGGAGTGATGAGACCAAAATTGAGTTTTATGGTCACAACTATAGACACTATGAATGATACACATCTCACAGATTCTGCCAGGGTATGTAAACTAACCCTAACCCTAACCCTAGTCCTAGTCCTAGTCCTAGTCCTAACCCTAACCCTAACCCCTTACCCTAGCCCTAGTCCTAACCCTAGTCCTAGCCCTAGCCCTAGCCCTGACCCTAACCCTAACCCTATGAGCACAACTGTATGTGAACAGAGCTGCAACAATTAGTCGATTAATCAATTGACAGAAAATTAATCGGCAACCATTTTTGATATCGATTCAATTCAATTAATTATTCTAGTCATTTTGTAAGCTTTTAGTCATTTTTAGCTAAGTTCTTTTAGCTAACTCTTAGCTAAGAGTTCAGCTTTTCAAATGTGAAGATTTCACGCTTAATTATTATTAATTAATTTGTAATACATGACAGTAAACTTAACATCTTGACTACCTCAATTTTATTGACCAAGCAATAAATTGACTAATTGATAATATAATCAGGAAATAAATCCATAAGGAAAATAATCATTAGTTCAGGTCCTGTGTGTGAATGGTATGAATATTGTGTTTTTTTTATGTTGTATTTCAGTACAGTGTTAAGCTGCTTAAAATCCAAAAAGGGGAACTTTGTACATCCACACCAGCAGCAGAACACATTGTGACTTAGATTTTAAAGCATCTGACTCACTTAAGGTATTAAAGTATGACATATTGTAAAAATATTTTATGCCCCTCAAAATTTAAAAACAGCAGTGTAAGACACATGTTGATTAAAAGGTTCTGCTCAATTGGCCAAAAGCCATTTGCCATTTACAGGCATTTGCTTCTCCTCAGTTCTTGTCACAGCAGCGGAGCCTCGTACCTTGCAGCCAGGCAGTAGATGGCGTTGGTAGCTGCCTGAGGTTTGCTTCCCTCTCCACTGGTTCCGTTGCTCTGAGGGATGGACGACATGGCTGAGGGGGCCTTGGTTACGGGCCGTGGGACCATGTAGTTGGCAGCCCAGGCAGGGTGGTCGGGGGTGGAGGGTAGGGGTCTCCTCTGGAGTCTGGAGTCCTGGCTGCCCAAGGAAGGGCGCTCCGGAGGAGGAGGAGGGGGTAACTCTCTCAGGGCTGGAGGCAGAGGTAGAGGCTTGTCTCTGTGAGTGGCTGCCATCTGGAGCGGAAGACGGGTGGATGTAGATGTTATTAACCAAAAAGATATGAAGACACAAGACAGGAAATGGGGGTGCACCATTAACCTAATTATGTAAGTAAGATGACCTGGCTGAAATATTTACATGATAGCTAGAGTAACTGGAGTTTTATATTATCCTAGTTATAAATCAAAAGTGCATGTAAGCATGTATGAATGAAAAAAAATACAACCTTTTGTCTGTCAGTCTGCTCTAGATTATTAAAAGTACAAAAAAAATCACTTCTAATTAACTTTTTTCCACTTTTTAGCAGACAGATAGTAACACAAAGAGGGAATTGTACCATAAAAAGACTAACTTCAGAAGATTTGTTCAACTCAAGCTGCTGAAGTCTCATATTAGCTTCAGTTGAACTTTGAAATGTGTTTTTACACAGAACAAGTACTGTGGATTTTACTCCCCATCGCTTCCATTTCAATCATGTTCTCTTTACAGCCAGTATGGCGGAAAGGGACAATTACAGTGATCAAATCAATCACAAATCAAGCTCACAAACACACACACACACACACACACACACACACACACACACACTTACCTTGGCTGTGGCTCCTTGGCTCAGTGCACAGTGGGAGCTGGAGGGTCTCTGCTGCAGGAGGTCGAGCCGGGGGGGCACCGGAGGCAGCTGAGACACCGGAGATGGTGGACGCTCAACCTACACACACACACACATATATACAGTATATATGTTTAGATGAGTTGATGTTTGTGTATTCAAGGTTTCTGTATGTTGTATTCTGACCTTGGTGCACGCCAGTCTGCTCATGACTAAGTGCTGGTCTTCCAAGCGATCGTCGTCTTCTTCATCATTGCCAGCAGTAGCTTCCGCTCTGTTGGACCCCTGGAAACCAGCGAAGGAAGCCCCGCTGGCCTTCGGGTGGAAGGGATCCACCACGATGGGCTCCGTGCCTTTAATCTCACAGCGGCAAAACGGGCAACCCTGACCCTCCGACTCCTGATACACACACACACACACAGGAAGCGCAGTTAAACCAGCGAGTTTTAAATAGTAGTAAAAAAAGATAAAATATTGGGGATAATATTAATTTGCAGTAACTATTAAAAGCCGTAGCAAAACAAATCTGAACTATAATTCTGACGCTGAAGTTTTGTGTGCATAAAAAGTTCACACTGACACTGCTTCATGTTCTGTGGAGCAGCGATGATGATGATGTTTTGCTTTTCATGGTTATTAACAAAACGGACTGAAAATATTAGTCATACAAAATTTTGAAAAGGTGAGTTTTACTGACGAGGTACAATCATTCATCATTCATTCAATCATTTTTATTTGTTAAAAGAGCCACTAAAGCTCTTATTATATATGAGCAAAAGACTCTTTTATTTGTTACAAGTCACCATCAGGATGTGACTGATGGTGATTATTCATGTTCATTTCTGAAGAAACATCACAAATCTGAAAGTTGCAACACATCTTTATGGTGCGAGAAACAACACCTACCTTGTTAGTTTTGTGCTACTTTAAGTCCAACACGAATGAATAAAACATTTCCAGCAGTAAATAAAAGAAAGATGGACTTCCTCCTTTGTCTTTACTGTCAGGATTTATAGAGCTGCTATAAACAAACGTGATTAAACAGTGAGTGTAAAGTGCAGCGTCACCTGCCAGGCGGTCAGACAGGAAGTGCACATCAGGTGTCTGCACGGCTCGATCTTCACATCCTTGTCGTTCTCTGCGCAGATCTTACAGAGCTGGAAAGTGGAGCCCATCTCGCAGTACAACTCGTACTGCTCCTGCAGGGATGAAAGAAAGAAACACGAGTGTTTATTTACCTTAGTGGAATTAATTTGCCTTATAACAGTGCATCTTTGGCAATGTGTGGCTACAGCACTTGTGTACTAAAAGCAAAAGGGAGCAAAGGGGTTTGACTGGTCAGCAGATAAGAAACAGATGAAGCCAAACCTGAGTGACTTTGATGTGGTCCTGCGGAGAAGGTTCACACAGTCCTGTTAGATCTGGATTCTGCGCACGACCATCTGGGAACAGATAGCTGGAGAACAACCACAACACACAATCAGTATTATAGAACATTTTCCTTCATGCTTTATTAATTATTGTTTCTAGATTAAATGTCACTGGGGGGGGGTTTAATGGAAACAAAGTGTCCACCCACGCTGAGAAGGAGCAGCAGAAGAAGAGACCGTCTTTATTTATGTTATTTACCAAATTTAACCAAGTTGATGATAACTGTCGTCTTCATCACTAAAAGAGCGAACTACAAACCTTAAACATCCACTTTTAAAAAGACCACAGTCGTATTTCCTTTCATGCAGAACGAGCTGCACTCATCTCTCTAGGTTCTTCTTTTGTTGTAAAATACTTTTTAAATTTTACCAGTGAAATATGTGACTGTACAAGGTTGAAACAAATTATTCAGCATAAAACACAATCTCCTGCTCTGATCTGCTGCGCTGGTATGAAACAGTAAAGCTGCACAGGAAGAGATAAGTTTTCTATTTATAAAGAGCAGACATTTATGTAAATAATACCGTTAGTGCATCCTTATATACTGTGTAAAGTCAGAAAAAACTGCAGCTGCAACTCTGACCTGCTGCCATCAATGCAAAGTAAAGATATTTGCAGAAATGTAATTAAGAAACTTGGACATAAACTCGTTTGGCTGATTAAAATAGCTTTTTCTGGACTGTGTGTATAAACTATAACATTATGTACTCTAAAAATCTATACAGTGGTGCATTGACACTGCGTTGTAATGGGACTCACAATCCCTCTCTGTATCCATCAATGAGGGCTTGGAAGAGTGGTTTGTTATGGGGGATGGTTTGCAGGATGTTCCCGTCAGCCGTCACGTAGCCGATCGCCCACTGGCCCAGCCGAGTGCAGCTCAGCCTGAAGATGTAGCTGAGAGAAAGAAAACAGTCTCAACCGACGGCGGACGCACACACACAGGCAGCGATATGTTCAGGAATCAGACTCTTGGGTTATTCCTCTGAGATGTAGAACTGCAGCTATCAGTCGATCCACAGAAAATTTATAATTGATTGATTGTTTTAAGTAATTTCTACAGAAAAAAGTGTGATTTTTTTCTGTTTTTTTGGTCCTTTATGATAGAAAACTGAAGATCTTTAGGTTGTTTGGGACAAAACAAGACAATCTAGGTTGCATCTTGGGATTTGGGAAGCTGTAACGTTTTTCACCATTTTCTGATTTTTATAGGCTAAACAACTAATCAACAGATTAACTGATAATGAAAAGATTTAGTTGCAACCCTTCTTACAAAACATACAAAGCTTCAAAATACTGAGGAGGCAACATTTCAATGCACTGTGGTTTCCATGGTTACATGTGTTTCTGATCTACACAGGAAGTTGCAATGCAGAAATGTTTCAAAACAAAGCGTTCAGGAAGTTATTTGAAGATATTCGTCATTCTGAGGGCTTGTCGGCGTCTCACCTGCCGGGCTTGTGGATGAACCTGTGCAGTCGAGCCTTGACTTCATCGTAAGTGAGGAAGGCCATGTAACCAGGGTGTGTGACCGCCAGACTGTTCCAGTTCCTTAAAAGAGACGACCACGGCTACACGAAACACACACAGATCAGCTGTTTTAAGCCACATTCAGCTTTTCTGTCAAACTTTCCGCTACAGGAATTTATTGACCCGTGACCTGGAACTTTCCATAGACCTGAACCTGTTGGAACCTCATCGGACTGACTTGATTGATCAAAACAACTTCCATTTAATCACAATCAAGCCCATGAAATTTATGAATAAAACATTTTCCCGTTGTAGCCGTTAGATTTACATTTAACAACGTCAAATTTTAGGGTCTTTGCAGAGATGAACACAGAGATGCACAAATACTGTTGCACCAACTTTGCAGAACATCAGCTTAGTTAATGTATCGTTAAATCGATCCAATGCATTCTCCATGCACGCACGTTCACACTGCAGAGAGCAGGTGCTGGACTGAAAGTGAGCCAATAACTATCTCACACACACAGCAGGGCTCCGATGTCCACAACTGCTCTTCATCAGACTAAAAAGTTTTTAGTCTGATGAAGAGCAGCGGTGCTCAAAACGTCACCTCGTTGCAATAAATTCTGACTCCAAAATTAAGCAACGCAGCAGAATGTCCTTAGTATCAGTTTCCATGTAGAGTCCATCATTTATCTTCTCATCTACGCAGCAGAAATTTATGCCAGATTCACTGAAAGAGCTGAAACACGCCGGCTTTGCACTCTTGTGTCAAAACAATGAACCTCTTTGACATCTCTCCGCAGCTTTTTCCACTTCACGCTGCATCGTTTTTGATTCTCTGAACTCATTAATGATCAAAAGGCCTCTCAAGTGTTACTGACTGTTTCCACACTACATTGATCTGTAGATGCCGTGACATAGCCCCAGAGCGCTCGACTGTTACCTGGAAGAGCCTGGTGAAGATGTCAAATTCAAAGACAGAAATGTAGTCGTTGCAGGTGAGGTCGATGGTGGACTTGAGGGCCATGGCCTCCAGGCCAGAGCTGATAGGATGAAACTCGTGGAGAGCCTGACGAAAGGTCCTCCAGGGCACTATGGTCCTGCGAGGGGAGGAAGAGGACCATACATCATGATTGCAACCTCAGACAGCAACTAGCAAACATAATCAGTGTGAATGGAATGAAAGGGCTGAAAATGTCAGGAGGACATTTAACTCACAAGAATAGAATCTAATGGGAAAATTACAAAAACATACAAATCTGCTAATTTAATGTTCAAGCAAACGCCTGAATTTACAGAATGAAGTTTACAAGCACAGACTTAAAAAAAAATGTATCGAATATTTGCTGAAGTAGAAACTCACTTGTCCCCAAATGACCTTCTCCAAAACTCTGCAGCATCTGCTTTAGTGATCCTGAAGTTGTCGCCCTGAAATAGGCCATTGGGGAAGATGGCTTTTAGCTCCGCTAGCATGTGACTGAAGATCAGAGACAGCTTGGTGAGGTTTCGCCTGAGTGTGAAGGAAGAGGAAGAGACAGAACAGAATATGCAAAGACAAGTTATTAAAGCACATTATCAGGCAAATATTAAATTCATACTAGTTGTCAAAAAGGTTACAAGCATTAAACAAACATGTATATATGAATGTAGACCTTTATGATGCTTGTATTTATACTGTGTGTTCTTCTGTGTTATTAGGGTATGTATGCTTAAAATCTTTTATACTTATTGAATACTGGGGTGTAAAAAGGCCATAATGTTGAAACCTCCCTTCAACAGTTAACAGGACTGTATTTAGTACAGCGTTGGTGACATTTCCTAAACCCCCTCGATATCTATGAGGAAACGCTCGATTAAAATCACAGTGCGTCAGAGGAAGGATGAACCTTTGCTTAGTAATGGTTTTCTGAGAAAGAGGAAGTGGATGTGATTGCGACAGACTAATCATGCGTTTATTTTTGTGATTCTACTTCAATGCACATGGCTGACGTACCTTTTTGTCATATGCTGCATTTCACCACAGTGATGGAAAGTGTAAATATGGAGAAACTTCATGTTGTTAATGATAAAAAAACAGATCAGTATCTTTCATAGGTTCTTTTAGATATACTGGTAATCTGTTTAAAGCCCTTTAATGTATTATAATTATGTTTACAGGTCGCTGGCAACTTAACTTGACCGTACAGGATGATAAAAGTAAGGTAAATGTTATGTAAATTAGTTATTTTGATATGTTTCTAAATCTTGTTCTTCATTGTCTAATGAAATTTCTAAGGCGGTGATTCAGAGGACTCATTCTGAACAGCTTTACTTGTAATTTGGATTTCAGCTCAGCAAAAACAAAGACATGGACATGAAATTAGACGATCAACAGCAAAATAATCTGCAACTAATCTGATAATGAGTTGAATGTTTAAGACGCTTTTTAAGCAAAAACAGCTAATTTGCTGCCACTCTTAAGTCTCATGTGACAGTAAATTCAATATCTTTGAATTTTAGACTGTTGGTCGAACACAAGAAGCGATTTGATGATACTACAACCGGCTTTAGGACATTTTTCAGTGTTTTCTGGAATCACGTAGATCAAACAATTCATTGAATTCATTCATTGCAGCCCCAAGATGAAACCATCTATTCTAAATCAACTCATACTATGTGCAACTCTGTACTGTTAAGTCATGTAATCCAGGTCTTATTGTATGTATATTGAGCTAACTCAATGATTAGCCTCTTTGGTGCAGCTGTCAGTCCTTTCACATCTGGATGTATTAGCCTATTAATGAACGTTCATCATGTCATACCTGGGTTGGGAATTCTCCTCATACATCCTCTCCTTTGCCTCCTTAAAAAGGCTCATGGTCTGTTTAGTCTTGTTGGTCAAGTTCTCCATGACGACGCGAAAATACTCGTTCTCCCCAAGAATCTCCATTCTGCCCTCATATCTGGAGAGAACGGTGCGTAGGTGCTGGTAGGTATCCGGCAGCAAGTCCAGGATGTAAGGTGGGCTGTTCTTCAATGCCACCTTCGGGTTCTGGCACAAACGCACCACCTGAACAGGAAGCACAAAGGCCCAGAGACAGTATTTAACAAAGCATGACAACACGATATGCAAACAAACAAGGTCTCAGCCCCAGTAGAGCCCTTCAGAGTTCACAACCGATAGTGGGACTAAAAATGTTTTGGATTGTCCTGAGGGTGGTTTTAGATGAAAGGTCATGAGGTTATTAAAATAAAAAAAGGGTTTATGTGCTCATAAAATTTTGTGGCAATCAGCCAACTAGATCGCGGGTTATCTTGTTAGCAACGTTGGGTTTATGCCCCAATGGTGGTACTAGAGGAAAGGTCAGGTGGAGGTCAGGAGGTCACCAAAAATATCAGACATGTTCAATGTGGCCTGTCGTTATGGAGAATTGTTTCTATCATTACTTGCACTGGTTATGATGACGTTTTACACACTTTAGCAGTTGCTGAGATCTGGGAACAGACAAGTACATTATTTTCAAAATAATAATAATTTTCTCTTCAAATAAAGTTCAGGCTCAGGAGGCAGAGGAGGTCATTGATTCCCGGCTCCTCCGGTCCACATGTCGAAGGGCATCTGGGCGAGATACTGAACCCTGAACTGCTAGTGTGCATAAATGATAAGATCTTCCTGCTGGGCAGTTTGTCACCTCGCATGGCAGCTCCATCCATCAGCATATGAATGTGTGAATGTAGCTTGTACGTGTAAAAAACACCCTGAGGCGCTATATTAGTGCAGTCCATTTACCATTTAACTTTAAGTCTCTTTGCTCAGGATACCTGACCAATCAAATGCAATGTCTCTGCGTTCCCAGAACTCAGCAAATAACATAACAACATTACAATTACTGACAAGAATGGTGGCCAATACTTGGAAAAACAAGTCATCCTTTAAGACCCAACACTGCAAGACAAAAAAATGCCACTTAAATATAATTAAGTAATTGTAGTAACATAAACATTATACCTACGTTTTACTGACTAGAAGACTGTTTTTCTTTAGAAGATTTTTATCGGCTTTTTACTTTTCTTTAAACAGTAAAAACAGGAAGGATGGGCATGAGTGGGTTTGATACATCAATTCACTATGAGAACCGCAGACTGTGTACTTCAGTGTTTGCTTTCCGGTATAGTATATAGTATATAGTACATAGAGAAGTGAGTTGGGAGATAAGTCTGAAATAGCAAAATAATAATGAGAATATTTCTTTATATCAATGTGCCACAATATAGAAAATGTGTGCAAAAATCTCAAAGTAATTCCACTCCTCAAATAACAAATTCTTTCACTTTTTAATTGGATAAGATCGTGATGATTCAGCACATGATCACATCATCACAGTATGTTTACATAGAAAGACAATAAAACCTCAATTACCCAGATCAAACTGGGAGCTTTGAAAACCTAAATGAAGCACAAAGCCACATCTTTGCACAGTAAACTGCTTAGTCGCGCAATGGTGTTTTGCACTTTTTCTCTTATCTGATGCTGCCTCACTTCTTACAACCTCTATATCCGTCTGCTGCTCGTCTCTCTCTCTCTCTGTGTTTACTTTCATCTCTTCTGTTTAGCTCAGTTATGATTGTGCAAAAGATAAACAAGAGTGACAGTCAGGCATGAATACATAGAACTAAGCCCTTTTCCATTGAACACGTACACACCTACACGTACACACATACACGTACACACATACACACCTCTTAAGATCTAATGCCAAACATAAGGCTGCCTCACAGGGACGTACAGTACACGGGCTCCTCAGGTGTTTCCACAAAGTCTTTGGCAAAATGACTTACAGATTAACTTCACTCTGACCTCATTCACCACAAATTATCCCAATTAGATGATGCATGAGGGATACAATTGAACTCTAATTTTGGAGTCTTCAATTTTCTCACACATACAGTGCTGGCAAGTCAAAGCCAGAATAGCTTTCTATATGAGACTAAATCCAATACTACAAGGTTTAATGGGACTAAGGTTAATCTCCTTTCACAACAGATTATGGAATAATGTGTTTATAAAAGTTCAAAAGGTAAAATGCCATCGTCATGATAATGTTTCGATCAAAATACTAATGAAAAAGAGGGAGAGTGACTATTTTTCTGATGTTGAACTGTTGATAATTAACACATTTAATGTACGTGTGTTTGTTTTTTTTTTAAACACCAACAGACACTGTCAATACCTTATCCATGAGTTTCCAGCATTTCTCCACCATCTTCTTATCGACCACTGCAGGTTGGTGAGGCTGAAGAGGCTGCTGGTGGGGCTGAAAGGCGTCCTTCATCAAGCCGATGAGACCGGCGCCCCTCCTCGGATTTCCGGCCATTAATTCGGTCGGCGACCGGGGGTTAGCCCCGGGGCAACGGTTGACAACCAGAGATTATTCTTGACACGTTTTCCAACAAAACTACCAGTGTTTTGCGCCTTATCTGCACTTAACACTGGTAATAATGGGTCAAGCAGAATCTGTCCAAGAGCAGAACAAAAAGGCTGTGTGTACACTGTACGCGACGCAGCTAGCTAACAAGCTACATTTGGAAAAAGCTTCTCTCCGTTTTAATTCCGTCGCTAAATAAAAGCTCAGGACATAGTCGTTGTGTTGCTGTGTCTGCTGTCAGACAGCTAGCTATCTCTTCCTGGCGACGGAGGGTTAGAGCGCCCTTTGAAATCGACCCGGCTTATAATAAACTCAGGGTGTTAATAAGCCACACAAACAAACAGGTTGTGCAGCAGAACAGTCAACGACAAGTCAGCAGCTGGAGTAAATACGGATATCCGGCTGTGACCTTCAAAGTAAAGGCTTGTTAAATCAACATGCAAACAGTCAGCTGTGGAAGAAGTATTCAGATCCTTTACTGGGGTAAAACTACTAATACAGCTATGTAAATATGTTCCATTATAAGTAAAAGTCCTGCATGAAAAACCCTCCTACCGTAAAAAGTATTTAAGTATTATGAGCTTGATGTAGTTAAAATATTGCAGTAAACTGACTGACATGTTGTAGGATATTTTTTTAAAAAAATACCCTGCTTGGAATAATAATATGAGTCTGATGTGGTTTTTCCACACAAAAAAAGTCCACTCACCTCATTAAAATCCTTAAAATTAGACCTCCTCCTTCTCTCTCATTGAAAGATTCAGGATCTACTAATACGCAAATATTCAATTCAAAAGTTTAACTGCTGGATGTCTCCCACCTCAATGAAAAGTCCATTCTCAGTGCCACAGCTTTGTAAGTTGCATAAAGGACCAAAATTAGCTCCCACCCTAGTTGTCGTAAACCATGCTCGTACGCCCACCCTTTAGATTTAAGGTGAACACAGAGAAACTTTCCTCCCTCAGCAGATGAATGTGAAAACAGCCCTCTAGTGTCAAACTCTGCACATTCATCATTCTGTTTTTTTTAACGAAATGAAAATCTAAAAACATGTTCCCCTTCTCCACCCAGGAAGGAATAAAATCCTGCAGGAGAAATGCTGGAGTCAGTAAGTTCATCTTTGATCACATATTTTATTTTGCAGCTTATGTTAATTGGCGACTTTTAATTTGTAGGTGTGAATGGAAGCAATGGCAGTCTGGGAGATAGAGAAATACATTCATATTTCTAAAACTCCACAGAGTGTATTGAAAAGCAGCCAGTTGTAAAGTCATACACGATTAGCAGTAAATGAGCTAAATCACTGAACAAAGACACTACTGTGCTCCTTTAAAGCAGCGTATAACATGAGCTGCAGCAGCACCACAGCCGGATGACCTTCACATCAACATCCACTTCTTCTTCTTCCTTCTCCTCTTCACGCCTTCACATCACAGCCGAACATGAGCACGCCGGTGAATGTCGAGTTCAAGGTCACAACTGCAGTAAATGTAAAATTACATTAAAAGACAAGTTTATTTAAACCAAACTAGTTTAGCTTTACATGAGACAATCAATAAAACCTGATATACAGGATTGATTTGAGAGACAAAACTTCTTTTGATTCACTTTCGTGGCTTTAAGAGTTTTTATTTTAAGTCAATTCATATATTTATATATTACCAATAATAAATCATATAACAACTGCATATTCAGGTCGTACACAGTACTCTTCAGTACTACTGAAACGGTGCATTCAAGTCTCAGGAAAAACTAGTCCCTTGAATTCCCTTCGACAGAATGAAAGTTACAATATTAGTTGACTTTAGACCGAGAACGTCACACAGGCACAGGACCAAAACCCACATCAGGAGCCACATCTTATGAAGTTCACAATTTATGACAGAATATATAATGAGTCACAAGGGTTGTCCCTTTTTAAAAGGCCACTCCATATGCTGCCAACAAGTGTGGCTTCTTTCTTCTTCTCCTGGTAATTTGCAGTTTCCCATATCCCAAAGTCCACTGGTCAACTGTAATTTCGGAGCGGGCAGGAAGTGGTGATGACAGTGCTGTGAGTCCTCCGAGACTGTCTCATGTGGGGAGAAGGCATAGGTTTAGCCTCCTGGCCTTCAGTCCTCTGACGGGAACTTCTTTGTTCCATTTAAGGAGGTCTGAAATAAGACACAGCTCAACACACGTCCAAGTAGTCTCGACTCTGGTGGTACAGCTTTAAGATTAGCCTATACCGGAGCTCCTTGGAAGCTCAAAGCGGTGTTCAACAGCTGAGCTCCCAGCTCTGCCTGCTGCCCTCCAGGTAGGAACTCTGCAGACAGCTCTCTGTAGGTGCTGCAAACTCTACGCTCATGAACATCCATCCTGTGAATGGCGTGTTTCCATCTATGCCGCGCCTCGCCAAATAACACTACTAAACATCTGCGGGGAAGATGCACAGCTACGTGGACTTCCTCCGCTAGTCCGACCTCTGGGAGACCTTCTTCCAGGGACATAGTGAGTGTAGTATCTGATAACATGTTGACGGTGACCAGGCGTTCCCCCCACAGCCAGGAGTCGTCTAGGTGAGGGTCGATGGCAGAGCCTCGTTCAGGATGGTAATCCAGATTGCATTGCTCCACCGGTTGGAAGTCTGCTAGACTTGGCTCTTGCTGGATCCGGAGAACTACCTTTTGGCTCAAAGCAGGGAGTCCGCTGAAGCTGCCAACACGCACTTTCCTTTTCTTGAAGTTCACTTTTGGGCCAAAGTCCTGCAACAAAATGAGACGAGACTTTTGTTCATTTCATACATAATGATCTATATAATCTATCTATTATACATCTTTATTATTACATGTCTTAGTGTTGCACATGTATGGAATATAATAATAATAATAATTTGGATTTATATGTTAGAGTTAGACATGCATGTTGTTTTCATCAGGCCATGTGTTTCACATAACCTGTTTCCTTCGACCAGACTGGGATTGATTCCACACATCCTGGTCCATGGTGCTTATCAGCTCCTCTTCCTCCTCCTCTGATATGAAGTTCTCCCAAACGAAGACACCAGGGAAGGGGAAAGATGCCGGCTCTGCATCTTTGCGAATGGCAAGCTTCGTCTCAGGATTGTAGAGAAAATGATGCACAGTCTGTGATAAACAAAAACAAATAATAATGTTAAGTCTGCACTACATTGAAAAGGCATAGCGGTCCTTATGTTGTCACTTCTGATGACAAGCCACAAGCTGACAGTGTGGAATTCAATCTCTTTCTCAGACAGCTGGGCGGAGGAAACAGACTGAATCATCACATATCTGATCCAGATTTGGGTCACACTCCTTCTGTCCCTTCTCTAAGAAGTATGACTCAAAAACTTTCAGCAGCACTTTCTATAGTAATTATGAACACTGTGGGGTCAATAACTTAAAATAAAAGGCTGACTTTATTCTACACTTTTATTGCTAAAGTCTGCACCCAACAATTAGTTAGTCTGTCTCTTGGGGAGTAACCGTGTCTGCGGCTAATTTTCAGCTACAGATTAATACACATTCGGCGCTCTAGTCAGTTTTTATAGCAACAGGAAAGTGAATGTGGGATCCTTTCAAAATAAACCACAGTGGTCGTGATCATGGTGATAGTGGAAAATATAATCTAGTACAACTGAGTGACGCGTTGGTGTGTTTTTAGTTGTTTTTGTACTGCAACGGAGCTCTACAGCACAGAGTGATAAGCTATCAAACAATACTTGTTATTCAGATCCATTTGTTGCTGCTCTTTTTATAGGATGTGTTGACAATAAGACATGTATAGAAATCTTTTTTGTTCCTTTTGAATTTTAGATTCACTTTGACAAAAATCAGCTTCTCTTGTTTTTTTCTGTCATCAGCTGTATTTATCCAAAGCACACATTCACACACGCCCCATTGTTGGTATATCAATGCCACCAAGAAACATTCTTATCTTGTTATAATGAGGAGAATAACCAGTAAAAGGCTATGAAGAATCCTCAGTGTAGAAAACTCACTGACAGTGTACTTTAATCCATGCAGCCTTCTGTGTCCCTCCAGCTGATCACTGAGAGATAAAACTGCCTCTAGGAGGTCAAAACATTGTTTCTTCTCTACGGCCCGACCCATTAACAGATAACAATGTACAATGTTATACTAGAACTACACTTATCTATATTTATTTAAC
The DNA here is from genome assembly GCF_963924715.1 of Thunnus thynnus. Lineage (NCBI taxonomy): Eukaryota > Metazoa > Chordata > Actinopteri > Scombriformes > Scombridae > Thunnus > Thunnus thynnus. The sequence goes on from NC_089529.1 coordinate 23,476,568, forward strand.
AGCTTTAGTTATTTCAGATGAAGATTTGACACAAGGAATAATAATATATATAAGGAATATATATAATAATATAACAAGCTTTTAAAATACAACACATTGTTAAAGATGAAACCAGTGGTTTGTGTGTAGTCGGGGTCACATTTCAGATGTCTATGAGTTGTTAACAGCTCCACCAAATAGTGATTTTTCACTCTAAACTTCTCACATGGTTTCATTTCAATAAATGTTCAAATGATCCAATATTTCAGCAAAAATCAAAGATTAGAGAAAAAGTCCAATAAACAGCTTTGTGTATCAGAACTTTGTTTTTTTCTTCTTTCCTCTCCCATTAATCATCTCACGACCCCTCAGATTTATCTGGTGACCCTTTGGAGGGCCCCGACCCCTAGGTTGGGAACCAGTGGACTAAACTAGCTAACTGTATATAAAGTAGTTGAAACTAGCTCCACCTCCAGCAGCTACAACAGTAACATGCTGCTCTAACACTGATGCTTCACTATTAATAATCTAATAATGTCATATATAATAATAAAACACTATTTTTACTGCAATACTTTAAGTACATTATGATGCTAATACTTATGTACTTTCTACTTAAGTAAGATTTTTCACGCAGGACTTTTATTTGTAATGGAGTATTTCTTTTTTATTGCTGTATTGGTACCTTTACATCAGTAAATCATATGTATACTTCTTACACCGCTGTAGTTCAGTAATAAAGTTTAGACATAGGATGGAATGTCCCGTGAGGGCATCCGTAGCTAGTTGTAAGTAGCGCTAGCAGCAGTTTAGCGTCCATATTCTGGTACTAACATCGATGTAAAATGCATCGTTTTTAACCATAATTGTTTACCTTTGGTACATTCGCTTCCAAATGTTTAATTTCTTTCCACTTTTCACAGAGAAGACACCGCCGAATGCCTTTACAAGCACAAGGAGCGACACCGTCACTGCTGCTAGGAGCCATCATACCTGCATCTTCTTCTACTGTCGGTAACAAAGCTGCTGTAATAGATCAATATCGCCACCTAACGGACCGTGTAGTTTTTATTTTTATATTTATATACGGTATATATATATATTTTATTGTATTATTATTTACGTTTTTAATGATTATTTAACTCTTTTTTGATCAGAAAACGAAAAGGTGATGAAAGATCTGTTTTAAGATTTAACATTTTAACACCAACATGCAGGCATTGCATCTGTATAAAACATATAGGAAATGATCCAACCAGTTGTAACCTATAAATAATACAAGAAAAAAAAAAATAGATTAAGAAATTAACAAATATGGATATAATAATACAGTATAACGACACATGTTTATAGAAAAACGTGACAGACAGGAAATAAGTTGGTATTTTGGTGTATAGAATTTAGTTATTACCACAACACTGAAACCCCAAATTTGATATCGATCAATCAATAGATAGATAGATAGATAGATATATGGTAACAGTTATATTACAGATATATTAAGATAAGATATTCTCTATTGTCCCAAAAATAAAAAAAAAATAAATAAATAAAATAACATAAATCAACTATCAGCTACCAGATATATAATAAGTGATACGTTTCACCAGTCTTTACACAACTGTACAAATATAAGTTTAAAAATATTTCTGATTTTGAATATGTTAATATTCATTAGTTTAATCATTAGTTTTGCCTGAGAGGCTGAACGGAGGGTAAAGAAGCTCAAAGTTATTTAAACCACGCCCACCGGAAGTACGTAGTTTCCCCGCGAAAGCTCATTTCTGCGGTAGTTGTGTTCACTCAGGTCGCTGGAGTCCCTGTAAGTACTTTTAACTGCAAATATGAACAAATGTATGAACCTAATGTGTGTTTCTGAAAGATAAACGATTGTGATGCGCACTAAAACCCAATAACGTTTGATTTATTGTGTGTTATATTAACGTTTAGCCACGAGATGCAAAGACATGGCAGTTGGTTCTTCCAACGTGGCTATGTTAGCTAACTGAGCGTTAACCTCTGTTGTATGTAAGAAAATCATCTTTCGAGCGTATTGATACAAGTTAGATAGGTTTCCTCAACAAATGTAGACAGGTACAAGCTAAAAACAGGCATTCAAAGGTAAGGAAACTTTCCTGAAAAGCTGGTATTGTTCGAGCTGTAAAAACTACAGTTGTGGGTGAAACTTGTGTTGTTGTTGTTTGGTTGTTGTCTGTGACCATTCTCAGGTAAATGACCTCTTCTCTGTAGTGTTATACTTATTTATATTTCTGATATACACCCATCTAAAACGTGTGTTTTTATTACAGGAAACATTTCATTCATTAAGCAAATTTCATACAACTTTTTAGGGAAATCTTTGCTAGGTTAACAATGAAATGGGGGAAAAGACAAAGCAGAAGCTCCCTAAACAATGTATCACGCATGTGAGTACAAAGGAGAACAATCGAGACTTTACTGTAACCATTATATGAATTTAAAACCAAGGAGATTTGACAAGAAGTCATACTTTCATTAGTTGTATACATGAAACATTCACAGAACAGATCTTAAGTATATTTATCGTCACAATAACCAAAAAACTACCACCAAGAACATGCAGATTCCAGATGAGTGAAATGCTTTAAAACCACATGCTGTGATTGACTTGTATGTGGAAACAAGGAAGCAAACGAGCAGAGGAGTAGAAAGCTACTCCATGTGGTAACAGCGTGAATGCAAACTTGTCTGAACCTCCTGAAACAAAGAGACCAAGTCTAAACATCAACAACTCCAGGATCAATATGTCTTGTATGAAGAAATATTGCAACTCTATCCACTATTGTGTAATCAGTAATGTTTACAAACAACCAGTTTTAAGTCAATGCAAACAGCTTTGCCTTACCAGACAAAAAAGGGTCTGGACTAAGTAAATTAAAGGCACAATGCAAAGTTTTTATCACGTATGTTTACTTTCAGTGTTTCTAACCGTTATACATCATGTCCATCCTTGATACTTAAGAGTTGTGTTTCAATCCTTATAAAACTTTTGCAAAGCCAGTTTAGAAATATTTTGAGACCTGCATTGTTTACATTCATGTCTTCTTCTTCTTCCCTCCCTTTTGCTGGCACATTGCTATGTTTTTTTTTTTTTGGTGTGTTGCTGCCACCATCTGGCGGTCAGTGGAATAGTGTGAAACTGTGGGCGGGAATGTGTATTGCCTCGCCCAGTTGCTTGAGGAGCACGTAATGTAAAAGCGTAGTTGGGGTTTGGTCAGTACACCTTCACGTCACTGTTACAGATTCAACAAGCACATTTCTGACCATTTGAAGCACAACAGACGTGAATCTTTCAACCAGAAGAGGGCACTGAAATAAGATATTACCGTTCTGTTTATAAATTTACTCACCTGCGTTCTTGCTTTGCAGTTGTTTCTCTGATATCTTCATTTATGAATTGTGGTCTTCCCTACAGATAAACAATGGAGAAAATAACTGAGAAACTGTTACTGGAGAAAGGCTCTCCAAAAACCAACAAACTGGAGCAAATCAAGACACTGAAGTAAGTTTTTATTCATTTATTTGTGTTATGTAGTAGAGCTATGAATAATGTCCCTCAGATGCGGTTCTCATAAACTTTCTAGAACAATGTAATTAAAATGTAACATGAGGAAAAAAAAGTGAAGCTCTTTAACTTTATTGGATTTTGACATTGAGTGTAAACTCATGTCATCACAAATTGTCTACTTTTTGATTTTTTTTTTTTTTTTTGGAACATTTTCTCCACCTTTATTAATTTGTTATAAATGTATAATGTACAGCATTGGAATTCATTTGAAACTGAGGTTCTGTAAAAATGGGATCTTATTGCTTTTATACATTATTGAAGAACCCCAAGTCTTAATTGCAATGATGAGATTAAAAGAAAAGTTGTTGCTAAGGTCATTAAAGAACAATTTTAATTCCTACCATGTGGAAACACTGACTTTGAGCTCTCTGTCGTTCAGTCTATCTCGGCTGGGGCTGAAAATCCAGGACTTACCAGTCAGGCTGCTGTCTCGCCTTCAGTCCCTGGAGCGGTTGGATCTGTCTGGGAACAGGCTGCAGGAGTTTGCCAAGAATCTGGAGCTGCCTGCGCTTCGCTACCTGGACCTCAGTGATAACCAGATGGAGGATGTTACCACTCTGGAGTCTCTAAGCAGTCTGGAGGAACTCAAGATGGAGAACAACCTTTATATTACTGTGAGGACGTGATTTATGGTTTTGTTTACTGTTTATAATCCACAGTTTGTTTCTTTTTGGTAGAGCACTGTTAAGACTTGTCATATCATATCAATAATATGTTAAAGGACTGCACCAGTTCTCTAGTTTATTCACTACAAATTATATCTCAGTGGCTCAGTTGTTTCACTCAGGTTTGGTTCCCTCCACTGGTTGGAGATCCTTGAGTTTGAAAGTTTATCAGATGCCAAAACCCTGCAGAGCAGATTATAATATTATGGGGAAAGATTTCACTGATCTGGAGAGTTAGACTTTCCCTGTCTGGTAAATGCTCACGCACCCACTTATAACTCAGGCTTTTTGTTATAAATTTGTAGTCTCCAAGGCCAAGCTGAGGTAACCTTAATGACATCACTGTGACATCATCAGTTATTTTCTCAGACTCCAGCCGCAGATCGTAAAACTGTTTTCACAGGCACACCGTAATACTGCCCATAATTAATAAACTGGAATTAATCTCATTCACAGAATTGTCGTCCTGTGGCGGGTATTTAAGAAGTGCTTTTGAGATAAAAATGAGATGACGATGTTACTTCTCTTCATCAGGTGAGCGATAATTACAAGCTGATGGTGTTGTTGCCTAACCTGAGGATTTACAACGGTAAAGATGTCAGCACTACTGCCAACCACCTGCGCTACGTGTACAGTGAGAACCTGCAGACCAGGGTACGGGACTGACTGCTTTATTTGACTTATTATGATATTGTCAGTAATCCAGTATTATACTCCATAATGTATTAAGTCTTTTGCTGAGAATAATTTAAGTTTGGTTACAATTTCTCTGTAGTGTTTGTAAAAATAAACGTGGCAGTATAGCACCTTTTTACCGCACAGGCTGTTGCTGTTGTCAGTGTTTAAACTGTCTTTGGTTATTTTAGATCTCTGCACTTTGGGAGAAGAGCTTCAGTCTCCCGGATCCCATCACAGCAGAGAAAATGTCCGCCCTGGAGACAAACTTTGTCAGCACTGCTCGCCAACAGGTTAAATACGGACCCAATTCAGTCAGCGACTTCACCAAATGGAGGGTAAGTTTAGGACGTGAGAGACGTCCTCAGGTTTTCTCCGGCTAAACGAGAGGCAAACTGATTAAAGTGCAGCATGAATATAGTTCATTTTCTTTGTTCTTAGGTGGAAATTATGGCCAAGGAGTATCTGCGCTCTCTGACAGAACAAAAGGATGAAACGGAGAGCAAGGAGTCGACTGACACTAAAGAGAACTGTGTAAGACTGAAAGCAGGGACACTGTTGGCTCTAATTAGAAGTTTTTTTTTACAAAGAACTGGGCAATATTGATCAAATTAAACCTTATTTTTTGATCCAGTACCACTATTAATATAATAATGTGATGTAGTGGTGTGTTGGGTAGTATGATCCAGGGATAGTAAAGGAAATATAGGATGTTTTTTAATCTTAAAGTTTGTGTCTTTGCTTTGTTAATCAGGAAGTTACAACACCTGCCAAAAGGAAGCAAAGTGTATTAGTAATGGACCCCGACATAAACCTGACACCTCGCAAAAAACTGCGTGAAGATTTCCCAGCCTCTTTAGTCGAAGACAGTCCTTGCAAATCCAGCCTCCGCCTCAAACACCAGTCAGTAACCCAGGCCGACACCATCAGGATGAGCCCCCGAAAGAAAGATCAGCCTCCCGCAACCCCCACCAGAGGACAGACGAGGACGGAGACGCCCGGGAGAGGTTCGAAAACGCGGCAAACAAAAGAGAACGGAGCTCAGGTTAAACAGAAGGAAGCTGTCGGAGCTGCGAGGCTGCAGAGAGACGCTGACGCGTTGCACACAATAAAGAGCAAGACACAGGTAATGTACATCCGACTCTGTGCTATTCCTGATGTGGGACTACAAAATGAAGTTTGTATGGTGTTTCCTATGAACTTCATTGACAATTTTGACTCACACAAACAGAAGAATCGTTGGTAGCTGAATTCTCAATCTGAATAATGTCTTCAAACTGGCAACTAGGGATGCTAAACTCTAAAATGAAATATCGGCATTGCCTTCTTCTCCGTTGCCTGACTGCGCTTCCCTCCATGGACTGTTTCACCCTGACGATCCCGGTGTTTCCTCCGCAGGCTTCACTTCACTCAGCTGCCCGTCAGACCCGCTGCTTCTCGTGTGGATCCAACCGGAGCACCGAGACCCAGTTTGTTATTCAGGTTAAAGTGGGAAGAAGCAGCTGGTCTGACGGGCAGCTCAGTGAAGTGCAGCCTGCGGAGGAAGCACCGGGACCGTCAGGGTAGAATAGTTCACAGAGGAGCTGCTATGTTTGGCTGCACAGATGGGAAACACTTCGGCTGACAGGATGTACCACTCTGTTTGGAAAAAAATCTTCTTTTTGGTTTATAACGGCGGTTGGCAACCAGCGTATTAGGTGCATTACTGCCACCTTCTGCTCATTAATCCTGTCTGTCCAATAAACTCAATGAAAACTCTACTGCTCCACCCACTCGGCAGGTTCATTAAAGTTTTAATGCTGAACTCCTGAACTCCAGTCTTCCTGAGTTCTTCCTTCATATATTGTCTTTCTTGATCATAATTAGTATAATCTATGCTTGCATGCATAATAGTCTGCTCAGCCAGCTGGGAAAAATATGTGCATATATCGGCAATCAGCCACAATGAGTTGGAAATATCGGCAAAAAATCCAATATCCCTACTGGCAACAGTCAGCTGGCTGTTAACTTCTTGAATGGTGGCCAGATTTTCAAGGAACATACTGTGAATATTCATGGTTCCCAGAGCAGAAAATTTGAAATATCCACTTGCAAAAAAAGTTTTTTTTGATTGTAGAATAGTGAATTTCTGTAAATGCTATTCGTGTCTTCAGTTCAGCAGCATGTCTGTACGTCTTTGTCCACATGTGTCCTTCCTCCAGCAGCCGGTGTGTCTGAAGCCGGTCCACGTCCTCCAGTGCCACAGTAAACAGGACAGCTCAGAGGACTTCACTACCCAGCTGTGGGCCTGCGCTTTCCAGCCGCTGCCAGACAACACTGGTACACATTTAGAAAAACAGTTATTTAATTAACTTTCCCACAACCAGAAGAAAGAGGAAATAAACTTTGTCTCTTTTTGTCTTTGTCTTTTAGCAGGCAGTGGTGGAGGAAGCCGCTTGGTTGCGACCTGCGGTGGAGACTCTCTCTGTGTGATTGACTGTGAAACAGGGATGGTGATGAAGAAGTACAAAGTTCCCGGCGAGGTCTGCTCCGTTTATTCTCCCAGTCTACACTAACATAGCTCTACAGGGTGTTTTGTCTTTTGTCTTTGCTGCTTTGGGTCTGTTTCCATGCAAAGAAAAACTCATTGAAGTCATATTTTTCATCCTGTTCTGTCATTACGATGAATCATTTGGAATCGCTGTATTCACCAGGAAGAAAGAATTTTTTAAAAAATTGCAATATTTCAATCGATCAATTAATTTTTATTTGTATATTTAACACCTCTCGCACAGGTTAATTGCGAATTAATCGCACGAAAAAATCGCGTCCAGTGCGTAAAGGCCTTTATACACACTAGAAATACAAATTATGGAAATGTAATATAAACCAATATAATTTATAAAAGGATTTTATAAAAAAATCTCATAGTTATGAGAAGTTTTCTACAGAATTCATAGTTACACGAAGATTTCAGATTGGAATTGTCAATATTTATGATTATGTGGCGGTTGTGATAAAACTGTGGTAATGCAGGGTAAAAACATCGAGTATGAGTGGATGTAATTGATTATTCATATAATAATATAAGCTTGAGATGTTTGTGTGACGTTCGTTTCTTTTGTTCCTCGCAACAGGAGTTCTTCTCCCTCGCCTGGTCCACGGTGTTGATGTCCAGGGGGGGCGGAGCCTCGGCTCAACACTGCAGCATCCTGGCAGCTGCTGGGAAGAGAGGACTGGTCAAACTGATCCACCCCAGAAACAACGTGGCCTACGGGGAGTTCAGAGCCAGCCGCAAGGCGCTGTCTGTCCTCCGCTTCAACCACCACCAGGGAAACTTCCTGTACAGTGAGTCATGGTTACTCCATACTGATAAAGAAGCAGCAGTATCAGATTGTTTGACGCCTCGTCCGTTTCAGATTTGCAACATCAGACAGATTAAAGATAATTCTGCTTTATTACAACTTATTTTTCTGGTTTTTGCCATTTCTTTTAGTAGTTCACTTTTTCATAAAAGCATGAAACTGGGCACACTTGTACAGTTTGGGGCCCTGAACATTTTCAGATTAGAGCCTCGTGGTGGTCATGGCGACCAATTTGCTTTCCACCATAACCTAGTTATGTATATTGCATCATATCTCCTGAACCAAACATGCTAACACAGTGATGTCTACCCCCATGTTTTGATGGCTGAGGATTACAATGATACCATGTACAACATCATAAACTGTTCAGGTTAATAGTTAATAGTGAATTCATTGATGCTGTGAGAAGGAAATCACAGTAGAGGAATACCGAGGCTAGACTTTATAATATCATGTCCGTTGCATGCATGTTGTGTAAAGTTTTAAAAGCATTAAAGTCTCTGGAAACGTGGCTTGAAATCATAAAAATGCATATATTATATCAAAGTTGAGTGTCTCATTAAGCATCCACAAAAATCTGAATGAAAGTAAACATTCATAACTATTAGAAAACTGAGCTCATAAACAGCTCATTTGGGTGCTCAAAGCATTTATCAGGACTGTGTGGGCGTGTCCAGATCACGTTTGATTGACAGCTCACTTTCAGCTCAAGTACCGTTTTATTTTCTATTCATTCACTAAAATGTTTTGCTGAAATGGAATAAAATACTAAATCTATCAAATGGACCCTACTTGGTTAGAAAGCTTGAATAATCCACTAACTAACAAACTAGGTTAAACAACCTGAAACTGTGTTTTTATTTAACTATACCCCCGGAGTATGGCGCTAATCGTTTTAGCATTCTCCATTCACATACATGAAACGGTTAGCATTAGCTTTTCCATTAAAAACTTTTGAGCATATTATCAATTACCCCAGTGGTCTACTAGTTATATTGACTAATCAGCTAACTAGCAGACTAGAGTAGACCACACATATCTGTTTTTATTGAACTATACCTCCCAGACTACGAAACTAAGTGTTTTAGCATCTTTCATTTACTTACATGAAACGGTTAGCATTAGCATTGCTATGCTACACATTTGAGCTACTTATCTACTCCGTGATTAATACAGATTTGGATGGTGTAGCCAAGTCTGCTCGTTAGCTTAACACAGTAACTTTCAAACCACATCAGGCTAATTTGAATTCTCATTCTAGCTAAAAGCAAAGAAAAGTGCACTCCATTGTTTTCTCATGGGGGAGACGAGAGGAAGTGTTGTGAAGTCAGCTTGACCAGATAGCCACGTCAATCATCTTCCTCTTAAATATGATTGGGCAGGTATTTATTTCCCTAGTTTAGCTCCGCCTAACTGCAGCCCAGTAACAAGGGAAGGGGAGAGAAACTTTCTAAAGAATTACATAGACTATGTCAAAGGCTGTGTTCTCTATATGCACATTAGATCCCAAATTACATAATTAATAACCAATCTTGGATTTGCCTTTCCAGGGGCTTTAATGTCCAATATATGACAATTTGAACATCTATGTAGCAGCAAACAAGTATTTCCTATGTAAAGATATAATGGAGTGATGGCGTCCTGAGCAGAGAATGAAGTCACGCTCCCTCTGTGTGTGTTGTTATCCGAGCTTCCGGTCCAGCTGCACGTGTTTATTTATTATAGTAATAACAGTAATAAACCTGATTGACTTCAGTACATGGTCTCACCAGTTCACCTTTTCTTTTGTAGCGGGATCCTACGATAACAAGATAGTGATGTGGGACATCGGCGGAGTGGACAGCCAGTACAACTACAAAGTTGTGTGAGTATTTCTACTTGAACCAGACGCTCTTATTCCTTCCTAGAAGGTGTTTTTAGCATTTCCTCTTTAACAGAAATTGCAAAATTTCCCTTTTTATGAAGTATTATTTTGACATAACTAGGTGTACGTGAGTTGCCAACATACACACATGGCAGGGGAAGTCTTGTGACATTTTATTCTACACATCTTGCAACTTCATTTTCAGTATCTTGAAGTAACTTTGGGTTCTCTGCTTGAATTAAAATGAAAATTCTTGGAGTCTAAACATATATCAGCTGTACATATACATTTGTAAAGATGATGTAATGGGTCCAGCAGGGTAGAGTAGATCTTCTGATCGTGATGTTTCTGCTCTTTGACCTTCCAGTCAGCTGCTGGTGTTGGAGATCAGCGCCACCCCTCTGCACATCTGCCTCGTCCCCACTTCCCCCAAAACACACCTACTGACTGGCTGTGAGGACGGCCTGTACTGCTTCAACACACAACTCGGTACCAACAACACCACCAAGAGGTAAAAGGCATCCACAGTGTGTGAGTGATATTAGGATAGGCAAGTTTATTTACAACAAGGCAATTCAAAGTGCTTCACATAGAGCATAAAAGGCATCAAACACAATTAAAAAGACATATAAAAACAATTAAAACGTGTTAAATTTGGAAATAAAAAAGCTAAAAAGGGAATAAGACAGATAAAACAAGAGAATAAAAGTTACAGTGCAGTGTAAAATATTAACCCTTAATGTGGTTTAATGAAAGGCGGCAAACAGAAAAGTCTTCAGCTGTGAATCAGCTGCAGCTGTCTGATGGATTTTTTAGGGAGACCTGTGAAGACACCATTACAGTAGTTGAGTCTGAAGATAAATGCAGGACAAGTTTTTCCAGATCCTGCTGAGACATAAGTCCTTTAATCCTTGATTTATGCTTCAGGTGATAGTAGGCTGACTTTGTAATTGTCTTAATGTGGCTGTTGAAGTTCAGGTCCATGACTACACCAAGATTTCTGGTTTGGTTTGTAGTTTTTAACATTATTACTTCCTTGGCTCCAAAACCAGTTATTTCAGTTTTGTCTTTGTTTAATTGAAGAAAATTCTGGCACATCCAATCATTAACTGGCTATTGGTAGCCAGTTACTCAACCCTGATAAATGTGGACCAGCTAGTATCATATAGTATGATTTTTTTTTTTCTCACTAGGTCTAAAGAAATGGAGATAACGTTCCCCATATATAAGAAGGAGGACAAAGACCATGACTACCATACCATCGACGGCTTGAGTTTTCTTACTGATGACATCGTGGGTAAGTGAGGCTCTCCCTTATAGTACACCAAGGTACCACTGTAGTTTCTTTAACTGTGCCTTTTTAAAAGTATGCCCATTGGGGGGCACCATTGGGTTACACTGGATGTAATTAGGATTTTTAGGCATGCCGTGGCCCAGACTGAAGTATAGATATCCATGGTGCCCAGAGGATGAATCATAGTGTTTAACGGTATAATGATCACCAACAAACAGCACTTTGTTGGCAATAATGTAATCAAACCACAGCTGAAAAGTTTTTATGGAGCTCTATAGAGTTTATTTTCCCCTCAGCTGTGCTGCATGTTGGTAGAGAGCGTCTCATGTGGCCACCAAATAAAGTCAGATGCAACAATAACATAGTTCGAATTTGATGCTCAGGTGAAACTGAGCCTGTGAGTGCCCTGTTACACCAACGTTCTCACTAAATATTATGAGTAGAAGACCACATGATGGCGCTATAATTAAGTTTCATGACTCCTAATGTACCACATGCCGATGTATTAGTGTATCTAACCATATATTTGGTTACTATTAACCAGCTATAAAACAAGTATCAAAGTCTTGAGTGATTGAACGTCATGTTGGCCGTGGCGCTTTACGTTAAATACCATATCTCGCTAAAGATAGAGATATTGTATTATATGGTCTTAAATAAAGGTTGTTTCCCTGAAGGAGTTTCAATCTCCATGTTGTTGCTTGTGTTGATGTGTTTGTTCATTTGTAGTTTTGTAATTTCAGGTCTGATTAGTCAGAATTAGGGCTGTTTTGTCTTTATTTCAGTCTCAAATTGACATAAAACTCAAGATGGTAAAAAGGTCTTAAATTTCATCTGCTAAAACCTTGTTCTGCTTCCTTTCATTTCTCTTCTCTTCTTTTGTTTTTTTTTTTATTATTCTGGGTCATTATGGTCTTCTGTCTTTGTCTTCTAGCCTCTAAGAACTACATGCATGGGTCCATTTACCTGTGGAGCTGGAGCAGGACCAAGGCTCAGCGGCCCGACAAGAAGAGCAGGGAAGTGTGCGCCGTGGTTCTGGCTGAGCTGCAGTGGGCCAACACTGAGATTCCCTACCTGGCTCTTAACACCTGTCCTGGTGAGTCCGTGTCATTTAATCAGTACATTTCTTAAAATATAATGATCAACATACATTTTTCAGTACTTCAGTGCCACTTGTTTACCAAGACAAAGGAAAGAGACGCCGCAGAGAAACAGTTTTTCAACCGCAGCTTCTTAGTTTGTTGATTATCTTTATTACCGTTTTGATACTTTGAGTTCATATGAATAATTTTCTTTAATTTACGTTAAGCACTTTGATTTGAACTTGACGTAAGGCGGCCATAGATACACATTTACATAACATATTCAAACATCCTACAAGCAAAATCATCTTACGGGAAGAAGAAGAAGTAAATGTGTGTGTTGGATCCAGGTATCATCGGATAATTTGTAGTTCATTTGTAATTCAAAAACCAATAAACGGTAAATCTGTTATTTGTTTTAAAACAAAAAAATGTTTTTGGTGTCAGAATCAAATAATGAAAAATCAATCAAAACCGGCCCGTTTTTGGTTTTTGCCGATTCGTTTTATCGTTATTCCTTTTTGGATTGAATATCCAGCAGGTCTGCGGACATTCAGCCAATTCGTTTTTTCATTTTAAACCAAAAACCAAAAACTAAATCACGTGATCTATTCCTTTTCAGTTTCCCAACGAAAATCCAAAAAAAACCAAATTCAGAAGACCGTGCGATTTTAGTTTAGAAATCAAGTATTTTTGTCAGTTTTGTACGATAGCGGAAGCGACTACATTAGCCTACCCATGATCCTCAGCGACCGTTGCTATGGTGAAGTCTTGCTATGACTCACCAAGACACAAAATCAGCATTAAAATATATAATACTGTATATAGCAGACAAATAGTTGATAGTTAATAGTGAATAGTAAACGTAATAACATTAAAAACATACAAAAAATAAAAACAAGGCTCTATAAACTACCACAAAATGAGAGATAGAACATTAAAACATAAAATACTCAGAGGTCAGAAGGTTTATTACACTTGCAGTAGAAAGGTGGCGCCAAAGGCTTTAGAATATAACTTCAGACCAGATTACCTGCAGTTCTGGAGAGGATAGTATAATCAAATCGATTGATCTGTGCACGGAGGCCGTTGGTCTGATTCTCAGGTGACGATGCATCGACAGTTGATGCCAAAAGTGGCAAAAGACAAGAAAAGGTTATTTCATAGCCTTTTAGCCTTTTTTGTGTTACACTTCAGCTCTTTTTTTTTTTTTTTTTTTTTTTTTTTTTTTACATTTGATGAAAATATTGTAACTTTGTGCGAAGAGAGAACTGTGAGTTTGAGAAAATCTATTTCCTGTTATGTGTAAACGTTGCAAATATGATCTAAAAAAGTATGGTTGCATATGAGCAGGCCAGTTGTAAACCACCTTTTAGTCGCTTTGAGAGTGATGTGACCCAGTTAAAGATGTTATTTATCTCTGGCCGTCGTCTGTAAATCCACATTCATTCACTGTTCTCTCCAGAACAACGTTGGCATCAAATGTCTGTATTTTCTCAGCTTTGTGTTTTAAGTAGCAGAGGGAAAAAAACCCATCTGAACCCAGCTTGATGTTACACTCGGTGTGTTTTCATTCCTCTCTTTTTAGGCCAAGCTTACATAGTGTGTGGCGATGACAAAGGCAGACTGTGGACATACCATGTCACTAATCTCCAGAAAGAACGTTTCCAGACTGGGAAACCCATCGCGCCCACTGAGGTATCCACGTCCTCCAAATGTCCAGTGACTTTTAAAAGTTTGGGAAACACTCTTTAACAGATAATTCTGTGTTATTACAACTTGGATAATATTTCTCATAGATTAATCGAACAGTCGATCAACATTTTTTTAAGAGAAAACATCAAATGTAAATGTTTTCTGGTTTCTTTAGTCCTCTATGACGGGTGATGTCATATAGACAGATGAACTGAATACACTTTGTGGGTGATTGACATTTTTATGACATTTTATGGACCAAACAACGAAACAATTAATCGAGAAAATAATCAACAGATTAGTCGATAATTAAAATAATGGTCAGTTACTGCTGTAGTTGTTTCCCAACATCTGACCAGTATTAAACTGGGATTATTCTGTGATTGTCTTTTAATGACTCTTAAAGCTGAAGGGCTTCTAAAGTATCACTGTCTGACTTTATTAATGAACTTTGACTGTATTAAGCTATTAATTAAAAATGACTTTCAAGATGTGTAATTGTTCTCTATCTTTAGTTACATAAAAGCACAATAGAGAGATGTATTTATCAGAAACATGACACAGTATTTTGTGTGCATGTTATCCTTTCCATACTGGGCAAAGACCAGTATTGAGATGTAGAACCAGCCAGTGAAACTCTCGCTTTGTTTTTGGCAGGTGTTGGAGTGGCCGACCCCGGTGAAGAAGGGCCTCGGCCGGGTGGAGGGTCCCTCCATCAACAGTGTAGCGACGGACCCTGAGCTCCGCTACCTGGTGGCCCTTAGTGACAAGAATATGGTGATGGTGTGGAAGAGAGCGGAGTCGTCCTGAGCAAACGCCGGCTGTATGACTGTAACTCCTCGGTGGAAGTTCCTACAGATCCGTTGGATTTTTGACACAAATCTTTAGTTTTTTTTGTACTGGAGAAAAACTGTTGAGTGAAACCAAAACGTTGGTATTTGTGAGTTTTCAGGAAGTCTCCCAGCATGCCGCTGTCTCAGCTAAGAGAGACGGACTGTAGCCATCCTGATTGTGATCTCGTTTTCTTCACAATTTGTGTGAAGGGAAGTGACTTTTCTGATGATGTGAGATCTATCAGAGCAAGTAACAATGACAATATTCTTTATTTTCTATATGAAAATATATCATGTGGAGTTTGGCAGAGAATTTTACTTTTTTTTTTTTAATGTATTTTGAAAGATCATCCAAATTCATCAGTCCAACCATAAAACATTCATTCATTCAGGTGAATTATCCAGTATGACATATGACTCAATTTACAGGAAACTGGTCATAAAAAAAGGATATAAACCTTTGAAACAAACCACCAAACTACATGAGCTGCAAATGAGACTCAGATGATTCGTTTTTGATCTTGTTTTTTTTTAGTCTCTGTGGTTTTGTTAGAGGCTTTTGCACAATTTTATTTCACAGTAATTGGATAAGATTTGTGACGTGTACCTGAGTATTAAATTGACTTGTACTCAGCTGCAGTAAAGAGCTGCTGACTGTGTTACTGTGCTGCTACAACTCGTGTTTCCTTTCCTTCAGTATCAGAGTGCAAAGCTACTCAACAGTAACAAACCATTCACTCGTGTTCAAAGAACCAGATTAGCTGGATGGGAAATATTAAGATACTTTAAGATGGCTCAACTTCATTTTCGTCTGGATTAGTTGTAGCTGCTCAGTGGATCAAATGACTGTGTGTAATGTGAAAGGCGTCACAAGTGAAACCCACAGAGAATTATCACCTGACCGCCGTTCTCATCCGTTCTACAGAGTGTTTTATCTTCTTTCACTTCATTGTTTTGGTTTTACAACCCACAACTTTACTGTTTTGACTAACTGTACGTTACCTGGCAACCAGATCCGTTAGCATAGTTTAGCATTTAGCAGCTAAAGCGCTAGATATTTCCCTCCGGAGTTGTGTTGAAACAAAAACAGCCAAAAGGAGAGAATTCAATGTGTAAACACAACTTGCATGTGTTGCTTTGTATTTACTGGATGTGTAAACAGGAAACTGGTAATCAGTTCAAAACACTTTCATAAAGTCAGTGGCCTCATGAACAGAACTGAAATGTTTTCTTTCTTTTTTTTTATGTACATACAATATTTAATGTGAATGAACCTCGTCTGCTGTTTTAAAGGCCAGTCTGTGGATCTTTGTAATGTTCTAATAACAGTCAGGAATGCAAACACTCCTCACAGGATTAAAGAGGCAGAGCGGAGACGCAGCCCTGCAGCTGACTGCTGAGAGAATCAGTGCAGTACAGCGTGTTTCTTCCTGCTGAGTGATTATATTGATCTGAACAGAATGTACTGTATATATAAATATATATATATATATATATATGCATATATATATATATATACTGTTCTACTGCACCCATGTCTTCAGTGTGCAGCCCATCATGGTTCTTGTGTTGTGAAGTTGTACAAATATCCTCATTTACGATAATAAATGACTTTACTTTTGACTAATTGAATTCTTGTGTCATATCAGTAACTTTATTTTAACTGTACATTGTAATTAAATCAGTCTGTATGTTTCAGTTTTACTACATTACAAACCCCCCTGGACACACCGGTTGTTTTGAATGTTAAAAATTAAATTACATTTCATTCGCACCTTTTTGATTTATCCCTCTGAAAGATTTACAACTCGTGATTTATTTATATATTGATATATTTATGATATTTAAGTAAATAAATAAATGCCATTTCTAGTTTTTGATCATGTTCCTTCAGCTTTGGGAGATATATGACAGTTAATATATTGAGAGGAAGCTGTTCTTCATAGACAGGTGTACAGGTGGATGTCCTGTCGTTTCATGTCATGAACTTAATGAGTTTTTATTGGTCTTGCTGTGTGAGTGATGGGACAGACTGCGTATTGTTAACGCCGTGTCATTGTGTCAAAGTGCGTCTCACCATCTGTTGGTGACTCCTGACTGAGGATGAGCTCTGGATTAGATAATTTAGTGGCTGAGATCAATTAGCATGATATTTATTTTTTAATTACAAGAATAATAAGTTAATATTTGAGTGGCAGCCAAACAGGCGCAGATGTTTGAAGTTGTCAAATTTACTGGCGAAAAAATAAATGGAATAGAAATTCTGTTTAAGGTGAATTTTCCCTTCATACATTTGGCCAGAAAATGGGTAAAGAAACTGTGATTTGTTTCAGTTTTGGACTAGATACGACATAAACACTCAAAATGGATAAATTATTAATGCAAAACAATAATTATCATAACTGTAGGCTATAACTCATAGATGAGCACACCTTTACTAATGTGATCTTATCCACAAGCGTTGCATAGTAACGGCTTCTGTTCATTTCATCCATTAGGCAGCACGTTGAGCCTCAGCTTACTGATCAAAAATGCATTTTTTTGAGTGTGTTATTCTTTACTTGAAGGTAGAGCTGCAGCGATCAGCTGATTAATCAATTAGTCAATTGAAAGAAAATGAATCAGCAACTATTTTGTTAATCAATTAATTGTTTCAGTCATTTTTCAAGCAAAACATGTCAAACATTCTTTGTTTCCAGCTTCTCAAATGAGACAATTTGCTGTTTTTATTTGTCATATATGACAGTAAATTGAATATTTTAAGGTTTTGAACGGTTAGTCAGACAAAACAAGCAAACTGAAGACATTAACATGAGTTCTGAGAGGTTGTGAATGTCATTGTTGTTTTAAAGTTTTTTAACATTTCATTAACTAAATGATTCATTGAGAAAATAAGTGTACATACAGCAGACAGAGGGCGCGAGGTAGGTGGTTACTAGGAGCCCTAAAGTAGTATTAAGTAGTTATGTGAGCAATCTGAGAGTTTTATCTATACATATATATATATTTTGCTCTCCCTAATTCATTTTCCACTCGGTAGTAGAACTTATTTGTGTGTTCGGTGCAGCAGTGGAAGAAGTACTCACATCATTACTCCATTACATGTAAAAGTCCTGCATGAAAAATCCTACTGCAGTAAAAGTACATAAGTATCAGCAGCAAAATGTACTTAAAGAATTTATGTAAAAGCACTCGTTTCATCTTTCTGACTGATATATTATTATATATGACATCATTAGATTATTAATACTGAAGCATGTTACTGTTGCTATACTTTATATACAGTTAGCTAGTTTAGTACAGTGGTTCCCAACCTAGGGGTTGGGCCCCTCCAAAGGGTCGCAGGATAAATCTGATATCTGATAAAGGTCCAATACATAAATCTGTTTTCAGTTTTTGGACTTTTTCTCTAATCTTTGATTTTTGGTGGATCATTTGAACATTTATTGAAATGAAAGCATGTGAGAAGTTTATGGAAAAATCACTATTTGGTGGAGCTGTTAACAACTCATAGACATGTGAAATGAAACCACTGGTTTCATCTTTAACAATGAGTTGTATTTTAAAGCTTGTTATATTATCCATTGTGTCAATTAATCATCTTAAAATTGTACTTCAGTACTTGAGTAAATATACTTTCCACCGCTGGTTTGGTGTGAGAGTAAACAGACGGATCAGACCTGAAGGAACACATCATGCTTTCTAAACAAGTACGTGTACCTGCAAACAAACTGCATTTTCAAATGTGCCTCCCAGTGTCCCCGAGAGGCGCAAGTCGACTAAAATACCCGGAATTGTTTACCGACCGTCTCTCCTGCTCCTCGCAGTAACGTTACTGTACAGTAATGGGGGTGGAGGGTGGAGGGGTGGAGGAGGGCGTTGTTGATGCTGTCTTGCTCCACCTCTGACTAACTGATTGGCTCAGCTGCCATGTCGTCGCCCTGCTCTCTCCACCACTGGCCAATGCCTACAAAGCCCTTTTCTGTACCCTCTCCGTACTGTATTCAGATACGTGCCTTTGTGCACCATTACGACGCGGCCCTAATGGCCTCGTAGCGGTCCATTAGAAGACAACTGCTTGTACGGGAACAGGGCAGCCCTGTTCTCTCACACACACACATACTTACACACACACAAACACACATATACACACACACACACACCCTGTCTCCAAATGCGTCCTGGACTGGCGGGTATAGCGGTGGAGATGCTGAGCGGTGCTACCTGCAGGGCCAGGCCGAGGCTGGGCAGCCTCTTGCTGGCCCCCGTCACCAAAACAGTGCCGCCGATATCAAGTACGGGGAACCGGAGATTTCGGTCCACGTCCTCGATGCAGGGATTTTCAGAGTTGGCAAGAGAGCGGTCGAAGACTGTCACGTCGTTTTACAACCAGTCTGCAATCGACGTCTCCGCAGAAAAGGTAAAAATGTGACTCTTTGCCGGTGTGCGTCTCTTAAACGGCTCTTTTATTACTGTAGCAACAAGGGAGTAAAGCTAGCTAATTCTAGCTTGACAGTAACGCTAACCGTTAGCAAGGTTTGTGCTGCGTTCATAGAACACAGAAAACGTAGTAAATATGACTATCTCCTTCTCGGATAGCGGATCCTCTTTAGCGTTCAAAGTTAGCTTAATAAAGTTACTCTCCGGGATCCAAACTAGCAGAGGAACCTCAGTTTCTCTTTCCAACTTGGAGAAAGTTGTCACGAACTAGGAAATACCTGTGATAAATGAATTAAATTATGTCTTTCTTTCAAATGAACAAAATGGAAAGTAACCTATATCACATGAAAACTCAAGTAGCTACTTTTGGATCTCATTTTTGATGGCAATACAGTGTTTACGATGGTGACGATATGTACTATTGTAATAAATATTTATGAATAACCAAAGTGCATAACTTTAGCTTAAACAGCAACATGAGCGACATGATTTGCTCCCGAGGACTTGAACGCAGCGCCGCGGTCTTGTCATGAGGACATAATGTTTTAGCTAGCAGAGGTTTTCTTAATCTCGGTCAAATTAACACTAAAATGTTGAAAATCCTGGCAGCGTGGTGGTTTGTTGTAACTGACGTTAACCGTACAAGAAAATCTGACAGTTCAAAGCTGTCATTGAAACTGTAGATGTCTGGAGATTGACCAATAACGGAGTCAAGTTTCAGCGATGGAGGTCAGTTTGACCCACATGAAATCCGTTATCTATCTGGCTACAGTTACTATTTCACTCTGTAGAAACATACCGTCTACATTTCTATTTATTCTTGGATTTAATAGTACTCAAGTGTCTTATAGGCTCTGGTAACTGTAGCTATAGCGTTTATTATCCGTTATATTCGTCTTTCAACGTTCGTTAAGTGTAAATCAAACATGTAAAATTATTAATTTAAGGCAGACTCAAAAAGAAATGTAAATACATTTTTAAAAATCCGCCCTTCCTTTCTTTCAAAACATTTTTTCCAGAGAAGCTTTAGTCATGGTAACAAGGCGGATGTCTCAATACTTCCTGAGATGTTTAACAGCCTGTCTGGACATAATGTTCAGATTTTTCACTCAGATTGGGGCAAAACAAACAGTAAAATGAGGGTATTTGCAGCTGCCTTTTAATCTAAAACACTGAAATAAAACATAAACCCTCTTGTGCAACTTTGGACTAAATGAAAAATGCAGTAGTCAAAAGTGCAGAGTAGTAAACAAAACCTAAAGCTGCCAGGAAAGTACTCAAGTAATTAACAGTCTTCAACAGAAATGGAAGCTACTGATCTCAGAGACCATAAATCTGTCTGATTGAACACAGCCGCGGTTTTTGTCTCATGATTTATAGTCAAGCATTAGTGCAGGGGTTCTCAACCTGCGGCTCAGGATCCCCAACAGGTCTCTAGATGACAAAAGAGATAAGAAAAAAAAAGTGAAAGTTGCTGAGGATGTTGATGCGTCCCTGAAGAATGATTCTAATGTTGTACGTGACCTCTTGACTTTCATTTTCTGCGTTAAATATTTATTGTTTGGACTATAAAAGAACAGAAAACAGTGAAAATATCCTTCACAGTATCGTAGAGCACAAGGTGATGTCTTCAAATGTCTTTGCTTGTCTGGCAAACAGTCCAAAACCCCAAAATAGTCATTTTATAGAAGCAAAAAGCTTGCTTTTTATCAAAATATACTTATGAATGAATTGTCTAATTGTTGCAGCTATAATGACAATAATTCCACTACCAGCTTACATAAATAAGACCTGCTGTTATTGATATTATCGGCTGCAGCTGCAGTGCTTTAAGGTTTTCTATCACAAGTAGGTTTAATATTTGTCAGAAGCTTCATATTTTCAATTTTCAGTAAGTCGAGTTAATTCTGGTAATGTTGACACTATAGCATGTGTAACTCTGTGGATGTGATTGTTATGGGCTGCTGGGGGATTATGTTACATATCATTGTCTTGTAGGTGTGAACGGTGTTCACTGAATCACTGACCTGAAATCTAATCACTGCACAGTGAATGTTTGAAAAGACTTTCTCTCCCATAATCCACTGGTGCACTGGTGACTTTCTTTGGCTGAGCCTGACTGACTCTCTGTTCATGGTTGACACAGAAATTATATTTTTATACTTACATAAATACACTCTTTGAAAAAGATCACTTGTGCAATCTTATGCAATCCAAAACAAGGGCTCTGCCATTAAACTCATTACGAAAGCGTTACGAAGCTTTTTGTTAAAAGTGTATTTTATATTTTGCCCTCCTCATGTATATAAATGGAGTGGACAAAATATTAGGAACACTTTACATCATAATGCCCTCCAAGTACACAACCACCACCACACACTATGACCTCAATAACAAAACGTGTTTGTCGAGTGTATATTTAACCAACTGTGATCATTCAAAGAGTCAGTTTCATCAGAGTCTTACCTCTGCTGGATTTTTTTAAAGCCAATACTGATAATCAATATTTCAGAATAAAAACAGCTGATAAGAATACATCAGCTGGTTGTTAAAGAGTTATGACTAAAATACAACATGTCTACATGACAGCAAACTGATCTTTGGATTCAATATAAAACATATCTCTGTGAGAAGATGACGTCATCAGCTGATAATATTGGCCAGCTGGTTTATTGGTCGGGTTATTGACTGAAATGCGTCAGTATCAAAAACTGTCACAGAATGTCTGATCAGATTTATAATCTTGTTTATTTCTTCTTTAGTTTATTTAAATCAACTTTAGACTGTACATGTGTGTAATAGCAGCATGTGTGTGTATATATATTATATATATTTCTCTGGTAAGGTATGAAAGTAATTCATACTTTGAATTAGTTCTGACTGTAAATGTGTGATCGTATGTTTCTCCAGGCCTCGGTGCGACTGACCTTAGCGACCCTGTTGTATTCTGGGAAGTCTCCGGACGGACACCACATCCTGGTAAATATTTCTGAGAGAACCGCCAAGTTACATCTTTGAATGAGACTCCTCACTCATCCGCTCCTCTCTACTGTTTGTTGTGTGACCTCAGAGCAGCGCCGGGTATCTACACAAGGAGCTGCCTGTACGGATCGCTCATCGCATCAAAGGCTTCCGTAGTTTGCCCTTCATCATCGGCTGCAACCCCACCATCCTGCAAGTGGTAAGAACCGCTCACCACTCGCTACAGTGCGGAGCTACACATGAAGCAAAGGCACTGCACTGACACTGCAGCACATCCTATAATAAGAAAGTAACAACTAGGCTACTGCACAGGAGAGTCATGGCTGAACTTTGGATGAAAGGAGGAAGACGGTCTGTTAATGTGGAGGAGTGACTGGGTGGTAAAACCCTCTATCACTGTAAGAAGGAATGTCTGTTTTTGTCTAATCCAGCAAATAAAACACCAGACAAATTAAATGCTTCATCACATTGATGCAATAATCATCAAACAACAGTCTTCCTCATAGATGTCATAGCTACCTCGGTATAAACAGTACATCAAAACTCTAAACATTTCACCAGTTTGCTGTATTTGCGACATGACTACAGCGACCACAGACGCCACACTGAGGAAAACGAAACATGAGCTCATCGTGCTGCTATGAGTAATGTGGATTACACATCTTCTCATAAGCAGGGAACAAATATATCAATACAAAAACGGTGTCGGGACACTACGTCAGTGTTCGATTATCCACTTCAGGCCCATAAATTGTTAATTAATTTGCTAACAATTCCTTTAATGTTAAGCTACAACCTGCTTTATTAAGCTACAGGATGTAATTTTCCAATTTAATTTATCATGAACTGTAAATTTCAAAGCACCTGTAGAGATGATGCTGCACATATTTGACCTTTTATAACATGGCAGCAGTGGTATCATATACATTCAGTATTTGGGTTAACATGACAGATTACAGATAAAAGCTTTTGTAGGTGTTGCATAGTCAGTTTAAAGAATTTAAAAGGTTACTACTGGTTAACTTTTCAATGCACAAGATGCACTGATGTTCTGCACGACGGGCCTCATGCAGACACTCATACGGACGGATTCATTCTTTAATGACACATGAAAGTGAATTAAGAGAATCTGTCAGAATTAAAACAAAATTCATGAGTGATTCAAGCCTGAACGCCACTTAACAATAAGGTTTTTCTGCTCATGATAATTCCTAAACAGTTGCTATTTTCAGTAGTTTTCACGGGGACTGTCTCTTCAGGAGAACGTCCAATGAAAACCGTCCTCAGTGAGGTCTGTGGAATGTCCGGGGCAACAAGGTCACCGTTCCTGGAAAGACACGTCGCTGTCGAGTTTTTCAAATGCCATTTTCGACAAAAACAAAATTCCTTTGAACTTTCTTGTACACAGATATGTCTAAACATCAGTAAATAAAACCCGTGAAAGGATCCGTACGGCTACATAAACGTGGTTGTGAAACTAAATGGCGCCGCCGCATTTTGTTGCAAATTGTTAAATATGAGAGCGTCGATCGGCGTATTTCTGTTTCCAGTGAGAGTTTCTTATTTGTCTCCAGGGCCTCTGTGTGGGAACAGTAGTCTCTCTCTCTCTCTCTCTCCGTCTCTCTCTGTGTTTTTCCCTTCAGCTCCTTCATAACCGATTCATAGCCTCCACATGTCTTTTTTGCTGATGAACTTTCACCCAGATTCCTTCCTCCCCAGTATCGCCGAGCTCCTCTGTGCCAATTACATAAAGCACAGATCCTTTTGTGTGTCACCGGTTGTAATGTAGGTCAGGGTGACTTTACTTTCTCACTCCTCGCCTCTCCTCGCCTCTCTTGCTAAAAAAAAAAAAAACCCAACGACTGGAGCAGATTTTCAACTCATCCACAGATTATGAATTAAACTAACTAGATATTTACTGAATTTAATTGAGGAACAAAGTCTATTTTTCTGGGGAAGAGAACTCATCACGTAGAAGCAATCCAAAAATGTCAGTAATATAAGCCACATGGACTTGTCAGTGGAGTTGTGGGGCCCCAGTCAGGGGCCGGTGCTGGTGCTGGTGCTGTGATGCTTTCTGGTTGAATGGACGATCACAGAGAATGTGTCTAAAACCTCCTCCTCCCTCTCCTCTGCTTTCTTACAGCACGAACTGTATATCAGAGCCTACCACATGCTCATTGACTTTCCCCCGGTGAGTGTCCTACACACACACACACACACACACACATGTTTACTTGGGTCACTTTTGGGGACATTACATAGACTTTTTCATTGAGATTTACCATAACTCCCACCCAAAAATCATCTTTTTCCCACTTGCCCAATTGCAAACATGGCTTTTATCCCCAATTGGACAAGTAGTCCCCATTTAACTAGCCTTAAGTCTGAAATGTGTCCCTGAAAGTAGGCTAAGTCAGACCACACACACGCACATATATATATATATATATATATATATATATATATATATATATATATATATATATATATATACACACACACACATACACACGTTTACTTGGGTCACTTCTGGGGACATTACATAGACTTACATTCATTTCATTGAGACTTACCATAACCATAACCACTACTTGCCTAATTCTAACCACACACACACACACACACACACACACACACACACACACACACACAGAAAACAGTTCAAGTTCTTCATTTGTCAGGGAGTGGCTTTATTCATGTCAATAAACAGGAAATGTGTACTTAACCTCTGATGGGCCTGCATGTAGCACGTCAAGAGTCGGTTCATTAATTCAAATGTGACGGCTTCAAAACCCCCTGACCAAAATCCAGAATTATTTCATTTACAACGATATAAAAACAGAGAAAAGCAGTAAACTTTCACATTTGACAAACTTCAACCACCTTGTATTTTTTTTGAAGTATGTAAATGATCAATTAATGGGAAATAGATAAATGTATTTACAGTATTACTCTGCAGAGAAATCAATTCACTTTCTTTTCAAAGCGTCAGCAGTTTACTTCTCAGTTAACACACCTGACTCGGCAAAACAATCCAGCCATCTGCTTTTCTCACAGCAACAACAGCCAAACAGAGCTGTACATGACGCCCCTGTAGCTGCTGCATGAAATCTTAAATGTTAAAAATGATGATGAAGTGTTTCCAAGTTTCAGTTCAGCTGAGATGAGGCATCAGACTTCAGATAAAGTGCATAAGAAAGAGTAAAAAGGTAAATACACACCTACCTAAGTACATAGTAGCAATGTTGTAAGAAGAGGTGTGTGTTCACTGAGGTGTGTGAGTGCTGCAAGGCTGTAAACTGTTCAATCTGACAGACTGTAACTTTTATGATCTTCAATCAAAATGTAATTGTGTAACGCAGCTACAGGTTTTGAGGGTTGAGGTTGGATTCAGACAGCGTGCTGACGGCAGCAGTGAACAGCCTGAGCCGTGGCCTTTTACTCACTTCTTATGTGGGTTTTTTCTTGACAAAGAGAAAAGTGTGTCTGTTTTGTTCCTGTGTTAGTACACGTTATACCGCAGATAAGAACAGACCTGCTCGACGTGTTTTATGTTCTGCTGTGTATAAATGCAGGCACCCCTTTTATGTATCAGTGTGATCTGAAAAAAAAAGTTGCCCTCTGGCTTAGTAAACTAGCTAAATACAGACTCACCAGGTTCAGAAAAACACACCTCTCGAGCCAGGTTTTGTACTTACAACACCCAGAAAAGTAAATCACTATGGATACACTCCACTTACTGGATGCTTGTTATTTATTCTGACTCTAATGAACAGATGAAAGGGCTCCAGGAGTTTCATTTGTGAGTAATGAGCGTGAAGATTAGAGGATGTCTACCAGCTTTCAGCTCTGATACTCCTGCTTCTCTGACTCTGCTTTAACAAATAAAATTTGTTACGGGTGTTACTTGTACTATAATGGCTCAAATGGTAAATTGTGATGTTTCCAAGGCATTTGTTCCATCAATACAACCACAGACATGTCATTCTCACCTCTCTGCTGCTCTGAGTTTGTTTTGTTTTGTTTTTTTTTACAGAAATGCTGTTTAGTTTTTGTTGTCGGCAACAAAACCTTGATAGAAAAAGAAACAGCAAATGAGAAACTCAGCAGAGAGGGAGCAGAGAAAACGGGGAGACTTCTTACTAAAAGGCTGCATTCACACCGAATCAGGCGGTGCGGCGTTCAGCTGCAGGGTCGAGCAGAGGTGTGGTGGGTGGGCTCCCTCTCCCCATTCACTCTCTAGCTCGCTCGATCACAGCAGTGACGTCGGGTTACGTTTCTCCAAAAGTTGACTCTGGCTCAACTTTCCGGCCGCAGTCCGGTGCGGCGCCACAGCGGCTAAAACGGCCGCAGCCTAGCCGCACTACCCCCATTCAAATGAATCGCCACACCGCCTGATTTGGTGTGAATGCAGCCTAACACATGATGAGATATACTTATAAAACTGGGGAAATTAGAAATAGGCCCGGATCCCTCTCACGCAGTAACTTTGCCGTAGGGTCTGTAAATAAAGGGAGTGAAAACCAAGCAAAAACAGCATCTACAGGGTTGATGTAAAGCGTGCCTTTCTATTGACAGATCAAGGATCAGGACGTGGAGGCTCGTTTCTGTAAGCTGGTGCAGCAGCTGCTGGATGACCACAAAGATGTGGTCACCATGCTGGCCCAGGGCTTCAGGGAGTGTCGCAAACACCTGCAGGTAAGAGCTGCACCTCCAGAACCATGAGAACACCAAACTTCATGAGCTAAATTATAGACCCTATGATGCCCCGCTAATGATTATAGCCCCTTTCACAAATGCAGTCCATCCCTGAAATGTTCAGGAACATTTCCTGCACGGGGTCATGTATGAATGGGAGCAGGGATCGATATTCAGGGAAAAAAAATCTGTACCGTCGATTTCCCACCTCAAGATTTAGTAACATTTCAGGGAAAATGCTGGTACAGCTGAGAATGACAGCAGTAACATTGCAGGGACAAGCACGTAAAGGATTACGTCCGTCTGACGAAAGATGCTTTGACGTGGAGAAAGCGAACCAATCACAAGACTCTGCTGATGACGTAATTAATACGTGACTTGTTTACGGTTGCCTTGCCGATGCTTTTGTGGGTGATTTGATAACTAACAAGCAATCTCAAGTTCTTGTGTTTGTAAACAAGCTCCTTTTTTTTTCCAAGAATGGCTGGAAACTGAAAATAATAAGACACGTCTTCCGCTGTGTACATGTTCTTCTCCTGTTGAGTTTTATGGTAGTTGGCATCCATGAGTGTTGCTTTACCGCCGTCCACTGGACTGACCTTTTGCCCCCCGTCTATTCCGGTAAATTGCTTTGGCATGTGTGAAAAAGGCGCAAGACGGAAATGTTCCCGAATGTGGCTGCATGTAGAAGCAATAGTGAAAATCACAAGCGATGCCTGGAAGGTAATCCCAGTAATTTAACAGGAACTCTGTATGAAAGACACTTGTTGAACACGTTTTAATACTGCAGGACATTTTAAAAGTCTATATTTTTAACCTTCATTATCACCGTCTAACAAATGGTCCAGTATGCTGCTGCAAGGCTGTAAACCAGGTCCAGCAGGATGAATCACATTACACCCGTTTTAACCCTCCTGTTGTCTTCGGGTCAAATTTGACCCGTCATGTCAGAAATATGGATTTATTGGATCTAATACCACACATTACTTTGCAAGTAAAAGTAATGATCACTAATTTCATTGAATTTTGGGTGTTTTATTAAAATTTATAGCATCTGTGGACTTTTATCCTCCCGGGTCAAATTTGACCCGAGAGGACAAAAGCTGCACGGTCGTGGATTTCTTTGATCTAATTGCCTGAAAATCACATGGAGGGTTCCACACCACACACTACTGTGCAAGTAAAAGTAACAATCACTACTTTCATTGAATTTTGGGTGTTTTATTAAAATTTATAGCATCTGTGGGTCAATTTTGACCCGGGAGGACAAAAGCTGCACGGTTGACGGGAAGACAACAGGAGGGTTAAGTTCTTTACATTGGCTTCCCATCCAGTTTAGGATTCATTTTAAGGTTCTTGTTATCATGCATGGACAGACACCTGAGTACATTAGTGATCTTCTCGATCCCAATATCACTTAGGTCTTCTGACCAGAGCCTACTGGTTGTCCCTTGGTCTCAGCTGAAAACTAAAGGTGCCTTTTTTATAATAGTGGCTTCAACACTACGGAGCTCTCTTCCTTTAGACATGTGGTGTCCATAGAAGCTTTTAAAAAGCAACTTTTTAAATGGTGTCACCTTGATATGTGTGTGATGTGAAGTGATTGTTCTTTCGCGGTACCCTGTTGCCTGTGCTTTGTTTCTGTGTTAAATTTAACTTGTGTTGTATGTTTTTTATTGTTTGTATGTTTCATGGTCTTATTTTTAACTTTTACTCTTGTGAAACACTTTGTGTGAAAGGTGCTATACTAAATAAACTTATTATTCTTATTATTAAATTAAATGTATTTCAAGTGTCTTGAATCTAGTTAGGAAGTCTCATTCTCTGCATATAATGACTGGTTTGTTTTGCTTATGAAACTTGCTGATCTAATCTAAAAAAAATCAGTGGCTGTAGTAATGTCCATGATTTTTGTTTTTATAGGAAATCTTCTTGATCTTTATTTGGTAGGTTTCATCAGCTGTTTGTTTTTGGTTTCACTGTTTGAGCTGTGAAGCTTTTTTTTTCCCCCCGGTGTTACAGGATGAGACAATGGTCCGCAGCTTCCTGGATACAACGCTGTGCTCTCGTCTGGGAATCCGAATGTTGGCAACACACCACCTCGCTCTCCATGAAGACAATGTACGTCTGACTGTCTCTGTTACTCACAGGATTTTTAAACCTTTTAACTGTGTTGTTTGTCTGGAGCAGGTTAGATAGTCTAGGGTTAGTGTTGTTTGGCTTTTATTGGCTGTTAACCTTTGGTGAATATCGGTCATGTAGTCAATTTCTACAGTTTAGAACATCAATTATTTGCCTTTTAAAGCCATCCAGGTATGCAGCAAACCCTTTAAACTTTGTATTACAAAGTGTTTTAAAAGACAAGGTTACTTATTTACAACGAATATCATGAAAAGACCAAAATCAACAATGTGTTAGTCCCTTAATCTTTCTGTCTGTGGCACCAGCTCCAAGCTCATTGGTTCCTAATGAAGATGGAAATCTGTAAAAACAGCTCACAAATATATGATTTCATTTTAAAAAAGGTTGAATAATTTCCTACAGCAGCTGTAGTTTTAGCAAACATTACAGAAAAAGGAGTGAATTCTGCACTTGTTGGGGACTATTTTCAGCTGTGGATTCACTGACTGACTCATTGACTCATTGAAACACATGGATCGCCAATATCTAACATTCAAAAAAGACCAATATTAACCCACCGGTATATAAAGTAACACTTCTAAACCCAAAACTAGTTCCAAATAAAACCCAAAACCAATGAGTTGCTATGCAGTTCAAACAGTATCTGAATAAATGAATTAATAAGAGCACACAGGAGGAAGAAGAAAAACCCTCCCATTCACATCACATCTACTTCTAGAGATAAATTACAGTTATTTGTTGATAATTAAAGTATTTCTGTTGTCATTTCAGCCTGATTTTGTTGGGATCATATGCAGACGTCTGTCTCCCAAAAAAATCATAGAGAAGTGGGTTGACTTTGCCAGGTAAGTGTTTAATCACATGGATTTGTTTGTTTATCACCTTTTTTAGATGACTTTCCGTTTCTGTTTGAGCACTCTGTTGACAGAGAGAGGTCAGAGGTCAGCTGATAAACCGTCAGCAGCAGACGTGTTTCAGAGCAGTGGAGCTGTGAAT
The DNA here is from genome assembly GCF_963924715.1 of Thunnus thynnus. Classification (NCBI taxonomy): domain Eukaryota; kingdom Metazoa; phylum Chordata; class Actinopteri; order Scombriformes; family Scombridae; genus Thunnus; species Thunnus thynnus. Next base: position 23,506,867 of record NC_089529.1, read on the forward strand.
GAGATAGGAGCTATCGTTCCTGTTTACTTTCTGTAATCTTATCAAATGACCTTTTTTTAGAGTTTGTAACTTTTGCTCAGTTAGAAAGAAAAAAAAAAAGTTCATTTTGTATGTGGACTAATAATTTGTCAACCAGCTTGGAAATTATTTATTTATGTTTGAACACAATGGAATCAACATTTGTGTACCATGTAATCCCCTATAATAAACCATCATGTCTACCGCTTTGGTCCTGCATGACGTATCTCAACATCTATTGGATGAATCGACTGAGATGGCTCTCAGCAAACAATTCAGGTGTTATTTGTAGCTGTCACATCATCCTGAACGTTCGCCATCTTTGGTGGCACCAAACCCTCTCAAGCTCGGTCTATACATGAAGTTCTATAGCACAGGTGTTAGTGGATCATATCCCGTATATTGCACGGCCCTCATGTGTTCCTCGTGTCCACCAGACGTCTGTGTGAGCACCAGTACGGTAACTCGCCCAGAGTGAGGATCAACGGACACGTAGCAGCTCGTTTTCCCTTCATCCCTCTGCCTCTGGATTACATTCTGCCTGAGCTCCTCAAGAACGCCATGAGGTAAACGTCACCGCTCACACATACATGAAGATGTTTGTTCATCTCCGGCTTGACTTTCTGTTCCTGTTGATTAAAGAACTCCAGATGCAGTTTCACAAGTTAGGATGTGTCAGCTGTCGATCCACAATACAGGACTCATGCAATATTTTAACAGAGTTCAAATGAAAACAAACTGTTTTAGTTCAATTTAGTTAAAAGTTCAGTTAGATTTCCTATAATCTTGGGCATGAAACTTGCAAAAACAAAACAAAATGTTTAATATTAAAATACTTTATACTTAAAACTAAGAAGAATGGAAAAAGATCCACATGAGAATGTCATAAAAAAGAATAAGAGCAAATGGTTAAAGTAACATTTTCCATTACCTCAGTTCACCACAAACCCTCATTTCTAGCATAGGAACATTTTTAAGAGTATAAGCGTCTCATCATAATCCATGATCTGTATGTGTGGTGAAACTTACACTATGAGATGTACTGATATTAAAAAAAAGAAGAAAATGAAATGAGAAATCTCCCAGTGCTCCTGACCAGTAGTTATTGGACGCTGACTTCGGAAACAGTTGCTCTGGGCACATACGGGAACACAGTCGAGATTGTGGCCGTGAGCCATTAAATTATTGGTAAAGGAACAAGTGAATCTAAAATAAACCTGGTTGGAATCCCTATGAGAGGCACTCCAGTTCTCTCTGCTGGTCCACTGCCGCCCAATAAAACAAAGAACAGCACATGCAGTCAGGACTGTTCTGTTAAAAATACTCAGCAAACAACTACCAGTACTTCAAAAGAAGCTCTTGGTTGAGGAAACGTCGTATGTAGAAGCTGTGTTTCATCTAGGTTGAGTGCTTCGGCCTGGACGTTTAGCGTCGTCAGGTTGCGGCGTTCTGCCAGCAGTTGGGGGGGGGGGGTCACACACTGTAGCCTCTATTGTACATTTACTGCCAGACTGACAGCTCGCTGCTAACCTTTTCCTCTGCTCTGCAACCACTTAGTTGCTACGCACAGACGTTACACACCGGCCTATACTATTTACGCTACCAAGAGTTTACCAGACAACGTCACAGAGGTCGACTCATTGCACAGAGGCTATTGATTTCTGAATGAAAGGATATTTGGCGTTATTTTTGGCATTGAGGGCGGGGGTTTTCGTCGGCCTGGCGACCCACCAGGTCTGTCCAGTTATAGGAGAAACACTGAGAAGAGTTCACACAATCAAGTACAGCTCAAGTATGAACACAGGTTTGTTTGTTAAGGTCTGTATTGACCAACTTGAATTTAAAAAGCCTTAAAACAGAACAGAACAGTCAAGAAACCTTTAGGAATCATTAATATTGTTTCCTTCTGCTGCACCTTACAAGCATCTTTGGAAGCAACACTTGTCTCTTGAGTGAAATGTCCTTTATCAACATCGTTCTAATGGCAACAAATGATGATTTTTATATATATTTTCCTGTTGAGGTCGTGTACTGTACCCCTGGTGTGAGTGAGTCCTGCCTCATCATCAGAGCTGAGAGGACTGTGTGTTTTTGGCTGGAGGTGCTGACTGCGTGTTGCCTACATTCCTCTCATTCATGTTGGGTTACTGGTTTAGAGGACAGAAGCAGAAGAGGCGAGGAGTGATTTAGAAAAGCGGTGACACTGAACTATTGTTTGCAGGCTTTTAAATTAAAGATTAAAGATCCTTGATGATTCCATCCTGCACAGAGACGTACAGTCCATGTCAACCGGCCCTTGTTGCTGAAGAAATAACTTTTTGACACTCAATATTTTACTCCTCTTGACATCTATCTGTTTGTCCCTTTAGGGCCACCATGGAGAGCCATCTAGATACCCCGTACAACGTGCCTGATGTGGTCGTCACCATTGCCAACAACGACATTGATTTTGTCATCAGGTGAGTGGCTCAACATCTGTTCCACTGCTGCTGCAAGTTTAGAATCTAGGCTGGATCCCAAGTAAAGCATTATAACAATGCAATCGTTGCTATAAACAGACTCTTCAAATGTCAACTAGTGTTTTAAGTTTTCCTTCATGCATCCGGTGTTTTGAGCCAAAGAAAAGAAAATGACAGTGGTCAGGTATTGTGGTGCTCAAAGCTTGTTTTTTTGTCTTTGCAGGATCTCAGACCGGGGGGGCGGCATCCCTCACAACATAATAGACAAAGTGATGGATTACCATTTCAGCACGGCTGAGGAGAGCGCACAGGACCCCCGCATGAGCAACTTCTTCAACAACATTACCAACACAGGAAACCAGTCTGGGCCTATGCATGGGTAAGAATTTAGAAGTACAGAATACGTTTGTTCCATGTTTACCTCTGTAGATGAAACGACATTTAACCCTGCGTTGTGTGGTCATCGAAAGGAAAGTGGTTGTGTTAAAACATCGCATTTGATTTTGGCTGTGTCTAAACCAGTATGGATAAATGTGAAAAATAAAGCTCAGTGACTGGTTTGAGGAAGCTGCTGAAGCTGATCTGGAGGTATGTAAATGTCTCTGCACACTGATGGTGCACAATCCACGTCTGTAAAACGTAGATAAGCTGACAATCACGCCTCGGGCTCCTTTTACACACAGCCACATAGTCTATAATAGTTGCACTGATTCGGGATCAGAAAAACTACACTAGCAGCTTCTGCAGGGCTCCAGACTAACATGGCTGCCCCCCATGTTGACTTCCTGGTTCTCGTGACTGCATGTTTTTCCTACAACAAATCATTTTAGCTATTTTAGCTGTACCTGAATGCCTCGCCGTCATCTTCAACCCGCTGTCTTGTGTTTTTTGTGTTCTGCAGGTTCGGCTTCGGCTTGCCCACGTCTCGGGCCTACGCTGAGTACCTCGGCGGCTCTCTGTCCGTGCAGTCCATGCAGGGCATCGGCACTGATGTCTACCTGCGTCTGCGCCACATCGACGGCAAAGGAGAGAGCTTCAGAGTGTAAAACCCCAGGTCATCCTTGTAGACCCCAACTTTCAGGAATCAGGCCATGCAAAGGGGGGTACAGAGGGACTTCAGGACTTCGGTCCACAAAGTGATAGCCTCTACAGTATGTTGTCAGAAAGCTCCTAAATTCACCAACCCACTACTTGTTTCTTTTTCTTTTTTGCCTTAGACTGATTATAAGCTATGTTAGCTCTCAAGTTGATGATTTCGGTTGTTTCCCTTTGTGTTTTGTACCCTGTGGCATGTCATCTTGAAATTTCAAGGGGGTGTATGAACTTTTGAATGTTTAGGTTATCGGGACAAACTGTGCATGATAGTGGACATTGATATTAATGAGGAAGGATGGAGAGAGAGAGAGAGAGAGAGAGAGAGAAAAAAAAAAAGAGCTTCAGTTTTAAAGAAGTTCACTTTTGAAGTTACTTGTCACATAGCCTCAAAACAGGAACAGACATTTTGATGATAAATGTTACAAATTAAACTTCTGAGACACTCCAGCAGCCCTGTCAAAATCTCCTCACGAAGCTGCTCACATGCTCCACGACGATCAATAGAACTATAGTTTAAATTACCAAATCCTTCCAGTATCTTATCAGCTATTATTATTATTTTTTTTATCAGAATCTAAGGTCTACAAAGGAAAACAGCTGGTTTTGGTGGCGAGCGCGCACAAGTTGAACTTCAGCGTCCTCATATTAAAGCTGATGTGCTTGTGAGCAAACCTCAACCCTTGAAAGCCCTTAGCTATACAACAAACAAACAAACATAAATGTAGAAGAAACTGCCAAAACACCAAATGCTCATTAACAGATTTCTGTCTTGTTCTGTTTTGAGAACACACACACACACACACACACACAGCGTGATGATGATGATGAACATCTTCGTTCAGCAGTATTTTAGAGGAGCTTTCGGGCAGGGAAGCCAAACGAGCTGTTCAGTTGCCTTACTGTGTGACGCTAGTCCTTCAACTGCATGCTGACTTTTACTTTTTCTTGCGTTTTTTCTTTTTTGTTGTTGTTGTTGTTGTTGTTGTTGCCTTTATTGGTAGATGCACACCAAGTCAGTCAGTTTCATTAGTTTTGGTGTTTTTTTTTTTTTTTTGCACAATGAATAGATTTCACATCGTAATGCTCTGCATTTGCACCAATCACGACAGTTTTTGACCTTTTATTGTAACAACTTTCAGAGTAACAATATAACGGAGAAGTATTGTCTAACATCGTCTTCTTTTCTTCTGTTTCATCTGATTTTTTTTTTTTTTTTTTTTTTTTTCAGAAAGTGTGTCAGTTGTATTTCAAGTTTGCTGTCTTTTTGAAACAAGTTTTGTATAAGATTACATTTAAAAATGGGTCAATAGCAGGATTTTCTCCACCGTTAACTATGGAAGTTCAGATCGGCTAAAGTTGCTCATCATCATTTCAGTTTATTATCTCCAGATCGTAACTTAATTATGCAATAACCTTGAGACAACTGATGTGTTTTTATTTATTTTGGGTTTTTTTTTTCTTCTCCCAATTTAGAAATGTTCCTTAAAGACTTCTAAAGGCCTCAGTATGCTTCAAATGTATGTCGTGCCATGTGACCACATCTACAGAGAAAAGTGTTTATACTTGTCGGGAATGGACAAATTACTAGATGAGGTGTAAAAAAGCTGGCCATCATTTCCATTTCCACCTTCTGGCTGCATCCCACTGCCTTCCTGTTTTCATTCTTTTAAGAAGCGGATGTTTTTGTCTCAGTGAATCTTAAAAATGGGTAAACACCCAGAAGTCTTCTCTTCACAGTTTTTCACTCAACTGTAGACAAAAAAAAAAGTGATAGAAGTAGTTGTATAGAGGATGAACAGTTTGACATGATTCGTCTTTTTCTGAAATTCATACAAATTCTGCTATCGGAGGGAATTTCAGACGCTGTTTAAGCACTTTGAAGCATATTGAGGTCTTTACTCTGACCTGAGTTGACTTTATCCGCTGGTGCCCTGACCGACCAGTTGGGAGTCACTAGTGCAGCAAAAAAAAAACCAACATGATCCCTCACTGGCTTCCCACCCACAAACATGGGGACAGTTTTATACTGTTTTTTTTAAGCCCACACTCTCAAATAACGATGAAATTCAAATGTTTTCTTTTTTTTTTTTCCATGTGATGTCACCGTAAACGTCTCATCAACTCAGGATTTTAAAAAAAACAAAAAAAAACAAAACTGAAGCCAAGTCATGTGATTTAGAAATACTCCCTCATACAACACATAGTCAACATCAGCACTCCTTACATTTTGTTGAACATTCCCCAGTCGGCACCAGTTGGCAAACAAAAGATCAACGATAATGCTACATTTATCTAGTTTTATCTCTGTTACTATTTTAGCTTACAGTTATCTTTTTTTTTAGCACAAAGGGCATTGGGGAACTTGTGCTGTTATTGACAAGAACCAGAATATATGAACTTTGCAAATCATTCAGCTTTTCATTTTTTGCTTCTGACAGACTCGACCGACTAATTATCAGTTGTATTGTAGTCTTTGAGTTGTACATTTTCTCATAAAAGCCTTAGAATCACACACATTGATTAGTCAAATGGGGAAATTACATAAATAACATAAGATTCTGTAATGTATGGAAGCCTGTAGAGGACTATATAAAAATGATAATAGAAACTAGAAAATGAAAATGTAATTCAACCATAGTGTTATAATTTTCCCAAGTTTATATAATCATTTTAATATAGTCCCTTGCAGGCTTCCGTAGGAATGTTTAATATCTTACAAACTGAGTAAAAGTTTCATTTTTTTCTTTGCAAAAATGTCTCCTCACAAATGTTACTTTAAGTTAAAATGAGATTTCAGTCTGTGAGACATCGTGAAAACATACGTGAACCAGTTACTTAAATTGTAAGATATCAAAACAAAGCTGTGAATCTGATTTAATTTCTTCTTCTTTTTTGTTTTTTTTGAGATTTTATGAAACAAAAACAACCCCCTGTGTAATTCACAGTTCCAGGATGACGGAGGACGGCCTGTATTATCTGTACCTGTATCCGTACTGAGGCCATGTATATGGATTAATGTGTTTATTGTGGCTTTTGAAGGTCTTGAAGATGTAGTATATATGTAGCTTATGCATGTAAAGTAAAAGGGGAAGTAAACACCACATAGCTGCCAGATGCTGGTAAACACGGTTTGCGTCCTTTTCGAGACACGTTAGCGGATTAACCGGCGTCGTTTAGAGATTCTCTTTTATTCCAAAATGTTGAAGGAAGCTCCAGTAAATCTTGGATGCAGCAGCCAGGCTGTGACTTTTACAAAGCATTGAATGTGCACTGTCTGCTCTCTGCTGGCCTAAAAAGAAAAGTACAGGCAGACTGAAAAAAAAAAACAGTTTTGGGGATATAAAGTCGGGGAAAATATTATGCATAAAGAGCATCATTCTAGTTTTTGAAGGGGGAAGAGGATATAAAACATATTAGTTCACTTCTATTTTCCAGGTTCTTGATTTTGTAATTTTTGCAGATATAGAAATGAGACTTTAACAAAAAAATATATATATCATTTGAACATCATCTCCAGTACAAAGCCAAACAATGGAGTCTTGTTACCTACTAAACGTGCTGCCATGGAGTGTTTGTCTCCTAGACTGAAATTTGTTTCTCCCACATGTTTTTCTGTTGTGTTCAGGACTCTGTAGACATTAAATTTTACTTGGTTGGAACTTTGAGAGTGTTTTTATACATTTCACATGTGTTCACATAAAATACGAAACATTAAGCTAGAAACCTCCATCAATGAATATGCTTTAATCACATATAGGCTGGTTGTTACTGGTCATAAACTTAAACAAACTGGAGTATTAAGTTGTTCCTATTGTTGCTTTAGATTTGACACAATGGATAATATAACAAGCTTTTAAAATTCAACACATTGTTAAAGATGAAACCAGTGGTTTGTGTGTAGTCGGGGTCACATTTCACATGTCTATGAGTTGTTAACAGCTCCACTAAATAGTGATTTTTCCCTCTAAACTTCTCAAATGGTTTCATTTCAATAAATGTTCAAGTGATCCAATATTTCAGCAAAAATCAAAGATTAGAGAAAAAGTACAAAAACTGAAAACAGATTTGTGTATCAAAACTTGTTTTTTCTTCTTTCCTCTCCCATTAATCATCTCACCACCCCTCAGATTTATCTGCTGACCCTTTGGAGGGGCCCGACCCCTAGGTTGGGAACCACTGGACTAAACTAGCTAACTGTATATAAAGTAGTGTAAACTAGCTCCACCTCCAGCAGCTACAACAGTAACATGCTGCTCTAACACTGATGCTTCACTATTAATAATCTAATGATGTCATATATAATAATATATCAGTCAGAGGGACCAAACCACTACTTTTACTGCAATACTTTAACTACATCAAGCTCATAATACTTATGTACTTTTACTGCAATACTTTAACTACATCAAGCTCATAATACTTATGTACTTTTACTGCAATACTTTAACTACATCAAGCTCATAATACTTATGTACTTTTACTTAAGTGGGATTTTTCATGCAGTACTTCTACTTGTAATGGAGTATTTTACATTACTGTATTAGTACTTTTACTGAAGGATCAGAATACTTCTTCCACCACTGACGTTAGCTATAACTGCCTCTTCTTGCTAACAGCTGACATTGCAACAGTCAGTCGGTGCTTTCCTTATTACACTTCCCACTGTGACTTTCAACAACCACATGACACTTTTCCTTTTTGGGAAAGTGTGGACGGTGCATCTCACTCAAACACATCACAGCATTAATAGTACAAGGTTTGACCAGTTAGGGCTGCATTCACACCAGTAAGTGTCCCATAGTGTTTTGACATTACAATCTGTGTTTTGTCAAGAAGATCTGTATGAACAACAATGAGAGCTTCCATCATTTGGGACTCATTCAAGATGAGTTTGACAGACTAGCAGTCAGTCCACAGATGGTGCTAAATGTCACCGTCAGTATTGTCATGTGTGTGTGTGTGTGTGATTTGGCCTTTATTTACGTTGTTGTTGTTGGTGTTTCAACCTTGGTGCAACTTTTGCAGACTGTGAAAAGTGACTTAAATATGAACGTGTAATATACGTATCAGTAGATTAAACTCTTGTATGTCCGTCATTGTGTTCATTTCCAAAAGGATCTAAATACAACATACAGCTGACAGCTTTAAAGATATAATGTCTTCATACTAGGGGTGTGCCCGAATACAAATACTCACAAATAGTGTTTTTTTTGTTTGTTTGTTTTTTTTACTAATATTTGTTTCATACTAATATTTTAAAAATTATTTGTTACGGGATGAAAAAAAAAACATGTTAAATAGCAGCACGCAGGTCAGTTACATCACTATCTCAGTATCTCTCCTCTGCTCCGCTGTTACGTCTATCAGCAGGTCTCAACAAGGGGAGTCACATCCACCTGCTACATGACGCACATTTCCTAATTTGGGCATCCCTCCCGTTGTTGGGGGTGTTCCTCTTTGGAGCACTTCGCATGTGTCAGCAGTTCAGCTTTATCTCTTGGACTCTCCATGACCTGTTGTTCCTCTTCTCCTTTCCACAAAGTTAGGTTGTAAAAAAATAGGCAATAAATGAGAAGTGCAAAGCAAGAATCACCTTTGAAGTTCCACATTGAACAGCTGTCTCTGTGTTACGGGTGTATAAATAGGTAGAGGTCTGTCTGCAATTCAGCGATTAGTAAAGTCGTCAATGATCTGGGAGACTCCAGTTTGAGACCTGGTGTGGGAACCTCCTTCGTAAGGTAGTTTATTCATGAACACTTATTCTAACACTTAAATTTTCTAAAATTAAAAGCGCAAAACAAAAACAGGATTTTCAAGCCTCTTTCCACTTTTATTCAAATACAAATACAGATAATTTTGCTGCCTCAACAAATACAGATACAAATACAAATACTGGGATCTCTGCACATCCCTACTTCCTTCCTTCAAAGCAGCCTGGTAGTGTAATCCCTGTATATTTTATATTCATCACAACGGTCCAACAATCAAAAATAGTCCATTAAATGTCATCTTAGACTCTGGAAAATGTATCTTTCACTGTTTTCATTCAGTCATTGGAGACATTTGAGAAAACAATCATGAATTGTTAATGAAAACAACTGTTTGATATAGCCCCAAAACATTTTATTAATTTGAATTTTGCACATTTTATTTGATTTTGTGCACTTTAAGGATCTTTTGAAGAAGACGAAGTTACTGCTGTCACAAGAATCTTGCAGCTCTCTGAGAGAAAATGTGTAAATATTTGCAGACTGTATTTATTTTGAGGTGTGTGGTTTCTCAGCCGGGTGAACGGGACTGAGACACGGAGTCTCTTAAGGAAAAGCATCATGACAACAGCTCCACAACTGGAGGACACACTTATGCAGTTCACACACACACACACATATTAAAATAGACAGAGTGCAATAATTTAGAAATAAAACTACAAAAAGCAAAAAAAAAAAGAGAAAAGGGAGTGATACTATTAGGAGAAGCCAAAAAATTGAGTAAAAAAAGACAAAAAAAATGAATATAAAGGTGTAAAAAAAAAAAAAAAAGCATGAAAAGTAAAGCCTTCAAACAAACCTCAGCACCTGGATCAAAGCAAACTGAGGTAAGGAGAGCGCCTGTTTATCTTGGTTTGAGCAACTTTTAAGTTATGGCATTCTTCTCTCTTGTGATCTCCTCGTTGTGACGTGCATACGTGCTGCAAACCGCGTCCACATCTCGCCATCTTTTCCCCAAAGTACGAGCCGTCACTGTTCTTTCGATTGTTACAGGAGCTCCTGACTCAGGATCCGCAGCGTCTGAGCCTGCTGGAAAAATATTCAGAACATGACATCCGAGGTTTAATTTTCTCATTTTTCTGTCTGTAAATGGAAAGCGTTATTAGTCCTTCAACAGATTGGATTACTTGTTCTTTGAATCCTGGACAGGATCATGTTTCTCTAACACAGTGGAATAATAGCAGTTTATTTTGTCTCTTAGGTGGTGATGGACCGGCGCTGCTCTGCTGCCAAACAAACGTCTGTTTTTACGTTGAGTTAATCATCTTTGTCTCCTCTCAGTCGCACCAATATCACATTTAATCAAACTCAGAGACTCAGAAATAAAAGCTGCTATTTCCACGTGTGGCTTCAGGTTGTTAAAGTACGTCTTTAAAACAACAGTCAGTGACTCGTATAAACATGTTTTTCATTCTTTCTGTTCATATTGAATCATTAGGAGATCTCCTCCAAACACACTTATAAGTGATGGGGAACAAAATCCACAGTCCTTGTTTGGAGTAAAAATGCATTTAAAAGTTTATCTTAAGCTGTCTGAGTTAGATAAGCAGAAAGATCGGAGCAAAAAGAAGGAACGTGGCATTAAAAAGACATTCTTAAAGATTTTTTCTACTTAATTTGATTTATTTGGAAGCTTCAAATAAACTTTTAAATACACTCTTGCACAGAGGAAGGGCTGTGGATTTGAAAAATGACGAACCCATCCTTTAATCGTAGCCCCTGACGAGAATTTCTCTGTTAAAAGAAATATAAAGTATTAAAACAGATCATCACTTTTGGCAGAGGCTGAGAACAAAAAGCGGCTGTGACTGATTATAAACACACAAGAGACGATGTGAGCTTTCACTGGGTTTTTTTTTTAATTATTTTATTTTGGAAGTCTGTTGCAAGCACAGGTCTCAATGACCTTCATTTAAGAAGTACAAGTCCACCAACATGAGACATGAGAAAAAAAAATATTCTGAGATAAGAACCCCCCGGCACTCATTACTGTACAACAACTAAACTAAAATTGCACTTTTGTCTCTTTCTGAGAGGCAAGAAACAAACGAGCGAGCGACACTTTGGTCACTCGTTTTATTTGGAATGTGATATCTGGTCGGTGCGTTTTTTTTCCAAGTAACTGCCGACACGTAATGTGTTGATTCTTTCTGCCCGATATTTGGCACATACAGTAAACCGGAGGTCACAAGATCATGCTGATTATAATATGTGACTGTTCTGATGTCCGTCATCACTTTCATTACTCATCATCAGACTCAATGTTTAAACTTTGTCACACTTCAGGACAAAACATCAGTCTGTGTTATGAGCAGTTCATAAAAGGCAATAATCCTGTAAGGCAGAACTATATTTGGACACGTTCATATTTAAGCACTTTGAGTATGCAGAGTTGACACCTTTTAAAAAGGCTCCGTCAAAAGACAATAAAAGCTATTCGAAGAGGGAAAAATGACAAAATGTTTGAAGCTCGTTTGAGATTTTTGGACGTGAAAAACACATCGTCACTGACTCCCCTTCTGTTTTACAAGACTACAACATTTTTTTTTTTTTTTTTTAAGACTTTAAGGACAGAGCTCGTTGACTCTGTTGGTCATTTCTCACCTTTCTGCACCAAACATACACGAACATAGTGTAGAAATTACCCTCAATCAGACAGAATACAGTGAAATATACATCAAGTTGCTTGCAGTGTGATGCACGACTCTCTTTACAACTGTAAACAGTGAGACCCGCGTCATCATATGATAAATGCAACAGGGTTGGAGTTCGATAGCGCTTCATCGAATCTGAATCCAGTACTTAAAGTCCCTTTGAATCCTTTATCAAACCATCAACATTTGTGACTAACTAAATTTAAACTGTAGTCAGCTATAGCTAGAAAGATATGAAATGTTGATTGCTTAAAACTTACTTTGGCACAAGTTATAAATACCAGAGGTTCTGATTCAGAACAATTAAGTTTTAAGATTGTTGATATTTGGCTGAAGGTTTAAACTTTGAGATTGACTCGACTGACTCTGTTGGTTTTGATGAACTGCAAAAATAAACATAAAACACACACGCAGTCCAATCCTGAGAAAGTGTTCAATGTCTAACAATCTTTGGCCGAGGAAACACACACACACACACACACACCAGTTTACAGAGGGCTAAATAACCAGACATTAGTTACTTGTTTCTGTGTAAATGACTTATAGTATAAATCTGTATTAGTTTGCTGTTTCTTGTTTGACAGTGCCGGCTAAAAATTGCTATTTCCTAATAAGGAATGAGGAGAGAGAGAAAATATTCAATAAGAGATTTGTTAGCCTGTAATCCAACTATGAACCAGATTCAAAACGCTAACAACACCCAACCCTAAGCATGGCGAAAAAAAAAAAAAAAACAACTCCAAAATGGCACACGGAAACATTATAGCCCTTTTTCTGTACATCTTTCATTATCATTCTAACAGGATTGACCCCAGACAAACACAGACAAGGTCACTACACAGATCCTATGACTTTATTTTAAGAATAAATTAGCAGTCGGACATATTTTGGCCTGTCTGTACTGCAAAGTGAGGAGCTGTCTACCAGTCCAAGCAAGGCATTAACAATGACCAGAACAAAATGTCACGTTATCACACAGTCTGGAGGCCTCTCTCCTGGCCGTCCAGCTGCACCTTAATCTTGTGCAGTTCCTCGATCTCCTGGTGGTGGCGCTCCGTCTTGTGGCGCACCAGAGAGCGGTAGAAGTGAATGGTGAACACCACGAAAATCACCCCCACGGGGACCATGATGATGGTTGAGGCCAGCGCTGCCTGCCAGCCGCTGTTCTGCGGCGAGGCCAACGTAGGCTTCGGTGTGGCGGTGGCGGTCGTCGTGCTGCAGGCGTTCGCCTTTTTGGCCCCGCATGAGTCTACTGGCAGGAACTTGATCCAGCAGAGGAGCACTACCTCCGCTAGAAACAGCAGGATACCCAAAGCCGTGGAGAAGCCCCACGCCAGCTCGATGTAGTGGTGCATGCGCTCGTGGGGCGACTCGCTGACCGAGTTGAGGTTGTGGATGTTGCTGACGGCCTCCACGTTGGGCAGGATGCAGGTGCTGATCAGCAGGGCGAAGAGGTGCACCGCCACCAGCACGGTGGTGCACACGCTGAAGGCGATGAGGAGCACACGAGGGTAGCTGTACTGCATCTCCAGCTGCACCTCCACCATCGCCACCTGTGACCAATACAGATATGAATCACCAGGTTACTAAACACTAGGGATGTGCAGAGAGCCCTGTATTTGTATTTGTATCTGTATTTGTTAAGGCAGCAAAATTATTTGTATTTGTATTTGAATAAAAGTGGAAAGAGGCTTAAAAATCCTGTTTTTGTTTTTATTACGCTTTTTAGAAAATTAGTGTGTATCAGTAGTTCAGCTTTATCTCTGGGGAACGCCCCCAACTGCGGGAGTGATGATCAAATAAGGAAATGTGCGTCATGTAGCAGGTGGATGTGACTCCCCTCGTTGAGACCTGCTGATAGATGTAACAGCGGAGCAGAGGAGAGACACTGAGATAGTGATGTAACTGACCTGCGTGATGGTATTTAACATGTTTTTTTTTTCTTCTCCAAAACAAATAATTTTTAAAATATTTGTATGAAACAAATATTCGTAAAAACAAAACAAAAAAAAAAACAACACTATTTGTGTTTTGCCGAATAACATACTTGGATTCAGGCACACCCATACTATACATCCATGTATAGATCACACCGAAATACTGTGCATATAAATAAACTCCATTGTTTTTTTAGCTCTTCTGATGTCCTGTGGTCATCTTAAAGCTTTACATGTGGATAACAGCACACTGGCTGCCAGTAATAGAGCTGCAAAACCGGAGGAAGTTATTTCGGGTGTCTGTGGGTTTTTGAAGTAGAAGACAATGTTAGATGATAAGAGAGATGGAGCACACTAGTACAAAAGATGAAAAACTGTGTTAGAAAATATCTGGTTCTTTGATGGAAAGTCAAACAGTACATCTTTAAACATTCAGTTGTTTAAAAAAAAAAAAGTTAAATTTCAGATTCTGGGTCAATGTTTTGTTCCTCAACTTCAAATAGGAAGCATTCTGAATTTGCTACCAGTCTGATTCATGTCTGGCTGAGGCTTTATGTTACCAGAAAACAGACTAAACGTTAAGGTAACATCCTGTAAGCACAAACAGGATGCTAAAAACCTGAGCCTACCCACAACTCATTTACCATGTGATATGTTGGTCACTGTGGTAGAGCTGTGATGGTGGTAAAATGAACTGAAACCACCAGCTGCCTGTTGAGCACTACACAGAAGAAGCTGCTTTGCACTGAATCTAGTGAGAAAGGTGAATACGACTGACCATCGCGAAGCCGGAGAGCAGTGCGGAGGTCCTGCTGGAGGCCTTCAGCTTGGCCCGGCTCAGGTAGAGTTTCCTCCAGGACAAGGCCTGCACTGAGTGGTGGTTGGAGCTGACCAGCTCCAGGTAACTGCGCCTCACCCAGTCCCTATAGTCCATCCCCCCGCCGTCTGGAGCCCGCTCTGACACCCCCGGAGCCGGAGAACCCATAGGTACGTTCAGCTCACTGCTCATGGCACCTGGTGGGTATAAAAGGGGAGAGAGTTGGTTATGTCAGCTCTTTAACCATTAAACAGTCCGTTTCAGACATGACAATTTTACACATTGGTTGGTTTTATGTCTGAAAAAGCCTCCACATGTCACTTTTATAGGTAAGAGATGTAAACGTAGTCTTACTAGTAACATTTCTGTAAACTTCCAACAGGTTTTTAATTGAACGCTGTCAGGTTAACATTAAAGCTACAGCAGCATAAGCTCAAAAACTCCCTCCGCTTAAAAAAAAATGTGTTTTTGTTACTTCATTTGAATGTTTGAGCTTCAGTGTCCAGCAAGATGTGTGTTCAGATATCGACACCAGAGGGAAATTTTTAGGGCTGTAGTCAACCGAGGAAAATCTTGGTTGCAGGGTTGATGTAACGGGACAGAGTGCACAGTGAACTCAGCCGTCACACATTTCTCCATTCTCTATTTTTCTGTTTTGCGTCTTCAGGTTATGCTAACCCATTGTTGCTAACTTTGGAGCTAACCTCCTTCACTTTTCCTGCACTTGGGGAAACAACAGACTTGACTTTTTAGCATTTATTAACTGATACACTGGAGTCTGTACCAGGGGTGTGCCCGAATACAAATATGTTATTCGGCAAAGCACAAATAGTGGGTTTTTTCACGAATATTTGTTTAATACAAATATTTTTAAAATTATTTGTTTTTGGGAAGGGAAAAAAAACCCATGTCAAATACCAGCGCGCAGGTCAGTTACATCGCTATCTCAGTGTCTCTCCTCTGCTCTGTTGTTACGTCTATCAGCAAGTCTCAACGAGGGGAGTCACATCCACCTGCTACATGACGCACATTTCCTAATTTGGACATCACTCCCGCAGTTGGGGGTGTTCCCCAGAGATAAAGCTGAGCTACTGGCACACGCTAATTTTCTAAAATTAAAAGCGTAATGAAAACAAAAACAGGATTTTTAAGCCTCTTTCAACTTTAATACAAATAGAAAATAATTTTGCTGCCTCAACAGATACAAATACAAATACTGGGCTCTCTGCACATCCCTAGTCTGTACTGTACATTTACTGCCAGACTGACAACTGTCACTTTCCTGCCGCTCACTCACCCACTGGCTACGCCAACAGACTACGCACTTCCGTATTCCTTAACGGAGTTACGCTACCTATAGTTTCCCAGGCAACGACACAGAGGTTGACTCACATACCTGAACAGCGCCGCACAGAGACTCCCAAACGCTATTGATTTCCGAATGAATGGATATTTGGTGTTATTTTTGACATTAAAAATTTTTTTTTTTGGCCTGGCGGGAGTTCTTGTTGTTATAGGAGAAACACTTGATTCAGTAAACGTTGAGTACAGTTAGACCCAGCAGTCTCCGTTAGGTTGGGCGAGTTCAAAGATGTGAAAACAACGGGGGTGTTTTTAATATTTGTTAGTCTGTCCCTCCCGCTGCAGGAAATAATGGATTCATCCTGGAAGGCTGCTGATGTAGCACTTTGTTCCTTATGAAAGTAAGACGGCGATTATTCGACCAATCAGAATTTGGTCGGACGAGAGCTTATCGACCAGTCGACCAGGAGACTACAGCCCTAGAAATGTTCACATTCAGCTACTGGGAGTGGAAAGTTTCTCTGTGTTTACTGGAAAAATCGGAGTTTAAGGCGTTTACCCTACCAGCATGATTTGTGACATCACAACTAGTTTTGAGCCACATACAGTGAGAATGGACTCACTTCATTTTTATTTCTTATGAACAAAGAAAATAAAATCAGTTTAATAAATAAAGTCTACAAAAAAAAGATCTTTTACCCCTTGTGATGAGGGAGTGCCACATTAATGTCACTGTTAATGCTAGCGTATTGTGATAGATTAAATCTTAGGCTGCATAATTCTCTAATACAGGATGAAACTGATGTAAAAATGTATGAAGTGATTCACTGTGAGAAGCAGGGAAAGCACGACGGTCATTAATTTAGGCTTCGACAGCAAAATAAGTTTTAAAACATCACTGAGCACACAATACCGAGCCGCTGCAGCTCTTTCTGTAACATTCCTGTCGTGTCGAATTAAAGCAGTTACAGAACATATTTGTGATTGAATGTTTTTATGCGGGACAAGAACATAGCATGGATCAGTGCCACATACCACAGCATTTATTGCCAAAACTGGTCGTCTCTAGATGTGCCTCTCTGCAAATGCACACGCAACTCAACAGAGAAAAAGAAAACAAACAAAATTTGTAAAATTCTCCAATTTATGATCCATTTGGTGTCGGTGAGAAGATCGATATATTGATCATCCAAAACAGAGAAGGTTTTTACAAAAAAGTGCAACCTCACAATTCCCCACAAACACGACATGAGTCATGTTTTTGGACACTCTTGCATTGGGGCCTTCAGGATATTTCATTCTGAATATACAATTACGGATATTATCGTTATCAGTGCTGACAATCTAAGCGTGAAAAATAATAAATTGGTAATAACTTTGAAAATTGATGGATCATTTAATTCATTTGTTGAGCAAAAAGGCCAAACGTTTGTCATACAGAACTTCTCATATGTGAGAATATGCTGCTTGTTTTTGTTTTACAATCACTGTTAACTGAATATCTTTAGGTTTTAGTGTTGATTGTGATTTCATTACAATAACCCTTAAAGAAAACGCTGATTTTACCAACTACACTAAAAATTACCTAAAAATTTTAATTTTCCCCCAAAAGTTATCACATATTTTTTACTAACAAAACATACACTAACCTTTACATTATACTCCTCCAACCCTTTTCTGATGTTTTGATGCAACATCACTGCAACTGTCATTGTACATTATATCAGAGTGTAATCTGTCGTGTTTCCTCCTCCAGCACATTATCGCTGTAGCTCCACATCTTTCTGTTCATTAAACAATAACTCAGACTGAACCTTTTGTATGACGTCCGTCTGTCACAATAATGTTTTGTTCGAGCACGCTGTTGGCAAAAAAAAAAAAAAAAAAAAGGTTTGAAGTGTTGTAAAGAGCAGTAGCTTCTCACCGCACGCTGCTCTGCATGAGTGGGAGTCATGAGAGCCGGAGGGGAAACAGGAAAAGAACTATTATGAGTAAAAATAAAGCAAGAAAACAAATAAGGGGGGAGTATTAAAAATAAACCAGCAACTCTACTGTTTCCTCACAATATTGTTTGTAGCTAAAAGATTAGAACATACTTTTAATTGTTTTTTAAATGTCAAGATCATCAAGCACGCTCCATAAAACTTTCAGAATAAAGAAATGTTACTGACTTGTTGTTTCTCATCTGTTGTCTTGACACTGATGCTCTGCACATTGTAATATAGATTATATTGTATTGATTGATCTAGTTGACCTTTCCAGTCAAATAGAAGCACAAATTAACAGCTGTAGAGCTTGATCTGCACCGGATATTAAAGACAAAAACTGGGGTCTATGCCAAGTCATTATGGGAGGTTAATGTCAGCTAAACGGCACAGAAAATGCAAGCAGTAGCATTCATTTGAGTACTGTTTTATTGTTTGATGACCCTTTTAATACAAAATACAACACTGATTTACTGATTTTATATAATGAACAAGCACGGTAGTTGTTTTCATTGCATGCAACATGAGATTTGGAGCTCAAAATTTGGAGTAAAACATTTTGCACTCTGTTGTTTTTCATGGTTTTGGCCTTTAGCTCTTGTAGAGGGAAACTGTGTTCAGAGCTGCAACAGTTAGCCTAGTTAATCAACAGATAATTACTCACCGATTTTGATAATTTTGATAATTGAATAAATCACTTTAGTCTTTTTTTTTTAAAGGCAAAATGCCAAAAAAAATTGCTGGTTGCAGCTTCTCAAATGTGATGAATTCAAGCTTTTTTTGTGACATGTATGATAGTAAACTGATCTTTTTGGATTGTTCTGGACTGTTGAAGACATCGTTACGACTCTAAGAAATGATAAAAAGCATTTTTCACCATTTACTGACATTTTATGGACAGAACGATTCATCGAGAAAATAATCATCAGATTAATCGATAATGAAAATGATCATTAGTTGCAGCCCTGATTGTGTCCTTCCAGCTGTCAGCTTGAGGAGGCACCCGAGCGAGAAAGCCGGGTCCAAATGGTTTTACGGTTTTGGGGTGAAGGAACTTTAATTACCTGCACAGAGTCCTGACCTAAACCCCATCCGACATGTTTGGGATGAACTGGAACACTGACTTGCAGCCAGGTTTCATCACCAAACATCAGTTTCCAACCTCACTAATGCTCGTGTGGCTGAATGGAAGCAAATCCCTGCAGCCAGGTTACACAATCTAATGGAAAACCTTCCAAGAAGATAGAATATCAATGCTTATTGATTTGAAACGACATGATCAACAATCTGCCGAGAATGTTCAATAATGTGGGTGTCCATAATACACTTTTGGCCATATAATCACAGATACTGTATGTGAAGTGGTGGAAGAAGTACTCAGATCCTTTACTTAAGTAAAAGTTGAAATACTTCAATGTAAAAATACTCCATTACAAGTAAAGGTACTGCATGAAAAATCACACTTAAGTGAAAGTACAGAAGTATTTACCAGGTAAATTTACTTAAAAGTATTAAAAGTAAGTGCTTGTTTTGCAGAAAATCGGGTACAGTACATTATTAATGGAATATAGTTGATCCGTGACCCGTATGGATCTGATTAACTGCAAAATTTAATGTCTCGTTTAAGACAAAGTAAACAAACTGCTGTAAGTACAAGTGATGAACAGACAGCGCGTCGCTAACAGGGATTTCAAAGAGCAACGACCAAACCAGCATCTAAAAAGGTCCAAAGTGACATCTGCAGGTATGTTAACACCATAGACTGTATAAAAATATGGACGTAGTTACCGTGACGTCACCCGTTGATTTCTGAAGAGCGTTTTTGAACATGGATGTATTATAAGAGCTGGATACCGGACTAAAAATGGCGCCCATTCAGTCCTGAAGGAATTACTCGCCTGGCGCATACACCAAAAGTTTCTAGCTTCCGGGTTTGCTTCTGAGTTGTGCGGCCCGCTGAATATGCGCAGTAGTGTTTCCCCTCGCTGGCCCCGCCCGCGAGCTCCCGTTCAGCCCATAGACTTTACATTGTGATGATGTCACAGGTTTTTAAGTCGCTTTTCTCGGCTCGAGGAAAGTTTTACAAACATAAAACCTCCATGGATCAAAAGTTCATGATAGAAAGAGTCATAATAGATGTTGTTTGCAGTTTGAGGCGTCCTGTCAACAGTTTTACAGACGTCTCTTTTACAGTGGTGGTCTATGGGGAAAATCCTTTTTGGGCCGCAGGGGGATTTTTTGCTGCAGTACCGCGAGTGACCACTGGGAAAAATTATATCTTATTATACATCCATGGTTTTGAAGCTCAAAGCGAGCCGCTCCGGCCGTCGCCATCTTGGCAGTGCATGACGCTGCCTAACTCCCAGCCAATCAAAAATGGGAAAGAGGCGGGCCGAATGACTGAAACAAGCCACCTAGCGGCTGGTGGACCTGTCACTCAAAGCAGCCATGTCCTTCATTATGCAGAACTTTACGGCTTAATAAAATTTAAACAGGATTATAAAAAAATTCACCCCCCGGACAGTTGTCATGAAAGGAGAAATTAGCTACAGAGACCAAAACCGTTGTTTGTACCAGACTGTAAACATGTTTATTTCTGCTGTAAAGTTGGGCATTTTAACATGGGGGTCTATGAGGATTGACTCGCTTTTGGAGCCTCAAGTGGTCATTCAAGGAACTGCAGCTTTTCACTTCCGCATTGGCTTCATTTTTCAACCCTGGAGGTTGCAGCTGAGCAGCTAATTAGCTGTCTGACATTAACGATGCTCAGTTCATGTTTGTAAGTTATCATCAAGTTTTGATGATGTGGACACATGTTTCATTCAGGACCATGTTTAAAGGAGGAAGGTATCAGGCTTCATATTGCAATTTAATTTAATTTAACAACTGAGCATTGAATATTTTATATATTTTAAGATTTTATTTAAAACATTGGACATCTTGAATGTTATTTTCATTAAGAACATGGGCGAAAGGGTTAGTGTTTTACAGAATATATGGAAAGCAAAGTCTTATTTGTTTTTTTGCTGATCCGAAAAATGATCTGATCTGTGACTCAAATCCGTGATATGATCCGAACCGTGAGTTTCGTGATCCGTTGCACCCCTTTTATTAATACTGATGAATCAGTGCATAAGCAGCATTTTATTGTTATTATTTGATCTTCAGGACTTTATGAGTCATAAGATAAATCTGAGCGACTGTGAGATGATCATTTATGTAGGAAATAATAAAAAACAAAGTTCTGATACAAACATTTGGATTCATTTTCTAGAGCTTTTCTCTCATCTTTGTGTTTTTTGTGAAATATTGGAGTTTTACCTCGTTTGGGTTTTATTTATTTGAAACTCATAAACTTCTGAAACATCAGAAAGAGACAAATAAACACTGATTTTATGTGACGTTTGGGGACCGCTGGTTTAATCTTAAATAACGCAGTGAAATTTGGAAGCTCATCTTATTTCAGGTCAAATCTTCATTTGAAAAAGTAACTAAAGCTGTCAGATAAATGTAGTGGAGTAGAAAGTAGAAAGTAGCATCAAATGGAAATATTCAAGTAAAGTACAAGTACCTCAAAACTTTCCAACACTGTATATGTATCTATGCGAGTGAGGTTCTGACATTTCCGTTCAGCCACACTCTCTGTTCACATCCACTGACAGCAACACGTTGCGCAAACACAAACCACCAGGTTTCTGAGTTTGTACAAGCTTGCAGATTAGTATCACAGAAGTACAGATGACAGTTTTTCATCCACTGCGGTTAACCTTGACTATAAGGAATGTATTAGAATAGCTTGCAAAGTAAACTGGATGCATCAAATTGGACAATGGTGGTCCCTAATGAAAAAGGATTTTCTCAGTCCTAGAAATCTGTGTTTTTTTTATTTCTTCTACCAGTTCCATTAAAGTCTCTTAGGACTCCTGAACATTTCTCATAACCCTATTAGACTTTTTATCTACCTTATAAGAAAAAAAATGTTTAGTTCTTGCAGGATTTCAACAGTCTTATTGGAAATCTGTATTTTTTTTTTGTATTGGATCTTACATTTGAAACGTCTTAGAAGATGTCTATTCATTTATTTTTTATAAGAATGACAAATATGACTCTGATTCCTTATTTAAAATCTGCAACTTTAATCCAAACTTGGTTCCAGTGATCAGAGTTAAAGATTTGAAGTGTCTCCACCTTTGATCAGATGCATGTGGTGGTTGTAGATGAATGTGAACCAGCTTTAAAGGGATTTTATCATAACTTCCATGAATGTGTATCTAAATAAGCAAAGTTTAAGTGATGAATTATCAAGTAAAAATGCATGACATTAAGTGGGGAGTTAGGCCCCCTCAGGAGACCCCCTGATCTTGCAGGACTAACAGGTCAGCAGAGGAGTGCATCTTTACGGCTTTGTGTATATTTAGAAAACGGGTAAGTTAGCAGGATCCGTTTACCGAGTTTAGCTAACTGAGAGCTAGATTAGTCTAACACGGTGCTGCAGTTATTTTACTAAACATTACTTTAAAACTGGAGGAGAACATGACTAACATTAATGCAAGATTACGGAGCAAAGTTAAGACTGAAATGCATCTCCATTTGCGGTCATTAACAGTGATAAAAGTGTTAAAATGATCAGATAACGTTAGTTAGACACCGACTCCTCCTCTAGCTAGCTAACTTAGTTAAGCTAGCAAACTATTCAACACGAAGGTTGTTCGTCTGTTATGCAGCTAGACGACTTTTTTTTTTAATTAATCTTACCTGTCTGCAGAAGTGAATAACTGATGCAAACTCCTGGAGGCTCGGTCTTCTTCTCTCCACGCTGTGTGAGTCAACGTTAAATGAACAGAGACTGAACCACTCCGAGCGTTTCGGTTGAAACAGCTTCCGCTTCTCGGTTGCAGCTATCAACAATACGCCGAGCTTCGAGTTGCACACCTCTCCGCCATATTTAGCGTACCTGGATGATGACTTTCCCTCCTGCCAGGTTGAGTTCACCGGGTATCTGTTGTCTCTGATCGGCCCGTTCCCGATCGGAGACCCGCGGATGGGCGAGGAAACCGAGGCTAGGATAAGGCTTCCGGTTGGGCGTGTTGCATTCAAAATCAAAGCACAAAACAGCCACATTAAAGGGCAGGTTCACACTTTTTTTTTTTTTTCAAGTCTGTCATTAAACAACAGTCAGGAGCCAAAATGCGCATTCAAACAGGCTTTTCTTGTCTTGCTGTAATCATACGGAACATTAGAAGACCCCTTCATAATGCACTTACAGTGTAAGACAAGACAAAATCCAAAAATATATTTAAAAGTTTATCTGAAGCTAATATGAAGCTTCAGTGTTACAGTCTTTTAGTGCCAAAGTCCCTATTTTTGTCACTATACTTCCACCACAGCTCAACAGGGAAACACAAAGAGGGAATTTGATGCTAAAAAGACTGTAAATGTGTCAGATATCCACTTGATATGACTAACTCAGACTGCTGAAGCTGAATATAAGCTTCACATTACTTGCACCTCAAATACATTTTTGCATTAAATGACTGTGTGGACACACTGTGACACTTTGGCCTCCATCACTTACATTGAAAGCACATTTGAATGGGATCTTTTAATAGCCAGTATGAACAGGAAACAACATTATGAACCTGTCCTTTAAGAAAAGTATAACATTAAATATGATTTTTGTGAATAATTTTGTGCACATTCACTATTTGAGTCTAGACTGATAACTGGACTGGTAACGTCATAATAATGTAAAATATTATAATGTTAATTATTACAGCAGAGGCTGCATTATATATTGTGTAGCAGCCACTAAGCACTGCTACACTATATACAGTATAATGCACACTAAGCACTGCTTGAGGCCCATAAACATAAAACACTCTAATCTGCAGTTCAGCACCACACAAATATTTCTACATGTACATATGACTAAGATGGATGGATAAGACACATTCCTCACTCAAGTGTTATGGTCAAAACAGTCATGCAGGCACAAGAAGACTATCGCAGTACCTACTGGGAATTGGTGATTTCAACTACTTATATTTGTCCTGATCCATAACAAAGATAAGGACAAGTGTTTGGGTGTGCCAGTTATTTCAGTTATTCAACAAAGATAACAGACAGTGGTCGCTGTCAAAATTGTTACTAACATGGCTTTTAAAAAAAAAATATCCCTAATTTGCCTGTCAAATTTGATTTAATAAGGCCATGCTTCTTCACTAAGACAGTCTGTTTGCCTGTCATCTTTAACTCACCTGCAAAATGCCATTTCAGATGTTATTCTTAAGAGAGTGGATGTAAAAACAGGACGCGTCATTCGCATCCAATAAGTCATTGTTAGATGAGGATATGTTCACTGATGCAGAGCGGAGAGAACTGAAGAACGGAGCTCTGTTGAACGCCGTATCCAAAACATCCTCAGGATATCGTGGGTCATGCTCCCGGGTCCCCGTGATGATACCTGCAGCACTGTTTACATTTATATGAACAGAATAGTGAACCATTAGCTACCATAACAGATGTGGTCTGTAATATAATAATAGTAAGACCTTCCTCACATGTTGGAACAATAACAGCACATGTCCTGACACTTAAGGACAGCTGTAGACATCATCAACAGCACCTCTTACCTCGACCCTCGCACATCCTGCATGAGGTCAGTTATGAAAAACAGAGACTGATGGAAATCAAAACTTAATCTACCCTCATGTACACCATGACTTTATAGTATTATTATCTTAATCTCAGTATAATTAGATCTTTGATGTGTATTTAAACTTGTCTAATGGTTAAGTACATTATTGTAGTACAGTATTATACACGTGGATAAAAGGGAATGTTGCTAACTTAAACCATCACACACACACACACACGACACATGGCACGAGCAGGTTGAGTTTAACGAGCTTATTTCTCTGGTTTCCACTTTGGTGCAAGAAATGTCACCGCCAGCTGTGGACTGAATGGGTGTATGGGGGGAGGGGGGAGTAGGGAGTGGGTGAGGCGGTCTGCAAATGCTAATGGAATTACTCATGTCCAAATTTGTGACAGTATAGAAAACAGTTATATCTGTTGAAGTAATGTTAACAAATCCCATTAAAAGAACTTACCTGGCTTCCTTCACCTGTTTGTTGGTTGTATGTTTTTTAAAAACAGGTCACAATATATATAGTTTGTTCAAAAAAAAAAACAGTTGGACACTAAAGTTTTAAGAAAATGTTACACAAAGTGATAGATGGGCAATAATTGTGGCAAACTGTGGTAAATATGGGGGTAAAGTCACACAATATAACGTATTACATAAATATTATTACACACCATCCACACTGTATAGGATGAAACTTATGTTGGAAATGCAAAGAGGAAACTGGAACCCTCTTCCACTGTTTTAATCAGACCTTTCTGGGCTCAGATTCTAATTATTTTAAGTAACTGGCTCGGAGCAGAAATCTCCTCAAGTCCAGAGCTCTGCTTACTGGGGGATAAATCTCAGTTACCCAATATTTCCAATTTATTCTGTAATCTCGATGGGCACGACAACAGCATGTCGAGTCATTTTAAGACATTGGAAAGCATCAGAAATTCCGCAAGTGAAAGAATGGGTCTGTGCAATGACTGAAAGTGCATCATATGAATGTTTGCTTAGCAGATTGAGAGATGACAGGAGGGAGGGGGCGACCCTGTGGAACAGGTTTTGGGACTATATAAAGATAAATAATGACCCTCACTACTAGGATTCTGTTTTTTTTGTTGTTGTTGTTGTTGTTGTTGTTGTTGTGCCTCCCCCAAGTGGGATCTTGTGATGTATACCACAGTATATGAGTATGTAATATATGTACGTACAGGTGTGAGAATGTGAGTTGCATATTCGGGCGCCTGTGCTCACTTTCTTTCATGTTGGCTGCCTATCTTAATTTCTTACGTTTTCATTTTGTTTATTTATTTACTTGTCTCACTTGTTTATTTACTCTTCAAGGTGCTAAGTCTGTCGCTAGAATTGATTCCTGATTATACACACACACACATATATATATATATATATATATATATATATGAGGAGAATATACTGTATTGGCATAACAATTGGCAAAGAAATGTCAGTCAGATGAACTTGCAAGCTCCGCTACACAAGCAAAGACAGTCAATAATAAAGGAGTATAAGAGAGTATTTAAAAGATTTATTGAGTATCATCACAGAGTAAAAGTGAAAAAGCTGTGTGAAATCAGCGGCATATGTAACAACAGTAACAACAGGCTGTTGATGGCCTGAAAATCCTGATTGAGAGGATTTATTCATGATGACTGCATTTCATCTGGGACACCAGAAAAAAAAAAAGGGTTTCATCTCATGTTGTCCCATGGCTTTCCTTTCGAAGGGCTCACATGGTTTACAGAGAACCACTCAAAAAGGGATAAAAAGCACATCTGTATAAGGAAAGTACTGTCGAACACGGTTCTGCGTAGCTTCAACAAAGTGAGAGTCCCCCAGCTGTCACTAATATTTTTATGCGTAATAGTACTATAGATATCTTTCTAAGCTTCATCTACATTTAAAATTTCCCAATGTGTTTTGGAAAAATACAAAGTAATATAAAACACATATTTTAAAAAAAGCTAATAAACAGTATTTGTTACCGTGCAGTACAAATTTAATGGTTTTTGTTGGCCTATTTAAAGGCCCCGTTGTGCGGTCACCCTGCTTAGCAACACAATCAACTAATCCTGCCGACCACAATCACTTCCTGCAGAGTTGAGTGGCACTTTAATGGTTAACAGTATTTAAAGTGGTAAAACATGTCCATATCTTAACCGTTCAGAATGCAAATCAGGATTTCATGCTTCCCTGTTCTCTTACTGATGACATTTTGCCACTAAATAGCACCAGAGCTGTCAATACGTAATGTGCTTTTTAAAGAGTGAGTACTAAAAGGATGTATTTATAGTCACAGCGAGTCACAAGCAGAAAGCCTAAAACATGTTGTTGTTGTTTTTTTTAGATGTTAACTGACACATGATGAGCAAATGCATTAGTTTGACTGCAGATGTTTCAGGCACCAAGAACAAGATGTTATAGGATGTGACTGTATGTATGACATTTTTAAGGGTTAGCTACAGCAGTCTGTATCATTCCATCTTTTCAGTAGTGCTATTTGGGTTGCCAGTTCTGCAGGTCATTAGAGGAAAAAAAAATTACAGTGGGCTGCTACCATTTGGGCCTCCTTTTTGCATAACCTGCTGCTGCTTCAAGGACATAATGATTTTTAAGCACAGTTAGTAGTTTTTTTGTTTTGTTTTGTTTTTGCTGATGGTGGTGGTTGGACAGGCAGATGACACACAAACTTCTGTGAGGAATACATAGGATTTATTTTTGATACTTTTGAGATGTTTGGAGGGCTTTTCCATGTGCTTTTAGGTTTAAAATTCTTGATGTGGTAATCAATACATGAGCATGTATGTACTGTATGAGGTGACTGTATGAGCGCTTACAGCTAGCTATGTTAAACACAACATCAAAATAATATACATGTACAGCACCAAACCAGCAAATCAAAAGAAACACATCATTTGGCCAATGGTTGCTGGCAGGTAGGACGCACAGTTCAAGGCGCGACTCTTCGTCCGGGGCTTTATTTAACAGTGACTATCGAGGTGCTGTGGATGGACTCCATGACAGCAGCCAGGCGACTGCACAGGTCCTGGTTGACGTGGACTTTAGGTGGGTCTTTAAGCACTACTGTCTCAGCTGAGCAGTCCAGAACCCTGGGCAGAAACTCACCCAGTTTCACCTGCAATGAGTCTGAACACAAAGGAAGAGCAGTAAATATGGAGTCGATGAGGTTTATTTCAGTGTATTTTTGAGTTTACTGTTGGTTAGTGTTAGTTTCGGTGTAGGTTTTGACTAAACTAGAATTAAATGTGGTTGAGATTATAGTTCGTGTTTTGATTAATTATAGTTTTTTTAAGTTTGGTGCTTCTGAGCAATGTTTTTATGAAGAAAATAGAAGAACATTGTTAAGAAAAATTCCTATGACTATAATAAAATTAGGGATAAAATGTAATGAGACAAGTACAATAAGGTCCTGTTGATGATTATATGTAGTGATATTCAATACAATAAACACTAGAAATGTAATGTAATAATACTAGTTAATTACTCTGAGATTGAGCAACAAATAACCCATTTCTGGTGCTCAGTTTACCAAATGTACGTGAAGGGTTTGTAGAACAAAAGATGTGGCAGAATTTAAAGGATCTGAATACTTTCCAGAGCCTCCTCATGTCATTTTTTTTTTGGAAATTAATATTTGGAACCTGAATATTTAGAATAAAGTGAGTGGAAAACTATAACAACAAATTATATCATATGAGGAGCCACAAGCACATTATTATTTGTTATGCTGATGTGTTGATTCAACAGATCTTACCATCCATGTCTTGGCCCAGGCAGCAGCACCAGTGGCTACGGATGCTCTCCATAGTGTCCCGGTCTTCCTGCGTTAAAGCCGAGTCACGGCTCATGAGGTGCAGGCAGGGGATAACGGCCTCGTCCATGATGGCCACACCTTCCTCCACATTGCCCTCCTCGCCACTGCAAAACAGCTTTGATGCGCTTTCGTTCAACATCTGCAGCATAGAGGATGTAGGGAAAAGAAGGATGATGGAAAAGTTAAAGCAATCGTCACTCGGTTTCCTCTGTATTTGTTATGATCTACTTTAATATGATCAGTTTGCAACATGGTGCTCTTAAAACATTCATCAGTTGCCCCATATTGAGCAGACAATGTAGTCGTGTTGGTGCATCTTGATGCATACATTTGCAAGTTAGTGATTAAAATCTTAAGAGTAACTTAACATCAGGCTGTAAAGCAGTTGGTCT
Source organism: Thunnus thynnus (assembly GCF_963924715.1). Lineage (NCBI taxonomy): Eukaryota > Metazoa > Chordata > Actinopteri > Scombriformes > Scombridae > Thunnus > Thunnus thynnus. Next base: position 23,535,781 of record NC_089529.1, read on the forward strand.
GGTTTCAACCCTGATGGGTGTGGTTGGATGTGCTTTTTTTGCACCTGTAACCCTGCTCAACAGTGATGTCACACGGTCATGGAGTACACCTGTACATTACTGCAGCAAGGACAGCGGTTAAACCACTGGAGGTCAGCAAAGACAAGATTTTCAGTGGATGTCATGGAATTGTTGATGTTTAAATTCCCTTTTTTTCCTGAGAACTTTAAAGGACCTCTTGTCCATGTTGGCTTAAAAGCTGAGGTGATCAAAAGCTCCGGAACAGTTACTAAAAGGACCTAGAACTTTTTGGTCAGATTGTTTTCTTAACTTCAAGGTCAAGGCATTTTACATACCATAAAGACTACTGTGGGACACTAAACTAAGTGCTACTTATTTAAAACTTTTTTTCCTTGCTTGTGATGTAGTCTACATAGTCCATCTGTCCTACACTTTGGTGGACAGCGAGATATTTTCCTTTCAGGTCAAATTTTTTGCTTATATGCAAGAAATGTGAATGACCAGTTCTTTGTTGTTATTCTAGCCTTTGTTTATGCGGAAGCATTGAGCATTGAGCATTGAGTAATTTACAGTAATTACTCACAGTGAGGCATTTCCTCCTGTAAACTGCAATAAGAGACTTGTCCACGCCGCGTTTCTCTCCGTTCTTCAGCAGGGTGGCGTTGGTCTCATATGCATGAGCCAGGTAGTTCAAGGCCTCCCGTATCCTGCAGCACACACACAAGTCACCATGGTCATCCTCCACCAAAAAAAAAATTAAAAATGTACTCCCACTATTGGCCAATCACTAGGAAGTATGTAAACCAATCATTGTAATTTATCAGAACACAGATGTCTATATTTCCCAAGCTACACTAAACTAATTCAGCATGGTAATCACACATCATTAAAATATGTGTGTGTGGATTTACAGTCTTAAAACATATTATTAAGTCTTTTAAGTAAAATTGTTCTTAAAGGTCTTAATTTTTCAAATTTTTCACATAATTTTAATGCTATCCCTTTTCTTATTCTTCCCATGCACAGTGTCGCAACATTATAAACTATATTTAGTATTACTTTGCAATGATTGTGTCATTATCTTTATATTGTATGTACAGTAGGAATACTGTAACTTCTTTCAGTGGTGAGATATTTGGTGCAACACATGGATGGACACAAACAAACAGCTGGATATTGATCTGCAGAACTGAACACATGTTTTTAAAGTGGTGTGAATATTTAACACCTACTTCCCATGCTGGTATTGCTCCAGTCCAGTCAGCAGGTAGACGAACACTGTCCTGAACGTCCTGTAGTCATCCTGCCATTGCTGTAGAGGAGCACACAGGACAACCAGCCAGTCACTTCATTTGCTTTTTGCTGTTTGTGTCAACTCAATTTAGTTATACCTTGCAGATTAAACAGTAAAATGTGATTAACCAACAATAAGAAAGTGCAGTTTAATGTATCCATAACTATTGACAAATCACAAATTTCTGGAATTATGTTAAATTTATATAATGTTCCTGATTTAAGAAACAGTTTAAAACTCCAGTCTGTGATTAGTGAACAACAATACTAATCACTCCAACTCTCATGTCATGTCAACATAGTTTTCATTCCATTGGGACCAAATGTCACTGGGTTACTGGGTTTACACGCTTCCTGCTGGAATTCCAACCATGCAGACCCAAATATACCATTCAGATCAGGGCTTTAACATACTAAACAGGATCCAAACGTCTTTCAAAAAGCAGGTACCACCATGTAATAATGTTTGTAATGTAATAACGGCCAATCAATCTGTGTGTTTGTACTTTCATTGCATTCAACAGTACATGTTGTACCATTTTATCCCGTTGTCACTACATGTTTTAGCCAGACTGAGGTAACATTTCAAGTTTGGCCACAGATTAGCTCCTTACACAGTTACAAATTTCTCCACTGGTGCTCTTTAGTGGGAATGACCTTTGGCCCAATCAGCATAAAGAAAGCTACCTGCCCATCTTTTGTTTTTGCTGTGTGTTTCAGTTTATAACGGGAAGGATATGATGATATTGTTAACAAATATCAGTCTCAAATTTACATGTAATTTCTATATCTACATGTTGATGCAACTATGCAACCATTTAAAGTATTTATCATCAAATCAGTGAAGCTCCTCCTTCAAAAAAGTGGGATTTGACAAACCTGCCTATCAAGATTTAAACTTAAAGCAATTGAAGTAGACAACAGGAGCAGATTCATTTCCAGTGTTTTACAAAATTAGGACAGATTAACTCCCCAAACATGAGGAGTGCATGCCTGAATAAATCAACTATCCATTAAGGCAGAGGTGGGACCATCTGTTGATATTTAATCTACAGACCACAGACCATGCAATAGACAGTACCAGGTATTCATCCATGTCCATATCCTCTGGTTTGATGAGACGCAGCTTGGATCTGGCTTCCCTCATGATACTGATGGCTCTGCATGTACAGGAAAAGGACACACAAATATGAAGCATTGGATGTTTTTGACAGGGTTGATACAGCAACATCCAAACCATGCTGCAGGTCTCTGCTCTGGACACTAGATGGCATTACATGCATGCTGTATAATCTACTGTATTTCCTCTAATTCTGGTGAGCGTAGACCTTTTGCCAGCCATGTTTTACCTCAGTTACTTCTGCTATCTGTACACACTGTACAAACCAATAGACAGAAACATTTGTTTTCTGTTTGCTCTCCCTACTTGTTTTAATATATTATGTCCAAAATAGGTTCCACCTTGACCTTGAAGTTTCTGATCCAGATCTTATTGTCTTTTTAAAACTCGGTTTCATCCTCTATTGTGAACACTGATTATTTGTATTCTCATTTTAAAAACATTTTAAAACTCCATCCAACGTAATAGACTAATATCTGAGACTCATTAAAGGGGACCATTTGTCTACTATCGGTGTGTACCTCTCATCGAAGCTCAGGTTCCGGTCAGTAAACTGCTCCAGCAACGTCCTCTCAATAATACGCTTGGGCGCGTTATTCTGGAAGAAGTAGACCAGAGCGTGCTGCAGACGTGCATCCTCCTGGGGAGTGGTCTCCTCCTGGGAGAGCTCATACAAGCGAGAATACTCTTCATGGAAGGCCTGAGGGAACAGAGGGGAAGTTTAATATTTTAATTTGCTCAAATGCTCATAGTTAACAAGCACGTAACAGCACTAGGATGGATTTTATTTGATGAAACCTCATAGTGACTGATAGACTACGAGGATTGGTGATATTTGGTAATATATTTGAATTTTTAATGTCATGATTTATAGAGAGAAATCTTTAGGAGGCCTCTACTAATATAGTGTATGCTGCATGCTGATGGTATTGCAACAAAACCTGCAGTTGAAAATGAAGGAATTAGTCCCTCAAAATGTTTATGACTTTATTCTATTATGTCTACTCAAAACTGTATAGAGAGAGCTCCAAAGACGTCTACATCTGAAGGGAATGCAGTCATGGTAATATTTGCAAAAGTCTTTCAGGAATCATTAAGATTATTTTGTGATATTGTGCAACTTAGTGTTTGATGTAAGACGTGACAATCTATCAGTCACTATCTCTCGAAAAAACATACCCTGATGAGGCCAGCCTCAGGTCCTTCCTTGTCAAAAGTTTTTCTGGCCTTGGCGATGGCTAGAATGACGCCCTGCATAGCTGGAGTCAGCATCATCTAGGAAATGACACAACAGCGAAGACGAGAAACGAGAATGATTTTAACAGATACGCCAGGAAGAACAAAATCATGCACTTTAACTGGCTTTAACTAGAAAAAAACCCCAGAAAAACCGAGGGAAAAATGTCAGAAAATACTGAAAAGTAAACAATGTGACATGTCGAAAAATAGCATTCATGGTTTATGTATGTGTTAAGACTTGGGGGCTCAAATATTTTGTGCACAAAATCCCTGCAGTTCAGTTTAAATTTGGGGCCTCGATTATGACAAGTTCTTACCTCTTCGTTGTATCCATCAGCATCAGCCCTCACCATGATCCTGCCCACATTGGGGATCTCCACTTCGGAGACCTCGTTCTCAGGCTGTCGCTGTCTAGCCGGGACCTCCTGCTGCTGCTGCTGCTCCTGCTGCTCCTCCTGCTGCTGCTCCTCCTGCTGCTGCTCCTCCTGCTGCTCCTGCTGCTGCTGCTGCTCCTCATCCTCATGATCTGCTTCATGTTCAGGAGCTTCTCTGGAAGCCTCTGGGTCACCTTCAGCTTCAGAGCTGAGGCCTGCCACCTCTGTGTCATTCTTCTCCACATGGAGGTCCGATGGCGACTGGTTACTAAGCTCAGCTTCAGGGCCAGGAGACTAACGGAGAAAGATTTGATAAGACACACATTACTATGCCTTCCTTCCATCTATCCATCCATCCATCCATCCATCCATCCATCCATCCATCCATTATCTATAGCCACGTGTCCTGTTCTGGTATAGCGTCCATGTATAAATTCACCGACCCGCCATCTAAACACCTGTGGAGTGATATCTGGAAAATGTCAGTTCGACTGGAGCGTTTAGCACGTGTTTCTATTTTAATTCTGTCTCTGGACAACTGACATCAACACAACACCTACCCTCATTCCAACACTGAACAAACTGGATTTCAAAAAGTCTATTTGTATCCGGTGAAAGGTTGGTCTTATTATATGTTGTCAGGTGGGTCAGCAGAAAGGGCTGCAGCTCTGTAGGAGCAATATTCACTTACAAGTGACAAATTAATCACTGGAACACCAGATTCATCAACAGGACATTGAGTTGTGATGCGGTGGTTAGACACCAGTTTATCTAATGTCTTCTAAAGCAACGGCCTACAATAAATCTTATATTTATGAAGCTTTTATTGTTGTCATAGTGTCAGGCTGTAGATTATGGTGTTGTTGTATTGCAATGCACTGATATTTATAAATGATATTATACGTTAAGCCTCTAAATTAGATACTGACTATCAAACAAATCAGTTGATGATAGTAATTACTTGTGACTTTTACTCTGTCTGTACATTACTCTACAGCCTGCCTGGCATTAAGCCTGGATCTCCATCTCTATGCTAAGTGGTGAAATGGGATCCTTGACCCAGATGTACACACTTTTATTTCTGTGGCCTAGAATTTCTGACCCATATTTTTACAGAGTGGGAGCGGGTGGGCCCACCTGACTCTGTAGATCCTTCTCAGCTGTGGTGGAGTCCTGGCTTGGCTCCAGGGTGTCGGTGACTGCCGCATTGCTGTCGTCTGGCTGGCAGCCCGGGCTCTCTGGTGGCGGTGACGTTGACTCTGATTCTTCTAAGGTCAAAAAGAGAGAGGAGAGAGAGGCTGTGGGTGAACACGTGTGTATGTAATGGAAAGTACTCTGGTTATAGACGTTAGTTTAACTTGGAAAATATTTAATAGCTACCAAATCCCCATCCTATCCTAATTTTATGTAGCCAGACCTCCTTTTTTAGCAAACTAACAAAGGTCTAGATAAACTTAGTCATATCTCGGCTAGACATAGATGGGCTATTGTTATTCTTCAAATATTAAAATGTCACTAGTGAGAACTTGCTCGTACATTAGCTGAACAGAAATGTAACCAGCGCTTTTTAAGATCACAACCTTCAGAATTTCCAAAATTATGTCATCAAAAAAAAAAAGTATTTTATGAGATTTTTCTTCCAATTTCTGTGAATTTGATGAGAAGTAAAACAAAATTAACTAAGCAAAGGGATAATCAATGCAAAATTGGACATTTACTTGTACTGAGTGTTATCGTTGCGGCAGATTATCCTGCTTCTGATTGTCCTCTAACTGTCTGTGTCCATATTCTGGGACTATATAGTCTTTCAATACAAACCTAGCACTGTCTTTATCATCCTTTAGATAAACAAATGAAAGGAACCCTTCCCTATTATCTTAGCTAGATTACATCTCTGTATATCTTGCATATGTACAGTATATAAGGGATAATCCATGACGAGCTGTGCAGTTCCTTTTTGCACACAGCTTGTCATGGAATATCCATCTTAAATCATGATCCCTTTAGATAAAAAAAATCTGTATTGTTTATTTATATTTTGGGGAAATATGCCCTAAACAGCTTATAATTAGATAAAACGGATAATCCACGTTTCCCAATCAATAAAAGAATTCTCCAAAAAGCTTTAAGTTTTGGTTAAAATCCATGCAACTGGTTTATGATGGGTAAAATTACTATATGTTTTACATGCCGACACAAATATTTCGGAGTCAGACTTGTGCAGTTATCTGAGAATAATATGCAATGGGTAGTTAAAGCTTATAAAAACATCCCCTCATTTCCCTTCCTCCAGTCACCACTACAGACCTTCAGGCTTCTCTGCAAGATCAGGCTCTGGATCCTTCTGTGCTTCTGAGTCTGGCTGTGGTTCTGAAGCGGCTCCCTGGTCCGGCTCTTCAGTGGAGGACCCTCCACTGGAGGACTGTGGAGCTGGCTCAACTGGTGTTTGCTGTTCATTGTCTGGACTGGGGTTTGTTGGGGGCTCTGTAGAGACTGTAGACTCTCCCTGCGGGGTCGCTGTCTGGCAGAACTGCTCCTCCCATTCGCTGAGCTCCTGCTGGAACCAGCGGTTATCTTCATGGACGTAGCGTCTGAGGATGGGCGGCAGGGAGTCCATGCCATGCAGCATCTGGCCCGTCTCGTCATCTGTGTCTTCTGGGTGGATGTGGGGTAGTGTCAGTTAATAACATCACAATAAAACCTACTCGCTGACCTCATGTGTTCATATTGGCCATTAAAATACTTAATTGATTTAAACGCACAATATGTAATTTCCGCCGCTAAGGGTCTCTCAATCAAAACAATAACAAAATGTTTAAAAACAACTAGACCTATGTTATGTATGTTGTTGAGTTGTGTACTTACATTATCCCAAATGTTTCCAACAATTTTCAAACCCAGAGAAATCTGTCATTTAATCAAAGTAACGGACCGTTTCATTTGGTCGCATGTCAATGGCGTCATACCTCCTCTACCAAAGAGTAAACACGCACAAGATGCATATGGCGGCGCTGTGTTTGTCCGCTACAATGGCGTCTACCAAAGAGTAACTTACACACATACAAGATAATACATCGGCGTTGTGGTTGTTCCACACAAACTGTTATAAACAGACTTTTATTCAGTTTCATGATAAATTTAGGTCGTTTTTAACTATATCTTTTAGCCGGAAGAAGGATTTTAGTCATTGGACGTCTGGATCTTAAGTTATCAGAGAAATAAACTGGGCAAACGTTAGCAGCAGCTCGGCTAACAGCCCCTCCAGGAAGTCCGCTGGTCACCGAACATCGTCGGAGAAACACTGATTTTTTAGGTGAAACAGCTTTAATTAGTATTTTTAACGATTTTAATCTGCGTGTACGTTTGTTTTTGGAGAGGAGGAGACCTCTGCGGATAATTCGGCTCCCGGTAAAAACATCCCGAATGATTAACACTGGAGTAATCCTATCCCAGTGAAGCTGGTTATTTAACAACGAAGACAACAACTCCCATGATCCCTTGCTACTTCACACAGTCATCACACTCCGTCTTTTGTTACTGTTTTGATTGAGACCCCTAGTGGCTCATTATTGCTGCTGCAATGATTCAATATGCCCTTTCGGATCATTCAAGGTTAATCTAATCTCAAATCATATCCGTAGATGTACCTGTGATAAGGTGGGGTAGCCTGTCATCAATGTACATCAAGCAGTAGGCACTGGCGTTGGTCATGCCCCCGAACGAGTCTCTCTCCAGCTCCTCCCATGACGACTCAGTGATGTTTATATCATTATACCTCATCCAGCGCTGGTTGGCGTGGTCGTAGATGTAGGCCCAGTAATGACCCGCTGACGCCTGGCCCTCGTGGACGAGCACTGCGTGGAGTCTGTAGGGCACCTAAGTAAGAGTAGAGTAGGAGACAGTATTGATTGCCCACTGAATAAAAATCTGAAGCTCTAATCTGTTCTTATTTGTATTCTGTTCACCTGTTTACTTCATATTCCTTTTTTTGTTTCTCCATGGAAATCAATAAAGTTTCATCTAATCTCAGTTTATGCACATCCTAAACCGTAGATGTAGCCTTACCTGGCAGAGGCTGCTGTCTGAGTACATGCCCTCGAGCACCTGACTGAGCCTGTCAATGCTGGCCTTTAGTTCTGAAACACACACACACATACACAAAATAAAAAATAAGGAAAAAAAAACACAGAGAAAACAGAGAAAAATATTAAGTGCACCTACAGCTCAGCTGAGATGAATTTCTTTGACATTTTGACTTTTAATTTTTTATTCTTTCATTTATTATTTGTGCCCAATGGCAAAGGTTTGGAGAGCAGGGTGAGCGTCTCTAATCAGAGGAAAATGACTCAACTTGACAATTCACATATATTATGATCACCTGACTGTATATTATCATATACAATATATGATAACTGTGTTAAAAGTAATGCTAGTGTGTACATCATAAACATTCACCATTTATGTCGTTCTCTACTTCCGTCCTCCAACGCTGTAGGCAGTTCTTAACATTGTGCAGCTCTTCCTCAGTGATGCTGTGGGGGGCTGGGTGTGGTGGACAATCAATGGGGTGTCTGCACTGGGTGAAGGGCTTGTATATGGGGGTCCGCTGGCAACTGGACACACTGGAAACCAGGCCATCTGATGAATCTGTGTCTTCAGGTTCACTGAGGGGGAAGCAAGAAAAGCATCAATGTCCAATATGTTCAGTTTTTGCAAGAAGGTGGTGATTGTCATTTTTTTTTTTTTAAAGCGGTTTTATATAAAAGCGACCTTTATCAAAATCAGCCAGTTAAAGCCATTAAAGAGATCACTCTCTTTAACTTACTGAGTGTAAAGCCATTATTTTTAATAGGAATGATGGCTAAAACTGTAAAAATAAGACTGAAGTTGTAGAAAAAGAGCACATTATCCTTTAATAAGCACCAATTAAAACCAAAATTATGGGTGGTATACTTAATGAGTGAATGCATTTTTATTTTTGTGTCATACCATTTAAAAAGCCATCCCACACTGGATTACATGACACACAATAACACCACATATATAAATGGCTTCAGGCAATTTACATACATGTTCCAATGCAAAAACAAATGATTGTTTTAATTGGAGATAACTGGAATTGATGGAATTCAGGATTGAAGATTTAATATTACGGTTATGTACAGTACAGACCAAAAGTTTGGACACACCTTCTCATTCAATGAGTTTCCTTTCTTTTCATGACTATGGACATTGTAGATTCACACTGAAGGCATCAAAACTATGAATTAACACATGTGGAATTATGTACTTAACAAAAAAGTGTAAAACAACTGAAAATACGCCTTATATTCTAGTTTCTTCAAAGTAGCCACCTTTTGCTCTGATTACTGCTTTGCACACACTCTGCATTCTCTTGATGAGCTTCAAGAGGTAGTCACCTGAAATGGTTTTCACTTCACAGGTGTGCCCTGTCAGGTTTTTTATCAGGTATTTCTTGCCTTATAAATGGGGTTGGGACCATCAGTTGTGTTGTGCAGAAGTCAGGTGGATACTCAGCTGATAGTCCTACTGAATAGACAGTTAGAATTTGTATTATGGCAAGAAAAAAGCAGCTAAGTAAAGAAAAACGAGTGGCCATCATTACTTTAAGAACTGAAGGTCAGTCAGTCCGAAAAATTGGGAAAACTTTGAAAGTGTCCCCAAGTGCAGTCGCAAAAACCATCAAGCGCTACAAAGAAACTGGCTCACATGAGGACCGCCCCAGGAAAGGAAGACCAAGAGTCACCTCTGCTGCGGAGGATAAGTTCATCCGAGTCACCAGCCTCAGACATCGCAGGTTAACAGCAGCTCAGATTAGAGATCAGGTCAATGCCACACAGAGTTCTAGCAGCAGACACATCTCTAGAACAACTGTTAAGAGGAGACTGTGTGAATCAGGCCTTCATGGTGGAATAGCTGCTAGGAAACTACTGCTAAGGACAGGCAACAAGCAGAAGAGACTTGTTTGGGCTAAAGAACACAAGGAATGGACATTAAACCAGTGGAAATCTGTGCTTTGGTCTGATGAGTCCAAATTTGAGATCTTTGGTTCCAACCACCGTGTCTTTGTGCGATGCAGAAAAGGTGAACGGATGGACTCTACATGCCTGGTTCCCACCGTGAAGCATGGAGGAGGAGGTGTGATGGTGTGGGGGTGCTTTGCTGGTGACACTGTTGGGGATTTATTCCAAATTGAAGGCATACTGAACCAGCATGGCTACCACAGCATCTTGCAGCGGCATGCTATTCCATCCGGTTTGCGTTTAGTTGGACCATCATTTATTTTTCAACAGGACAATGACCCCAAACACACCTCCAGGCTGTGTAAGGGCTATTTGACCAAGAAGGAGAGTGATAGGGTGCTGCGCCAGATGACCTGGCCTCCACAGTCACCGGACCTGAACCCAATCGAGATGGTTTGGGGTGAGCTGGACCGCAGAGTGAAGGCAAAAGGGCCAACAAGTGCTAAGCATCTCTGGGAACTCCTTCAAGACTGTTGGACCATTTCAGGTGACTACCTCTTGAAGCTCATCAAGAGAATGCCAAGAGTGTGCGAAGCAGTAATCAAAGCAAAAGGTGGCTACTTTGAAGAAACTAGAATATAAGACATATTTTCGGTTGTTTCACACTTTTTTGTTAAGTATATAATTCCACATGTGTTAATTCATAGTTTTGATGCCTTCAGTGTGAATCTACAATTTTCATAGTCATGAAAATAAAGAAAACTCTTTGAATGAGAAGGTATGTCCAAACTTTTGGTCTGTACTGTATATATGGCTGTTGTTTACTATTTGTACTGTGCTAGTAAAAGTCTGTACACAATATATTACTCTTCTTTGTCTTTCAGGTCATCCGTGTACTCAACCTGTTGTCTGTAGAGATGGTTTCACTGAGTGGGTGGTTTGAAGGAGTCGGTGAAGATGAAGTTGGTCTAAAGTCTTCAGCTGGGGAAACATTCGAAGGCTTGGTGGTAGCAAACTCCAACACGAACTGCAGCATGTCAGTCAGAGGATACTTGGTAGGTCCTGAGCCATAGTTTTTGTAGCTACGAATAAAGATATGGGATAATTAGTACTAGACTTACTATAAAGTCTAATATCTCAGCTTTAACAGGTAACTTACCACTCGAGTTTCTGTTGAAGGGCTGCAAGTTGCTCCTTCATTTTTTTCACCTCTCCTCTCCGCTCATGGGTCTGCTCTATGTTTCTGTGAAGATATCTGTGACAATCCGCAAAAAAGTGATCAGTAAATTTGTATAGGATTGGTTGAAACATTTTAATATGACCTCATGTGTGTTAATATTTCAATAATACTTATTTATAGTGCATTGAGAAGAAGAAATAATTACTGAATGAAAGCACTAAAGGGAAAAGTTTTTAATGGCCGAACACGCGCCGGAAGCGTCATGACACGCGTGAAACAGCTTTGACGTGCCTACTCCGACCTTGTTTTGAGTTTTGGAGCATCAAATGAGGACCCAGCGACAGAAAACTGTTTTCTCTGCAGCCGAAAAAGAGAGAAAACGTTATATTCTGATTATTTCACGGCAGTCACGTTTTAACGCACAAATAAATAACCATCAAACAGTCAACAAATGATTTACTGTGGACACAGACGCTTTTAGTTTCAGTTTCATTCTCTTCTTCTGTATTTCTCCTTTTCATTCATTCATTACATCCAACTAGTGGTTAACACGAGGACAAAATGACAAATCTGTGTTGGTTCTGTGTTGCTGGAATTTCTAATCTGACGCTTGCAGTGCGCCATAGGAGCATCAATTGATGCTGTGAATTATCACTTCCAGTGCGTTTGGGCCTTCAGTCTGTGTGTCGATGACTCTTATATTGTATGTTAAGTTTCTGTAGCGTGGCACAGACATACATGGTAGAGGTGGACAAAAGACGGTAAATATTATCTTAACAAAAGTCTGCTTTCGTAAAGTTTTTGTTCATTTGAGAGAAGAAATAGCAACATTTTGTATTTAACTTATGACTGCTAGTGGTCACACAACGGTGCTATGTAAGTTACGTTATTGGGTGAGTGTAGTGATATAGCTCTCACTAGAACTGAATGAACTTGCACTTATATGATTTAGTGATTCGTGCAGAGCTCACCTGTCCATATAAATGATTTGTGGAAACTCCAGTTTCTTGTGTATCTTCTCAGGACGACCGAGCTGGGTGTTGAACTCAAATCTAGACAGTTCAAAAGTCAAGACTGGTGGTAACTTTTTGAACCATCTCTGCAAAGACAAGAGAAAATACAGACTTTATTTTAGCAGAGCATCAAACTACACACACAGAAAACACTCTGTACTGTTTGTAGAAATTCTTACGGGAAAAGCTATTTACCTCACGGCCGGGTGTAACACTGTGATCTGAATGTAACGACTCAATCTCCTTCTCAACCATAGCACCTTCTAGGCATTCATCCAGGTTGTTGAAGCCATTGACTTGCAGGGGGTACTGGCCAAACTGCTCAATGTTACATAAAGTCTTACCTAAGCAGAATCAGAGAGATATGAGCGACTGAGAGCAGAATATATATTGATTATGACACCATTACAAAAGACCTATAAAAAAAACATACCCTCATGTTTTCTTTCTGTCACAAAGGTACCATAGAAAAGCTGAACCATGGGGTTTTCTTGTTTGTCTTCTGCACTACTGAAAGAAAAAACATGACATTATATTTATGTAATATAGCAAACAGAGATCGACATGTACTGTACGTGGTGACATCATCTCATAGCGTACTTTCCATTGGCAGCCAGCTGAAATGCATCCTCTAGCCAGTCGAGCAGCTTGTGGGAAAACTCACTGACATCCTGAAATGAAGATGACACAAGAAAAAAAAAAAGCTAATTTACTTGATTCGTTACAGGAAACAAACACTGGACATGAAAAGTTCATCCGTTACCTTGGAGACAGAAGTTTTGAGAAAAAACATCCAAACTTAAGGTCAGTTTTTCCAAGGCTTTCAACCTTATCTCAGTGGTTGGAGTTTGCTCAGTTGTCACGGAGACAGCTCAGGTGTGTGACCACCTGTTACCACTGAGCTACAAACTGCATCCACTGACAGATGCTGTTGAAAACTCTGTAAAAAGCTGCTAATGCATATAACATGTTGGCCAGCAAAATTGCCCTCTTCAGACCCCATCAGTGCACATTCTGGAAAAGCATTGTGTGTTTGTGGGTTCACGTGTCTGTGCACAAATCATGCAGTTTTGGTTCAGACACAATCTCTTGCTCTATCTTTATCCTACCCTCTATCTAATATGTAAAAAAAAAGAGAGGAAAGAGCTCAAAAGGGAAAGAGTTGAGACCACAAAACTAAATTAGAACCAAAATTATTTCACTTGGTCGTTATTTCATTGTGGTTATTTACTACATTTTTTAAAAAAAGGATAAAACTCTCAACAACATTCAGATAGAGGCCTCACAGCAGATTTAATGCACTGCTGAAATGTCCACAGTGACAGGATCTGAAACTGTGTCACAAATATCAATCGTGTTTGATCTGAGGGGATTCTCAGGCGAGCATTATCTGCAAGTGGAAGCTTAAACGCACAACATGTAATTTCAGCCGCTAGGGGTCTCAATCAAAACAGTAACAAAAGACGGAGTGTGATGACGGTGTGAAGTAGCAAGGGATCATGGGAGTTGTTGTCTTCCTCGTTAAATAACCAGCTTCACCGGGATAGGATTACTCCAGTGTTCATCATTCAAGATGTTTTTACTGGCAGAGGTCTCCTCCTCTCCAGAACGGACCCGGAGATTACAGGTAAAAACACTGAATAAAGCTGTTTCACCTAAAATATCAATATTTCTCTGACGATGTTTGGTGACCAGCGGACTTCCTGGAGGGGCTGTTAGCCGAGCTGCTGCTAACGTTTGTCCAGTTTATTTCTCTGATAACTTAAGATCCAGACGTCCAACGACTAAAATCCTTCTTCCGGCTAAAAGATATAGTTAAAAACGACCTAAATTTATCATGAAAATGTGGCTTAAAACTGAATAAAAGTCAATTTATAATAGTTTGTGTGGAACAACCACAACACCGATGTATTACCTTGTATGTGTGTAAGTTACTCTTTGGTAGACGCCATTGTAGCGGACAAACACAGCGCCGCCGTATGCATCTTGTGCGTGTTTACTCTTTGGTAGAGGAGGTATGACGCCATCGACAGGCGACCAAATGAAACGGTCCGTTACTTTGATTAAATTATTATTATAATTATAAATTTCTCTGGGTTTGAAAATTGTTGGAAACATTTGGGATAATGTAAGTACACAACTCAACAACATATATAACATAGGTCTAGTTGTTTTTAGACATTTTAATGTGGAATAATTACATATTATAGCTTTAAGTTAAGATTTTTTTTTGTTAAAAGACAAATACTGTATCTTTGTTGTACCTGTTGAGCCTCATTGGTCCTAAAGGCGTCTCGCAGTAACTCCACTGCAGCAGAAGGATCCACAAACCTGCGTGTGGAGCCCAACATGAGGGCAAACAGGCAGCGCAGCTCCTGCATGAAAGCAATGTTCCTCTTGTCCTGTTAACAAAAGCTCAAAGTCAAACTTCACCCCCTTTTGCACCTAATAGAAAACTCCCACAGCTTGTGTATAATTAGTGAAAGAATTGAATGTAAAAATGAAAATGTGAAACAAAGGATTGAATGGTGGGAATGACAGAGTAAGCCGCTGTTGTTTGGACAAATGGTATGCATAGTTTACTCACTGCGTGGCTCTTACACTTGTCCAGTAGTTGCTCAGACAGATGGTAGTTGAGAACCAGCCTCCTGAACACAGGTAGGTGGAACAATGACTGCAAACAACAAACAAACAAACAATGGATTTCACCATCATTTTAACCATCAGATGGTTTCGGAAACGAGGCCCAGGGCTGGATAATAGCGCAGGCAGTGTTGTATTATATCCGTTGTAAATTATATAGCTTCTTATCTATAACTTAATTGTCATGATCCTCCTGAATTAGAAGCCCTTCCTTCCAACCCTCTCTCAGACTGACTACACAATGGAAAGCCTCGGTTTTCATGTGCCAAAGCTCAATCAGATTGAACTCTATGCAGCAACAAGATGGGATCAGTTCACGACCAGAAGTGTCTTGTCCCCCCTCCTTCAATTATATCTGAAGCGCAAGGGAGTTGAAATAGCACAGAGGGAGATACGTGAGGCGTGAGCTGCAAATTTGCACAAAAACTCTTATTCCTTCTTTTTAAGATTCAGTGTGACTTACACCTCCATAAATATGCTTAGAAATCATAAAAAAAAGATGCTCCGAATAACTCAGAACTTGCCTTGGAATCATCCACAGGTACATCGCAAACAGGTAATTGACAACAGCTAATTCAGAAGACTTTTAATGGTCTACAAGTTCATTTTTTTGGAAAACTCTGACCTGTTTCTTTATTACCCCTTACCAAAAATCAAAATCAAGTGGGACACGACACTTTTGCTGGAGGGAGTGTGGATCAGATTCGGTAGACCATGCGTATATGTTCAGCCTTTTTGGAAGGGAGCGAGAAATTTAGTATCAGAGATTCTGGACCTGGACACTGATTTCTCTTTCGATGAGCTATAACTCGGACATATCCCTCAAGGTTTTAGTGAAAGCAACACATATCTCTTGAAGATATTTATGGTTGCAAGTCACTCTTCGACTTCAAAATGAGAAAGGGGGGATGCATACTGGAACAAATGGGACTGTTACTACCAAATAGACATTGAGTAGTCATTTCTCTCTGTATCTTCCTGACACTTTTTGAATTCTGTGAACTGTACATATGATTGTTTCTCCTTTTTTTTTTTATTTTAGTACTATTGTGCCCCAGACCTCCCCGTTTCTGTTTTCTTGTTGTAAAAACTGAAAAAATAAAAGTGGTAAAAAAACCACTTTAACCCTACCTTGAGCCCTGATATCTAATTAATTAGAAATGTTAGTGAAATTAAATGCAAAATTTGGGTGTACACAAGAGAAGAGGGAGGAATTTTCCATTACTGTCTAAAATCATAAAGGTTGCTAGTAGCTGGCATTTATTGCACATTAAAGGAATGTTCTCTTTGCTTTCAGGCGTATAATTTCAGTAATTATTAGAAAACCTTTCATGCTTGTAATGCTGCTCCAGTATCTCTCAGAACGCAGCTTTACTCTATAATACGTTTCTTTGCTTTTATTATTTTTTGTCAAATTCAATATTTTTATTTTATTTTACACACAATAGGCAAGCAAACACATCATCAACTGTGTTATACAATACTTGTGTTTCTCATGATAAGCTAAACGCATTACCAGTCAATTAGTCTTATATGTCATGTGTTGTGAGTCTCAGCGGAGCTTCTGAGCACCTATGAATATCTTGATATATACAGTATTTCCATTTGAGCAGGAAATTCTATTATGGCTTATCTCAGTTTTACTGTAATTCATACCACAAAGGATAATAGAGAGAATACGAGCCGACAACTGAATCATGTGGTCACTCTGCCCTCAATCTGATAGCATAATTACTTTTTTTTAGGCAAGACTGGTTTGTTGAGTCTACAACAGTCAGGTCAGGGGGTAACAAACAGTATCGACACCAGCAAAAAAACAAACAAAACGGTATCATTTTAACACCATATGTATGCAAAATTCCTAGATAATAACCCCTGTCCTTTGAGGGTTTGACTTCTAAAATCACTGTAGAAGAATCACATCTCTTCTCTGTCCATCTCAGGATCTGACTGGAAAGTCCACCAGTTTGCTCCATCATCGCATCACACGCTATTTAATTATCCATATAGCCTGTGCATCTCAATGAAGTCTCCAGTTTCTGCCGAGCTACCTGATAGGCCTGGCTAAATTCAGTCAGGAATGGACTTGTAATAGAATTAGCAGCTCAGAGAGATACTGTTTGGCAGGAAGATGCCCACAACTTTTGGCTTTCTTCCTGATGTTTCTGATCTATTAGCGTGGTATAAGAGTCATATAGAAAAACTGAGGTTCATGGGAAATCTTTCTGTAGTCAATTTAAAAACCGGTGGGTATTGATCTCATTTTGAGCCATTTCCTGTGATAACTGAAAGAAGATCACTATATATATTTATATAAAAACACATGTGCACTAATTTCTACCCTGAAAAATAATCTAAACTACTTTTGTAGATATTGGTAAAAGCCCCCCCCCCCCCCCCAAAAAAAAATTTGCTGACTGAATAAAAGGTGTGATACTTTGACCGACTCAAGTTAGAAATCTTGGAAGGAGGGAAAGTCCAAATCTATAAATGTTTGTTGATCTGTTTGAGAGCTATTTTAAGCCTTAGCAGCCAAGGATGTGAGATACTGTTAGAACAGGTGGAGGGAGCTTAGTGCACTTAACAGACTGTATAGATGAACACGGTACAGCTGTGTTCTGTATTTTGCATTTGAATTCAATGTTTTTATTCAAGACAAGACAAAACTTGCATTATGTGATATAAAAACATACGTATATACCGATATACTGATTCTGCTGTTGCACTTTTCAGTTGATTGTTTTGGTATTTACAGCCAGCAACTTCACTGTTTTGGTTCACTCTCATCAACCTCATTTTTTTCAGTGAAAAATGATCAAAGTTAGTCACTAGCTGGTGAACATTTAGGAGCATTTAGCAGCTAAAGAGCATGATATTTTCCTCAGGAGATGGTGGAGACCAAAACAGAGCTAAAAAGAGTGAAAGTTGGACTTATTTAAGTAAGAAATATGACTTAAAATGAACGCTGATCTTTCTCTGTGTCTATTGGGTGTGTAAATCGGCAATTGTTTGCTAACATGTTTGCTATATCAACTTTTTAAGGTGATAATATGTCAATGTTGCGTTCACGGATTGTTGCGCTGCCCCCAAGGAGCCCAAAAATAACATTTAATTTTAGTAACTCTTCAAGGAACTTGTTTCTACAATACTGCATATACTGTAAACCAAACTGAAAATAACTCTTCAAGCTTCTTTGCTTGTGGTTAGCATGAAAAAATTCCTGTCAAACATTTGTTTAGTAAATTGCACGTTTTGAGGCCACTTTATGCAAACCTAGAAAACAGTGCATTGGTCTGTTTTGCAATTTATCGCTTTCTGTTTGTCCACAACACCCCCAGATCCCTGCAGCATAATCTAAAATTGGACAAGACAATGACAAAGACAATGACCATTCGAAATGTGCCTGTTCGAAAAGGGGTCGATTTCTCAATACCTAGAGAGAGTTGTGCCCGTCCCTTTAACGCCTCTCATGCAGACTATTGGTAGATGCTACAATTTACCGATGCTCCCTAAACACCTCACACACAGGCTATTAGTAGACGCTATAATTTACTCATGTTCCCTAAACACCTCACACGCAGAATATCTGGAGACTACAATGTGGGTTGCAATGGCAGAGTGGTGCCGTCTGTATTTCCGTTTGTTGACTCGACAGGCAGAAGAAGAAGCAAATCAACAGTATTTATGAGGTATTTTTATATATTTCTTGAGAACCGCTCATCCAAACAACTTCACACATCGACATTGCACTTCCCTGTTTCCCCAGCAATCCACCTGCCAGGTATGAAGTAGATCGGATGAACGGTTCTCGAGATAACGTGAAGGACAAACCCACATACATACATACATACAGACAGAGATTCCTTGCTTTATATAGAGAGATTTACAAAATTGCATGTAGGTATTGTAACCAAGATCTTTACAAAATGTAACCTTATTTATTACATCATTTGGATTGCTTAATGTGTTATTTGCCAATAATAATTGTGATATTTAAGTGAATTCATTGTTAAAAACAGTGGTGGGTATCGTGCATGTTTGGTAGCATTGTAACTAAAGCATGACAGCAGTGAGTTGACAGCACAATGCTGTTGTTGTAATTTGTCTGACCTCAGGCCCCGCAATGGTGAGATGGCCCTGCTTTACTATGTTATTTTATGTATTAGGGTGAAAGGGGCTGTGCCCAGTCAGACACTGACTCTTACCTGGATGACAGCGCTGAACCAGCAGGTGTTTCCTACATTGCGAATGCCCACAGGCCAGTTGTCCTGGCGGATCCAGTCTCCAGGGCTGCACATCTCACTCTGGGCCTCACATCTCTTCCTCTTCATCTTTGCTGTGTTCTCCTCTGCACTAGCCTCCAGAGCCCTGCAGTTCATCAAATTACCCATTTCAAAGTATTGATTTGACAACTCTATTAAAAAAAGATTGACCCAGTAAGACGTTGTATAACAAGACCTTTATGGGTTAAAGGTAAAATCCTAAAGTCTCCCAGGAAAACACAAACTGTTGCAAGATGGGAGGAAATGCCTGGTGGACTAACTTCCACATGGCAACGTGCTCATAATGAAAATATTAACATTCTGATGTTTAGCAGGTAATGGTCATCGTGTTCACCATCTTAGTTTAACATATTAGCATGCTAACATGTTCTAGTTCAAACAAAATGTTGTTTGTTTGTCAACTTGTCTCGAGTGGAAAAATCAATGGTTTGCCAGAGTCTTTTTGGAAACAGCATCTGGGAAACACTCACGACTGTATCAAATTTTGTACCAATCCATTGAGAAGATGTTGAGATAATTCACTGGGTAAGTGAAAACTTTGATCTGTGCTGCTCAATTTCAGGGCAATCCATCAAGCAGTTGGCGAGATATTTCGGTCTGGACTAAATTTGTCGACCAAACAACAGAATAACCAACATTGCCAACCCTAAAACCATTGCCAATAGTTTAGCTAAAAAGTAAATACACTTTATTTTAGGTACAGACAACATGAAACAGCTGAACAAGAGTCTCTCATTTCCATTTGCCAAACATCTTGCATTTATTTCAATTATTTAATTTTCCACTGCCAACTTTTAGGTGTTTTTAATCAGCCATGGGCTATCAGCCATAGCCAGTTACCTTTGATGACTGTTGCCTGTGGTGTAATCTTGCTAATTGTTGGTTATGATCTAAGCAGTTTGTGAGCCGGAGAAGAAGAAAACTTGCAAGTGTCCATGTTTACTAGGGATGTGCAGAGGGCCCAGTATTTGTATCTGTATTTGTTGAGGAAGCAAAATTATTTGTATTTGTATTCGAATAAAAGTGGAAAGAGGTTTAAAAATCCTGTTTTTGTTTTTATTACGCTTTTAATTTTAGAAAATTAAAGTGTTACAGTAAGTGTTCATGAAGTGTTCCCTTGGGAGCGCTTCATTTGTGTCAGTAGTTCAGCTTTATCTCTGGGGAACACCCCCAACTGCGGGAATGATGTCCAAATTAGGAAATGTGCGTCATGTAGCAGGTGGATGTGACTCCCCTTGTTGAGACCTGCTGATAGACGTAACAGCAGAGCAGAGGAGAGACACTGAGATAGCGATGTAACCAACATGTTTTTTTTTCTTCCCAAAAACAAATAATTTTTAAAATATTTGTATGAAACAAATATTCGTAAAAAAAACCCCCACTATTTGTGCTTTGCCGAATAACGTATTTGTATTCGGGCACACCCCTAATGTTTACTGTCTCTATTTTCATACCTTTTCTCCTTTAAATTCGACAGTAAATTAAAAAAACAAACAATCACAGTTGCCAATAAAAAAGCAACACTGTATAAAAAGCAGGCGCTCCTGTACCTGTTGAATTCTCTCTCCTCTTCCTGAGCATTGTGGGACTCCTGCAGGCTGAGTTCGATGGCAGTCTGCAGTTCATCTTTATGAATTACTGAGGAAACAGACAACAATGTGACAACCAAGATCCCATGATGCCAAGTAAAACAGTGTTCATGTTAATTTCAACAAAATATGAAACAAAATAGAACACACACTTGCTGGTTCCAGCTTATCAAATATAGGAATTTGATGCTTTTCTTCTGCGATACATTATAGTAAACTGAATATGTTTTGGTGTTGGACCGTTGGTTGGACAAAACAAGAAACTTGAAGATGTCACTTTGGACTATGAGGAATTATATTGAGCATTTTTCACAATTTTCTGACATTTTATAGAGAGAATAATCATTAGTTGCAGTCCTATAGTAACTATTCATTGATCTCAGTTGTCACACACCTTTAATCTTTGCTGAAAATGTTATCTCTGCTGTTAACCTATAAGAGTATATATCAATTTTGAAATCTGACAACAAATTGAAATGTGTTAGAATTTTGTGCACCAGTGTTTTGTCCCCAGTGTACCTTTCTGCCCCTCCCAGGCCACTCCAGGGGTCGCTGACTCCTGTGGTTCTCCAGGATCCTGAACCTCCACTGGCTGGGTTGTCAGCAGTCCAACAGCATGTCCAATGTCACCCTGGCTGGCCTTAAAGAGAGGAGACAGGGAAAAGATAAGGGCGGATATTCTGGATATTATAAGTGTCTGCAGTACAATACAGCACAAGAACAAAATAAACAAAAATGACCTACATACATACAGTGCCAGTCAAACGTTTGGACACAATTTAGTGAATGGGAAGGTGCGTCCTTCTTAAACATAGTGCAATTATTGTGCAGAATTCCCCTTTGTGTTTGATACCCATCCCTGATTTGATATGGAACTCAGATAGCAGTGCCCCTCCGAAACCTGTAACTTCCTGTTGTCTCTCTATCTACCCCTGGTACTCCAGGTTGGATGATGCACCACAGTCAGCCAGGCTGTTTATTGCACTGTTTGTCAATTATCACTTTTATGAGGTTCCTATTAACTCAAGCTCCTAGGGATATTTTCATGTGCAGTTCCGTTTGAAAACATAAGCAGTGTTCCTGGGGGTGCTTTTAATGTAATCAAAGAGTCTTCCTTTAACATTAATTACACTTCAAGAACAGCTTCAGAGAATAGCCAACTACTGAGATAGATCCCCAAGAAATTTTGTACAAACAGTCATGTTCTCCACAGGATAAATAATTAATAATTAATAATTGTATGCATACAACATGATCAATCATTTATATATATACAGTAGGTTTCTTTCTCTGACACCATCTTCTGGACTATTTTTTACTGCTCCTGGCATAGTGTTTATTTGCTGTTTCTTTCTTCTTTTCCTGTAAAGCACGTTGTGACTTTGTTAAGAAAAGTGTTATATAAATCTGCAATATATAAGTCTGCCTGTAAACTGGGGTTTTTCAGTATGTGAAAGTCCAAGTTCATCCTAGTTTGATGTAACTAATTTCATTGCTTGACTGATTGCCGGCCAAACTAAAAAATGATAGGACAACTAAACATTTAAATACTATAGATATTATTGCCTAAATAGGAATATGATGAAAGTAGAGCAGGATAGTAGTTTTTAATTACAGGTTATCATATCGAGAGCCCCAGGTTCACTGTGTGTCCATTAGATCTATGTGATTTGACTAATTGCAAATGCATCTAGCTTTGCATTGTGGTAAAACAACAACAACAACAACAACAAAACACAAGGGAGACGTCATCCACTGCAACTGATGATTTACATTCAAGGCTCTGCAGAGAATCTGTGGGTCCTGGATGCCGGTGATCTCCCTCAGCTGGTTGATCAGCATTTCACTCTGCTGAGGGAAAGAAAAACAATTGAGTTTTAGATCCTTCATGCACCGCCAACATTAGGGTTAGTGATAGATTGGCATTTGACTCCCGTTCGGGGTGACCTATAGACTGTAAAAAAATATGGACGTAGCCACCTGGATGTCACCCATTGGTTTCTGAAGAGTGGTTCTGAAGCCATCTTGGCAGTGCCTCACTCCGCCTAACTGCCGGCTAATCCAAAAAGGGCAAAGAAGTGGAGCTGAGGCGGGCCGAATGAGGCCTGGTTGCTGATACAAGCCTCCTAGCAGCTAGCGACCTGTCACTCAAAGCGGCTTGATAAAATTTAAACAGTTGAGTTATAAAAAAACTTCAACCCCCTGTACAGTGTCATGAAAGGGGAAATTAGCTATAGAGACCAGACTGTAAACATGTTTATTTCTGCTGTAAAGTTGGACATTTTAATGGGTCTGTGGGGATTGACCTGCTTTTGGAACCAGCCTCAAGTGGCCATTCGAGGAATGGATTTTTTGGCACTTGCTTGTGGCTTCATTTTTCAGCCTCGGAGATTGTCGCTTGGGGTGACGAAATAAACAAAACTGGGCGACAAATTGGCGATCAATTGGATAAAATATGAGCTTAGATGAAATGACCCTATGTCTTCCACTGCTTCCTTACTATTTTAGATTTTCAAACTAGCCAATGTAATCCATGTTTAACCCTTGTGGTAACAGGTAGTTATCCCACTTTTTGCCCATAAGAGCCCCATTTGTAGTCCATTGTGCCCCATGTACTATTGGTGGACACACATCGGAGCCCAGTATGGGAACTGAGGATAACGGCTCATGTGAGCCTCAGACACATTTGGGGTTTATATGGAGCCGAAGGACAAATGCCTGAATGCCAACCTGTCATGCCCATATGAGGTCCACATGTTGGCTGCGCCAGGGGAACAACTGCGTAATAAAATGCAGCAAGTCAGTGGTTTCAATAAGCAGCATAGGAAGACCAGATTTTATCCATGAGTTGAACAGAAGTGGCCCAGAGTCCTTAAGCCAATGGGTTTCTTTAAAACTAAACTTAAAAATGTATTGAAATGTATTCAGGCTGCAGCTTCCTCACCAAACATGCGTACATCGTTATCCACAGTTAGACTGGTACACACAAATTCTCACAGGTCGTCATGTTTTCACCTCATAGACACATGAAGTAAAAAAAAACAAAACTTGAGTCTGCTGAGTGAGAGGCGCTATATAAAGCCCGTTACCCCAACAGCAGGTGGACATGTCAGGGTATCTCTCTCTCTCTCTCTCTTTCTCACACACACACACACACACACACAGACACACACACACACACACACACACACACACAGGAAGCCAAGAGCAGGCTGACCAGACTTATATGGAGTCCAGGGGCTATCTGAGACCCTCTTGGTTAGCCTCTATTTTAGGCTACTGACATGGATAGCACAGACTTCTGTTTATCATTCCACTCACCATGCCACCAGAGCTGAGTGACAAAGGCACTGGGTCTCTCTCTCTCTCTCTCTCTCTCTCTCACACACACACACACACACACACACACACACACACACACACACACACACACATGCACACACACACACAGAGCCTATGTCAATACCAAACAGAAGACAGAGGCAAACAAATGGTACCAATTTTCTGACATTAAATACTCCATAGATTTTTTTGACATAGGCTACTGTAAATCATTACTTACCCTCCCTCTTACATAACATCTTTGGACTGTTGGCTCCATATACTGTAGACCCACAGTAGGAATAATATAACAGGCCTATTGATAGATTGCAAGGCTACTGAGCCAGATACTGACTGAAGTGTAAGTGTTATGACCTAGAACAAGTTTTCATCAACAAGAATCTAAGTCAAAAAAGAGAAGAAAATATATATGTTAGGCTTATACATTTATTGGCTACTATTTAATGGATTATGGTAGCCTATAGGTCATATGTTCACACTTAAAATGTGGACATTTTATTTATCAAACACTTACTTATCATATTTACCAGTCATTTAGATTGTGGAACAGAATCAGGGCGATTGGTGTATTTTATGTGTGCTGAATTCATGTATATTTAAACTTTTTTTTCCGACCCCCTATGTACATGAAACTATAATCAAAGTAACTTTAAAATACCAGATTTTTTTTAAAATGCTTCACACAACAGAGGGGTTAGTGTTAACGTTAGTTCTTCAGGCATTGTTAATGTTAATAGCAGCTCCGTCATCCTTTGCGCTCACCGAGTTCGTCGAGTTTTCTCCATTTTCAGTCTGTTCAGCTTTCATTGCAGATAGAAAAAAAAAGAAAAGAAAACTGAAATTCCTTGTTGTTTTTGCCCAAAATGCTTTCAGCTCTGACTCCGAGTCAAACCAACTCCATCTGTCAAACGCCGAGAGCGAACAGCCAGCTGCGCGCGCTCACCTGTCAAGAAAACGCGCGTGCACTTTAAACGAGCGCTGGCATTAACGCGCGCGCGCTCTCGCGACGTGAGTGACTGAATATGACAGGTCTTACAGCAAAGCCTCGAGAGTCTGAGGCGGATTTAAACTGTCAAAGCCTTTCAGTATGTCTCTATAGGTTGTAATGTGATTCAGCTACTGTTTTACTTAAAATTACAGTTTTCATCCGATGTATGTTTTATATAGTAGTTTACATTTCCGAAATCCTTAAAATGCCTCTTCAATTATTATTTTGACCATTTTCTCAGAACATGTTTATGTGTAGTTTTGTGCTGCTTTGTTGTTGAGGTTTGTGTTATAATATATTGTTGAGTTTTGTGTTTTGTGCTGAAATGTACGTATATCTATTGTTGAATCTTGTGCAGTTTCATATGTATTTTACTGTAGAATTTTATGTATTTTAAAAGCCCATCTAGGGACGGGCATTGCAAAATAGTTTAGGCTATAAAAGCTGTGGCATACGTTCATACTTGTCCCTTTACAAATAAACTTTAAATAAATAAATAAATAATAATAATCTTGGTAATTTTTTGTAACAGCCAATTAGTTTGATTCCTTTTATGATGCAATATCGGCACTCATTTGTTATTGATTTTTCACAAAAAAAATAAATCCAATCATAAAAGCCCTCCTTGTTGAAGATACTGCTGATAAAAACATAAAAAAAATTCTGATGAGTTTAATCACTAAAAATTAGCCCCTAAAATTATTTGTTTTGTTTCTCAATTTTATTATAAATAGCTAACCCCTGAATTAGCCTGTATTTAGTATGTGTTTAAGAAGTTATGTGATGTTATATTAATATTCCTGACCTCTTTTTGTTTTTGTATTTGAATGTTTCTAGTTTCCAGCAGGAAAAAGTGATTTCTCAAAGTAGTTGTTTTTAAAGTACAAATGATCGATGAATAACTGATGATATTATAGATTAGATTATAGATTTAAACTTAAAACCAATAGCATAAAAATAAGTGAACCATAATTTAGATTTAAATATAAAAAAAGTTATGACTTCTGAGATTTATGAGATTTACTGTCTCACAATATGCAAAGTACAGTACTGCTGAATTGTAGGCTTCATTATATGATTGAGGTATATTTTCTTGCTTTGCTTTTTAAATAACTATATAAAGCAATTTTTACACTTTTACCTTTAAGTTTCTGAGTCTGGGCGTAAATAAATAGTAATATCTGAATATCTTGAGGCTTAAAGTTAGCACAAACCTGAGATTGTTTTTAGTTGTCAAAAAGTCAAAAAGTTTTTGTGTCAAGTCAAACTTTTCACTTTTTAGGCCAAGCATATTTAAAGGTGACAGCCACTTGTCAGGTAGGAATGTGGGCGCCTTAATAAAATTGCAACTTGAGGTCCATTAATCAGGTGTAAATTTCAATTGTGTTAATATTTATTTAATTTCCCCATTAATTTCTACAAAAGACTTCCCATATTTTTATTACAAGTGTCACATAGGAACAGTATATTCTGTATTTTATTGCTCCTTCATCTGAAAATTCTAAAATCTTTATTTCACTTTACTGATACTAAGTGAAATATTATAAATATGTCAAGATGCAGGATGTTTTTGTGGCCACGTCCCTGCATCAATGGAAATATTCAACTATCTTTTGTGCATCATTTTAAACACATTGCCCTGAAACTCATCCTGATCCTGATCATCCTGATATTTGGTGTCTTTGTAAATTTTTTTCTCTGAGCTACACAAATAAAACTGACTTGATCAGTCATAATGACCTCTATGTCTAAAATTGATTCAACTTTTGCATGGAATGAAATAAAATGTCAAAACAAAATACTTATAGGTCTTAAAGAGAAGGAAGTAGCAGTTTATAAGATGTTCAGCAATGAATAGCAGGAGTTTTTTTTAACAACATGCTCTCTTTGGTGTTGTCAGCTGGGTTAAAAACACATTTTCAATAACCTGTGTCCATGATCCTCTGTAATGAAGCAACAAACTGGCACTAAACAAACCTTCAGGGAGTTTCCTCTCCGGTGTGTTTCATTATTGTATGTATCACCTTACTCGGGCAGCAGAAAATCAATATCAGTGCAACCAAAATTTCGGCACAACCCTGCTCATTGTTCTTCTCTACACTCTGAACTGCCTCTCTTCAACTTATTTAATGAAACTGTGGATATTTTTTTGTTAATAGAAAAGACTTTTGGATCTGACACTTGATTTTTTGTTTTTTAGCTTGATGTCTCTCATTTGGCTGATGCTGTTGTTCTCAGGTAAGATGCTCCTTTTGGCTAAAAGAAAAGATCAGACACTTGCATTTTCTAAAAAGTATTGATTATTTCTTTCATTTGTAAACTAGAAACATCAGCAGTGTTTTGCTCCTAAGATTTCTGCTTTGTGAAATTTTCCAGGAAAATTAAATTACTGCAGACGTTACTTACTGCTTTCCTACTTATTTCACTTACATTAGGTCAATGTGTCACTCTCTTACAGATTTAACATTAGTAGTTTGGTGGTCTATTTTCACACCGTAGTGTTAAATTTCATTTGACACATGAAATTCAAAAATATGCACATGTAGTAATTAATGCATTAGTAAAGAAAAAGTTATTGTGCCCTCTTAGCCCATTACAAATCTCTGATATAAGCAAATAAATTCATATTATATATATATATATATAATATGAATTTATTTGCACATGTAGTAATTACTAATGCATTAATTACTACATGTGCATATCTTTGAATTTCATGTGAATAAGTGTCAAATGAAATTTAACACTACGGTTTGAAAATAGACCATCAAACTATTAATATTAAATCTGTAAGAGAGTGACACATTGACCTAATGTAAGTAAAATACGTTTTCTATAAAATATAAATGTAATTTCATTTATGTTTGGAAGCCTAAAATATGGTCAACTCTATTCCAGCAAAGTTAACAATAAACCCTGCATTTACTTTCAGTATGCACTGTATTTCAGAGAAACTGACAAATACTTTACACATCCCTTAACCTTCTGACAGGGGTGAACTAAGCCAGTAAGGCCCCCAAAAAATGAGAGGAAGGGCTCTACTGAGCCCTGATCATTTCAGTTTGTATTGTACTGAAGTGTTCATACAATTAATCAGGATTACTGCAAACTAATTATCACAGTGAACCTGAGTAGTTGCCTGTTTTGCCCAGTTGGTAATCTTGCTCTGTCTTTCAGCCCATCTGGCTGAATGTGTGCCAGTGAAGCCAAAGAGATCAGCTCTGAACCAGCTGACCAGAACCCTCCTGCGGAAATACGACTGTGGGGTTCGACCCGTTCACAACTGGACCAGTCCTACCACCATCTACGTAGACTTCATACTACAGTCTGTCCTCAATGTGGTATGTGAACCCCCCCCCCCCCCCCCCACCTTAAAGAGTGGTTAAAGAGATCTGATATCAATGTGAAGAGCAAAAACATGTTTTAAGCCTCATTGTGTATTTCCTCTACAGACATTTATCCAGAACAAGTAAAAAAAACTTTTCAACTTCAGGAACAGAGCCAAACAGAGCCATGTTAGTACTAACTCCTGTGCTTTTCCTACTATAACAAGTCAAAATGTTTGTTGTGAGGTCTGCCCACAACGGACCTTACCTGCAATTATACCACCTCTAAAATTTGCTTTACTCTGAACACACCTTTTTTGGGTCTTACCAGTAAAAGGACTGAAAAAATGTACATTTTCCATCTGTAGGGTTGCGCTGGAGCAACGGTCATGGTGTCATTAAGATCAAAAACATTCATCCTCTAATGAGCGTGGATGTCTCAGTAAATTTCATGGCAATGTACTGTTAGATTATGACATGACTTGACGGCACCACAGACTGTTGAGCTAGATTAGATCATAGATTAGATCATGCACATTACTGCTAATATCAATGTGATTTAAAGGGTTTTCTTACTTCTGAAACACAACAAATCTGGGTTTTTTTTAACTTGGCTCTTTATAATACTGCAGGCAAGAGGCTTATTCTACCCAACATATATATATTATATATTTCAATATGTTTATTTATATGATGGTTTTTATTAGTTTGCTGTGTTGAAAGTTGTCCCGTATGTTCTGTTGCACTACGAGCACAATGAGGCGAGTTCCTAACAACTTTGGTTGTAACGGCAATAAGGTTGACTCAGTTCAACTCAACTCAATCTGCTCCACACAGTAGCCTTAATATAAATGTGTTATTATAAGTATAGATAGTATATTATTAGTGTTATTTAAAAGTATTATTAAGACATTCTCCTTTTCCCAGGATGGAAAGACCCAGAGCATTACTACAAGTATTTGGTACAGACAGGTAGGTTGCTCCTCATTTCCCTCAGTGTTTGTTACTTGTTGTATAAGGACTAGAACATGTTTTCCTCTCTGTAAAATCAATACTGTATATTTGAAATAACACCAGTCATTTATTTCCCTCTACTGTGTTCTACTGAATGCTTCATTATCCCAAATGTTTCTTCAAACCCAGAGAAATCTGTAATTTAATCAAAGTAACGGACCGTTTCATTTGGTCACCTGTCAATGGCGTCATATCTCCTCTACCAAAGAGTAAACACGCACCAGATGCATACGGCGGCGCTGTGTTTGTCCGCTACAATGGTGTCTACCAAAGAGTAACTTACACACATACAAGATAATACATCGGCGTTGTGGTTGTTCCACACAAACTGTTATAAATGGACTTTTATTCAGTTTTAAGCCACATTTTCATGATAAATTTAGGTCACTTTTAACTATATCTTTTAGCCGGAGGAAGGATTTTAGTCATTGGACGTCTGGATCTTAAGTTATCAGAGAAATAAACTGCAGCATCGTCTGAGAAATATTGATTTTTTTAGGTGAAACAGCTTTAATTAGTATTTTAACGATTTTAATCTGCGTGTACGTTTGTTCTGGAGAGGAGGAGACCTCTGCGGATAATTCGGCTCCCGGTAAAAACATCCCGGATGATGAACACTGGAGTAATCCTATCCCAGTGAAGCTGGTTATTTAACAACTAAGACAACAACTCCCATGATCCCTTGCTGCTTCACACCGTCATCACACTCCATCTTTTGTTATTGTTTTGATTGAGACCCCTAGCGGCTGAAATTACATATTGTGCGTTTAAATACATGATTTACATCATTTTACCACAAACTTCCTCTGCTGTTTTTCTTTCTTTCTTTTTCTTTTTTCTTTTAGATCTGGACAGATGAGTTCCTAGTTTGGGATCCAGAGGAGTTTGATGGCATCAATGAGATCTCACTGTCATCTGATGCTATCTGGATACCTGATGTTATCATTAGTGAACTGTAAGAAATTACTAAGTGCTTAGTCTGTCATGTTTTTCAGCAGTAACCAAGGTCTTAAGTTGGCTGTAGTCTCCATTAATTTCAGTGAACTCTGCAGAGAACCTGTCCCAGTGCTAATGTCTATCACAAGACTTACTGCATATGCACTGAACTATCACATTAAAGCGATCATGAGTAGATTTTGTAAATTTCTGACATTAGTCCAGTGAGAGTCTCAAAGAAGACGATAGGCCTTTCTCAATAAATAAGCTAAAGGTCAAACTTGCATTCTTGGGTGTTCAAATTTGGCAAGTTGAAAGGCAGGACACTGTGCTGTATGCTCAATTTGCAACTAGGACACTAGTTACTAACATCACCAACTTGGTAGGGCTCAGATGATAACACTTCAACACAACTGAACATCTATTTGGGGGACAAAATCCACAGCCATTAAAAGTTTATTAGAAGCTAATATGAGACTTCAGCTGCCCAAAATTGGACTGGACAGGAAAACACTGTCTGAGGAGACACAAAGAGGGAATTAGGTACTAAAAAGTCAGTAACTTCGAAAGATATTAACTTGATTTGACTCATTTGGATGGCCAAAGCCTCATAAAGTCGGATTTTGTAACCCATCCTTTACAATGAAAATGCATTATGATGGGATCTCTTAATGGTCAGTATGAATATAAGGAATGATTACAAAACTCTATCCATTAAAGTCTTAGTACATCTAATCAAAAGTACATTTAAACACCACTAAAGCATGATAAACGTGTGAGCACTTGGACCACCAAACAGTTGTCCATATCTCACCTTATCTCTCTTTTCAGTGTTGATGAGGGGAAGTCCCTTCCAATCCCATATGTTTATGTCAACTCCTCCGGCTCGGTGAAGAACTACCGGCCCATGCAGGTGGTGCTGGCCTGCAGCCTGGAGATGTACGCCTTTCCATTTGACAAGCAGAACTGCAGCCTCACCTTCCGCAGCTGGCTTCACTCAGGTCTGTTGTTAATTTGTCTGTTTTATGCAAAATTGTTATTTTGTTTTGGAAGCTCGCTGAATTCATTTTTTACGCCTGCGGTGTTTATGAAATAAATACAGACACAAGCAGGAAGAGTGAAACAAGCTATTTACATTTTCACCTCGCTTGCATCAGAGAAAAACCTCCATGTAAACCCACAAACTCTCCTCTTACTGTGGGGCAAAAGTGATGAATGTTAAACAAAGAGAAAGCAGATATTTTACTGCCTTCCTAATTGTTTACACTTTCTGCCTCTTTTTTTTTTATCCTTCATTATCTCTTCCTCTGCAGTGAAGGAAATTGACCTGGCTCTGTGGAGGAGTGTAGAGGCCATTGCTAATGATAAGAGGGAGTTCATGAATGATGGAGAATGGGAGCTACTGTCCATTCCTTCACACTACTGGCATATGCACCAAGACGACACTGACTACGCCCACATCCAGTTCAATGTATGTGACTAGATTCATCACCATTATCACCGGAAGAAATGATCTAAATTAGACAGTAAAAAAGGTTTAATTGCAACATAAAGTCACACTGCAGGTTATTTTTATATAATCCGAACATTACAGAAATTATCCAGGAGGTGTAGTTAAATAAAAACACAGTTTCAGATGGTCTAACCTAGTTTGTTAGTTAGTGGATTATTCAAATTTTCAACCAAGTGGGGTCCATTTGATAGATTTGGTAGTTAATATCAAAACGTTTAAGCTAATGCTAACCGTTTCATGTAAGTGAATGGAGGATGCTAAAACGATTAGCGTCATACTCTGGGAGGTATAATTAAATAAAAACACAGATTTGGCTGGTTGAACCTGTTTTGCTAGTTAGTCGATTAGTCAAGCTTTCTAACCAAGTAGCATCCATTTGATAGATTTTATTCCATATCAGCAAAATGTTTTAGTAAATGAATAAAAAATAAAACGGTACTTGAGCTGAAAGTCCTTAGAAAAGGTTTGAGCAGCCAAATGAGCTGTTTTTGAGCTCAGTTTTCTAATAGTTATGAATGTTTATTTTCATTCAGATTTTCGTGGATGCTTAATGAGACACTCAACTTTGATATCATATATGCATTTTTTATGATTTCAAGCCACGTTTCCAGAGGCTTTAATATTGTATTACAGTGGAGGTGCAACCACTGTGTAACAAGCCATTCCTAGTGAGCAAGTAACTGCACTGTGATGGCTGTGATTGCTTATCGATGGTGAGCTTTAAACTGTGGCCCTCTGTGTGTTAGCACCCCTCCCGCAGCGCCGCCCCCCCCCCCCCCCTCCACTGTGCAGTAGAATTGTTAAGTGTAAAGCAATTGGCTGCGACCTTCATGGATCGGGCTAGTGAGCTAATGCCAAATGATGAGGCTGAGGCTGTTTCTGGCAAGTAAAGAGACAGATAGAGAGAGAGTCTGATAGACAGGGTGGGGTGAGCAACCATAATGAGACTGTCTCAGTGGCTGCCTGATCAATGGACTTCTTGTTAGTGGTGAAGAAAATGGCCCCACAGCCCATTGCAGGTGGAGATCAGGGAGGGCTGCTGCTATTTATTTAACTTAAAGAGCAAAGGCTTTTTGGTAAAGGAGCATTTCATGGCTCACTGGGATATTATTACACTGTGACAGTTTTATCGCTAAAGGTAGATATTTCATCTGAGAGGTTTTCTGCTGGAAAATTATTTCCAGTTCTGAGAAAATGTTGGATGTTAATAAAACTGGAGATTGAGAAAGATCTGCATAAAGCAAAGGATATGAACTGACACAGATGTATTACACAGCTGAAAGCAACAATTTTATAGTTGAAGCACTTATGACCAAACAAATAAACACATCCACACACATATTTTATCTACATGATGCAATAAATACTGCAATAGCCTGCAAAGTGCAAATACTCTTCTAATGTTGTTGTTGCTTTAGTAGAGAGGTGAAGTGAAACTGGAACAACATTTGTAATAATGCAAATTCAAGCGTGGGAACATTTTGATGAGTTTGTGGTTCACTCAGTTTGACCAGACAATGTAATTATTCATATTTCTGCTTTAAGCGGCCTTTAACAAACATCATTTCCCACAAGCCAAGACTATCAGGGGTTAAATGTCACCAGCTCCATAGACTGAGACCAGTCAAATGGAGAGGTGTGGGAATAGCAAGCAAACAAAAAGTGGGAAAAATTACATTAGCAGAGAGCCTGGATGGATATCATGAATATCATGGATAAAGGGAAAAACCATTACGATGGCGTGTGATACTATGTGTGAATTGCAATGCTGGAAAAATTGAATTGGGAGCTGTAGCATCTTGAAAACTTACAAGAAAATTGTGTTTTTTTTTTTAATAGATAGCCGACAGTAGAGAAATTGCATTCTAATTATTATTATTTTGTGAGTATATTATGTGTGATATTTTGTTTTTGAAGTATATGCTGATATCAGTGAAATAATAAACAATGAGTGAATGCAAAGAAATAGTCCCTGTAAAATCTGTTGACAGTGTGTTGTGTGGATAATGCAGAGTAACAAGGACACACGGAAGAGATGGTGAAGTTATCAGCATGGCTAGATACTGCTAAAGAGAGGCTACACATATTTTAAATGATTATAATTGTTATATTTTGTAATTTGTGTCAAATTTCAGGACGTGTGGTTGAATAAATCATATTAGTGTCTTATCAGAGCTCAGCTGTTTGTCCTCATGTTTCATTTAGGTGTTGATCCGCCGACGCCCCCTGCAGTACGTGGTTGGTCTCCTCATCCCCAGCATCTTCCTGATGTTGGTAGATGTGATCAGCTTCTACTTGCCCCTGAACAGCGGTACACGCATTGCCTTTAAGATCAGCATACTGCTGGGCTACACTTTATTCAGAGTCAACCTGACAGATGAACTGCCGGAAACTGCTGTCAGAACACCGCTCATAGGTAAGACTTTCTATGATTTTTATTAGGTTTGTTTTGCACCCACATTTCCTCTTCTTCAACCTGTCAACCTTTGTCTGTTGGTATACAGCAGATGTGCAAAATTAAACTTGAAAATTTCACTATATCTGAAAGCTGAATTCCTGTATGAATTCACCAGTAAACACCAGTAAACTACAGTATACAGAGCATTTTCATGTCTACCTGTCTGACCTGGTCACTGATGTGCAAAAAGTACCAAAGGGATGAAATAGAAATAAGAACCGGGTTTACTGATTGCTCAGGATAACTTTTCTGAGAAAAATATGGACCCTTTTTAAATCTTTCCAGGTTTTATTTTAAAGTTGTCCAGATAACTCGATAAACCAGTAGTTTGGAACGGCCCTCCTGCTTGCTGCTGTCACCACTATCAGATAAACCCAATGTTAAAATGGCCACTGTTCAACGTTCCCTGTTTGTAGAGAAGATTTCCCACCAGACTTAACACAATGATTTATTGGAGGAAACACAGAAGGTGAAATCATGGCCTCTCAACCTGTAGCAATAGAAGAACCTTATTTGTGTGTAAAAAATATAGACTAATTAAAGAACAGCATTATTGGTCGACTGAGCGACCCATGTCCTCCGATAACTGGACATAATCTAACTATTGTGTGTGTGTAGGGAAAAAAGTAACCAATGTTTTCTCTTCCCGCTCAAGGTGTGTTCTTCGTGGTGTGCATGGCCCTGCTGATGCTTAGCCTGATCAAGTCTATATTGGTGGTGAAGCTGCTCCACCACAGCGAGAAGGAGGTCAGGGAAATGTCAGTGTCTGCCTGTCTGCTGGACAAATACGGCTCAGCTGGTCACGGCTTCACAGAAAGTGCTTTAACCTCCATCAGAACCCTCGACCACATCAACCAGTCTGGAGGTAAACTACAAACTCAAACATATCAAAGTGTGTTCTTGCCTAATGATTCTCCAAATCAAAGGTCTGTTTTCAAAAGAAAAAACAGGTGCTTATTGGTGTCAAGAGTAGAAGAACACTTGGATGAAAGGGAGCCAACTATTATTATTTTTATTTATGATGTTTTTTAAATGTATTTTTATTTACTTCTTTATGTATTCTTTTATTTTATTATCTTCCTCATTTATCTGCTATATTTGTCATATTTGCTCTTTCACTGTAATCACATCTGTAACCACATTTTTATTCATTCAGTTAGTTACAGTATTGTGTGCAAAGACTTATGTTTGTTTAACCCTTTCATGCATGAATTATTAAATCACAGAGTATTTTTTTATTGTTTATTTTTGCTCTTAAACAATTGAAAAATCATGCCAATAACTTTTTTTTTTTTTTTTTAATATATTGTATTTTGACATGTGTCTTTATCACAATACTGGTATCAAGGATGGGGATATTAAATTCTGATTTCACATTTATTAAACTACATGATTAAGCTGCATGGGTAAAACCAAATTCCTTGATCTTCTCATAGATTATGAGCTTGAGCCCACCATGGAGGAAGATGCGCTTTCCCTGAATGAGATCCAGGACACTCCCTCCGGGCTGGATTGGCTGTTCCAGGAGCTCGTTTCCCTCCGCCTGGCTTTATCCCAGGAGGACAGTGAATCTTCTGCTCAAGCCGATTGGTTGGCCCTCTGCTCTAAGCTCGACTGCTTCCTCTTCCGCCTTTACCTGTTGGTTCTGGGCTCATACGCCGGTACCCTGCTGCTGCTCTGGGCCAGCTGGAGCTTTGTCTAACCGCATTTTATATGCAGCACTTGAGTCTGTGTTTGTAAAAGCCTAAATGCTGTGTTACAATACAAAGATGACTGCAAAATGCACACTGCAGACAGAATAATATCTACATAAAATATACATCCATACTATATAATGCCAGTGTTGTTCACAGATGCTTTTATAGGATTGCTCTGGTTTATAAAAACTTGGTTCTTATTTTTGTAGTTCTGGCATCATTTTAATTGGTCATGATGACATTGTACACATCAAATTGCTGAGACCTGGGAACCCTGTGACATCACTACAACAAAGTCTAAAGGGCAAGAAATACAAACAGTCAGATGACCATGCAGGTTGTTAACAACAGTTTATATCTAGATCACTTTATCTGGAGCTAAAACTGAAAGTGAGCACATTCGAAATGTTGGTGATAATCCCTCGTTACACTGAAAATGATAGTAATTGCAATGCTAGCGAGTGAGCAGGTCAACGATGAACTACAAGAGATAGTTTGTGTAAAAAATGGCTGTTTGTCTTTGTTTTCTCTCCCATATAAGTTTGGCTAACCTGTTTGTTTACAACCTGTTTGATCGTCTTTTTAGCAGTGTTACCTTGTTCCCAGATCTTAGCTATTTATTAGCCTTAAACCTTCATCTTGCAAAAAAAGGGTCTGAGGACCAAAATGTTGTGTTATTAAAGTGATGGACAGTGTGTGGGATTCTTTAGTTTTCTTTTCAAGAGTTTTTGGTCCTACACACCTGTGACTAGGACATTATGGGGTGCAGGAAAATAAAAAATATAATCCAAGTTGTATAAAACCTCTACTATCCCTTAATATTCTGTTCCCATAACCTCTCCAGATATTGCTTTCCCACTTTATAGCAACATCATAGTTTGAAAGAGACATTAGTGTAGCGAGTCTGTTATCATGTTTTCCAGAGAGATAGTGTAGAACGAGATGGCCCTCTGGAGAAAATCCCTAGTGCCCGTGTGATGTTATAATACTGTATTCATACTTTAATCTCCATCCCACTGCCACAAAATAGATCAATAAAACACATTCAGAGCTCAGCTGCTGTGTCTCTATTCCCTGCTAGTTTCCTAATAGTCATGTTAAGAGTATCAGAAGTGCGTCATAGAAAACTTGCCAGTGGAGGGATCTGTATTAATGCACTATCCAGTGGACCAAGTTACATGATGTTATGCAAGAGAGCTAAAGATAAATGTTTAATCAGTGCCTTGTTACCTTTGTTACCTGTTCTTTAAAATAAAAGCAAAGCCTTTATGCTGCATATGATTATTTTGTGAAGATAATACAAGATATATAAGTGAAAATAAAAGCCTCACAGAGTAAAACCAATCATGGACTTGTGTATTTTTATTTCTGAAGTACACTGACTCATGAGAAATCTGATCATTACCATAATAATAAAACAAATAATAATAATAATAATAATACATTTTATTTATGGGTGCCTTTCAAAGCACTCAATGACACCTTACAAAACACAGTTAAAACAAGCAGCAATGTATCAAAACATAAAATCATAAAACAAAGCTTTGATAAACAATAATAAGTTAATACAATAGATGGGCATAAAATTATCATCAGTGCAAAACCCAATGTGGGTGTAAACATTAGAGTGAGGATCAGACTGAATATGCCATTTTGAAAAAGTATGTACTATCAATATTGTGAATATCTTGTTGGAGATAGTTCAAGAAGCGGGGTCCAGGACAGCTGAAGGTTCTAGACCATAATAGTCAAGCATGTGGCGTTACTGATCCTCCAGACCACAGCTGAGAACCTGCTCCCAGCCACTTGTGAAACCACCTCACATGGTTCTGTATATAGGGAAACGTTCCCTTAATAAACAAATGCCTCTTCAACAATAAAAATGAAAAAATGCCTCTTCAATATGTGTAATAAATAAACAAAATATAAAGCCTGCTGGTGTTAGGCTATTGTGAGGTAAGCACAACCACTTGCACAAATAGCACTAAGATCAACCAAACACAGGTCACTTGGTCGAAAGGTTTATGTTTTAGTATTCCCTCAAATCAGAAAGGCAAAAGACCAGAAAGAAGACTCAAAAAGGCCTGAACAAATCAGAGTTTTTGTCTGACAAGCTCTACAAATGAGGTCTGCAAACAGTTGAGAAGAGAACAGAGTGACCAGGGTGTGCAGTTTCTCTCCTCTCTTAAACCCCAGAAAAAAGGTGTTACCACAGCCTGATTGGCCAAGAGGGGAATGAACTCTGCTGCTCTCAATTACTATGTGGGAGCCAGTCCCCACAATCCGCACAACAGGTGATCTGAATAACCCTCCAATCAACCCAGAGGGATTTCGACATGCAACTACACAAATTCGGAACATGGAGACAGGGAAATGACAGCAAGTCCCACGAATGGGTGACTGCTACAAGCAAACAGATGGCATAGTGAGCTGGATGGCAGAGGAGGATTTGAGAGTACAGGAGGGTGTGTAGATATGTAGGAGTTTGGAAAGATATGGAGGTGTTAGGGTTATGAAGGGCCTTAAAGGTGAGAAGCAGAATG
Organism: Thunnus thynnus; assembly: GCF_963924715.1. Taxonomy (NCBI): domain Eukaryota; kingdom Metazoa; phylum Chordata; class Actinopteri; order Scombriformes; family Scombridae; genus Thunnus; species Thunnus thynnus. The sequence goes on from NC_089529.1 coordinate 23,574,316, forward strand.
TTGACATTGATAGGGTATTTATCAGGGAGCCAATGAAGTTGCTCAAGAGCAGGAGTGATATGATCTATGGAAGGAGTTCTGGTAATGATATAGGCAGCTGAATTCTGAACCAACTGAAGTTTTTGAAGACACCTGAGAAGAAGACCAAAGAGGATAGATTTGCATTAGTCAGTATGGGATGTAGTCAGGGTTGAATGAGAATGGCGGTGCTGTTAGGTGTAAGCGATGGGTGGAGACGATTAATATCGCATAGAGGGAAGTATGCAGACCGAATAACATTGTTGATGCGTGCTTTCAAAGATGACACCCAGACTCTTAACCTGAGGGGAAGGAGGAACTGTGGAATTGTTAGGTTTTAACCAAAGTAGATCTACGAGGAGAACCTCAGGTTTATCACTATTAAGTTAGAGAAAGTTATATGAGAACCAAGATTTAATTTCCAGTAAGCAATCGGAAAGGGAAGTGGGCAGAAGAGTGGAAGTAGGCTTGGTAGATAGATAGAGTTAGAGCGGAGTGTCATCCAGATAGCAGTGAAATTGAATGCAGAATTTCCTGAAAATATGGCCAAGAGGTAAAAGGTAAATAATAAATAGGAGGGGGCACAAAACAGAGCCCTGGGGAACACTGCTAGTAACTGGAAAGGACTGTGATCTCAACTGAGTGCGGCCAGATTGATTTACACCAGGCAAGAAAGGTGCCAATGATCCCAATGGAAGCTAATCTCTCTAGGAGGATGTTATGTAAGATGGTATCAAAGGCTGCACTCAGAGAGTGACGAGTATGGTTAAGAGCTCGGAGTTGGCTGCCATCAATAGGTCACTGGTGATTTTTTAAATACTCTTTATACATTATGAAAGACAGCTATAAGCACTCAGAAGCTGCAGTGTTCATGTTCATCATTTTACAGCATATTTACAGCTGAAAAAAGAAATTTAAACTATCATGAATGAAACTAAAATCTTCATGGCTTCAATTTATTGGATCTAAATGTTCAAATTGAAACAAACGTCAGATTATTTTTGAATGTGTTTGATGCTCAGGAAATTGTTTTTTACAGCTGTTTGGGACAGAACTGGACAATGAAAAGGGGATGATGGCTGACAGCCCCTATATCTTCTGTGATGATGATTCTGTAAATTAGCTAACATTCAGCCATACATGAAAAATTCAAAAAAAAAAAAAGCAAAGAAAGGTGAAAAATAAGTCCAACATGCAACTGGACTACTGTACATTTATTTTCACAAACGCAAATTCACTTATACTGGGCAGATATGGTAAACAGGCCAGAAACCCAAGCAGTTGAATGGTAAACTGATTGGTGAAAACCAAATTAGATATTGACTTACAGTGAAAATTGTGGCTAGTGTAGATTTGATAAATAAATGCTGAGACTTTACCATCTGTAATCGAGTTGACACTCTTGTCTAACTGTCTCGCAACTGTTCTTATTTTGGACAATTTTATTTGACTTTTTATGACACAAAATCCCAATGGAAACAATTCCAGTGCATTTTCAGAGAAAAAGAACATAAATTGAACAACAGCAAGGCTACACCAAATATAACCAAAAATAAATAAATAAGTGCATAAACATAAAAAATAAAGTTACACTTCAGGAGTCAAACAGATCAAGTTTCCACATAAAATTAAATACATAACTAAAAATCATTTATATGCTGAGATCCTATCAACTAAACAGATGTCCATGTCACTTAACTGTTCTAAATTACTGTAACATACTGACGTGATGTTGTATTACTAAATTAAATGATTACTCAGACATGACATACGATCTGGTCACAAGAGCTTGTATCACTAGAGTCTCTCAACTCCATTTATCTAAGCGAGCTGCTGCTTTATTGAACGAGGAGGAGTGGCGTCAGAGCGGATGGATCCACCCTTATGAACTCAGTGACACTAACAAGGTTTTGATAGTGGAAGTGAGTGAAGTGATGGATACAGTGGATGGATATGGAGGATATTGGTATCAGGCGTCCCGAGGCTTTTCATCAGAGCAGCAGGCAGAGGTTCACAGCAGGAGGGGAAATCACAGATGAACTGAACTGGCACCATGAGACTCTCATCAGCCTGGACAACGCTTGTTTTCTTTCTTATTCAAGGAGCATTAAGAGCCTGCACAGGTACAGCAGCTTCTGTTTTAAACTCCATTATACACTTTCAAACGTTTGACTGTCAGCTTACCTAATCATAAACTACGACAAAGTCCCTTCACTCTTATTTGTCCGCAAAATTTTGAGATTTAGACCCAATTAAAAATGCTTTTTTATATTTATAGTTGGTCTGTGTAATACATTATTAGTCACAGGAACTGACTTGATTTTATTATCTGATCAATAGATGCTGAGTATCATTGGCAGATTCTGGCAGTGTGTTTTGTTTATGATTTATGGTTTACTTCTCTTTCGTTTAATTCAATGAGATATTAGATATGGCATCATATTACAACTAAGACTTACAATTAATACAGCAATTGCATAAATTAGGTAAAAAAAAACATAATTTATTAGTTGTACAAATATTGTTATTTGGTCAGAGTGGTGAATTATTAGAAAGCTCTAAACCATTATAAATTATTGACATTATTGCTTTGATAAATAACTTTAAAATACAGATTTTAACGTTGTTTATTTGATCTGTACACTCTCATTTGCCGAGATAAAAATAACACACTAAAATTTGAAAGGTAAAAAATGTTAGTAACATTTAATAAATACATTTCATTATTGAAGTTATTTTGCCGGAATTAACTAGCTGTTATCTTTATTAAATATATTCAATTTAATTAATACTGTATATACAGTATATATATATATATATACTATATATACTCATATACAGTATTTACGTAATCTACTATATATAAGCATTTTGTTTAAAACAGCTTTCTCCTCATGTCATTCACTTCCAATCTGTGAGATCTCATTAAAACAAAAAAGCTATGTATTCCAATGAAGATTACTTTTATAAATTATAAGCAATAATTCTATAGCTTTAATTGACTTTTATAACTTTCACCTCTGCTGACAATATAAGACATAAACACTGTGCTGTATCTCTAATGTCTGCTGTAAAAAAGTTTTGTAACTTTTCAGTGAAGAAACTGGGCAGCAGCACGGGAAGATTTGCCAACGCTACCTTAGTGCGTCTGTCAGAGTTTTTGAGTGCGGGGTATAAAAAGGGAGTGAGACCAGTGAAAGACTGGAGAACGTCCACTATCGTAGCCATAGACCTCATGGTTTACTCCATCCTCAATGTGGTGAGTTACTTATGCTGCACAAATGATCCACACTAATGAATGTCACAATGAGCCATTGTGCAGTGTTATAATTATATCCAGCTCCTCTGCTTAGTGTTTCCCGACTTCTTTAATTATTGTTTTACAGTACAGTATATGCTATATGTCGTCTGCACAATTATCTACATCACTCCTACATAAGGTTATATTTGGTTTGTAACACTTAACATGAACCTTGCATTATTACCGCAACATGATTATCCTGCTTTATGGCCCTGGAGGAAAACTTAGCTGCCTGTTTTATAAGCTGGAATTAATTTGGAAATATGCATATAAACAGAAACACTGACACAGGGACCCTCTTCAAGAAATTATCGTATGATTAGGAAATGCATAAACCAACCACTGTAATCACTTTAAGACCTCTATCATGTCTGTTGATTTTGTGCTTCAGTGGTGCATAATCCCAAACAGTCATTCAATTAAATCAGCACAAACCAGTATGACATGTATGACATTCACACAATAAGCCTGGAGCTTTCAGGGCCCATGAAGACATGTGAGATTTAACAAATCTCAAACTACTTGGTTGACAAATATGATTTTGCATATATGCATCACCTTGATAAGACTCGCTTTTGGTTTTGAGCCTCATTGTCTCAAATGTATAGAAACTTTTCAGTTAAATATGCATATGTGGACTGGTAGCTCTCTCTCTTATGCAACAAATGCCAACTTATTATTTGAATAAGAAAATATGTGTTTGGATGTGTGTTTGCAAAATGTCAAAATCTGATTGGCCGGAGTAGGCACAATGTGTAAAAAACTATTTGTGGGTAAATTGAAATATTTATGCCAAATGATCCCTCATGTGCAAGTTGTAGCATAAATGCAAAAACTTAAATTAAAAAAAAAAAAGCATTTTAAAAATATTCAAATATTATTAGGAACATAAAATGTATTTCATATGAATATAATGTAATGAAAAAAGATATAATGAATGTATAACGGCATGTACAGAATCTAAAAACTCTTTCTTCCTGTTTTCTAACACAGGATGAGAAGAACCAGGTTTTGACAACATATGTGTGGTACAGACAGGTAAGATAAAGACACTAGATATTATATCTTGAACATAACTGCATTATTGATAATTATTTATCTTTCAAATATTGGATCCATTAAAGCATTTTTATATTATAATATTATAAATTACCTTTACTTTGTGTATTAATAAATGTCTGTAAAGAACTTAATAACACTGTGACATGCTTCTACAGTGTGCATACAACGTATATTTTCATTCTGTAAAAATAAGCCAGTGATGCTGTAGTTCTGGTTATATTAGGGATGTGCCCGAATACAAATACGTTATTCGGCAAAGCACAAATAGTGGGGTTTTTTTTTTTGTTTTTTTTACGAATATTTGTTTCATACAAATATTTTTTTTTAATTATTTGTTTTTGGGAAGAAAAAAACAAAACATGTCAAATAGCAGCGAGCAGGTCATTTATAGTCACTATCTCAGTGTCTCTCCTCTGCTCCGTTGTTACGTCTATCAGCAGGCCTCAATGAAGGGAGTCACACCCACCTGCTGCATGACACATATTTCTTAATTTGGACATCACTTTAATTTTCATCTTTAATTTTCTAAAATTATAAGCATAATAAAAACAAAAACAGGATTTTTAAGCCTCTTTCCACTTTTATTTGAATACAAATACAAATAATTTTGTTGACTCAACAAATACAGATACAAATACAAATACTTTGCTCTCTGCACATCCCTAGTTTATATACACAATGCAGCAAAAAAAAAAAAGATTGTTTTATGAGAATCATAACATTTAGCTTTTTCTGTTCTTGAACATTTTAGTCGTGGACGGATGAATTCCTAGTCTGGAACCCAGAAGACTTTGATGAAGTCAAACAAGTGTCTATACCCACCGCTAACGTGTGGGTGCCTGACATCCTCATCAATGAGTTGTAAGAACTGCTGATGTTAATACTGTTATTTAGATTGTTTCAGTTATACTATCAGGACTTGCAGCCTTTCTGTTGTCTGAAACAAATCGTTGTTTACATTTCTGTCTCTAACCTCCAGTGTAGATGTGGGAAAGTCTCCAGACATACCGTATGTCTATGTGACGCATGATGGACTGGTGCGCAACTATAAACCCATCCAGGTTGTCACAGCCTGCACTCTCAACATCTACAACTTTCCATTCGACGTCCAGAAATGCAGCCTCACCTTCCAGAGCTGGCTTCATACTAGTAGGATATTCATCTCTTACTTAACACACATTTTTGTGCTTTCATGTATTTTCATCATGTTATTAATTTGTCTTAAAAACATCTTCATAAGTTTAATTCTTCATACAGATAAGAATAAAAATCACCACCAGAATCTGGATTTCTGGGTTTGATGTGGTATAGATTTTGATTTTCCAAATTAGTTTTCATCATATGACAAAGCCACAAAGTATTCAACATGTTTTCCTCTACGTGGATGTGTGTGGGCATAAAGTTTCTGGAAATAATGTCTCAAACTAGATAAAAATTATTGCAAGGAGCAATCCTAAAACTGCTGTATAATGCAATAGCTAAATTGGATGCAGCAGTGTAAGCTTAATAAAATGTACACAGAATGAAATTCACTGCCGTCAGAAACATATATCGGTGAGTATATGAGTATGAGTTTAAACCTGCATTACAGGAAAATGACCATATTTTATTAGAATAAAAGGGATTATTACCAAGCAATTAATTTGGTGTGTATAACTTGGTGTGTATGGATAGGTAAGATGGACAAAACTACAAAAATGAGAGCAAAGTTGTAATACACAGGAATTATCCTTTAGGCTGACTGTGACAAAAGTATCTATACCAACGACACATTGATTTTCCCCATGGAGGAATTATGTCATTTGCTTAACTTACAAGTTCTACATTTAAAAATCACTTACAAAAATATTGATACTAAAACATTTTACCAAAATTAAACCATCATTTCTCAATGGATTTTCCACGGTACAGCTAATGTGGGCAGATTTCACACATTTCTGGAGTATTTAGAGGTACTTCACATTAGCAATATCCCTCTGCAGCTCTATCAATACCACAAATAATCATAGTCATTATGCTGCTTTTGATGATTTAATGATAAACACTGTCACTAACAAACATCCAACAAGGAATATTCACAGGCATAACACCCAAACACTTACATTACCTCTTCTCAACAAAGCAGAACAGCCTTTGTGTTCTGTGTGCGTCCATGAACTCTCCCCTGCTGTGATTGTGCTCAGAGAGCAGAGTGATAGGTGAAGGGTAAGTTGTTGCCATTGCCGTCTCACACTGCTCCCGACATTGTGTTCGATCTGTAGTTGATGACATCAACATCACCCTTATGCGAAGCCCCGAGGAGCTCAGGGAAGACAAGAGTGTCTTCATGAACCAAGGAGAATGGGAGCTGCTCCATGTTCTGTCCAACTACAAGATCTTCAGTGTGGACAATGATGACTATTACGCTGAGATGAAGTTCCATGTGAGTATATTAAATGATTATAAGGATTTTTAAGTTTCAGTTTATGTGTAGCACAAATGTGGGATTGTGCATCTTCTTTTAATTGTTTTCTTTAGTGCCTTGACCTCGACACCTGGCTGCCTGCTCTTATTGTACATATTTCTTACCTTCTCCTTCTTCTTCTACTCACGTTTTTCAGTGCAGTCAAATGTCAAGTGTACTAGCACCTGACCTGTTAGTAGCAGTGTAGCAAGAGTTTTGGGTTTGAAATGAGAAGAATTCACTAAAAATGAACTAACTGAGTTACAAATATGACAAATATGATGAATATATTATTGAGTGTGTATGACTAGAGTGAGATAAATTTTAAAGGCCATGAATGTGTTTAAGAAACTGCAACGTTTATGAGGTACCAGCTGGCTGAGGGGTTTAAAGCCCTAACCAAAAACCACAAAGTTCCTGATTCAAATGAGGTCAGGGACTTGTGTTGTTGATGTTATTCCCCATCTCTCTCTTCCCTAACTTCCAGTCATATCTCCACTGTCAACTCTATAATAAAAGCGAAAAACAAAACCCCCAAAAACTCAAAAAATTAGCCTAGTGTAGCCTCATGATTGGAGACCAAAAGTGCTCGTCCATTGCATCTGGCAACCCGTGCTCTATCTGGAAACGCTGGACAGAAATACTTAGATACTGTAGATAAAGTTTTGTTTTTACATTTCTGCTCTTATATGGATTAAACAAATAACATGTAAAATAATGAGATTTAGATGTCTTAGTAGCCATATTTTTGAGGAACGAACTCTGTCCCTTTGTTTCCTGTCTTTATATTCAGTTAAACTAACTTTTTTCACAGCAGAAGTTTTGAATTGTTATTGTAGGACAATCTCAGGTGTTACTAATAACATTAACCATGACTCCACAAAGTAAAGTGTCCCAGTAAGCCATGACAGTGAGCCAACATGCACAATAGTGAAACTGAAGTAGCTAAATGGAGTTCAGCCATCACTAATTTCATTATTTGCACCTGTGCTTTTACTAATGTGACATGTCTTTTGTGAAAATTACCTTTTGGGAATAGTGCTAACATAGCCTCAGATTATTTACTTACAAGACTTGCTATACAAAAAGTGTTTCAGGGTATAAAACTGCATTTCCCAGGTGGTTATCCGGCGGCGGCCATTGTTCTACACCGTGAACCTCCTGCTGCCCAGTATCTTCCTGATGGTGATGGATATCGTGGGTTTCTATCTGCCACCAGACAGCGGAGAGAGGGTTTCCTTCAAGATCACCTTGCTACTGGGCTACTCTGTCTTCCTCATCATTGTATCTGACACTCTGCCTGCCACCGCCATAGGAACCCCGCTGATAGGTGACTGGCATCAATTACCACTTATCAACACTTTGCATTCAGAACAAGGTCCCTGCAAGGACTGTCTTCTTAGAACTTTAAATGAAAATTAAATTGAAAATTATCTGATTTTACCTTTGAATTGATGTGGAATTAAAAAGCTAAAAAAGGAAAGGTAAACTATGATGTCAGGAGAGCAACTAGTCTACAAGTCAAGCATGCAGGGAAAGACAAGTTTTGAGAGTGAGCACAGAAAGACACTGATTTAAGGGTTTTAGAGGGCTAGAGACTATCCCAGCATGTATCGGGTGTAAGGCAGAGCAACATCCTTGAGAAGTTACCACTACATCATAGTCCTATAACAGACACTACCATTCATGCTCAATCCACTTGATTGTTGGAAGAAGCACAGATTAAAGGGGACAGATCATGCTTGTTGTGATTTTCTGTTATTTCTATACTGTTATGGTGTCGTTTAACATGTTAAACATGGTTCCAAAAATTGAGGTGACCATATGTAAAAAGCCCAGGCTTCAACCTGCTCCAAATGCTTTGTCTGCAAAGTTACCTCTACTTTCTTAGATCAGATTGTTGGCGCATGCCCACAAATGGCCGGTCTGCTCTGTAGCCTTTGATGCTAAGGTTGTCACTAAGCTTGTTGCTAAAGCTGTTGCTAAGGTTGTTCCATGGTCTAGTTGCGTTGTCCACTTGCATATTTCGCATCGGATTCGGGCTTGAACATGTACAGATGCATTTGAGAGGTTTCAATTTAATTCTTTTAAATAATTTCCTGACCTTATCTCATTTTTACCTGTCCTGTGCTGTAGGTGTGTACTTCGTGGTTTGCATGGCCCTCCTGGTGATCAGCCTGACAGAAACTGTGCTGATTGTGCGTCTGGTCCACAAGCAGGACCTACAGTCACCTGTGCCCCACTGGGTCAAGTACCTGGTGTTGGAAAGAGCTGCGGTCCTCTTCTGCATCCACAAGAACCACCGACTGTGCTCTAGACTGTCCTCCCAGGCCTCTGACCTGGAGCACTACAAGGACAACAACTATGGGACCGGTAAGGTACAGGTGAACGCATGTAGCCTACAACAGTGGTTTTCAGTCTAGTGCCATTAAGGAAGAAGCGTATTCAGGTTTTTCATCAAACCAAATGCTACAGCAGCTGATTTCACTGGTTAGTTTCCCCTCTTTGGATGAAGATGTATAGCAGAAAAATTAGCTGTTGGAATGAAAAGGCTGGTTGGTTTATGCCTATGGATGCTAATGTTAGCTCAGCTTAGATGGAAAAAGTGAATAAATGGGAAAACATATGAAATATGTTGTCAGTAACAATTTTGCAGATACATTCATTAAAATGCTTCCTTGTTATATACCCATTATTTGGGCAGCATTATGTTTCCTTCAAAACACATTTGCTGTTGCAAATTAGCAGTATATAAACATAATTTTAATGAGACAGGGCAGATGAATAAATGAAGATAACAGGAGTCTAATTATGAATGAAATATATATTTCTCATGTATTAGTGGATCTTTTAGGTTGATAATGCAATTAGGAGAAAGGTCAGGGATCACTAAAAGTATTGGAAGTTCATCCCCTGCATCCATCTGGCCATTGGCTGTCAAGATATCTTGCTTTTGATGGTTGTGTTGGGAGTAGAGAAGTGTAGACAGACTGACACAACATCGCATCTTTGGCTAAGCTAAACTAAACACATCACATATTTCTATTGATGCACAAACTGATATCACAAATTTCATCTGAGCTAGGTAGGAAAGCAATCAAGCAAAATTCTCCAGATGCTGGACCTTTGTTTTAAAGGGGACATATGAAGCTTTTTGTGATTTTCTTTTATTTATATACTGTTATAATGTCAGATGTTAAACATGGTGAAAGTTCCAGGTAAACATACATAAAAATTCTTCCTGAAAGTCAAAAGCCTGGGCTTCAACCTGTTTGCAATACTACCTCTACTTCCTCCTTGTGCTGATGTCCCATTGTATGTGCATGCCCACAAACCGATGTCTGTTCCTTAGTCTTTGTTGCTAAGGTTGCTCCACGGGTTGTCCAGTCACATATTTCGGATCAGATTGGGTCTCGAACATATACAGATGTATTTGAGAAGTTTCCATTTCGAGTGATGAATCCTTTTACCACTGTGTGTTTACGTAGCCTCTGAAACCGCTGACCAATCAGAACAGGGTGAGCTCATTGGTAAGGCGGGCCTTAAAGAGACAGGAGCTAAAACGTCCTGTTTCAGACAGAGGCTGAACTGAAGGGCTGAATAAAGATGAATAATACAATTTTTGAACTGTAAATCATGCAAAGATATTCCAGTTGAGCCCCAGAATATGAATATAGACCTGAAAATGTGCATATGAACCTCCATAAAAGTTATATTCCAATGAATTTGCAAATAAATTGAAATCTGTTTCTCGTCCTGCAGCCCAGTGCACCCTCCACCACACCTGTGAGATAGGCCGAAGGCTCAGTCATCATGACAGGGAGGGCGGGCTGCTCGGACTGGGCCTGCCCCCCTCCAGGGACCCTACCCCACCCGTCATGGACAACATCCTGCAGGAAGTGACAGCGATTCGCCACTTCCTGGAGAAGAGGGACAGGTGCCGTGAAGTCGCCAAGGAGTGGCTGCAGGTTGGCTACGTCCTGGACGTGCTGCTCTTCAGAGTCTACTTGGTGGCCGTGGTGGCTTACAGCATCACACTGGGCACGCTGTGGTCAGTGTGGCACGTTGCCTGAGTCTCACCACTGTAGTGCTGTGGACAAAAGCTCAGTGGGTAGAACATGGAGTTAAGAATATCTGAGTGAGTTGCTCTATGCCTGTGGAGCTCTGTGTACAGGGAGGCACTCACATAATAATGGAACAGGAAAGCGGTTCCTGTAGTCGGAGCCTACAGTACATTCAAAGCTGACCAATTGGGTTTGCCACTATACCCCTGAAAACAGCAAGCTATTCTTTATCATCATCATCTTAGGTTTGATCATTTTTAAAGTTCCATGACATAAATGTCTTTTGAGATGCTTTTTCAGGGCCAGTTTGAGGTTTTTTGGGATTGAAAATTGACATACTGCCTCACACATTTATTATTATTCATCATTATGAAGGATTATAAAGGTTGACAGTAGCAGTAACACACCAAGCAAAGACATTTCAGCTGACTTTAGTATTGTCCCATCACAAAACAAACAAATAAACAACAATTAATACAATAAAGAAAGTTAGAAATTTAAAAATGCTGTTTTAAAACATGCACTTTGAAAATGTACAGTACTATAAAAAACTCATACATTTTTTTTACTTGAATTATCAGTAGAAAGGAAGAGTGGACTTGTACACATGTGTAATTTACATGTTTCATGTAGCTGAGGAGCCTTAAACTTCCAGTTACAGTAGTTCTTTATGGCTGGTCTGGTTGGGTTTAAAGGAATATAATTCTTAGGAGAAAAGATTGGAGTAAAATTAAAAAGTCAATTTAAAATAATGTTCATCCACTTCCAAGTGAATGTAATGAGCAAAAATATCTACCTTTAAAAACCTAAACAATAAACCTATAAAAAAAAGTTGGACTATGAAACCGATTGCTGACTGACAGCACATCTGTTAACTTTAAAATCTTGAATTGCTGCTCCTACTGTTGAAAACATCTATTTAAAGTATGTATTCCTCTTATTATACATGGATCAATAAACAAATAATTTATATTAATGAGGTAACAACTGCATATGATGACCTGTTTTGCTCTACATGTATATTAAGGAAAACATTTAATTGCATGTCCCCTTTGCCCTGAATTGATTAAACTGTGGATATATTGAAGAGGTGCGTATTGAGTTATTTTCATGTCATGATAAATCATATGTTTGTAAGTAAAATGATGGAAATTTAAACTGCAGAGCTTCAAATACATATCAAAATCATGTTAAGCTTTAATGTGTCACCTGATATAATAAAATCTGTCAAAAATCTATTGGGATGTTGAACATGAATCTTGTTACTCACATTAGTGCTTAGATAACAGTGTTTCAACATATTTTATGTATACAGCGACAGATTTAATTTGATTTTATACCTTTTATTTAATTGTGTGCTGTGTCAACAAGAAATGTGATATAATTACATGCAATGTTAGAGTAGTAATTGTAAATTTAATCATGTTTCTGTAAATGTTTCGCCCATAGGTGTTCATCAGATAAAAAAAGCCTTTACCATCTTCACCTTACTTTTTATGGAAGTCCATTACGGAAAAAAGGTAAATTAATCACATTATGAATAAGTGAAAACAATTTTTAAATTAGCACATAAACTGTAAAAAATAATATGACAGAGGTTTTAATTTTATCACTTTCATAATGACTAGCTGATAACCAGGTATTTCCTCTAAATAGGAAATTATTAATAAAAAAGTGCTACCATATAATCAAAAATGAGCTCCAATAAAACTCTGACTTAAAAAAAAATAATTAGTTGAGCTGTAGTAATTAATTTCCTGCTGTTTCATTTATGTTTTCTGTATTTATTGATATTATTATTTATTTAATAAAGCCTTATTTGTATTCAGTTATTTTTGTCCCACATGAACTTCGACAATTTTGGTCTTTAGAATATGCATTCCCAGCACGAAGTGAAGTGAAGAAATAAGGATTTATCTACAAAAGATCCATAATCAATGAATTGTAACTGTAACTGTAACACATGTCCATTAAATATGGCGTAAACATTTACAGGACAGCGTCATTTGGATTTCTGTTTTGCCTTTCTTACAAAAAATGAAATAAAAAATCCATAGATCTGTGTAGTTTTATGACAAATCAGTTTTGAATGGCATGATTTATATGTATAATCAAATCTATAGTCGTATACATTTAATAAGAGACATGTAAAGACATGTAAATCATTTCAAATACATTTTTACAATAATATGATGGTCTGCCACCCATATAATCTGTGTTAAATTGATATACGTAGAGTGAAATGTGTCAGTAAACTGCTGATCTGTTATTATTTATTCTGTTACTTATAAGAGGTTTAAATATGCATATAGATACAGTGAGCGTAATGTCACAGCCCGGCTCTAGACTGTGGCAAAAAAAAAAAGGGAAGTCACACGGGTATTCAACAATACAAAAGTAAATTTATTTAACAAAAAGTACTCAAAACAAACAAAAAATAACAATAGGTAGGGTTAATGTGTAAAATCAGTCATGTAGGGAATGGATGAGTGAATGTATGCTGTGTGGGTGTTGTATGGTGAAACAAAAGGAACCAAAAAGCAATGCAGGAGTGTGTGGGGGAGAGAGGAGAGGATGTGAACTGCCAGCTTCTAAGACTTTGTGCTCAGAAACTTGCCCCTGCAAACAAAGAACACAGCAGCAACAAGGAGCACAAAGCAGAGGAGACGTCACAATAATAATGTGCTGCTCATAATTTGGCTACAAACCTGTTAATAATGCATTTTGTACAACACTGCTCATTCATTGTGTCAACACCTGCAGTTCAACACAGCTGCCAGAGGATGGCACCATGCACAATGACATCAGTTTCCCTCAACAGCAGTGAGATACTCCAGGTATGATATTGATATTATTAGCAGCCTTGCAGAGATGCTTCTAATCTTTTTTCTTATCAAATACAGTATATTGAGATTATAAGAGGAAAGGTGGTTCTCCTGCAAAAAGCTGTCTATATTCTCCAGAACAAAGTGAGGAAGAAAGGCTGCACTCCATAGTTAAAAAAACAAGCAAAATGCATCACTTCATGTATTGATCTTTTAGATTTACAATCAATAGGCTCAATTTGACAGAGATCAATACATGAGGTGATTCTTTTTGCTGTATGGAGTGCCGCCTTTGTGGTGGAATATATGTCTGTGATTAATGGAGATATTCATTCATATTTGACATTTTCTGTTCTTGTGAGGAAAGTTATATCATGGTTTATGATAATGCATGCATATTGAGGATTTTGTTGTTGTTGTTGTTGTTGTTTTTCACATGCTACCAACTGGACAGTGTTACTATTAATGTCACTTATCAATCAGTCAGTTTTTTTTTTTTTTTTTTTTTAATTGATGTAGCTCTTTGTGCAAGATCAAAACACAAAGTTAAATAGATAAATGACCAAATAAAACACATTTCTTTATAAATGAAGAGTGTTAATGTTTAAACTCAGCCCTTATTGTCCACATTGTTCAATCACATTGGCCTGAATTAAAATAAGTTTTGCAGTCTTTCATTAGTTTTTGTAGTTATGCATGTTTTAAATCCTGTGTCCCCTTTAAGCCAAAACTTTTGGGACTTATAGTACGTCTAATGTAATTATAGCTTTTGCTGTAAAGACGACTGGACAAAGAACCACTCTGTTCTGAGGGACGGTTCTCATGCTGGTGCATTTGTGTCAGCCAGCAATGTTAAGTGTGAGATGTCTTTCTCCTAACTGAATCCAAGCCCTGTTAGAACCACTTAAATCCTTTGATTGCAATTAAAATTACTTAGTGCATGTTAAGCAAGCTAAGAAATTACACAGATGAAAATATCACTGTGATGTAATCTGTGACTCATCCACCACAGGGATCCACAGGTTTATTGTCAAGTTAATTTAGGTTTATTTTTATTGTTCATCAACATAAAATTATTCAACGTGCAATTCCCTCTGTGGATAACTGGTGTGATAAAAGAGCTGTAGATGATTAATGCGGTTAACATTTGTTTGCAATAATAGGTGCAATAATAGGTGTATGAGAAAATAATAGAACATTATTCTCCTTGCATGTTTAATTTAAACCTTCATTTTAAACCACTAAAACAAGGTATTTTGGGATCATCACTTTAAGGCTGGCAACTCAGAATCCAGCCTTTACATATGTGGGTCAAAGATCAGCGGTGAAACCTCATGTTTCAACACAAAGGCCTTCACTGTTCATATTACCATCCTGACAAACCATTCACCAATCCCTGCCCCTTCCTTCCTAATACCCCAAAATAAGATCAAAGTCACACTAAAGCAACAAATTCAAACAAAACCACTCACAATGAGAGTTTTTTTTCTCTCATTTCCTGTTTTTGTTTTCTGTCAAAATCTAAAAAAGTCACAAAAAAAATAACCACAAAGCTGCAATATGTTTTGGGTGTAATACTTGAGAGCGGGCGCTTAAGTGAACAGAGAGAGAGAAGAGCTGCCTCATTAGTTTTCAATACACTGAAGTCAAGATCTGATCCAATGTGCCAGAAAGAGGAAATTAGCAAATATAGTGGCATTATTGGGAAGCATTGGCAACACTTTTGATATGATGTTTATTTCAGGGGATACACGGGCTTGTCATATCAAACTTTATTGGGGAAGAAATTTCAGCAACCGGCTCAGAGGTGACAGTGAATATTTATCACTAAATCTGATGCATTTTGAAACTTTAACACATGAAAGGGTGCCACCAGGTATTTTGCATGTTTTAGCACATTTATTACAAATCAAATACACATGTAACATTACTTCCACGTATTTTTAGAAGCTTACCACATATATTTTATGTCATGTGGTGGTGCAGACACAAGCAGGAAGAATTCAAAACTGCACTGGTGTTAAAACACCCCCTTGTTAGTAAATTTAATTGGGAGGTTTTCTGTTCTTCTCAGTCTGCCACCATGGTGTGACTGTGATTGTAGAGTATAGAACAGTCCCGAAATTCAAATGGTTCGTCCTTTGGGAAGCATTAATCTACTCAGGAAGTCATGCAATCTGCCTGTTAAATTTTGCCTTTGTGTTTGGAAAGTTTCATCGTCAGAGGAGTGTGTGGAGATTTTGGCCTGATGGTGGCACTAACGGACAAGTGAGGTCACAATAATTATTATAAATCATCCTCTGGGAGACCACGAATACTCATACAAAATGACGTGGAAATCTCACCATACTTGTGTAGATACAGTAACTTAATTCAACATCGTCCCCTGAAAGATATCATACTGAAGGCGGAGCGAGAGATTTTTTTCTTGCTGGGGATAGTTAGCGGCTATGGAATTTATTATATTCACATGAATAACCAAGGCTGAGTGCAGATGTGATGCATTTGAAAGTAAGTTTCAAGTATCATATGCATATGCAAAATATGTAGATGAGAACAACAGTTTAGGGGGTCACAGAGTGCAGGACAGGCCAGAATAGAGGTTTAACAGACAGTCTCAGCTGTCAAACTGCACATTTGCAAGGATTTCCACGTCAATATTTTTTTTTCTAGCAAATGAGCCCTGGGGGGCTCCGTAGACAGAATTTATGTCAAACATATGATAATTTTTTCCATGGGACTATTGTAATTCTATCTAACCTCACCCTACTGCTGCATATGAAAATTATTTTTATATACTACTGATTTGAATCAGCAAATACATTCTGTAAGAAACTCCAAGACTGAAAGTTGCAAAATGTGTGTATACTGAACTGAATGTACATGCAAAACTTCTCTTCTAATAACTGCTAGCTGTTTCCAGTCTTTATGCTAAGCTAGGCTAACCATGTCTTGACCCCTGCTCTGTACTTACACAAACAGTAGTAGCATTTCCCAAAAATGTTGAACTACTCCTTTAACTTCATCTTTCGTGCTGTATTTACACTTCAACACTGGAACAAGACGTTCAACACCTACTCTATCTGTTGGTTAGATGTGAGATTGAACAAAGATTATATGTGTAATCAACTGCTAAAGTGATGAAAACACAAAAAGAGAGACTGACATGAGTGACTACCTGCCACAAGAACACTAATCTAAACCTTGTTCAGGTCAATCTATCTCCACGCAAAAGCTGAACATCTCACGTCTTGGCTCGCTTCCTTTCTAATGACAATCATTCGTGTGTGGCGAGTGAGTTGCACAACGTACACATGCTCTGCATATCTAATGATAGCATTTATGACCTCTATAGCACAAGAGGCAGAACAGACAAAAGGCAGTCAGGCTTGAAGTGCTGCAGTAGTTACCATTAGCACATTTATGAGTGAGGAAAGATGGTGTACAGCCATGTGGTGAGTGTGAAACTAGACAGCTGATTGTGCTTCGACTGTGAAGTTACGTTTAGTCAGGTGCTGTGTGTTCGCTTTCCTGTGTCAGTTTAGTTTTTTCTAACTAGACCAGATAAAAAAAAATATCCTACATGGTTGTAATAACAGAAACACTGATGGATTCACACCGCCTTTATGTAGGTATTAGGGATGTGCAGAAAGCCCAGTATTTGTATTTGTATTTGAATAAAGTGGAAAGATGCTTTTATAACCCTGTTCTTGCTTTTATTATGCTTTTAATTTTAGAAAATTAAAGTGTTACAATAAGTGTTCATCAATAAACCACCTTACAAAGTTGGTTCCCACAGCGGGTCTTGAACTGGAGTCTCCCAGATCATAGACGACTGTGCTGACTACTGAGCTAAAACTTTACTCATCACCTCATTGCAGGCAGACCTCTACCTATTTATACACCCGTAACACAGAGACAGCACAGCGTGTAACGTGTAGGGAAGAACTTCAAAGGTGATTCTTGCTTTGCACTTTTAATTTATTGCCTATTTTTTACAACCTAACTTTGTGTAAAGGAGAAGAGGAAGAACAGGTTATGGAGAGTCCCTTGGGAGCACTTTGCTTGTGTCAGTAGCTCAGCTTTATCTCTGGGGAACATCCCCAACTCCGAGAGTAATGTCCAAATAAGAAATGTGCATCATGTAGCAGGTGGATGTGACTTCCCTCATCGAGACCTGCTGATAGACGTAACAGCAGAGCAGAGGAGAGAGACTGAGACAGCGATGTAACCAACCCGTGCACTCGTGTTTGCCCCGTCTTTTTTCCTCCCCGAAAGCAAATAATTTTTCAAATATTTGTATGAAACAAATATTTGAAAAAAAACATTATTTGTGCTTTGCCAAATAATGAATTTGTATTCGGGCACACCCCTAGTAGGTATGCACAGTATAATTATTATTGTAGGGTAACTTTTTATTGTGTCGGTCTAAAATGTAAAATACTTGGCACACATGTCTAATAATGTCATATTTCAGCTGTAAAATTCAAAACAGCCATTAACAAAGAGAGACAGTTCATCCACACGACAACTGAACCGTTGCATGCAGATATTTTTTTGGTCTTACTTGTACAGGATTTGAGAGAAAAGTATCTGTCTCTGAGATTAATTTAACGTCTAAAAATAGTAACATCTCTTTTCCGGAGACAGTGTCCCTGTTACAGATCTAACTGTGAACGGTTTTTTATTGAAACCATCCTCTATGGAAAAAGTTTTCTGACACGATTTGTTGTTCGTGTTGTCTCCACCTCTGCAGCTAATCTTATTGTTGTGATGTTTTTGTATCGCACCTCCTAAACCTCACCTGTCAGTGAAAGGATGAGCGCGCTTCAGTTGGCCTGGCCAGCATACCTCATGTTGTATAGCAGCAGCAGGGGCAGGAGAGGTTACGGGAAAGTATTATGTTGAATTCCTATCAGCCGCTGATAAAACACAGGCAGTAAAGCAGGGCAGAAGCTGTGGGAACACTCTTTGTTAAGCATGAGTTGTATTAATATGTATCAGAAAACAAGACTACGGGTGTACAGCCATGCTATCAGCTCTGTGAAGGTGTATTTGGGAACAGTTGTGCTTTGAGCTTAATGCTAGTATGTTAACATACTCACAATGACAATACTAACATGCTTTACTAAATATAATGTTTAGCATGTTCACCATCTTATTTTAGCATGATGACATGCTAGCGTTTGCTAATTAGCACTCCCTGTGTCTTCTAGAGTCGATTTCAAAGTCCTGTTACTGGTTTATAAAGCTCTCAATGGATCAGGGCTGAGCTACATCACAGACTCCCTGATACCTTATGCTCCCTCACGAGCCCTTATATCTTCCTCTGCAGGACTGCTTGAGATCCATGAGGCTACCCAGAAGAAAATTGGAGATCCAGCTTGTTTCAATTACGCTCCCAAACTCTGGAACACCTTACCTGAAGACGTCTCCGTTGAAAGCTTTAAACGACACTTAAAAACATATCTTTTTAACCTAGCCTTTCTATTTTAAGGCATTTGTATTCTTATTCATGAATGATTATGTCTTTTACTTAAGATTTTTAGCTGTGTCTCCTCTGTTTTAATGTAATGCACTATCTCTCATTTTTCTTGTTTGCCTCCTTTTATTCTTCCTGTTAATGTTCTCAATTATTTATCTATTTTTTTATATTATCTTTTTAATGTGAAGCACTTTGGGCTGCATTTTGTATGAAAGGTGCTATACAAATAAAGTTTATTATTATTATTATTATTATTATTATTATTATTGTTATTATTATTATTAATTATTTAGTAATAAACCAAAGTTTTGGACAAATTAACATTTTGACCTGATGACGGTACTTGATAAAAAGTCACCAAAGTCAATAAAATTCACCTTGAAGAGAGTCATAAATGTCAGTACAACATTTCATGGCAATCCATCCTTTAGTTGTTGAGCTCAAAACCACAAATGTGAACCTCATGTTGGCTCTAGAGGAAAAGTAAGGGCATCAGTGAAAACTTTGACCTGCTGGTGGCACTAGAGGGAAAGTCAGGGGATTACCCAAGTCTTTAGGATTCATCCTATGGGCATTGTTGATATCTGTACCAAATTTCAAGGAAATCCATATAATAGTTGTTGAGATATTTCAGTCTGGACCAAGCAGCAACCTCCGGGGCTGTAAAATGAAGCCAATGCGGAAGTGCCAAAAACTGCAGTTCCTTGAATGGACACTTGAGGCTCCAAAAGCGAGTCAATCCCCATAGACCCCCATGTTAAAATGCCCAACTTTACAGCAGAAATAAACATGTTTACAGCCTGGTACAAAAAACGGTTTTGGTCTCTTAAGCTAATTTCTCCTTTCATGACAACTGTACCGGGGGGTGAATTTTTTTATAACTTGCCCGTTTAAATTTTATTAAGCTGTAAAGTTATGCATAATGAAGGACATGGCTGCTTTGAGTGACAGGTCCGCCAGCCGCTAGGTGGCTTGTTTCAGCCATTCGGCCCGCCTCTTTGCCCATTTTTGATTGGCTGGGAATTAGGCGTAGTCAGGCACGGCAATGGTGACAGCCGGAGCCGCCCACATTGAGCATCAAAACCAATAGGTGACGTCACGGTAACTACGTCCATATTTTTATACAGTCTATGGTCTGGACCAAAGCAAAGGCAAAGAATTGCCATTGAACAACGCTGCTAGCATGGCAACGTATTTACTATTGAATCACCATCTGTCAGGCTTTATGCAACCATCATTCAGGAAACACTGTACATAGAGTTAATCTTTGGACAACCTGCAAGCACTAACAAAGACAATACAGTAACTTTTCTGTTTGATACAGAAGGTATTTTTCCCATTCTATATTGTTGGTTCACATGCTAGTTAACCAACATGCTACAAGTTACGCTACAGCTGTAAAGTTCGTCCTGAAGATGCTGCTTGACGACGTGTCATGAGGTAACCAAGTATGTCAAAAGTCAAGAGTATGATGTATGTGTTCAGTAAATTTCAGCAGAGCAGAACCTGCATTTAGGAACTTTGTTACAAATATTTCCATACTTCTTGTGCTTTCAGGGCATTTAAATATATGTACGGTGGTATATATGTATATGAAAGTGCGAGGGAATACTAGGAAGTAAATGTATTTGTAGTCTAAACAATACAAAAATAAATCAAGGATGTGATTTGCTTTTTTTTTGAGTAAATAAAAAGATAAAATAAAAAAAGGAAAAGAAGTTTGATGCCACTAAACATGTTTGTTTTATTTTCACTGAACCGTAATACGTCATGATAATTGCAATTTATCACACGATTAAGCAATGAACCAATTAAAAGTATATTTATATTTATAAAGTGTATTATTGAAGTTCTGTATAATATTCAAGAGCAGATCACACACATACACACACACAGCTACAAGATTATTATTTTGTGTTAGATTCTACTGTTTCATACTTTCTGTATGTTATTCCTAAAAAAAGATTCAGGGAACAAATTATGAGCCAGAAAGAGGGCTACGACAGACAACATGAAGTCCATTTTTTTTTTATTTTTTTCTAACTGCAGATTGAAAGTATACAACTGAACATCATGATTTGATTTTTATTATGAGACTCATAAATAAAAATACAAAAAAATTCCACTACAAAAAAACAATCTACTGTTAGTAGGATGTAGAAAAAAGAAATATTCTTTATATTTTCACTATCAAAGGCACAACATTGACTTTAGTGACAACATGGAGAAGAGAACCTGCAGCATTAAATCTTTTATTTTTTTCTTTTATTTTTTTTTCACACTCCATCAGAGAACACTGAAATGTTACAAAGAGATGTGTCTGATTCTACATGGAAAGAAACAAAAAAAAGAACAACCTCTATATCAACAGACGGTGGCTATAGATTGGTGGCACAGCTCAACAGGAAACGTACTGCCACGGAAAAAAATAGCACGTTGTCGCTGGAAAAGACAAAGGACCTTTGCAAAGCTCTAATGCAAATTTCAAAAAAAAAAAAAAAAAATTATACAACTGACAACAATAAGAGAACAAAATAAAGAAAATAAAAAATAATAATTGGGCACCTTCTAAGATTAGGCTAAGATTAGGTGCTGAGGTAGACAAAAACTATAACAATTCAAATCATAATAAAAACACTATTTTCTTAATACAGAGCAACTTGACTGGCACTTGTGCTGTCACAACAATGGAGGAGAGAAGTAGCACAGACAAGCCAGGGAAAGACAGAGAGAAAAGCTTTGTTACATAAAAAGCTTTGTTATGCTTGGTCCGACAGGGCAATTGGTCCTCAGTGCTAATATAAAAAAATACAATGTCTTGGTGCTTTGTTACTCAAACAGTTTTTAGTCTAGACCTCGATGGCACATGCATTGAAACACTGCATGAAATGGCTACTTTTGTTCTAGAAACACCACACCAAAACACAGAGTGCCAGCTCCAGGGATGCCATGATTCCTCTCTGACGAATTTTAACATCCCCCCCCCCACGCCCTCCCCCCTTCTTCTAAATGCGTTTTGTAGAAAAGAAAGTACTTTAAAATAAAAAAAAACAAACTGAAACAAAGCAGAAAGGGAATACCTCACTGCCAACCTACCCAAATGGAGGTTTTCTTTATTTTCTTTAAATTTTTTTGAAGAGCAATATAAAGTTCTCATCAGCAAACCTGTTGCTGACAAAAAAAAACAAGGGGAGAAAAGACAATCTGAGTGGAGACGCAGACTCTGGCTTCATTTGATGGCAGAAAATAAAAAAGATTTTATCCCCAAAAGTAATGCAGGTTTTTTTTTTTTTTTGCCACTGCAGCCTGTCTGAATTCAATTAAAATTTTTTTTCCCATCGTTGTTGGTTTTTGTGTCACTAAATAAATGCTTTTAGGTGCCAATTACAGAGTACGGCCTAAGAAAAGATGTGAATGCACAATCTCAGTTGCTATTTCGATAGCGTTAAGAGTTTATTGCAGTCCTTAAAAAAAAAAAAAAAAAGAAGCCCTGCTCTGTTCAGGATTAAAAAAAAAGAAAAAAAAAAAAATCAGGTCATTTTTTTGAGCGTCATGACATCCCTAGGGTGCTGGAGACACCATTTTTATTTTCTTCTGAAAATACAGAAACTAAGCAGATATAGATGGATATTTTTGTTGAACAATTTCCATTTTTAGGCACAAAGATAGTACAGAAACATCGGAGAACACTGAGGGAAGAACTATATCAATGCCAATGTATATATATATTTTTTTTCCAACATAGAGAAAAAAAAAAAGTGGCATAGAATATCATTTTATTTTGTATCTGATCTGATTAGTGCATTTTTCCACTAATACACACACACACACACACACACACACATAGTTTCACACTCTTTTACACGCTCTTTCACTCTCACAAAAAAGTAGAAAACATTCAGAGGACGATGTTAGGAATAATAACGTGACTGATCAGGTTTTGCATTGTGGTGGTTCAGACTGAGCCGTGACTGGGTATATCATAGTGGGTGGATATTATATGAGGGTGAAAAAGCCCCCTCAGCTCACAGTGTTTGAGAATAAAATGGCAAGACACCACGGGACATGCCATCCCTTCTTCTTTTTTCAAGTACAAAAACAAAACAAAACAAAAAAAATATATATGTTGACAGTCAAGTTTGATTGAAAAATTGTGAATGACAAGTACTAATTGTTCGGTTTTGGCAGCGTCCCTCTGCCGTCCCGTATTTTATCATCTTTTTTTTTTTTTTTCCTTTTTCAATTTGTCACACACACACACACACACACACACACACACACACACACACACACACACACACACATTCATAAAATTTGTGGTGGATAAGATTTAGTCCTTCACCTACAATGCAATTGACATCCAGAAAGCAACACTTATTATTACAATATGTTCACACACATGTTTTTTTGTTCAACAATATCAAAGAGGAGCAAGGCAAAAAACGATTCACACCCAGAGAGAGAGAGAGAGAGAGAGAGAGAGAGAGACAAAACAGGTTTAAAAAAAAAAAAAAAAAAAAAGAAATACAAATATTTGTGCCCTGCTGTAACCCTCCACAAATGGAAAAAGGACTGACACTGAATACAAAAATATCACAATTTTTATATATCAAATTGCCTCTGTTGGCTCTTGTTCAGGAATACACTCATTTCTCCATAGAGAGCTCGTCAGCTGAGAGAATCTTTATTTTTAACCTTCTGGTTTTTCTTTTTTGATTACCACTTGCAGTTCCAATTGTCCAACGCACTATGCATCACTGCAAATATGACCTGTCCTGGGTGGAGGGGGGGTGTGTGTGGGGGGGGGTTAGGGAGGGATGGGGAGGGGTGGGGATGGGGGGGCGGTGGTCATGATGAACCTTCTTTTTTTTTCACATTACAAAACTACAATTCTATTCACATATTTTCAAGTTTAAATTCTTGTTTTTAAACCCTCTCAAAAAAAAAAAAAGCAATAGGTCTTCCTCTTATCTGCTGCATCCCTCTTACTCGTCACTTAAGGCTTCAAAATTGCTTTTTTTTTTTTCTCTGCTCTTCTATGGTTGGAGGTGCAGGGGGAGACTATAAGAGAGGAATAAACATCCACTTGAATGACTCTTCTCAGCCTATCAACCTCTACTATTGTTATCTCTTACCCTTTTATATACATTTTGCTTAAAAACACAGACAATCATAAATCAACTTTAGAAAAAAAAAAAAAAAAGCATGAGATGAAGTAGCAATGATGAAATAATGCAAAACACAAACACACACACAAAAAATGTGCTTTTGCCAAAAAAAAAAAAAAAAAATGAAAACAACTTAGAGGTAGCTTTTATAACAAATGACCAAACTTTCCGGCTCTTTAACAAGCGGGGTTAATAATACCAAGTTTGGTAACAAGTAATGCACAAAGAAATACACAACATTAGAAAAACAAACAAATCTCTTCACCGTGGCACTTAATTTTTTCTGCGTACACATTGCTTCATCATGTTGTGCAATGCATCTTTCCCACATACACTCATGAACAAAACAAACAAACAAACAAAAAAAAAAAAGTGTACAATGAAACAAAAGGGAAAATTAAAATACACAAGCAACATGAGGTCACAAAAACGAGGTAATTCAAGTACGATGTGTTGAGCTCAAACTCAAGGTCAATAATAACAACAACAACAACAACAACAACAACAACAACAACGACAACAGGAGACGAGAGAGACGAAGCGAAGGGACAAAACCACAGAGAAAGAGTTGATTTATTCTGTCGTCTTACTGGTCGCCCCCCCCCCCCCTTAAGCTGCTGGGCTGTGTCTCGTCCAATCAGTGATTTCCCCCCTTTTCCACCGGCCATTTTGGATATGCGATCACCCCGGTAACGCTGTGACATGCAGTGATATTCAGTAATGCCGTAGGTTCCACCATAATACACTGTGTATGCCATACAGGTCTAATGCTGCATTTCAGAGCAGTCAAAAAAAGTCAGAAATTCCCACTTCCTCCTCAGAAAAATAACCCTTTCCCATTTGAGCCTCATCCTGCATTTTTGGAACAAGTAAAGGTAGCGTTTTTTTCCCCCAAGATGCCGTTATGCAGCACTATAAACGCAACACCAAACTTTTAACATACTAACTATTCTCAAAGAAGCGTCTGAATCCTTTCTCTCTATGCATTAGTGCACACAAGTATCCAATACACATAGTAGAGAACATGTATCATCTTTCATATAACATTTTGTTATTATATAGGCTTTTATATAAAGCCTTGGCGGCAATATGCAATGCAAATATATTTGTGAATATGCTAGAAGATCATTTCAGTGATCTCAAACACAAACCTACTGAACTTGTCTGCTTTGTCTGGCTGGTAAACAAGCCTTGTCCAATCTATCAAAGACCCTGGTGGTGAACAGTTACACATATTCAAATAGCATTTGCAGCTGCTAGCCAGCTAAATGTATGAGCTTTTGCACAAGGAACAGCATTTGACATTGAAGAAAATTTTCCAAGCTGATCCACTGGAAGGCATAGAGAGTAATAACAACCTCCAAGGTGGGAATTATAGGTTTCCGACTTTGACTGAAAGACAGCATTAACCTGCAGTATATTTGGACACAGTGTGAACCTAGCCTAGTTTGAACCCAGCGTACAGTCTTTCACATTCATGTTTTGATGCCATATAACAGTCTTCATCTTGCCACGCCACCTTTGACAAACATTACGGCGTGCAGCTAAGGCATTCCCAGGACTCCCTCAACATTCACTTCTAGCGGTCAAAGTCACAGGACTCCCACGAAAAAGCAGCCTTTTTCCCCATTTTGTTTTCCATCACTGCGGTGAATGGACAGATCTGTTGCGGTCAAAAGTGTTACGGTTTATGTGTCAGTTTGTGTAGTTCATTGTTAGTGTGAGATTATGATAGTCATCTGGTTAAATGCACATGATAAAAGCAGTCCAGTTATCTATTGCTGAGAAGGTGGATAGGCTGGGTTTAATGTGACATACTGTAATAGAGAGTTATGATTTAATGAAAAATATATACCTTGCATCAAACAAAGACTGTTGTCGTAATTTGTTTTACCTGTGCAATCAAGCCATGATAAATCAAGCAGAGCTAAAAAAAAAAAAAAATACTAGATGAAAAAGTTATCCTTTGGCTCTCTGGGGAGAACCGTGGGTGGCCAGTGGTGACCAGACCGTCTCCAGCTCTGTCAGAGATGCAGAACCAGGAACTACTGAGAAAACTGGGGAGATTCCCAACAGAAAGCAGCAGTAGCATCTTCCCCACTCAAAACCAAATAGGTGCTCCGTTTGCAGTATTTTAGTGCTCCCATCCGTCCAGTTCAATCGTTTCATCTACTGCATACGCCTACCAGCTCTGCTGTTGATTCTCAGGGGCTATCTCACTGCCACCACTGGGATCTGAAGGATATTATGTACGGGCAGGTTACACTGGCAGATTTCTGTGAATACTGGAAAGATCTTTGCCTACTGGTCAGGCAGAAATGATGGGAATTGACAAAACAGATACATTTTCCATTCGGGGATGGAAAGGATTAGGGGCACCCTCTGGAGCATTTGTTTCTTTAACTCAGTCATAGTGGTTTGTGGCCATAAAGGGAAGGATTTTAGCATCTGAAATCCAGCTTTTCCTCAAAACTTGGAAAGTAGAGCAAAGCATGATGATGAACCGGGGGCTTAAACTGATTCTCATATTCACATATTCTTCATGTGATCCTAACTAGTCTGACTGTGTAGGGTGAATGCAAACAAACCAAAAGTAGAAGAACAAAAAAAAGTCTTCCCCCCTTTTTTTGGAAAGAAAACAAACTCTACAAAAATGGAGTGAAAGATTTGGTTCCTGATGATAAGGATACGCAGGTTCAGATAGCCCTTGAGAATCTGCTCTCTCACTGCTGTGGCAGCAGTATCCAAAATGTCACTTCCCTGCAGCTTGCTCGCTTTATGGTGCTGCATGCAATGACCTGAAACAATAACACAGTTGCAGATGTAGTGAATGACCCGGTAAATCCGAACAATGGTGGAGAATCTCTCTCCATGTCCAAGTCTTCCTCTTCTTAGCACTTTTGTCCCACCATCACCACCCTTCTACCCCGTCGGTTGTTGCCGCCTTTGCATGAAAAGAAAATGAGAAAACAAACCCCTCTTGCTTTCGAGTCTCTTGTCATTGACGTTCCTCAATCGTCAACACTCCACCATAGCCTCACGCCTCCTATCATCTCAATTACATTCCCCTTACCTCACAACCCCCGTCCCTACCCTCACACGTGGCCCTCCCCTCCCCCCGTCCCCCATCTCTTTACTCTTCCGGTTTCAGACATAGCAGAGGTACAGGTAGGTCTTCTCTATGCGCCAGTCTGGGGGGATATCTTCGGGCTTGTGGCCTTTCATGTGCTTCTGCATGGCTGACAGGCTGGGGCAGTACTCCAGGCAGATGGTGCATTGGTAGGGTGAGGCGCCGTTGTGGGTGCGCAGGTGCTTGATCATGGCCGAGTAGTCCCTGGATCGCTGGTGGCACAGCTTGCACTCGAATGGCTTCTCACCTAAGGATGATGATGGGGTGGGGTTGAAGACAATAACTGCGTTAGTAACTGTGCCATTCAATTACAGTATTACGTCCTTAATGTGAAGCTTGATGTACCTGTTAATCTAGAAATAAATGCATTTGAGACAAATCATTTAAAAGGAACAGACACATTAGTCTGTGTAGCATTTCTGGTAAACGTAGCAGCTTCTTTCAATCACACTTGGAACACATTATTATTATTTTTAGATTATTTTTTGACATTTTTGCTTTTATTTGAGTGCAGGGAGAGTAATATGGATAGAGAGAGGAATATGAAATGCAACAAAGGTCCACAGTTGGGAGCCAATGAGAACATTCACCAGGCCAAAATAAATCTTTTTTTTTTTAATGCCAATAAAAAAATAACCCCAAATATCCATTCATTAGGAAATCAAAATCATCTGAGTTTGGGAGCCTCCGTGTGGAGCTGTTCAGAAAGAAGAATCAACCTCTTTCCTGGGAAACTTGTGAAATAAACAAAATATTTTATTTGTTATTCACCTAATTTATGTGCTTTGTTTCATTTCAGCTCAGTGTGAGAGTCTTGACTGAGTTTTGCTGTGATTTATAGTCACGCTAGTTTCTCTCCTCTGCTCTGCTCTGCTCTTAACCCCTCCACACATCAGAGGAGAGACAGGTAAAGTGAAGATAACATGTCTCGAGTTGACGACACTCATTACATTACTGTAAGCGCAATAAAAATGTTGCAAGTAAAAAGACAACAAGAGCAATTTTCTTGATGTAATCCACCCAAAAGATGGACAGACATTGACTCCAAAATATCAGCATTTTTTAAACGAGGCGAGGATGCTAGAAGCTAGCATGACTGTTGTTCTGAGCGGATCACTGGGAAACAAAATAAAATATGGGAAGACTTGTAACATATGACTCCTCTAACTGTTTGTTTGATCAGGTCTAAATGTTCTGTAATATTGTAATTATTTCCTACTTTCCTACCAACCCAAAGCAGTCAACCTAGGAGAAACACTGTATCCCCCCAACAGCTAGCAGAATGATCTTCTAATTATTCTTATGGTTGAAAGGATAGGAAGTGTTTGTGTTCACTTGGCTTTATTAAAAACACCCCACTGTATTAGGATTTTGCAACCATGCATCTAAGCTTTTTTTTTTTTTTACATCAAGCTGAGCAGCAGATGTGCAACTACTGAATGTGGCACTTGAGGTTTCTAAGACCAGGCAGAGAATAATGTTCAATGTCTACTTTCTTTAAATCCTCTTATGAAAACAGCCATATACGACACTCAGGATTTTATTTTTTGTAATTAAAGTTTTAATTAACTTTTTCCAAAACAAAGAACAAACAGAAGAAAACAAAATAACACAAATCTGGGCAAACAAAATTAGCTACAAGTACAATAAAGAAGAAAAAAACAATAAACTAATAAGGGGGCGCCATGTACCAACAAATGGGGTAGCATATTTTCCTTAAAATTAGACAAACAAATATTTACTTCCTGTTAGGTTCCTTCCTTTATATAAATCAGAAACTTAGACCAAACTTCATAAAACTTTCCTTGGTAATTGTTGTAATATGAGTCCTTGTGATTGGGGCTTTAAAAGAGGCAATATCTGTCATCAATTTTAACCATTCAGCCAGATCTGGTTTTATCTGGCTCTTCCGATGGAGAACAATTCTTGAAGCATCAACAAAGCCTGCAAGTGCAAGTCCAAAAATGGATATACCCATTGGTACAAGAGACCACACTCTCCTAATCTCTCCACAGCTGGAGAGATTCTGGCAATGGCCTTTGCCACCACTCACAGATCCTTCTAATAACTTGTTTCCAAAAAGGAGACACAAAAGAACATTCCTACATTCAATGAAGAAAATGACTTGTTTCATTTTTATACTTCCAACAATAATTGTCATCCATGAATCTGTTGAAGTTCAAGTGGTGTAGCTCAGGAGTTAGAGCGAGTCGTCCATTAATCAGAAGAATGGTTCAGTCCGCATGTTGAAGTGTCATTAGGTAAGATGCTGAACCCTAAAATTGCTCAAAATTGTGAGTGTGTGTGTGTGTGAATGATTAGATCCTGCTGATGGCAGGCTTGCACTTTACATGGCAGCCTCTGCCATCAACGTATGAATGTGTGTGTGTGAATGGGTGAATGTGGTTTGTAGTGTTTTTCCATATATCCGATTGATTTGAGTTCAGATCTTTTCCCCATATTTTCCTTAAATTTTCAGTTACCGTACAGAGTGTTTGCCACTGTTTTATAAAAGAGTGAAGAGGTTTGTTCTCCTTTTCACTTAATATAACCTCCAAAACTCCTTCTTGTTATCTTTAAACTCTTGAAATGATTGAAAAATGCTTGCTCTATACAAATCACTAACTTTATATGTATGTATTTTTATCCACTCATGATTCCATGTGTCATGTGATCAGTGCAGAGCGAGATATTTTTTGATCAGACCGTCTCACTGCCACAGTTTTAACTCCTCAAGCCCATATCATACCTTAAAATGTTGCCACAAGCCTCCTCTCTCTCTCACAATGTAAATACATTTCGCATAGGACTTATAGTGTTTGAGATCTAAACCTTAATTGATAGGGAGAGCGCTGTCACACTCTCATTGGCTGCAGTACAATCTGTAGGCTGTCAGTCTCCTCTCATTCCCCTTTCTTAAACTTATAGATTCTCTCTTCCTTCAAACACTTTGTACAAATGCTCTGCAGGTCCTCCGTCCACTAATGATGTTCAAATTTTGGACTTAGAAGCTTTGTTTTAGGCAGATAGCAAGTTTCTGGGTTTGATAATGGCTCAGAGCAGTCCTCCATATAACATTTCTCTTATGAATAAAGTTGGTTTATATGTTTATCATGTACCATCATTCAATGTGACTCCCGCAATCTTTAATATTATTATTTAATATTTAGATTGCATTTAAAAAACAGTCATCTTTAGTTGTCAGGTTACAGTATATCCGAATAGTCCATTGGTTTAAGATCTTGCCACATCTGTGGCCCTTCTAGATCCAAAGGTTGTGAGTTCAAACCCATCTAAGTGCAGCACTCAGTAGGGTTGAAAGTGCAAAAAATGCAGACACACGCAGGTGCTGCCAATCTGCTGAATGAGCCTGGTGGCAGGTGGCAGCAGGTGGCAGCTGGGAGCAGCAGTAGCTAACAGCTTCCAGCCCCCACACGTATTTTTTCTTCAGAAAATGCACACACTAGTTTCAAATGATGTTCCACACAACTCAACATTTGGTAATCCCAACCCTCCTAAATTCCTTGTAGTGTATAATTTAAGAACATTAATTCTTGGTTTCTTCCCATTCCACAGAAAGTCTCTAATTAACTGATTAAAATGTTTAAAAATCCCTGGAGGAATGCTGACTGGCACCATCATGAAGATATAATTAAACTGAGATGCAACTGCCATTTTTATTATGCTTATCTTTCCCCATAAACTCAGATTTATTAGTTTTCATCTAATTTTGTTTTAATCTTTTGAAGTAGTGGAGACATATTTGCATTATACTGGTAAGATCTGCACAAAGTTCTATCCCAACGTATGCCATTCTTGTATCTATCCATATGAATTGCAGTGAACTAATTACTCCCCTATGACAAGTTCTCAATACTGGTATAACCTCAGACCTGCGCCAATTAACTTTGTAACCTGATATCTTTGAATATGTTTCAAGTAAACCTAACAATATAGGAGCTGAAGAGGCGGGGTCTGTGGGCAGCCACAAAATGTCATCTACATAAAGAAATCGCTTGTGCCCTCTTCCTCTAGCTCTAACCCCACCAATCTTTGGGTCTGCTCTAATAGCTACTGCAAGTGCTTTAAGAAATAACGTAAACAATAATGCAGAGCGGGTCTCCCTGCTTTATGCCCTGTGACAGCTTAAAGGAGGGTGATATCAACCCATTTGTAAGGACTGATGCCTGCGGGTCTGCATATATCACTCTAATCCAATTTAAGAGCCCAACTCCAAATCCAAAAGTTTTCATAGTATGCAACAAAAAAAAAAAAAACCCACTCCACCCAGTTGAAAGCCTTCTCTGCATCTAGGTAGAAGGCCGCGATCAGAGTGTCATCCTCCCTGCTTAGCCACATCAAGTGAAGCAATCTTCTGAGGTTATCAGAGGATGACCTTCCGCTTATAAATCCTATCTGATCTAGATGTATAACGTCCGACAGGATATGCTCTAGGCTAATAGAGAATACCTTCGTTAGTATCTTGTAATCAACCACAGATAAACTGATAGGCCTGTAGCTGGTTGGATCAAGTCCTCCGGTGCTCACCCGTTAATATAGCCTTAGAGTATAACTTCGTTAAGATAGGTGTCAGAATATCAATGAAATTCTTATAATATTCAACAGGGAAGCCATCTAATCCTGGAGCCTTTCCTGACTTCATTAATTTAATAGCTTTCCTAACTTCATCCTCTGTAATTGGTGCGTCCAAAGTTTCTACTTGATTAGATGACAGCCTACGGAGATCAATCCTTGAAAACCATGCATTAATTTCATCAACATTAACAGGAATGTCTGACGTATACAGAATAGAACTTTTTTAAAAGACTTGATTAATTTTCTGAGGTGTAGTCATCACATGTCCAGATTCATCCTTAATACCTGATATAATGTATGCGGCTTCATATTGATTCAACTGTCTTGCCAGCAATTTTCCCGACTTTTCTCCAGTTTCATAGAAATTCGTTTTGAGTCTAAATATGGCAAATTCTTATTTTTACATGTCATTTAACTCATATTTAATGTGATATATCTGTTTCAATAAGGTCTCACTATACTTTTTCATGTTTTTCTCCTTTTACTTTAACTCAATTTCCAGTTTACTGAATTTTCTGATATTCTAGGCTATGACTTTGCCCCTAATAAAGGCCTTGGAGGCCTCCCAGATGGAACCTGTTCTTTCAGTAGAACCCATGTTTCAAATTCTCCAGATAATAACTGCTTAAATATTGAGTATTGAAATAAAGAAGTGTTAAGTCTCCACCTCCTACTCCTCATTCTTTGAGTATCTGTTGTTTGGCACAGCTCAACTCTAGCATGGTTTGTTAGTGATATTTTACTATCCATAACAGACTCAATCATGCTTTTGGATACTAAAAAAATAATCTATTCTGGAATGCATTTTATGGTTATACGAGTAGAAAGTATATTCTCTTTCTCTGGGATTTGTTAGCCTCCAGACATCTACCAAGCTCAGGTCTTTTACAAGCTGATGTATTGCAAGTCTATCCTTTGGAAGTTTACTAGAATATGTTGTCCTAGCCAATATAGTATCCAGAATCTGATTGAAGTCCCTGCCCAATCCCCAACAGCCCCAACAATCTTATTAACTTTATGGAAAAAAATCTCGATCCTCCTGAGTTCTTGGGTATAATACTTCGCTCTTACTACACAAACTGGATGCGTTCACTCTGGACTATTTGTGTCCCCTTTGGAGATGAATTCCACTGCTTTGCGATGGTCCTCAAAACTCATCCTCTTCCCTTCCCATGAAAACCGCAGCACAGTGGGGAAGGCCAGTGTGTAGTGAATATCCATTGTGTATAGTTTCCTCCGAACTTTGGTAAACTTCTTCATCCTGTCGGTCACATCCTTGGTCACGTCTTGGGGAAAAAAGGAAATTCTCTTGCCATGCCACTTTATTTCTGTTTTGTTTTTGTATCTGTCTCTCACTGCAACCATCACCCGTTCCAGAAATGTTTGGAATCTCATGATAATAGGTCTTGGAAGACGGTCCTCATCTTTACTGGGCGCCAGCGACCGGTGCACTTGTTGAAGTTTGTTCTCAGCTAGGTCCACTTTAAGCACCTCTGCAAACAGCCGCCCTCCAGCTGTTCCTTAACTCCAATTAAGACACAGGCTGAGTCGTCTATCCCGGTTTGCTTCATCTTGCACTGCTCTTTCTAGCTTGTCACTCACTCTCTAGGTTCATTATCCGTCCGTCTGCCTCCTTCAGTCTCTCAGAAATAGCAGTAACATTCATGCTAACTTTAGCCTGTGATGTTTTCACTGAGGAAACATCCTCCTGCAGTTCTTTCAAAACGTTTCTGAGTTGTGGCATCTCTTGCATTGCTTTTTCCAAAGTCGTTTGAACTAGAGCACTTGAGTTGGGGTCGGCCATTCTTGCAGCTTTCAGTGTTATCCCGCTAGCTATGAAGGTTAGTTCATCCCTTACTTAGCCATTCAAGACTACGAGCTTGTAGCAGCCATCGGAAAAAAAACAGCAGTTTTCAAAAATGACTACAAAAACAACATACCGCTGTTAGATGGCAAAATTAGGCATTTAGTGATCAAATTCTAGGGGGAAATGAGTAATTTCTCAGGAGCCACATGACTCCGACACTCAGGATTCATGACATCAGATTACTAATGAGATCTATGCAAGTGAAGATCATTTTTATCATGTTTATATGCACTTTCAGGTCCAAAACTACTCAACAAAGATGAGCGTGACAGTTCTTTTTTTGTTATGATGTCGGATTTCTGTTTTAAAAATGGTCAAAATAACAAAACTTGAGGTGAACATATGTAAAAATGCCCCCTGCAAGACAAAAGCCTCGTAATGATGTCACATTGTTTGTGCACGCCCACAAACTGCAGTGCACTCTGTAGCCTTTGTTGCTAAGGTTGTTCCATGAGTTGTTCGCATTGTCCACTTGCATATTTTGAATTTGATTTGGGCTGGAACATGTACAGATGTATTTGAGAAGTTTCTATTTTGAGTGAAGAAGGGGAAAAAGAAATGAAATCGTACTACTACTGTTTGTTTATGTAGCCTCCGGAGCCAACGGGGAAAGCTGGCCAATCAGAGGCCTTAAAGAGACAGGAACTAAAATGGCCTGTTTCAGACAGGGGCTGAACTGAGAGGCTGCATAAAGAGCAAATATAAGAAAAAAAGGATTTTTTTATAACCGTAAAACATGCAAAGATATTCCAGTAGAGCCCCAGAATGTAAATATAGACCTGGAAATGTGCATGATATGTCCCCTTTAAGTCAAGCTCCACTTTCTGGCTCTTTCTTGAGTTTTAAACCTCATCTCACTGTCTTATCAACTGCCTCTGTTAAGGAAGACCATGAGATAAGCTAATATATGCTTGTGTTTCTTGCCCTGTTGGACTTCATTTTGTCACTGTGTTCCCAAATCTTACCATAGAGAACTGATAAAATGATGGTCAAAACTGTGAAAATACTGTAAGAGAAGTTGTAATAAACCATACTATAGTTATCCTGTTAATTGTGTAAATATTCAGACCTGTGCTCAAATAAAAAAAAACACCAAATAAAATTTAGATGAAGCTCTAAATGGCCTTAAATGCCAGATCTTACTTTTATATGAAAGAATCTGTGATGTTAAAATGTCTGTTATTTCTTTTATAACCCACACCTAATCAATTAATCTCTGGTACATTACACAAAATGCAGCTCCTGCCATGGAGAACTCCTGAAGGTGTCATAAATCAAAGTGCAACGCTGCTTTCTTGCTGTGGGGGCTGCTATATTCAAGAGGCACATTTCAATTCAGCAACAGCAGCCATCCTAAATGTGCTAATGATTTGAGTGATGGCGGGGAATAATCCACCAGCGCTCAAGCCGGCAGACGCAAATTAGACATGTAAATGCTGACCTTTACCAATGGCATTTGAAATGAGCTGTCGGAAGTGATCTGGCCCGGCGCTTGCTGTCACCTTTCAGCTGGAGCCTCGTACATGTGTGCTGGCAAAACAGGCGGCTTCGTGCCTCTGCTGCTTAGTCTGTCTGTTCTTTCGGAGCCCTGGTTAACCTTGACCTCTGTGGGTGCTGGGTTACAGCGCCATTTAGCCAATAAGCATAAATACAGTGTTCCAGGCCGTCATGTGTTACTCTAAAGCAGTGTGGACACCTGCATGATGTTGATATTGATAACCAGACTGTAAACAGGGTCGCCTCAAATAACCGGCTAATAATGAATTGCAAATAGGGCCCAAGGTATTGATCCGTCATTGGCATTTGAGATGTGTGGGGAGAAGGGGGCGGGGGGGGTTAGGTTGCCAATGTCGATGATTCATCAAGCAGCTCCCTTTTGTGCGAGGTGGCCTTTGACTGTGAGCTTGTCACTTGCTCTTGTTATCTGCTGTTGCTCTCCGGCTTAACGCAAAGCCCCCCCTCCCCTTCACAAAAGGGGAAAGGGTGGATGGGGGGGAGCCAATTATTGGACAGGCTGCCTTGATAGTGTGGCTTAACAGCTGGCTTATTGAATGGGAGATGGGAGGGTGCTGCTGCTGGTGGTGTGTATGTGTGTGTGTTAGAGAAAAAGGGATGGTGAGAAAGCATAAAGCCTTGGCTGTGTGCCATCCCGGTGAGCACTCGTGGTATCCTCGCTCAGTCTGGTACATAGCATGCACTCATTCTCCAGGGCACCCAGCTTATCACTGTGTCAACATCTTTATGGGGCTCTAAATATACTGGGATCAATACAAAGTCTTCTGAGACATTCATCTACTGTATCACAGCAACAAAGATATTCATCTGGTCTGCGCCTTGCAACTTGGATTTCCTACAACAGAGCACTTTAACAGGCTCCATATGCTGCATCAATATGTTTCAACGCTGTATTATTATGAGGGGCAATGAGATATAATGTTGCACTCATATCAAATTAGGATAAGTGGAAGAATGGGATAACATCTCATTGCTACAATTTGAAAGTGTTGATGATACTCATGAATAGAGCCAGACTGATGCGGTCTATTAAGGCGGATTAAAATATTGCTAGTTGGGACGTAAAACATCTTCTAATGATATAAGGGCCAATATGTTTTTTAAACACATAACTAATAATTTTTACGAGGATCCCAGTAATTGTTTATTGGCTTTCCGGAGCTAGAGTTAGGACGTTGTTAGTTTAGAGAGAGTTACGCAGTGAGACTACTAAGCAGCAGCTTCCCAGAGTCACCGTGAGATCGGTCACTGTTTATATTTTATGTGTGTATTTTTCCTTCAAACACCATAGAGCAGGATATGAATAAATATCAAGAAATGCATCAATAAATGCACTGTGTTTCTCTTCACACATGTTCACTGTAAGTTTCATCACAGTACCTGTGTGCACACGGTAGTGGGTCTCCAGCTGGTGCTTGAGGCTGAACTTCTTCCCACAGCCGTTACATTCATAGGGCTTCTCCCCGGTGTGGATGCGTTTGTGGCCCTTCAGCGTGCTCTCATCACGGAAACAGCTCCCGCAGAACTCACACTCAAATGGGTGGTCCCCTGCTGAAATGTGGGGTGAAAAAAAAAGAAGCAAAATTCACTTCATCTGCAAAGAAAATCTTTTTGTATAAAAATAAAAGGACAATACTTGTCAGGTTTGTGTCAAAGGGCAAGATTGATATTGATGGATGCTCGGTCATTGTGAAGCTCAGAAACATGTAAAATATTAATCTGATTTTGTTAAAACTCTGATGAAGGTCAAGTCATTGTGACAAACAAGATTCATTCATGTTCATGGTTAGACGGTTTACAAACCAAAAGATGTGAACATACAGTTGTGATAGCTAACGGGAGCTGTGTTACTGCATCCTATATCTGATTTTGCTGAGTTTATGCACAATGCCAGAGCATCACGTGTATATATTCTAATGGATACCCACTGAAAAGCTTTAATACCAGCATACAAATGTTTCTTTACAAATCACCTGCACAGCTGTTCTGCTTTGTGCAAAACCTTAAATAATTGTAGCCTGTCATGGATGTTCACTGGCCATGAGATGTATTATTGACCATACGGTTCCACTTTCACAATGCATTAATGGATAACCTGACTGATGCAGTGATCCTGCAATAATGAGCTGAGTTTGTCAAACCAGAATGTATTATTCTTGGGTATCTATGTATAAGCCTACAAATGACAAACACACCCTTTTCTGCACTTCTTGTTGGACAGGCAAGATGGCTGTTTTATAAAGGCTGTGAAAAATACAGGGGTTTATATACATTCTAAGTAGCAAATCAGTATCACTATCTGTTTTTTTTTTAATGCTGTATATAAGCACACAGTCAGAAAAAGGGGGTGACACACGGGTGTACGACTGGGTAAATCATGGATGCATTGTTTGGATTGTTCTAAATGAACCACATCGCTTTCCACTTGGAAGAAGACCAAGAGGCATCATCCATCTCTCTGAAAGGCCAAACTGTAAACCAAAGGGCAGTTTTGTCAACAAAAAGAAAGAAGCATGGCATTTGTCTCTGACTGGTGCGCTGTTGCAGGATGGTGAAGCTGATCCAGATCGCTATCGGATGAACGCTGTCATCATCTGAGTGTTTTACGTTTATGCAGGACACCATCTTCAACCAACAAGCAACAACATCAGCTGGTTGTTCAAACACTTCAAGGTTTTCCTAAACATCAAGTGACATCTTGCGGTTATGTTATTAATGACTCTTTTTTTCTCAGAAGCACAGGCAGAAGTCAATTAAGAAACTATATAAAGTTTTATCATTATTATTATTAAGTAGTGCAGTGTTATAGCACTGCAAAACCTTCTTCTTCAACTTTGGCATCTTTTAACCATGACCACACTCTCTCTCCAACCTTAACCAAGTAGTTTTTGTTGCTTAAACTTAACCCAGCCTCCACCATAGAAGAGAACTTGCGGTTACTTCTTGTTATACTGTAGTTTTAGTCTGACACCAACACTGCTTACTGGTTGCTTTGAGAACATTTCATAATGTGTTTGGTGCCAGAGTGACTTAGCAATAAATTCAGCACATATAAACTGGAAATAAAGTTGTATTTCTTTACTATCAGCATACTATCTATTTCTATTCATGGCTCCTCTGTCTAACCCTTTCACTGCAGGCAAATGAAGTCTCGCTATTTATTTATAGAGCACCTATATTTCCATTCTGAGACATTAAGATTAATTTCAGACACCAGGCTTGCAGTAGATGTCCAGTGTGCCTTCAGAAATTCAAATGACAACAGGCATCACATTCTGTTCCTCGGGATGCCAGAGCACAGGTCCCCACAGGGCAACTGTAATGGATATTCAGATGTCAGTGATCAGGATATTATAATTTGCAAGAAGCTCTCACCAGCAAGTCCAAAGACTAATTGTATTCCTGCGTTTGATGAGTAACTGCTCCTCGCATCATTTGCTTCCACCCCCCGTGTTACACTCTCCAGCCAAGTAATGTTGTGGATATTTATTAATGTATTTCACTCCACTGCTGCAGGTTTAAGTCACCATCAATGACCTATGCCTTTCATTATCTGCCTGTCCGAGCAGCAACGTGCCACGGAATAAATTGCATTTCTCGTTATGTACCGCTGCAGCTAACCCGCTGTTAAGAGACGATTTCAGTTCTATCCTGCATATTTTATTTAGGGTTTTATGTCTGTGTATATACAGTATGTATGAGTTTATTTGGTTTATTTAGGAGGACACACAAAAAGAGGGATGAAAGAGGAGTAAGAGATGGATACTCTTTACATGCTGATCACATTTTTGGATGTGCTGTACTTTCATGGAAGAAAACGTTTTCAGTGTCTTGTGATGTTGGACGCCTTCCCATTAAAGGGAAGCTTTGATGGGGATGGAGGAGTGTAGGGGGAGGGATAAAACTGAGACAGGGAGGGAGCAGGGAATGTGGGTGTATATGGCGATGGAGGTGGGGGCTGGGTAAAAATCAATAAAAGTGACAGTCTTTATTTGTCTGCATGAAGTTATCAGTGGCTCCTGCTGTAAGACATTGTGCTCTTTCTAGCGTTTCAACCACAGCAGAGATCACAATCCATCACGGAGCTCGGTGGGCTTGCACGACGCTGCAAGAATAATAATTGAGCTCAGATTCACCTGCCTTTAATTAGGGCTTCTGATCAGACCAGCGAGTGGGATGCTAATACTCAGAGGAGGCCTATGGAGGGTTATTTACGCTTAATGTCCTGTTGCTGCACGTCTGGTGCTGGTGAACATTATCAAAAATCTTGAATTAGTAGGAAAGAGCCTGGTGTTTTTGTCACATGCAATACTTTAAAGAATATACTAGGCTTTCTGCATAATTGACTATAAAATATACACTTAAATTAGTGCAGGACATTTTTATAAAGCATGCCATTTCACTTTTAGTTTGTAGATTGATTTAGATTGAAGTTTTTAAAATGTAGTAGTCTTTTTAGTTTGTTTCATCACCCATAGGTTTCTGGACCTGGGCTATACTTCATTTTATTTCACTTTATTGTTCACTATCATCTTAAAATTTCAATTTTCAGGAAACTTACTGTAGGAAGTCAGTCAGCAATAAAATGGAAGACTCACTTATTTCAGCTTCCTGTTATTTTATACTCTATCAAAAAATTTACCATACCAGAAAAAAAAGACAAAACCACTAGCCACAACTACATTGTTAGGTACAATGAACAGACAACATGTAATAAACTGCTGATATTCCATTTCTTATTGAGAATAGATCCTACAGGTCCACTCGGTAAAACAGAGAAGGATGTCTGAAAAAGATGTACAGAATGGTATAAAATGCATCTTCATCCCTGGGGTGCATATAATGCATGATATCTTCTCTTGCCACTTGGGGACGCCAAAGTTCAAAGTTGTACTGCAGAGCTTTAAATAAATCAGACACAATTCTATAATCACATTGTGAGGATGTAAAGAGCCAGACAGGACTTCATTTTGTCAGGATATTCTCACGGGGGGCTGCAGAATAATGGGGACATGTCCTCTGTCCATCCCAAATCTGCCACTATTACTTCCTCCTCTGTCATCCCTCTTTTCCTTCTTTCCTTCCTTTCTCTTTTCTCTACCTCTCTGATGTGACCACATGGCAAGGAGGCCACAGATGAGGACCCAGCACAGTGAGGTGGAACCACAGCATGGTGAGTGGACCCTTGGGTGCCCCCGAGCATCACCACCTGCGTCTCCTGACCCCCCTCCCACCTCTACATTTACACCCTCCCCACCACCACCACCTCTTTTGACACCCCAAAGGCCTGCTCAGGGTGCCTGTGCCCATGGGCACCCGGGGCGTGTTCATTATATACGGTAAGAGGCTGTAAATCACCAGGCTCCATCACTGCCAGGACCAGAACTGGCTCATTCTCTCTCTCTTTAAATTCAATTCAGTTCTCTCTCCCTCTTTCTCTCTCTCTCTCTCTGGCTGTAGCACTATCAAATACAGCTGCGAACACAAAACACCCTGCCACAGCAGACAGCAAATTGGCTCTGAGTTAAAAAAAAACACACACAGACACTTACACACAGACAGTGCACAACAACGGAATATTAATGAAGGCCTGGTCTGTAAAGAGAAAGTGTGGGGAAGGGAAACAGCACAGCTGCCATCACTGCTACTGTTATAAGCCAACATTGTGTATTTGTGTTTGTGTGCTTGAACCTATAATGTACTGTATGAACATGCAACAAAAATATATAAACAAAATAAAGAGGCAACATGGAGGTAAGTGTGTGTAATATCCTGGTTTTGAAACTGCAGGTGGATGGAGGAAAATAAGAAGAAAGACGCAGTGAGGGAGAGAGGGAGAGATGGCAAGATTAAGATGCTGAAATAAACACCATTAAATCAGTTTTTTTTTTCTCCCTCATCCTAAATGGTGATCCAATGTCAGAGCCCGCACCAGCAAGGCTGCTTTCAAAAGATAAGCCAGCAGACAGGTAAAATGAAGCACATGTAATGAATGTCCATAAAATGCGTTTTGCTGCTTTCTGTTGTCAGTTGATACAACAAAACGGTGATTCAACCAATAACTGAGCTACATCTAGAAAGCTTTCTATGGGTGATGAGCTGACACACTCTGCTGTCCATTAAAATTAAGCTGAATACCAAGAACTGAGATCTCGCTATTTCCTGGAAATTCTCACCAAAATCGACTCCTGTTTGCTGGGAAAAATACCTGTGGGAACCTGAGATTTTATTTTTAGTGTGTGCGCTTGTATCTACTATTGTATCAACCAAAACAATGACGTCATCACAAAAGTTCATAACTTAACTTCATCAATGCAACTATTGCACCCAAATACTGAAGTCTGACCTTGACATGTCATTGTTACATGAGCTGCTGTAACTTTTCGTGCTACGATGGGTCCTTAAAAACAATCAACACTCAAAAATGTGTGTTTCGCTTATTGTGTTAACTTGGATGTTTGAGCTTCACTGTGGTTGTGCATGTTTTCACATTCATCTGCTGAAGTGGTTTAAGGTGTGTACCTCTGAGCATGATTTGTAAAGACTTTCTAACTAGGTAGTTGAATTTTGTTTTTTTTTAAATGGAAAAGCCATCAGATACACATTATTATTCAAAGCATTGCATTATTAAAACAGCATTTTTTTACAGTATCAAACATGTTTTATCTCCTCACTTCAAGGACCAAACCTTCACCTTTGCTATTTTGACTGAAGTGTATTTTGGATGCATTTTGGAAAAAAAAAAAGGGGGGGGGGGGCATGGATGACTTTGTTAGAGGATTGCAATGCACACGTGTAAGCACAAACAAGGCTACATGTAGGTAAATAAAGCCGATTCTCTGAGGTGGATACGCTGTCTAGCTCTGTCTGTTTTTAAGCACTATTTTTGCCTAGTTACCCAGCAAAGTGTGAATGAGATTATTAACATCAAAGTGTAAATGTAGAGGAACATCATGCCTCTACTTGTTTTTTTTTTTTTGGAGGGTAAATTAGGACATATTTCTGGCGCCTATGATGGCTGTGTGAGTTGCTGACTTTATAATCCCCTGACAAAAGGCTCCACATCATATTTAAACGATTGCTTTCACGGCTGGCTCATTGTGATTTACCACACGCCCACAGTGGGATGAGGTTCAAAGTGGCACGAGGCTGCAAAGTCTCATCTGCAGCTCCAGAGACGAGCTGAGGTGACATTTGCGTCGCCCGGGTGGGCAGGTGGATCAGAGACGCTGCTTGTGTCCTCTCCAATGTCTGGTAGACAGAGCAGATGTGTGCATCGCTACTGTACAGGCGGCTCAAGAAGCCCAGTCCACCTCCCCCCAGCCCCCTACCACCGTCACATACTAATGGTGTATTCGCCTGACTTGTAAATAGGGCTGACTGCTCTCATCTCACTGCCTTTCGTTTCAAATATTTATCCGTGAGCCGGTGAGCTAAATCGGCTCTGACAGTGAGACTGTTATTTAAGGTCGCAGACAGGCGGCTGGGTGAGAGAGAGAGAGAGAGAGAGAGAGGGAGAGGAAGGAAAAACGCATCCATCCCTCGCTGGTGAAATGGGATTCATTTCCATGTGTTCATATTCTGTCATGGTTACGTTTTGTTTTGTTTTTTTCCCCTCCATTCTGAATAGCTGCATCTGTCAGGCTACCTCTGCTCCCTCACAACAATATATTAGTATCCTGGCCTCGCCTCAGTAGAGAGCTAGCACTGACAGAAGTACTAGTGGACTGAAGTAAAAAAAACAAAACAAAACAAAAAAACAGTCACTGTAAATAAGCTTCATCTGACTGCTGCGGAATTCATTTCGCTTTGACCTGAATTACTGCTGTTTATTCAGCTGAGCTAAAGCAGCAATGTAACTGAGTAGGGATAGCATAATTCATTCCCATTTCCTAAAATAAAACATGCTTTTTTACTTTGTATTATATTGTAAGCTACATTCATGAAATGTCATTCCATGACAATCCTTGTTATGGGCCAGTGTGTGAGTTTTTTTTTCAGGCTTTTTTCTACTGTGGCTGTACACAACTCTATTTTTTTTATGGTTGACTATTCTATTACTCTAATACACCAGGGTGGGAGGTGGTAATATATGGTAATTTGAAAAAAAAAGCTGTTTATACAGTATGAAAGCACAAAGCAATTTACATGAAAAAAGAGACTTATTTCATTCAGGATGCACATTTTGATGAAAATTTCTGAATTCATGTGAAAATTTGAGCAGAACAATAATATGCAAAAACCCCCCAAAAATATTCAAGATTTTAGAATTAAATGTAAAATCTCCTGGTTACTGGTTAGATATTTGCCAAACTTATGAGACGTTTCTCAAAAATGTTTTCTTGGCTATTATTCACTTTATTCTCTAGTCCCTTTCATGGTTTAAAATAAAATGTTGGTTTCTCTCCCTCTTGTGAACATCACTTGTGAAATTACAGAATAAATGTTTTATACGTGTTATATTTTCTGGTGTGAAGTGTGTTTTACATGCACATTACACATGTGCTCTTGGGTTGTTATATTACTATTGTGTACCTACTACTACAAGCAGTTGATAACCATGGTGATATAATGATAATAAACCGTCTTTGAGTACTGATTTTCTCCTGACATGTTATCAAAAACCAGCATGGCTGTTCTACACCATTGCGATAATTTGGCCAATAATGCTCCAAATCTTGAAATTGTTTTAATCACTAAAATGTCTGAAATAAAAATATTCAAATCCTCTCTGATCACTCTTCAGTTAGCCTAGAATTAGACCCTCCATATTATGACTCTCTGTCCAGACATTGGTGTATAAATCCATGTGTTCATATTCAGTGACTCCTTATTCATATTATACCTCAAGGAACAGTGGGACCTTTTTTTATCTGTTAACTGCAATCCAGACACATCTGCATCAACTTTACCAAAGCCTTGAAACTGAAAACTTGAAACTACTTGCTCCTCCCTTGACCAGCTTCTTAGTGAAAAAGCAGAAAAGGCAATTTTCTATGTAAGGATACATTTGAGTATGGCAATAAACGAGGAAGGCTACTGGCATGTTTAGTCAAAGACTGAAAGGATGACACTACCTTAACTCTTAGACAAAAATGGTGAACAAACAAAACATATTATCCAAA
The DNA here is from genome assembly GCF_963924715.1 of Thunnus thynnus. NCBI lineage: Eukaryota > Metazoa > Chordata > Actinopteri > Scombriformes > Scombridae > Thunnus > Thunnus thynnus. The sequence goes on from NC_089529.1 coordinate 23,618,915, forward strand.
TAATGAAGGATTTTTATAGATAACTATATGCATCTGAATGTGAATACAGTTCTACCCTGAGTAACAGGTTTTTTTTTGACAAAATAGCACTGCCAACTCTGCCTGACGATGCAAGGACAACCTCATGCTCTCCAATTACTAAACAGGAGGTATGTGAGGCTATTGGGAACTTCGGGGGAAAACCACCAGGACCTGATGGGTTTAGTTCAGAGTTTTAAAAGCAATTAGTTAACTACTTAGTGGAACCTTTAACTGATATGTTTTCTGAGTCATTCCTCGATGGCTGTCTCCGTCCTACCCTTAATCTGGCTGACATATCTTTTATACTTAAAAAGAATAAACCACCTAAGAGCTGTTCCTCATATAGACCAATCAGTCTGATTGCAGTGGACTGTAATGTAATGTAAGGTATTTGCTACCAGGTTGGAGAGATTTCTTCCAGGATTTATTATTAACAGACACTGCCATGCAAACATGCAACAATTAATAAATGTTATCCAGTATTCTCAGATCCAAAATTCTTGCCGTTTCATTAGATGCAGAAAAGGCATATGACAGGCTGGAATTGGAGTACTTATTCAATATAATGAAGAGATTTAAGCTAAGGGACACATTTATCAATTGGATGACAATTTTATATAAATCACTGATGGCCAAGGTTCTTGTTAATGGACGCTGCTCAGACCCATTCTACCTCCAGAGAGGGACGTGCCAAGTTTCCGTCCTGTTGCCCCTCCTTCTTGCACTAGCTCTTGAGCCATTGGCAGAAATGATAATGATGCATAAAGCAATAAATGGGGTTGAATTGGCAGGAGTGGACCACAGAATTATGCTCTACGCAGATGATGTTTTGCTTTTTGTCAACAACCCTTAATTTTCAATCCTTATAATCCTCTCCATTATAAATGAATTCTCTAAAATCTCAGGTTAAAAAATAATTTTTGAAAAATCTGGATTTACTTAATTTGAAATTAGAATATCTGTAAATCTCAATCATCTTTATTGACAAATTTTACAAATATCACCGCAGGAATTAAAACAGATCTGAATCGCTGGCTGGACGTACCCTTATATTGGATGGGCAGAGCGAGCTTGATAAAGATGAACTATCAAGACTATCAAGACTTCTCTGACCAATGCAAATACTCCCTTTCCATATTACAAAAAAACACTATTTATGATACTGAAATGTCTTTGTCTGGATATTTATGGCATGGGAGGAAAATAAGAGTGAAAATGAAAATACTGCAACATCCTATAGACAGAGGGGGGATAGCCCTACCAAGTCTTCTCTATTATAATTGGGCTTGCCAGGCTCAAACAATTTATAATTGGATACATAATTTCTTAAAAGACAAAAAAAACAAAATTGCCTTCTAGTGCTGTCACTAGCATTCCTTACTAGATTATTTGACAAGTAATGTCTGACTCTCTACAGATATTAAAAAAATGTAATTGTATTCATCACATTAAAAGCATAGTATGGTATTTCTAAATTGACTGGCCATGGAAATTGTTCATCATCCCTTCAACCAAAAATTAATAAATTCTTTCTACCAGGACAAGGTAAAGGTGTTTCTGAAAAATGGTTTGCAAAGGTTGTTAAAGCAATCAGAGACCTGTTTGAGGCAGGAACACTTATGTCCTTTCAGCATACTTTTTTACATGTTTGCAGATTAGACATTTTGTATTCACTACCTGCAAGTTTCCTGATGATAAGCATGTTAGGGGCCCTCTTGACGACTTTTTTCTAACTCCAAATATTACAAAAAAGTTTATTTCCCTTTTTTATTAGGAGCTGCAGTGTCTGGATCAATATAGCATTGATAAAATCATCAGTACATGGGAGAAGGATTTTGGAATCCAAACAAGCCAGGAAGAGAGGTCTAATGTATTCGTTATCAAGTAAAATCTTTTCATGTAATCGGTTAAATGAGAGCCAGTACCAAATACTTCATAGGTCACAGTGCACACCTCAGTTTTTCAACAAATGTAGCCGCAAAATATCTCCCATGTGCAAAAAATGTAAGAAAGATGTGGGAACTTATTTTCACTTGATATGGCAATGCCCTGAAAAAATATTAAAAAAGAGCTTTGCACAATCTTTCACATGGTAATTAAATTGGAACCTACATTGTTTTTGTTGTGATTCTCGCCAGAAGGTTTTGATCTTAACCCTTCACAGTATACTCTTGTAACAAAGCTGTTGTTGCTAGCCAGGCGATGTATTTTGTTCCAGTGGATTAAAGACAAACCCCCAACAGCAACACGGTGGTACAGAGAATTATACAAGGTTTTACCAATGGAAAGCCTCTCTGCTACTTTAAAGGGGAATGACACGTATTTCTTAAAAATCTGGCAACCAGTTTTAGTTAATTTCTTTCAGACTTTCTATAGAGGGGTGGATTAACTTTCAGAGTGAATCCCACCATATAAAAATTGGACTTAAAATCCCCTTATCCTCTTTTTATGAATTTATCTTCTTTCCCATCCTCTTTCTCTGAAAACTAGTAGCCTAATACTAGAATGCAGTAGATCTCTTTTCATGTTACACTAGTCTTGTAATGTATGTTGATAATGTTGTTACATCGATTTGATCCTTGATTTAGGTGCTGTCATGATTTTTTCTTTTTTTTTCTTTTTAGTTTTTTATGTGTATGTGTGTTTTAAAAATCAATAAAATTTAAAATGACACTGAACCCTATGACTAAACACTCAACTATTCTGTTTTTATGAGAAATCCTTGATGTCAGTATGAATCCTGTAGTACTTTGGTAGACAAATAATACATTGAAGTGTGCTGTTTTGAGAATTAAGAGCCCAGGAGGAGTAGCTGTTGCACTGCGAGTGGGGCTCTAAATATATAAACAAAAAAAATACAAAGGGTGATGCAAGTTTGTAGCAAATGCTTATTTGAGTAATTTCACTACCATAGATGCTGCTGCACCATTAAACTGGTGCACCAGAAACACTGATGTAAAATGGGTTGGGTCAGGAGAAATGAATTATCAGTCAGTGTGGTAGGAGCTTGCAAGTATGTCAAACTGAATTTTATGAGCTGTTTAATTTCATTTGTTGTACTGGTTATCATTCCCAAAACATAGTCAATAGCTGAATGGACAGTTGAGATAATAACTAATTATTCTACTGGATTAATATGGTGTTGAGAGAGCTGAGCTTGGTAAATCTCTTTATGTGTTAGCCTGTCTTCCAGTACTCAGCTATGGTCTTAACTCTGGATAGTGACTGAAAGAATAAGATTGTGGATATGAGTGGCTGGAACAAGTTTCCTTCCCTGAGTATCTGTGCTCAGCATTAGAGGCTGAAGAAGAAGCTCAGACATCACAAGAAGTGTAAAATAAGAATGTCAAAAGATCATGGGACAGCGAACAACAAACCTGAAGAAAAGGGCTGAAAATAAAAGGATGGATAACACGCTGTGCTTCCATTCATATCATCTACAAACTTAAAGATAGACAGATAGTGCTTCCACTGACCTGTGTGTGAGCGTAGGTGACGTTTGAGTGCAGTATGGCTGGGGAAAGTCCGGTTGCATTCACTACAAATGTAGCTGCGAACGCCGGCGTGGACTTCCATGTGCTGCTGCAATGCTGTCTGGGTCTGGAAACGCTTCCCACAAAGCAGGCAGAAGATGGCCATGTCTGACCCTGCAGAGAAAAAGACACATCGGGGGGGGGTTAGTGGTGAGCGGCGGAAAGCATGATTTCATTTTATTTGCTAATGGTCACCAATTTAAAGGATAACTCAAGTTTCTTACAACGTGGGTAGTCATTAAAAAGAGTGTCGCATGTCTTTTTAATGATGCGCTGTTACTGTGGAACTAGTCAGGGGTGTCAACCTCACCCATAAGCCTCAATAAAGGTTGTGCATGCACAAAATGATGATGAAGATACAGGTTATACAACAACTGAGGTGTAATGGTGTGGGACACATTATAGTTCACTAACTGTGCTCTCATAGGCTTAAGCATACTATGTTTATGGGATTAAAGGTACACACAATACTCATGTTTCAGGATGGGTGCAGAAAGATAAAGATCTCCTATGCAATACTTCAATCGAATCTTGACTCTAGTGAGCACTGTGCATTTTTCTCCAGCAGAGATAAAGAGCACACAGTCGCAAGCACACAAACACATAAACTCACAAACACCATTAACACACACACATACTTACACACACACACACACACACACACAGAGTTGCACGCTCACTTGAACACACTCCCTTCACACTTTTTCAATTACCAGGCTGGGGAAAACTCTGGGGAAGGACTGAGTGTTTGGAGCTCAGTTTCTATTTCATCAGTCAATAACACATCTTTGGGGCAAAGCTGACACTAATTTAAAAATCTATGAAGAGCAACCCGCCTCATGTTCATAACCACTGGAGGAGGAGGAGGGCCCAAGACAGCCTCCACGCCAGATCAATCACTGTCTCGGCTGCTTTACACGCTCAAAAACGGGGATGATACCACCGCTGGAGGATGATGATAGGAGGAAGGATACAGAAGAGCTGTTGGAGACCAGGTAAAGATAGGAGATTCGAGGGAAAAAAAAACTAATTTTGGCGCATCTTGGGAAGAGGAATAAATATTGACAAACCTTCCCCTTCTGACTATATCCCTGTCTCCGTGTTTCATTTTCTGAGTACAGAAAAGAAAGCAGATGTGCCTGCAGGAGAGTATAATTTTGATTAGGTCCTAGTTTAAAAATCATGACCGAAAGCCTGTGGTACTAATGTGTCAGCCCTACAGGTGAAGTATCCCTGGCGGATGATTCCCAATGTGCTGATGACATTGGTCTTTTCTCTAGTTTCACTATTACAGAGCACAAGCTCCCATCTTCATTTTGGAAACATCATGAGCTTTTGTCTAGCAACAACTTCAGAAACACTATGCGCTATATGATTAGCATATAAAGTAATCGCCTAATTGACATGAAATTTGCTGAGCAAATTGCTACCTTGAGGATAAACCTGATTTTAAGAATACTACGGCGTTTCCTCAAGGTCTACCCTCAGGCTGTAAGACTACCGAATTTGTCATTTGCCGCACAAACATTATGGACTTTAGATGCTTTTAGACTAAGTTCTATGGATTTCAAGTTTCTCTGCAATTTTAACTTTGTGTGGAAGTGATTGGCTAGATGGTACAAGATGTGACTCGGTATTTGGTCTTCATCTAGGGCGCTAAGAACTGATCAGAGTGGTTTTTATCCTTTTCTTTTTTAAAATATATAAATGTATCTTAACCAACAACAGTTTTGCATAAAAATCATAACGACTGGATCATCTTTTTTTCTATTGATGATTTTGAAGTTTTAATTTCAACAGGTGGTGCTCTTTACATTTCAGCACATGCAAAATAACAAATTCTTTTCTTTTTCTGAAGCAAACTGGGGTCATAAACTGCATCACTTCTTCTGTATTACTGGACTTTTGCCAGGAAAGACCTGAAGGTACAATGTGTCTATAACAGCAAATGTAAAATCTCCTACTGTTAGTCAAAGTGTACTATAGTTTGTGTAAATAACTTACAACATAAATGTAAGTAGTGCTAAGCTAGTTTTCTCTTGTGTTTGTGCTTGTCTCTTCTTCTGCTCTCCGCTTTTTATCAATGAAGAGGCTATTGACTGGGGTTGATTGCGTCTGGAATCCCTCTGGGACTCCAGATCTTTAAGTGGCTTTGACTGACAAGCATTCCTCCTATTCACTGTTGTCCAGTACCTCATTCTCTCTTTCCTCTCCAACTTGCTCTCTCTTTCTTAGTTCGGTGACTATTTTTGGCCTGGCTCAGTCGGTGGATGAGCATAAGCAAAGGACGTCTTCCTCCAGGCCTCTTCAGACCAAATTATTGATGGTTACATTAAAGATCTTACTGTTGTTGTTTGGAGAGGCAGAAAATGAAAATGGCATTAGTGGTCTTGAGGCAGAACCAGTGATAGAGAGGAGTGGATGGGGGGGATTGAGTGGTCAAAGATGGAGAATTAGAGGGAGAAAAGGTTTTGGAATGTAAAAGGTTAGCAGACCTCTGACCTCAGGTCTGGGCTAAGGCGTGGACATGGTGGAAATACGAAACCCAGATACTGACACACACACACACACACGCACACACACACACACACACACAAAGAAAAAACAGGACTGGTGAGCCAAAAGCGGAAGAACCACATGAAAAAGACTTTTACTTTGAAGTGGGGGCAGTTACAGTGGCAAGTCATAATAAGTTAAATGCCGTACAATATGTGTCAGCAAGTATGTATCAACTTTAAAAGAAGTCTGACATTCAAGGCTTTTATAGGTGTTTTATAGGTGTTAAGCAACACCAGACGGCTGAGAGAGAGTACAACAGAGTCGATGTGAAAGTAAAATTTGGGAAAATTACACCACCTATGAAAAACAGACAACTGCACAGAATAGAATAAACTTTACTGTCCAGCTGAGTCAGGAAAATTGTCCTTGGCCTCAACCTGGACAATATAAAAGCAAACATGTCCACAAGATAAAAAAGAACAAACTAAAGAATCAAAAATGACCACATCTATGGTCCAGCCTCTAACTGTTGCAATTTGAAGAGCCCCTGTATTCAATGCCAAAATAAAAAGATGCACATCTTGATGTAAAGAGGACAGAAGACCTAAAAGATGGTAGAAGTACATTTACTCAAGTACTGTACTTAAGTACAGTTTTGAGGTACTTGTACTTTACTTGAATATTTTCATTTTATCCTACTTGATATTTCTGCTCTACTACATTTCAGAGGCAAATATTGTACTTTTTACTCCACTACATTTATTTGACAGCTATAATTACAGTGGAAACTGCTTATAGTGATCATGGTTACAGTGATCAACCGCTTATATGAATCAAAAAGCTCATGACAGAATCATTCTTATACAAATACTGTTTAAATAATTCACTTATAATAATACAGTAGTCTGCTTACAGTGTTAATTTTGGGTCTTTTCATTCATGACAACATATGGAAAAGTTTTTTAAAACTATGATAATTCTACTTTTTGTTTTTACTTTACTTCCATGATACACGTAAGATATGTACTTAGTGGCTGCGGTGCTATTATTGCCTTGTGGTAACCCATTTGCTCCCGGCTGGTGACCTGAGGCTGGTTCTGTGTGCACATTGAAATCATGACGGGAAAAAGAAAGTAATTTTCTCTCAATGAAACACGTCGTCTCCTCGAAGCTCATGACAACCTGCCCAAACTACCCAACGAGATGCAGCAGCCAAACAACAAGCGTTTGAAACAGCTGTACTGTATTTTAAAACAATAAAAATAATATAAAATTCAGTAAATAGTGAAGCTGTCCATTTCATTACTTTATATTCATGTATTAAATATAGAAATGTATGATGGTAATCTGCACGAGAAATAAAGAAAAAGAAAAAAAATTTGGTTATAATAGTCATACGCTTTGACCCAGACAGACTGTTTCCACTGTAATAGCTATCTTTTACTACAACTATAATTAGTTAAATTTTACATGAAATAACAAAGGTTTGAGAAAAGCCTGAAAAGTGAATCCAAATTTATGTATCAGAACTTTGTTTTTTCTTCTTTCCTCTCCCATTAATCATCTCACGACCCCTCAGATTCATCCTGTGACCCTGTCATAGCCTATAATACCTATATGCTATATGCTATATGCTATGACAGGTCCTTGAGCTATTTTCTTCTACTCTGCGTTTCATTAACACCAAGAAACAGCTGAATGACCTCCATGGCATCCCCATTCAGCAGATTGCATTGTACAGGAATCTTACTAGTATTGACTACTCTCAATGCCACCTGTGGAATGATTTTTTGAGTACACAGCCTGTGGAAAAAACATGGACTTAACATCTGTAATGTCACTGATGATTGAGTTTTGGGTCTGCCATGAAAAATCATTTATTTTGTATTTCAAGAGAGAAGTTTAGATTTGTTTTTTAAAGCAAATCTTACATAGTCTGACATTTATTGAAACTATGTAATTGCCACTAATGTAATTGCAGCATAATGCCCCGTAAATGTCTTCTGATGAGCAGAAGCAGCTTCTTAAGAGACAACAAATTGTGCTGATTTTGAGGCAAATGAACATAGTTTGACTTGACGCTGCAAAAGTTTGTCGATATAACTTTAACAAGCTAGCGGAACGTGAAAAAGAGGCGTGAAAATGAACAACATCGTGCACAAGTATAGTTGCAGCACGCAGAAAATAACTGCACAAACAAAGCTGAGTATGCTCAAAGAAAACACAGCCTGCAAGCTTCAGACACTTGAGAGATGAGATACCGCCGGCCTCTTTGTGTCTTTATGTGTGAATGCGTCATGATATTTGGATTTTCTGGATTTTCACCTGCAACTGCCAAAGATGATGCCGAGTAAATGCAAATCCAGGCTTTGATACATCCTACAGGTGACATCTTACATGTATGATCTACGCCTTTCAACTGTTTATAAGTGGGAAATCTACTTGCTATCATTCCCCCTTCTTGTCTACAAACCAGAGTTTTTAGTAAAGCGTAGTGTGAACCCTGATTAGAGTTAGATGAAATGAAGTGGTACAAACCATACAGTCAGTACAGGGAATAATGTGTGTGTGTTACAGGAAAGTGAGTAAAGGTGTTTTTAGCTGCTGATAGATGAAGAGAGCAGTGGAGAGATAAAAAAAAAAGGAAGGAAAGGTGGGAGAAAAGTAGTTGACCCAGGAGGTCCATTACAGTGTAAAATTGAGTCAGCCCAAAGTGACACCTGAAAGGAAGAGCTGGAGGAGCCGGAGTGGTGGGGGGGGGTTCTTAGTCTCAGTCCTGTTGGGCTGTTTTGGAATAATTTACCTCCTCTAACCAGCCTCTTTCCCTTTCTCCCGCCATCTATTTATAAAGGCTTGGGCAGTTTGTGGCTGTTTGTGTGTGTGCGGCTGCGGCAGTGCCGGCAGTATCTTAATGGGCCTGGAGTGGCAAGGCTGCTGTTATTTAAGTGGGGGACGGACAGAGGCCGGTAATGGAGAGGAATACTCCCCGATGGGAGTTGACAGTGGCTGGATGGGCACAGAGCAGAGAAATGGCCTGAGGGGGAGAGGCTGGCCATTGAGGTAGGCACTTTCTCTGATTCTGATGTGCAGCAGGCTAGCCGAACGCCCCTCCACCCACCAGCCCCTAAAGAGAAGTCTGAAAAAGTCTTAAAAGATTCTCAGTGAATGGCCTCAAAATTTCATCATATCAAACCCCATTTTGACAGCATTTTTTCAGCGAGGCCTTTCGAACAGCAGACATTTCAACTTGTCATAGAAGGATAAAGCACAGGGGTTACTAATTACAATGTCTCTGTTCTATTTAAGTGTCACAATAAGTCACAACAGTCATTACTTTTATTGACATGAAAAATGCCTGTAATCACTTACTTTTTACAGTTTATTCACAGCAAATGACGCATGTACATATTACGTAGTTGTGGTTAACTGTCTTCATTACTCTTCTTCTGTATTAAAACTGAATGAATCCTCTCAAACTTACAGTAGAAGGTCTACATGGTACCTGGTTTTCTACAGTTTATGTTCATTACTTTCAGAAAACCTTAGCTGAACCTCTGAAAAGCTTCCCGTCATGGGTGAAAACCAATATTTCTCACTCTAAACTAGTTTGGAAAAACGCAGGATTTACTAACTGTTTTACGCACGCAGCACCATCTTAGAGACTTAGAAGCTGTAACGACTCAACGTGTTTCAAGGTGAGTGTTAATGTGTGCAGAAAACAAGCTGTACCTGCTTTAAATCCATCCTGAACACTTGTGTGTCTTGGACTGTAGTCAAGACAGTTAAATGTGTCCCGACTCTGGCCTGCAATGCAGCGTGCTGAACAGAGGACCTGCCAGAGTTAATGAGGCAGAGAGCAGCGGGACCTCAGCACAAGGTGTTCAATCACAGGCCATTACCACAGCCCTCAACCTCCGTTACTGCTTGCTCTTGTCAATAGCAATCTATCGAAAGCTATAGTTTATCTATAGGGAGTGCAAAATAGTGACCAAATGTGGGCGTCTGTATCCTAAAACACCTACATTAATCTCAGGTGTCTCAGTTTGAGCTCGGATTGAGGCCTAATAACAGAAACATGATCCCAAAGTCACCAGGATGTGTAATTTATGATGGTTTTGTGAGTTGCTGCCTTCAAGTCCGGCTTTGTAGACTTTTAACTTCTGAAACTTCTGAGCTTCTGTCATAAACATGATTTACCTCGAGCATGAATGTTCATTCCTGGAAACAGCAGTTAGACAACAAAAAAAAAAAAAAAAGCAATACTCAGGGTCCACTTACTAACTTTTAACAAGAGGTTGAAAGCCTTGGAGAAATCTATTATGTGGACCTTGAGTTATATAAAATATAAAAATGGTCCCAGAGGAGATAACAGAGGATTCTTATTTCTTCTTCCACCTTGAGAGTTTTCATTATATTATAGAAACTGTGCTTTGTGATGCAAAACGTAGGAAAATATGCATCACATATGGAGCATTTGAGAGGCGCATCACAGGAAGCGCAGAGTGAATATAGAAACCTCATAGCTTAAAGGGAATCCCAACTATTCTCAGCTGTATTTCTGTTTCAGCTGCAGGTTTTTCACATATCAGAGGAAGTTTCAGGGAAAATATCAAAAGCAAAACTGCTGGAAAAAATTGACATCATCCACAGTATGTAAAGATTTTCTTTCCAAAATCCCCCAATCGTTGTTTAACCTATTAAAAAGGTGCAATGAAGAATGGTTACCACAGCTGATCTGTAAAGGTTTCGGTCATTAAATGTCAAAAACAGTCAGACCCATTTGTTCCCTTCTTGCCTCAGACTGTCTTTGCTTTACACCAGCAAACGCAGCCTTTAACATTCAGTCACAATAACATCCCTCCTTCCAGGCGCTTTGTTGTATTCTTAGCTCTGCTAGCTGCCACCATCTAACTGCCAGTCACTACAAACACCAGTCACAACAGTCCTGCCTGTGTTGGCGGAGCGAGGTGTGAGAAACAAAAGCAGAGGTGTCGTTCCTGCTGCTCTTTAGCCTCGTCTAGACAAGACATGTTTTTGTTGTTGCTCTCATCTGCAATCAAGCTTCATCACACATCAGGTCACAGCTGCTTTGAAAAGGTCGCCAAGCACCTTTTTTTTTTACCTCCACCTCCATGGGGTGTCACCTGTTAAATGCATCTTGTCATGAACAAACAAATAAGTGTCTACTGTTGCTCTCTCTTATGGATTTGAAAAGGTCTCACTTGAAATGTTTGGCTATGCCCCCCCACGCTCACAACTTTAAACTGTAGTCATCATTTCTGGCATATCGCTGGCTAGCAGGACCCCCCCCCGTGGGAAACTGTTGTTGTCTGTGGCACCACGGGGGAAACTAACAGTCACCGTATAGTTTATCCAACAGTGTCAAACACTGACAATGTCAAAGCAGACTATGCAGAAATCAAAGAATTCCAACTCTTTGCTTCTCTCTATCACTTAGCCATTGAGACATATTGTTAGACATATGCTCCTCAGTCTGATTATGGTCTCTTCAGCAGATTATCCAGAGAACCGATTTGTTCTTAACTGGGGGAAGAAAGATGGCCAGCTTTTTGCTAACCAACATGCAAACAATTTCTCAGAGCTTCCATCAAACTCTGAACAGATCCTGTACATTTGGAGTGACTGCAGTAAAGCTGCCACATGGTGCTAACAGAGGCACGAGGACTGCCAACACATATATGGAGAAATTAGGAAATGAGCATTCTGTTAAAGCACTTTACGCAACACGCATTGCCTCCAAATTACATCACTCCAAACAGCATGGGCAAATCATCTCCTGTTTGTCACACGCAAACTGTTGCTAATGGTTAAATTTAGGTAAGTTCGATATTACTTTCATGATCAGGATCCTGGAGCCTGGTTTTAAGTGCTGGAACGTCCATGACCCCAAAAAGTCACAGAGCCGTTAACTTGTCATGTGACATATTTCTAAATTTAAGACTACACTGAGAAAGCTCACATAATAATAATATATATCATGAACCCATTTAATCAAGAGTTTCTCAGTCGAATGGTGAGGAAACTCAGACAGTGCGGTTTGGGACGGAGTTACATCAGAAACTGTTGACATACAGATGAAAAAGCGTGCAAATATACTGTATATGCAACTATCCGCCCTCGCTTTCCTGCACTTAAGTATTTCAGTCTTTAACCTGTTGCTAGTCACATCTCCTTTACCTAATCTTTCAGGTTTGGGACACTATCATGCCCTCACTTGTGGAGCTTATATATATCCAGAGTTTTTCAGAATCGTTGCTACAGTATCACCTGTTCACAGAGAATTGCCTTTCACTCCGAGTATCCTGTTATCCAACTGTGTACAGCCTTCACTAACATCCTCTTTCCTCAGCTCACATTTCCAGCCTGGTTCCTCTTATGTGCTTCAAAACACACAGACACACATAACACCAGACACTCGAGCACACTCGCCTGGCCTCTAACACAGCGCACTCTGTATACAGTATGAGAAAGAAAGAAAATGAAATGGGTTGTTTTGCGCTACCGCTAATTCATTTAAAACACCTTCACAAAAGTATTTATTGATCTAACTGGAAGAGGGACTCCTTGTTAAAGAGAGAGAGAGATCTGTGTGCAGTGGAAAACTACTTGATAAAAGCAACATTTGATTAAAATCTTTACATCTAGTCTTGCATAGGTTCGCTGTTATTCAAGTTCAAGGTTGTCAATATGTTTATGTCACATTTAAGACTTTCTGCTTCTGCATGAGAATGTCATTTACCACAATTTACAGGAAACAAATGTAAGGAGAGAAACTTAAAATACACAATGGATACAGAAATCATTTTTTTGGGGTTCTGGAGCCCTCAAGGACTCGTTAGATAAATTTGAAGGATTGAAAGCTGATAAATTGGGCAGGAAAGTGATAAAAGCATATTTTTTTCTTGTAAATGTACCTTATTTTTAACATCCTAGAGAGTCAAACCTTTAAAAATAATTCAGATAAAGCAATGTGAGAGGGAAAAACACTTATGGGTCGAATTCGTCACTAGTATGTATGTGGGCCGCTTTGCTTTAAGGGGTTGGGAGCCTTACGTTATCATTATCATTTCCTGTTAGTATTAAAATGTTACAGTACACTCATTTCTTGTATACTAACTGTAAATACTAATGATTATACACTCAACGTGTGAGTAAATCTTTTAGTACTCATAAATAATGTGGTACAAGACCAAGCCTTTACATTTACCTTTATATTTTAATTCTTTGAATACATTTTTAAATGTATATGAATGTAATTTTGACTTTTTAATGACCTTGGCTTTGGAGAGACGCCATGGTACTTAAAATACAAGTGCAATTAAACACAATAAAATGAGTCACTGAATGTTTTATATCCACTGGTGACTTTAAGCTTTACTGAATGAGGATCAGCTGAAAAGAACTACCAGAAATCAAAGGAAAGAAAATGTCTATTATAAAAAAAAACAAAAAAATGCAACAGCACACAGTCAACGGAGTCGGTCCTGCTGTATTTTGTTTTGTTTCGTCTCTGCCTCCCACTTCCATCGGGCAGTGATAATTCACATCGGGCCCGCAGCAGCGCTGACATTGTAAGATGAACTGCTCCCAGCTAGATTAATGCCACCAGATGCCAGGCGAGATGCCATATTAATTACCCAGAGATAATGTCAGCACAACCATATGGCAGCTCAACTGGCCATTTAGTTGACAGGGAGAGGTCTTTATAGCAGTGCAAATTTCCTCATCTGCACAGCATCACAGCCTTTCGCCATATTCTCTCTCTCTACTGTAGCAACTGGAGCGCTTCACTACTATTTGCACATTATCACTGAAATGATGGTATTGTTAACTCTGCATCTGTAGGATTTTATATAGACAATAATACAGTATTAGGAAGCCTTAGTGGTCATGTGTTTTTCAGTATTCGTAATGATTTTTAAATGTACTTATTAGGTTTAAGCAAAAATGACATTTTAATCAAGGACAAGGTGATATTCTATATTTCTGACATTGTCAACAAATCCCATGAAAGGACCAAGATCTCTATTGTTGTCTAAACTGTGGGACATGCTCCTCCATTACCATCCGCCGTCCTGATGTCATACTCGAAAACCCACCAAATTTGTATTAATCTACGGATGTAAATAGTTCCCAACAAATACACGATTTACTCCAGTTTGAATAATGTTTGCCAAAAACCACAGTGTCCAACAGTTTTAGGAAATTACTGAGAAATTAATTGGAAACTTCCTGTAGGAATAAACCAACTAGAATGCAAGAATTTCTTTCAGTGACTGTTAACCATACGAGATGTGTAGAGAGAGGATAATCTGTATTCCTATAACATGGCCTCCTTTGAAGGTTTTCAGATCTTAAATACACATCACACCCACCTTCAAGAACCTTAAAGGGAATTTCAAACCCTTCCCCTGCATGACTGCAGTGGATATAAATTCCAACATGTCAGTAGAATTTATTTACCAGCATGTGTTTGTTTTTTTTTTTTTCCCCTCTCACCACCATGCTGACTGTAAAGATCATAAACGATGCAAGCTGGGGAATGAATGTCAATGTGAAAAACAGTGGCAAAGCCCTTTAACATGATTTACAGTTGCGGTGCTCGGCCTCCTTTCTCTTTGTTGACTTGCTGAACATTTACAAAAGACGGACCACGCTTACCATCCAATCCACCCCACCACGGCCCCCCCCCCCCGACATCCCCTCCTCACCCACCACCACCACCACCACCACCACCACCGGAGCACCCACCTACCCCACCCTCCAATCCCCACAAATCCGATTTAATCAGACAACTTGTGCAGTGTGGCTCGGAGTAAGAAAAAGGATAATTAGTAAACAGAGGAGCTACTCGCCAGGCTTCATTGGCATTCGCACCGGGTTACTGTGTCGCATTTAAAATGCAGTCTGATGAAGTCTACAGAATCAAACCATTTGTTACTCCTATTGAGAAGGCTTCGGGCTACTGGCAATTAAATTGGAATTAGCGCTGGGGAATGAGATACGGCAGATTCATACCAAGGAGAGGAGGGAGGGAGGGAAAAGGAAACAGAGAGTTCTCTGCCTGGACCTGATCTGCTCTACAGTGGGTCAAGACTGGAAGTGATTGGATTTTCTTTACTTTTGTTTATTTCCCGCATGACTACTATTATCGTTATTTCCACGCAGCCCAACTGTCTCTCATACATCTCTTGTAACTGAATTAATAAACTGATTTATGTGCTTCTTGAAAAAATTAGAAGCATATATAAGAACTAAAGTGAAAGAAGAAAACATAAATGGTTTGGCCTTGAGCGTCATTAACATCTGAGGGCTTTCACCTTTCACTTGTAACGATTATATATATATATACATATATACATATATATATATAAACTGGATGAAAACAAACATGTGACTGTACTTTAACTCTGAATCTGAGGAGGAGAGAGAGAAGAAACAAAGAGATGCCATTTGCTCTACCACAGTTGAATGGGCACAGTGGAGCTCAGCATGGAGAGAGTGCTGGTCCACTGGCAGAGGAAGGAAGAGAAAGGAAGAAGGGATGAAGGGAGGGAGGGAGGGAGAGTGGAAGGAAGGAGGGAGGGCAGATAAATGAAGTGGAAATGAGAGGGAACAGCTCCTGTGCTACAGCTGGCCTCCCCTAACTCTCAGCCAGGCTGGCCATGACAACTGGCTCGCTCTTCCTCTGCCAGTCAGGGAGGGGCCTCGTTTTTTTTTTTTTAAGCAGGAGGGGCCCGGTCCAGGATGTACAACTGGTAAAGGGCCAGTAGAGGCCACTGAGTAGGCTCTGACTTCACATTTAGGACGTATGTTCATAGCAAAACTCAATTTAGTTGTTGAATTTTGTAATCCAGGATCTACAGCCTCATCAGTGGTGGCATTTGGAGGCTTTTATCAATATAAGACTCTAGACTTTGAATATTGTGTTGAAATGTTAGTACAAAATATCTGATAGATCGTACAAACAGTTTGTCATGTCTGAGAAAATAACCCTTGATGATGTCACAGTGATGTCTTCAGGGTCATCACGGCTTGATACTACAAATACACTGATTTACAAACTGGAGTTACAGATGTGGAGGCTTACAAAGCAGCAGAGATTTAATAAAAAAATATGCTATTTGCATTATGGGAACTGTAGGATCCAGGTGTTTTTGGAGTCAGAATGATCTTATTACCTCTGTGACAACATTTTTTGTTTGTTTTCTATCTCTTGTGTGTTACCCACATTGTGTCATGACATGAAATTTGTATATTGACATGTAACTTCTATGTATGACTTGTTTTTTTAATGTCATACAGGATGATACAGTATATATATATATATGTATATATATATATATATATATATATATATATATATATATATTCTCAATTCAGCAACACAGTGTGTACTATCACCAAGACAAATACCTGCACATTTAATAATTTAAAGCAATAGAGCTGCACTCATTCAGTCTTGAATTAAAATGTCGGCTTTTTATCCCAACAAGCTTTCTGAAATTGCAAAAAAAGCAAAATGTGCTATTAGAAAAGAAAAAAATAGTAAATAAGATGCTCATCATGATAGTAAAGTGTGTGCCTGAATGTGTGTTTGTGACTCCATAAACGCACATATGCACTCAAATGCTTCATTCTCAAGGTTAAATACAAAGATGTTGCTCAAGCGAAGTCCATTACTGCAGGAAACCAATGAAAATAAATGACAGCATTCGGTGGGGGGTTCGAGTATCCCACGGAGAAATTTGCGCAGCTCGGCCATTTGTATACTCAGTTTTCTCCACATAAAATGCTCAATTGTGTGTTTACAGATGAAGCACCACATCTGAGTGCTATCCTATTTTTCTCTTTAACAGGAAATGAGACGTTTTCACTCTAAATATATCAGAAAATCTGCCAGCTGCTGTATATCCCTGTCACCAAGATTAATGAACTTGAGCATGTAAAAAAAAAAAAAAAAAAACCCCTCTCTGACACTGATTCAGAAAAGGTTTTACAAGACCTGCAAGCAGCTACATACTAATGTAAACTGTATACATTAACATCAGGATTTCAGCTTTAATAGCTAAAACTAAGAGGGGAAAATGACTCAAATAGACTTTATTTAAAAAGGTTTAAAAACTAATATGTATCCTCTTTACTGTGAGAGTTGAAGACATAAACAACAAAAGATGAAAAGGGAGACAAAGCAGGAAGTCTCAGACCAATTCAAAAAGTGCCGAAAATGTCACCTCACGTTGGCCGTGTGTGTGTGTGTGTGTGTGTGTGTGTGTGTGTGTGTCGTGTCTGTACAGGTTAATTACTGGAAGTCTAATGTCTGATTGTGGACCTGTCACCTTTTGAACATTTGCATCACTTCCTTCCTCTCTGATCATTGTCATCTTGTCCGTTATTCTGTTTCCTTAAACACCTTGAAAATGAACCCGTCTGTATCGTCGCGCAACGTGAAAAAAAGAAACAGTCGGACTTGTTGGTTTATAGCAAAGGAGTGAATCCATTTATATGTATTATTTAAAAGTATGAAGGAAGGGTTGATGTACCAGTTACCCAAACATGAAATTAAAGATGATATCAAGCCACATTTGCAAATAAGATATGGATAAGAATATATACGTGTAATTAGAAAAGGGCTTTTTAATTCATTAAAAGGAGTTTAGTGGGATTTAATAACACTACAGAGTCATGTTTTATAATATTTGCTATTTACATTTGTGATGTGTCTCCTGCTGTTCATATCACAACTGTGAACAGTATTTACTGTTTTAAATTGTTCCAAAGCGTCTAAACTTCTAAATCTTTAATGTTTTTACACCTCGGTGTAAAAGTGTGAGGTTTACTACAGATGGTCTTCATGTATCATTCTCTTGTCATACTGATTTGATTTCACACATTTAATTAATTACTAAACATCAACAAAACATAATTACTGACATTTTTTTTTTATTAAATGCAAAAATATGTTGTGTTTTTTTTATGTTTGGCGTTAAAAAAAAAAAAAAACTATTCAAATGGCAGCAGCTTTAAATTCATACATTTAATGTGGTGAAACAGACAAAATGTGATCAGACAAGTTAAGAATATTGCTGAATACATTAATAAATAATAGTTATAGTAAATAATTAAATTGGAGTGTAAAAAAAAATGTTTTATACTTTTCCTTTAACCTTAAATGAGTTGGTAAAACGCTTTCTTTCCACTTTTATCAAAATTTACTTAATAAAATAATTAAAACTACATATTGTCCTCTTCCATATGTCTTACAAAAATCACATTTTTTAAAATAACTCCTTCATTTTTAAATTTTTTTCCTACTTTTTCAGTTTCTAAGGCTTCAATAGATACTTTATGTACAGTTTACTGATCATTATCTTATTTTTATTAACAGATGTTCCCACAATTTTTAAGATTCTGTTCACTTCCACTGCTGCAGTTACTCGTTTGTTATATTCATTTAAGTGATTTGTGTTTTTAAGTCTGCTGTTACTGTGCAGTATATAGTGTGGTGGGGTTATGAGGGGCCACAAACTTCTGCTATAGTCCCAATAAAGACTTGTGTCAGCACGTTTCCACGGCTGCTATGTTTCATACCCTCTTAATCCAGTCTTTAAGATTTTTTTTTCAGTGTCATTCCTTCACCTGTACTAACATGTGCTGTTGTTGTCTACCTGTGTTCGACTGGCTGATTGTGTTTTTTTATCCCGTTCATCAATAAATTTCCATGTACTATACACTTCATTTAAATTCAGAAAGTTGACCATTCTCTGCTCCCTTAAAATAAAAAAGGTTTGTGAGCCAGACAGACTGGGAGTGACCAGTTCAACTCAAACCCTGTCAACCTCCCGTCACCCCCCCCCCCCCTCCCACCTTTACCCCCTGTCCTGCAATGGAATCCCAAATCTCTCCTCGCCTTCCCAGGATTTATTCTTCCCACTGGCCATCTGGACAGTGGGGGCAGAGAACGTAAAAGGAAAAAGGGGGTAAGGGGGGGACGGAGTTGCAAACCCACATTAGTCACAGGCTCTTAAGTCCTCCGACCCAAGCACACATATACACACACACACACACAAAAAAGGCCGAAGCCAAATGACCCTTGCCCCCCCCCACCCCCTTTACTTTTTTCCCCTCACTGTGGCTGCTGACATCGTCTTTCCTGCTGGACAAAAGGCTTTTAGCACCTCACTCTACTGTCCTAACCACAACACACACACACACACACAGAGCACCCTCCATCCCTTCTGACACAGACATGCTGGACAGGATGGGGTGTTTG
The DNA here is from genome assembly GCF_963924715.1 of Thunnus thynnus. Taxonomy (NCBI): domain Eukaryota; kingdom Metazoa; phylum Chordata; class Actinopteri; order Scombriformes; family Scombridae; genus Thunnus; species Thunnus thynnus. Next base: position 23,638,262 of record NC_089529.1, read on the forward strand.
TTTTGTTTTCTCAGACGGCTTGGAAAGAAGGGAAGGGTGGGCTGGCACAAAAAGAACCTGTGATGAAGGGCGTCGGGGATGGGAGTTGAAGGCTATCTGTTGTGTGTAACTTTAAAAAAAGTAGAACAATTCATACGTGAATGCTCACGGAGAAGCATAGCTGAATCACGACTGAATGATAAAGGTATTAGGTACAATGGGGATGGCATGCTTCTCGGCAGGCTTTATGTAGTTAACGTGGGCCTTTTGTTGTGAGTAGCAGAAGATGAGTACAGGGTTGGAGGTCTAAGAACAAAGTCACAGAGCACTACAAGTCTCCATTGTTAGGGAGGTTTGTATTCAACACAAATACAGGAGTGTTTTTTTTTTTTTTTTACAGTGGAGAGCAGGTGAAGGCTGCGTGCGCCCTTCTTATACTGCAGAACAATCCACTGCAAAATATGCCACAAAGTAGCGGCGAGGCCGTGACATCGCAGAGTTGCACACTTCATTCTCAGCCATCTCAGTACACAAAAAGAAAAATAACAATTTGAAATCTAAGTTCATCTCGATTAAATCAAGACACCTCGTGAAGAGCTGACAGCAGCGTTTGTATGGAATCAGAGAAAATACTCCTTGAACATTTTCTTTTGTGAAGCAAACAATTAGCAGTACACAAGAAAAGGAGCTGTAAATACCACAACAATGCATTATAGGCTGGCATTCACAGCCTGAATGCAGTGGTACAAGTGGAATAACAGATTGCACTCGAGATGAGTAATGTAAACCCTGAGATTGAACCTGTATAATAACTGAGATGGTGAAGAGCAGGAGACTGCAAATACAATAGATATATAAGCATCAGTAAGCGGTATCAGGGCTGCAAGTTCAGATTTTCTTATAAAAGAACTACAGTAATGTAGGATTTTCTGCCTGTATTATAATTTAAGTAAAAACCACTAAGATGTAACAGTAATTAGATTTAACTAAAAGTGTGGGTAAGATTAGTTAAAGTTGTACAGAAAAGAAATAATAAAACAGCAAGAATTAAAGATATATTAAGGATTGTGAGATTTACGTATTCCTTATTTTTTCTAATTTCTTCTTATTACTTAATTTAATTTCAGGAGTCAAATATTTTCTTTGTACTGACGCCGACTAATAAAGATAAATGAACTCATATTATACTTCTATACATTATCTGCCAACCTGCTTGTAGGGTGTAAAAAAAAAAAAATTGCATCAAATACTAAACATTACTGCTGAGGCAATTTTTTACTGTAAAAATTTTGAGATGGTTGCAGCGATTCATAATCTGGTTTATTTCAAGAAAGCCATTTTGGTATAGTGGAAAATTTTTTATGTGAAAAAAAAAAATCACATTTAATATACAGGTTAAGTTAATTCTACACTACATCACTGTGCAGTCAGCAGTCTAAAACAAAAGAAATAATCTAATGATTCATATCATTTTAAAGGCCCAATTTGTGTGCAACATCTGGCTGATAACATTCATTTACTGTGATGCATGTACATGAAGTTAAATGTGTCATTATAGGTATTAAAAAGGTATTCAGGTGGGTTTAAGACCAGCTTTAAAATCTATGCTTTTAAAAAAAAAAATGCATTAATTTGTTTATTTTATGTCCATTTCTGCAGAACAACAGATTTACATTAGCTTAAAGTGCATTTAAAGCCATTTCTCAAACAAGTGGTGAACGACCGCGACGAAGGCGAGTTCAGGCAGCTGTGACCTTGGAGCCAAACTGCGAGTGGACGACATGACTTTGTGGGTAAGAAGAAAAGCCTTTATTTATAGATCAGCTGTGTGTCGATCAAACTCCATCGAGGGGAAAACGGCAGCCGTCGAAGAGGAGGAGGAGGAGGAGGAGGAGGAGGAGGAGGGAAAGTGTGTGTGTGTGTGTGTGTAAGAGTTGCTGGGAGGGTTGCTTTTTGAAGAACTAATACAGTGGTGTGCCTCAATCTCACTTAATTCCATTTAAAGGAAATTGATTTGGAGGTTGGGGGGGTGTGGGGGGGGTGTGGGGGAGTGCACAGGGTTGTTCTCTCTCTCTTTCCATTACAATCTTGGCCTCGTTTCATTCATTCGTGTCCTTTGGTGGAACTTTGTACAGTGGTGTGTGTGCTGTTGTGCTATGATATACAGTAAAAAGAATAAAAAGGATGAAACTTTAATGATCCCTGTAGGGGGGAAGGGGCTCATTGTAGCAACAAGTAGCAGCGGAAAACAAAAAAAGGAACATAAATTTTAAATCAGAATATAAATAAAGATTGCAGCAGACTGGGGTTATGCAGCATAAATACATGCAACTGCTAATATTAACACTGCAACATGCATGAGAACTATAGCAGATGGATGGAATAATTCTGTGCAGCAGACGAACACTTCCTCTCCTACTGCGAAGTCCTGAAAGGTTGGTAACATATCAGTCTCTCTTTTAACATTTTTTTTAACAAACAACAGAAGAATCTTATTGCTAGTTATTTCCCAACATTTGTTCCTTATAAGCTTAATGTTAACCTTACTGTTTTTATTGATTAACAACATCGTCACTTGAAGCTCCAGTTGGATTTAATAACACAGAACCTGATTTAAAAATTTGGATATTTCCAAAATAGTGTATGTTGTTTATAAAAAAAACTATGCTTTTTTTAATTAATTTTTCCTGATGTACATCATTTTCTTATTGCTACAATACAACTTCCTTCTCTGTCTTTTTCTTTCCTTCCTTTTCCATCCTTTTAAGGATGAAGGAGAATATTCTATCATAATATACATTTTATTCAAATTAAACGACAGAACTGATTAAAAAATGTGAGTCTATAATATTTTTAACCTGCCTTTTTTATGTTTCTCTTTTGTTTCTACTTCTGTACTTTGCTGCTGCAGTGACCCAGTTTCTCCATTCTGATTTTGATTAATTCCCTTTTAATGGTGTAGGAGAATACTGTATCATCATCTATATTTTATTAATATTAAAGTGAATTACATGACAAAAGAGAACTAAACCAGAATAATAATAAAAAAAAAACAGTCAGGCTGTTTATATATACTGTAGGCTACAATTAAAATATGCTTCCAAAAATAAGTTATATTGCTTAGTTATTGTACAATTAATTCAGTTTGAACTCTATTCCAATGAGAGGAGATGCTCATCTACTCCTCACACATTGCTAATATTTCATTTTTATATAACAAAGATTGAGAGAGAGAGAGAGAGAGAGAGAGAGAGGACTCACTCCTACCACACATCTAGATTGTGACTTTGATTTAATTCCTATCTTCATCTATTTCACCAGGGAACTCCACTTATCACAATATCACTGGGCGGCTTGTAGAGTTAGTCATTTTTGCTTCTCGCATGCTGAGGCAGATGAGAGCAGAGGAGGTTCATGTTTTCCACATTCGTACGGGAAAATCAAAGCAGACGAGAAACTCAGCGAGGCTCAAAAGCTTCTCAGACAGAAAAAGAGAGAGGAGTGAAAATGAGTGTATTTAGTGCCAGGACTGTTAACAACCACCTGTATGTGCCCACCTGTGGTTTCTAAAATAGCTCACACAAAGAGCCAGTACCCAGGAGGAATTAGAACTAATCCTAAAATTATCTTTGAAAAATGAAGACTTTGGAAAATATTCACTCAAATGTGAAATGATAGAGATTTATCTCCTATAGATTCACACGTGTCTTCACCATGAGCGTATAGTACGACTGCATGCAAATCCAAAAAAAATCTGCCCAAATTCAGTTGAATATTCTCATTCACGATGATCAAATTGGGGGATTCACTGAAGGCAGAGATGAAATCATTACTAAAAGACCATCATCTTAAGCCTCTATCTCTGGAGAGAAGTGAGATGCCTGCTGCCCCAGATTGCCTAAAAATGCAGATAAGAAACGATCCTGCTCCAGAAATTGGTCCTGCAGGACTATTACATTGGAGAGATTAGTGAAAGATAATCATATAATGGTGATGATAGCACCGATTGCAACAAAAACGGCCCCATAAAGTCACCTCTGAATAAAGAACAGGCGATACAGATGAGTGGGAATAAAGCAGTAAAGTGCTCACACTGGGTAGCATGTGTGAGACAGCTGTGTGCAAAAGGGCTTCACAGTGCAGCCTCTCGCCAGCAGTGGGCGCTCCTCTGTCTCCACAACACACACACTGGTTCAACACTGGAAGAGCTAGAGCAACAGGGAAAGGGGAGAAGTCCTCATATGACCTTCCAGTTCACAGGAGTTTGCTTCCAGAAAAAAAAAAAAAAAGCCTCTTATATGGTATATGGTAAGACTTAACGGCCTCAGTGTCGACCGCTGAGACAGTTAATGGCTGAGAATGGAGATTAGAAAGGAGTTTAGAGAGTCAGGTGTTTGTTACAGAGCACTGGGGTCACTGAGGATAAATGCGGTTTCACTCACATACCTGAGAAGGAAAATTCTCGTTAAATTCAGGTATACTCTACAGATGCATTACAAAAAACCGACTCTTATTCTGCTGAGAGTGATATAATTCCATTTGCTCACAGTACATTTGTCTTCTTTTAAGAAGACTTCTTGAAACAGGAGAGACATTTCACATGACTAAGACAACAGACATGCCTTTTAAAAGTCATAATTAAATTAGAAACAGTTAAAACTCATTCTATTTGCAGTTTTTTTTGTTCTGTTAGAATAGAATTTATGGAGTTAATAATAGCACTGAATCGCTGGTGAAGATTGAGATTTTCTGCATTTGAGATCTTTGCTTTTTGTGCATCCTTTGAGCACACTGTCATAAAACACTAAATGAAACTGGGCCATAGCATCAGCAAATATTAATGGGATGCATCGAAAGAAGAATAAGACAAAATCGAGGTAATAGAAACATACTCGGAGAAGAATGAATGAAAATGTGCGACAAAGCGGAGCACTTTCTCTATGACCATCTTAGCTAATCACTGTAATCACTCACACACACACACTCCACCACTTTACAATGAACTGCAGATTAATAAAATAATAATATATCAATTAATATTGTAGAAATGGTTGTTAGGCCAGACTGTACTTTTAAAGATTATTTTGCTCTTCATTTAGTTTTTGTTTGACATATTGTTTCCATCATAAGAGGAGGCAAATTTAAATGCATTTTACCGCTAATCAAACAAAATTCATTCATTTTTCAGTTCATTTAGGAACTCCTGATACACTGAATGCAGGATTGAAGATGTAGACTTGTAAGAACATGTTGAAAATATATAGTTTCATTTAAAATAAAGGCTAAAGTAATTTTGTAAAACTGTAGATTTAAGAAAATTCTACCCAAACAGGAGTAAAAAGTGTACTTGTTGGGGACTATTTTCAGTTGAAGATTGATATGTATTCTGGTGCTCTAATATTTAGGGTTAGGGTTAGGTATGGGGGTAAAATGAGGTTTGTCCACCTGGATAAACATGAATAACTTTACCTTTAACCCTCGTATTTACAGCAGCAGGAAAATGCATGTGTGATTGACCTAACCCTAACTCCTAACCCTGTTCATAGTAATGAGGGAACGTGTAACAGAGTGACATATTATGTTTTTAATAGTTTTTGGACAACAGTAGCTCAGACGCACAGACAATACTTGTTAGTAGGATCGTTTCGTTGTCAGTTTTGGTCTTTTCATAGGATTTGACAGTAAGATAGACAATATTGTGAGCCTTATCTTTTCACCTCTCGGAGCAGAAAGATTGTTTGATGAGCCTTTTATCTGTTCATCGAATATCATTAAGAATCATTAAGGATCTTAATGAAAGACATTGTGAGATTTGTGCTTTATGTAAAAAAGAAAGGTAGGGAATTGGAAAACAATGTGCAACTAGATGACATCTTCCCACTGTGTCTTCCTCATCCCCTTGTGTTGCCACTTTGCATCTCCTCCATCATCTCTATCTTTAGCTCTTCCTTTCTTCCTCTACCTCTCTGTCTCCAGGCCATATTTCTCCGTGGACAGAGTCTTGGAAATTATAGTGTGGTGTGGGAGGGAGAGACCACTAGCTCTCTGACCCAGACTTGACGCTGTAAATCCACACTTTTTTAGGGGGTGGAGGGGGGGAGATTCTCCAACCTCGACCCCAACGCTTCCTTAGTACACCTGGCCTGCGAACAAGCTGACTGACATACTTGACAGCAACACACACCAGACACAAACACAGGCTTTGCTCACACACTTGGGTGGGCAGAAGAGAGCACACACACAGCAGATAGAAACAAGAACTAGCATTTCTGACTTTATACATGTGACTGAGCCGTGCAGCCACAATGGACCGATTTGTAAGAAAGATTCTGCCTGTGGAGACAACACACCCTCATCAAATTTCATTAAATGAGCACGCACTCTGAAAACGCTCATAATCAAGTGTTGTGGACAGAAATTGTTTCTTCCATTACTAACTGAATAATATGACCACCAGCTGGGGACGAATCATTTTCACCCACTTGGCCCAGATAAATATAACATCAAACACTTATAACAATTAACAATCTGAAGTAGAACAGGTCAAAGCGTTTTAATGAATTCTTCCTTCACATAATCATATTTTGGTGAAATGTGAAAATGTATGTTTCTGGCTTTTCCAGGAAGGAGCATATAATCTGTAGTTTAATATGAGAACAGAGTTAGTTTAGAACAATAGCAGAAGTTAAGGAAAGACGAATGTTATATGGAAGCCAAGAATATGTTGTTAAGATACTCAAATCTTTGTTCAAGTGTCTGGACAGTTCTAGCAAAACTTCATCTAAAATGTTAACATTTGTCCTCAAGATAAACTCCAGATGCACCCTTGATTTTAATGGATGATAACAGAGATCTCAGAGACATGAGGCAGACATGTCGTCAATGATTGCTGGACAAAAGACAAAAACCTCTGGCTGACGATGGGTGTCAGTATGGACAGACATTAGGATTAGTTGTCCTCCCCGTTAACTTAAGCTTCAGATGCACGTACAGTGTTTAAAATGTTTTACAAGTAAAGTTGAGACTTAATCTGAGCAGATTCTGTGATTGGCTCTCTTTACTGGCTTTGCTTTATGATTACATTATGTCTCAGATGCAGTTTTGACAAAGTTTGCATTTCATGTTCATTTATGTCTTATCCCTTCAAAGCAAGTCCCTGATGTTCAAACAAAATCTATTTCCTTACATTTACTTCAATAGAGATGTAAATATGTAAAAAAACAACAAAAAAACCTCTGCATGTACTGGTGAGGAACAGAACACTAACTCTGGTCCTCAGTGGTGGAATCTAAATGAAATCCAGGACTGAGTCATAGTCCTGCATTTTGGGATGTTTAAAAGACGGACTTTCTCTTTTTTTCCCTTTCCCTCCTTTTCTACCCTGTTTAAGATTCCTGGCCTTTCACCTGACCCCAGGCCTTAGCCAGGGGGGTTGGGGGAGCTGGTTGCTTGCAGTGGTGGGGGTTAAAGTGTAATCCTGGTCCTGTGACCACAAAGACTTTGGCCCCTGAGGGCCAAGGACCAGCCACATTTTCTGAATTGCAATGTTATCCCTCAGCAAACCCCTTGGACTGACTACATATCAAAGGATTACATTTCAGGGCTCTTCTCTCTGTTCTGGTGTTTTAGGAAGGCCACAAAGCCTAAACTGACCCCCTCCCCATCAAGAACTCTAAATTAATCAGTTATGGTTTTATATTTTATAACACGATTGCACAATACAACTTAAACCTTCCGGGAATCAAGTTGGAGAACTTAACAACAACACCAGAGAGAACAGAAGAAGCTTATTTTATGTAATTTTTTGATGCCTCAGTCTAACCAGTTTCACATCAATCTATTGGCAAGAGTAATTACCACATTGCATCATGACAAGTGACACATATTTTAAACCATTCAGATGCTGATATCTGGCTGCTTGTGTACTACTAATTGCTTGCTTAAGTAATTCATTAAGGAATGTCTCTACAACAGCTTGCATGCTCTATTATCATTAGTTTTATTCTAAGAAACCTTAACAAACCCTTTTTAAAAGCACTGCGACTTGGCCCTGAGCTCTTCTTTGCATCTAAACCTAAAGAATTTGCTTTTTTTTTTTTAAAGAGCAACTTCAGAAGATAGAGAGAACTGAAGCGAAAGAGAGAAAAGGTTTAATTGACGCCTCCCCCATTTTCCCAGGGTGAAGACGAGAGGGAGGAGGGATGGGGGAGTGGGGGGGGGTGACAGAAGAGAGCAGGGGGTGATGTGACACTGGTCTCCTGGTGTTGCGACTGTACAAAAGGAAGCAGATTTGCAGAAGAGCTGACCCTTCACCTCTAAAGCTGCAGAAAGGGTCCTTGGTGGCCCCAGCACCACCCAATCAATCACCTCCCAGAGCCTGCTGGTCAGCCGGACTGTAAGGAGACACCTCAGTCGGACCAGCGGACCCACCCCCAAACATTCCATGGGTTTTTTTTTTTTTTTTTTTTTTTGGGCTAAAGGTGGGATTTCAGACATGAAAGCTTAGTGGGTCATGTCAAAATATACTTTTTAAAATCTCCTCAAACTCCTTAACTCCATCCTGTGGAATCTGGTGATGGGAAATCTCCACTAATCTAAAATTGTCCACTGCAAACAAACGCTCCATTCACAGAGAGATGGACATGCCAACAATGCTTAACCCCCCCCACCACCACCACCACCATGTTGACCCATAGTCAAAGCTCATCATTTAGTTTTTTTACATATTTTTTTTTGGATTATTGTTTTTTTTAGACTGAATTCCACTTATTTCATTATTTAAACAATACTGATCAATTCTTGGTTTTTAACTGACTGTACAGTGTATACTTGTTGCACTTTCTCCATTACTGCTTATTGTTTCTTATAATGACAATGAAGAGGCGATTTAACTCTAACAAGTCTAATGTTTGAATACCGTAAAACTAAAAAACATGTTTGATCATTTATCAGTATTAAAAAAAAGAAGAATCTTCATAATGTGGGACCTAAAGTATCAAATAGTAAAGTAGCCTTCTTACCAAGTTTAAATCACTTTGAGGTCTGTCTCTTATTTTTGGAATTTTGGATTTTTTTAAATTATTTTATGTATTTTTATTATATATTTTTTTGTTTATTCTTGGGATGCAGTTGTATATGTATATGCAATATGTCTAAAATAATGCATGTGAAGTTTGTGCGTACGTGAAAAGCGTTGCTCACTTGTCCACTTGCAGAAAATATTTAAATAAATATCAAGAACATTTGTCCAGAGTTGACTTTTTTTTTTTTTATGTGTGGCAAACCTCCTCTCTTCATTTGATTCTTCTTCTCTGCCGGTGCTTGACCATCACCCAACTGAATTACACCACTGAGCACCAGAGGAAGACTTCTGACTTTCCTATGAAATAACGCCGTTGCTCCAGAGCTGTTAAAGTTAGTCAAGGTCAGCGTGAAATTGAACAGCTGGCCGCTGACTTGCGAGCGTGTTGCTGACACCACATAGACTTTTGGCATATTTGCTTGTGAATAAATACATAATTAAATGCTAAATTAATTTTCAAGAGAACATTTACATATTAGAGCCAAGAGAGCATGAATGAAGGGCACTAAAGACAACAAGGAGAGGTGCACAGTGATCACTGATTTACTGGTAATATATTCTTATACCCAAGACCAGTTGTGTTTTTAATGCTCTTAAATAAACCTGGACTTTGCTTTTCCGTCTACCGTTTAATATGCACGACTGATACGCAGCTTTTTACCATTCTAGTCTCGTCTGTTTTAGCCAAGATTCTCATACTGCTGTTTAGAAATAATGATAGCATAACTGACTGTACACTCAGGGATTAAAAGGGATTCAGACTCTCTGGTTCTTCAGCGATCTTTAACGGCAACACAGACTGTAAACAAAGGCTTTTCAGTTGAGTCATGGATCTTGTTGAACCAGTTTAGGACAGACCAAATAGACACTAAGTATTAATGACCTGTGAGAGATGGGATTGACCATTTATCTCATATAAAATAACAAAGTTGGTTGATAATTACAAAACGTATTTTGTATTCAAGATACAAAATATGTAAATATGTAAGCTTTACTTACAAATACACTATTCCTGTGTCTAAGTCATGGGCGTTATACTTGCCAAAAGATGTTTAGCAGCTACAGTATGCGTGTTGTACTACATCTTGTACTCCAGATTACTTGGAAATGATAATGTGTGTAGCTGAACAGCTGAACTAATATTTTCTCTTGTTACTAGAAAAGCTTTGTTTCATAGCAGCAGCTTTCAGTTAATCTGACACTGATTCACATTAAAACATCTTCCACTCATAGTTGTAAATAGCAGCATAGACCTGCCTGTTACTCAATATGTGAATGGTGATATAAAGCTAAACTAATGTACAACAGAGGATGCTGAAGTCAACAGCAACCAAAGATCAAAGCATTCCAGGTCAGAGCAGTTTCTCCAAATAGAGCACATAAAATGTATAATTTGTAGCAGGAATGCTGTCTAATCAGGTGAATTGCTGACTCATTCCTAACACCACACCTGAGCAAACGTGCACAGGACTCATTGTTTCTATGAGCAAATAAGAGGAAGTGAAACGAGAAAGTGTTGTGTCTCAAACACCAGAGTGTGTACTTTTTCTCTGCTTCCATGTACAAATTAACACTCACAGGATACTCTATTTCTATTCTTTTTCCTCACAAAGCTTATCTGGCATACACTATTGGATTTTTTTTGTGGCTGGTTGCAAAAGGTCTGACCAGGTGCCATCTATCAAAACAATCTACTCACAGAGGGAAACCTGCTATTAACTGATAAGAGTCTGCCCTCGGTGGGGTGTAATGGGTCCCACTTGAGTTCCTTTTCGTAGTATTGTCCTAGCAGGCCACCTCCAAGACAAACCCAACCCAATGACTGCCTCACTCCTCCCTGTCTTAAAGTACAGCAGCTGCTTCACGCCACCAAATGGTCTTCAAGAGCCAAATTCAGCCAGGATCAGTTGAGGACACACACACACACACATTCACACGTTCATTCACATCTCCCCAAATTCCTCAGGTAATATACAGTTCTGACTGTGATCGGAAAAGAGACGACATGCATACCACATGAATTACCAAACTTAAGTAACTACTTGCAAGATGATTTTCATTTTGCACAGAAATTAATGGGAACCAATGGCTGTAAATGGTAAAAAAACCTATTTAAAACATTTAAAAAGAAGTAGCAGTTAATGTTAAGTAGATGATATTTGCAGTTAATGTGCTAAAACATGCAAAAACAGTGGATCTTTCAAGGTTGAGTTTCTGAGTTTAATAGGAACCCTCAGGATGATTTTCACACTATACTAAAGTTAATGAGAATCAATGGCTGACTGGGAGGTAGGTACTGGAAACCCTAAAAAAAGGGTAAATGAGCAAAAACATGGGAAACATCTGACCTTTCAGGGTTGAGTTTCTGAGTTTACCATAAATCTGGTAAATTAAAGCTGGACTTATTGTAGCTAACATGTATTAAGAGCAGGATATTCAATAGGGAAAAGAAAATCTGGCAAGCGTCCATGTTTCTCCCCTGGTTTTTCCTGAAATAAACCACTGAAACACAAGCAGACCACGATTAAAGTCCACCAGCCTGGAAATTCCTATTTAACTCTGACTGGAATATACCAAAACTGTTGTGTTAGTTCCTATGGACTGCTGTAAATTGTATAATAAATGACACTATATTAAAGGCTCTTTGTTTGTGCGTAATGTGATATCTGAGCAGTTTTCTTATTGTGTGGTTGGTAAGTAGCTCGTTTTCTTTATGGAGAGAGAGAGAAAGGCAGCTCATCAACCGCGAGCTGAAATTACATTTAAATGGAGTGATAATTAATTAGGTCTAAATGTCATTTTCATAATTGGGATTGTCCAGGATCTGTGCTTGTTTTGTCTTAATAATTTCCTCCTGCCTGAGACAAGACATGCATCCATACAGGAATCACCCTACTGTCTCCGTCTGATGAGCACGTATTTACGGCTATCTTTATATTAGAAGTGACCAGCACTGACTGAAGATGAGGGAACCCCTTTCTTTCTGTTGAGGCGGTGCTATTCATTGAAGCCATCTACGGGAAGGCTGCCAAAATGACCCATCAGAGATTGACGGGGGTTAAGCTCCCATAATCAATATGACACTGCTAAGTGCCCTTTGATTGAGCTGCACGCAGTGTAAAAGGACATTTCTGTGTGCCCGGCTGCTCTTGCCACCAAGAAATGCAGCATTTGTCCAAAGCTAAACGGTCTTCTGAATGTCATTGTCACGGGTACATTAAGTTTTATATGAGTCTGAGAGACAGACTTGGAGTGAGGATGAGCGGCCATTTTCATTAGTGTGGCTGCTCGGTACCATTAAGGGTGCTGTCAAACGGACAGGGACAGAAATGGTTTGCATGGGGCCGCACAAGCGAAAGGCCTGAGATTTCATTCCATCTCTTAAGATGGACCACAAGGAGCTGGGTGGTGAATGCAGTGGCTAAATTTGCCGGTGTGAAACCCCATGTCACTAGGCAACTGGATCTGATGGCTCCTTTGTTTGGGGTGAAAGGTTGGAAGCACTCGTACTAATCTCCTTGCTTCACAATTAAGGAACACAGGAGAGCTGCTCGAACCTCTTCCCGCTCTCAAACAACAACAACAAAAAAGAAAAGGATTGAAAGACTCCTCTATTGTCCCTCTTTCTCTGTCTGTACTCCCCCTCCTCTCTCTCCACGCTAATCGAAAGGTATTTGCACTGTAAATTAAAAGGGCCCTCGCACGTTGCTGTTTTAACACTGACATGCTCTCCTAAGATGTCCACAAACAGCTCCAATCTAATTACAGAGGGAGATTTACTTCAAATAACACTGTGGACAAAAGAACCCTGGCTATTGTTGACGTGGGACCAGTGTTCCACATCTCTTTCTCTCTTTCACTCTCTTGGGCGAATCCTTTTATATTCAAAGTCCTCGCCTTGCCAAGGTTAAAATGCGTCGGGATATCTGGAAGTGGGGAGCCTCCTGACAAAAGCGGCCTTTTTATTCCCCGGATGGCAAAGGCCTGCGTTGGTTTCCACTGTTCTGTCTCTTTCCTTATCTATCCTTTTTTTTTTTTATTAACCAAGCAGATCTTGAACAAAGCCGCAGCGGCTGACATGCAAATGCAACAGGATAGAATAGCGGCATCCAAGGGAGTTAAGATTGTCCGACAACGGGACGTGCTCGCCGGGGTTGCATTGTGACGTACGGCTGAGACACATCCTCAGGGTCGAAAGAGGGAGGAAGGGGATGGTGGATATTGGCTGGCCAGATTTGCAGTGTGTCCTGCTGACTTCCATTTTATGGCCCGTGAATCGCAGAGCCCTCTGGGAGTCTATAATCCGCGCGCCCCCCCACCCCTACTCAACCCCCCTCCCGCTGCCCATACCACATCATTTTATTGGTCTCTCTGGATGTGTTGCTGCTGTCCCTGGTTTACAATGATCCATCCATGTGGGGATTCTCCCGCAGCCAAACTGTTGCACCACTACGGACATCCCAATTTGCTACTGGATCCCACCCACCTATTTCCCCCTTATAAGAAACTACCTCCCTCCCTGACATGCTGTTGTCCCATGGTTTCCTGTGGCGATGCCTCAATGCGCCTGTGCCCACCATGACACTAAGCCTCAGCACTAAGGTTCTGCAGTGCAGGGGCCCAGTTGGGTGTTTCTCAATGAATGAAGCTGGGTACGGGGGGAATGTAGCAGTGCCAACTCTCATTCACACATTTTATCTCATTTACACACAAACCACACATCTCCTGTTCACATAGGCTGTCGTGCGTAACACTTATGGCTGTGGCGGATGATTACTACTGGGTGTTGGTCACACTGCAGCCTTGCACAGTATCAATCAGCCGAACGGAGGATCTTCCTCCGCCTGGAAAAACTCATTTAGATCTTATCTGGGGAAAAATTTGTTTGCTGAGGGAGAAGAAGGAGGTTAGTAGCAGGAGAAGTGACTGTAGTCTAGCTTGTGCCGCTTGATTTAATTTAGCCACCGATAGTGTCTCTGACCACTTGTACTCTTCTTATTTTGGAAGGTGAGTGAGAGTGAGTGCCAAAGAGGGGGAGATGGAGAGAGGCAAAGAGAAAGAGATATTCGTTTAAAGAGGTAAAAAGAAGAGCAGGGTTTTAAATGAGATACATTCTGACAATAAATAGTGGTTAAAAATCTTGAATATGTGAATATAGAGCCAAAAAGAAAGAGAAGGTCATCTTTAATAATCGATATTTAGACCCACAACTACCTTAAAAGACTTTTTCTTTTGACATAATGCAGATTAATCGATTTTTTTTACACATTTTTAAAACAATTTTGATAATCAAATAATTGTTAGTTAGCAAAAACAACTCACAAATGTGATGATTTGCTTCTTTAATTAGTTTTACATCACTGCGTATTGAGTCCTTTTGACAACAGAAGCTATTTGGACATTTCAGAGATAAAGAGGCCGACAAATAAAACAGACAAAAATACATTTACGCCGAACGCGAGACCGTGAAATGTACTGTGTAGTGTTTTGCTCGTAGTGACTCACACTATGATTATGTATGTCTCAGTATTGGCCTGGTATAGTGAGTGTGAGGGCTGATACATGCTGTGACCTAAAATGGCCCCTGTATGAATTGTATGGCCAGCTGGGCACAAACAGACAGACAGACTGACTGACTGATAATCAGCCTAGACCGCTGACAGCTTGCTCAATTATGAGTAAGATGCCGAAATGACGAGCACTAGCCTGGTGTTAATCAGCATTTTGATTCACCAGATGACACCGACAGGAAGCTCGACATGCTAACATTCAGTGATCAAAAGTCACAATGCTAATGCACATCTGCCCGACAGCGACGAGCTGCGACGCCTCAGAAAACATACTTATTTAATCTTTATGGTGATTATTTCATTCTGATAGCTGTCAAGAGTAAAGAGTGATAAATAGGTTGAATCACATTCACACTTCCAGGGTCCAGAGGGCTGTACGCTTGTATATCTCTACATGTCTGTGTGTGTGTGGCTCTGTGTGTGTGTGTGGCTCTGTGTGTGTGTGTGTGTGTATGCAGCAACACATGTGCAGCACCGCCTGCCTGGGCTGGAAGAATATTTGCTTTGCTTATCGCCGCCCTAATTCTCACTGACAACTTAATAACATCACAATTAACTAAATGCTAAACAGATGCCAGTGCTGGACTAATGTGATTGAGACAATCGGCACTTTTGACATGACCCCTGTGTAGCACTGCCATTGGCCTAATTTGCTTGAGTGACATGACTGGACTCTGTGTGTGTGTGTGCGTGTGTGTGCGTGTGTGTGCGTGTGTGTGCGTGTGTGTGTGTGTTTTTGTATTTGAGGTAACTGATTGTGAGGTCACCGGTTTATGCAGAAAAAAAGACAAAGACTAAAAAGAGCTCCTTCTTTTTGACCATCGTAACCTCGTTGTACAATCTTTTCTCCATATCTTCTTGTTCTCTTTCTCTTTTTTTTTTTGTCTCTCCTCCTATCCCCTTTCCCTCCCTCCCTCCCTCCTTCCCTCCCTCCCTTTCCGCCTCTCCCTCTCTCTCTCTCTCTCTCTAGCCAAACTATTTCTGGCTTGAGAAAAGAAAGTGTTTACTCTGCGGCTGAGGCCTGCTGGAATCACGCTGTGTTCCCACTGGCTAAACCCACTATTGCCACTCCATGGTTTGCATATTTTCCCTGTATTACAAGACTTTAAAAAGGACAGAGGGAGATAAAGAGAAAAAGAAAGAAAAAGAAAAAGAGTAAGAGAGCTGCCTCCCCCTCCTATTATATGTGGATTTTCTCCGGCACTGCTGCGTGTGTGTGTGTGTGTGTGTGTGCGTGTGTGTGTGTGTGCATGTGTGTGTACATGGGGATGATTCATGTATAAACAGGAACACAGTCGGACAACAAATTCTTCCGAGGCCTGTGGACTTCGAACTCATTTCTACACAGGTCACATGGGAGATGCAGTTCCCTGTCGTTTCTAGTGCTACTCACAGCTCATGCTGAATAACAGGCAACTGCTCATACTGAATGTGGCCTTAGTTTGGCGGATGAATGTGCAGATTTCAATGCAAATTACAAAGTGTGCACAGTTCAGATTGACAGTTACAGAGCCTGCAGAGATTGTAAAATGCATGAATCCCTGGTGGTGAGATCGATTTTAAATCTGCAGATAGACAGATGAAAAAAACAACAAAACAACAACAAAAAAAACCATACTTTAACTTCAAATTATTGCTTTTTCTTGTGTGTGTGTGTGAGCCACTTACAATGTGCACATATTCTGACCTTTTGCTTTTCTGCACCGAGCTACAATTTAATCAAGTGGAATGTGACTGTGGTGGGTTTCACCAATAAAATACAAGAGCTATAAATTAGTGTGGGTGACCAAAACAATCTAATGAAAAAAGAGATGAAGATGGCTGGCAGATGTAAAGAGATAAAGACAGAATGAGAGAAAAACAGCAGCTCAGAACTCAGGGCAGTCTTGTACAGCCCCACAGGGAGAGGCTTTACTGGAAATACAAACTGAAAATGACACGTTGGAGGTGGCCATGTTTAAATGAGCACAACAAGTTTCACAATATGATAATACGGTGTGGGACAAAATCAAGCTCGAGTGGTAGCAGTAATGGACAACTACAGATTTTATGACAGAAACATTTACTTCTGAGGACTGTTTGCACTTTTTTTTTTTGAGAAACCTGTCTTTCACTAACCAACTCTCTCAAGATTTATGAAAATAAAATGCATTAAAGCTAGGTTAGGTGATGTATTTCAGATATATTTGTTGCAATTCTCTGTGCATCCCGACAGCAATCAATACATCAAGTGCTCTGACAATAAAAAGGAAAAAATCCAGTATCTGTGGCTGGTGAAGGCCTGGAATAAGTCCGTCCAATTATTTCATTCGGCCTGAATGAAATAATTGGACGGACTACCTACCTGTCGACCTACCTACCTGCCTATCTGTGCACACTCTGCCTGTGCACTCATTGTGCAAAGTTTTGAAGCCAGGCGAGCAGCGGGATACCGATGGATAGGAAGTGACGGGGCTGCATGAATTGCAGAGGGAGGGAAGAAAAAGATCGGAAGATCAACTCAGAATGAAAAGCAACGTGCGATCATCAGACTATTGCCTATAGTGCAGGGGAAACCGAACACCGCATAAGCTTATCAACAACACCTGAGCGAGAGACTTTCAATGGAAGGGAATTCGACTCTCAGCGTCCTGCTCGTCTCTCTGGGACTCGGTTTGGAGCTGCAGGTCCGGCTCTCTGACTGACTGGTGACTGAAGGGGTTTTGGAGGCGGACAATGAAAAAGACGCGATATCACTTGATTTCAAGCAGGGAGATGGGAAACTCATCACTTTTGTGGCACCCTTCAAACAAGTGAGTGGTGGTCCTATTTACCATTTACTGTTTACTAAGGGCTGTTGTGTCTTGAGAGGAAGCTTTGTGTGTGTGAGTGAGCGCAGTAGTAAGCTGTTGTGTTGCGTGCGTATGAAGTGCATGCATATGCCCATGTGCAACTGGTGGGAGGGGCTTAGGACAGAGAGCTGCAGGAGGAGGGCATTAATTTGAAATTCTGGCGTTTTTTTTTTTTTGTTTTTTTTGTTTTTTTGCCTTTTCCAGAACACTACCTACCCCAGCTTTAATGACTGCCCATATTAAATAATTACAGCCTCAAACTGCCATAAATCCAAGCCTCATTTATAGGTAACATCCTCTTTTTTTGCATCATAAATTGACAGACAACATTACAAATGCAAGAGCTAAATTTGATGCTCGTGACAAAGTTTAAAAGACTGAGGTGTGCCTGCATGTGCTCCCAGAGAAAAGGGAAGAAGGAGGAAAATCTCTTTAAAGAGGACAACACTTCTCAAAAAGTCTGAGCGCAGTGGCATGCTTTGCAGCTGAGGACATTTCGAGTGCAGCCTGGCATATGAAATCACATTAAAACCTAATTAAAGGTGATCTTTAAATTTCTGCCAAAGGTCTAAGTTGCCCCTGCCTTTTCTATTATGATATCCTTGATCCAGGATCATCATATGAATCACAGACCCAGATATCATGGAACCTGGACATTTGAGGCACTTGACATTCAGAAGATTTGTTTCAGGAGGAAAGCTGAAAATACAAAGTCGGTGGATGGCAGGTAATCTAGTTGTCTGATGATGAGGGATTGTGTTTTCTACCTTACGAGTTGTTAAGAAGATAGCCTATCAAATGATATACTGAAGGGTTCCTTCTTCTCCTTGCAGAGGTAGCCGTTGACTGCCATCCATCCTTACAACTGTCATGAAGCCATTCAGTATTTCAAAATAAAATGCTGTTTGGAGTAGCTTCGGTTCAGTATGCACATTATGTTACGCTCTGCTTCTTCTTGTCCTTCACCTGACAAGTCTCTACTAAAAAGTCCCTAGTAAGCATGTAGCATTAAATCTTGTGTTTGTCTTGGACGGCCGCTAACAATGCAAAGCTGGGACTTTAGAAATGAGCAGTAGTCTCATTGCATAACAATTGGAGGACACATAAACGAGACAGAGACAGTAGTAAATGGGCTACAACTCTTAAATGACAGCAGTGTTTTTCTTTAAGGATGAGAGCTCCATGAAAGCCAAACAGACTGTGTTCTTTGGTTACAAAAGCCCTCAGGCGAGTCCCAGTTTAGAGAGAGAGAGAGAGAGAGAGAGACTCTGATGTGATGCCATCCAATTTGGGATAATATGTGACAAAAATTAGGCCTCAGTAGATGTAATTCAACTCACAAGTGACTTGGGCTCCTGAACACAGACATTCTTGGATTTATCTGTATGTGTTGCACAACACTGCCAAAGACGGGGGTAGTTTGCAGTGTGTGTTTGTACATGTGTGTTTGCACGAGTTCAGTGGGTAAAAACAGCCACATGATGTTTTGCTGTTAGGTCCTTTGGCATCCTGACCACCCCCCCTCTTCCCCACCCCCATGCAAAACAGCTTGTCCGTTAGGAATGACGGCAACTTCAGGAATGCCTCAACGGCCTCTAAACTATCCCATGGTTTTGAATAACCACTCGCTATACGTCCCACATACGAGAGCTCTTGAGTAACACGGAGAGGTGTGCGATATACCATGCATGGCTTGCCCAGTTAAAAGCAAGAGAAGGCAGAGTAAGAAAGAGACTCCATGGTTCGCAGAGAGAGAGGTTGAGTCAGACAGCTGATCGGGCCAACAGAGAAGATGCCACAATAGTTCCCATTCAAAGCAGCAAGAAACAGCCACAGTTTCAGAGGCCAAATATTGTCATCAGAGAACATTAGCCAAGGGCTGAAGCGCTGCCAAGAGGCAGGCAGAGATCAAATCTGGCTTTGATGGCCAACAGTAACCCCCTGCTCCCACAACACGCCCTCTCTGATGTTTTGTGTCTTGGGTACTGTACACACAGTCATTTCTGTATAAATAAATCCGTGTTTGTTAAGCTTTTTAGTTCAAACGGATTTAACACAGTGCTGTCCATCGGAGCTGCTTTTGTATGTGATTTAGTTTCTTTTGTTTTGTCCATCCTTATATAGACAGCAGAAACATCATTATTTATATTTTCTAGACATATAAAGAAGACTATATCTTAAAATTAGAATACAAGTCTAAAGCCCTGCTGGCAGTCCCCAGAGGATGCTGTATTCATCATAGTCCACAATATAAAAGTGTTGATCAGAATGAACATCAGTAACAATGTGGTTATTATTAGCTCTGAGGCTACTAAAAAATAGAGGAAAGTCCACAAAGTCATTACAGATGAAATGGTTCATCCTCTCAGGACCATGAATTGCAAAGTTCACACAATCTGCCCTTTAAATTGTAAGATATCTTGTGCACATGCTGCCATTTTTGGCCCAGGGGTGGCGCTAGATGAGTGGAGTGTATGAAATCAAAGGGTTTATCCTCTGGGGAGAATGAATGTGTTTGAAAACTACCTGGGAAAAACCCAGAAAAAGTAAATTAGGAAAGTCCAAAAAAAACCAAAACCCTGACAACAACAACAAAAAACCAAACAAAAACTATTGGACTACACTATCTTACAGTGTCGACACTGCTCTCCAGGAAACCTGCAGTCGTTTCAGACTTTTCCCTTGATTGGCACATCCAATTAACAGTAGTCTTGAGGGTGTCACAGTGGGCAGTGAAACGGTAACTGCTGAGGGACAAAAACTATCTATGATGCACAATACCGACTTCCAAGAGTTGGTATTCAAAAATACATCGCCTAGCAAGGCATAGCTGGAAAAGTTGGCCCATCAGGGGGGAAATTAACTGAAAGAATACACAACAGACTTCTTCTACAACCAAGGTTGACTTTAGATGTTACAAGTTGTGGTGTTGTGCTGTGGGCGGTGTGCTTCGGCGTGTCTGTAGGTCCCACTGGCCGATAGAGAAGACAGCAACAGGGATGGTCGTAATCAGTCTCCACAAAGTTAGAGTGAGAGACACAGAAAGGGACTTGTTTGTTTACCTCTCTCACTCTCATCTCATCAGTCACTCCCCTGCTGGAAACAGACCAACCGGCTAAAATGCTGTCAACCTTCAGCTCACTGTTGAGCTCAGTGCATGAATAATACTTAACCTTTGAATGTCACCATATGTAATAGCACACACTCACACACTCACAGTAAGAGACACAGGGCAACAATAAACTCTGTCTGCTGTGAATGATACAGGAAGTAACTTTTTTGAGACCAAATCACCATGACACCTTGATGAGTGGATCTGCAGTAGCCTTCAAAGACAACCAATGACTGTTTGAGATGCATAAAGCGGATAACTGATAGTTAGACAAGACTACATGAAGGTGAGATGAGTACGTATATGTTAGCATGCCGATATATAGGCTTTTAGTTTCCACAATGATAACATGTATGATGTATACTCTTTGAATTACAATGCACAGCAATACGTCCTAAAAGCATGTTTTCACACTAGAGGAGGTCATATGTCAAATGCTCGAGTTTAGAGCCAGTGATGCTATAATGTACGTGTTCAGTAGCTTAAAGAGCATAAAGAAAGAGACAGAGAAACTGCGAATCAGACGGTGCAGTGAAACTGCCTCGTCATATTTCACCAGAGCCCATTTTTCTGACTCTGATCCCTCCGAGGGGCTCAACACATGGATGATTACTATACTATTACTGCTGCTGCTGCTGCTGCTGCTGCTGCTGCTCCAGTTGTCTGGCAGGAAGACACGTCTGGCCCTGGCTGCGGCTGCCCCCCCAACCCCTTCCATTCGTTCCAGACTGGAATGCCTATATTTAGAGTGCTCCTTTCCGCTGTTATGGCTGTTGGATCATTAGCCTCGTTTAACCCTTCCTTACCTCCGGCTAGCTGATTGGCTGAGGGCATACCCCTCAGGACTAACCCCCCCCCTTTAACCCTGACTGACTACACCGTCCCACCTTCCCCTCTCAAATGTTGAGGAGGAGTGTGGAGGAGCATGAATGGCCGCAAAGAAAAAGTGGAGCCGCCCGATGAGAGCTGATACTGGGAGCCTGAGGGTCATGGCTTCAGATGAAGGACAAAACACAAGTTGATGATAATGATGATGTGTGGCTATTTTAGGGATCCGTTTCTGGCACCGGCAGCGCTCTTTTTTTCTCGTCTCATTTTATTTGACATGCTAGGGTGGGGCTAAATGATGGCGATGTTGATCGTTGGGTTGTAACCTGCTGAACTTTCCCCTGACGCTACCATTAGGGCCAAAGTTTACTGTTATGTACAAGAAATATCAAAATGTGCTGGGTAGATTGCCTTTCCTCCACTGCCACCCGTAACAAAAAAGGTCAACTCTGTCCGCATAACATCACAAGCTAATAGCCAGATAGCCATGAAACTTGCTGTGGACATTCATGGTCCTCAGAGGATGATTTCTATTCAATGTGGATGTTGCCTTTCTTTTAGCACACACACTTCTGCACAAAGCATTGAAAACTGTGACAGACTGACTGCAAAAAATGTTAGCTGAGTACATTTGTGGTTCTCAGAGGAAAAATGAATGAATGAATTTGGTGATACAACCTCTTTACATTTTTACCACCAGTACCAGTGAGACTATAAGAATAACAAAATCCACATTTTGTTGCTTGCTCTGTCAAAAACTATATAATTATTGTGGATCTGGAGTGATTGTCCAAAACGTTGGCTATATAAAGTGAAAAGAGATGCATAAATGTAACTGACCAATGGACAGACATGCACACTTATATGAGAGTCACCATATGTAATAGCACACACACACACACACACCCTTTTCCCAAGCACACCGTCTCCATAACAAAGTGGGGGAAATATGAGACAATCCTTTCCCCCAAATTAAAAAGTTTATCATCAGCAGTGAACTGTTCAGGGCCATCACACATCTGCTGAAAGGGGATTTACTTCTTCCTATTTACATCTTGGCATGTAGATCGTCCTCGTCTCCCCATCTTCATAGCTGAGCACTGATAAACAACATCGCCCTGCCAAGTTTTCCCGGTTTGTTGATTACTGTTGAGTCTGTCTTGATTTAGGACGAGGGGGACTAATCCAAGATGATGTGATCTATCTGTCTGTCAATCCATGGCTCCAGCTAGCCAGAGAAGGCTCGAATGAGCCTCGACAACACACACACCACACACCACACCACAACATGCATGCTGATTTGTGCAAATGCACCAGCAGTTTGGGAGTGTGAATCAGGAGGGACCTGATGATTCAGTGTGATCTCAGTGTTTCTCAGTTTGAATTTGATCTGTTTACAGTACATACTTTGAAGCTTTTATAAGGCATTTGGCTAGTTTTAAAATAATTTGTCCATGCTTATTATTTAAAATACAGTATCTACAACGTATTCAAAACATTTGTATTTAGTGAGTTACATTGATTGAAACTCAGTGTATGAATTCGACCAATACAAACGTGTTGATGGAGCAGAGAGGCTCACATATTTTTGTTTATGTCCACAGTGTCATGATGATATGTCTGGCTGTGTGTGTGTGTGTGTGTGTTCATACCGGTGTGGATCTGCCGGTGAGCCTCCAGGGATTCCTCTGTCTGGAACTGGGCGCCACACTGGTCACAAACTATGGCCTTCTCACCAGCTGGAAAACAGCGAGAGACAAGAAAGTGGAGACTTAATACACACTTACACACATGTACCACATTTGGAAAGTCAGTTTGAAATAGAGAGAAACAAGGGCTTTATAGCATCGAATCGCAACCGGAGACAAATTAAATTTAATTTTTAAAAAGTCATTTTACACCAAAACACATCAATCCTGATACTGACATTTTAAACTAAAATGTAGCATGATTTGAATTTGAAATGAAGAGTTAAAATATCCTCTCATGTCACTGCTGATACTTTGAAACTTAACTTTGAAAGACAAATTCAGCTGGGAGGAAAGTGTTTGGATTTGAGGGTGGAGTAGTAGGGAGCAATCACAAAATCAAAGAGTGAATCTTTAACACTGATAACAGATAAATTATCCAGGATAATATACAGTATTGGCTGATAAAAACTGAATGAAGAATGCTGGTGCAGAAAAGCCAAAAAGGTTTGTCATAGTTTGTCCACCAGAGAGCACTGACTGTCCGAGTCCATGACATGGTAACAATTCTTTAAAAAACAAATTTAAGGAATCCTGATAAAAAAAAAAAACTTTATGCAGTAAGAATTTCAGGGAATTTATAGTTATTGGCTGAGTTTCCAACTGTTAAATATCGATATTGGTATAAGCCTCAAAAACTCCAGTATCAGTTAGGCTCTAGTAGTCATATCCAGATTGCACAATACTTTCTTGAATGAGAAGTGAGTAAAGGTCATTTTCATTATTCAGCTTCATTTTTAACATTCATTTCTTGCACACAAACACGTTCTCATTCATGTCATGAGCAAAACACTGAAATATGCTACGATATATAATCCATCACTTCCGTCACTCGTACCGGGCCGAAGTTACATCTTGCAGTCTTGCATCTTTTGCAGTCTGATACTGTATTATCCAAAGACTCAGGTCTTCATTATTTTATTTTTCATTGCTTAGAATTTAATCAAGTGTGCACCCTGATTGATTAATGGGTGCATAATTGCAAAAGGGTGCAACCTTTGATGTTAAAGTATCAGCCTTCAGATTGGTCAGAATATGCAAATTGCAGGAATATGCAAATAGTGGCGTCATCTCCTTCCTCGTACACGCTTGATGCAGGCGAATTTCCCAAAAATGTCTAACAGTAATAATTATAGATTCCGTTATTTGTGACAGATCAGTAAAAATGGAGCCACAAGTCCACAAGCACATTATTCTCTAACTTTCAGATCAATGGAAATTTAGAAGTGAACACTCTTTCTGTTAATATGCACTATAGAGCTACACTTGGCTGATACATTCCTGTTCTTGACTCAAAGCCAAGTTGAAGTTATTGTTGAGTACTATTCCACTTTTGTTGCACCACACTCTGCTTCTGTTTATGCAAGTAGATCAAGTATGTGGCCCCTTGAGCTACGGTCTGAATTGTCGTGTTCCTCTATACTTTATGAAATTGTACAACCTTGTACAACAATAAAAAAAGGAGCGACAGGAGCCTGGCATGCACACATATACAGGGTGCTATTGGAGGGCACATCAGATCAAGCCCAGGCGAATGACTTTTTATGGCTTGGCAACAAGCACTGTACATGCCATACACATCACACATCAAACAGACGTACACACACACACACACACACACACACACACACAAAGCACGCACACACACACATTTAACATCTGGATACTGTGTGTGTGCAAAAAATGGGCGTGCATGTGTGCTAGTGTGTGTGTCTGTTTCCAGTGCAAGCACAGAGCGATCTCTCCCGACCAGACCATGGTTTGTTCTTGGCACGGCCTCCTGGGTTACGACACCTCCAGAGAGAGAAAGAGAACACAATGAAAACAGGAAGCCAATTCTTAGATGACAGAAAAAAAAAAAGTCAGGGAGAGATGGCTTGTGTGGTTTTGCAACCACAGTGACATTAGGGAACGGCCTGTACTGTAATAAGCCCTACCAAAAGCAGAAATGACACGGACCGTACATGACAGAGTGTGCCTGCCAGTAGAGTGCTTATGCAACAAGTTATGCAAAAGACGGTACGCTGCACAACTGAGCGTGACTAGATCATAAGCCACTGTAATGCAACCTTTAAAGCCAGCACATCCTAGATTAATCTGTGAGATCACAAGATTTATTTCCATTTGACAACTTTAGACTAAATAGACTGAGCTGGTGAGCAGTGTCCTTTTTTTTTTTTTAATTGGCTGCATATTCAAGAGGCATAATTTGCAGTGTGAGCGTATGGTGCGCTAGTGTCAAATGCACAGATGAGCATATGGCCGAATTAGCTGGCAAAAGCAGCCACTTAACCTTTAGAGAAGAAGACATGTAGTAGAGATGTACACAGAATCCCCCAACACACCCACTGATGTCCCTCATTTGCATTAATCACATCGTCCCTCTGTTGCTTCTTTAACTCCTTGATTCATCATTGCTGGATCAGCTGTAATTATTATTTTTATGTTCTATGGTTGATTTGCTAACCTGCATTGGACCCCTTGCATCTATTGATTTGAGCTCAACGACTGCCTTTACGGGGAGCAATAGGACAATTTTATGACCATACATGTGCTACCTATAGATGTCAGTGCTCAAAGTAAACATATGTTAACATTTCCATTTCAGGGAAACATCTAAAGGGCTATATTGGTGATTTTTGCACTTGTACAGTGCATATTTACATTACTTATGACCATTTCTCAAAACATGCTGTAGCGTCTTATTCTCCATGTAGCCACTGGCTACTAAATTCATTTCTGTAATCTATGAAAATCAATTTGCAATGAACTGAATCTCGCTTGAAAGTGAGTAGTACGTCACAGCGAATATCAGTCACAAGTAAGTTTCAAAAAAGTCCGTTTTAATGTACAATCTCCCTTCCTTCCTTCCTTGCCGCTACAGAGGTGCCACTGAGCAGGGCACTTAACCCCATGTAGCTCTAGATGGGCTCCTGTGTGGCCAACTGATCGACTTGTTTGATTGTACGGGGCAGCTTCCATGTGTGAATGTGTGTAAATGTGTGACTGTGTTGCAGGAAACGTGCATTCACGCTCAGCGAATCTAATCTGTTTAAAAAAAAAAAAAAAATGCATGGACACCAATGGCTGTCTGGAAGGTAAGAAACACACAAACACACACACACACACACACACACACACACACACATCTATGGTTTGCAGTATTGTAAAAGATAGGTGATTTGTAGTAAATCAGCTTAACACTGGCATAGCTCTTTAAAAGCAGAGATGGCAGCAGTTACTCCGCCCCACAGACAGTGGTGCAACACTATAACCAGTCTTCTGGGAGGCCAAGAGGCGTGTGCTAAATGGGCCAGGGATAGGATTTTAGTGCAGGGCATGCCCCTGCTTGTGGCACAAGGACATAAATTGTCAGGAAATGCCTGCATGGTGCCTTGCTTCAAGGAGAATGGAGTTGTGTGAGGTCACTGTGGGGCAAAACGGGGGGAGGAAAAGTGGGAGCATAGGAATCCAGGGTACACACAGCCAGGCAGCCACCCAGCCAGATGCCCGTCACTCTAGTTAGCCAGCTAAGTGCTAACAGGGGGCCCTCCGCTTGGTAACAGCCGCCACTGGCCATTTTCACTGCCAAATTAAAGCGATAAATCTCGAGGCCCCTTTGATCGCAAGAGGGTGAACTTGTTAGTTAGGAAAGACGGGGGAACCGGGACCGAGGAGACATACACTTGACATCAGCTGTTACTCTTGTCACGTGTGCTCTAACTAATAGTTAAAAAACACACTCTAACCAGGGGCCCATTCAAGATCCCACTTTAGAACCTAAAGGCACATTATTTCCACATTGAAAAGATCTTTAATTTCACTCAACAAGATTTTTATTTGTGCAGCACCAACATTAAAAAGGTGACACCCCCCCGGTCGCCCATCAGGAAACATGGGAATGAATGAAAACACACACGCTAATGAACAGAAAATAAAAATTAACTATCACACAATCCAAGACGACCAAAAACAAAATTAAACAAAGAGGTCTTCTCCGTTTCCTCTGTTAGTGGGGAGTCCCTCAGCACATTGCTACAGATTCAACCCCTTAGCTGACATAATAAAAGTTGCACAACCCATATTGAGTTAGTGTGTGTGCGCAAGTTAGGAGGTGGTGATCAGGTGCCACATGCCACCGAAGCCGCTTCCCTTTTCGCTTCCCTCTCTGAAATATTGCACAACTGTTGTTGCAGCGCAGTTATTTCATAAAGGGCAGTAAAAGAGAACAAGCCAAAGGAGGGCTCCCTGCCAATAAAGTAAACTTCCTACAAAGCCCGGCAG
Organism: Thunnus thynnus; assembly: GCF_963924715.1. Taxonomy (NCBI): domain Eukaryota; kingdom Metazoa; phylum Chordata; class Actinopteri; order Scombriformes; family Scombridae; genus Thunnus; species Thunnus thynnus. The sequence goes on from NC_089529.1 coordinate 23,665,696, forward strand.
CAAAGAGTAATATAACGGTCCCTTATATACTGTAAACTTGAGCTGTTTATTCAGACCCTGCATCCCCCTGATAAAGAAAGCTTTCCCTCATACGGTTATAAACATTATAAACTTTCAAGAAGCATTGGCCTCTCAGTGTGTTGTGCTGATTTATGAAGTTAGATTAGCTATTGTATGTTAATGCTAGTTGCAACTGCAGTGTAAGTGTATGCTAGCTTGTAGAAAGTTCATATCCGGTTCTTTGGTTTCCTGAAAAGTTTTTTATATCAACACGTTCAGTTTTATTTCTGCAGCTGTGTTCTTCTTATTTTAAGTGGGCTTAATCCTTTGTTGAGGGTGTAAATTAATCGCAGCAGGTCCTGCTGACTGTATGGAATTAGTATTCAAGTAGGTAATTAGCTCCAGGTCTAAATGTGGAATATAAAAAGTCTTTGTCAAATGTGTGTCAGTAATGTCAGATTTCAAATCTAAATGTTGGAAACTCAAGTTGAGTCGGAACAAAAAGAGAGAGCGGTGCTAATTTAATACCTGTTATACAAAAGAAGCCATTATGTCACAAACCATTTCAAATTTAAAACAACAAGTAACGCCGTCATGATGACTTGACTCAAATATCTGTTCCAATCATGTGATACACGTGCTACAATGATACGACAATCCTATCAATCATTTACATTTTTGTTCTTTTTTACAACTTGTTTGCTCTATAAATACAACTTGTGATTACGGTTGATTCTAGTTGACTCTAGGTACTCCAACCACTTCTTTGGCATTATTCAAGAGTGTTTCACTTAAAGTTAACTGCTGTGGGCTTCCCCCAGCAGTGGCAACATTTCACCATGCAGACGTGATGAGGATTGTGGATTAGCCCACTGCGCCAGCCTCACGGGGAAGTGATGGTGCATTCCCTTGCCTGTAATTTCCCCTGACATACTAAGTGCTCATTCTCCCATTTCCCTAAATAATGTGGTGTGCAATGGTACATTGTCCTATTTGCTATTACACTCATTCCATGTGTGCACGGAAACTGAGTTGCAAATATGAACCAGCGCTACGTTACGGTGCAGAGATGAAGACCAGGGAAAACCTAACCTCAGTGCCCATTTGGGGGTTTGTGGGTGTGATAAGTGTATCTGGGTGCAACAACACACACACACACACACACACACACACACACTATCACCACACTCGCATCATCCATCTCAGCAATGTGATCTCATAATGCCTCCATTCAGAAGCTCTTCTCATTTAAAGGAATATGTCAGAGACAGAGAAAGGCCCTGTTTGTTTGGGGTAACAGTCTTGTTTTTCTGTACCTCTTGTGGAAGACTAAATATTTTTTGTGACTGTATGCCCGAACTCAAGCTTGACACTTGTTGTTCCAACCTACTTTCCTTCACAGGTAGAGCATATATGCTAAGTTTGCAACAGATGTCCCCCCTTGGGGATTGCAGTCTAAACAGAATCTTTCATCAAAGACAATCACAGAATTAAACATAAGAGTTAGAGAGCCAGTCTTTGCTCATAGCAACACACAAAAAGTAGGCCACCGTGTTGATACTAGAGCTAAACATTTCATCCTGCATGAAGGAAAAAATTTATTTCTTCTTTAACAACCGCTGATAATTTCGTAATGCGATGAATTCATCAATCTTCCCATTGCAACTCATGCACTAAATGACCTAGTTTTGTCAATTAAACATATTACTGAAGAAACGAAGATGACGGGTCACAAAAACAAAATACAGAATTAAACACGAGGTTCTCCGAAAAAAAAAAAATCAGCAAAGTCATGCATAGACCTTCTGTTTCCTTGCAATATAGTCATCTGCTTGCATGAGAAGGCATGACACTATTTATCATCCATTACATAAAAACACCCAGAGCTTCCACAGTGAAGAAATGTTCTGCAACAGAGCTCAACTGTTCCAAGAGAAGAAGCTAACACATAAAATGCTAAATTCAAAGCTGGACAGTTCGTCACACGTAAAAAACAACACGGTATAAATAAAATGCCACTTGTTATTTTGACTACAGTGAAGTCAACTTGTGGAATTTATCTGTACTTTCTTATCATAAAATGTATCATCTTCCATCAGTGAAACATCAGGTTGGAACAAACGCTAGCGGAGGAGAGGAGGAGGAGGAGGAGGAGGAGGAGGAGGAGACTATAGCTCTTTACCTGTCCAACTGCTTGGAAACATTGCCGGTGAATATATCAGTAACATTTAGTTTGAGCTGACAAAATTGTGCAAAACTTTTGAATGAACCGAGTTAACTAAATTCTACGTCTGGACTGAAGTGTGATTATCTGTTGTCCATATCACAGTGTGCATTTCTGGCTGCAGAGGTTAGTCTATGCTGGAAAAAAAAGAGTTTGCTCGAGTGTTTCCATTGGCCTAACATTTGTATTTTGTATTAAAGGACTGAATACCCAATATAATATTTTACTAAAAATATTTGATGACAAAAAGCATTGTGTAACTAGAAAATAGTACGTTTCATTGTTAAATTTGAATTACTCGAAATTAAATTGGGGATTATATTCTTTTATGGTCTGTTAATATGAAGTAGGGGTTTGAATAATATGGCTTAAAAAACATGTTATTAGCAATTTCCCTTTTCACATATTTCCTCTAAAACGCCAAGGCCACACTGACCTGATAAATTACTTTATTTTACAACAACAGCAGTAACGTCAAAAATTTAAACAGCTGACAAGTCGGTGATGCCTGAATTCTAATTGGTCGGCCAATTTTTTTGCACAAAAATATGTGAAGGTTAATTTGACATGAGAAAGCTTCACTTCGGATCCCCCCCCCCCCACACTCTTAAGTCCTTGTGCAGCCTTGGTTATTGCAGGGCAGGACACAGTTTACTGCATATGCACATATTTCAGCAGGAAGTGGCTGAATGATCTGTTTGCAGGAGTCAGGGAGGCTAAATGGGAAATTAAAAAGGCTAATTACAGTGTGTCTGTCAATGGCCGACCAATATCACACTCAGTGGTTTTTAACAGTGTAAACAGGGCAGGAGAGAGAGAGAGAGAGAGAAAGAGAGAGAGAGAGAGAGAGAGAGGCAGACAGACAGATTAGGGAGAGAGAGAACGTGCATGTGTGTGTGTGTGTGTGTGTGACAGAGGGAGGAAGGCAGACAAGCGCAGTCACCATCAAAAACATAGCCTGGCTGTTCACTGAGCCTACATAAATGGCTTACGTAAGACAGTACTCTCAGTACCAAAAAACAGCAAAAATCCATAAACACACACAGACACACATGCCCTCACCGACCCCCCCCCCCCTCACTCTCCTCCACCACACACACACACACACACACACACACACACTCACACACATGTTGGTTTCACTACACTTCTGAGGACTTCCATTCATTCCCATAACCCTAAAAATAACTTCTATTGCCTCTACTAGATTCATAACTTCAATCTTTATAAACAAATAAAATTTAAGTGACGCAATGGCCAAAATGACTTGAAGCAGCATAAAAGGATCCTCTTTCCCTCTGCATGTAAAACTCAGTCTGGTTCACATACAAATAACAAAACAAGCACACACATATTCACGGGAACACACACAGACGCAGTATGCTGTCAGAACAATGAGTACAGACACCACATGCTCTCCAACCCCCCCCCCTTACCACCCCCCTCGCTCTACCTTCAGCGTTATAACGAGCCGTGCTGTACAGTTTTATTTACACCAGCCTCTTATCAGTGGTACAGCAGCACAGAGGCTGCCAATTGGAGAGGACAGGCCACGGTACTGCCTGTACCCTGTAGCAGAGTAGGTGTGTACCGCCATGCTCCCAGCACGTTTTTATCAAGGCTCAGAAAAAGACTGGTCCCACGCCAGGTTGCCTCTCAAAATAATAAAACATACTCACACACACAAACACACACACACACACACACATACACACACACACATGATGAGTTTGCAATAAGACACCACAACTACAGCCAAGTTATTATACTGGTTTTGCAGAACACATACAATTGAGAGAGGTTTCCATTTAGGGATGTAATGGGGGTAAACACACCTTAAGTCATTTTAGCAACTTAGCATATTTCTAATATGATGGAATAGAATTTCACAATTCAGTTTTTACCTGACAAAAATATTAATGTGTACCAGAAAGCATGTAACAGATGGCGACATGCAGAGGCTGAAATCAACAACCGAACAAAAACCAGGGCAGAATTCTTTTGATATGTTTTGGCAGAGAAAAACTTTTAAGGGAATCATTAGATAAAGATATTCATCTAAAAACAACACAGGTGGCAGATAGCTAACTGCAAATATGTCTCAACTTCTAGTATTATTTCAGTGAATGTTAGTGAATGTCTGCCAATGTACATGAGTTCAGTTGTCTGTCACCATAGAAATGTATTTGGGTAAATATCAAATGCATGGACTTCAGAAATATAAAATTGGATAGTTTGCTGCTCCACTGAAGTAATATTGAAACGGCTGCAATTCTGACAATAGGTACAGCAGGAACTTTAAACCAGGAAAACTAAACCAGACTGTAATGACATCAGTAAGAAATATCCGCTATTAAATTAGCTAGCAAACTCACAAACTACCACCACAAAATGAACTGGCTAGTGGCCCAAATTACCAGCTAATCAGCTGTAGCAGTAGACATTAGCCTCTAAGTTTTAGAGATGTTGATACAAATGATCAAGAAATGGATGATATAGTAGTAAAAGAACCTAATAGAACAACTACAGTACAACAAACTCTGGTTTTATCCGATGTATCTCAGTGTACTAGATAAACACAGAGTAGGTGCCCACAGAACAGAACATACATGATGTACTTTGTAGATGGGCATTGCAATAAATATAGAAAACATGCTGGTTCTCGCAATTATCAGACAGATATGTACAAATGTGAAATGGCTATGTTGTGAACAAGCACGGCGATAGATAAGAGGAGATAATCTTGCTTTTCTGCGGGGGGGGGGAGGTTATAGACAAGCCATCAAGAGCACAGGAACATGTTTGCTCCCGATGTTATTGTTATCGACAGAGAGGAAAAAGAAATCAAAGGGAAGTGAGAGAGCACAAGGAAGAGGGAGAGAGAGAGAGAAAAAAAAAAGGAGGAAACAGATGAAGACAGAGAATATTCAGGTCGCATTTGACAGCTTTACGGTCTGTTGCGCCGAATGGGATGTCTAGGGACGTGGCAAAGCAGACAAATATTGACTTGCAGAGCGTTTGCATGCACATACATACACACACACACACACACACACACACACACAGAGGGAAAATACACAAGACACTTCCACATGAATCCTGTAAATTCAGCCCCCTTTCAAAATGGATGAGCTCACATTGCAACATCAGTCACCCGTGTTTTTTTTTTGCCCAGCTCAACCTCTTAATCCATTTTGCCTGCAAACCAATTTGTTTGTCCAGTAGGTCACAGACAGTTTCCTGCCCTCACTGTTCCCTGTTCTCTTGTACTGTTTATTTCTCCCTCTCCTCTGCCTTACTTTCTCTGAACGACGAAGCCATTTCCAGAGCTTTTGCCCCCTGGGAGATAGAGGGCATCTCAGTACACGCATCCATCCCTCCTCCTCCTCCTCCTCCTCCTCCATCCTTTCCTCGTCAGTTCCTGCTCTCTACCTCTATCTTTCCCGTCCCCCCCCCCCACCTCCTTTTTCCTTTTCGAACTGTCTTGACGTCACAGAAACCTAGTTTCAAGTCTGCACTGACACTAATGGACACGAATACACATGCATCATTTGAAACTACTTCTTTCAAGTGATGCAATACATTGGAGAGATGTGAAAATGTCTTACAACTTCTTACAAATGTCTTACTATTTCTTTGTCTTATTATCATCTGTGATATATCATTACATGAGCTTAAGATGGCAAAAGTTTTAAATACTTTTTAGTTTTAATTTTAAAAGCAAACCTGGATTATTTAAGATTTTGGCTCTTTTTTATTAAAATCCTAAAACATAAAACTGACTGTAGAGAAACCAGGACATGTAACAACTTTACAACTTGCAAGAAAATGTGCAAATAGTGTCACACAAGCCAGATTTAAATCAAAACACAATACAAGTTGTAAAAACGTAATTTTTCCAGGTGTAAGAACACACACGCAACCATATACGCCCTGTCTTGTTGACCAGTAACAGCAATTACCCTGCTGTTGACCAAATGTTTCAGGACACCCCCACCCTCTCCAAATCCTGGCCTCCCCCCCCTCCTCCCCTTGCTGCCCCTAGAGGTGAAAGGTGCCATGTGTTTTCAGCTTTGCTTTCAACCCCCCTCTGTTTTCAAAAAGAGAGAAGAAAATGAGGCTTTGACATGTATCCGTGCGCTCCTGCAGGCCACAGTGGCTGCCGGGATGCAAGGATATCTTCGGGGGCCTTTAGGTGGATGTGTGTATCCGTGTGTGTGTGTGTGTGTGTGTGTGTGTGAAGAAGTGCGAGGAAGGAAACAAGAGCTGGACGAACAGAGGAACCACCCGGGGCTCTCCTGGTGTGAAGAGACAGGAAGTAAGTTGGGCTGCTCTAAAATGCCAAAGTGGACCGTTTCTCACAAGCCTCGGGGCCTGGTATTAATAGATCCTAGCTGGACAAGGGTGGGTGGGCTTCTGGTGAAATATATGCTGACATGAGTGACCTACTGCAGTTTGACTCTACCGAGGTCTGTTAATAGAGGCCCTGATGAGATGAAGCTGAACTTTAGATTAACTTGAATGTCAGTTTGTATCTGATGCTTGGAAATGCTTGTGCAACTTGTTGCAGCTTTGAAGGCTTCACCACCCAAGAATTATGTAAGGTGACTCTGGGAAAATGCATTCAGTATTAATGCTTATCAGTCCAAGCAGTTTAACTTTAAACCAAAGGATAATGATGGGATGAGAGTTTAAAGATCTAGCTGTGTCAGGATGTGTACACGAGTATTAAGACTCCCATCCCGTCTGCAGAACAACATGAACTCCAACCTAAACAGCAACACTGGTTGCTTGTAATTGCTGCCAGTGACTGTAATATGTAAACATAATGAGCTGCAGCTGGGTTATCTTGAGCTGACACATTTGGATTTCACAATTGAGCATCCATAATAAAAGAATAATTATCGATCCTATCACTAACAATACTACATATCAGTGCTGAACTTAGAGGTCAAAGAGCTCTAAACTATTCAACCCGATATTAAGTTCAAGGTCAATCAAGAGCAGCCTGTAAGTACAGTTGGGTGGTAAGTTAATGTATAATCTTGAAGAATGACTAACTAAAATATAAGAGGCTATAGGAGAAGATTCTCAAGTCCATTGATGATGCATTCTACATCTGACTGTAGATAACACTGTTAGGAACAAGTCAATATGAGGTCATGTTGTTTTCCGATAATATTATCTTGCAAGTGTGTTGTTAAAAGCTGCTGCAACATCTTTCAAATCCCGACACCGTTTCTGTGATGTGCTCTTCTAATTCTTCTCAGGGAGCTCAGCTCTTGAGCTCTGTTTACTTCTTCTACAGCTAGTGAATGTTCCTGTTGAATTCATACTGCCTAAAACCTTCGAACTAGCTCCTTTTCTCAACAGTAGTTTCCCAAAGCAATTTGACATGAAACAGAAGCTCGCAATACTCCTCAAACAACCACACAGCAGCTCTGAATCTTTGTAGCAATATACACTGTGTCCAGAGAGTGTTAGCAGTAAACACATTTTTTTTTAGGAAATGCTTGGAAGTTATTTATATTTGCTGATCTCAGTGTATAACATATGTAAAAAAACGATATGGTGAACAATTTAACTATTTAAACCTTGCCAGTAATTGAGCTAAAGCACTTTGAGCTAAGGGTGGCATAGAGGCAAGGCCTTGGGTCATTGCAATAAAGAGGGTTTATCATCTTGAGAGCATGAATGCACTTAGTAAAATACATATCGATTTGCCTATGAAATTTTGAGATACCTTAGTGCGTCAATCGTCCAACAAGTACAGGTCATTTGTCACTGCCTTCCATTGCAACATATATCAGTGTTTTTTAGCGCCCCCCCTTTAGTCACATGACAACTACATACAGTAGATTGTTTGTCTGTGTCTTCTAAAATCTATATAATTCATATGAGCGTTGATCTTCCATCTCAATGGTCAAGGACTAGTTAAGTTTAGGCAACTCGAACTACTTGATTAAGGTTAGGAAAGGATCTTGGTCATCGGTAAAAGAAACCAACTTTGACTGTCGGTAGGTTGTAGGAGACTTTAAAGGTTTGATCAAACAACCAATACTGTCTTTCTCTTATGAGGACGGCTTCAATTCATCCTCCGAGGATCATGAATAACCACACCAAATTTCATAGTGATCTGGCCAGGAGTTACACCGTATCTCGCCCTGGACCAAAGTGTTGGACAGATTGACGGACTGACTCAGGGTAAAGGGTAAAGCTAAGTTACATACAATATTAGCTTTACTCTCTGTGTGCTGGGAAGAGGTACAGACAGACGGACCTGAGTCTCTGACCAGCAGTTGAACCTTTACCCCTGTGACCACCATAGACTGTTGCCCAGCCAGCTGCTGGGAATGCAGCAATTGACATCCTCTTTACAGTGCTGTAAATGCATTTATAGTTCAACAGAGGAAGGGATGAGATGGCTGCTGAATCGGGGCAGGAAAACTAATTTTGGTTGTCGTTTGCTGCCTGGGGAATGCTGGTGGTGGGCTGAAGTTTAGGGTGAGTGCACCAAAATCTAGCAACACATACTCTGTGCTTTTATTTGCTTCTTCTACAGTAGCAGGCAAAAAAAAATACTGCCAAGGATTGCTGGAGAATAAAACCAAAGCAAAAGCCAAGGCTGAGCCTGGGACTTTTACCGGTGTAACAGGAGCCACCGAGCTCCCGCTCATTAAAAATCTGTGTGGTGGACACACAATGCTTTCACCGAGCTTCATGTTAGCATAAGCATTCTTGTCAGATGCTGGGGAAACTAATGTCTGCATTACATAACCTTTCACTGTCCTGTCCACTCATCTCCCTCTGCCCCAGTGAACCAAAATGGCCACATGAGCAAAGAAATCATGGCAGGAGTTGGTGGATGCTCCCCCCACACACTCTCCCACTCCTACCCCAGGTCAATAACCTGTAAAGATTTAGTGTTTAGGGCCCATTATTTCCTGCTTTCAAGTCACACATTGTCAAAGGCAATGCTGAGTTTATTAAGGCTGGAGTCACAGGGCCTGAGTGGAAAGCAGGGAATACAGTGATCACTTGGGTAGTAAAACTGTGACAAAGAAAAAAATGAGGGAAACTGGTGGAGTAATACTCCGGATTGGTGCAAAATCTGGAAACAAAGCACGGGTGTGATGTGATGACATTTCAAAAATTATTCAGAAAAGAAGATGAAAAAAATTGTGCTTTTGGTGTAAAGATTAGTTAATTGTACAATCACCGAAAAAAGACAATGAGAGCAGTTTTTTTGTGTGAGTCAATTCAACTCAGGAGAGAAGCCAAGCTAAAGCCAATAGAAACAACAGGAGACATAACTGAAGCTGCAGATGATAGGATATCCAAATGGCTAAACAACAGGAAATACTTGAAACATGCAGGTTTTTTTTACTGCTCTCAGGTGCATTGATTTACATACTTGTTTATTTTGTTTGATTCCAAAATCCTCTCTTCCACCCTGTTAAATCTTCCACATAAAACTTAATAAGTGCTGACTTCAAACGGGCAAATCGGATCAATTAGGGAAATCGCACAACAAAAGCTATTTAGGGGTATAAACTTGTCTCAAAATACCACAAAACTTGTAGTCATCAAGCCCGTGTTATCTGCCAAATGACACCATACAGAGGTTACTAGCTCTTTTCCATTAAGTCATTTGTTTTTCCCCAAATGGGGTGTCAGAGTAAGGATATTATTTGGTGAGTAAAGTAAGAAAAAGATGAAGGAAATCCTCCAAGTTCAGATTCTGTCCAGACCCACAGCACAGATGACATTGAGATCCAATTAGTTATCATTTATGAGAGCCTGAGCTCAGCTCTCAGGCTGCCTTGATCAGCTGCTTTCATTTTGTGCTACAATAAAGTTAAAAGACATTGCTTGCGGCATGCATAGTGCATTATACATAGACACGTATAGTCCTAAATAAAGAACAGACAATTGGAAACTGATTTTCACATGTTCCCTTTACTGTAATGAGCGAAAGTCACTTAAACGAGGTTTAAGATTTCTTTTAAAAGTTTGGTCATTTTTACCCTGGATACCAGATTTTTTTTTAAAAAATTGTTAATATTTTTCCTCTTTTGACCAAGGTGAAGTGGATTCTGGTATTAACGCTACTCTGGTTTGAGGGTTTGACAGCCCACTTCCCCCTGCAGACCCGCCACTTTGTGCACGGGCCTCCACACAGCTCTGGATATAGATACAGCAGAACTGATACTGTAGAGGCAATGACAGCTCTTGGCAGGCGGCCAAAAGTAGGGAAGAGTGTGTGTGTGTGTGTATATGTGCGGGTGGGTGGGGAGGGAGGGGGGGATACAATCAGCTGAGGCAGAAATAGGCCAAATGGTGACTGTACGGTTCAAAGGGTTCGCCTGTCCTCTCTAGTTGCTCTCTGAGTAGGGTTTTTTCCCCCTCTGTTCCTGCTGTTACCTAGTAGGGTTATCTGGGAAATTCTTTTTCTGGATGTAAATGTTATTTAATTTCATTTATTTATTGTATGTTTTATTCAAGTTAAAAAAAAATGTGTAGTATTATAAAGTGTGGCTGCATGCATCAAGTCAAATCACTAAATCTTGCATGTCAATGACAATCTAGTGAGGTCAATGTTTTCAATGTTGGTTATTTCACAGTAGGATCATGATTTTGCATTAAACGTTTAATGTCTATTCAGGTTGCATAATCGGTAGTTGTTACAGTAGAATGTGTTGCGTTGATTCTTATCTATTATTTTTAGCATGCAATTATCCAATCTGGTTGTGAACCCATGAAATTATAATAAATGGCAACGTATTACAAAAGAGCAAACAGAAATTGCAGTGACAGCAATACTAATTGATACTTCTATTCTCATATTTAATATTTTGTGACATTTCAAACATCCATTTCAAACTTGTTGGATAGTTAAATGGAAACAAAGCTGCGTCTGCATGACTGATCTAATTTAATTCCGAAAAGCCTAAAACACAAACACTATTCTATTGAATATGCAGTTGCTTAACAGCAAGTTTACTCAGGTTTACTCAAGTTTATCATCTTCTAAAGCCTGTTAAAACTGTGCCACTAGCAGCAAAATGTGACAGAACGTACCAACCGGGCTGGATTTTTCAGCCGGATGTGCTTTTTGATGTTCAAGGAGCTGATTTATTCACTTCAACCAGCCTGATGCAAACATCCCAAGTTCACATTGAATTTTATGCAACATTTCAAAGGTTTGTGTTAGTCTGAAAGCGGGTGACGGTTTGACAGAAACATCTGTATCGGTGGTGTGTGTCACTGTCATGCTGGGTGCACTCATTATGTCTTTGTGCTCTTTTCAGTTTAACCCGCAGAGACGTCTTTGCATATTCGGTGGACATCTCATGAAGCAAAGGCTCGCTCTTATAGGAACTTTCACTGGGTACATTTACATGCGATTCCCTTTAAAAGCAGGTCAAGCAAACTGCATACGGACATTATAAATGAGTTAAAAGAAGCGTGATACTGTCATACTGCGCGCAGATCGCCTGAGGCAGTAAACTAACAGTGCTATAATATTACTGTTTGTTCACTTTATGATTGTGGCATGCTTACACATAATTATTATCACTATAGCCTTAGGTAATAATTCACATCTCCTTTAATGTGATAATAACAGCAAGTGCGTTGTAATAATACAGGTCCCAGAGTTCTGTTTCAAATGACACATGTATTGACCACCGGGGGCAGCAAACACCCGACTACACTGTGTGAAAAGCAGCATAGTGTACGAAGAGCAACTGGTATATCTGTTAGCAGTACCGCCAAACAAACCGTGGGCTGAGAGCATCTATTGCATCATGTTGTTTTAATAAAGATGACTCTGAAATCATGATTGAATGTTGTCTTCCCCTTTTTATATGATGAAAACCTTAAAGTATCAAACTATCAAAGAAGGGACAATCATTAAGCCACACAGTACAGATGTGGTGCAGCCTTTTCAGAAACTGTCTCCAAGATAGTCAACTAATAGTTGCAAATCAATAAACCCCATACCCCCACACCACCCCAAAAATCCTCTGAGAGGCCATCCGAAAAAGCCTGTGATTGAAGTGCTTTTCCCTCTGACCGACCATATTAGTATTCTGTGGCCACTTGCTTGTTTTCAACAGTTATAACACAATATCCATGCTTTGCTTTTATGTCGCACCTCCCAGTGGAATTAGTAGCATAAAAGCAATCCTTGTGTGTCCTGGCTACTTCCAGATGGCTTTAGGAGTGCTTTTATCTTCTCTCTCTGCCTCGTTCGCTCTGTCTCCTTTCACTTTCTCTTGCTTTCTTTCTTCCCCCCACATGAAAGTGCCGTCGGCAGATCTTTGCTTAGCCGGGTTCATTCTCTCTTCATCCGAAAATATAAAAGTTTCAAAGAGCATTTCATGAGGGAGCTCTTCCATAAATGGGATTCATAGCTTTCTAATCTGTGCTGCGAAATTGATCTAAAAAGTTTCCCAGAGCTATTGGCCAACTTACATAATGCAATAAAAGGTCGTGCCTGAGAGAATATTTACTTTTATTATTATTTGTGCCACAAACAATCCCGCCCATTCATTTTCACATTTGGGATTATAACAAAAGCTAGATTCATTGCAAAAAAAAAAAAAACTGCCATAATGACATTTCATTCAAATTTAAAAATACATTTTTAGTATGCTGTAGAAAATCTGTCAAACTGTCAAAAAATGAGTCTTGCTCTGTTAAATAAATAAAAGTAGGCAACATAAAAAAAGCAAGATTTGGACCGGGCAAAGACAATGACATATGTATATGTCATTCATCTGACTGTCACACGGTGCAGCTAAGATATACAGAAAAAAAAGCATATGTCTGGCTGAGTTGTTAAACATGGGAATACTAGTGACTAATACAGCCTCGATTTAAAGCTCTAGGCATGAGCAGGCCAATAATCTGAACAGGACAAGTGAACAGAGAAGTGTGTGACTGTCTACAGTCATGTCAAACTTGCTTAATTACACACACTGTCATGACACAATGAGAGAGCTGTCAAATTTGATTGGCTGACTTCCATTTCTGCCGATGTCAGTGCATACCAGGGACTCATTACAGAAAACTGCGACAAGTGGTAGTGAAAATCTAATCGCCAACGTGAACGTATGACACACTGTTATATCATTAACAGAACAATGTTTTACTGTTGGACATAATGTTGGAGAAATCTGAGGCATTTTTTGAAACAGGGATAGTGTTTTTTTTTTTTTTTTTTCCTGAAAGGACTCAGTCACACGCCTCTTGTCTCACGGGATAACTCCCCCTTCACTTCCAGGTGCGACTCGCTATAAAGCTCATAAGTAGATGATGGTAACAATATATAGCAGAATGACAGCTACAGAGCTTCAGCTTTGCTCACAGCAGACCTCGGACAGACAGACAGCGCATTTCATGCTCGAATATTTGCACACATAGCAAAAGGTCTGTGACACTCAGAATTAGCAGAATTAGGCTGGCTTAGCTGCATGCAGCATTGTCCAAAATACTGAATCTAAGAGTTTTCTTAAATATTGAGCTCAGCAATATTATGTTGTTGAAAATAGCCGCAAATTAAAATGAATGGGATACTAATTCTTCATGACATTTTGTATGTTAGACATAAATTCATTAGTAGGCTCTAGAAATATTTGGATCATAAATACACAAAACACAGCCTGTTCACTACAACAGGGTATGATAATTCTCACTAAATATACAAGCAACATTTTAAAATGGTGAGCACACCACTGTACTGTATACAGCTGTGTGGTAATTTCAGATACATTGATCCTCTGGTCCGGTTAACAGTAGTTGGTTATAGAGTGGGAAAGGTACACCTCTAACAAGAACAATAAAACAAACAGGTGAGATGTACACTATGTCAACGATACGGCTTAAATGAAACACCTATTGGGGTCAGAATTCTGAGTTTCACTTCTTTCACATATTCACTCTCTTACAGATCTATTTCATGATATAAATTGGATATTGAGTGCTGTAGCGTTAGTTGTAACTGTAGTATAAGTGTGTCTAACAAACACTGTCATGGTCACCATGTTATAAATGTGTTGATTGTCTCATTATGGTGTACCAATACACAAAAAAAAAAACACTGCGAGAAAAGCAGCTCAGTGTTATTCTGCGAGCTGTCCTGGATAAATGTCGCACCAGTTACTTTTTGCAGGGTGTGTGTGTGTGTGTGTGTGTGCAAGTCTGTAGGTTTTACAGTCAAGCTCAATACACACACACACACACACACACACACACACCCGCGCACACATTCACACAGCAACACAAATCCATACTAGCCACAGGCTCCTCTCCAATCTATTTTCTGCTCAGCTGGTTTTAAATGAAGTTATTATGACTCATTAAAATGCCCACAAGCTTGTGGAAGTCGGCCAATTACGATTTAAATTCAGCCTCCTGCTCTCACAACCTTATCTCCCCCCTGTACTACCCACCTCTCATCACTACCACTGTTTTCTTTTTTTTGTTTTGGGAGGGGGTGTTTGTAATGTATTCAGAAACCCTTTAAGACCACCAACCCGCCCCCCCTTGGACACACATACGCTCATGCCTGTACGTGTATGCACTTTGACACGATGTGAATGAAGTGAGATGAGGTTAAGGAATTTCTAAAAAGTATTTTTATTACTGGAGATGTAGGTATTAATACAGTATCCAAAAGTAACAAATGTCTACATATTTCAAATTTTCAAGAACAAAACAAAACAAACAAAACAGCAGATGAGGTTAAATATGAAATTACATCTTTTAACCGGTGATGGTGATGAGGGAGATTTCCAGGCTAAAAGAATCCTTCAGTGAGTCAAAAGAGTTGTAAATGCAATAACATCATTTTGTTTATTATTCAAGGATAAGAACAAATTATTTGGTACTCCAAAGATGGCAATTTGTGGGCTTGGTGGGTCAGAGTGAAAGCAATGGTCACACCATGGATCCAAGCCTGGGAAAATCTCAGCTAGCCTGAATTTACTAAAATGAATTCTATGTAAAAAACCTTCAATTGAATGATTGCTAGGCTAGCATATGATGGAGGAGTTGTCCTGTTTTAATGCTTCCTCTCAATAGTCATCTGTCAGCTCCATAACTTGTTCCTTCTCCCAGTGTGATTTGATTTTCTGAGTTGAATGATTTTCTAAGCTTAAGAAGCTCTCATATGAGAATGATATCAGCCCTTTTTTGAGCAAGGAAGTTAGAGTTCATCATATTTTCCCTAGCAAGTTGAAGTGGAAGAAAAGGAAATGACAGACATTCTTTTTGTATAAAATGATGTACTTCTTGAGCATCTTGAGCAAGGCATTTTTGATGGAGATCATCAAAACAGGGAAAATGTCATTGTGATATAAATCTTTAAATCATTGTAGACCTACATCTTTCCAATCAGAAAAAGAAGAGTCAAAGGGTTGAGGCAGGGAATAGATGGCTGTTGCTGATAGGTCCTAATACAGATGATGCTTTAAATTTACAGTGACTTCAGAATTGGATCCATATTTTTTAAGTAGAAAGTACTACTGGGTTCAAGGTGTAACAAGATGGTTTTACAGGGAGTGATGAGAACACTGATGCTGGCAGTGAAGATGAGCGACATGCGTCTAATGAACTTTTGGTGCATGGAGCCAAAATATTTGTTTTTGCCCAGTAGTAATGGATAAAACTAGGAAGAAAAAGAGTTTAAATAATCCTGGGGTGTTTGCCTCCCCAAATAAAATGGCTGATTGTTTGATTAATTTAAGAAAAACATGTGTTAGGGAGGAATCTAAGGAGACATTGGAAAAAATACAGAAACTTTGGGAGAATGTTCATTTTTACTGATTGGATTCTACCAGTTAATGACAGTGGAAGGCTACTCCATCTGTTGAAATCAAATTTGATTTGATTCAGAAGTGGGGTAAGATTTGCTGTGCAAAGAGAGGACAGGGAGCGAGTAATTTGAATACTATATCTAAAACCTGAATAGGATAAGTGAAATGGAATTGAAGCTTGTCAGGGCCTTCTCATTGATTGGGAAGCACTCTGAATGAAGTTTTAATTTGGACCTGGAAAATAACCCAAAATCCACAAGGAGTGAGATAATTGTTGTTGTGTAATATTCAGGGTCAGTTAAGTACATTAGCAAATCATCTGCATATAAAGCCACACAGTGTTCAACCCCTCCTCTTTTCACACCTTGCAGTGATGGTGAAGTCTGTAGCACTATGGAAAGTGGTTTGATGGCTATAGTGAAGAGCAATAGGGATAAGGGACACCCCTGATGAGGTCTCCTGTAGAGGTTAAAGAACGGAGACCCTATAGAGTTAGTGCAGACCGAAGCTTGTGGTGAGGAATAGAGAAGACAGATCCATGCAACGCAATTATTACCAAAACCAAATTTGTCAAATACTGTGAATAAATAGCCCTGTTCAATTCTCTGCATCCAGGCAGGTGACCACTTCCAGAGAGGAGTTGTTGCTGGGAGAGTATATAAGATTTAAAAGAATATTTGAGAATGAATGCTGATTTTTTTATGAAGCTCATCTGGTTTTCAGAGATGACATTTGACAGAATTTGTTCTAAATGGAGAGCAAACACCTTTGCAATGATCTTGACATTCACATTCAGAAGTGAGATAGAACCACAGTTAGTGGAGTCCTGGTTTTTTATTAAGTAGAAGGGATATGGATGCCTGATTAAGTGTCGGAGGTAACTGACCATTTTTAATTGAGTCTCGGAACATATTAAGCAAGAGAAGAGAGTGCTTGTCAGCAAACTTCTTATAAAAATCGGCAGAATAACCATCTGGACCTGGAGTCTTCCAGCTCTTTACTGATCTTATAGTTGTATAACAAGACCTACAGGTATCTCCAAATCCAAGGCGAGATCCTCACTGATTGTTGAAATATCAATCAAATATTAAATTGAGCATTTTGGAATCGTCTGCTGGTGCTTCAGAAGTGTACAAAGTAGTAAGTAGTAGAGTAAAATTATGTAAAAATTTTGTCAATCTCTTGAGGGTCTGATACCAGGTTATTACCAAGGTCCTTCACATGAGGTATAAGCCGAGATGCAGATTGTCATTTTAATTGATTAGTGAGAAGCCTACTCTCTTTTTCTTTGTAATCATTATAAAAAGTGGAATGGAGTAATGGGCCTTATTTGTGGATAATAAATTGAATTGTGATTGTAGATCTAATCTTTTTCGGGGTTTGTGGAACACTGGTGATCTATGTTTAATATTGATTATGTTAATTCTTTAAGTAGTTTTTTGCATTGTTTACTTATATGAGAGGAATAGGCAATTATTGGGCCCCTTAGGAATGCCTTTAAAGTTTCCCACAGTAGTGAAGGGGAGATGGATTAATCTGTATTTGTATATCTACGAACGATTCTATAGATTTTGATAGGCAGTTGTAGAATTTCTCATTGGACAGCAATAATGAAGTAAATTTCCATGGAGAATGATCTGTAAAGAAATTGTAGAGGTTAATTTCAAGTGTCAGTGGGGCATGATTTGATATGACAATTGCCAATTTTTTCCACAGATTTGACTTCACTAAGAACGGTTGAGTCTTCAAAGAAGTAATCTATCCTGGAGAATGTAGGATGGACATTTGAAATAAAAAAGAGAAAATTCTTTGGCTGAAGGGTTATAGAACCTCCATGGGTCCACATATCCATTCTCCTCAATAAACGTGGCACAAGCTTTTGCCATTCCCATTGGGGGGACTACTCTCAAGCTTCAACGATCCAATCTCTGATTGATTGCACAATTTAAATCACCTCCTAAGATCAATCAGTGTGTATTTAAACAGGGGAGAGAAGATAAGAGTTTGTTAACAAATTGAATGTCGTCCCAGTTAGGACTATATGCACTGACTAAAAGGATCGCCATGTCTTATAAAGAACCCATAAAAATAATATAAAAACTGTTGGGGTCAGAAATAGTTTTAGAGGGGATGAACTGAATCTTTTTATTGATCAATATAGCTTTACTGTTAAAGTTAGAATGGCAGGTTCGATTAATCCAACCTTTTTGTAATTTTTTCTGGTCTGCCTTTTTGAAATGTGTCTCCTGCAAGACCACAATCTCAGTACCGAGATGTTTAAGGAGAGAAAAAACTTTTGAGTGTGTGACCGGGCTATTCATTCCTTTAATATTCCATGATTGCCTGACTGCCTCTATTAACCTTGTTATTTGGAGCCATTTACCAAAAGAAACAAAAATAAAATCTCAGGCCTATGTCTGATATAGCAGAAAGCATGCGCAATGCATTTTTGAGATCGATTCAATCATTTAACAGATAAGAGAGCAAAGATACATCCTAAAGCTGACCCCTCTCATTCTCCAATACCTCCAAGGCTTAAGGACAACACAAAAAAAACAACAAAAAAGCAAAACTCCTACGTCTTGTTTCGTGAACAGAAAAGACCTCAGGAAAAAACTGTGTGCTCGGTTTCCAGTGCATCTGAAACTTCTTCTTTCCTCTTCTTTCTCACATGAGAGTGGCTCTATTTATAGAACAGAATTAAGCCTTTAGATCTAACCCTCTCCCCCTCAGCAGAACAATAGCATAGGTAAGCTAGATTATAGAACACCTCTTATTTCTATTGGCCTATGTGTATAAAAGGAAAAAAGAAATTGTAATGAGTCAGCTAAGGGCAGACAATTGACAACAGAGGGTAGGAGTCCATTGCCTCTTTCTGTCAATCAATACCAATTGTCGGCTGTGTGTTTTCCCCACAATTATAATTGCTGAAGTTGAAGGGATCAACTCAAAAGGGTGACCCGAGACTGTCCAGGATCAGTACACCCTTGAAATATGGAACTGAGAAACAAGTGGGAGCATTTAATACACAATACACACAATATTTTAGCCTATTAAAAAAAAAAAAAATCACATTTAAAGTACTTGTATGACTACAAATTATCTAATTATGAAGGCACAGCTTACAGTAATTTTTTTCCCCTCATCACATCACTTTGTGGTGTCTAACTCTCAGCCAATAGTATCAGTTGCCAGGCGTATGGTTTTACCAAATGTATAATTTTTCATGGTTGAGGGATAGTCTGAGAAGTAGTAGAAGAAGAAGAGTGCCCAAGTCCTGACTTTTGGGAAAATAAATAAAATTTGGTAAAAATACACTCAATACACTTTGATAATTATGTTATATTAGATTTGAATGACATTTCCACAAATGATTTATTTATTTATTAAGATATGACTGTCACATTTTTCCTTCTGTATGTAATTTTGTGACGGTCATTAGTATGCCGCTAAATGAAGCATCTGCGTTTGGTTTTGTTTCAACAGTGGGTAAGGGTTACAATACATCTGGATCTATATAATCTTTTCCTCTTTACAGTGGATCAAGTATGTACAATGTATTTGAGTAACTTTAACCTAACCTTTAACCTTTGTTTGATTAAAGCCTCAATTGTTCATCACAATCAAATTCGCCTTAGTCAAAATCAGAAGCCTGAAGAGGCAATAATATTACATTACTATCTTTTGGTAGCTACTATGACTCAACCATAACATATTTGGCTCTTGCTTTTACGGTATATTATCTTATCATAGTTATCTGCCTAACATGTTGAAGTCCATCCCGCTATGATAAGTCAGATAATTAGGCAGTTACAAATAAACAAGTCTTCCCAAACCTTCAAAAAGCCCACATCTGCTATGCCAAGCACAGTAATACCTCTCGAACAGTCCAGCTACCCACCAGGCCAACAGTCAACACAACAAGTATCAACAGAATAGCAGCTGAGCTCACCTCCACCTTTTAAACAGGTTTTCTACTGTATTTAGTTCCCCTGGTGTTGTCATAGAAGGCTTGTGCACTTCCACAAGAAACTCTGATATGAATTTCACCGGGTTGGCTCCTTCAATTTTTTCAGGAATTTCAAGAGTTTGCATGTTTGATTGACCTGTTTTCAAGGTCATCAGTCTTGGCTTTAAGCTGGTTGTTCTCCATCTTGAGAGCAGCACATCTTACTTCTAGAGCCACAGTTTTATCACTGGGGTCTGATAGTGTGTGCTTGACCTTGTTTAATATTTGTCCATGAGAGTCGGTAGTGGATAAAGTCTTATCCAAAGATGCCGAGATGGGTGAAAGTGCACTTTCAAGTGCTTCTTTCAATGGTGAGTTAATTGATGTAGTTAACTCTTTCAGGAGAAAGGTATGAAGATTCTGTAGCTTGGTGAGTAGCTCAGCACTCGCTTCAGCGTCAGACACCATTACAGGATTTATAAGGGTTAGCATACCTTACGAGGGATGTCACGATGTCACAACATCACAAGAATCCATTTGGTCAGGCTTCAAATTATGTGCTTGTGTGCAAACCACTGCTAGTTCGGACCAATCAGCATCCTACAAGGATTCTCAAGTGATCTTCCAAATCCAGCTGCCTCGCAAGGTAAGACGGTGATAGACAGTGATAGAGATGGTTCATCCAATCACCTGCCAAGTATTTTTTGAAAGGGCCCTTTTCCAAACAATTTCCAAGGACAACTTCTCAGATGGTTCTGTGTAACAAACCATCTGGAGCATCAGCTTAGGGGTTAGCAAGGTCCCTTCACTTTTGTCTTGTTTTTCTATGTTTCCTTGCGGCTTTGTGGGTGATTGATGGTGATTTAGTGTCAAAACTAAAAGCAAATATGACCAACAGAACTTGAAGCCTTAAAAAAAAATAAACGTGCCGCCTTCACATGTCTTGCTTGTTACATGCTTAGCCAAAAGTCCCCCAAGGTTAAGGAATTTCGATGATCCAATGAATATCTCTGTAAAGAGTAATTACATACAAAGAGAAACATATTGAAACAAGAATAAAAGTCAAGCGCTGCTTATATCAACATGTGCAGCCCAGATACACATAGCAGCACCTCCTCTGAATGTGGCAAATACCACTAATTGCTATACAGAATTGCATAACTGGACCTCGCCAGCACCAGCCATACAAACTCACACACACTCAGTTTTTTTTTTTTTTTTTTTAGTAAACTTTGGTTTCATGAGGTCATCCTTTTTTTAAAAAAAATTGTAACCAGATCACATCTAATATTTTACACACCATGTTCAATTGTTTTTAATCACAGAATGTGTCTGAAAGTTACATCTGCTTCTAAGCTCTACTTCATCCCTAAAATAAACAGTGTTGATGATGATGATGATGTCGATTAGCGAGTTCTTCAAAAACAAGACTTATTGTGTCGAGATAAGTGCCATGGAGGATTCACAATCAGCTCTGCCCTTCTGCCATCCCGATGCCCTGAGACAGTCTGAAGGACCCTTTGCCTAAAAAAAGACACTACCAGAATACCTGGAGACTAGACCGGGCAATTCCACCTGATCCTGCTTTAGCCCCCTTGAGTAATGTTCAATATTCATCCAGCAAGAGCCCCTCCGAACACACACACACACACACACACACACACACACACACACACACACACACACACACACACACACATATACACGACCTAATTTGACATCAAACTCTGGAGCAAACAAATGTCTGCAGCCTGTGCATCTTCTTCTCCCTCCTTTTCGGCGTAATGGTGAGCAGAGTGTGCGTGCGTGCGTGTGCGTTCGTGTGTAGCTTACTGCATGTTTGTGTGTGCTTGACTCACGTGCACACATGTGTTTATGATCGTGTGTGCATTCTACAGTATCATTCGAATTTCCAGGAGAGCAAATTAATTGGCAGCCTTTTGCAATAACTGACTTTTACCACACATACACACATACGCATCGAGCACACACACAGCGAGCACTCACATCTCTCTTTCTCTCGCTCGCTCTCTCTCGCTCTCTCTCTCTCTCTCAGACACATACACACACACACACATGCTGCTCGCTGACAACAAAGCTGCTGGGAGGAGGGAGGGATGATGAAGCGAATCCAAAATTCAATCGACTGTGTTCTTGTTTTGAGCAGAAGGCACACAGTGTACTGTACTGAGAGGCCATAAAACTCTCACTCTCCACCAAAAAAGAAAAAAAAAAAAAAAAGAAAAGAAAAAAAAAAAACAGCCTTTGGTAGACACACAGACGTTTCAGCAATCACCCTCCATCAAAACACTTTGTCTCGCATACAAAAATAAGACTTGGCATCAGAGCGGAATACCAAATCAGGCCCATTAAGGGAGCAGAGGGGCACTCGCTACTTAGCAACCAAAAGGATTTAAAGCTGCAATATCCCTGTAATAAAAAGGAATAAGATCAAGTCCTCCTTTTTTTCTTTCTTGTCTGAAAATAGAGAGGGCTGAAAAGTCAACTCTGAGCTTCCCCGTCCAACTTCTTGATTGACAGGCTTTGGGAGTAACCGATACCACAAGAAAAGATGGTAACGGCTCTGTTGGAGCTGCTTGTTTGAGAAAAAGGTGATTACTTGTGGGATTATACAATTAGTAGTATTTATGTTTGAGGGACGATTAATCTTTTCACATCTTGTGAATAAAAACTGAGCTTGTAAATACTGTACATGATGTATCATTACTTTTATTTTAAGCTAGTTTCAATTCTATGTTGTTGCATTAATGTATTCCCATGTAAAATGCTATGTAATTGTATTTCCACGTGTTAGACAGATAAGTATGATAAGATAATATGCCGTAAAAGCAAGAGCCCAATATGTTACGGTTGATAATTCTGTACCTGAACGATAATTCGCCGTACTCAAATTGATTAACATACTTTCTATTTGAACATGTTCTAGCTACAGTTCAGTCACATTGTACCATCAATAAATCAGTTGCTTGTTCATTTTAAGATCATAAACAAACAGGAGCACAAAACAGTTGTTATTCTCGTGCAAAAATTTGTCCGGCACTATCAGATAAGGGATGGAAGGACAACATATTTATCGTCTTTAGGGAAAGGAAATACAACAGAGATTATTTTAGATTTTAAAAGTCTGATGCGAAACTAGCAGCCCCTAGAGGCTGCAATACCTATAAAAGTGTTGGATGGTATAAAAAAAACTCACAGATTCTTGCTAATCTTATCTGTAGCTAAAAATAAAAAGAACATTCCTACGTGTGGCATTGGAGGTAAGCAAATTTCATATCAATCACTTCCCATGCTAGCTGCCGCCGCCGCCGCCGCTAGCTTACAAGCCTCACTGCGGTCTCTTGCAGAGGGTTCCTTACATTGGTCTTCCAGAAAAATTACATGTTCCTGGACTGCCCACGTTCTAAGATAAATGAGTCGGCAGATGGATTACCCAACATCACCAACCTTAGCCCCACGCCTAGCTAAAACATGCTGCTGCACATACTTTGGCACCTTTAAATGTATATTCAATGTCAAAGTATGATTTGTACTTCTCTGCAATAACATCATACATATCATTAGACTATGACACATCCTTTGCTAGTTAGTGAAACATTTCTCAGCAGTGCAAGCTCCTCTTAATACCCACACAGCTTCTTCCAGGAATACAGTTACAGGTGTCAGGTAGAACCACGCTGAGCAAAATTACATTGAAGGCAACTGGCCGTCTAGTCTGAGTGTGCCTCCAGACAGGGAGCTGTCAACCTGGTCAGCTGGAGAGTCTATCACCCAGAGGATCATCCCTCATGTATTCGTCAGCCTGGCTATTTTTATGTCTTATTTCTTTAAAAACACTACTTTTCCCAGAAGCTCACGGCACAGGTACACTGAGTACTGGCTAAGGAGCGCAGCTGCTTGGTGAAACACGTTTCCAATGAAGTCACATTTGCTCAGGACAGCGGTCTAACAAGTTCTCCCCTCCTCACTCCTCCTCCCCTTACCTCCCCCTACTTCCACCGCCTGTCTCTGCTGGGAATAAAAATATCAATCTGACAGCGACGACTGATTCTACGGTATTATAAGTCGACCCCTGCGTCATGTCACCTCTCGCTTGTCTGTCCCCGACGTGCCCTCCTCTCATGTAATATAACCCAGCCGAGAATTGTCCAGCTGCATAATCCCAGTGGTGTTTGGACCAGTAAATCAACAGGTCAGGGGAAGTATTACAAGGAGTGCAGGGGAAAGGGGAATTTTAAGTTGCAGAGAAGCAGTTACATTATCCTACTAAAGCATGAGCTACTGCTCTTTATCCACTCTGTCTGTCATCCTGTGTTAATGTACAGGGTAACAGCAGGGGTATATGTGTGTATATGTGTGTGTGTGTGCACACAGGCAGGACAGAACATAAGCTGCGGTAAAAAAAAAATGTACATGCAAACCACTTAACACTTTGGGCCATACTTTTATTTTTTTTCTGAACTACTTCTTTTCCTACTACTTGCTTTTAATAGCACTTTCCCCCCGCCACCCCTCCCTCCCCAGAGTCTCCTGTCTCTCTTCTCAGTCATGCATACACACACAGAGACAGACGCACACACACACACACACACACACATTTAAGAATTTGTGGCCTGGAAGGCAGTCAAGTTTCATTAATTTCTCGGTTTGGGTACAGTACAGTGTGTTCCTGGACTCACATCTGCGAGCGATCATAAATGCTGGAATGCTGGCAGAACATCCAGACCTGCCGGCACAAATATGTCGTCATCACTGTGAGGGAAGAGCCGGCACAACGCCAAAACAGCCGACCAGCCGTCAGCCAAACAGCCGAACAAATGCAGCGAGAGACAGAAACAGAGACAAAGAGCAATGGGAAAGCAGCCCTACCGCCTCGCCGCGTTCATATCCAAATTCTTTGCATTTCTCCTCATCTAAACGCTCTGGACATTTACGTGGGCATTTTACTCCCACGCTAAGATTGGGATCAGACTAGAACAAAGCTTTTAATTTCAAGGAGCCAAGTTGAACATCTAGTCAGGGACGACAAGAGGAAAACTTGCCTTTTGTTTATCTTTGGCACATTTATAATAATTTTAGTTAATGTGTGCTGTTCAGGTCAAATAAACTAAAGAACAGAATGTGAACAATTAGAGTTAGTCAGGTGCACAAACACTTAAACATATTTACTTTAAAATCTACGTGGTTATTTGATCATCTATGAATTTTTAAATAAAACATTCTTCATTCAGCTTAACGTCCGACTGTGTATTCATGTCGTTGCTTTCTTCTTTTTGTCATTTCTAGTTGCTCTAAACCGAGTGTCCCAGCTTTTTCTTTTCTTTTTTAAACATACAACCCCAAAAAGATCAACAAATAGGCAACATAATGTTATAGTACCAAACGAGGTGTCGTAAAAGACAAATCCTATTTCAGCCTGCTCAGAAAACAACACTGCTCTAAACTTTAAACCTCACTCTGGAAATATACTGTACTGGCTGACTAATGCTCAAACCAAACACAAGCATACCAAACTGCTGAAAGCTGTGTGACACACCACCACACAGCGCTAGTATATGACCTGAAATGACAGGAGATTATCATGTTAAGTCACGTTTTACAGCAAATAATGTAGAGAATCTAGAGATGATATGAGCTATGTGTGTTCACTATACAGTCTATTATGAGGGTTTTGACTGGAGATGTTGAATGCTAACAAAATAATCCTTGGTAAATGTCAAAATGATGATGATGATGATGACGATGTTCTTTTGCAAGTGCAGATTACCTAAGCATAGGGTTAGGTATTGCATCATTTGAAAAGTTTGATATTGTTTTTTTTCCAATACCAAAACGACACGTTTATATGTGCAGAACAAACATGTTTTAAAGGGCAGATTCACAATTTTTCCAAGTCTGTCGACATTGAAATAGGTTTTTCTTGCTGTAAAAATTCCCTCCAAATGTGCTTAAAATGTAAGTGATGGGGGGCAAAATCTACAGTCCTTGTTTTGTGCAAAAATGCAAAAATTAAAAAGTTCAGTTAATATGAGGCCTCAGCAGTCTAGAGTTAGTCAAATAAAGACAATATGTCTTCCAAGGTTACAGTCTTTTTAGTTTAAGATGGTATAATTGTGTTTTTTTTCCATTTTGAGCTGTGGCAGAAGGATAGTAACAAGAAAATCTGGCACTAAAAAGACTTCATCTTCTTGATTTCACTAATTCTTGTGGCTGAAGCTTCATATTAGCTTCACATAAACTTTGAAATACATTTGTGCACAGAAGGAGGGTTGTGGATTTTGAAGGCATTATGAAGAGAGAGATCTCTCTTAACATCAAGTATGAACAGGCTAAATGACTATAGCAAGGAAAAACCTGTTTCAATGTTCATTTTGGCAACTGACTATTGTTTAAAGAGAGATTTGAAAAATCGTGAAACCTATACTTTAACCAAAAAAATTAGCCAAATGCTGCTAAATGCACCAGGGTGAAATATAAAATAAGTTCTCTTATATAAAACACAGTCAAATATTAGAAGGCTGTCAGGAAATATCAGATCAAAGACGTATATATGCCTTAGAATTAACAAAGCATTCAATACCACATACGTATTTCTTCCTGACACGTTCTGATAATCGATGCTATGGACACATTTCAGTACGTACTCAGACAGTATTGAGCAAGCAGACAGCGCAATCCACCATGCTCTATATTTAAATTCCCTTTTCGGCTCCCTCACTACCAAGCAGCACATCACAGACACCATCTCTCCATTCATATATCATCGCATTGTGCCCTTGAGCAAGACACTTAGCCTGCGACTGCAGTTTAAATAAAGACGGATCTGTTTTAATGTGCTTTAGATCTCATGCGCGCACACACACTTACACACACAGACAGCTAATCCAGGAAACTCTTTACTATGTATACATACTGTAAACAGAGGATTAAGACTCTTATACTATAAAGGCAGTGAGATGAAAAGTTGGTGGTAACAGAGATGGGGATGCGGGTGTTCAGGAGAGAGTCTTATTGATAATCTTATTATCTGCATCGGCTCGCTCAGAAAACAAACTGTGAATCATATCAGTCTGGTCTGGTCTTGTTTGGTGAGCTTCAGTACAAAACACACACACACACTCACACACACACACTTAGTAGGTTATTGATACAGTGGTTAATATGCAGTTTGACTGATACATATTTATTGATTGAAACTAGACTTGTGTGGCAACAGTTTGCCAAAAATAAAATAACTCAAGGGCCACTTTCAACAGCATCATGAGGCCCGAAAGCTCCTAATATGTAAACCTCGGGTTATAGGGTTTTTTTTTCTACAGGCCATTTTAGATTATATTTTGATAAAAGAAGCCAAACATCTCAAATGTTCTATGTTATCTAAACACAAGCAGCTGCACAAGAACTTTGGCTAAATACATCTAAATTGTTCAAATCAGGAATGATCTGATCTAAGAATGACTAAACAAGATGATGAATATGACAACTTTTTTGATACCCAGCATTAGTTTTGATTATATTTAGAATTACTATTATTATTATTCTGGGGTTTAATTGTGGTTTAACAGAACTGGAATCAAGTAAACCATGATTATTGGGTTTTTTTTTTAAGGTATTCATTGCATTCAGTTGGTCAAAGTTTATGTAATACTGGAATCATTTTCTATAACCAGTGTAAAGGTGCTGCTCTCAATTATAGAAAACAACATCCAAGACCTCAAAATGCACCCAAAAGGGGCTGAGTCACAGTCCTCCACCCTGCTCGAACCCCCATCTGCAGGCTTTGGCTCAGCAAACACTGTCAAATACTAAACGTCAGGCGTTGATACAAAAAAAAAAAGAAAAAAGAAAAAAACAACAACGTGGAGAGGACTGAGACAGAACGAGACGAGAGGAAAAAAAATAAATAGCTGGCACAAGGTAGACTGTACATACTGTACCCTCAGTGGTGGCAAGAAGCCCAGACTGGCAAGCCGCCAAGTCCTCTGTACAACAAGCACAGAGAGACAGACAGACAAACAGACAGACAGACAGGCGGGCAGGCAGGAAGACAGGCAGAGTGGAAAGCAGAGGGGAGGGAGGAGACAGCAGCAGCAGCAGCAGCAGCGTCTGAAACGCTCCACATCCATGACACGCTGCGCATACCAAAAAGCCTCTCCACTCTCTCGCTTCATCTCCCCAATATTCTGTCTTTTCTGAAGCGAGCTGAAGGATGATGGCGGCGGCAGCGGCGGCGGCAGAGGAGGAGGAGGAGGAGGAGGAGGAGGAGGAGAGGAGGAGAGGAGGAGGAGGAGGGGCTGAGGATGAGGGTTTTGGGACTTGGTGAAGTGTCATCATTACAGAGAGACACGATAAAAATCGAGACGCGGTGTCAGACCGAGAAAAGCCTTGAAAGTCAAACGGTGGAGGCGGAGGTGGAGGAGACAAAAAAAAATGAAATAGTGCAAAAAAAAGACAACAAAAACTATCAAAGAAGCTTTGCCTCGGCGCTGTCTCTTCCCTAACCGTCGCCCGTCTCCACAGAAGCGCTTGTCTTGCCTTTTACGCCAGACCAAAGCGACTATGAATCAACACTGATGTGTGTAACAGCACAGGTTGATGTTGTGCATCAAGACAGCCCCGCTTGGAAAGAGGAAAAAAAAGAGAAAGAAAGAAGAAAAAAAAAAGTTTGTGCACTTGCTGCCACTGTTGCTAAAAATACACTGCCCACATTTTCCGCTCGGTTGCCTTTCTCAAGGTGGAGTATGTGGTTCTTCCTAGAGTTTTCAATGTTCTGCTTTTTCCATTTGATCTCATATCAACAGAGTTTCACCTTATGTCAATTGGTACAAATTGTGAGTTTTTATTCACCTGTTGATATCATAGAAGACACTGAAAGTCTACTGATGATTACCTCAGTGTGGTCGAAACTCACACTAATCTGATCTTATTCAAGAAGTGATCATGATCTCTTTGGTCTTAATATCCCAAATATACGTGTATCTAAACTGTACAACTAAACATGATCTTCCCTCAACATGAAATGGATTTAAATTGTTTTGGAGAGACTTTTTTTAGTGCCGTTAACCCTCCGCATGCACGGTACAAACGCTGTCGAAAAGCACTTAACATTTCTTCAGAATGCTTTTAGTCTGTGACATTTCTGTCACTTTAAATGAAAGAGTGTTGATGACTTTAACTTTCATGTTTTTAGGTTTGTTAGTTTTTTTTTTTTTAATTTTTATAATTTTATGCAGGTCCAGTAACATGATCAGTTATCTTGTTAAATGTACATTATCCCAGGTTTACCCTTATTGATATAAATGAGGTGGACAAAATACTAAATATACAAAATTATAATTATATATATACACGTCTACATAATATATCTATATACAATTATTCAGATAAGAGGAATAAAAAGGAGGAAAGAAGCCTCTTCTGCTGCAAGATCACAGATTTTTCATTTCATTTTTCATCGTCTCACAGGGTAATTTAAACGTTTGATAAATATTACTTTTACACTTCTAATACTGCTGCTGTTATCACTACACTGACATGCTACTATTACCATTACTGCCACCTCTACTACCATATTATTATTTCTACAACTTCCAGTACTGCCAGTAAATCCTCTATTTCTATCACTACCATTACAACTTGTTCTTGCACCTTTACTGCTACTGCTAATGCGCCGGGTACATTACATTAGCGTCACTGTCGCTATTATAACTACAACAATTATTACAATGACAAATTCCCAATATGCTTCTAACTGTAAGTTTGCTTTAAGACTAGTCGGACCTGAGGCCAAGTCAGGTTAACTTGGATCCATGTCAGCAGCGAGAGCATGGCTCTTTACGGCTCATCTCCACCGGAGCATGCAGAGAGCTGCACGCACACTTCAGGAACAGTCAACAAGTGTCTGAGCTCAACATTACCTCGACTCACCCTTAGCTTCCACTTTGTCATATATCCTGAGTTCAAACCTTCATGCTTACTGCTGAACCGCACAACATGAAACAACATAAACACCAAGCCAGCTCCAGGAGAGAGGCTTTAAGGCAGGATGTTATGTCTGAAGAGGCGCATAGTGGGGGGACACATAAAATCTCCAAAACAGTCACTATCCTATTTGTGTCCGTGACAGAGCGCTCTTCTCTCTGCATTGACAAGTGAGTGAGATGGGGCGGGCGGGGGGGGGGCATGCATTTGCAGCAGGGAGACTGTGAAAATGGGGTGTAATTTTAAAATAAACACTGAATACTTCCTCGGAGCAACTTTTGTTTTTGACACGCTGAGTTGTGTGCTGAGCCAATTCACCGGCACAGCGTGAGTTCGTCATTCATCTTTGTCACAACATAGCAGGAGTGTCAGCATCCATCTCAGTCATTGTTTAAGTTTTGGTGAGATACGAACAAACAAATGATCCTAGCAATTATAGTTTTCTGCCTACTGACAGTGGTGGGCCTCGGGATTGGAGGGGTGGGGGGTGGGGGGGGTGGGGGGGTGGTATGCTCATCGACAACAACAACAACAACAACATTAATGCCAAGCAGACAATTCAGACCGCTTAGTGTGACCCGTTGGAAAACATACAGGGTACCAAACAGAGAGCTCAATCTGTGGGCCAATGTCAACACATGGATTTGGGGTTTTGTGCATAAGTGTGTGTGTGTGTGTGTGTGCAGAAGGGGTTCCCTCAGAGGTCCCATGGCTTTTACAGTGTCTCAATAAACCATCTGCACTTAGGGCCTTAGGAGTGTAAGCTCTTTGCTATAAAAGACGGTTCATGCCATTAAAACGGCGCAGCGCTAAGTAGTAGTAGGACTGCTGGTGTATGTTTGCGTGTTTGGAGTTGGATGTAATTCTGTCAGACTGGACCAATCAAGGTGTCCAGAGTTCTGACTTGTACTGCCTTTCAGACCTCTAATGTCACAGACGTGTAGGATGACAGGATGATGATGTGCAGGCACTTCTTGGGTTACGTTTCTCAGAGCTGCTCAGCCTTACTGGGCTGAACAGTTATTTAATCCACAAATCACTGAAAACTGGGTTGTGCTCCACATCCATATATTTAAACTGGGAAAGCATGTGTAAGGCTTAGCTTTCAGGCTGCAGGGACTTCATCTGTACTGTACAATGCATTCATGATCAATCGTTTTGAATCTGTGAATGGTTGTAAACCAGATTTTTGAGATGCCAGAGTAAATGCTTAAGTACGGGTTTGCAGGGTATCATAGCGTAAGTCTGCAAGAGAGAGAGATGCAACCTCCCCTTTAAGGACCTTGCCGGTGTTTTTGAATGTGTTTACTTGCAAACACATATTATATACTTGTCATTACTGACCACATTGAAAGCCTTCTGCATTGTTACTTCCTGTTTTACATTCATTTGAATAAACTATTCAAGTTGCAGGAACATAAACCTTGCTTAAGTTCAGGGTCATAGCTAACATTGAGGATACTGAGGTCTTTTCTTGGGAGGGAGATATAATTTAAAAAAAAACAACAAAGCATGTAAGTGAATAATTAAATTCATAATAAAGAAGAAACTGTTTATCAAATATAATAAATGGGTTCATCAATCAATCAATCTTTATTTATATAGCGCCATATCACAACAGAAGTCATCTCAAGGCACTTTTCACATAGAGCAGGTCAAGACCGTACTCTTTTCATGCAAAACCACTGGCATGGTTCATCAGGGACCTTCTTCTTATCAACCTCCAAGGATTTCCATAGAAACAATTCTCTAAATTCTCATTGAAACTCTGAGAGAAGCACTGATGTATTGCTTATTCAGCTACATAATGGTTAATTTAACTGTATGGACTGTATTCAAAAACTGCCATTATCAACCATAAACTTGCAATGATAATGGGAGGAACTGCTGCTGAGCTCAACAGTGATCATTGTATGGGGATGTGGTTTTGTGGGTTTTTTCTTTTACCTGAATGAGACAGCAAATGCATCCGTAGACGGAGGCTGTCCAGGAAGCTCTTCCCACACAGCTCACACCCGTAGGTCTTCATTCCACTATGCATCTTCCTGTTGTCAAAGAGAAAAACAAACACTTTAAGTATGTGGACTCTGCTGCTATGAAAGTCTTGTTGTTTTGACCGGACAAAGTTTAATGTGTATGTCTCTCAAAATAGATGTTTGTGTCTCTAAACAAAGTGGCTTTTTTTTAAAAAAAAAATTTTTTTTTACAGCACATAAATGATGAGCTTCAGTACATCAAAAGCTTTGGCTATCCTGTTGCCTTCTGTAGTTTAAAAGACACAAAATGTCACACTCCATCAATTATAACATCAGCCCATAACAATAACCATCAGTGAAACACATTGTCCAACTATCACACATATTCTTCTACATGGAGCACCAGACCATGACTCAGTGGTATAAATCATAAGATGCTATTCAAGCAGAGGCAATATCAACTCCTTACATCTAAAGTGCTGCAGATGGATAAGGAGCTGTAGAGTGAAATAAAATGATTTATTCAGGCAAACAAACAGGACAGCTACTTTGTGTTATG
Organism: Thunnus thynnus; assembly: GCF_963924715.1. Taxonomy (NCBI): domain Eukaryota; kingdom Metazoa; phylum Chordata; class Actinopteri; order Scombriformes; family Scombridae; genus Thunnus; species Thunnus thynnus. The sequence continues at coordinate 23,698,229 of NC_089529.1, forward strand.
AACCATTTATTGGCCGGTTTTTGACAACAGTTCTCTGAACTATAAGGTGATGTGTAGCTCGAAGAAAAAAAATCTGATCTAAAACGAATTGCCTTTTTTTTCAAATGGACAGTCATTAGGCTGTAACATAGTTTAAGCTCACAAGGTCAGACAAGACTAAGGGTCAATATTTGATTATGCGGTAAAGGCCTTGAAGGTTAGGAAACTAAATAACATCTAACAACACAAAGTCTAGCCTCACCACTCTCTCCGTTACGAAATCCTCAAAGACCCCACGGCTCGCTACAAAGCATATTATTCTTGAGAGATATCTGAAAGTGCTCTAAAGCAATTAAGGTGACACGAATTGCCAAACAACTGCCACAGCGCCTTAAGCCTCTCAAGAACTTCAAATATCTCACCTTGAGAGCGGTACAAGAAAGCACACACACGGCCACGGATAGTAATGATTGTTGGTCAAGTTGGTTCTGTTTCAGATTTGGCGCTTTTAATCTAAAAACCGTTTCACACAGTGAGGCTTCAAACTAAGTATCATCTTCCTGATGAAAGGATCGAGTGATCGAGGCCATGATAAGTGGTGAAAAACACCACTGTTGGTTCTTTAAGGCTTTGGTTTGATTGTCACGTTTCCAGCTTTGGAAAATCTTCAACATTTTACTGCAAAGTTAAATAAAGATACCCCCAAATATGCACAAAAACAAGTGCATGATTCAGTACTCAAGTGAACGTATGCTTCTGGCAGGCAAAAAAAAAAAGACAATGTCAAACAGAAGGATTTCATAGTCTCCATTGTCGAGTCAGGTGGCACAGAGTGATCAGCTGAGTGCATTCTTGGGGAAACAATGCCCTTGATAAGAGATCCGCTCAACTTGGGCGAGATGACAGCCATCCATCTTAGCGTCTCTCAACAAAGCCGCAGAGGCAGAGGTGGTGCCACTCTCCCAAAACATGACTGATTGATGTCAGATGTCGAATGCAAATTGATTTACAGCTCTCTTTTGTGCCTCGAGAAAGGGGTAGGGAGAAACAGAGCGAGGATGAGACAGAGACAGACGGAGAGAGATTATATCGTGTCCTTATGGCAATGGCTGCAGGAGTTATTAAACAAAAAAAAAAAAAAAGTCTAGTATGAGTTAAGTGAAAATTAATTGCTGCAAAACATTGTTGAAGACCCGGCTGGAAGAAAGAGTGGTAAAAATTGTAATAAAAATGCAGGGGAGTGGAAGAAATCATGATAGCCATTGTAGTGATTAGAATTTGTAGAGACCCTGAAAACTAAAGGCAGAATGACATCCCTTTGGCAAGCAGGGAGTAATTAAAAGGCCTTAAATGCCAAATGCCTCCAAAAGGGAAAGGACACTCGAAAAGCCAAAAGGGAAGAGAAAGTGACACAGAGAGACATTAACGGCAATGCTGAGAAAGTAAAGACATCTCTTCCACTGTTTGATATCAGTATGTGATGGTGCATATAGACTAGGAGTTATATCATGATATAATGAACTAGAATTACAAATTCCCACTTCCTCCTTCTCTCACAACCAGCAGAGAAAGAAATCTAAATCCGCCATGTTCAAAAGCAGGCATAACAATTACAGCAACAGAGTTGTTGGTTATACATGTAGTTGGACAAATGCACGAGTATACATTGTGTCTTACAGCTGCATTGCATTCTGGTCTATTGAGGCAACTTGCCAGTGGACAACCTGCCATCTCTGCCGTCTCTACATTGGAATCCTTTGGTGCAGCATAGCAGCACTAAAATTTGTGATAACCCTTGTGTTGTAACTTTAAGGGACCAAAGCCTAGTGTGTACAAATTATGCTTTAGGTAAATGAAAAATATCTTAATGTAATCTTAATCTTCTTTGACTAGTTATCCATTTGAATTAAAGAAATACACAATGGACGAAGGAGTGGAGCAGGATTGTTTTTTCCTTTAAGGATCAGGTGATGTACACACTTTCACTCCGATAAGGGGAAAAAACACACGTAGGCGGTAAACCACAACACACACAGAACACAAAGCCTTTCAAAGGCCTTTTGTGTCCCTCCTCAATCTGACCATTGTGCCCCCCAGACAGAGCACTGATAAGGTATGGATGGACTTATTAAGGCCACTCCAAGTGGAAGCCGTGCCGTGTACTTTCATCGTAAATGTAGTGTTGATGAGCAAAGTGCAGTGTGTACGTCCCTAGCAGAGAGAGTGTGTTAAATTTAACTGCAATAGCTCGCTCTACCCACTAAAAACATCACATTACTTGATGTTCAACAGAACAGTAACAACCGCAATTCAGTCTGTTAAAGGGACTTTTAGAGGACTGTCCTATTAAAACACTAATGACGCCCTGTCTTTTGGCATGTAATAATATTTAGTTTCTATTCTCAAGTAAATGCTAATTTCAAGAGCTAATTCTATTAATTGCCCAACATGGCTTGACCAAGCAATGGCTTATATTCAACATGCTTGGTTGCCAGAAACATGCCAGACTCATGATTATAATAATGCACCAAAATCTGGTTAACAGTCCAATGCCGGCTGCGGACAACAGCCGATTATTAGCCTAAAACACCCATGTCCGCATCCACAAAGCCTAGCCAAATGTGGAAACAGTACCTAAATGTGTCAGAGCCAGATCACGTTTGATGTGCTGAGGCTAGAACACAGTTGAGTACGCTAACATCAAGTTTCAATTGGCTCAACTTGACTGGCTATCTGACCGTTTTTTGGGAAGGGGAACTCAGCCAGCCATCTGAGATTCCTTCCACACTTGTGTGTATAATTTAGAAATAAAGAGATGATTTGATGCTTATTTCTGAAATAATGTGACAATATGTTTAACTAGAAAAGTTATTCACTGATCTGATGACAGAGAAAATGTCTTTAATCGTATGCACAGTCACACACACCTGCAGAATATAGTAGAATAATATGCAACATTAGACTAGAGTCAGCATTCAAGGTGAATTTTATACACTTTGAAATGCTTTGTGTGCCTAAGCAGAGCTAATAATATATTGTAATTCAGATTTAAACAATTCAGTACTTCAACAAAGTTTAATGATATGTTAAAGGATACTAAACTATTGTCTCAGCTCAGTGATTCAGCTCGGATAGACCTCTTCACACACACACTCTGTCAAATCCCATCGTAAATGTCAGCTTTCGTGTTATGCTTCTGAAATAGATGATGAGAGGTGTGTGTGTGTGTGTGTGTGTGTGTGTGGTGGGTGGGAGCAGGAGGGTTGGGGGGGGGGGTGATTTGAAACAGACTGACTGTAGCCATTAAGAAGTTCACATAAAACTCTCTCAGGCCATTTACTCAGTTAATAATCGACTTTGTCCAACAGTCACTTTTGACAACAGCAATAAATTTTAAATTTATGTCAACAAAACATATGCTGATCACCTTGTGTGCGGTGTGCTTCCTCATAAAAAACAGCCCGACCGAGGGCTGTCGGAGTGTGTGAGTGTGTGTGTGAGTGTGTGTGTTTGAAATGTGAGTCGATTACAGACCTGCGTTATTGAGCCGTAACAGCTTGCCTCATGTGATTCAGAACTTTTTTTTTTTTCCTATTTTGCCGGTGGACTTGGCTGGCCATATATCATATCTAGTACTGCGTTTGGTGAAATAAAGACCGAAGCTTACCATCTGCGCTTCCACTTGTAATACGGTACAGTTAAACAAGGCAAATATAAGGTTATCTACTAGTTCTATACACTACGACAAGTAGAGCTACTTGAAAGACCTGCACGGCCCTTAAATGACTTTGAGTCATCCAGGTTTCATATGATTGGGCTTTAACGGCAGCAGAACTATTGCTAAACCTCATTAAATCAAATGGCTCTGCTCGAAACTCATGATGATACCCACTCCAGTTCACATCATCACATCCAAACTGGAAAAAAAAAAAAGTAGTAGACAAAGCCATGCCTGATGGCTTTAACTTATTTCTCATTGCCTGCGTCAAATCTATTTTCCCTCAGCAGCCTTTGTGTGTTCTTCTCTATCTTCATCTATCCTTTCATCTTTTTCCATTTTTCCCCCCTCCGTCCTCCGTTCCTAGAGGGAAGCTATAAAACAACCTGAAACGATGTTCCTAAATAAAAGCTTGAGAGAAAGAGGGATGTGAGGGTTATGAAGAGAGAGAGATGGAGAGATGAAAACATTAAATGATAAAGAGAGGCAATTGATAAGAAGTGGTCAATTGAGGAAAGGCTGTGTACTATGTGTGTGTGTGTGTGTGTGTGTGTGTGTGTGTGACTATTTGTGCATTTATTCTGTGGGTCAGAAGAAAAAGAACTGATCATTGGGGAACGGAGGGCCTCTGAATGCAGCTTGTGGTTAAATAGCAGGAGGATGGTGATTGTATGATGTGGGCATTTGAGTCATATGGTAAAGATAAAAATAAATGTTCTTCAACCCATAAATGCAACCATTTATCTCTCACATTAGCTGTTAGCTTAGCATAAGCTTTTTGTAACCTGTTTTTGTGTGTATGTGTAACCATAAAGTCGCATTAATCAATATTTTTATGTTAACAAAAGATCAAAAAGCACTCTAAGTGACAAACCCGCAGAGAATTATCACTTTTTAACCTCTTTTAACTCATTTTTGTTTTTTTAAACACCTGATTAGTGGCACACTGTACTATTTACATATTATCTATGATTAACAATCTATCTATATTTATTCCATAAAATTACAGAACTACAATGTGAAGCTAGCTTAAGTACAAAGGCAGGTGCTGGCAACAATCCACCGGCATAATTGCAAAGCAGTAACAAACACTGCGGTCAATAAGTATTGCGCAACAAACACAGGTCAATAAAAAATTATCCATGGTATAAGTAGGATAATGCACTCCAGACGTAAGAGCCCAGCCAATGATACATCCATCTGGGGATAAAATCCCAGGGTGGAAGAGGACCACCACCGCCGCAATTCCCTGTCATGGTGAACAAAGCCAAAATGATGCACGAGGCGATTCAGTGACACTTTGGTGGCTGATCCTAATGTGGCCATAAGTGGCGCAGTGTGCCGCCGCCACCTCTTATTTTGGTTTTCTGACAGAGAGAGAGAGAGAGAGAGAGAGAGAGAGAGAGAGATGAAGAGGAGGAACAAGGGACTCCCCCCCCCTCCTCCCCAACATGAATTTCCAGTCCATTAGGGGTCCGACCATGTCACACGACGGGGGCAGGAGGGGAATAGTGGTGGTGGTTCAGTGAAACAAAAGGATCATTAAGACGGAAATAAGAGGAAAATCTTATCTGGATGTAACTAAATTACAGCCCACATTTAGGGGTAAAAAAAACAAAAAAAAGACGATCAGAGAAATAATGTCACCTAATCTGTTTGTTGAGGTCCTCCAGAGCTCAGTGACGCGCACATATCTTGTCTAGTGAGACACCATGTGTGGTTCACAACATTTACATGGGTCCATTTTGTGGCTGTCTGGAAGCAGGTGGAGAAAAAAAAGCTCCCTTTCTGTCATCTTATCCCTGCTTTTAAGCCTCCCAATTCAATTGCCCCCCCCACCCCCTCCTCCCCTCCCACCCCCTTCCCCACCCCTCTGTCTTTGCTCAATCAAAATGTATCAGGCAGGCTGGCGTAACACCGGTCGGCGTGGGCTGTTTATCCTGAGTCCTCCTGCACATATCAATGACTTGGCCCCCGTTGTCCCCCCGCCGGGGAGACGTTCATATAAATTCAAGCCACACACGCGAACGCCGAGGCACTCGTGTTGAGCATAGATGAGTAGCAGGGCAAGAGGAAAAGAGGAGAGAGACAGAAAAGATGGGGAGGGGAGAGCGCCAATTCCTTTCATCCTGGCTGTGTTATTTATAATATCACAGACTCTGTCACCCCTAAATCTGACCTGAGGTAGTCTCTAGAGGAAAAAGCTACATTGCTGTGGCAAAAATAATTTAAAAAACAATGAAAGACACCACCTGTAATAATGATTCCAAACCTTCGGTGGTGGTGAGATGCGTCATTTCTCTCAAGTTTCATCAAAAATCTGAGAGTGAAATTTTGACAGTTGGCTGTAAGCGGTTAGATTAATGATATCCACAAGTTTCATTAAAATCCAATCAGTCATGTCTGAGTTAGCTCACAGGAGATGTCCTAACCTACAGTACTAATTAATGTATCACACACATTCCTAATGGCGTTACATGTGTCTCTACAGACCACATTTCCAATAAAATCCTGATGTTTTCAGCTGTAAACACGTGTCACCTCTCCCTACTATGTGTTTAAAAGAAGAAGAAGATGAAGGAGAGCTGAGATGGATTTAGATGAAAAGAGCCAAAAACCATTCTCATCAAGTAAGCTGCCAAATACTGAGTGTATTTTTCAAGAGTCACCACCAAAAAAATTACCAGAATTTAAATTGTCCTCAAAGCATCTAAACCCCTTTCAGACAAGGGAACACATGTCTATGATACTGTTAAATTTTGTTTTCTTTCTGAATAAGAGAGAGTGATGGAGGGTGACTGAAACTTGAACATTTATGCTCAAAACTAAAATGTTGTCAGACCTGTTTCCTGTGAGATCGGGCTTAAAACACGGTGCAGATGCATGTCAGAGGTCGAAACAAGTCACAAACAAAAATGTCGTTATTTAGATTTAAACTAATTATCACACCTAAGTAAGATCGCTACCTAAGCAGTTAGGAAAGCAGGAGTTCTCAGGTAATAGAAGGGGAATAATCCAAGGAACTTCTAATTGTGCTTCCTGGGCAGTAACCTAATCCCAGTTAGATACCTGGATTCCACCGAAGCTTAGAAGGTAGGATTCACTCTCTAATACTCTCCGCATTACCGAGGAAGCCATTTCAACCCCTCCTATAGTTCCTCTCAGTGTGAAGTGCTTTCCCCTCTTTGACAAAGTTCTTTTATTCAATTAGAGGTGACAATCAAGAGAGAAAATGACCTAGAGTTCGCAGTTCAAATCCCCAGACTGGTAGGGGGCAAAATTTAGTGGTGAAAAATTATCAAAGCCTGTTAATGGTACCCTTTGGCAAAGACCCAAGAACCACATATACTACAAGTCCAGTGTTTCCCCGGTATTCATTCAGTAGCAAAATACTAAAATTGCTAATGCTAATGATTTTCACTCGCACACTGTGTGAGCACAAAAACCCTGCGTTATTGTGGTTTTTTTTTTTAGTCATCCTCCCTCTCTTCATTCTTCAAAGGACATCTATGTGAAAGGTACAAGAATAGCGTAACTCCGTTAAGGAATAAGGCAGTGTGTGTGTGTGTGTGTGTGTAAAGCTAGCGGCGGAAACACGACGTGAACTCGAGCAGAGCAGAAGTTCAGTTAGTCAGTTAATAAACGCTGCAGCTCCTCAAGACAAAGAAAAAACTCATCTATGGAAGGAGGTTAGCCTCGAAGTTAGCAACAACGCGTTAGCTTAACTTGACCAGGCTCACTTAAGGTGGACTGACTTTTAAGATCAGTTTATTTATATATAGATTTAGTTCACTGTGTGGTGCACACACAGGTGCGAGTGTGTATAAGTGCAGCTCCGTACAGCCCCCCCCCCCGCGGTCATTACTATAAATGACAGTGTGCTCTTAGTCAACCAGCCTGGTTAAATAAGGATTAGAGGGATAAGGAGAAAATAACTCAACACTTTTGAGGGTAGCAAATGGTGTTTGCAAAGTCTGCAGCCAAAAGTAGAAGCTCAGCTTTGCCTGCATATAATTTGATATCCCCAGTCCCCCCCCCCCGCTCCCCCCCCCCCCTTGTGTCATAACTCTCTTTTCTCATTTTAACTAGACCTAAAGACACTTTCACCGAGGCGTTGGAACAGGGGGAACAAAGATGAGGGAGAGCCTGTAAGATCACATGTATAAAGTATTTCTGTTAAAGCCCATCTCTGAGACAAACACCGCCCCGCTGCTCCCTCTCCCCCCCCCTCCCTGCCTCTCTTTTGGTTTTGAGCATCAAAAGACCCTGCCATCTGAAAATAGCGCGTCAACATTTCTGTTTTGTCTTCTTGTTTCATTTTTCTTTTTTTTTTCCATATTCTTGACAATGTTGCCAGTTTTGCTAGATTCCTGTTTTTCCTCCGCTCCTGCTTTCTTGATCTGAGAGAGGTTACAGCGCATCGAGTGAGACGGTTGGCTCTGGTGTGTGTGTGTGTGTGTGTGTGTGCAGTAGCAGAGCTTTGGTGGTCTATAAAAAGCAGCCAGACAAAGTCTTCCCTCTCTCCTCATGCATTATGCATTGGCATCACCTTCCATCAAGTGGCAGAAAAACCTCAAAGATGTCTAACTTTAGCTTCCATTCTGAAAGCCAAACAGAGGAGGAGATGTGTTATTTTGACTGCCGCAGTCGAGCTAAGCACCTGTTACATCAATAAAAGCTGAATTTCGCAACAAGAATGACAACGACGACAACCTGTGTGATGGCACAGCGCTCACACACACACACACGCAAAAAAAAAAGGAGTTAAATGCTGATAGTAGCAGGGGGAGTATGTGAGTGAGTTCAGATTAGATTAGATGACACCGGATCAAACTTTGACCTTGTGGAGAAGTTTTGTCTTTGCTGTCGCAGTGAACAGAAAAGGGATTCAAAAAACATGAAAACAGCTTCAAGAATTGAAAAAAAGAATAATTACTTTAATGATGAAAACGTTTCCCACAGCACTTTACAATAATATAAAAGCAACCCGACTGATATTTTTGACTTGCTTTACGCGGATCAGTTCAACAGCTTGTTTGGTTTCTCGGTGCGACACATCAGGTTAAATTAGATGTTAGATGGTTTACAACCTTTATTTTGTTTTATTTTAAACAGCTCTAAATGTTAGGTTCGGGGTAAAGAGGAAGATTTGCTTGGCGGCAACAGACTTTTGGTGTTGCTTAAATAAAATTAACAAATTTGGATGAATTAAAACCAGAGAAGACGATGCTGATATTACATTCCTAGAAATGATTATTTTGGACTTTTTAAATGACTTTTAAGGCCTTGAAAATATGTAAGAGTTGCAGATGTCATCATTATATTTTAAAATTGCAGTAACACCTGTAGAATAACTTCCAGATAACATCTAAATGATCTACATAGTTTCATCATTTTAGGCTTCTGAAAGCATAATAGTGATAGAAGTGAAACACAGACTTCTAAATATGAAGTACAAACATTATTAACAATCTAAAGAAGTAGTCTGGTAGTAGTTATACTGTATATGCAGAGATGTGATTGCTCCATAGTTACTATGACTGCTACTGTTGACCAGGTGCTGTTTATCTGAGGAAATACTGGCTCACTGTCAATATTTCGTCGACAGCAGTGTCCCAACTTCATAACGCTGCTCCGTGTAAACACTCTTGTTTGCCTGGAAAACGTTAGAGGGACCTTGTGATGTTATTTTTTGTAGCCAGCATGAGCCAGCACGGACCAGTTGACAAGGTGATTATTTTTGGTATTTGGACACAGCTCTCAAACTATTATGCAATGCCCCTGAGATTGATTTACTGTACGCCGCGTAATGCCGGACAGATCACATTCTGGGAAAAAGAAAAGTGGCAGGCCAGTGTGTTTGTGTGTCTCAGAGAGAGAGACTCTGTGTGTGTGTGTGTGTGTGTGTGTGTGTTATCTATCTGTGCAAAATATACAAATGGGATTATGAGCAGGAAGGACTACGTCTACGTGGAGGGAAATACGTGTTTTTAAATAGAAAAATGCCTTATTTTGACAGTTGAGACGGCTGCAGACAGGCTGTTTTGATATGTCTGACCTCGGGAACATGTGTGTGTGTGTGTGTGTGTGTGTGTGTGTGGCAGCCAGGGGAGGTTCAGGTGGCATCGGTGGCACTAGGCCATCTGCACTGTCATTCACTACACGTCCGCCTTCCAAGAGTTGCAAAGCACCCACAGGCGTCCCAAACAGCCCCAGCCGGAGCTCTGCGGGGCTGCAGTAAACAAGTCGCTCTCAACTCACAGAGAGAGAGAGTGTGTGTGTGTGTGTTTGTGTGTGTGTGTGTGTGTGTGTGTGTGTGTGTGTGTGTGTGTGAAGCGGGGGGGTGAGACCACTGCTATGTGCTCGTACACATCGCCTATAATAGTATGGAGTGTGTTTGTTTTCTTCATGTATGTCTACCTGCAGTCGATATGCATGTTACGCTCATATGTTGCCTTCAGCTGCAAAGACTTCGTATAAACAAAGTGTGTATTTATACTCTACTATACTGTATATGTGCACGAAGAGCTGCTCATATGAAAATATACTTGATAAAATATTGTTTTCATATTTTAAATACATTGCAGGCATTTCCTCATTAACTCACTTGGTGCAAAAATGATGAATCAATTAACCCATGAAGTTGTTGAGACAACAGAGAGAATATTAACAACATTTTAATGACCATTTAATAACTTGAATCATTTTTAAAAAAGGAAAATCAAACCAAACATTAGCTGCTGAGGATTTGCTACAATTCTGTTTTCAATGTTATAAATTAAATTATTTTGAGATGTTGAAGTGTTGCTTTGACCCTTTACATATTAATAATAATTAATATTTATATTATGTATAAAATAATACATTTGTGCCCTACATAGACTACTATGCATACAAACTTTCCTTTCATAATTGTTTACATACTGCTTATTAATGCCAAATACTGGGTGTTAAAATAAAAGTGTTTCCTCTTGTGGGAAAAGAAGCGTATTAAATATGACTTACTTCCGTCTAAGATAACTCAAAGAAAGCAGGAAGATAATGAAGCATGACAATTGCTCCTATTTCTGGCAGCCCCCTGATATTCCCCGGAGCTTCCTAAACCTGACTTTGGGAATCATTGGTGTATATTATGTAACCACAGATTGCTTCTCTTCTCATTCATACCTGATGTCTCCTGATTCTTTGCTGCTATCACAAAGCAGCATCCTCTCACTCTCATCATATCTGACCGTAAAGGTAAAGAGAACTACGCATGAAGAAAGTGCCTTTTGACTGCCACGGCTTATGTTAGTACCTTCATCTCTGCACACAGCACCCCTATTAAAAGAAAAAAAAAAAACTTCAGCCAAGTGAGTATGATAGCTGAACAACAGCCAGTGAATGGAGTGGGCGGTCTGTGCCAAGAATTTCTGTCGGTCTGAATCAGTGCCTTTGCCCGCACAGCGGAGGGTCATGTGAGACTTTAGGGTTGTGTGTGTGTCTGTGTGTGTGAAATACAGCTAATAACAGAGCAATTAATGGCTTTTTTTCTGTCCTTTTTTTTTTTATTCCACCACTGCTGCGTTCTTCTGGGCCAGTCCACGCTGCCTGGTGGCATTCAGGTTAATGATTTTGGTGTAATGTCGAAATTTGAAAAGAAAATTGATCATTACTTATGCATCAGGCAAACACATAAAGCTGCCAGGCATTAAATTTAAGAACACTTCATAAACAATGCTGTGAAAAACTGCCTTTTTTTTTTCTAATGTCGTTAAGCTATAAATGATCAGAAGAAGAAAAAGAGGAGCAGCAGCAGGTGAAATGTGAGGCGCACGACGTCCTGCTGGGTTCGGTGAAGGAACAGGATACATATTATTCTCCCTGACAATTACACACAGAAACCCGAGTGGAAAAAAAAATAAGAGCTTTCAAAACAGGATTTAATTATTTTCAAACTTCAATGAGTTTAAGACATTTTTAAGGAACCTCGTATCGGATCTGTGTCACTGCTACATACACAGAAGGAGGGGGAGACCATGAGACAGGAGCTCCGACGAGAAAAGAGGGAAAATATACTGTGCGAGTGAAAGGATAAAATATGTGCTGACAGCTTTTTGGCCAGAGGGCTAGAACACTGAAATAGTAGCGTCTGGGTGTCAGGCCGGGGTCGCTCCCTTCACTTGAGAGCAGACTTTCCTCCCGACCCCGGCTAGGAAAACATCACACACACACACACACACACACACATCACTACAGTCAGCTGATAATGTAGTGTCTGACAGATAATGTACTAACATGCACACTAACGCACCTTGAGAAAGGTTGATATTGTAAGGAGATCTGTCAGTTAAATAAAACTATTTTATTTACTGCAATAAGCAGGAATTATTTCTTTATAAGTCATAATGAATAGACGACCTCTGGGAGGAGGATGATTGCTTCATGGCGATGTTACGTAATGAGATATTTTACAGTCAATGTGGTGGATAATGCAATACTTTTGACAGTTTATTTTTTTTGATCCATTGTTGTAGTGACTGTTGTGTAATGTGGTGGTGGTGGTAGTGGTGGTGGTGGTGGTGGTGGTTGGGGGGGTGATGGTGGGGGGGGGGCACCTTTTCTTTACAACTGGTTAGAGAAAACATAAAGGAAGAAATCGATATGACTGCTAATGCTGTGACTCACCAGACGCTTGTGTGTGTGTGTGTGTGTGTGTGTGTGTGGATGTGTGGGGGTGGGGGGTGGAGGGGGGGGGGGGGGGGGGGTGGGGGGGGTGGGGGGGCTTACAGGGAGAAGGATAAACAACAAACAAGACCTTTAAACGTTCTTCATCACACGACTAGTGTGTATCCCAAACTACTAGGGAGCAACTAATATAGATAAAAACCTTATATCACAGTATATGTAATCCAAATTTGTCAGATTTGCAACATTGACCACAATAACCTAGAATACTCTCCAGTTTACTAAAATCCCACAAAATTCCCTGAAAAAAAAAAACAAACAATACTGACAACATGACCACAGTGTCCTCGGTGGTAGCAACAGTCAAAGTGATTACAGGACATTACTCGCAATCAAGGAAGCCTGGAAACACCAAAATAAGAGTCCTTACTATATTGCTCTTGAAAAGCAAATGAGAATAGCCGCTCCTTAAAAAGGAGTCCACCTTTAAGTGAGTCACTAGCTTCGGGGCTTCCCTTCAGCTGGGTGGCGAGTGAGATACAGGAACTTTGCTCGGGTCTTGAGGAGTTGTAGCATAAATTCACCGACAAATTGTCTAAAAACTCTGTCGCTGCAGCCTCACCGTGCCTCTCTCTCTCTCTCTCTCTCTCTCTCTCGCACACTCGCTACACTGATTCCTTAAAGGAGCTACGCTACTTGTATAACACATTTTAGTTTAGAAAACTTCTTAAAATACATTTAGAGAAAAAAATTCCCTGATGCTTAAAGCTCGACGGGGTCAATACATTAGCGGAAACCTTGATGTGTGATGATGTGTGTGATAAACCATCCTTGTTTATCTTATACTGCTCTTTATGCAGTCCCTCAGTTCAGTCTGAAACAGGTTATTTTAGCTCCTGTCTTTTTGAGACTCCCCTCCAGCCCTCCAGAAGCTGCCCCTCGGCAGATATCCGCCAGCTGTGGAGGCTACGTGAGAACAAACCAGTAGTAGCAGGATTTCACTTCTTTACCAAATACTCAAAACAGAAACCTCTCACATACATCCGTGCACGTTCAAGCCCGAATCCGATCCGAAACGTGCGAGTGTGGACAACGTGAACAAACCCCTGAAACAACCTTAGCAACAAATGCTACTGAACAGACGTTTGTGGGCGTGTGCGAACGATCTGATGTCATCACAGGGAGGAAGTAGAGGTAGCGGTGCAAATGAAGTGTTCAGAGCAGGTTGAACCTCTGACTTTTGACTTGCAGGGAACATTTTTTACATATTTTCACCTCAAACTTTGGAACTCTGACCATGTTCAATCCAACATCATAACAACATAATAGAAAATCACAAAAAAGCATGATACTGTATGTCTCCTTTAAAGACCAACATCTCAGTGAAACCTTAAAAGAAACTGAACAAAGGTGAACTCACAACCCCACAAGTCTGCCAGAGAGACGACCAGGACCTTTTCCCTCTCTATTGCAATGAATGGGAAGAGGCTAATGAGACTGTACCATAAGCATGAGTCAATAAAAACCACTTTGCTGTCTGTGCTCCCATCAAATCAAAACCGTGGCTGCCAGAGATACAAGAAGACAAAACCCAGACACATATAAACACACTCTTACCATTTCTTTTTTCTCTTCCAGAACAGCAAATCAAACAGATGCTCAGAAAATGTCCCAACCTACTTGAACAGAGCGGGCATCTTAGCGTGTCTCATGGTTAGTTAAATATTTGCCAGCTGGGGTACTTTTCTGGCTGTGTGTATGTATGTGTGTGTGTGTGTTTGGCCTGTTTGTCATGAAAAGCACAGTTCAGGTGCTGAATCAATCATACATGTAGATAGAATCCAATAAGCACGGAGCGAGACTGCAGCTGGGGTCTACAGAGACAAGAGACAGAGAGAGAGAGAGAGCAGCTATGCCCATGTTGGCAGTGCTCGCTCTATCGCCCCGTCTCAGCAGATGCCATGTTACAGAGAGGGTAATTAATAGCCCAGTGGGGCCTTGGTGTGAATCGCCAAGACACCCTTTTACACACACATACACACACACAAAATAATAATGTCTCCATTTGCCCCCCGGAGCAGCTTTGTGCCAACTAGCCTTCACCTCATTATGCCAATCAAATCGACCGGGGGGGTGTGTGTGGAGGGTTGGAGGGGAGCGGAGAAGGAGGGAACAAGCTGTCCTTTCTCATTCAGTCTCAATCACTTTCACTGTCCATGTGTTCATAATAAATAAAGATTTGATCTGAATGAGAGTAACGTCATCGCGTTGAACTGTCATGAAAGGGCTTGTGGTAAAGTACTGTATTTTTATTTTTTTTTTCTCCAATTGTACCTTGGTTTGGTAATGAACCGCTAACCACTCCTCTTCTTCCACAAAGCTAAAAATGTTGGATTTACCAGCTGCCAGTTCAGAGCCACACACCCTGAGCTGCAGCTGGGTTTTTCACAGTTCACTTTGCCTTTTCCCTCTAAACTGCAGAGGGTAAACTATTTACAGTCTGGGTGCCAACAAACTACTTTCAAATAATAACAGGAATTTAGATGGAAACAATTTCTCAACTGAAACTTTGTCATGTCAACTTAACCTTCACTATTTGCATTAAAATCCCACAGCAATTTAGAATTTGAATGCTGGCAGTATATTCATTTTAGTATTTGGCCCCCCTGTTAGGCCCTGTTGGTGTGGTCTATGATTTTCAGAGGATGTCCGTGATGTTTGCACAGCACACTGATGCATGCACTTACAACTTTCCTAGAAATATAACCTGGTGACTGAGAACTGTAGTAATCAGCCATATTTTCTAACAAATTAGGATTCAAACCCTTTAGAAATGGATTTGCCAAATTCTGCCAGTGTACAAGTAAGATTCAACAGGTTGAATATTCACCATATAAAAAGGGAAACTGTAAATACTGTAACATTTGTATTGGGTGCTGTGTCAAAAACTCAAAAATGAAGAGAGGAAATGCTTACTCATGACCTATGTCTTCTTTATACTGTGCTGTTGTTCACAAACTTTACCTCAAGCTCATCTTGATTATGCAAGAGCATTTCAATGCTGGGTCCATTAATTTGTATTTTTTTAATATGAATATTGAATCAAATGCTATGTGTAATGTGAAAGGTGTCACTCTGAGTGATAAGCCCACAGAGCTATGGAACTTTTTAACCTCTTTCAGCTCATTGTTTTGCTTTTACACATTTACTTTAGTCTGAAACGCTGTGATCCACCCCTGGTACACAGCTGGCTTAAAGCCAAAAAGTACTGTACCTGTACCTGCAGCACCGAACGGCAGACTGATAAAGTTAGTTATTAACCAGCCGACATAGTGGAGCATCTACAGTAACAGCTAGAAGAGCCAGGTATTTTCTCTGAGGTTGGTGAAGACCAAACCGGAGCTAAAAAGGACAGTGAATACACACCAGAAACATGAATCCAGTGCATGAATGTTAACGTAGCTCCATGTCCTCTGAATAAATAGGTTGCTAACACATTCGCCATAGCAACACTAAGACTAAGACTATAATATGTTAGAAGTGTGGGTCTCCAAGCTAGTTTGAGTTTTTCTGCCACAAATTGATGAATGCAACTTTAAGCTTTCCATTTTTTTCTCTGAATCCATTTGCAGTGCAGGATGTCTGCAATATAATGGTTCAAGCCTTTGCTTAACAGTAATGACGTGAAGTTACAGATTATCGTCTAATTTTCTCCTTGAAATAGCCATCGACATAACTTCAGTGAATCATTTCATGAAAGCTTCGACATTTGATGTACTTCCATCATCGACTGGTTCACAGAATGTGTTTTATTTCAGTGCCATTCATTTTATTTTTACAGTTTGAGAGAGGAGAAAAACAGCAGTGATGGCTATAAAGATATGCAAAAGCACACCTACAAAACATCTAGTTAAACTCATTATTGACTACATCGTTTTAATGACAAGTGATCTGTGGAAAGAACAAGGGTACATTTCCTCTCAGTCTGTTCACCATCACCACCACAAAGAGCTAAACACCCTGACCTGCCGTCTTCAAGCAGCAGAGGAGGTATAAGGAGACGTATTTAGTGGTGGCCAGCATCTTCAGAGGGTCTTCTTCGGTGTCAGGACAGTGTTTAAGCCGTTTCGGTAAACTGCATCAGTGCATTTCATCCCCTGTAGCCTCATTGAAATCAGCTTCTTAACAAACACATCTCCATCCTCTTATTTTCTCGCTGACCCACTCCTCCACCCAACCCCATTTCCACATCGCACCCACTGCCACCACCAAACTCCCCCTTGCGTGTTACCTGAGACAAGCAATTTACCTTTTTTGTTGTTTGCCTGACCTAGAGAAAACAATTTCAGAGGGGTCTTCCTGCGCTCTTAACAGCCCTTCGTTTGAACAGGTAAAGGCGACTGGCGTGCCACAATGGCTTTTTTTTTTCTCCTAGAAGATGAATTGGCGAGCTGTCAGCTTCAGACAGGCCGAGTAGCAGTGTTTCTGTAATGGGACACTGGAAGTGTCTTTGATTAATGGAAGAGCCATACTGAGCTGTTAGGGAACCCGCCGTGGCCCAGTGAGAGCGATTGAGCGGCGGATACATGCCGACAGATGTGCGAGGGAGCGCGGGCCTTGATACCAGCAGAAGAGGAAGAGAAGGAGGAGGAGAGGATAGAAAATGGTAGTCTGCTTGGCTTTAAGCCCTTTTTAACCTATCGCAGATTTCCCCATCTGCTTTCATCATACAGATTGATTCAGACCTGAATCTTGTCAATTTGCTTCACTGCAGAGCTACTTTGTTTATTTAGCTGCAGCTCTGCAATTCAGTTCTTTTGATCCTTTTAATAATGAAGGCCGGCAAAAAACATGAAACTAGAAATTATCTCTATTGCAACCTCACCGAGGCTGAATTTTAGTGACAGAAACAAATATTAATATTTGAATGTTTAAGAAAAACTCAATAACAATTATATATATATATATATATATATATTCAGTTTTAACATAAAAAAACAATCTTTTAAATAAGGAATCCCTTAAATTTGATTCTCAAAGAAATCAAGGAGAAATTATTATCGAAACAGTTCAGACGTATTCAGTCACTGCTTGCAAGGCTGTGAATTCTTCTTGCTTTCATCCAGAGAGCTACTGAGAGCAGCCCTGCAAAGCCACAAAGCGACAGTTAGGGGATACCAGACATCCTTCAAATTTTGGAGAAACCCTTAAATTTAAAAATTAAGGCAGCATCACATGTCACTGACACCGTGCTGTCCTTGTTTGTAAGTCTATCCTGGTAGGAGAAATCTCAGCCAAGAGCAAGACGTTTTCCTTTCTTCTCATCTGAAAATACATTTTACTTCGTCTCTCATTTAGACTTTACGTCCTTTTTTTTTGGTTCGAGCTGATAAACAAACCTTCCAAAAAAAGGAGAACGCTCCTCATGTAGAAAACACAGAGAAATATTATTTTACTCTCATGTTATTAACCCATCAGTGCTGCGAGAAGAGAGAGACACACAAGAGCGAAGACATGTACTGTAAACAAGCTGAGCCTCTTAATTCCTCCCTGTACAAATATGTCAGAATAAACACTTATCTTTGAGAACTGCTGAGTATACTTGTGTGGAATTCCTTCCCCTCACTAAATGATAGCGAAATATAAATACCCGCGTTTTAAATGCTCACTGATAAAAATGGAACTATATCATCCTTCCATGACGACCGCTGTTTACAAGACAGCTGGAACAGAGGGTTCCAGGCCGCGCTCTCGCCGCTTTCTTGTTTGGAATAATGCTTGTTTATTGGAATTGTGGCATTGCTGTGTTTTAAATGGAAGGAACAGCATTTTACAAGGTAATTAGTCAGGCTATAATCCCTCACACTCTCTCTCTCTCTTTCTCTCTCTCCCCCCCCCTCCTCTTTCTCTCCCTCTCTCTCCCCCTCTCAGAACACTGCATCCTAATACTATCATGTGACAAACCACTTTGTCACCCTTAATTCTGCAAAAATGTGTCATGCACAAACCTCCCGGAGAAAATACTTAACAAGCATTACTAAAAATAAAGAACAATAAATGCAACACCTGCATTTTAAGGTGGCATGCCAGTTTTCTATAAGTTTTCTTTAACTCCTCTTCCTGCTGCAACCTCATTATCAGCTCTAACAGGGATTGGAGGGATTTTAGGTGAGAGCCATATTGGGGGTTGGGGATGGGTGTTTATGTTGGCCCTTGTTTCCAGGGTCGGGAACCGTCCCGAGGGAGCGCATTCCTAACCCAGAGCACGACTAAAGGTATGTGAACCATCTGGACAAAGCCATCAGCCACAATGGCCCTACACAAGCCCGTCCATGTGGTCCGACGGCCAGCCAGCGCTCTCACACTATCGGCTTTTTCATTCCACCTGGCACTGGAGGCATGGAGCTAGATATCCATCGGCTCCACTATGGGCCAGCCGCGTGTGTGTGTGTGTGTGTGTGTGTGTGTGTTCCATGGTTCCTTCCTCCTGTCTCAGTCAGGGTGAACAGGGTCATTTGTGAGGCCCACGGTGATGCCCGCACAAGTGTGTGGATGCGAAGAATGTTGCCTAAGGTCAACATATCATTAGCTGCAGGGTCAATGAGACGATTGTTTCCCTATTTTGCTTGTTTTATCGCTATTTCAAATCATCATATGACTCCAGCTCGCGAAAACACCATACATACCAACAATGAATGCACAAGTGACAAATGAAATGCCTGCTCACCATTCCCTCGTGTTACAAAATGCTGATTTTAGCTGATTTCTTTAATGGCTCTGTTCACCACAATTACAGAAAAACGTTTTGTCACTTACCTCAAGTGGTATCTAGTCACGCACATCGTTTTGGTTTAATTGGACCAGATTTGGAGATATCTCTGTAACCCAATACAGAATTTTGGGATTTTCTTTTTAAAGGGCGGAGGTGCAGATCTCAGAGACAGATACATGTCAAAAGTTGGACAAATATACCAAAACTATCCGCATTGTTACATACCACTGACGGCAAGTGGAAAAATCTTTTTGTTTTGTTTTTTTGTAATTTGGGTTAAATTGCCTCTTAAAGCTATTCATGCAGTGCTGTTTACTCATAATTAATATTATAAATTTGGCAATTTCATGTCATAACATAAAGATAGTTGTTTTTCAGGGTAAAAAGGGCATCAGAAATAGTACTGAGACTTGAGGTTTAGCGATGCTATAAAGCAGTTTGACCCACCACACCCACTCAAAAGATGGGAGCACCCATCCTTAGGATACAGTACTACTTTTTCATGTTTTTTTATAAATTAACTTTGAATTGAATGGCTAAAAGGCAGCAAAAATAATAAAAAAAAAACTTTCATTAGAGATGGACAAAAGTAGCAGGCTGATATATTTAAAAGTTTAAAGTATCATACTGGTGGTTTTGCATGTTTCAGCTCCCTTATTACAAGTTATCATCACCCAAAGCATGCTGCCATGTTTTAAATGTTACTATTTTACTGTTCTCGGCATCTGTTTGGTTTCTATTCATGTCTGTATGGTAAATATGATAAATATTAAAGGGGACTTGATGTTCATTGATATGGATAACACAACTCAAGCAAGTTTCAACAGTACTGCTAAATGCCTGCCTGGAACAATACAGGTTAAATAAATCCTGAAACCTACAACTGAAAGGCAAACGGTTAGTGAAAATATAACCTGGAAATGATACGTCTTGAATGTTCCTTTAACCTCATGTACTGGTCTAACAGTACACTCCCCCATCCCATGAATTTACATACTGGCAGAGGAATCATTATCACTGGGTCCAGTCTGATTGTTAGTTCACAGAGGATCGCTTCAGACGGCTGGATGAGTGCTGTTCTGGAGCTGAGTGGTGCGCTCAGATAGAGAGCAGAGATGGAGCGTCGGGCCAGCAGCCCCGGCAGCTGCGTCTAATAAAGAAACTGAATTTGATAATCAGCTGAGACAGTCAATTTGCTAATAAGGGATTCTAATTAATTAATCAATGTGTATTTGGTGGGAGCGGGCGCTATTGTCAAGAGCGGTCAAGTGCAGTTTGCTGTGCCTCTCTCTCTCCCCTGCTCATTGCTTAACACATAAGTTGATTTCAATTTCATTTGGCACTCGGCAAATTTTCTCAGTGCAAAGGGAGGAAGGGGACGACAATTAAGTTGAAGCGAGGGCAGAGATATCTGGATGTGTGCGCATGAGTATGTGCATGATTACTGGTCCTTGTTGACAACATTAAAAAAGGACTTTTCTGCAGAACTTTATTCTAGAAACAGTGGATTTAGTCTTATTTTGCATAATTCACTGGGCAAAATAATCTTTATATTGTCTATATCTTATAAGCATTAACAGCAACAGACAGGATGCAACAATTATCACAAGAACAAAAAAACATGAGAAGAAATACTATAAAGTGCAAAATCTAAACAGTATTATAAAGGTTAGCTACCTTTTGTAACCAGTGAACTGAAAGTCAACGTTTAATGCATGACACTAAGCAGGGTTCAGGATTTAAATGTAATGCGCACCAATCGTGAATACTATGTGCCAAACATGATTTCTTCAGTTTAACTGCGGTCCTTTTTCGCAGTCAAAGCCTTGACATAAATGAGCTTAGCTTGAGGTTTTACAGAACACAGAAACAGTCTTGGATTGCATCTTGAAGCAATAATTGACAACATACTTAATAGTTCCAGCCATATTACTAAAGCATGTGTTTGAAGTGGCAAATGTGCTGCAATCAGTTACTTTCAGTCAGTTTTGGAAAGTGATTAAGTACATTTACTAAAGTACTACACTGGCTTTTTTTTGTATAATTTTGAGGTACTTTTACTCTACTTAAGTATTTCTATTGTTGCTACTCTACACTTGTACATCACTACATTTCAAAGGGGGAATATTTTACTTTTTATTAGAACTTTGACATTTAAAAAATATAAGATCAGTTTGTAAAATATGCCACATTGTTACAGATTAGACTAACCAAAGGTATATAAAGTAGGTAAATTAAGCTGCATGTTGCAACATTAAACTGTTGCTTCAAGGTTAAGGTATTTTCTCACTGTGTAATTTATGTGAATATTTCCACTTTGGGAGACATTTCCTCTGCTACCTTTCAGAGGGAAGTATTGTACTTTAATCCACTATCTGACAGCTGTGTTACTTTACTGATTAGCATTTTACATTCAAAATATGAAATTAACAGCTCAAGAGTTATCACTGAATCATAAATTAGTGAGACTTCGGACTTTAAAATGCTCTTAAAAAGCCACTGTTATAGAATGCATACTTTTGCTTTTGTTGCTTAGAGACTTTTACTTGTAAAGAGTGATACTGTTAATGTGTTCCCAGTAAAAGGAGTATTTTCCAGTTTCAGTGATTGAAACTAACTTTCCTCCATACAGTGCAGTGTGATAATTGTCCTGCCTTGTCCTTTAAATGGAACAAAGTATATTTTAATTGCTCTCCTGACTCAACTTTCCAGTGTTAACAAGTGTTGATTGGCCTCCAATAAGCTCTGACAGTGTTGATTTTAACACTTAACGACTTCTATGAACATTGGCACTTTTGCTGCACAGTCCAGTTATCTTTGTGTGTGTGTTTGCTCATGTTGCTCTGCAAGTTCCTTATGTTGAATACAGTAGTGCCCTCTAGGCGGAAACTAAAACCTCCCCCCACCTCTGCATAGGGTAAATGTTTCTAACACTGTCAACAAGACCTCATTCTCCAGACAACTTCCATCAGGTCCAGACATTGTCCGGAGTTGCCCCCTTCCACACATGTAGCACACAACACGAGATTGTCTGTGTCTGACACGTTCTCACTTACTGGAAATACTCTGTTCGGTATAGACGAGGGGCGGAGCCTGGGTAGAGCGTGCAGGAGGCAGGAGATGATGCAAAAAGTATACTGCGGAAATGTTTACAACACATCGAAGATGGCAGACGAGGCTTCTGGTTTTGCGCCGGTCGCATGACAGAAATGTGATCAACACACCCACTCGCTCGCTGTGAATTCTCCAGACAATGATCTGCTCTACTCACACATGGGCTCAAATTGGATATTACACAGACTTTGTACCAGGGGAGCTGGCAGGGTAAAGTCTGTTTAATGTCTGGTCCGACTGATTCGGACATTTGTGTTCTCACATACAGCTCCTCTAGGTAATGACTAGATCGGTTCAGGGTTGCAGTGCATGTTTGAAAGGGACCAGAGACGCGACGAAGAGAAGAAAAGTAAAGACTCTCTCTTGTTTTTTTTCCCCCAGTCCTATCCATGACCTTAAAAGACCCCCAGCCCCTCACATATGCTTCAGACACAGAGAAGAAGGGGAGGTGGGGGAGGAATTTATGCAAGCAGTGACTGACAACCCCTTACATATGGTGTATGTACACAAAAAGAAATATAGATGGTTCCATTTTTTTTTTAAGTAAATGGTCCAAATGACCAGTGGGATACATTTTGTGTTGTTAATGCAAAGGAATGTATGCTTCAAAACTCTTATTTTGAAAAACACCAGACAGACAACAAAGTACTGCAGAGTTGGAAGGGGAAGGAATTTATAGAGGGGTGGGGGTTGTCGTGCTGGTTGCACTGGTGGTGGTGGGAGGGAAGGAGCCTCGTGGTGCAAAGGGTCAGAGGTCAGCTGCCTGCACTCAACAGCTGTCCTAAAAGCAGCAGAGATAAGAACTGGAAGCATCCTGTGCGTGTGTGTGTGTGTGTGTGTGTGTGTGTGTGTGTGTGTGTGTGTGTGTGTGTGTGTGTGTGAGAGAGAGACTAATACCAGCCACTGGGCAAATAGATACAGTAAAGCTCGACCAACTGGAATCCAACGGCTCCACCTTCCACGTCCAACAGGCTGAGCACTTTTCAAACTCTGACTGAAGTCTTGAAAAAAGGAGTAGATTACTGCACAAAGGGAGGGAGGGAGGGAGGGAGGGAGGAGGTCAAGGCTTGACCGGTAGGCCAGGTCATTCATCAACCGCTAATGGCCAGAGCTTTATGCTGTCATGATGAATGACCTTTGTCTAAGAGGGAAGCGACGCAAAGCTTGACCGCGAGACAATGGCATCGGCAAAGGCATCCATTCCACACATGTCAATCAGGTTCTGAAGGAAGCTGGTGTGTGTGTGTGTGTGTGTGTGTGTGTGTCAAGCATGGTCTTAAAAAGTTTGTATATCAGCTCAGGGCAATTGCTTATCTCCACTTATAGCAGGACAAGCAGAGGCGAGGTGCAGGCCAGCAGCCTCTACTGAGGGGACAGGTGGTGACAAGGTCTTGTTTAGGCCTGTTTTGGCTAGTCGGGTATTTGCTCTGACTCCACCCCCTTCATCTTAACTCCAACGTCCTGTTCCACCTCATTATTGTATTGGACAATGTTCAGGACCAGAGTCTGTCAAACAATCTGTCTTTAGGCTATGATGGGGAGTGGTGGCATATATGTTTGCTACTGACCGTTTATGGTTTGGGAAACAGGTTGGAAGAGTTTTCCAGAGGTCATCTCTGTCTAACAGCAGAGTTAACATTGCAGTGAGTGAATTTTCTATCTTGCATGGATCTTACAGTATTACTGTAATTACTGTGTGCAGGTAATAAGTCCCAATGAGGGGAGGATAAATATAAAAAAAACAGCTGATGAAAGTACAACTGCACTGATACATTGGTTTGTTTTATCACCATTTCTCTTTCATGTTTTTTTTCCCAAAAACTATGCTTTTAATCAATTTTTTGTGAATTTTCTCCAACACTAGGTCTTATTCAAGTAGGCAAATATCACCTCTATGAATGCAAACTGCTGAGCCTTTTGCATTTGAATGAGCTACTCATATATTAGATGATATTTCTCAAACATTACAAAACTTCTCACTAATGTCAATAAAAAAAGCTTTTTTTAACAACTGATTACTATATTTTCATAGTTTATACAATCATTTAATTATCGATTAAGCTATTCCTGAGACCCGGAAACACAAAAACATCACTACAACAAAGTCAGATGATCAGACAGGTTAAAAATAAGTCAATAGTTTCCCTAAATTATCTAAAATCTCTCTTTATTTGGAGGTGGAACTGAAAGTGAGCACACACAAAAAGCCTGTAGTAATACCTCATTGTTGAGGACAGCTGGGTGCATAACTACAGTAAGTACATCGGGTCAAAGCTGAACAAAAAGTTAAGCTGTAAACTGTGAAAGATGTTTACAACAGACGCTTTGAGTAATAACTTCACTTCTCACCTTTGTCTCCTTTGTATTAAAAAGGAATGTCAGAAAGGACTTTGCAGAAATTGAATATAATATTCATAAGTATGTTTTAATTAGTGTATAATCACCTGAAAATAAGGATAATTGTGTTTTCATTACCTTAGAATGAGCCCTTTATATCTACATAGGGAGCTGGTCCTCTTCCACAAAGCCCGCCATGTTTCTACAGTAGCCCAGAATGGACAAACCAAACACTGGATCTAGAGAGGGCCTTTCACAAGTTTCACAGCCACCACAGGGTCTCCTAGATGCTTGGGAGGGGAGGGATGTTCAGTCGGTTGCAATCTGCAACCTCACCGCTAAATGCCATTAAATTTTACATACTGGTCCTTTAAAAATGAACCTCTATGCTCAAAACCAAACTTGTAATAAAGCAGAATTATCCTTTAATCACTGCCTGCACTCTTTTCTGGCATTAGTTTACGCTTCGCAACTGGGTAAAAATTTTGATTCGCTTTTAATAAACGATGAAATGAACAGACTGTTGTATATAGTGTCAAACCCCTTCCCAGTTCTTTTCCAAGCCGCCCAGTGTACTCTAGTAAACTCCGTGATGTACAACGTGCCTGTGCTAAGAATAAAATAGGCTCATGTGAGTGATGCCAAACAGTCTATCAAACAGAGCTGAGAGAAGCTGCTCTTCCTCCATGTCACTATCACTTCCTCATTTTGAGGTCTGCGCTCATTTCAGCAGATGCTGAATAAGTTTAAATACTGCACGCCTGTGTGATTGTTGCAGGAAGTAGCTACTTACACACACGTGCGCACACACACACACACACACACACACACACACACACTCTCAAACCTTTCTTTGTTAAATGTCTCTTCTGTGTGGTGTTCTCAGTCCAGGCTGCTTTATTACTGAAAGCGATACAAAAAGGAATTGATTACAAAGGAGGATTAACTCCGCACAGTCCCCAAAAAGGCTGTAAAAACAAACGGCCCAGCGTGGCCATGTGGATCCAGCCACCTTATCATTTTATTAAAATGACGCCGGATACGTTTTTCTCTCTGATCGCAGAGCAGGCGTTGCATTTGGCTGAGCGGGGCTTTTGGCGGGGAGTCTACCTCTCTGATGTGTTTTAATAAACACGACCTTGATTGTTCCCTGGTGTTATTTTGAAGCGTGGAAATGAGTCTTCTTTTCAATACTCTCTGCTGGACCAGTTCCTGTTGGCAAGAACTCGGTCCTCCAAACAAAGTCAGTACTGTGACTGGCAGTGGCCGTGTCAGAAAAAAACATGCCATTTTTAATTAGCCTTGTTACAAAATAAGGGGGTGGAGAGGGGAATGGAATAAGGAAACATGTCTGACCACTTTAATTGGTGCATTCAGAATCTCAGCACAGGTACATCGACATGCAAAAAAACCTGGTCTAAACTTTTCTGTCATGCTGCAAAACATTCATGCTGCCTCATGTAAACTGGATTTTTAATCAACTACCAAAACTAATTGAACCAAATCGAATTTCATTAGAATAAATGAGTTTCATCATAGTTTGGATCTGACTGATGTGTTTGCTTGTTGAGCACCAACTGTTTTTTACCTTCTCTGTCCAACTCGTACCTCACTTGTTCTGATGTCTGAATAAATCTTGCTTCACTGAGTCTTGTGCTCCTGTGCGGTTGTTGTTCCGCCATTTACCTTTAGATACAGTAAATTACTTATTTCCTTCCCAGTTATGTGCAACAGGGAGGGGAATGCAACTCATAAATGACCTATAATTTAATCTTTAAATGCCATGACTATTTCTGAAAAATAATAAGTAATTTCTTGTAGAATAAAAGTTAACATTACTTTGTTCCAATTTGGTCAGACAAAATTGCGATTGGATATTTTATTCATAGCATTCAGCTCTACTTGTCATCACTTTCAAGTGCTAAAGCACATAAAAAGAAGACTCCTGGTATATGAATCCAGTCAACGTCTCCTTGTTGCTGTACAGTGCTGCTCTCGCCTAAAGCCACTCACTGGTATCACTTGTAGGCGGACAGGGGATTCTGTTGCTACACTGTTGAGATGAATATCAAGACAGGTGCCCCGCGACTGCACTGTATATTTCCCTGTGCTAACGCTTCCCTCCCTCACTCATCATTCCTTTGTCACTTCACTAAAAGGTTGGTGTCTTTCTCTCTGAGGGTGTTTGTTCAGATGTGGGCAGCCAGGACACTGTGGCATGCCTGGGGCTTACCAATGAGATTAGATGGTGACAGTGACACGGTGGCGCAGCCAAATGATCTCCAAAACTGCAGGCGGGGGCTGGAAAAGCAATGTTCACCCATACGCATGAGTCACCGAGGCCCTGTTTGGTTTCCTTAGCTGCTGTTCTACTCTCATGTTTGTTTTTGGTTGTTTTGAATAGAGACAGTGAGATGTAAACTGCTGATCTCATTAGCTCCATATTTTGGGAAATATATCCATCAGTAAATAAGGAAGCGGTTAGCTATGTATCAGTTTTGTTACTCACCAACTGTTAGGTAACGATGCAAAATGGTGGAAACGCTGTATGTCAACTTAAAACTGAGTCATCTCTATAGAAGATGACATGAAGCCACAAACAGCTTAGTTGCTGGTAACTGGTTTTTCACCATTTACCATGAAAGCTCAGAGAATATTCACAGATTATTCTGCCTGACTATAAACCTACTCTGTAATAACTGGATGACCTTTACTTTTGAGTAAATGTCAGTTTTGTGATTTTTTTTTTTGCCACTCTGCGCTGCTGTTTGATATAATGTAAAAGTGGATGAACATGTTGCAGGAGAGCTTTAGCATCTCCTTAACACCCAGTGCCTTTAGTTTTACACAGATTCATATTTTACTGAATTAAAAAAGAGAAAAAAACTCAACCCAATCATCACGATTTCAGTGCCTTGCATTCAAGACAATTTTAGAACCTTGGAACAAAAGAGACATAAGTTCAAGCTGAAACAAAACAAACTCTTCTGACTACAGTTGCCTGTGGTATGTAGAGTTTCTATTTACAACAGCTACTTGGAAAACATGTGAGGAGAAGAGTTAAGAGAAAGGTGACAACTGTGTGATTCAGTCAGTATTAACCAGTGTTGCACGTTTAAATTAAAATGTGAAGTTAATTCACATGGTGTGGACACTGTCACGCAGCCCCAGACGACCGTGCACCATGCTCATGTTTTTGGATATATTTGCATGATCACAGGCCACAAACAAATGAAGCTTGTTAACCTAAGATTGGTTAATGGGCTTCAGTCATCAGTCACTCTTATGCTTCTTAGAGTGGTTTGAACTATTTTATTCATCACGTTGAAAAGAGGTTTGCCTTTCAGACTTCAAAATCAACTTTTCACACGCCTCCCGACATAAAATCTCAGACACTGCCTCATCTAGTCTGCCAAAGTCAAGCTGCTGTTTCTCTCTGCTTTTTGCCAAAATAAATCATCTTTGAATATTTGCTGTTTCTGGCATGAAGAAGATCATATTCAGGGTTTCAAACAGAATGTGATTCTTATCAGTGTAGAAAATCCTTTGAGATATTAAAAAAAAAAAAAATCTAAACTAAAATCTAGGCTGATGAAATTTATAGTCATACACATGTGCAAGCGTCCACACCCTCGATTCTCACGGAAACATCAATAACCATTATTAACTTGAAACGAAATGTTACGTAACAAAATTCATTGTCGTGTATCATGTAGAAATAAACAAATACCACAGTCTATGTAGGTTCTAAAACAAACGGTTAATTAGTAAATTTGGAAAACAACATTGCTCATTTAGGTCATTTATCAAGCAAAAATGCAAAAAAATTCATATTCACTTCCTTTCTTTACTTCATTTTAGATTTAATTTGATGACGTGACTCTCTGAGAGTTTGTGATGGACATTGTTTGCAATTTGTTTGACATTTTATAGATTAAGCAATACGTTTTTTAAAAAATATATATATTATAATGAAAATAATCATTGATTGTACCCTTAGTTTTAACGGTTGCCGCAGGGATTCAATGCTGCACTTTCATAAAGTTGAAGGACTTGTGACAGACTGACAAAAAAAACAAAAATAGAAAAAGAAAGGTCAAATTCAAAGCAGCTCTTTTAAGGGTCAAACTCCTAAAACATCAGATCCTACAGTTTTCATAATGCAACCAATAGTGAAACCCCTTTTGTAAACCTCTCCCTGCCCAGTAAATTCCCATGCAGGTTTCCCAATTAAAATGCATTATCTCTCAGCTGACTCAGAGATAACAGTGACGTCACTTTTTCAGTTCATACCACAAATTTCACAGAGGGAAATTTAAGGGAACACTGGACAAGACGTTTGGGGAAGTTTTCTCTGTCCTAACAAGATTATACAGTATGTGGAAATGACTCAACCTGAAACTGATCTATGTTGATAAACCTTCTCTTTTCTCTCTTACCTCTGGCAAGTTAGCATGATCGAGTTCCAAACACTCACATCTCATATCATCAAACACTAACTGACTGGTCAACCTGAAATATTCAGTTTGCTGCATGTCAGAATGCAACACACATGCAGTCGTGTTCATAGCATGTTTAATATAACTCACACAGCACTTAGAATTATCACACACCAGCAAGAACAAAAGACATCCACGTCAGCAGCAAACTGAGATTTGAAGTGCATGGTCATGGGATTACAGCCGGCACATCATGTTCAGGATGTTTACCATATAATAACAGCGCAGCGCTCCATCACTGTATTGTTGTTACAAGAGGATAAAGTTCATTCTTTCTTATCGTGGCTGTAATTCTTGATAGCCATGCACACATCTGTCAGCAGCTACATTTCCATGGAGGATTATCTGACCGGCCGTGCTATGAAAGCAGACACACTGCTCCTGCTGCTGCTGTAGAGGAGTTTATTTAAAGGAGCAAGAAGAATTTTTCTTCCTATGGCGGATTATTTGGTGGCATGCAAACATGCAACTGAAGTATGAGATGCCGTATTTCGTAGTGAGCAGGTAGAGCTAATAAATCTCAATGGGCAGATGCTGCCCTAGAAAAGCATAAAAGGTTTTGAGTGTTTCAGAGAGAAAGATGGCTCGCTGGAGATGTCACTACTTGGCTGAACTCGTCTTGCACCGGTGCCCTCATCTGTGCCTTATTTGAATCATAATGCTGGATAAATATACTGTATGTCAAGGATAGAGGTAACCTTGTCTAAAATACTTTGAATGGAAGATTCTCTGCAATTGAATAGGTGTGGTATTAAAGGACATTTGGGAGTTTGGAGAATTTTTAACTCTTTACTTAGTCAGAGGGATTCATCGATGCAGTTTCTGTCTCTGTATGCAGTTTGACGGTATGAGAGCGGTTACATCAGCTTGGTCAAAGCTTGCAGGATGAAGTATCAGCTGCTTTTAAAAGCAGGGATATAACATGAATACTGAAAGTTATTTCTGAAAGAGGTTGCTACTATCTCTTTAAAGAGCTGCTAAGCCTCAAAGAATTTTATCGGTCTTGGCTTCAGTGGAGAGTTTTATTTCACATTACCGCCTGAGCCTTGGATCACATCTAATCTGACATTATGTCTATGTGCTACAAAAATGATTGGGTTTGCAATGCAATAATCTGGAGTTATTGCTCCTTTGTGTATCAATTGCTTTGTCAATGCACCGTGCTACCTTGCATACCTTGATATACATACAATTTCATTCAGTCAACTTAGCTGACCTGGTGGTAACATCATAAGTGAAGTCGGGGCAGTAGCCAGGATGCCATGAGTCTCAAGTTCTCCCAAAACCCCACCACACTCAATTGATTTAATATTCTTGTATATTTTCTTTATTCATTTTTCTATAAATGTTATCTCCATAACACTACAAAACTGAGTCCTTTATTTTTCCATTTTAAAATGTACCCCTATGTACCCATTAACAAAAATCTAAGATTTTAATTAATGATCAACTGATTGTAATAGGTTTTTTAAAAGTGTTTATCTTCAGTTTGATGGCTTTTTAAGGAGTAAAACCCCCCAAAATTTACCAATTAACATGAAAGCTGTTATTATGTTACACCTTAAAAAGCCCTTACTTTTTAAATCAAGGTTAAAATTCAGGGATGGCTTTTGTGCTATTTGATTAACTTTAGGCAAGGCAAGTTTATTTGTATAGCACATTTCAACAACAAGGCAATTCAAGGTGCTTTACATAGAAAATAAAAGGCATCAAGAAAGAATATAAAAGTAACACAAGGCAATATAAAAAGACAATTAAAAAGTAGGTAAAACAGGGGCGTAAAAGTAAAAATTTGATTTAATAAAAGGCAAATAGAAAAGTCTTCAGCTGTAATTTAGAAGAACTGAGAGTTACAGCAGACCTGCAGTTTTCTGGGAGTTTGTTCCAGATTTGCTGGGAATAAAAACTGAAAGCTGCTTCACCATGTTTAGTTTTGACTCTGGGGACAGAAAACAGACCTGTCCAAGACGACCTGAGAGGTCCAGATGGTTCATAATGTAGCAGCAGATCAGAAATGTATTTTGGTCCAAAACCATTCACTGCTTTTTAAACCAACAGCAGCATTTTAAAATCAATTCTTTTACAGACAGGAAGTCAGTGTAAAGATCTAAGAACTGGAGTGATGCGATCCATTTCTTGGTCTTAGTGAGGACTCGAGCAGCAGCGTCTGAATCAGCTGCAGCTGTCTGATCGATTTTCTAGGGAGACCTGTGAGGACACTGTTACAGTAGTCGAGTCTACTGAAGATAAATACATGTACAAGTTTCTCCAAATCCTGCTGAGACATAAGTCCATTAATTCTTGATTTATGCTTCAGGTGATAGTAGGCTGACTTTGTAATTGTCTTAATGTGGCTGTTGAAATTCAGGTCCATGACTACACCAAGATTTCTGGCTTCGTTTGTAGTTTTTAACATTACAGATTGAGGCTGAGCACTGACTTTGGCCCCAAAAACAATTATTTCAGTTTTATCTTTGCTTAATTGAAGAAAATTCTGGCACATCCAATTTGTTCAATGCACTTCCTTGTTGCAATGGCTTGTATTAGACCACAGTCCCCAGTGATATGGTTGTGTAAATTTGTGTGTCATCTGCATGATTATGGTAAAATATTTTGTTGTTTTCCATAATCTGAGCTAGTGGGAGCATGTAGATGTTGAACAGAAGAGGCCCCAGAATGGAGCCCTGGGGAACTCCGTATGTTATTTTTGTCCACTCAGATGTGTGATTACCTATAGACACAAAGTAGTCCCTGTCCTTTAAGTAGGATTCAAACCAGTAACAAACTAGTACTGTTCCAGAAAGTCCCACCCAGTTTTCCAGTCTGTCTAGTAACATGTTGTGATCGACCATGTCGAATACAGCATTGAGATCCAGAAATACTAAGACTGAAATTCTGCCACTGTCTGTGTTTAAGCAGATGTCATTGAAGATCTTAACAAGAGCAGTCTCAGTGCTGCGGTGTGGTTGAATAACCCGACTGGGAGACATCAAAAAGGTTGTTTGGTGCCAAGAAAATGTTCAGCTGTTGAGAGCTTTTTCAATTATTTTTCTTAAAAATGGCAGGTTTGATATGGGCCTTTAATTGTTCATTAGTGATGTGTTTAAATTGTTCTTTGTTAAGAGTGGCTTGACAGCAGTTTTCAGGGCCTGTGGAAAGACACCTGAGAGAAGAGACATGTTGAGAATTTGTAGATCTGAGGCCATGCAATGAGAATCATTTTTTGAAAGGCTTGTAGGCAGAATATCAAGGCAGCAGATGGAGAATTTCAGATCTTATGTAATGTCTTCCACGTTTTTGTGGTTGATAGATAAAATTGTGTCATACAACATGAATTGATTTTAAGTGAACACAGGGTCAACACAAATCTTGTACCTAATATGGAGGCATATCTACATGCTTGTCTAATTTTCTCACTTTTGTCAGTGAAGAAGGAGGGAAATTCAGTGCAGGTCCTGGTGGATAAAAGTTCAGAAGCTATTGACACAGGAGGGTTTGTTAGCCTGTTGACAGTAGCAAACAAGGCAA
This sequence comes from Thunnus thynnus, assembly GCF_963924715.1. NCBI lineage: Eukaryota > Metazoa > Chordata > Actinopteri > Scombriformes > Scombridae > Thunnus > Thunnus thynnus. The sequence continues at coordinate 23,730,843 of NC_089529.1, forward strand.
GTGCATTATTATTGTTTCTGGTGATGATGTCAGAGAGGAAGGGCCGCCTTGCATTTCTCAGTTCCAAATTACAAATGCAAAATCTCTCTTTATAGATGTCACAATGAAGCTGGAAACTTTTTTCACCGCTTGCGTTCAAACTTTTCGACACTCTCTTTTTTCCTATTCTGACCAGCATCCAGGGACTTTACTGTTCAAAACCCCTTACAAACCCAGATAACTGAAGGTAGTTAACCTGAAAATATTTCAGACCCCAGAGTAACTTAACTAGCTCGCTAAAACAGCAACAAAATAAAATATTCTGCTTGAACTGATATAAACACAAGTGGGTCACTATTTTTCTCACAGGCTGAAACTCTGATGATCCATGTTTGGAATCTGGGATGAAGCAACAGCAGATAAAAACATGACGCAGCTAAGGAGGAGGACAAGATGAGAAGACATCCGTACATGCAAAGAGGACCAACTACTCCACACACAAATGGACGCATGGACATAAAGTGAAGCCCTCTGTACGACATACTGTAAATGGGTTTTCCTCCATTCATGTGTATTTCAACTTGCATCTTTAAGAGCTCACTGATTTAATTAAAAGACAGTAAACAAGATATTTTTAGACAAGAACCCCCTCCCCCAATAAAATAAACATTACCACTAGTTTCCATGACTGCTGACGAGTTTTATGAAGACCGGTGTAATGTCTATTGTGAGTTTTTGTAAAATTCACATGACATAAAAAAGAGGACCACAACTCCAATGGTCTGTTTTCTGCTCAGGCTCAGGGAAAGTAAATGTTTGAGACTGATGTATAAATTTGAAGGATTGGAATAGAAGGAATCATTTCACAGCTAAAACCTCCTCACTGATATTATAGTCCACATTTTTTTCTCCAGTATGTTGAGGAGTATGTGTTACATGACCTATATCATAGCCAAATGTCTTGATGGTTCCACTATAAGGTTCAGGCAAAATGCAGTGGTAGAAAAAGTGTCATTACTACCGCACCAGTGAACTTAGTGCTCTAATAATCTTTTTTATTAGTATTGATAAAATCAATCTAGGGCAGAAACTTACATCCCAGTGGAGGTTAAGTATAAAACACTTTGCTGGTGTTTGGGCTGTAGCATCCTTTAAAGGCTGGTCATTTACATGTTGTCATTGGATAATCAACAAAGACTCGGCCATCTTGTAGCGTCATGTATAAATGTACGTATATATATACACTCTCACAGACCACAATCTGAATTTTAACTCAAACCACCACTTACAGCATAAAAGATCATTGATGAGGCTCCTCCTACACATAGTAGAACATATTGTCAGTGAGGAGCAGGATGGAAAGGAGGAGGTGCAGCAGGTAGTGGATTATGATATTCCTGCCACAAATTAAGACCAGGGAGTACACTGCTAAATCAACCAACATGAGCATCCTGGTGGGGTGCCCATACATAGCAGGACTGTTGGAATATCTAGCCAGAATCTGTAAAGTGGACCTCGAGTTAATATTATTTTGTCTAGCAATGTAAAGACATTTGTGTTTTAAGTTGGAACCAATTGGCCATAATGATCATTTTTCTGTTACCAGCAGATACATTAGCTGACCATGATACGGTAAAATGTTCATAAAAACATTGCCATTGTCTTATTCAAGAAAATCAGACACAAGGGAAAACACTGATGTTCTCAGTTAAGTTCCAATTTCATTCTCCTACTTTTCACATGATTGTTGAAATAACCATTACTAAATAGGTTACAATGGGTTTTTATTCCATACAGGAGTCCTTCACCACTTCAGTAAATTTCTTTCAATGCCATCACAGGAAGTGAAGCAAAAACTCAGAAAATTCCATTTCTTAAAGTGATAATGAGGGGAAAATTGGTGCCATAATGCTCATCTGTATGATTTTTGCGTTTCTGTTTCTTAAAATTCTTAAACTGTACAAGCATTTTAACATAAGTATGAGGGGTTTGGCTTGTGTGTAGTTAATCTGACCTGACACACTGAGGGAGAAGCTTGGGATTGGATGTTTAAAAACACGCATCATATTCCCTACCTGGTTCTCCACTGAAATTAGGTAATCAGACAATAAAGGATCGACACATTTCTGCACAAATAAAGGATCATTGTATCTGTGAATACAGTGTATAGACACATGCATTCACAAATAAGCAAGACAGCCACAGTCTGTAGTACCGTTATGACAAAGACAGCACAGATAACAGTCCAACACCTTTGCAACAATGCTTCCTCTGGCCCAATAAAATCATAAAACGCCTCTCAGGCTGCTTCCCTCTCTTTCAGTATCTCTTTGAACTGGGGTGACACTGAATGCAGCCAAGGAGACGGCAGACGTGACAGTGTTAACAGCAACATTCTGGTACTAGACACCACTTAACACCCGTACTGCAATTCACAGTTCAAAGCGCACGCCTGAAAGAAAATATTTTAGAATGATGGGAAGGATTACCGATACGTGTGCCGAATACAAAAGGGTGATTTGGCGCTTTATCGTGCTTGATGAGGTTAGCAACAAAATGGCGGTCGATGGCATGTGTGGGAAGGTCTCGCCAAGGCGTGAGGTACATAGTGAGTACTTGTCAGTCCTCTCGCAGGAATAAAAGCGAAACCAATGCCATCCTGAATGGCGAGACACAAAATCAAGAACGCGGCACAAGAAGGGAGGGACATGTTTTCAAAACAAGCTTGAATAGATGCACATTTACAGTAACACAAAGAAATAGATGGAGGCCTTTGAGGAGAAGAGCTGTGTTTTACCAAAAGACTGGGCAAAGAAACCAGCAATTTTGCAATTCTTCTTTTGAAGGTTTTCTTCTGTTTGGGGTGGAGTGTTGGGGGGTTGTGGCACGCTGGCAGCTGAGGCAATCTGGGTCTCAAGCACATCTAAGGTTGGGCAATTAGTTCCAGTGCCACTATTAATGTGCTGAAGGGGCGCGCTCTGCGGGGGGTTGAGGGCTCGACTCAAAGGGCTTCGGTCCTTACTGGGAGGAGGGGGGTGAATATGGCCAACAAAGGTGGGGGTCAGGACCTCAGGGCCATGTGAAAGCTGTACCATGTCCACTGACCTCTGAGTGCTTGTACAGGCCCAGCCGCCGAACCACTGCCCAACGCAACAAACAGAGAGACAGGCTGTTGCTGTTTTTACTGTTTACTACAAAGACAATGTCAGCTATAATTCTAAAAGAGAAAAGTTTTTAATCTCTTTGAGATTAGTCTTATAATCAGCAGCACCTATGTTGAAGCATTTAATAAAGGCCTCATTAATGGACCAGTCATTATAGGGCTTTGGATTTTCTTTGGACATAGTGTCATTGTTAAATAACCTTTTGCAGATCAGTCATTCATGAAAAGCTTTTTTTTTTGTTATAACAAAAAAAAGAAAGAAATTTTTCAAATTAGAATCAATAATTAGTTAATTATATTGATTTGCCTGACATTTCTTTTTTTAAAGATAACTTTATTGTCTGTCACAAAGCAACAGAAATTCTCATTTGACAAGGCTCAATAACAAACAAATAACGCACATTTAAAAACACATTCAAACACAAACACACATAGAAAATGACCAAAACTATTAAATCTACTGACATGAACAGTCTCAAACAGGTCAGAGTACAGTGCCTATTTTAATTTGTTAAGGGTGATTAACGCAGAGGAAATAAAAGATTTTTTTTGTAGATGTTCTTCAGGGCCAGTTAGATTTTGTAGCGTCAACCTGATGTCAATAACTGAAGGATTGATGGAGGAGGGTGAGAGGGGTCCTGCTTGATCAGAAAGGCTTTCCTCATTACTGACTGGGTGTTTTGTGTTTGGTGGTGAGGGCATTGTACTGGGAACAGCGTTGTCATAATATGAGGAGCATCATATATGTGCTGTAAAAGGATCATCACCAGTCAGCCAATTAACTTCCCCAGTCCCATCGGAATGATCCTTGTATAAAATTAGGGCTGCCTGCAACTACTGGTTATTTTCCCAATGGATTTATCATCTGATTATTTATTTTTTTGATTAATTAATCATTTGGTCTATAAATTGTTAGAAAATACCCATCATATAACCACACAAAATTCAAATAAGTTCCTGGAGCCCATATGACATCTTTAAAATGTCAAAGAGTGGCAGTTTTCTTTCCTAAATTACTAGTTGATTATCAAACTTTCTGTAGACTGACTAACCAGTTACTCAATGTGAAAAAGATTCTATTTTGTCAAGAAACTATTAAAATTTGAAATGTTATATTGGAAGAATATCGACACAACATATGAGTGATCAGCAGAATCAATACAGAAATGTCAGCACTCAAACTCCCGTGTCAGTGAACTATACATCAATGACAATAACCAGAACATCAGCCTGAGAAGGAGAGAAATCAAGGGGCATACTGCATATTCTTTTTGTAAGGCCTTGCTCCGGCCTACATTGTACCTTGACAACCACATGCAGCCCACATCTCTCTCCTGCGCTTTTGATCTCCTCCGTAATATGTCAAGGGTATTTAGAGGACAGAAAGCAAGACATACGCAGAGAAAATGTGACTCCAACAAGCCCTTTTCGAACTGCAGCTGTGCATACGCTTGCTTTTTGCATTTTATTTTTCTTTTTCAAGGTACAGATGGATGAACGAGGACAGTAGCGGTTTACAAATACCTACTGCAGAGCTTTGCTTGTGTGTGAAATGTGTTTTTTCAGGGTCAATCAGGATGTTAGCCACCTCCCTTTATATATATGGAGCATGCAGGTATTAAGAAGTTACAGTAAAAGTTGTGATACAGTGTAAAATTCCCTGCATGCAGAAGGTTACTTAAGTAAAATACAGAAGCATTATTAGAAAAATTTACTTGCGTACCGAAAGTAAAAGTACTAATTACACAAGCTACATGTCACCTGTCAGTGTTACAGTACATTATTGCATATTATTGGCTTATTTTACTGATGCATTAATATGTAAGCGGTATTTTAATGTTGTAGCTGGTTAAAGTGAAGCTAATTTTTAATATTTTAAATACTGTTAGGTATAAGCTGATCATATGTTTTGTATGTGAAATATAAATTTTAAGTAACTATCGATGTCAAAAATGTAGTAGATGTAGTGGATTAAAAGTGAAATATTTCCCTCTAAAATGTAGTTGGAAAAAGTTGCGTAGAAAGGAAGAACTACTCCGTCAAAAACTGTACTTAAGTACAGCACTTGTGTAAATGTCTTTGGTTACGTTCCACCATGGACAACGTCCTTGAATAAAAAGGTCAGAAAAAAACAAGTAAGTTCTTTCTTGCTCGCTCTAAATTTAGGAAAAAGCTGTTAGAGAGGACAAACTGCTGCCTCTCTCTTCGTCATCTGATTGGTCAGTTGTTGGCGGCTTCAGCCAGATTCAAACCCCTCTGCTGCTGCGTCTGTGGCTCGGCGGGTTTGGCCGAAGTGCTGACCACTAGAGTTTGACAGGAGCCTTTGTGTTATCTCAGGACAATAGGGGTGAGAGGTGGAGGGTCAAACCAAACCCCTGCATGCATCCACCGCACCCCGCTTCATCTGTAAAGTTCTTGCCTGCTGACCTTTCACCCCTACTGTCATTGTCCCAGTAAAAATAATAAAATCTGTTCCGGCAAATGAATGCCTGAGAGACTGCTGTCTTTATTGTACTTCTTTGCTGGCTTTACTCTCTGTCCTCGCCTCCTAATATAGAAGGTTGACACTAAGATTATGGCAAGATTATACTTCAGTCTTCTGGCAGATGGTACCAGTTCTCTTTTTCGTGCAATGCTGGCCCCTGGCAACTTCCCATTTCTTAATGAAAGACAACAAGCGGGAATTGGGTTGGTAATGGATCGTGTGGGATTAAGCTAAATAAATGTACTTGACAGCAACTGCTTTAGTATAGAGGTGATACTCAAACCTGCTTTGAGACCATTGGATTTTTGGATTTGTCAGAAAATAGGGATTATTACAGAGTATTGAATGTCACGTGAGAAAGAGGATGACCTAACTAACTGAATATGAAGCATTGAGTTACAGCAACTTCCTGTAAACCTTTTTTTTTTCTTGTAGTGTATATGTTTCTTTAGCTTCTATAGCGGGTCAAGTAATGCGCTGTGCTTATGTAGGTCACTAAGTCACTTCAAGACAATTGAAACAAGCTTGCGGTCGTTTGGGGATTGTGTTAAATTTACAGTTTTCTGAGCAACACCCTGGCAAAAATGACAAAGAAAAAAAAAAACACCTAGTGAGTTCTTACACTCCTGACAATGCTCTTTGTGCTGCAAGGTGCAGTACTAATCATTCTCACTCAAACTCATTTTTCCTGACAATGTAAGTTGATGTAAGTTTACATCAATCGGTCTTTGAAACAGAAGCTACATTCCTTTATTAAAAAAAAAAAAAGAAACTTTCTGTTACCTTGTTTTTTCTTCCATAAATGAAATAAAGAAAAGAGCAGAAATATAAACGGATGTTGTGAAGTGAGAAACTTGAGGTTTACATAATCAGATATGTTGTGAAAATAAATTAAGAAAACTGCAATGCTGAACATGCAATCTTCAGTGAAAAATGAAAATTGACATCATTTGTGTTTTATCAGCCAAAGTATCGATGTTTGTATTGAGAAAGAAACATTGTCAATGCATCAAATCCAAATAACAATCCAAAAGGTCTGTACAATTAATTCTATACTTATATTAAGTACAAACAGAGTTTTGATAACCAGCTGACTGTAATTAATTAACATTAATTCTGTAAGTCTGTAGAAAACTATTTATGTTTTGTTAGAGCTTTTTTCTAACTTACTAGTTCGAGAAAAACAGAGAAACTCAACACCAAACAACTGTATTATTTAGTCTTAATGCTTTTTATGTAGAAACAAGATACGTATGTGACAATTCTTTATAAATGCATGTCTACACTACCAACACAGGGTTGGAGTCTAAATGATAGGAAATGTATTTATATTCCAATATTGGTCAGACAAATTTGATTCTTTTTCAAATCAGTCAGCCCTACAGTCCAGTACTTGTTCTTTAGTTATGTCACATCACGCAAAGCTGTGTGTGGAAGCCATCATTGCCGCCTTTTCTCTCTGAAGCCACCCCCCCCCCCACCTTTTCTATTTCCCCTATGAAGCAACACCCCCCCCACCAACACACAGACAAAAGTCAGGTCTGTAACCCCTGCGGCCCCACCCCCTGTGCTCTTTGACCTATAGTGGAGGCCTGGCTGAGCACAAACAGTGGTCGTCCCCTGAAGCCCCCCCCCCCATCACCACCACCCCCACCTCCACCGTGGGCTCCTGTTTCACTCGACAAATGAAAGGGCCTACTGTAAATAACGGGGGCCTGGCTGACCCTGGCGTTTATCTGGGCCTAAGACCCCTGCATCCATCCTACTGTAACAGAGCCTGCCGCTCACAATAGACTCTCTCATGGGTGTTAGACTGTGGGCTCTCTCCCCTCTGTGCCCACTCAGAATGGGGATTAGAAAAAAAAAAAAAAAAAAAAAAAAGAAGGGCCCCTGTCAGGTCCTCCAAGGGGGTCAACCCCCTCCAAACCAGCATCACAACCCCATCCCACAGACACTTTAGCCTTTGTCCCTGTGTGAGACTTGGGAGCAGAGAGGGATCGAGGGAATGTGGAGGTGGGGCTAAAAGCCTGAGACCAATCACTCTGACAAAATGCTGGATCAAACTCACGGCTCAAAAACCCATCAAAGCTCACTGTGTGCCGAAGCCACTAAGACATTTCCACTCTTATTCAACTGTTTTCTTCTTTCTAAAACAATCTGTGTCATTTGGAGGCTTGATTTTGCAAAAATATTAGTGAACTTCTTATATCCATTACCAGACACCATTTAAATTTATGATGTTTATTTTTTTTTTCCCCCTTTCATATCGTTCCATGTTAGAAGGGCTACAGGATTAATATGTATAATCTAATCTGATTAGTCAATCAACAAGAAATATCACCGTGAATTTAATGTTTTTGGGTTCTGACAAAATAAACAATATAAAGAAATTACCTTGTGCATAAGGTGATGGGCACAATTTTCTAACATTTTACAGAGAAAACTCAATTCATCAAGCACATTAGAGAAGGAAAAAAAAAAAAAGTTAAGTTAGTTGATGATGACGAAATGTCTTCACAGTCCTGTCAGCTACCCTTCCGTGAGTGTATGGGTGTGCATGTGTATGAGACAAAGAAGGAGAAAGAGAGAGGGAGGGAGAGAGAGAGACCTAAAGAGATAGAGAGGAAGGTTTCGGGTCAGAGGCTAAGTGAAATATATCCCCATTCTGAGGCATGCAAGAGAGAGGATGCAGGAAGCTGAGGGCCAGAGATAAGGGCACAGACGTGGGTGATAAGCACCCAAACACCTGTTAGGGAAGCTTGAGCTGCTCGCCTCAGACCAACACTCACAGGAGGCAATAAAACACAAGCAGAGAAGGAAGAAGAGAGAAAAGAAAAAAGACGGTATACGGACAAAGCCATCAGAGAGAGAAAACTGCTGTTGTAATCTGCTTTCTTTTTCTGAAAGGTGAGAGCAGGGAATGAAAGCTGCAGAGGGTGTCTGGGTGCTGCTGCACGTATGAGGGGGGATAAAACCCCATCCTGTTTTACACCATGCCTAATGGCATATGGCGGGAGCCTACAGCATCATTTGTAAGGTCAGCGGCGAGACAGGAGTGGCAGAAATGATGCTGTTTGAGTCATGACATGTCAGAGCCACCCGCTTCAGTGATCAGTCCAGGAAATGGAATAGCTTTTTTTTTTCCCCCTTCTTTTACTATCCCACTCTCGCCTTTCAGGGCCCAGGGACAAACAGACAAACACAAAACAATCTTGAAGCAGTCAAGAGAGACCTTGGAGATGCCTGACAGCCCAGCAGTAAACAAGAAAGACAAGATTCATAATGTGTCAGGAGAGAAATCCACAGGCTGATTAAGGCAGGAAAACCATCTGACCAATTAAATGTTCACTATCAAATATATATGGTCAGTGTTAATCTGGATTATTATGATCGATGAGTCAGACTGGTGATGTCTTTCCATGAAAAATCTGATATCTTCCAGTCAATAGGCAAGGTGATGAATGACCCTGATCTTCCAGGAAATACTAAAACAAATCCCATCTTTTCAAAACTACAAATACGTGTAATTGCGGGACTCAACTCAGGGCAAACCAAATTTGATTACATTTGAGCAAGATACCTAAATAAATTAAACTAAAATTAACTCGTTTAGTATAATCCACTTGAATTACATGCCCGGACCCTAATGTAATGATTTACTTATAGTTCCAGTAAATAAATACAACGTGAAATTTAATAATTCTTATTTAAATACATTTTATACAGTTTGGTTTGTGGCTGAAAAGTTAAATAATTCTGGGGACCTCAGTATTTCTACAGTTTTGAAAAAAGTGATGTTAGTGTATATATAATAAATAATATCTATCTAATGTTTTTTTTCAAACCTTAACTTTGACTGTTGCTTCGTTAAGTTCCCGTCTGTCAATTAGTGTTTGTTTAATGTGTAAGTGAAATAACATCATCCTCAAAAACAGAGAACAACTATATAAATATTTTGGTGGCACTTCCAGAATAATTAATAAAAATAAGTCAAAGCAGTGTTACAAAAAAATAGGATATAAAGTGGATGTAAAACGGATGAATATACCATGATGCAGTGCAACATTTCAATTATGTTCACATAAGCAAAACTTTATAAAATCATTTTAAACAAACTGTGTCGGCAGGTGTTCAATCAGTATGAGTCTCTGTATCAATTCAATTTCACAAACAGGTGAAAAAGCTCTTTAAAACACAGAAATACACTGGCTTTAACATGCATATTTGTAAATTCACCCCTATGCATTTATTCTCCAACATTCTTGCTCTTGAAGCAGACAAATCTTCCTTCAATTGAATTCAACCCCCACCTCGCATGCAGCCTTTGCTAGGGGGGGGGGGGGCCGGCCTATCCATCATCAGCTCTCTCCCTCTGGTAATCTCTCTGGGCGTCTTCGGTCAGCAAATACATAAATCAATTATAGTTTTAAGCTTTATGCCATGATTTACCCAACTGATCCCTCCTGGATTACAGCGGAGCTTAAAACGTGTCAGTCGGTGCTAAAGCCTCAAGTCGCCTTGACATTCATTGCGCTCCTGCCACGACGCTCACCAAGCAGCATGTCAGATGCCACAAGTATGGATTTGAAAGCAGTTTGAGCAGGCTGACAGGCAGATAGACTGCTCTGTGATATCGCAGTGGTGATAAAATTTACATTTCTTTAAATTCTTTGATTTGAATTTCAAGACTTGTAACCCTAAAGTTTTCAAAGGTTCAGGGTCTAAATTGAGTTTGTTGACTTAACTGTGAAGGAGTAATGATTTAAGATTATTTATATATGGTATGTTATATCAGTAGTTTATTTGACATTTAACACAAACTACTATATTTTGTGGACTGCTTCTAGCAACAGCCAATGGTTGCATCAACATACAGCAGCCAGTTAAAAACTGAATTTACTAACTTCACAATGCCAAGTTAAATAAGGCATTTTTAGCTAACAGTCAACAACAAATGTGAAAATCACTAAAAAAAATCAAATAAGTATTATTATTACGAATAAGGTGCTAGTGGCTAACAGGCTAGTTGCTAAGTAGCATAAAATATGAGAACATATTTCTACCTCTGAAACCTTTTGACTTATTTTCTATTGACTGTTGTGTTGTTGTCAGCTGTGAAAAAACAATATCTGACCCTTTACAGTACTATATATAGCAACTACATCAGAACTACATAGTGAAAAATCAATAATTTTGATTAGAGCTATGAAGTTAGGATGCAATCAATGAATAAAGTGTAATCCACCTTTAGATGACAATGACGTTTTTTTAAGATATGGTTTGAAATAATCTCATACGATGACATTATATTCAGAAATGTATTCATGTAATCAGTTAATAGGTCAATATGCTCTCATGGACATTAATTCTTGTTTGTACAAATCCTATGAAAACAAAAAAAAAAATCTGATTTTCAAAATAAAAAAAGAAAAAAGAACTTTTGTCAGCTACCAGCCACTGTAGTGTTAACTTTTGATTTGAATTTAGCTACATTGTTGTAGTTTTACTTAAATTAGTTAGACGGAAATTTTGTTTACACTACCTGTAACATTAAAAAAAAATGCCCTGGTTCAGTTTTTTGAACATACAGTCACAGATAGGTGGAAATCATAACTTAAAAAGTTATAATTTTATCATGAGATCTGGGTTGAAAATGATTTGAGTCATTGCGCCAATTCTTACTTGTCCTTCAAACAGTGACGTCATTACTGCAAAGATGTTTACTGTACTTCCACTGTCGATTTTGTGTTCCTCTATATTTCAAACCACCTGTGAGTATATTTGACTTGTCACTAATCATTCTAGGCTAATTATATTTTGCATAATGTTTGACTACTCCATGCTAAATTAATTTCTTTTTTTGCAATTTAACAGTAACGCAGTGAGCCTTTCTAAGTGTACATTTGCAGCAGTAACAATAATTATTCGAAAGCATAATGGCTGCTTTGATTTAATTTTTTTTATTTAACATGTTGTCAAGACCTGCCCAACTTGTGAGCAGAGAGCTAGCTAGCAGTAACCTAGCATCCACCTGTGGAAACATGGCTCTTTGGGCTCTAAAAGAGGTGGATTTATTTATTTATTTTATTTTATCTTATTTAAAAAGAGACAGTAAAGCTGTACAGCTCAAACATAAATGTCACCATTTGATGCACTGCACCACATTATAGATTCCAGCTAATTTAATCTGTAGTCTCTTTGCAAGTGAGAGCAAGGAAACAACACAATAACAGAGTAAAAACAACATACAAAAGAACACACAATACAAAACTACACACAATAGCACATCAAAAATGTATGCTTGTCAAATAAAAGCAAGTCATGAAGACCATAAGATAGAATATCAACATCAGTGAGTGCAGAGATAAGCAGCTTTTAACAGACTTCTTAAGTTGGTTTTCAAAGTGCTGATGGAGCTTCAGCTCCTCACATCAACAGACAGGGTATTCCACTGATTCGTGGCTGAAAGTTTCCAAAATGCAGTGCAGCAAAATGGTACGGTACAATCTCATATAGACAATATTATTCTAGAGGATCTAAGAGAATTTACTGAGCGAGCGTACACAAAGTCACGTCGATTAAAAGCTCACATGGCACTGCTGTAGCCTCAGTTTCCTACCTGAGAGCTCCTTTGTGACAGGTGACGGTGGAGAGAATGGGGGGTAATTTTTATGACCAGCTTCTTAGCGTGCTGGTATCACTCCATTGGGGCCCCTTGCCAATCTCTGGCAAACCATTCAAGTGGTAACAAAGAGGCTAATTAGAAGCTCTCTCGCTGGAAGCCCGCGGAGGGCTCTGGTTTGATACTTCCCAGGGAGGCTAGGGGGCCTCTGAGGTGGCAGTGTTAGCTTTCACAAACACACACACACACACACACACACACACTCTCTCTCTCTCTCACACACACACACACAGGCCCACAGGACATTTGTGAGCACACTTGGTTTGGCCCTTTGGCTCTAGCACATTTGCTCATTGTGGTCGTCCTCCCTATGGTCCGCCAGAGCGATAGAATCAGAGAGGGGAAACCGACACATCTTCTTTCATGTGGCAGGGACCCGAAGAGGGGATGCTAATGGGATATCGATGGGATTAGAACCCAGAGCGTTCAGGTCCAGGAGGACGGAGGCAGAGCTCTATGAACTAGAACTAAAACCCACTCAGCTTTAAGGCCAGATCATTCTAAGTCTATTGACTTTTTTCTTTTTTAATGTTGACAATGAGACATGCACCTCAATATAGTAAGAAAGTCTGCCAAGAGAAGAACGTCTACTAAATCTAATAATGGTTTAAAAAATAAGAGAAAATAAGAGTAGATAATGCTATTAAAGCATTCTACCCGCTGAAATTCACACAGTGTGCAACCTCCTCCCCTCCCAACATAGCAGCTTCTGGGAGTAGAGATAGACATCAGGAAGTTAAGGCTGATAATACATTTGCATGTCACCTGATAACTGGTTGTAATTAGAACTCCCCTTGAGCCCCCCCTCCCACCCCCCCCCCCACCCCCCCCACCTCCTCACAACAAAACAAAACAAAACAAAAAAAAAAACCCCACATGCTTGCATGGACACACACAAGGCCAACTTCCAGTACAGTATGTTATCCTTATCCCTCCCTCCAGACCACAAGGCCCCCACAGGGACAAAAGATAGGGGCCTCAGTGTGTTCGTTTCATAGCAGCCCCTGCCAGACCGCATCAGCAAAGGCCACGTCTGCTGAGCGCTGTTAGCCACATAGAGGCAGCTGGTCGCACCAAGTCAAGCTGCTAACTTTTATTGCACAAGCACCTCCCTCCACTCTTATCTCAGAGAAGGAGGCGATCTAATCAGCCTGCTGATTAGATCGCCTCCCCTCCCATTGCCATAGCCACTGTCTGGATATTAGACCCCCCCCCCCCCCCATCCTTTCTCTTGGTGGATGTCCTTCTCAGTTTCCTCCCGCCCTCCCATTTTCCAAAAAAACCATCTCTATTCCCTGAAAAAAAAAAAAGCTGATTCTCCAGACGTGAGATGGTGACATGCCACCTGACGACATTAAAATGCTTGATCTGTACTAAGGTGTGTGTTTGTGCGTATGTGTGTAGTCCATTCCGCATGATGTAGCCCCCTGTGTTAAGTCTTTAATCGATACATCTCCCTATCCTGACAGTGAGGACAGAGCCCAGATCTGAGATCAGAGCGATGGCGGTGTAAATCTTTACGGTTCAACCAGAGCCTTTTAAAGCCTGTCTATAATTGGGCCTCAGCCAGCAGCTGCCTTGACTGCGGCTATCACCGTGGGCCCGGTCAAAGCACCAGTTCCTCAGAGGCATAAACAAACACTGTACCTCCAATAAGGGCAAAAAAAACACCTGTGTGAGGATAAAAAGAGAGACGGTGTGGAAGCCAAGACTTGAATGAGCCCTCTACTGTTGTCTGTGGTTGAGGTATTTCTTGGAGAGGCGTTTTAGTTGAGTGAGGCTTTTTGTGCTATTGGATTATTACACCAGCATGTACTGTACCTCTGAGTGCAAGCCGGGGAGACTTAGCTCACTGAGTGATTTCAAATAGAGGGTAATCCACTGCCATGTAATGGATGCTTTGTTGCCAGGCTGCTTTTAGGAAGCAGGAAAATGCTTGCTCAGTTTTACAGGTTAGGATCATGAGCTTGCTTGTGCTTCAGTTTTGGTTTGCGTTATTTTATTTCAGACTAGAGTTAATGTGATATATTTAGACAGCAAGACTGAGACAATGAAGCAAATGGCTGACTTTCAAATTTACCCATCATTTTTTCCAAACTGCCAGCACCTTTCTTTTTTTCTTCTACAGCAAAACACTGAAGTTGTGCAGAGAAAACTATCTATATATTCCAAAATATAAGCAGACGTGCAATCAATCAATCAATCAATCAATCTTTATTTATATAGCGCCATATCACAACAGAAGTCATCTCAAGGCGTGCACACAATTTGTTTCTTCATGTCCAACACATGTGCAAAAAATCAAAACCGTGACCTCTTGACAACAAGTTTCATTTTGCTTTTCTAGCACATGTGCAGTCTGTGCGGTTATACATTTTGGTCAACACTCACAGGTGTCTGATGGAATTAAAGTCTCACAGACCCTAGCGGACCCCCGTGGCTACACTGATGCGGAAAGAACAAATTTGCCTTAACAGTTCTAGCTGTCTCTGAGCCTTCCATTCAGCTGCTAGATTAGACAGGGTCGGTCTTTATATGACAACATTAAAAGGTAAAAAAAAAAAAGAAGAAAGAATAGAAGTTAAAAAATGCTGCTAGTCGATCATAAGAGTTTCCATCACTTGGCCTGTGTTGCTTCTGGTGAATGTTTCACAGTTGGACATCACAGTGTTGTTTGATGGTAGTGGCAGCTACTATGGTCACAAAATGGGTGCCGCGGTGCTTGTTTGACTGAAACCCTAGCAATGCTTTCAAACCATGAGCAGCACCATTGCAATACATCGTCACCAAGTCAGTTAATATAAAACAGAAAAGCTCAGCCAATGTGGAGATTCTCTGCATATCTGCCAGTTTTTTGTTTGTTTTTTTTTTTACTTTCGATTGCTAGCTAGCTCTAGTAACCCACAAAAACTATGGCAGCCACTATCAGAGCAAAAATGTATAATTTGCCTGCTCAAAAAAATGGTTTTATCATCTGCCGTGTCACCAAAAACATCCCTTCAGGTGTCTGAAGCGTCGATTTGACTACCACTTGCAAAAATCACTGTGGTTTCATAGAGCCACAAAACCCAATTTTTGACCAAGAGCCTGGGTGGAACTAAAGAGAGATAATAGGAAGATAAGTAGATAGTAGATAAGTAGAAACTACCACAACTCATTGTGATAGGTCAAGTCACTTGACAATCAAGCAAACATGCAGTAAAACTTCTTTTCAAGCTTTAGTACCTCCTAATTGGAGAGATGATTTTCAAATTGTAGACACATCAGAGGAAGTGAAATTACTTACAGTATTAAGATTTTGGTTTGACTTTTCAAGAGATAAAATTGGATTTTAAAACTGAAATCTCAGAGATTTTTTGAAGCCTGTTTCTTGTACTCGGTTGTTCACGGTGTGAACGTATAGAAAGCATTGGTTAATGGTTGATGGTGGCCAAAGCACACAAGTGTCAATGTGTAGGGAAACAACTTGTATACCTTCCACTGGCTTCACCTCAACACACAGGGTATATGTGTGTGTGCATACATCGTTATCACCTGCAACAAACGTTATGGACCGCTATCTGAGCTCAATCTGCTCTTGGTTTACTGAGGAGGAGTGCCAAGGGTTATCTGTCCCACTCTGATATGCACAGATAAGGGCCTTGGGCCCGCTGTTTAAACACCTGGGGCCCGGGGTATTAGAGCGCCCTCCGTCCCCCTTTGCCACAAAAGGGGAGGAAATGGAAGAGTGAGTGCTGGCTGCTGCTACTGAGGGGAATGTGTGTGAAAAGTAATGAACACATGAGTGTGCGCGCGTGCAGACCTTAATGCAAGGGTGATTATTTCCACCACTTCCAACACCTAACCAAATACATCCATCAATAATGAAATTAACATGAGCAAAAACAAAGAGGAGAAAAGCAGGAATTCATAGATTCATCTCATTCATGCACCCCTCACCCCTCCCCAAAAAAACCCAGGCTGTATTATGAAAAGGCAAAGTTAAAGCATTGATGGCTATCAGTAATGCTTAACAGCTATATGCTGGAAAAGCTCTCCTTTAAAATAGGCTCTTTTTTCACTTATGTGATGTACATTACAGCGAGGGTCAGTCATTTGCATGAGAATGGACGATTAAGTGAAAGAGATAAACCCAAGGCTAGTTCCCGTGAATTGGATGCTGTGTTTGGAATACCAAGCAGTAGTGGACTTTTTTTTCCTCTATCCCCCGCCACTGCAGAATTAGCCCCCTGCATCATGCATTTATTTTCCCAATAATCACTCAGGCTCTTCCTGTGTTGATTATTTTCTCAGTGCAAGGGTTACTAAAATATTGCTGTAATCCTGTCTCCCTGAAGCCGCAACAACACTCACCCTTGGCTTCCTTTAAGAAATAAATCTAGGGCTTGTCAGTGGAGAAGTAAGGAAGTGGCAGGATGGACTACTGGAGGAGAGACGGTGGAAAAGTTGTGGTGGTCAGATGGGGACTACTTAGATTCAGTCAACAGAACCTCAGGTACCTATAAGGTGTGGCCCTTCATTTAGCTTGATACATTTCTATGGAGGAGAACTATTTGAATTTTTTCAAATTTACCTAATTTTACTAATGCCAATACAATACTTCTTTATATCTTACTTTTAAAAAGTTCTCAACTGTTCTTATCAGCCAGCCTGTCCTCACAAGAAAAACGACAATATAGGTCTAAAATTTAGGCCGGCAAAAACAACCTATGGTTATGTTTACGCCATCTAGCAGCCGTAGTAATTACGACCCCGGGAAGTGACACAGTTCAGATGACGTCGATATAAAGGTGACTTGATAAGGTGATATTTGCCATGTTAGGAGGAGGCAGGTTGGGTGGATGGATTTTTTTTAAAAAAACGTAATGTTTTGGTGTTTGCGTGTACAAAGGTTGCGTGTAGTTGGAAGTATAAACCACATTTCAAGTGATCATTTTAGCCAAAACCATGATCTTTCCCTAAAGCCAACCAAGTGGTTTTTGTGCCTAAACCTAACCAGACCATAACCAAAGCATTATCACACCATAAAACATTATTTTATACATATTAGTTTTGTAACGGTTTCGGAAAGCCAGAGCGCATTACTAAGTTATGGCCACTAGATGGTGTAAACGTAACTATAGGTCGTTATTGCTGGCCTGAATTTTAGACCTATTGTGTCGTTTCTTTCATGAGGATGTGTTATATCAGCATATACTTCGCATGTCCAGTCAAGTCAAGTCAAGTCAAGTCAAACTTTATTACAGCCCAATATCACAAAGTACGCCTCAAAGGGCCGTAGATATAATAAAACAGTCACACACCGCTTGTGGAGCCAATATACAATGTATTCAGTCTGGGTGGGTGTTTTTTATGATATAATCCAGGGCACAGAGGAATGAAAGGGAACAGAGACTAAATTTATACAGGAAGTAGGTGCTTTCTGGTGCATTCATTTTAACATAGACGCACACACACACACAGACACCTCACACCAACGACCTGTGCCACATCTGGAAACAATTACACTCATGTTTGACTTGACCTGCCTGCACCAAGTGAACTCTGCCAACTTTTTTATGTGTTTGTTGCAGGGGCTGCAGTGACCCTGACACAGTGGCTGTGGGGAATTGATGTGTAATTAGTCAGAGGGAACACGACTCCCCTCATCTGAAATAAAACATCTTGTATTCACATCAAAAGAATCAGCAGCTTGACAGGCTGTGCATAGAAAAGGAAGCTTGATATGCTATCAAATGAGCCACATTGGAATTTGTGAGGACACGAGGAGCGTCTGAATTATCAAGCATCTCAGGGTAGCACAGCAGACCTTTCATGTACGGACAGCAAAGCAGACAGCGGATGATGCAATGTTTGATTTCTACACTTCAGGAGGCTGTCAGGACAGCGCGTACAATATTAAACAGTGTTGTGTCGGTGTATCAACCAGTCTAAATTAACCCATTAGTATGCTATGGGGCAAAGCAGGAACATCAATGCATGAAACGGTTTGGAAATCTCCTTTGATACAAGATTTCCCAGCTTGAGCGAATTGATGAAATTCCTCTTGAAACACAGGCAACCATTTCACACGCCAGACTTTTCTCAAGACAGAGACTAGTGTAGCCTGTCCTTTAACACACTGAGACTACATTACTGCATGTAACACAGAAACTATGGTGTATTTTAAACAAAAAAGGAAGAACTCATGATAAGCTGCTCAAAATTCACTTCTAGAGTCGCTGCTTTTTAAAGACTCATAGTCAGTAAATGCAGGAATTCCCCTTTTATTCAATTAATATAGAGCATTCATCATGAAGGCTACACAAATTTGTACACCGTTAGAAGTAACTTCCAACACCACAACATAAAATCACTTCACCATACAGCACCATCCATATAAAAACAGAGAAAAACATGGCTCAATAACCATGTGTGAGGCTGCACACAAGGACACTTCTTGTTAGGGCTAAGCTATTCTATAATATTGAGTATTTTAAGACAACATTGAGACAGATTTAGAAACTGAGGAGCTTGGACTGAATCAGTACAGTTCTTAGCCATGCATACCAAGATACTGGCTCAAGCACGAAGGGATGGGTGATGGGGTTCAAATCCTCAAGTGAACTTTAACCACTGTGCATTCCAATTGATTTGAGCAAACATCTTAGGGTGAAAAGGTGGCCTTCAAGGTAAGAAAAGGCTTCTAGTCACAAAAACACTGACTGTGCAAAATCCACAAAGAAGTGATGTAAGTTCAACAAGATGTTTGTACTCTAGCTGGGTTGATAAAATTTTGCAAGATGCAGTTTACAATTACATGACACATGCAATGACATAAATGTAAATGACAAAAAATGCATTAAGAGTTTTGAACAGTCTACAGGTGAGTTACAGTATTATGAGAGAAGTTTCCAGGCCTTAAGATTTCATTTTTATGCACTAACTGAAACAGCGCTGTGCTGGTTTACTACCACTCCTCTGTCCTAGAACTACCTCCTTGTCCCAGGTTCAGCGCTCATTTCCTGGGCTGACCGTCTACTCCAATTATCAAGCTTACAAGGGTCCCCCTTGTGCAGTTATGGGAAAGGGGAGGGGAGTCAGATCCAGGATGAGGGGGTACCACTTTAGAGAGTGTGTGTGATAGCTGCCGTCCACATCTTGTAAGGTGTGACTAATAGTCTTCGACAATGTTACGACAGCACTGCTTTGGCAGTCACCTGGACAGGCTTGGCAGTTATTGAAGGAGTGCATCTCTGGGTCTTGAACCACAAGCCACACAGAACTAAGGTTTGTGTCCATCAAAGGATTCACTTACTCATACATTAAAGATGTGTGGATGGGTTCTTTTGTTGGTTGCTATGATGTCTGACATAGAAAATGATTGGTATTAGCCTCAAACAGGTAGATGAAAATGAAAACACTCAATTCTCTCTATTCTCCGTTAACCAAGCCTCAATGAGATGTACTTGATATTTCTTTATTCCTAAGTTGAAAACAGTTGGCTTACAGCTGAGAAAAAGTTATAATAGAGTCCCTGGTAATCATAGGAATCATACAGATTTGTAAATTATTTATACTTAGGTGTTAAATGACTTTCACTTTCTGTTGCACATAATGCAAACTGCCAAATTACTCTTGCATAAACCTTTTAAATGTTAGTCTTGAAAAGAAAACAAAAAACAACTGTGTGCTGAAAGGCTGAAGAGGACTATAAATTTCAAGGCCAAAACGATCAGCAAGCAGCTACTCAAAAGAAAACTTGGCTTACCTGTGTTGTTCCACAGCTTCGTTGTCTGGTAGTTCTGCACCACAAACATTGCAACGTTCATGCTGGTTCCTGCCGTCTGGTTTCACGCCCACTGCAAGCTCCCCGAGCTTGCTGAAGAATTCTCTCTGGATGAAGCTCTGAGGCAGAAGTCCCCCGTAGGCACTGAAGTCCATAGACATAGCCAGAGCTGGGGACATGGGGAGAGCAGAGGCCATGGATGCCGGCATGGACATGATGGCATCTGATTTATGATTGACTGGTAGGGAGTACAGCGATGCCAGATGTTTCTCTGTCATTCCAGACATTGCTTCCAGACCCATCTGGCTGACCTCAGCTTGAGCATCGCCCATGCCTTCATCACGGACATAATGCAGCTCGCGGGCACTGGTGATTACGCTGCTTCTGGTTGGTGTTCCTGGACCATCTCGGTTCCTGTCCTCCCCACTTCGCTCTCCATTGCTGGAGCCACTGGACTCCATGTTCTGAGGGCTTTCATGGCCGTTGCCACCCATGTCCACTTGCATCATTTCAGTCTTGATTTCAGTCATCAGGTGGTGGGAGTTGCCGTGGATAAGTTGTTCACCCCCGAAGCCCTGCTGGAGAAGAGACTGACCGATGCTCATCAGGCTGTCCACAGCAGCTTTAGTGGGACTCAAGGTGGAGACACCAAAGGATGTGGAAACTGAGGGACTCTGATCCACCATGCCAGCCATGGTGGAAACTTGCTGGGTACCTGACAGATAGAGACTCTCCATGGAATGCTTTTTGGAGTTCTTAGCTCCGTTGTGGCCTTTACGTTCGTCATCCTCTTCTGTGCTCCCGTCATTCACATTGACCTCCACGTCATTCTCATCTGAGGACTGGATGGTTTCCAGGATCTTGAGGCATTGCTCTTCCAAATACTCAATCTCCAGGATCTCTGCTGCATAGAGCAGGTCATCTAAGTCCTCCACCTTGGCCTGGAGCGTGGCAGTGTAAGCATACTCCAAAATCTGCTGAAACGTCTTTGGTGAAAGAAAGTCCAGGGTGTAATGCTGGCTGCTGCGGTGGAATAGGATCTCAAACATTTTGCTGGTGCAGGCTAGCACAGTCCGGTGAGCGTGGAACTCCTGGCTGTCTACCATGATGACCACGTCACACAGAGTCCCAGCCAGGCGCATCTGATTGGCCTTCTGCAGAAGGGCAGTGGGATGGTTGGGGTTCTGGAGTTGGATCATACCCATTTTACTTAAATCCATTGCGTCGATGCAATCCACGAAGCCGACTCATGAGGCTCGCCTTCCCTGTTCAGCAGTGTTTTTATCTATCTATGTAAACAAGATGAAACCTGGATGGAAAAACAGAATAAAAAAAATCAGTTTAGGCAAATTCTGATGCAACAGCAAATGTTGTTATACTTTAAAATCCAATAAATGCAATCCTCTTTTTTTCAAAAACTGAATGAATCTTTCTGTCTTTTTTGATGGATGGAAATGGGGGAAAAAAACACTCAATACTTAAATTTTGAAAATAAAAATGTAATTAATATGTCAATAAATTTATTTAAGTATACTATTATTTATTTTGTAAATGGCAAGCGTGAAGAAACCATTGTAAAACATCCTGCAGGGAAGGTAAACACTGTGCAATGGCATTGTTCTTAAAATCAGTGGAGAGTATTGACTGTAGATTTCTGAAGGGAGACAATTTGTGAGCAGTCCAACAGGTTCACCCTGCATACCAATCAGTCCAGCATATGTTATGTTAAAAGATATCTTCATTCGATTATCTGATGGGGATGTACACCAGTTAAACAAGTGTGAATTGTGGTTTTTCACTGCTGCTTGGCTCACAAAGACCGTCAGCAGCCTTTCTGAAATTAAATAGCATCTTACTCAGTATTCCCATCACAGACGGGAGCAGAGAGCAGCGGCCAGAAATGGGTGGAAAGGA
Source organism: Thunnus thynnus (assembly GCF_963924715.1). NCBI lineage: Eukaryota > Metazoa > Chordata > Actinopteri > Scombriformes > Scombridae > Thunnus > Thunnus thynnus. The sequence goes on from NC_089529.1 coordinate 23,752,834, forward strand.
AAGCAGGACGAGGCAAAAGCACACAACGTTGCAGCCCCAAACACCTCACTCTGTCTGCCGTCACGCATGTTGAATATCCAAAATGAATGATTGTCTCCGTGACTGCTGTTAAGTTGAAGTTATCAGGGCAACATGTTGCTTCATCTCATATCTACAGCATACTTTGACCTTAAATAAAATAATGAAGAGGCTCAAATTAAATAAATACTTCCACCATGATTTGCACTTTAAAGAAATTATTGTGTTCATTTGATTTTTCAACTTAACAGGGGGCTATATTACTATACCTTACATTAGGAACAATAATAAAATAATGCTCTCTTCATTAATCCAATTAAATAAACAGTCTCAGTCTCAATCCATTGACCCACATCCAGGATGAGCTTATTGATAGCCAGTCTATATCTATTCAGTATATCAGGCTAATAATGACATGTTTTATCAGCTCAGTTAGTTCTTTTCATTTTGATTGATTATCTGTTTAGATTTCATTCATTCATTTCATTCATTTTCAACAGTTTCATTTTCAGAATCTTACATTTCAGTTTCAAAAAGCCAAAATTTCATTTGAAATATAAAAGGAATGAAGACTTTGAGTGTCTGAGCACTTCTTTTCCTTCCTCCCCGCTTGAGAACAATACACACAGAAAAAAAGAGGAAATATCACCAGCCCTCCAACTAGACGACTTTTTAAAAATATCAATAATTCCCAAATATGTAAGCTGACCGCAAAAACCTCCAACCACACAAACCTAAATCGGAATATGCAGGAGTTAAATGCTGCTGGCAGCTATTGTTTGCGCTGAGGATCATGTCAGATACACAATGTTGTCGGCTGTTGGGACACTCGACAGTTTGTCTTTTGGGCACATTCATAAAATCGATATAGTCGGGAGCTGACGATGAAACTACAGGTTTTCATCTGACTGAGCTCAACCTCTCAGTCAACAGGGTCGTACCCAAAACATGCCATTATCTTTATTACAGGTATGCCAATAGCTGCGATTTATGGCCCCGTAAATGATCAATGCTTGTTGCGCTCTGTGGGCTATCAACCAAGCTGTGGCTTCTCTGGAGCACAATGTAAAGTTGCTGTTTGGGGACTTTATCGCGCCTATTGGCGCTCTATTAATAAAAGAAGGCTACGTGCGTCTAGACAGCGTTAAAATTGGCCAGCCACAACAGACAAATTACACAGAGCGTTATGCATTATGCAAAACACCACGTACTACATTAAATACATTTAGCCAGGAGAGATTTTCTCCCCGGAGGACAATGTAGACCGCTGACAATAACCACATTAGGCCGACTTCACAGAAAGGCAGCATAATCAATGTGATCACGGGTTGTCTGCCATAGCGCGCCTTGGCGACCCAGCCACAACAAGAATAAACAGCGTTCAATATTCCAGACCATGCACGCTGACAGACACAAACGTGGAGAGAGCAAGATGGTACAGCATCTCTAAGGAGGAAAACCAGAGACATTGTGAACGTGTTAAAAAAGTAGAAACAAGACAGACAGCTGCCAGGATCTCACGCCGATTCATGCCAGCTCTCCCCTGATCAATGCACAGGTGGACTTTGTTTGAGGCAGGATGAAATACTCCGATGCTGGCTTTTAACAATGACGGAGAAGGTGGCTATGATCTAGAGAAAGGTGCCAAAAGGATAAAGAGAAAATGAGTGAAAGGGGGGGAAGAGAGAGATAAGACAGTCTCGATAACAAATCAATTTGCCAATGCATGTTACCAATTCCCCACCTCACAGTGTGATGCGCGTGCTACTCCAAGCCGATTATTGATAACCAATCAAGCATCTAGCCGCCTGTCAATCAGTTGTAGTGTGACTGTACAGTGACTGGATTTGGGCTTGTTTCGAGTAAAGAGACCAGTGTCCCCAGTCCTCATCATGATGTCATCACGGCTAAATGAACCACACTGGTGCGTCTGGAGACACAAGGACGGGCAAGAGTGTCGCTGTCTAAAAATTGCATAATTTCCATCAAAATGAGCAAACGCGATTTCTCCAGTAAAGTCACATGGAGCGAGGCGTCATATGTTGTCTGGCTCCCGGTGAAACAGCCAGACCTCACGTCCTCTGGTTGCGATCTCCAGCATACTAAACCAGACCGAAAGGGGGGTGGGAGAGGTGGAGGTAGGGGGGTGGTGGTGGGGGGGGGGGGGGGTTACGTCAACCTTTACATCTCTACAATAGGCTGCGTTAATGCAAACTTAAACACCTTGCAGCGCAATCAGGTAAACACTTGTTTTCATCCAGCACTCCGGTGCGCAGATCCAACTTGCGTGCCAAAGTCGCGTTTACTGTTAACTTCAGCATGAGGTTGAACGGGGACAAGCAAAACGATCCCCGGCGCTATAAATGCATCAAAACATCCACATGGTGAATGAAAGTACACAGAGAAAACAGTGGCAGACGCATGCAGAGTAGCGGGTCTGGCACTTGTCGCCGGGAAACTGCAGCTGCGTTTAGCCCGGATTGGTACTCACCTAAGTTGCACGTTTTGATTCCGTATAGTGAAGGGGGATTGGGGCTACAGCATAGTAAGGCAGTTCGCAGTACCCGCTCTCTCAACACGCACTAACTCCTTTCTTCTCTCGCCTTAGCAAATCAACACGGCGCTGACGTCAACGTAGCCAGTCAGCCAGACGAGCAGCAGGCAGGCGGGCAGCCGGCGCAGCGCTCCAGCCCATACAAACACTGAGAAAGTGAGACACCTAGGGGGCTGTCTCATGTCAAACGGCTGTATTACAGTATGGCAGTGAAAGCTGAGCGACACTGCCCTCCCTCCAGCTGTTTGAATTCACATACAGCTTACAGTTGTTCTCAAACTCCAGCCAGGGGTAGATTATGGGATCCAATAAGGGAAAGTCAAGTATGGGGACTCCTTAAGCCCGCTTTAACAATTTTCTATCAATTAATTAAAACTACAGTCTGTGTTAAAGTGGCAGCAGAGCACAGAAGATATGAATGCAAAGGTTAACTGGGGAGAACACCTCAGCCATTCTGCATAACAAAATGAAAAGGAAAAAAAAGGGAGGGGAGCTTTAAAAAAAAAAAACGTCATTATATGTTTTAAATATTCAAAAACATTTGTAAATCAGATTTTAAAAAATCAACTATGCATAAACCTGATGGAGAGAGCAGTCAAAAGCAACAAAAACGTGAAGTAAGATCCTTACATACCATGTTTAGTATCCTAATGTATTAAAAGAGGGAGCAACTGGTTTCTTTTGTTGTATTTTTATGCCACATCATAACATTGTATCAGAGCCCTTTGTCTCCCTGTGATGCTTCTTTCGCTATTCTAACATTTTAAGGTTTCTCAGTACAAGCTACTGCTACTATTATTAATACATTTGACAATATTTAAATGCAAAACCATGAAAGACAGAACAGATTAGAGCAAAGAACAGATTATATAAAGTGGGTCAGAAGATCAGTATGGAATTATTTTACACATCACCCAAGTGCAAATGTTACATAAGTACACACCAAAGTTTTGCAGGCTGCAGACTCATCACCCTTCAGTGATGAAGCTGGCATAGACCGTCCACAGCAAGACGTCACAGCTAAGCGAGGGTCATGTGACAGACAGGTATGTACCTCAACCTGAACAGATGAAAAAGCCATGTAATAGACCACATGACCACATATGACAACAGATGGGTCAGTCGTTAGAAAAGGTGCCAGTGCCATCCAATGGCATGGAAGCATCAGTCAACATTGTGTTAACACAGCAAAATTCAACGTATTAACACTTGCGATGTACTGCAAGAAACAATACACTGTAAAAACTGGAACTATTATTCAGTCCTACAACCAGATTTTCTTAAGAAACACAAAATAATCAAGCACTGGGGTTAGATTACTTCACTTGTTTCCAAAAATTCAACTGATTTCAAGTTGTTTTTCCTCTTTTTTTTAAAGATACTGACCATAATTTGAAGAAAATCAAAAAAACAAAAGAAACTTCACTGGGAACAAGTGGCCAAGATCTTGTTTTATGAAAAAATACATCCGCAATGATCAATACTTTTAACTGCATTAACAGTCCTTCATTGTTTCAAAGCTTTAATTTTTCCACTGACTGGTGCTTTAACCCTGGAAGTCTTTTATTGTAAAAGCATACTTTAGTGCCTCTCTGAAAATAAACTAATGATTATCACCAATGGGAGGCTACTCTTTACCAAAGCTATATTTTAAGTATATTCTATTCTTTTGTTAGGTTGCTTTAAAGTGCTCCTTGTAAGCTTTTACTTCCAATTTCCAAAACCACAAATACAAATGATCTGACATTTAAAGTGCTCCATGCCACAGAGAACAAAATGAAGTTATTTTTGTCTGTTTTATTTAAGAAATATGGCTGAAGTGGTATAAGGAAGAGAATATGAGCATAATGTAGGCTTTTTGGTTAATGTGTACAGACATTTATATTATAAAGATGAATCTTATTGGCTTTGTTGATCCCCTAACTTTTTTATCGAGCACCATTATCAGGTTTTTAATTATCCAGTAAAATAGCTCAACTTAGATGGACTGGAAAATAATTTCATGATTCATAGATAATGTATCCTAATACCTTTGTTGATCCCCTGAATGTTTGTATAGCGCCACCAGCAGATTGACATTTTCTGTTTTGAGTTTTGAATGTACCTTGTTTTAAAAAAAGAATATCTTCATCTAACACATAAACATTACAGTTTGCAGATTAGATACAGTGAAATATCTATATAAATTACTGTTTGTCAGTGGTTCAGGCATACATCTTTTCTCATTTAGCCAGAGAGATATTACTGAGTACAAATTAAAAAAAACCTGTTCACCATTGACTGATTGGAAAAATTCAACAGGTGAAAATACATCCAGCTGAGGTTTGCTGGGTTCCTTACATGTAATTTTTCACTTGCCTGCGATGGTGAGGAGTGCTGCGTGGTCCATTAAGGAGCTTTGCCAGGTGGTGCAAGACGAGCCATTTACAAAACAACTGCAGACAGACCAAATAGCTGGAAGGGTCTCATCATCCAGGATGTTGAGTTTAGTCACCTTCATGCATCACACACACATCAGCACTCTGCCGACTGAGGCTGATAAAAGTTTGAAGCAATGGGCAAGTCAGGTCAAAGTAGACTATCTGAAGGAGGTTGGGGTCGCTCAATGTCTGCAACAGATCAGTCAGTACGCTCTATCAATCAGTAGTTGACAGCATACTTGGGGTTTGTGGTGGTGCGCTAAAGAGGAAACATTAAAATTAACATTAGGGTTAGGGTTAGGGTAGGTGCCAAGGAATAAATTGTGGTCCATAGTGTTCTTCAGTGTGGTCAAGAGCTGCCTATTTTGGCCTGTAAAGGTCCAGTGGTTCAGTTCAACTTAAAAGTTTACATGACTACAGCAATAAAAAGAGACACAGCCATTAACTTTAGCTTTGCATTAGTCTTCTTGGTTCAAGGCATTCTCAAATTCAGTTTTTTGTGAGACATCTGTTTGCCACTGAGTGAAGTAACTGAGTACCTGTGACAATCACCATTGTGGACCTACCGTTGGACTGTCAAGGCCTCAGTATGCTTTCAAAGGAGTGCTTATCAGATTGTCTAAAACCCCCTCTCACAGTGATTGGCCAGGTGTTGAGAAAGTAAGGCGTTTAAACTGTGTGTGTGTCTGCGTGTTAATTAACAAAAATGTTCTCATTATGTTTACAGAAAATGTAATTCATCCAGCATCATGTTTCCTGCATAACGTGTGACAATTCGGTCGTATATAAATGTAATTTCTAGGAGAGAAGGTTGTCCAAAATGTGATAATATATTTAGAATGTCTGTTCATTTCTTACACAATACAATTTTGAATAATGTATTTGTTATATTCATAGTGAGTCATATTTGCCACTGCTGCATTGACCCACTTTACCCCACCGAAATCATTAAAGCTTCATTAAATTCCTAGTGTAATACCTGTCAAAATACACTGTATTTCGGTACATTTGACAAAGCCAAGCATGTTAGTGTCAGACCAAAAACTGAGGACATTCTAATTCATTATGGTAAAGAAATGTATGTATTTGTTCAGAAGAACCTGGAAGCAAAAGCCATAATTCTAATATATTCTAAAATATTTGTCTTCCTATTTATTTCATTTTTTAAAAGGCAACAGGTCTGTGTGCTTACACCAGGTTGTGAGTAGTCATGCAGTTTATAGCTGTTTCAAAATGGAAAGCATAGGTTTGAAGGGGGCTTTCAGGGAAATCTCATTTCCTTTAAAATACAGCGGTGCTCTGGGAATTTTTAGATTCATCCCGGCATGGATCACAGAGTGCTTCATTACCTTTGAGCTGCGTGCTGTGCAGGCTTACCCAGGGATAAAGAAAAAGGCACTCCCTTAATCTGGTTATAATCCACCGTTTTACTGAGGGAAAGGAAGATGAGGGCTAAATTATAAAAACCAGATCATCACTGCACTTTAAAATAATACCAAGAGTTAGAAAACGATAGGCTGCCTGGAGGAAGTTTTGGTTTGTAGCTGAGGTTAGAAATAGGACCATTAACTATCAGGGAGTGAATCAGAGGCTGGTTATCTACAGTGGGCTGTATGTCCATTGTGTCGCCACAGCTTTTTTCTATGTAGGAACAGGGTGATCAGCTACAAAGAAACACCAATTAATATTCCAAATACCACAGTATTTCATGTAAAACCAAAGAACCTTGAATATAGACAATTAGTAGTGATGACGAATGAATAAGTGTTGAATTTATCAGCACAGTTACCTCTAGTAATGATTGGTGGAGTTATCAGTTTGGTTTACAATGAGCACCCTCACACTAATTTTTCATGTAGCTGTTTTATTATTCAAGGGATACTTTGGATATGTGATAAGGTCCAATCTCTAGTGTCTATTACTGAAAATAATTAGAACAATCAGAAAAATGATCAAACTCAATTTATGTAGCAGATTTGTCCCTATAAGCTGAAGAAAGATACCAAATGTAATGTCTTGTCATTTGATTATTTGATCTGCTGTAAATACTCACTGTACAGTAGCACCACATATGTATTAATCCACCGATGAAAATAGTCCACAACAAATGCTGCTATTTACCCCTGTTTCATTCTCGCTTGTTAAAAACCACAATGCCCAGCTGTTTTAGGAAATGACTGAAGCTTTTTTTTTTTTTTTTTTAATGAAGCCATATGTGATGTATTAAGATTTACATTTTCAGATTTGGGGCTGAATGCTTCAGACAGGTATGAAGTCTCAAAGTGTTGAGAGACTAATTCATTGTTAATTCTGGTGTTTTCATGGGGTTTGTTGATGATAAAAAAATTTTAATGTTGTGTTCTTTACTGTTTGTTTGTTTTTTTTTTAATATTCTTTGGCTGTTAATTACCTTGTCTAATTAATTCTCATATGATTTATTTCATCTATTGTTTAAATTCTTACCATAACAGTTTTTGTCTGACTTTTCTTTCATTACTATTTATTCTTCTTCATGGTGAAGCACCTTTGAAAAGTGGAAAGGTAAGGTTAGCGGATGATAGAAAAAGAAGGAACTTGTATGTCCATTCTGGTTTAAATTGCAAACAAAAATGTAGTGAACAGGCAGGGGAAACGTGGGTAATATTTCGGTTTTAATGGAGGGAAGTATTTTCAGGTTAACATGTATGTGGCTCTGCTGACCAGAAACCCCCCATTGTCTGTGTCCTGTGTTGGCATGTGCATGGAGGAGGTGTGTGTGTGTGTGTGTGTGTGTGTGTGTGTGTGTGTGTGTGTGTGTAGGGGGGGGTTATAGGCCCCACACAGTGGACCTTTGTGAAACTCTGCCTATGCAGCCAGACTGAATGGACTCTTTTTACACTTGTGTAAACCTGGGGGCGTCTCCGGCACCGAGGCCACGCCTCTGTGACCTCTAACCCTCACCTCTGACCTTTGCTGGATTTGGTCGGGAAGTACTTTTTGCTCACCATGTGCTCATGGGCAAAGCCAAAAATCACTCAGTTTGAATCTTAGTTTAACCCCCAGCCTCTCAAATATGTAACTGCAAATATAATGCACTTAACAGTTTAAGCTGTTAAGTGCATTATATTCTTTTTTTAGTAAGACTGAATAATTACAATTTCTATGTAATACATTGCGATAAATTATAAATATATTTAGAAATTCCAAAGAAAAACTTAAATCTGCTATTAGTGTTTCATTCAACCAAAGCTGGTTAATATCGAACCTTTCTGACCTCTGAATGACCAAGGTCTTTGTGTTTACCGAGTTGCAGGTTTGACCACTTCCACACACACACACACACACATTGCGTAACCCCACAGAATGGCCAAACCTGCTTCAGGTTAATGGGTGAAATGGGTATGTTGACCTAGGTGTTTTATTTACCAAGTGCCTGTTTACTTCTCCATTCCAAGCCTCCAGCTGCACCCTCAGAGGACAAACTACAGCGCTTAAGAGAAGCCACTGGATCAATACTCCTCTTGTCTTGAATGGCAAAAGAATGGCAGCTCAACAAACTGGGTTTGTGTGGTCAGTTTCAGGTAACGAGTACCTTGACCTAAGACACTGCAATCATCTCTTAATCATTACAACATGGGGATTTTGGCCTTGTTAAAAGGGCGGTTGTTACAAAGATTGTTTGCTAAGTAAAAAGGAAAGAAGAAAAAAAAGATCATCTAAAGATAAATGTGATGTGATGTTCAGTTGAAAGGTGGAGTGCACTTTTCTCCATGAAAAGCAATAAAACATTTTTTGATTCATACTAAGGTTTGATCAAAATATGTGTTTGCTGATATATTGACCCTATGTTTATTGGCCAAATCTGATAATACAATTAATTATAATGATTAATTTCTCCCTGACACAGCTAGAGGAAAACTTGTTAAAACATGTTTTAATGTCAAATGCTGTGAGTGAGTTATTTATACAGAATTGATCAAAAACAGAGATTACAAAGGGCATAAGAATCAATATAAGAGTCAGAATCAGAATGAATAAAGTGGCATGAAATGAAAGTACTCAAGAAAAATACAAGTGCCTAAAATATGTGCAGTACTTGAGTAAATGTACTTACATTCCACCTCTGTGCCAAAACACTTAGATGTCCATTTACGGCAAAACTGCAATGCAGTGCTGAAGATGAAAGAAAAAAGATAATATAAATATATATAAAAATAACCAAAGGTCATATAATATGCAGTGCAGTCTTTGCAGATCAGACTTGTTCATCAGTGCAACAGCTCAACAGTTTTTTTTTTTGATATTCTACAAAGCATTGCTAACTTGTATTCCAATACAAGAAAATGAAATAATTCCCAAACAATTCAATGTGGACACAGAATCTGCTCCGACCTCATTGATCAGAGTAAGGTAGTCTGTTCACAATTGGTATTCTGTTAGTTTTGTTGAATTATTTCAGTATTCAGTATTAAGTAGTAATCCAATTTTTATTGAAAACATCTAAAAATCATACAAAACAAATATACATTGGAATGAGAATTACATGTATCATATTGACAGCAAATCAGAAAACTTTGCAGTCAATGGCAATATTATTTTTGGTAAAACACAAAAAACAAAAACAGAAACAGAAACAAAATAAACAACAAAAATAACACAACAAAACCTTTACCATTTATGGACATTTCAGTCAATTAGAGTTGTTTTTTACATGTTACAAAGTCCAACTTTTTACTGTGTATGCATTTAATTATAATTCTGTTCAACAAATCTTGTGATTACTTGATGATTACTTTTGAAAACCATAAAGAACAGCAATTTTTATATTTACATTTTAAATTCGGTGGACCATTTTATCCAAAGCGACTTACAAGCGAGGTCAAGACAATCAAACCTTAGATTTTTCCACAGTGAACTTTCTGGAAGAAAGACCTGAACATGTCTGGTTCCAAAAACTGCAGCACCCCCCTGGGATTTTTGTGAGGGGGTTTGAGATGGCTCACTTAGTTTGAGTTAAATTAATTTCATGATGAGGTGATGATAGTCATACAACTACCACTCTGCATAACTGCAGTCTGTGAGGAGAATGGACAGCCCAATATAACCGTTCCAGTGAGCAATGTACTGTACAATAACACTTTTGGAACAAGTGATTTTATCCATGTGACAAGACTTTGGGTCATTTATAGCAACTTCATTAAAATAATGGAAGTGTCCTTGTGATGTTAGTGTGATATATAGCCACGTAGTCATACCTTTAATACCAAAAACATGTAGGTATATGAATGTGTGTGACAAGCTGCCACATTGAGACTGCTGTTATTCAGGGGAAGACAACATTAACTTAACGATTCATCCCAGCTATAAACTGATATTTCCACTCCTGAGTGGAGGTTCTTCAGAACAAAACAACAACACAAGAACAATAAAATAGAAGAACAAAAGCGTTAGAAGAGACAAAGTACGCATACGGCAGAGAGAGCATCCTTTCTTTAGAAGCTATATTCTCTGGATTTATTCTCTCATGTATTTCACTGAACTTTTACATTTGTGAGTATCACCTTTTTTGCATTATATTCTGTTTATTTGCTAAAGTAACACTGATAAGGCTAATTGTAAGAGAAAAAGGAGACTCATCTATTGTTAAGCAATCGTTTTAATATCATCGCACACATGAATTTCTAGTTGAATTCTCAGTTCTATAACAAAGCTTTAAAGCCTGGATCTCCTCTGTTTTAGACAGGTAATACGTAGGAAAAAAAGGAAACGTCTGGCACAAACCTGTGCAGACAAACACAAAACCCCACATGGACTTTGGTGGGGTAGTTTTCTCATTAATAATTAACATATTTGAACCCATTTACACTCTTCACCGATGTGAGCTGATCTCCTTGGTTGAAGAAATCACAACAGAAAAGTGGTGATCTGAGAGGAGAGAGCCCCAGTTACAGTCTGACAGGAGATCAATTCTCTCCCATGCCTCAGGTAGTCCTAATGCATTGTACAGTGAGAGTGGATGAGGCAGGCATTGACCAAATAAATCAGACAGATTCACTGTACATAGAACAGAGTCTTTCCTTGGGGGAACCCCGTTTCACATCGTTTTTCACATTTGTTCAAGCCTGTGGGAAGTACGTGTGTCTTTGTAGATTTGGTCTACAAAGAAAAGGGGTAAAGATGCAAGAAAAAAGACTAAATTGCATTTTCTTCTCGGCAGGACAGTAGAAACACTACACTTGAGGTTATTATTGTCCTGGTTGATTTGGGAACACCTGCAAATTAAATCAACCAGGACAATTTTTTGTACAGTACAATTTTTTTTCTACAGTATAAAACCAACATTTGCCAGGGATTTACTGTAAATAGATTGGATAATCACATAAAATAAAAGCCTAAAGCTCTCAAGATACCATTAATGGGTGTTAAAGGAGAGTACTTTGAATGTAATTTTACATAATTTTTCTGTGTTTTACATCCAGAAATCTGTACTTTGAGGGGGAGTTCTTGTGGATGGATTGAATAATCCTATGAAGATTACTGTATGAAAACAGTAGTCTTCATTTAAATTAGGTCATTTTAAGGTAGTTCTGCAATCTTTTTCATTTTTTATGCAGATTTATACATTTGTTTAACATTCCAGCGATGTTTTAAAATGAGATTTTATTTTTATTTTACAATGGTTGGACTGTAAAAATGCAGACAATGTCCAAAGTAATTATCCGTATTTTTAAAATAAATCTCTGTAGGATAACTTTTTTACTGTTATTTGACGGTAAGTGTTTGGCAACTTTTGCTGCCAGACTTTTTACGATCTTTTTACAATTTTTATTTTTTTTTTACAGTGTGTGGTTACTGGTGGTAATGGTGAGTGTGTTTTAATAAAATAAGTCCTGGAGCTTAATTCAAAATGATAGGTATGTCAACCACATGGCACAGGTATTAACTACTGGTGGAAGCATACGTGCCTTGACTAGCTACTCTGTCAGAAATTCAACAAAAGAAGAGCGACTGGTGAATCTGTACTCAGTTATAATCTAAGTACAGTTCAATTACCAGATGTGTGGACTTGAGTCACATGACTTGGACTTGAGTCAGACTCACATTATAAATCTGTTGGCTTGAATCTGTTGATCTGAGACTCAGCTTAACAAAAATCCAAAACAATTTACAGCTCAACATTGACTTTAACATCCAGTGACCGGTAAAGGCGCCTTTAGACTGTGCGACAACAGCGATCAGGTAAGTTTACTGGATGTCAAACTGTGCGAGACGCCTCAATCTGTGTCGAACTGCACAATATCAATATGAGGCATGTCAGATTGTGAGCTGAATGCACGGTGAATTGTAATGCTACAATGTAAATAGAAAAATGTATATGAAAGCAGGGGCAAGTTATCATCTTGTATCATCCATCCGCAGCGCTCATACGTTTTGAAAATACAGCAAAGTCACACAGACTTATTTTTCGTTTCACCTTCATCAGTTTTGTTTTTGTGTGCCATGGACATATTAAGGAGAACAAGTGTGTTTTTCCCCCTAAACCTTATTTAACAAACAAAATGTCACATCAGCTAGTTTATTGTGTCATTTCATGTTGTATTCTGATTGGTTTGTTTGTAGACGTTGGTCGTGGTGGCAGTCACATTGTGAGAATTATGTCTAACATTTCTGACACTGTTACCATATTTCTCTCACACTTGTCAACTTTTGTCTCAGACAGTTAAAAAATTGCAGTGTAAAGGGGCTTTAAGTCACTCAAGCAAATTCTTTCTTTCAGATTACAAAAAGGGCTGTACCTGAATTTTCAGGCTTCTCAGTCAAAATTATTTTATGTGCAGGCTACTTTTAAAAAGGGTGACGTTACTCATATTTTAAGAAGGTAATCAAAGCTAGTGGAGAAGCTATCTCGGCTACTCCCATGGGTCACCTGACCCTTGTCCAGAGTCTCTTGAAGAGATGCTGCTCTGTGGGTTCTCCTTATTTTATCCTTTGCAGAGGAAGGGTACAGCTGTGGATTTTAGATGGGCGGTTTGAAATAGAGGGATCAGATGTAGTTTTTGGAAAATAGTTGGACAGACTTATTTTTTTTAGAGCGCTGCTGAACTGTACAGGTTGAATTTACACCTGGCTGATATCGCAATGTGAGCCAGAAGTAGTCTGGCCGATGTGGAGATGGGGTTTGTTAAGCACATTCATTATTCTTACAGGACGATGTGTTCTAAGACTGGAGTGGTTTTATATGGTCCCTCTGACTCCAGTGGGGGTATAGCTAATCTCTTAGGGCCCCTGGCCTCTTACCTTCATTCTCATGCCAGAAATCTCGGTGTTATTTTTGATTCAGCTCTACAATTTGATAAACAAATTAATTCTGTTGTCAAAGGTTGTTATTTCCACCTATGAAACATTGCAAAATTGAAACCGCTCCTCTCATTCAACGAGTTGAAGACTGTCACAACCGCTCTGATTTCCTCTCGTCTGGACTACTGCAGTGCCCTTTATTTGGGTGTTAGCCAGTCATCCCTGTCTCGCTTGCAACTAGTGGAGAATGCTGCTGCTAGGCTAATAACTGGCACAAGGAAGAGAGACAGCATCACACCTATACTGGCCTGCCTGCATTGGTTATCAGTCAAGTATAGGACTGAGTTTAAGGTACTTTTATTTGTTTTTAAGGCTCTACATGGCCTGGCGCCCCAGTACATCTCGGAGCTCATTTGCCCTCTTCACAACACCAGATCTTAGATCCTCTGGCCAACTGTTGCTCGCTGTCCCTCGATCGTGGCTGAGGGTTAAGGGTGACCGTGCATTTGCTGTAGCTGCCCCAAAACTTTGGAGTAGCTTACCTTTTGAAATTAAGTGTTCCCCTTCCCTAGACACTTTTAAGGCCAAACTAAAGACTCACTTGTTCGCTCGGACCTTTGACTGTCGTTAAAACCCAGTGCTACTATTATTTGTTTTCTATTTGCTCTTATTTCTTGTTTGATGTTACCCCGTTGCTTTAATTTATTCTTGATATCTTATTGTATAGCACTGTGGTTGACTGTGGTTGTTTTTAAAAGTACTTTATAAATGAATCTGATTTGATTTGATTTGATTCTGGACACTCCAAGGTTATTCCTTTAGCTTCACCCTCAAGCCACAGAGTTAATGTTGTATTGGCTTCACACTTTTGTTCTTGTTATCAAATAATCTGAACAACTAAATAGTTAAAATTAACGGTTTTTCACTGTGTCAATGTGTCAAAAAGCAGTTAACTTATTTCAACAATTTTCATATCAACCTGTCTGTACCTGCTGTATCTGTAAGTATCTAATGCAATCACGTTACTGTATTACCTGTCATTTGCCTTTCATTTTCAGCTCGATTTATATGGCCATTCCCATCCAAAGAGTATATACTGATATAATTTTTGTTTATTTCTTGGGACTTTATCAGTAGAGTAACTGTTTGACCATCAAATGTTTGCCATATTGATTGAACTGCAGTAACCACATATTTAGGATATTTGAAAATACTTGAAAAGAGAATTAAAAGGGCATATTTAAAGAAATGCTATTTTACACACACACACACACACACACACACACACACACACACCTCAGTTTCTTCCCAGTGTCACTCTGTGAATTTGTTTGTCTATCTGTGTTCAATTGCCCTCGGTTTGATCCCCTCCATCCTTTCTTGAAGCTCTGCTTAATAGCCTCTTTCCTTTTAGAGGAGATTGCATGGACTTTTCAGAAGGGCCAAAAAGCCCAGCAATAGACTAGTTTAGTACGAAGTCCGTGTACCTAAATTAATCTCACATCACTGTAATGAGTAAGGGAAGGACTCAATGTTGAAATGGTGGGTGAAGAAATAAATGTGGAAAGACAGGCAGTAAAGAAAGAAAAGAGGACAGAGAGAGAGAAAGGGAGAAAGATGAAGGTCTGATAATTGGTTCAAGGCTATATTAGATTTAATGCAATGCTTTCTAAACACTATACAATAAAGTCTCTTAAATCTATCACATCACTGAGAAACAGTATAATACTATATGACACATACAAATATCCAGGAGGTGCAGTCATTGCAGTGGAGGAAACACAGCTCCATCACCTCAGTTAATATTTGTGAAAGGAATATGATGAGTAACCAAACAACATCTTAAAAAAAAAAAAAAAAAGAAGGGATGTTTAGATCAGTATATACTCCAGTCCCTCCTCATCATTAGTCTGCTGTGCTGCCCCTGTGCTTCCTCCTTTCGTCTTTTCTTCCAACTCCAGTCTACTTTCACACAAGACCCTGTGGTGAAAGAGACGGGAGGCTTTTCCTGCCTCTTGGACACTGTGCATAGTGAGGTGACCCAGTTAACACACACACACACTGAAATCCTTTTAAAAAATGGGGAATCCACAGTTCCGTCTCAGGTTGAATTAAAAGAATTGGAGCCATATATACAGTATATGCTTGCTGAT
Source organism: Thunnus thynnus (assembly GCF_963924715.1). Classification (NCBI taxonomy): domain Eukaryota; kingdom Metazoa; phylum Chordata; class Actinopteri; order Scombriformes; family Scombridae; genus Thunnus; species Thunnus thynnus. The sequence goes on from NC_089529.1 coordinate 23,768,256, forward strand.
GTTGTCCTTTCACAGTTAGTTTGATAAGTGGTAGCAGCAATGGTTAAAGGGGATAGGTCATGCTTTTTGTGATTTTATGTGATTTATATACTGTTATGATGTCGGATATCTATGCTAAACATGATCAAAGTTCCAAAACTTGAGGTTAACATATGTAGAAATGCTCCCTGCAAGTCAAAATCCAGGGCTTCAGCCTGCTGTAAATGCTTTGTGACATTTTTTTTTTCTTCATCACGTCAGCTTGTTGTCCATGCCCATAAATGGCCAACTGTTCCGTAGCGTTTGTTGCTACGGTTTGTCCGTGTGTCGTTTGCATCGTCCACTTGGATTTCAGCTCGAACGTGTACAGATGTATGAGACAAGTTGACATTTCAAGTAAAGAACGAGGGAAATAAGTGAAATCCTATTACTATAGTTTGCTGTATGGTTTTGTTTATATAGCCTCCGGAGCCAGCTCCCAAGGAAGGGGCAGCTTCTAAGAGCTGACCAATCAGAACAGGGCTCATTGGGAGGGGGGCTTTAGAGAGACAGGAGCTAAAACAGCCTGTTTCCGACAGAGGCTGAACTATGGGATTGCATGAAGGGTTAGTATGAGTTAAATCAGGACTTCCAGTAGTGCCCCAGATTTAAAATATAAACCTGTAAATATGTCCCCTTTAAGAATCTGCGCACAGCAGGGTTACAGACCAGTATGAGCTTCAATGCAAGTCCATCAAAATGAAAACACTTTTGCACTTGTCCAGCTTTTTTCCAGTAAACCTAAAAATGCTCAGCAGGGTGAAGGCGAGACAGCCGAAAAACATTTGGTGAATAAAGCATGGTGTACTGCAGAAGAGTTGCGCAACATGTTTTTATTTTGAAGATGTTGAAGCATTAAAAAATGTTTAGATGGGTTTTCAGTAAAATGTTTAAATGTTATGAATTGGGTAATATTCAGTATGACGAGTATTCAGTAGTGAGGAATTCAGATTCCAGTCCTTACAGCCCTTCTTAACTTTCATATATTAGCACTAGTAGCATTACTGGCTAATTTACATAGTTGTCCTGTATTCCAGTAGATAGTTTCAGACAATTAGTTTCAGAATACAATCTAGGGTAAATAAATAGAGGTGACCTCATACTGAATATTGAAAATTAGTACAAAAGCATAATAACAGCTGTGTTTTCATACAAAAATATCTCAGATTATTGGCTCTATGTAGGCAAGACAAGTTTATTTGTATAGCATCAACAAGGCCATTTGATGTTTCAATATAGTTAGATGTGTGTGGTGTTTGTGTTTGTTTGTAAAGTAACAACACATACTTACTACATCATACAGTGTTCTATACATAGCTGCATGTATTTTTCTGCTCAGTGTTTAGGTGTGTGTGTGCGTGTGTGTGTGTGTGTGTGTGTGTGTGTGTGTGTGTGTGTGTGTGTGTGTGTGTCATCCACCTCCTCCGGCCAAGGTATTACACTGCAAGGCCACAGCTGCCTTTCATTCATAGAAAAGAAAAGAACCTCCTCTCCTCCCCTCATCACTCTTTTCTCTCATTTCTTCATCTTTTTCCTCATCTTAAAACACACACACATGCACACACACACACACACACACACACACACACACACACACACACACACACACACACACACATGCACACACACACACACACATGCACACACACACACACATGCACACACACAATAGGAATCCAGCTGTCTTAAGTAGAGCAGAATTCCAAAACCTCTCACTGAAATCCTACCTGTCTCCCTTGCTCTCTTTTTTCCTTCTGTTTTTTGGGTTTTGTTGGTCATTAACGTGTAAATTCTTCAACATGTCATATTTAACTTAAAAATTCAAAAAGCGAATACACTTTCTTTGCATTTGCTAAATGCTAGGCATGTAAAAACTCCAACTCTGATTCCCATTGTGCTGAGTGGAGGCACTGAAGCTCTTGTGTCCATAGTGCTTAACCACTGGACCGATGGCAAACGACACAGTAATCACCTTACAGTGTTCCTGGTGTTCCCGGGAAAAAGAAGGCCCGCTCACCACAGGGAAGCTCCTCACAGCTAATCCTTTAGCACATCTCTCTTTTTCTTTCTGCTCTTTCTCTCTTCCATCTTGTTTCCAATATCTGCGCAGGAACCATTTAAGATAACCATGATTTGTTTAAGCCACTCCATCAAACTCTCGCCACCATTTCCTTTATGTCTTAAGGTGTGATTCCAATCTATAGAAGGTTTTAGTCTTAAAAACCAAACCTTACAACAATGAAGTTCTTCAGCCCTTTGACAACAGTGTACAAGGTATGGTAAACAGCTACTTTTTTAAAGGGTATGCTCACATTTTTTTTTAAGATGGTCTTAAAACAATAGTCAGGTGTCCATATGTACATTGAAACCAGCTTTGCTTGCTGTAATCATTCCCTCTTTTTCAACCTTCCTGCGAAACCCTGTTGTGCAATAACAGATTTTTTTTTTGGCCATATTATTATTTGATGTGAGCTTCATACCAGTAAGCTTTATACATCATCAGATGTGGAACATCCTCTTTTAGTGATTTATTGTTGATGAAAGACTTTAATACATAACAACTGTCATGTGCTCTATTTGACTATCAAAAGGGTCTGTTTTTTACTCTCTCTTGAAAGGAATAAAACACAGTGGTAATTTGACGCAGAGGTAACACAGTTCATGAAAGTTTTACATTTGCTGTTCTAAACGCTTCCTGTCGTGTTTTGGCACACAGGAAGTTATTTGAATATAAAAAGAGACCTGAGAACGAACAGTATTCATAAAAATAACAAAATAACATGAAATGTCAAACTGAATCACACCAGAACAAACTGTTCATGATAAAAATCAGTTACAGACATTTCATGTAGCAAACGCTGGGAGGTTGCTTCAGTTCATCCATTTGCTTGCGTGTGAATACATGCAGTACTGAAAATATATGATAAAAATATAGTTCATTGGTAAAGTCACTGAAATAATGTAATATTTAAGTATGAACCAAAACCAATAGACTTTAATCTTTAATCTGCAGTGTCGGGGCAGCATAGGAGTGTGTTTTCTCCAATTTCAGTTCATATTATGCAAGTTTTATCATTTCTATACTTCATAATATTTCACAATCACCAGAAAATCATCCTGGTGGCTAATATACCATTAACCATTTAACCTTTACATGTCAGTTTCACTTGCAGCGGATTTTAATAACACAATAAGGATAAAGATAAAAATAAAAAGAATTTCATTTGCACACAAATCATATTCCTCTGTGCCTTCGTTGTTGTCCAAAAAATATTAAAAACATGTCAGTGAGCCACACCGCTGCACTGGGTGACATGTTCCTTTACCACGCACATTATGGTCGTGGTAGTTTGTTTAGAAACGGCTCCAAAGACTAATAACAGTAAGACTAGTCTATGTAAGGCAGACGTCACTGAGCATGTGTTCATACAGCTTCCCTAGCTTGCTGTGCTACATATCAGAACATCTTGATTTTGTACTGAAGTTCTTTGAGAAATTTACAATATAGCACAAAATCAAGGATCAGTTTTATGTTTTGTATCAGTATCAGTTAGTAAAACATATTCAAAACTGTTGCAAGAAGAGACTTTTATGTTACACACCTGCAAGCACTACAATATGACTAATATCAAAGTTGTGAAGAACTGAGTATATGACGCACTTCAGGAGCACTTAATCACACTTAATAACACTGATTCAAAGGTGGTGGTAATTTCAGCTTGAAACCCATTTTAGCAGCATTTGTCGTACTTTGACATGTGAGTTTTCAAAGCAACATCAGACAACAGAGCAACAAAGAGGATATCATCTGAGCTCAAACTGCAGATGCAGCGATTAGCAATGTATCCAACGGATGTCAATAACTACAACATGACCTGATGTCAGGAAGAAGAGCCTTGAAGAACCCTTACAGCCATTGTCAAACACAGTCAAATGGTGGAGCTGGAGCTGGAGCTGTAGCTGGAACCTATACAGTAACCAATAAAAGTATGAAAACAGTATATAAGTGGTTGACAAATGCTGCAGTAGCTTTGACATGGTATATTTCTATAATCTCAAGGTCCAGGTCCAGCTGTGCCCCCTGAGCACTCTAGGTCAGGGCCTGGTACCCTGGGGGCTGTCTGCCCTGCAGTGTGACATCATTATGGTGCCTCAACTTCTATGCATGATTTAGAGATAGGTGGGAAATGCAAAATCTTCAGCCATTCTATCAATGGCCACTTGATACTGGATCCAAAATACTCTTGATGGTATGTCACATCAAAAGTCCTCACTTCTCTCTGGTGCTATATCTCCATGCAGATCATTTCAGAGGTATGTTGGAGGCTAATGGCATTTAGTTTTTGATGCTCAAACAGTAACATGCCTTTCCAAAAACAGTTTCCCAGTTACTCTGTGTAAACCACAAACCTCACTGTGCACAGTTTAATTGGAAGTCCTTTCTAAGGAAGAAATGCTTATAGCTCCACAGATGAAATTCCTTTCACCCTCATGTTATTTTTTTGCATGGCTAATTATCACAAGAGGTGAGTGTGATATGGGTGAACTTACAGAGATTTCATTTTGCATAAATGACATGAGGCTCAGCCAATCACAGTTCACAATGGTGCCCAATTTCTCCACCCATGTCAATTCCACCCAGGCTTCCTACACAAGCCTTTTCCCTACATCTGGACTTTAAAAGTCCTTCCAGATGCTTGAAGTGAGTAATATAACACATATTATGTCCATGTCTAGGGGTTGACAGAGCTGATGTAGTGGAATAAAATACTTTCAAACAGGGAAGCAGAAGTACAACATGCCCATGCTAACATTTCCTAGGGTACTGTCCTCAAATATAATTCTAGACTGATTTATTGTCAGTTTGTCTTTGCTCACTGGTTTCGAACATCACTGATATTTCAGTGGGCTCTTGGATGGTGTGAATGTGTCTAGTTGTGTTGCAACATGTACATTGATTAACACAAGCACTTGGGTCCATCATGTAAATATGCCAGATTTAGCCATACTAATGCTAATTTCCATCTGCAGTCCCTGGCAGGTTGATGGCATATAAAAACATTTAAAGAAAACACACACATATAAGAGCACATAAACACAGACAAATAGCAAAACAATGACATAAACACTACTCCAGATTATGAAAGCATGTTTGATTGAACAGTAACCACTGTTTTTTAGATTTGGAGAAAGAGTTGAGAGATGTGATGTTCCTTAGTTCTGTGGATATAGTGTTCCAGGTATGTGCTCAACAGGAAAAGGCTGACTGCCCAAAGATACTTTTTATATGTGTTATTTCACAATCCCCTCTAGTAGTAGCTCTGGTAGATGAGTTCTGATTGTGTTTAATTAATTTATTGAGTGGAGGGGGATCCAGATCATGAAAAAGTAAAGTAAAATATCTGCAAATCTGAGCGTGTTTTCCCAGTTTAAGAAATCATATTTGGTCAAAATTTCACAATGATGATATGAATTTGACTTTTTATCCAATGTTTTCAAAGCCTGCTTATAAAGTGTTTCTACTGATTGTAATGTGGTTGTATCTGTCTGTGTCCAGCTGGTAAGACAGTAGTTCATGTGAGAGAGAATCATGGCATTCATGTACAACTTTGAGGCCTCAGTGGTTAAATTGTTCCTAATGTGTCTAAAATTTGCTAAATTGAATTTAAATCTATTCACAACGTTTTGAATGTGAGTTGTGAATATATTATCATGCCTAAATATTTAAACTTATGCACTACTGATTACTGAGTTTTCTCCCTGCTACTAAAACATCTGGGTATGGATCTCTATTTGCAGACTTTGAAAAAAAACATACATACAGTTTTGAAGAGGAGCAGAAGAATTATGACCATTGGTCATAATTCTTCCGCTCTTCTTCAATATTATTCCCTTCCATGAGCACCCGTGGTTTGAGGGACATCAGCAGCACTCCTGTTACTTCTCTCTTATACATACAGTAGTTCTTCTGTGGCTTGCCTCTTGTTTTTAGCATGTGAATATATGACCATATCATCAGCGTACATTTGACAAATTACAGTAGGTGGACAAACCTCAGGTAGGTTATTAATATACAAACTAAATAACAGAGGACCCAAAGTTATTAGAACCTCATGATTAACTGTATCAAATGCTTTCTATAAATAAAATAGCTAGACCAAATAACTATAATAATTTCATAATTTGTGAAATTATAAAATTATGTTTTTGAAACCCAAATTGCATAGGATGCAATGAGAACGAAGTAGTATTCAAATGTTATATTATCTATTCAGAAATACATTTTTCTGCAATTTTTGATACAGCTTGAAGAATACTGATGGGTCTGTAGTTACTAATGACCATGTGTTCACCTGATTTGTACACTGGTGTAATTATTGCAGTTTTCCAGGCACTTTGAAACACTCCTTCATTAATGGACCAACTTTTTGAAATAGGAGGAATAAGTGCTTCCTTATGGGTTTTGTTAAATACTGTGTACATCCCATATACATCTTTTGCTCTTTAATTAAGAGAGGACATAATCATATGTATTTTGGAGTTGGTCACGTCTCTAAAAGTCAGAATGGGAGCATAAGTATTCAGAGGAATGACAGAATAATAATAATTATAAAAATAACAACAACAATAATAATAATAATAATAATAATAATAATAATAATAATAATAATAATAATGATAATAATAATAATATGGAAATTCTGAGTCAGAGTTTTTGTAGAATCAATAAAATAAGTATTAAATGCTGTTGCCACTTTACTTGGATCATGGGTCACATTTCGCTCTATATTTAGCTCTATTGTTTTATTAATGGTATTAGATTTCTCTGTCAATTTGTTTAAATTCAGATTTCTTGGCATTTCCCTTTGCTTCACTAATAGCCTTGATGGAAAACATTGATTTTGCCTTTCTGAGCTCTTTTAAGACCTTATTTCTTAGTGTGGTAAATAAACACCTCTCATGTTCCACCTTATTCTTGAGAGCCACCGTGAGAGCATGGTCCCTTTGTTTCATGAGTGTGAGAGTGTATTTTTTCATTCAAACATGGTTGATAGTGTCATTGGCCTGGCTTGCACTTCACTTTCCTCATAAAACTGTGTCTAGTTGTTTGACGTTCAGCCATGAAAGAATTACAGTTATCATCCATACAAGGTTTAACATACAAGGTTATCATTCCAATTTATTTCTTTAACTGCATTTTCAAGATTGATTAACTTAAATCATATTGCGGTCAGACAATCCTGTAACCAGATGGTAAGGTTTCTTTATTATTTCTGGTCTATAGTGAAAACCAAATCAGTACGTGTTTCTGAGGAACCAGTTATCCTAGTCAGTCCTTCAATAACCTGTTGAAAAGCGAAATTGCTTGTTACACATTTTAGCTCTTTCCTTTTTGCTTTATCATTATCATCCAATTTTAATTAAAATCTTCTAATAACATGATCTCATTGTTAGTATCATAGTCTTTAAGAAGGGTATTCAACTTATAAAACACATTTTTTGCAGATGGTGGTCTATAAATTCCAATCATACTGAATGACATTTGGGCTGAGAGTTAATTTGAGACCAATTCATTCCAAGTCATTAATGCACAACCATTGGATTTACTTACATCAAATACTATCCTTGAAATAAAATAGCACACCACAGTCCCGTCCACTCTGTCTTGTCTAAATATATTGTAGCTGTGCACTTTTGATTTCAGCAGGGGAGTTTTTGTGTATCCGTGTCTCTGATAAGCATAGGAAGTCCAAATTTTATTCATATAGAAGATGTTGTGCTTGTTCACTTTTAGGAATAACACTTCAAATATGCAAATACCCTCTTGGTTTAGCCCAAGAGTCCCACAGAATGCGAGCCTGGTTCACGTTTGACTTGTTTGGTGATGCAGAGTTTATCCTTTGTACATGATTTGCCATGGACGGTGGCACAACGCTTGGCAAGATTACTGCTGGTGATGTAGTTATTGGTATTGAATCAGCTGAAACCTCAAGCAGTCTGACGGCTTTGTTGGTAAGCAGATTGCTATTTATAACAGTAAATTTATACCCTGGTGTAATATTATCCAAGCCAGGATAGTGATGCACGCTATCTGCAAGTGCTGCTGGATGATGTCGATCTGGGCCCATGTCCCTAGCAGTTGGCCCAGGATTAGGATGCACATCCCCCACAAGCAGGAATGTGACAAACAGGTATGCAGAAAGTTTCCACAGCAGTTTGGGAGACTTGTGCTTGGTTGTTTTGTTTTTGGAAGTAGCATTTGGGATGATTGCTTTTCCGTTATTAAGAACATTGCAATATAAAGCAAATTGTTTGACAGGCAAACATATCTCTGTATATCCACAGAACAAAGGAAACACTAGATGTCTGGGACAGGTGCTTTCTTGATGAAGATGAGCTTGATTGAGTGTGTTGACCAAACACAGCTGCACTGAATTGGCAACAGGAGTCAAAGCTGGATGGCAGCAAGGCAGCGCCTGCCTTACTACATGCAATCTTGGATATTTGGGTTTCACAGTGAATAAGATTTTATACAATAAGCTAGCCTGTACGTTGTACCTCAAGGTTACATTTCACATAGGAGCTGGCAGAGTAAGAATAATCCATCTCAAACCTGAACATAGCAGCAACACTTGACCCCACATTCAAAGAACTGACATGCTCATACAGAGTGCAATTAGATGGGGAGGAAGATGGAGGATGGGCAAATCGATGGACAATAGAAGCAAAAAAAAAGAGATAAACTATAGTTAAACAGACAAAATAAGCAAAATACAAGCTTTAACTACAGGCATATCGGGGGGGACCTTGAATTGTTGAACCCTGAACATTTTGAGCAATTGCTTGCTTAGAGTTAGATGAGTAATGAACTAGGTAGGTTGATACTGTCCTCACAAGAAAAACAGCATAAATAACTCTAGCATGTGAATGAAAAAAAGACTGTACAAAGGTGGAAATAATGTGATGCTGTTATTAAGACAGAAAATTCTTCTTACAGAGTAAGTTGGGGTGGATGGACGGGCATCACAACAAATGTCACAGGGACGAGAACAATTGTTTTGTATTTGATGATCTAAGGATGTTAAAGGATGGGTTCACAATATTTTCGGGCTGTCTTAAAACAATAGTGAGGTGCCCATATGGACACTGAAACAGGTTTTGCTTGCTGTAATCATTCCTCTTGTTCATGCTGACCATTAGAGGATCCCCTCCAAATGTACTTGCAATGTAAGTGATGGGGGACAAAATCAACAGTCTTTGTTTTGAGCGAAAATATATTTAAAAGTTTATCTGAAGATAATATGAGGCTTCAGCAGTTAGATAAATAAAGAGGATATCTTCCAAGTTACTGTCTTTGTAGTAAAAAAATCCTCCTTGTGTCTCAGTGGACAGTGTTTTCCTGTTCAGCTGCAGTGGAAGAATAGTAACGAAAACAGGGAATTTGGCGATAATTTGTGCAGCTGAAGCCTTGTATTATCTTCAAATAAACTTTAATTTTTTATTTTTTTTTGCATGGAAGGAGGGTTGTAGATTTTGTCCCACATCACTTATATTAAAACAGGAGGAATGATAACAGCGGGGCAAAGACTATTGTTTTAGGACAGACTTTAAAAAATTGTGAGCCTATCCTTTAATAAAATGGAATAAATTCAGTATTTGTAGGCACCTCAATACCAAAAGAAAGCTGCTAACTCTGGCTGCTCCTCTCTAAATGACTGGAGTTGCCACAGCAACAAGTGCAATTTCTGATTTTTGGAACCATAAAGCATGCTCACTTCTCCCTGATTTGGTAAAGAGCATGTATGTGTCAAGACTTTCTTTGGTCAATCTGGCTATCTCCCTGCTCCTCCTCCTTGCATCTATCTATCTACCTATTCACCTATCTTGGCCTTGTGTTCCTGGAGGTGTTGTTTTGGAAGTCTGTTTTTTGTTTGTTTTTGTATCCATACCTAATCAATGACTTGCAGTGCTACTCAAATATTCTGTGATCTTCATTAAAGCAAGAAAGAGAATCAAACATCTTCTTGGCTTGAACTTTTCATTCTGATGTTAGATGAAAAAGTCATCTATGGAAGCCTTCCAACATAAGAAAAAAAATCCCCCCAAAAACAAAACATAAATCAACCGACACCTTCTCAAGTCAGACAGTGGTGTTTGGAAGGACGAAAGGCAATAATTGCAGTCGTTTCATGTGTGTACCTGTTGTGTCAACCCCCTCTATCGACCTTCATCCTCTGTCTGTCTCTTCTGAGGCCAAAGGAAGACAGTGGGCAACAATACTGCCAGCTGCGGCCACAAGCTGTGAGCAAAAGCCATTCATTTAGGAGGAGTTTTTTGTTCGGCTTAAGAAGTGAAGTGGGAAGTTATTTCTTTGAAGAAGTCCCCTTCTGAAGATTTGCTGATCAAAAACCAAAGGTTCTGCAAATTGCTGGTGCATTTCTATGAAAGGTCCACTGCAATAAGAGAATGCCGAAACAGGAAAGAAAAATTCTGGGTGTTTCTGTAATATGAATGTGAATACACTCTGAATACTTCAATATTTTTTACATTTTCCATATGAATAAAAGTTTATTATGATTAGCATAATCAGTCTGTGTTTGAACCCTACCCCTAAAAACAGAATAAAGTAGGTAAACAGCAGAGATGTGCAGAGAGTCCAGTATTTGTATTTGTATCTGTATTTGTTGAGGCAGCAGAATTATTTGTATTTGTATTTGTATTCGGATAAAAGTGGAAAGAGGCTTAAAAATCCTGTTTTTGTTTTTGTTAAATTTTTGTTTGTTTTGTTTAATTTTAGAAAATTACAAAAAGTGTTCATGAATAAACTACCTCACAAAGGAGGTCCCCACACCAGGTCTCGAACTGGAGTCTCCCAGATCATAGACGACTGCGCTGATTATGGAGCTAAAACTTTATTCATTGCCTTATTGCAGACAGACCTCTACCTATTTATACACCCATAACACAGAGACAGCACAGCATGTAACATGTAGGGAAGAACTTCAAAGGTGATTCTTGCTTCGCACTTTTCATTTATTGCCTATTTTTTTACAACCTAACTTTGTGGAAAGGAGAAGGGGAACAACAGGTTATGGAGAGTCCCCTGTGAGCACTTTGCTTGTGTCAGTAGCTCAACTTTATCTCTGGGGAACACCCCCAACTCCAGGGGTGATGTGAAGGAAATGTGCATCATGTAGCAGGTGGATGTGACTCCCCTTGATGAGACCTGCTGATAGACGTAACAGCGGAGCAGAGGAGAGACACTGAGATAGTGATGTAACCAACCTGCGCGCTTGTATTTGACATGTTTTTTTTATCTTCCCAAAAACAAATAATTTCTAAAGTATTTGTATGAAACAAATATTCGTAAAAAACCCACTATTTGTGCCTTGCCGAATAATGTATTTGCATTCAGGCACACCCCTAGTAAACAGCTTCTATGTAGCCTAACTGTTGATCCAGGTACAAAATGTGTGCTATAGTGCTATATAATAATAAACTTATATATCTGTTTATATATAGCCATTTGTACATCATTTGTGCTTTACAAGTAAATCAAATCAAGCTACAGTGATGAATTGTAATGTAATAGGGAGGAGTTGGTTGGAAGTATGACAAAAAAAAAGTTACATTGAAAAAAATTGAGGACAGCATCTAATTCAGCTCATGATGTTTTCCTTTGTCAGGCTTTGATATCATTTAATAGCAGTAACCTACTGTTCAGTATACAAGAATGAATGATCTGAAAGGGTAACAGTTCACCTCACCAAATTTCTTAATATCAAACTTACTGTAAAACTATCTACAAAGTCTACAAAGTATTGTTTACATTTTCAGGGATTTGTACCATTAAAGTCTCCAGCAGTTTCTGTTTGCACTGTAACCATGGATCAATCAATCACTGCATTACTCTTGATAATTGAGAATATGTCTGTGTGATGATGATTATCACAAGAACTGACGTTATTCTGTAAGACTTTATGAACTTTTTTTATGGACATCTGATGCTATCACTAGAAAAAGTGACCTCATCTAACTCCAGAAAAACATAGCTTTAATGTTGCCTTTTCATTTTTAATATTATTCTTGCAGATCTATTTTGCATGACACAAGTCTTTGTATTTCTACAGTCTGTATTTGGGTCTATAAAACCTCACAAAATAAAAGGATTTATTAAATATTGTAAATCTGCACAAACGCACATAATATTCTTTGGTACCTTCTCACTAGTACAAAGTGCTCCTCGTCTGTCCAAAATATTTTGGTACATGCACACTGGAAATATCAGAACAGTTTCTTCTTGAGTTAAGGATCAGAAAAAAAAGATGTAGATGATGATTCTTTGTAACTACAGGAAAGTTTTGGACAAAACAGGAGAGAAACATATCGTGCGAGGAGCCTGTCCTCCCAAAAATGACCTCTAGTCAGTCGCCAAAAACGACCTATAGTTACGTTTGAGTGACTGTAGTAATTATGACCATGTGGCGGGTTGGGTGGCTGGTTAGATCCTAACTTGCAACAAGTGGACTTAGTGGACCCTGCTGCAGGAGGCCGCTGTTCGCTTCCCGCTTCCAACTGCGAGTCGGGACAGTTTTTTTAAAAAAGATAACTGATTTTTGTGGTGTTTACTGTTGCCATGACAGTGAAGGTTGCCTAACTTTAAGAAAGTAGTAACTTTAACACCCACCATATTTCAAGTGATCATTTTAACCCAAACCATGATCTTTCCCTAACCCTAACTATGTGGTTTTTGTGCCTCTAAACCTAACCAGACCTTAACCACAGTGCTGTTACATCATAAAATGTCATTATTTTTTAACAGTGACTTGACAAATGATGTTGTCCTGCTGATCACTGCCGATGGAAGCGTCTGACTGGAAAACAACCCCATGTGTTGTTCTGAAAACGCCCTATGGCTCGTTCTGGAGCGCATGGTCAAACGACCTTTGTGGTCATTTGATTTGGAGGACTTGTTGTGTGCGAGAAAAACGTTTTTGGCATGGTGGCCAAGGCAGGAAGTATGAGTGCGTATGCTGTGATGTAACACTGATGTGATTTAAAGGTTGGGAGGCAGAGATTAAGCAGAGTGTTCTGGATAGGAATGCATGGCTGGCTGGCTCTTTGCTGAGGTAAAAGCGAAAAGGGACAAGACAGACAGGAGCAGCCTGGAAATGAGATCCTACAATGCTATGTGCTTTCATGTTGAATGTTTTTGTTTTTGTATCACTGTCTGTACTGTTTTTGTATCTCTGTCTGTTGGTGCTTTTGGGTCTAGAAAAGCGCTTTACAAATAAAATAAGTTAGAGCTGAAATGTGACTCTATGCATGAAAAAACAAATATTTCTCAACAATCAGAAAAAAAAAGAGAAAAGAGAAGGAGAATCCTCTGTGCAAACATCTGCTTGTGTGTATTTCAAAACAAACTGCAGCTCAGCCTCAGGTATCTTCAGTCTGCAGTCTAATCTTCTCAACAAAACTGACTTTGATGAGAACTGCGGCCTTCTGTTTCATCAAATCACTTCAGCTTCAATAAATAAACTTGACTGTTTACACCAGTTTACATGCCTTTACTGTGGGAAATGATCCCTGCCTTTGGCACAAAATACCAATGCTGTATTGGAGAATATTATCATGATGCTTGAGCTTCTGAGTTTGGGCAACAGTGTTGAAGAAAACACTGTTGGTCCACAGACCACCTAGTGCTGAAATCCCATCCTAACAGACTGCAACATGCCACACAGGAAAACTGTTTCCTTTGCTTTGACAGAGACAAATATGACTAAAGTATCTTTTAAAAAAAAAAAAAAAAGTACAATTTATTACCTTTCAAAAAAGAAAAATCACACACAAACCCACAGAAACATACACCATTTATGCTTTTTAACAGATTTTGGTTTTTGCATCTGAAAATGATAAATGTTCAAATTACATTTCCACAGATTTTCCCTCACATGAAGCAGATAGCTTCACTCTAAAAAACGTTGTAACTGTTGAAAACACTCAGGAAAACAACTTCACCTTGAAGTATAAATTGACACAGGTGATATCACAATATCAAATGTAGAAACCAAAATAGGTATAAAAAACATGATTTTTCACATGACTTTTTTTCATCCAAGTCACTGTAAAACTGCCAGAGCCTTGTGGGAAAGATTGGCAGCATCTTTCAGCTCTCTACACTGTTGCATGCAGTTGTTGGAAAACTTGGTCTCAATTTGAAGAGATACCACAATGCCCTAACATTAAAAGGTAATAATCAACATCCTTTTTTTTTTTTTTTTTTTAAAGAAATACTGTCAATAACAATATCTAATCATTGCCACAACACATTTAGATATCAATGCTGTTCACTTTTTTCCAACGTGAGATACTAAGGATGACAAATGGGGGTGTGTTGGGGGCATTTCTGCTTGATTGACAGGTATCTCAGCCTATCACCCTCAGTTGTATCGGATTCCACGTTCCTCCCACCTCAAGACCATCCAGTAACAACTCACTTTGCCTTTGGATTTTCTGGCTCCAAACAAAAATGTCCCTTTAAAAACTGATGGATGACATTATCATATCTAAAGATTTTTGATTTGTTCAATTTTATCAATCTGACAGGGGATTAATGGCACCTTTAATAGTGACAAAAGGCAGACAAAATGCTACATACATGGCACAACCACGTCACTAATTAACTCATTACCACACATTGACTAATGTCCTCTCTAAAGTAAAGATAGGTGGGGTAGTGTGTACCAAACTGCTTAACACAGGGCTTCACTACTGGCTGTGACTGCAGAAGTAAACATGTGTTCAAACAGGTAATAGCCATGAGGCTGGGCTCTGTGCCTTTAGCTATCTGTGTGTAGGATCAATCTCAGGCCATATAGGACCACACTGGACCATTGTTATTGTATGGGGGAGGGATGGCTCTCCTGAAAAGAACCCTAATCTGGTGCCTGCGAAGTTGGGGGGTTAGAGTGAGTGGAGCAGTGAGATGAAGTCAGCAGGGGAAGACATGAAGCTTTGAGTTTATTTAAATGACTATTTGAACATCATTTAGTCATTTATATGACATTTTGTTTCTTTTTGAACCAGTTTAATGAACATCTGATGACTCTTATAAATCAGAACACGTGTGTTGTAATGCATAATTGTTCTCTAGTTGGGAGAAATTTTTTCATTCTTTTCCTTTTTGAATGAAAAGAAAAATACATCACAAACACAAGTCTTTCATTCAAATGTTGAGTAAATATATAGCAGTATATGCCTCAGTGTTCCAAAATGACCTGAAACATGTAGTTACTGGTCAAAGTGACCATTAGTGTCGTGACTCTTTTTGTGTGGTGTCCTCATCACATACTGACTCGTCATCAAGTCTTATCAGTCATTCAGATAAACATGCAGAGTAGATCTAAAGTGATGCTTCATGGTGCTCTCTTGATAATGTATTAATTTTTTAGGGTTGCAATGACTTTTGAGGTAATCTAGTTTTGACTTTTTCTCTAACCGAGTGTTAGAAATCACTTGAAATTTTTGACTCATAGGTCACATGTAAATGTAAAAATGGTATTCTGACACATGTAGTTTGCAAATAGTATGATTAAACTGGCTTTCTATATTTGTAGATTCTATACCTTCAGCCATGTCACCATATTCCTCATTTAGAAATATTTAAACCAACGTTTGACTGTATTTCTTCCATAGAACATGTGTGCATTTCTGTTAAATTGAATTAGTCTGCCACCTTTTGGACAAATTAGAGAACTACTTAAGCTCAATAATCACCAGGTCTTGCACTGTTCTGATTAGACACACATTACTCCTACAGACTTGAGTGCATCACACTGAGGGATCCATGCGGTTGTTGTTTATTTTGTATTGCATTGAATGCAATGTACGAGGGGAGCTGATGCTCCCTGAGGTGCATCTTCCGAATTGGATAATTTCTAGTGATGAAATAAAATGATACGGCAATTAACAACAGTGATACTGGAAGTATTATAAACGTCGTATCATTTTCATATACAACATCTCAGTGCTGTGATTCAGCTGTAATACACTGTTGGCTCTCATGGCTTCAGTCTGTGTCTAGTTTGGAGACATGCTGCTCTCTAGTGGTCAATATACAGAACTGCATGATATGTGGATAAGAGCGTCACTAAAGCCTTTGTTATGGGTTAGTTGTGAGTCAGTAAATCATGACCTGGGTAAGAATTAGTCTCTAAATGATGTGTAAATGTATGTAGCTTCCATTCATTTTACTTGTTTGAGAGAGTTTAATAGATCAAATTAAATTACACTGAGTTGAAATGTTCTATTTAGTTCTATAAACGAGTGAACTTTTGTAATTTTTGGTTTGGTATTTATCCTTCACCCAGGGCTAAAGCATGCATACAAAAAAAATCAAACGTGCTGCTCCTGCTGTGTCGAAAACAGAAAAATTGAAAACCAAAAACACTGAATAAGTCAGGATGAATTTAAATATTTTAAACATAAGAGAACAATAATCTATTACATCATTATTTTTAAATTAAACTTTAGAAACGACTGCAAGCCTTATTGTTTTAAGGAAACGGATGTGTTGCCTCCTATTTCATTTCATTACACTAAGTTTGTGCAATAACTCATAATGTTTAGTTGATGCTGCTGTCTCAGCCAGATCTGAATTACATTAGCAAAATAACAAGTATTTATAAAAGTTTAAAAATCATGATTGTAGCAAACTAACAGCATCAGAGAACAAAACTAGTGTACTTAGTACATATTTCTGATTTAATTAGAGCAACATTTCAGGCATTCAGGGGTTGCTGCACACTATTTTAAAAATGTTTTACCTCCGAAGAAGATACACAACAGTAATATTAAATAGAATTTTAATGGCATTATCCTGCTTGCAAAATGTTTTACCACAAAAATAGTAATAGCAATAGTACAGCATAGCAAAAAATGGTATGTCAAATATTTCCACATATTCCATTTTTTTAAATCTGATTTTCAAACTGCTTTAGTATAAATAAAGGAAAAGGTTGGGGAAATCTTACAATTGCCAAAATACCATATATAATTGATAATTGGTAGATAAATTTAACATTTGGCTTATAAATACTTCTTTTTTTATCGTTCTGACTTGGACCCTAAAGAATGTATGGTATTTTAAAAGCAAGTGTTCATAATTCTTATGAACTATGTATAAAATATTAAAACACATTTTTTCCTTTTTAATGTTATCAATGTATTAATATATTATATAAGCCTGTTTTACATGCTAAAAACTACCAGACAGTCCATACCATAAAAGAAAACTTTGCAATGTCTTTTGTTTCTTTTTTAACTTTATTCAGCACAAGAATTTCTGGCAGAATGCAAAGTCAGAATGTGTTCTGCTTCTTCTTTCCTTAGTTAGTATTCAGTATTTACACCGGTGACAGTGGACAGACAGAGTGGCAGCCTACCAACGTTTGACCTGCAGTAAAGAAGCTGTTGTATACAGAGAAAAGAGCTGAAGAACAGGGAGCTCTGGATCAATGACAGTGACCAGCTGTTGGCAGTGGAGGCTCAAGTCTCCTGTCTGACTGAATATGAAGCAGTTGTTTGTTAGACACTCTCGTTTGGTGATTCTTACTGTGAGACAGAGAACCTTGGCAGGATGTTTTTTGTCTTTTTCAAACCCTGAAAAATTCATGTTGCTTTGTCTCCTCCTCAAAAACACCGAGCAAGATGAAAAAATGGTACATGTCTTTATTCTGACTGACTGAATCAAATAGTGGATTCAAAACAGTTAAATGCATGGCTGCCTCTGTGTCATTCTTGCATTCTTTGAGGTATCTGAACAAAGAGCACTGGTTCACCTGATGTCTTCCCACAAATTAATTTCAGGAGCTGTGACAAAGGTAGAAAATTGGTCCTGCATTTGCAATTCCAGAGCACCTTCAAGCTTGTTTTTTGGACAAAACAATAAACTCAAATAGTTCCTTTTGTATGTTTTCACACTGTATTTCAGCAGAGACAGTATAATTAGCTAATGGCACTCTCCCTTTTTTTAAAATTACATTTCAGAGCTGTGTGAAGCAAAAACAGGACAAATTACACAACACTTGAAAAAAGATCAATACAATACATGAAGCCTTCATTTTCTTCCATATCAAAAACTGTGATGATGATAATAATATCCTTTTCTAGTTTGTTTGCATGCTTGCTTCTGACAAACCCAACCATTTCAGATACTTTTGAGAATATGGGACCTGAGCAAAGTGTAAATGTGTTGTTGCAGTTAGATGTGATGGTTTGCTCTAAATTTCTAGGATGAGGAGACAGTATGTCCAAATGTCTTCTTCTAAGGACAATTCCAAGGTATTACATCTTGGGTCTTATATCTTGTGTGCACACAACTACAATCGGTCTTCAAATGGTGGCCTTTACAACTGAAAATTTGGGTCATAATTTTGCAGTTTACCTTCATTAACAACCTGACTGCTGGTGTTTCTTGTCCCATTGGAATTCTTAGCAATTACCTTGGTGAGTACAATGTTATTATGATGGTACAAATAATGTCAAAACCTATAAAAAAATAAGATCCAAGTTGTAATAAACCAGATTTATCCTTTCACAAGGACAATGCGAAGATCCCATCATATATACCAGATGTAGCCATTTTGAATATATGACACAATTTGAACAGAGCGCTGCTTAACTTACGACTGTGAAATGTAGTAAATAATAAAAAAAAAAGCAAATTGGCAGGAAGATGGAAATGTGAAACCTTTTAATGGACAGACACTGAGAGGAATGGAATGCATGCCACCATTTTCTTATTCAAAGGCACTGTGTCTTTCCAGTTTGCTGCTGTCAGACTTCTGTACGTTAGCATTGGGAATTCTGTTGCATACTATCAGCTACATATTTTCACAATCAAAACTAATTTGACTCGACTCTATGACAAAGGACACAATGGATTCACACATTCACAGTGTACTAGCTTGCAGTCTAAGATAGGAGAAACACTGTACAAAAAAAAAGATGGTCAGACTAAAAAATTTTTTTTCCAAATCCACAGCAGGGTACTATGGCTTGAGTAAGAACATTTTAAAATAATTTCATTGACATTCTATGCATACAATGAGACCTTTAAACAGACCAATTTTTTCCTAGTTAGTTAAAAGAAGCCAAATTTCTTCATTTATTTTCGTGGAAAAAAAGGACCACTAAAAGGCTATATGCTTAACGGCTTGAGTGTGTACATTCATTTACAGACGTATACCCATTTAAGCCAAACTTATGCTACAGCACAGTTTTCCATTGGAATCCTTTGGACCTGTGACAGCTTGGGCTTTTTTCATTAGTTTGAAATAGCTAGGTTGTTTTTGGTAGTTTAATACATTGGTTATTTTATCCAATGAGGATTGGAAACAAAATTACCTCGGTCTAGGTAGTTCTGTCTGCATGCTAAAGTCTTAGCATGTAGTATAGCCAATTGGCATTATCTAAACTCTTGATCTTAGTCTTTTACAACATCCACTGTAAACCAAGAGTACAAACATTTAATGAAAAACCTAGCTTAGAGCAGTTTGGTAGATCTGGCTGGTCTTTAACTGGCCTTAGCTGGACAGAGACAGTCTGATGCTGGTTATAGTGGTAAATGAGATCACAGCTGCTGGCAAGCAAGACCAGCATGTGCTTAAAAACTATGATGGCCAGAGCACAACCAGCATTAGCTTCCCCCACAAGCTGATGATGTTAACTAGCATATTCTGTTTGTGGCTTTGTAATAATTTGCTCAATTTAACACATCTTTTTCCTCTCTTTAGAGTGCCTTTAATATCTGATCAGATGACAGATAAAGACTAGACTTGTGGCTCATTTATAGTTTTTAAAATTTCCAGACATTTTCCCAGGAAGTGGGTCTTTTTTTTTGTCTGACCATTATTTTTATGTTGGTTAAGGGACATTGTCTCTGACACATAAAGTGAGGAATTAAAGTTACAATACATGTCACATCACTGCAGGCACAAACAAATTAAAGACAAGATGGTGGTAGCAGTGGTGACACAAACTCAAATTGTCAACAGCTGTGGTGAAAGAGAGAAAAAACGGCTAAATCAGATGTTTGGTCAGTCTATGGTGTAGAGATGTCAGCATGCTGAGCTCTCTGAGCACTAAGTTATAAGCAGTGAACATCAGCGAGTAGCGCAAGGAAGCAGGAAACAAGGACTATGAACCAGACAATGAAGAACAGATGGTTGAGCCCAAGGCAACGAACTGCATGTGATATTCAAGATTAATTGCAGGCAGTGGAAACTAGTGTGCCAAGAACTTGTTTGGCTAGATTCCTAGCAGTCCAAACCTGCTGAAAATCATTTTGACAGAACACATGTGGCCTTTCTGAGTCACTGTTGAGCCCAAACCTGTCAGGTTAAGAACTGGTCCGAATGCTTAAAGGAGACCTCTGGAAAAAAAGTGAGGTGTGTGTATGTGAAAGAGAAAGAGATGAAGGTGTGTTCTCAAATTAACCTAAAGAAAACCAAACGACAATATTAACAACACACACGAGCTGTGTCCTATTTTAGGGACCACCTCTTTCGAAGGACATGGTTTACAAGGGGTGTCGGTCTAAGCACTCGAGGCTAGTGGGCTGAACCTGTACAACCTCCTGAGATGAGAACATCTACGGAGTATTCATCTTAATGTCATCTCTCGTTCCCACTCCGAGCCTCATGGTGCGTTTGGGTGGTCCTTGTCAACTCATAAGGTCAAAGCAGGAAGTTGCCCTCAAACTGCCGAAGATGTGGCAGACTTCTGATGTGTAAATTCAAGGACATGATGAACAACTGGTACAGTGGACCTCTATTATTTACATCCTGTAGTGGCTTTTCCATTGGTCCAGTTCATACGCTATATTTACCAGTGATATGACCACATGAATACACCTGGTATATTTGGTCACATTTCCGACTTTATGAGTTGATGAGGACTCAAAGCGGTACAACTGACTGATTTGTAATAGATTTTGAGAAACAAACAACATCAGCTGTTTACATCAAATTCAGGCAATATTTCGCCTTTGGAATGGGACACCCCTGTTGACCTCTTATGATGTATTCAGTCTTGACTTTGAGGGATGTGGCCCATGAAAAGGGACACAGCTATAATGTTCATTGTGACCATTTCCTTACCACTAATCACAAATCTCCCCAACCCTGTCTCCCTAAAAATTATGTTCATGCAAACAGCAAATACGATACATTTGAAAGTAAATGTAACATCGTCCAGATACACTTTTTATGAACGTATCTGCTGCCTTTTTGTGTGTTTGTTTTCCTACGATATCTGATTGTGGCATCTAAAGCATGATCAACAATTATTGTTCTTCAAAAATGCATTAGGCAAAACCATTTACTAGTTCAAACATAATTTCTAGGGGACCTGAACCTCAACTATAACGGCATGATAAATCTTTCTCCGGTGTCTTCTTCTGATTCTTGTTGCTTACGGCTACAGGATTTCTGGACCAGAAATGGTGACAAAGTTCAAGAAAACAAACAAACAAACAAACATCTAAAGAGGAACCAAATGACAGCAACATGTACAGAAATACAGTAACTTTGCAAAAACAGGCATGCTAATGTTCTAATCTCTAGCCCTGGAAATAACACATTAAAAAAAAGCTAAATAGGCAGTAATATCTGCACATTATTTAAACACAACAAAATATTGACAAAGGAAAAAAAAAAGACCCATAATCCATTACCACAATGATGACCATACTGCATAAAGAATAGTAGTATTGGTAATGTACCAGTCTTACATCATGAAGGCAGTAATCTGTGAAGTAAAGCTACAGTCCAACCATGGTTATCTAGAGGAAAATAATATAAATTCTGTTCCATATTTAAGAGTTGATCAATTTAATATTTCATACAAGAAGGAGGGTGGACTACAAGTATGAATTTAGCTTTTTTCCGGTGACAAATAAAGAAAACTGAAATAAAAGGAACTAAGGCATGTGCATGAGGTCTTTACATTTTCCTGGTCAGAAGACACTGAAGAAAGAGACCCATGATTTCTTCTTTTTTTTTTTTTTTAAGCTTTTCTGTTGCTTTTTCTTATGGGATGGGGTGGTGTGTGACATTGCTTTGAGGTTTCAGTGACTGTGACCCCCCGACCCACCTCCCCCCTTTTTGAACCTTAAAAACCCCACACCCAACCACCCTCCCTACCCCAACCACCCTCTTCTTTCTGCTGCTCTCGAGGCGAGGAGATTACGCTTTACTTTCGTTGCCGTTCGTCTGGGGAGCCTCGTTGGGAACTGTCTTCACCTCGGTTGTGGCATTCTTCACCTCCGTCTCGCCTTTAGTGTTATCATCCTTCACAGCCTTACCGCTATGGGGGGACAAACACAGGAGCAAGAGAGAGAACCACACAGAGAGAGAGAGAAAGAGAGGACATTCTGTTAGCAGCGAATCACTAAGTCTCTCTCACACCACTAAACTGTCTGCTCTGAGCTGCCTTTTGTGTCATTTTTCAAAGAAAGGAGAAAAAAATGGGGGGAAAACATGCAAGATGCTTTGAGGGAATTTGTTTTCCCTCCTGGAACTGAATGCATTTCATACATAATAGGATCAAGCTCACTATCCTAGCCAGACATCGAATAAGAGTACATGGATGTCACAGCTATTTTCAAGGAACAATGAATGCTGATGTGGAATGAGACAGGGCCAGTACAGTAGGCACAATGCAAGAAGGAATGAAAGACTGAGGCATAACCTACAACGCAAACTACAATACACAAGAGGATTACACACCGTCTGGACTGAGCCGGGACACAATGGGAAGAGATTTTAAAGCCATACTTCACTTAAGTCGAACATTTTCTCTGTTGTACGAATGTGTGCCACTGCTGGAATACATTTGCATTAAATGCGATGCTCTGGCTTCCATTTTAAAAGTGTAGTCCAAAATGTTACAATAAACTGCTGTGTCACATACAGTCATCGTTTCTTCTGTCCTCTGTGTCAGCTCTCAAACGGCCATTTTAAATCAGTACACTCCTCTATCCTGCTGACACATATACATGCTCTCTGTGGGATTTACAAAGTTAGACCACAGGCTGTCCCACATACGGCATCCATAAATAAATCCAATCCTGACAGCCTCAAATTGAAATAGCATTCCTATGGTATAAATGTCTTCAAACTAGATGTGATTCTTGAAAGCTTTGGTCCCTTGTGTTACTTAAACCATGTGTTACTGTTCATAAAACCAAAGTCTAAAGCTACACCAGTCTCCCAGCAGCTACAATGTTCATTACATCCCACACCACTGGACTATTATATGGAATAGAAAAAAAAAAAAAAAACATAATGGAAGAAGTACTATTTGTGGAACGGAAGTGGGGCTGACAAAGTAAAATGTGCCTGAAGGTGGCGCTACAGTCTTTAATAAAACAAGTTAATTTCCTTGAGAGCATTAATGTTGTCAGCGAATGTCACAGCAATCTGTCACTTTTCAATTTACATGCTTCTCATCTAGAACTCATCCAAAGACTGATCTTTGAGAGAATAAAATGTTCTGTATAAAAAGTCTGAAAAATACTGGACCATGTGGACTCAACTAGGGCAGTTTTACACATTAAAGTGAAGTCGTGCTAATTAAGCTCATTCAAAGTATTTTACATAATTGCAGCCATAACACCCGACTATAATCCTCAAAATAATGAATTAGCATGGCTGTGTTTTTATGTTCTGTTTTTAACTGACCTAAATCCCAAAAATTCCACTGGGTTATGCACAGCTTGTGCATTTACAATACTGTATGCATTCATAATATTGCAGCATCCTCGACTTCAGTGCCCAACTCAAAGATGTTGCCCTTCACTATCCATAAAGTTGTGCAATACAGGCAATGGCCTCTTTAAACCCAGCTAGTTACTGTTAAGTCACTTTGATATCATTTCCACCGATGCACTGTCAGCGTCGATCATGGATGTATAAAGAGAACTGGATACAGGAAGAGCGCCAGGCTTTGAAGCAAATTTAACATAGCGGCCAAACCGTGTAATTACAACGTCACATGACGCACACTGGCCCAAAAAGACTTTTTCCCATAGAGTTACATTGTGAAAGAGACGTCTGTAAATCAGCGGATACATTTTTCTGAGCATCACAACCCCCGTGAAATGACTTGTCTCACTATCAGAATTAAATCCGTTCGGTCTGATCACATTTCAAAAGCCTAGAAGAGCCGCATAATTGAATTGTTTTATCCCCATTCAAGTTAGCCGGAGGGCTAAACAGGAAGTAGCCGACTCGGCCAGCGAAAGTCACTAGTGTGCACGCTCTATGGGCCCCACAGTGCGGAAGATCCGGGTACTTTCATACCAGGAAGTCGATTTTTTATTGCTTCATATGCCACTGAGCAACTTTCATATCCAGTTCTCTTTATACGTCCATGGCGTCGATCCACACTCGATATCTCCTGGACATGTACAGTTAAAATTATTCTACATGCGCAATATCAGTTTTTGTATCAACAAGCACTACAACTATCTTGACTATTCTCTTCAAATGTTTTTTTAATGCTCTTACATAATTAAAAGTAATTTGAAGCTGACTAATTCAAACCTTTGAAACATTGTTTTAAATGTGGTATGAAGCAGCATCATGAAATACATTTATATATGTGATATATAGGGGTCTCAAGATAGAAAAATGGGCCCTGAGGAGGTGAATGCCACTCAGAAATCCAATAAACCCACAAGAAGCTTGACAAGACATTTAAGTGTTGGGATGCTGAAGAAGGATCACCACATAGATCAGTGGCAGAGCTATGCTTCAGTCCTGTCAGAGAGTTATGAAGAAAAATACCTCCAATGACAAGTTTAGTTTTATCAAGGTGATGTTGAGCTGACAAGAGCCCTGCTTCCAACTAGCTCTCAACTCCCCATACTTCATCACTGACATCTTCTTCTGGCCGTGCGAGTGAGCAAAGTATGAGATGAAGAAAGGAGAGAAAGTGGAGTGATTGTCAGTAAGCCTCTTGTAATTCATCTTCTGCCATAGCTTTCTCGTCATCCTCACAGGCTTTAAGGAATCAGGAACATCTACAATCTCCTCGGGGCAAAACTCAAAATAATAACCCTTTTATAGCACCACTGAAATAAGGGCTTTCTAGAAGAACTGAAACAAAAAAACAGAGGTGTCTGGGCGAATCTATTGTCCTCTATCAAAATGAAGAGGACACAGAACAATAAGGTGGTGCTACTGGAGGTCACATTGTGATGAGTATTTAATTTACCTGAACAAGCTTATTCATCCCTACGCAACAGAGAAGCATTGTATTCTTCTGTAGAGTTCTTAACAAAATTATATCTCTACTCTTTTGTTGGCTTGAACAAGAATTTCTCATTTTTAGTGTGTAGTGGAACTCGAAGGTTATTTTTCTAACAGACTCCAGCTAAGAGAAGTATCTTTATCTGTGTCTTCTGTTGGCATATGGTTGTTAAAACAGTCAGCTATAGATACCTTTCTGCCAGAAGTTCGCAATCAAAACAAACTGTGAGTACATCATGCAAAATCACTTTAAACTTTAGGAAGAGCTTAATGTAACTGAAATACAGTACATTTAAAGAACTTGAGGCTTCATTAAGTTTTAGTTATGATAACATTATACTCATCAAAATAACTGCTGAGATCTGGGAACGCTGGGACATTGCTACAATGTAGTTTGAAGTGACAACAGTTTAGCCAGATTATCTAAACCGCTTTATTTGGAGGTGAAGGTATTCACGATATTTGAAAGGAACCATTCTTTTGTGCAATGGAAAAAGGTGTGTGTTGTTTCCTCTGGATTTTTGCTGTCAGAAATTAGTTTGACCAATGAAATCCATGCTTGTTTATGGACGTTACACAGTTGGAAAATGAGGCAACAATATGAGTTTTTCCAATCTACTGAGTCCACATCTTATTTAGTGAATTCTGAGATGAGTCTGATGTCGCTTGCAACAACAAAAGCTGCCATGTCTTTTCTTTCTTCTGATACAGTACACAACAGATTTATTGGATCCTGTAAACAAGTAAAAACATTGTAGTTTACTCTACCATTGTAGCCTCACCAAGATTGGACTGTCTTTTTCTTTTGCTGCGAAGCATGACAAGCAAAATATCATTGTTGCTGCAAGAACTTGGACTGTTGCTAACGTTATGCACAGAAGAAAATGAATAAAAATAAAATACTAGATCTGCATTGTTCCTGTGCAAAATCCATGCACACCAAATTCTTTTGAAGTCAAAGATGAATGCAACCATAATGCCAGAGACACAGTGCACAACAGCAAATACCGTTGGTCAAAGCTGAGCCAAGAATTCATTCTGCAAACTGTGAAGTGAGTTTTGTAACGGACTGTTTGGACTATCATTCTACTTCATTTTCTCTTCCAAATACTGTGAGTTTGGCTAACTCGAGGAACAAGCGTCTGGCTGCCGTCTCATGTTTCTTGCCCCATATGCTTTCTATTTAGCAATATGTGTTTCTCACTTGGAAAGTACAGCCATATTGTTGATAGGAAGGACAGCTAAAAAAATAAAAGTCAAATTGTAATAAACTTGATTTATCCATTCAATGTTCTTCATATATTGATGTATGCTAGAACTTTTAGCACTAATGTGAGCACTGAAAGTAGTCTAAGTAAGTATTGCTGGAGTATACATATACTGGGTGTGTAATCAACAAAATGCATCACTAAGCCACATGTTGCACATACATTCAACAACTGGTTGAGTGAAATATAAAGAAGCTGTGCAGTAAGGGGAAAGGTTGAATCCATTAAGTCAGCAGACAAACAGGTGGAGGGTGGAGGGTGGAAGTGGTAGTTGAATGATGATGCACTGGTGGCATCCCAAAAGATCCTATTCCTGTGCCATTTACCTGCATGGCAAAAATCTCACAGTCTTTAAAGAAAATTTCACCCTTAAATTTTCTTACAATGATCATCAACCTGAGATGTTCAGTCGGCTACATCCCAGGAGTCACTCTGTGATCAAGTGTTGCAAATAACTTTGTTTGGTTTACCCACGTTCATTTAACCAGCCTTATTTCTTTGTAAATCAGTTCCCAGAATGCAATTTTACTTCCAGAAAATGCTGAAATGTTCATCACTGGCTAATTATACAGCTTTTTTAGAACTGGAGAAAATTGCAACATGATTTCTGGCTGCATTTCATTCTGGTATAATGAGGTTGTTGGTGGACACACTAGCATCTCTGCCTCTGGACCTTTTCTTACATTATGTATTTGTTCAGGCAATCAGACAACATAGTCAAAATCTACTGAAAGGCAGTGGTGCTCAGAAGCAGCAATGAAAATGTAACTCACATTTGCTGTCGAGAGCATCCTCTCGATGTAATTAGGCTAAAAAACCTTTGATCTCAGGCTTTTAGCCTCCTGTTTTATGGTTTTTCAGTTTTTGTGTGAAATGAATGCAAGACCAGTCAATTCTATGTCTGTCATTTGGCTACACATTTTGTCCTTAATTATTCCCAGGTTAAAAATACTGTATATATAGCACATTTTTCTCAGCACACTTTTGACTGCCTCTTATGTTAATCAAGCTTTGTTTCGCTTATGAACAAGATGAGTACTGTAATATTCTGCTTGTGAAATTCTGAGAAAATTAAAATGAAGCTAGATAAGGTATAATAAGGGAACGTGAAGGGGTGGTAACAAATCAAAACATTTTGGACATTTTGTAGTGGGATCAAACCTAAAAGGTGCCTACTATTCTTGGCAATGTACCTGAACAGAGCAGAATTCTGCATGTATTCTAGGGATCTGATATCAAAACCACTGTGTTTGCATTTTAGGGTGAAATTTTCCTTTAAAAATGGCACACATGTGGGCTATTGGGATGCCACCAGAGCAGAAGAGACACGTTGAGGAATGGGCAAATGGAAGTGTTCATACTCATTTTGGGCTGGTGTGGTCGAGTCTGTGCACGGGGCATTAGGTGCATCCTCGGTCGGGCCGTCTACTTGTAAGTCCTTATTCTGGGTGCTCTCAGGGGCTTTGACTGGGTCACGCTGGTTCTGTGGCCCATCAGCATTAGCAGAGGGCAGGCTGACTGGCTCTGGGACAAGGGAACTTGTTGGGTTGGATGAAGGGGGATCTTTAGGGGTGTCGCTCAGGTCGACCAGGGGCCCGACATCAGGTTGGGTGTTAGCTTTAAGTGCACTGGACTGGGCAGCAGGGCTGCTTTTTGGGGAGGACTTGGCAGGGGCAGCTTTGGTTGGGCTGGAGGCGCTGGTGGTTAGCGTGGTGTGCTCACTAGCAGGACTGCTCTGCGCCGTGCTAAAGCTCTCAGCGACTGAGTTAGTGGCAGTGGAGGGGAGCAAGTTTACCACTGTGAAGGTGGTGTCTGCAGCAGCAGGCCTGTTTGGTGGGGGAGGAGAATTAGGGGTGGGGAGTGGACACAGGGGAGGAAGCGTAGAGCAATCAGAAAAGTGAGGGAAAGAAAGAAAAAGGACAACGAGAGAAATAAAGGGGTAGAGGGAGAGTGCAGGTCAGGGCATAAACAAGGCAGAGTGAGTGCTACGTTGCTGCAGTGAAAAAGTAAAATCTACAAAATCAAAATGTTAGCAACACAATATTTGTGGAAGGGGTAAACAAAAAAACAATACAACAATAAAATATAGACAGAAGGTAGGGTTTTTGGGATTAGGATGCTAGTAATATGCTTTTCACAATAAAGCAAAGACCCAGTAGAAAGCTGTGCCCCACTCAGGGCGTGATACTGCTACTTTGATGTGATAGTATGAACTCAGGTTTTATTTTTTGGTAGATAAAGGGTTACTATAGAGTTGAACGAAAGGTAAACACCCATAACTACAAGCGTTAATCACAAAATATGTGACTTTCAGACCTCTCTACCATGAATTACATTCTTTTCAAATACTTAAACATATTTGGGAAGTGTTGTTTCATTAACTTTTCATACAGCGACTGAATTAAGCGCTACATTGACTTTAAATGGTCCGTCCTAATCTAGGGATGTCACTTTTTGCAAAATACTGTTGTGAGTTTGTGAACTGTGGAGCAGCATGAAAACATTAATTATTGTAAATTGTCAATGTTGGTATAACTCTGTGACTAATGATCTTATACTGTACAGCTTCTAGTTTCAGTACCACCCAATACAACAGAACTGTGCCTCAACATCTGAATCTAGTTTAAAATTATGTTTGTAAAAGTATTGTTTGCTGAAAATAACACATTGATTTCATTCACCTCTCTGTCTGGATACTGCGTGGACAGGCCTAAGTCTAGGACACCCCCTAAAACGGGGGGAAGTGGTCCTGTTCCATACTCACTCAGGTTCTGTCAAAGGCGTGGTCTCATTGGGCTCAGTGGGACCCCCTCCTTCTTGGTTTGGGGTGTGTTCTTCCTCCGTTCTCACCTCGACAATGGGCTCCTTAGACTCATCTTTCCTGTTGTCAGAGTACAACAAAAATTTTTACTTTATTTGCTGTTAATCTCCTGAATATTGATTTGTCCTACATACAGTACACGGTGACATAATCTGCCTCTGTGATACATGACCAAACCACCCCGGCCATGTGATAGGAAAATCTATTTAAAGGAAAATTCTGGTGATTGGCAGCAATGTGAGATAAAACATGCACTAACATCGGTTCTGTATAGTCCTTTAACCTGTCAAAACACTCATTCTCTCTCTTCTCTAATTTTCTCATTCTCATCAACATTTGATCCTCCTCCTCCTTCTCCTGCATCCACCGGCAGGGTCTGATTGTAGGTTTCCCCCCCTGAGGGCTTGCCTATTATCATCACTCTGTGATTGTGCTGAGCTTTAAAGCGTTTGCTTGCTGGGAGCGACATGTTTAGATGTGAGTTGCCAAATATCACCTCTTTTTACAAACCACGATTCACTCTCAACAATCTGTTTCATGTGAGTTGTCTAGTTGAAATATTTATTTGTTGCAGTTCAATACATTGAACAGAATTTTTGATCAAAGGCTAACGTGCAATAACTGCATTTCAACACAATTAGACATTTATTCTTCTTATTTATTTATTTATTTTGGCCACTTGGGAGCAGTTGGACAATGCTGTAAACATATCATCTTATATATATATATATATATATATAATATATTTATATATCTTTTTTTATGGTAAACATGTTAACAAGCAATTCTTTTTACACATTCATCCAGCAGACGCAGAGCAACATTAGCTTTTATTTGGAGTTGATGCTGGTCGACTCCAACTCTTAATAAATCTAATGGGCTCTTAAGGTGCTACATGTTCACCAGATATTCACTAATTTTGTCTCTATGTTCTCTGGAGCTGGTCAGGTAGTGTACTGTTGGTTTATTTGAGCTTTTTTGAAAACTGCTGCCAAAAGAATTAGTTGAAAGATGCTAAGAGCTCCATAGAGTTGCAGGGAACACATAATTGATGATAATTCTCTGTCACTCTCAGTCACGATTGGCCAAAGATGATGTTCACTTACGTGAATGCTGCCTTGCCCTCCTCGATGTCCTTGCTCTTGGCACCTGGTCCAGTCTTCCCACAGAAGTTGACAGCGATGCACATGAGGAGTCCACACTTGTTGAGGAAGTAGCAGGTGACGTCAATGCCCACCAACAGTAGGAAAAAGACGACGATGAGGATGCCTACGATGGCTCCGGTACCCAAGCCTGTGCCACTGTCCACGGCGCCTGAAGGGCAAGGACAGAGAGAGAAGGGAACACGCAAGCAAACAGACAGGAAAGAAAGGGGAAGGAGAGGAGATAGAAGAGAGGAAAGGGTTTAACATGAAGAAGAGGGGATAGAAAGAAAGTTAGAAAAAGAGAGGGAGGGAGAGAGGATGAGGAATGCAGTCAAGCTTTTAATACATTGCTTCAGGTTTCAGTTGTCAAGACTTCAAGTGTGTCTTTCTGTTAAGGTTGAATTTGGAGACAAATCATGCCAGAGCCACCAGGAAACGAATATACTCAAACACAATATTGATATTTACTCTTGACAGTCATCATGGCTGACACACTTGAGGTGTTAAATTTCACACACAATCACAGAAAATCCAAACCTGAGAAGAACAACACATCTAAATCATTATGTGAAGACAAACTGGATCTGGATATTAGATTCTTCGGGTGAGGGGGGTGATGGTATACTATATATATAAACCAAATATTATATTACATTGTAGTACTATAACCCTTCAATGCCTACCTTTTTGTTTGTCACATGGCTCACCTTTATAATAGGCTTGTGACATGTTCTGAGACATTAAAAAATATAGTTATGTACCAAAAATTTCAATCCATCCAGTAATAAATTTCAAACTGCTGGTCCTGACGATACATCATCGGCATTTTGTGCCATTCCATCTCACAGATGTTGAGATATTTCACTGATCATTGACACCTCTGACCTGCTGCTCCTCTTTCCAGAGGCTTTTTAAACATTAAATTACTAATATGGTTAAGCTATTCAGCTGCTCCAGAAAATTCTCAGGAAATGTAAAGGTTAAAGGGCTAATGGGTTAGCAGCTGTTTATCTCAGAGTATGCAGGGATTCATCACATTTATAATTCTACTTTGAGGGCAAAGTGCAAATGCAGGTTATTTTTCCCCACAGACTATTCCACATGAACAAATGCACATGAAGCTTATTGACAGGACAGAATAAACAGGATTTGGAGCTCCAAAGCAGTTCAGGCATTACAGCTTTGCATTTCTTAGTTCTCATGATTTGTTTTGGAATGAGATGACATTTCTACAAAGCCGGGCTAATAAATGGTAATCAAATTTTCAATATTTGGATGCAAACTGCGAGTGCATTTCAGGAGAAATCAGCCATCAGAGAATTTTAAGGAAAATCATAGCTTTTTTTTTAAAAAAATGAGTCTCTGCTAAAGCTTGAAATTGGCAAAACTTGTGAAACTTATGCTTGTATCATCAGTGGACATAAACACAAGTCTCTCTATGATTTACTTGTTCATTATTCATTTTTGTAAGAGCCTTGATGACAATAATTCAACTGTCAAAAAAACTGTTTTAACGTGGGGCATGATTGTCACTTCAAACGGACAAAACACTACTTACCAGAACTCAAATTTATGTTCCACAATATTTCAAACAGGACGGACATTTGTGGCACAGTGCTTTCTTACACTGGCTCAGAGCACTAAATGATGCATTGACCCCAAAATGTTAATACTCAGTGACACTGACAAATCTGGTTATGTACAATCTGATCAGTAGGACTACTAAACGGGGGATTTAATACAGTGGCAGCCTTCATGGCTAATGCTGTGTTCACACATACAGATACAAAGAGGCGTGCAGTCTCTCGTCTCCCTCGAGTCTAAAGCTTACGGGCTTGTCATGTCAGCTCTGATCAGGAAGTTATTTTTTCTCATTGGTGCTATGAAGGTGCACAACAAAGTACTTTGAGTCATTTTTCTTATTAAAGCCTCTATAGTTTATTAAATATATATTGCAGAGATTTGTGAAGCTGTTGACCGTGACGGTGGTTCTGTTTCACGAGGAAATTAAGATAAGTGCGATCGGTTGTCACCAGGATGTTGCTCACGTGCATCAGAGGACATTTGCATCAAAGCTGAACCTTTTTCAACTTACCCACATTGTGCTACTGGGTACCTTTTCAGTCTTTGAGTAGTGGTGGGCAGCTCCAGTATGATTTTCAAAGTGGAACTGGCTGCAGCTTAAAAATGTCCCTTCAATAATCAATGTGTAACGTCGCACTTATATTTGTGTACAATATTTTATCACCACACTTTGCCTTAAATCATTTTTTAAATTTCACGAGCCATCGCTTGATCGTATTTAACTAATCAATTCACAAATGTTTGTATAAAATGATTATAAATATTATTTAACAAAGCCGCACCACACTTCCCAGACAGTCTTGTCAGAAGCCAATAAAACACGATTAAAATAAAGTCTTTCTTAGATTGACATGTCCCTGAGGAAAGGTTAGTGAGGTTCTGCTTTAGGCAGTAAAGACTGTAGCTGTCACTTGCCAGTGTCTGTAAAGTATCAAGAGCTCATCACACTGTCTGAGGAGAACATAAGCACTCCACAGTCTGAAGACCATGTGTGAGTTTAAACTGATTATATCCACGTCTCTGAAGAAGGGGATAACGATGTTTATTTTGCAGTTCTCTACGACAGACCATATGTAAAGTATAATATCCTCATCATATCCTAAAGCTTCAAGTAAAAATGAACATAAAACATATTCACACTGTTTGAAAAGACTGTAGGTGATGACCTTTTCTTTGGGTCCATTCCATCCACAGTTAACCGGCCAGATGTAGACATTGATATATTTCCCGCAGCTACAACAGACTCTCATCTAAACCATCAACCATAAACATCAGGATTTAGTGTCAGTTCCTCAGAATTTATGTGCACTTGTTTCTAGAGCTGATGCAGAGCCATTTTACACTGTTGATAGATCACATGAGGAAGGATTTATCACAGAAGAGGGAGAGATACCAGTTCAGCAGAATGATTACTCAATGATATAAAAACTACATTTTCCAAGTTTTAATCCTACGTCCCTGTGTTAATCATTCTGCTATATTTTAGTATCTGTCACATGTCAATAACTATTTTTGAGTATCTATATGTCAAATTCCATCTATTTTCCTGTTAAACCT
This sequence comes from Thunnus thynnus, assembly GCF_963924715.1. Lineage (NCBI taxonomy): Eukaryota > Metazoa > Chordata > Actinopteri > Scombriformes > Scombridae > Thunnus > Thunnus thynnus. The sequence goes on from NC_089529.1 coordinate 23,801,965, forward strand.
TTTAAATATTTTTGATTACTTATTTTACACTCTCTTTATATTCATAGATTTATCCAATTAAACAGGGTGACCTTAATATTTCACTACAGCGCATGATAGACATGTTATTAATAGTAAATATATCTATATAACTTTCATTCCTCTCATACTATTTGTTAATGACCTAAACAGCCAATGTAGTTATGAACATGTCCAGGCTCTTTTTATGTCCTGTGATGACTTTTTCATTGGTCCAGTTTATGTGACATATTTACCACATTTTTACAGACTTTATGAGTTCCTGAACATACCGTTAACCAAGTAACTGACACAAATGTAGGCAAATAAAGGCCTCCGGGACATTGAAGTGGGACAGTTTTGTTGACACATATTAAGTTTTGAAATGCAGACTTCCTCCTGTAGATGCTGATACATGAATTTGCACTATTACACTTGTTAAAATCTTGCAGACAGCCACTGTGGCACAGACTTCGCAGTGATTGATTATGTTTCTTTTTAAATTAGTTTCTATGCATCTCAAACATCTTATGTTTGCGTTTACTGCACTTGTAAGACAGATATAGTCGATCTAGACATTTAATTTAAATTCAGGTCTTCCTACCATCGGCTGCATAAATATGCAATCTTTAATTTTCTCTAAAGGCTGTAATCAAAATAGCAGAGTGTGCCACAGCTCTGTATACTTATAGGTGACTACTGTGTTACAGGCAACACTTGTTTTTCCTCTGCCCATCGCCTCATTTACATTTTAACAGGCACGATAAATCATGTGGCATGTATTCAGAGCTGAGGGGGGTTTTTACACCGAGTGTTCCCACTGAGAGAGAAAGCACAAATCTACATGTCAGGATGGACTACACAAACATTTCTCTTTACAGGCTTGTCAGGTACAGTACTGAGCTAGCTTCACAAAAGACTGAGGAGAACAAACCGCATGTGATATGCCTCAATTTCACCAAAAAACAACACAATTCTGAGACATCAATAACTGGTCAATCGGCCAGACTTGTGCACCAGTGCATTGATAAAAACAAACAACCTTATATTGGCAGTTAATTTACATATCATTATAGCATTGGATGGTGCATTCAAATAGTGGCTACCAATTGGGATTCATAATTTAAACATTGAACATACAGATTTTCTTATTTAACCTCTAAAACTCTGTCATACCTACAGTTGGCTCAATCTTTACAAACGCTTGTTGTGCATGTTTAAACCCACAGTATGTTTGGTGAAGTCACTGACTGTATATAAATATGGGCGACGCGTCTCCTCTTCCTACTGCTATGCAAAAGTGAAGCCAAAATATCTCCTTTCTAGGAGCTGAGATCTTGCTTGTGTGATGTCATTTGGAGCCAGAGACTCTTTTGGGGAGCTGTCATGATGTCCATCTTTATATAGAGTCAATGGGTGCAGTGCAATAAGGAATGTGTATGGCGTTTAATTAGTCTCAAAACCCACGCACATAAAAACCAGGTGTGTGCACGTGATACAAGTGCAAAGAAAGTGGAAAACCATCCTGGCGAGGGAGCATTTCCGCTCCACGTGCACAAATGCGGTCCCACAAGGATGGGGCTATGATGAGCACGAACTCGACCCTCCTTACGTGCTCGCAACTGCATACAGCCCGCTCCTTTGATCGGTCACTTAAAATACCGACCGTGACCTTTGACTGGCTGTTTGGTTTGATCACTGACACAGTTGAAGCAGGCAGTTGCCTGAGAGAACAAAGGGAAACATAAATAATGATAGCAGTGAGAAATGATTCTCTTTTTTTTTACCCTTTACACTTATGAAAAACTGTTAGACATTGTAGCAAAAGCCTTAAAACTGTTTAAACCCACTTTCAGATTTGTGAAACCTTCATTTAGAACAGAGAAAAAAGGGTGATTTCACTGATATTTCTTCATCAAGACCACATTTAGATCAAAAACTTCTATATTTAGACCTGTCAAATCTGGACTAGATTACCAACGAGACTGCAGAGACTCATTAAAGCTCATTAAAGCTTCACTGCTTTCCGCATTGCATTGCATCTTTCTTGGTATGCATACTTGAGTGTTTTTTTGAGCACACTTAATTCTGTGATTTTTCTGGTTTGAAAACACTTCAAACTCAAAATCTGCTTAGAATAAGTATGTCTATACAATTGGGACACACCTTGAATCTTTGACAGCTCTCCAGCGACTAGCATGTGATCTTAAGTACCCATCAGGACTCTTGTTTCTAAGGATACAAGGTTTTGTATGCTGTACAGATTGTAAAACCCCTTCAGGCGAATTTGGGATTCATGATATTGGGTAACAAATAAATCTGACTTGATATTATGGTGTAAAATTCTGAGTCTAAACAAGAGTTTTAAGAGGTTAATAACTATATAAAAACAACTAATAAGAACTGTAAATAGACCCATAAATGTTAACATTTCACTGTCTATTGTAATTCATATTCTAGGCAGGCCTCATTGTTCAATAGATCACATGTTTGGATCAGATTCTTGTTTCAGCTCTGCCACTGTGTGGCACTGCACCACCACTGAAATAATATGAAGCTCAAATTCTGTTTTCTTTTTGGGCACAAGGAAGCTGAGTAATGCTGACAACTGACTCCCTCTCTGACTGATTAAGATCTTTGGGAACTCTTCATGCAGGAAGGAGTGTGTATGTGGCTGGATTGGTTTTCAAGCATTTAAATGCAGATTTCCACTGAGGCCCTACAGACTGATGCGTTTACTGGCATGAAAAATATGAATTGCTGACTCATTTTCCGGGAGTAGAGGAAGCATTAGCAAAAAAAAAAAAAACAACTTTATAATTTATCTAATTCAATACAGAGAGACAATATTGTTACGGAGATGACTACTCTTGGGTTTCAGACTGTTTATGCCTTTTCTAAAATACAAAATTCTTCAGTCAGAGATAGAATATTAAAAGGGACCTAAATGCTCCTTTCCAGCTCTATATTTTTATTTTTGGACTCAACTAGAGTCACTCTGCATGATTCACAGTTTAAAAAACCTCTTTATTTATCTTTTACTGGCCCTTTATGCAGGCCTGTCTCTTAACAGGCTGTTTTAGCTCCTGTCTCTTTAAGGCCCGCCTCCCGATGAGCCCACTCTGTTCTGATTGGCCAGATTTTCTGAAGCCTGCTGAGGGACAACCATATCAGAGTCATGTTAAGTTGCAAACCCAACATTTGAAGACGCCAGCGACAGCCGCACGTGTGTGTAAATGGGATGAAGACGGGGTTATAAAACTGAACTTTACATTTCACATCCATCATTTAAGCCCTACACATTCACTTTCGTAATTTTAACTTTAGATTTTGACTTTAGATTGTGCATTTTATTCAACCTCCACTGTTACATAATGTAATTATTTATTAATTATTTATGTTTAATTTATTCTCTCATCACCTTTCTTATATTTCATACACTTTGTTTCTTTGTCCATAGCACACATTATTTTCTTTACAGTTCAATGTACAGTAAAGTACGTTGATCCCGATCGTAACCAATAATCTGTGGTACTACATAATGTTACACTGACTATATGTTAAGGCTGTTGCTGGCGTCTTCACCATAGCAACGGTCGCTGAGGATCATGGGTAGGCTAATGTAGCCGCTTCCGCTATCGTACAAAACTGACAAAAATACTTGATTTCTAAACTAAAATTGAACGGTCTTTTGAATTTGGTTTTATGGATTTTCATTGGGAAACAAAAACCACGTGAATAGATCACGTGATTTCATTTTTCGTTTTTGGTTTAAAATAAAAAAAGGAAAAAACCATGTGACTTCCGTTTTCGGTTTCAAACATAAAAATGAATTGGCTTGATGCCCACAAACCTGCTCGATATTCAATCCAAAAAGGAATAACGATAAAACGAATTGGCAAAAACGAAAAACGGGCCGGTTTTGATTGGTTTTTCGTTATTTGAGTCTGACACCAAAAACGGCTTTCCGTTTTTTGTTTTTTCAAACAAATAACATATTTACCGTTTTTTGGTTTTTGAATTACAAATGAATAACGAATTATCCGATGATACCCGGACTGTTTACCTCATTATTTGACACGTTGGCCACGTTTAATATGAACATCCGATATTGTAACATAACATATATGACTGAAAATAAGGAAAAGCATAATAGGTCACCTTTAAATTTTCGTCTGTTTACAAAACAAAAACAACATGTTGTCTTCTGTAAAATAAAAAGCCATGTTGTAAATGATGAATTAAGATGATAAAATACATCAGAGACAGTGGAGGAACATTTATAGATTAAGAGGGGATTGCATCATTCCACTCAGAAAAAGTACTTTCAGTCAGTCTACATCTACAGAGTGGAACCCATCCCAGCAACTATCAGAGAACTGGACAAGACAAGAAATGATTACTTAGTCGCACCTTGCTGTCCTCAGTCTGTCTATGCTGAACTTCCCTTGCTGTTTATTGTCACCTGTCGCTATCTTGCTATCTTGCTACTGCCAGTCTGCCTTCATGTACCTGTCTGCATGTCTTATTGTGGTTTTGCTTTTATTGTGTCAGACTAATTTATGTATTTTACATAAATTTACATTAGTGTCTAACAAAGCAGCTCAATGTGGTTTTATTCAATCCACTTTTCTATTAACATTAATATCTTCATGTATTTATTGTCTTGCATATCTTGTATCATGAGTCTCTGTGTTGCATGTTTTAAGGATGTTCTAAATGATGTTTTTTATTAATATTATATATGTTCTTCTTTCTTCATTTTATTGATTGTTCCGCATGCTTATAAAAGACCTCAGTAACTTTGTAATTTCAATCTCATTTTCATATTCTGTTTTTAGAGTGACTCTGTAACATCTGTCCCAGGCCTACAGATGAAAAATAGCCTCTTGGCTAACTCTGGTGCATTTACAGCAATGTTTAATAATGTGCACTGTCCCTGTTAAATAAACAAACAAATAAATAAATAAATAAAATAAATTGAAGTTAGTGGCATCTAGCAGAACTGACTTGGCAGAAATGAAATGTAATATTCATAAGTATGTTTTAATTAGTGTATAATCACCTGAAAATAAGAATCATGGGTCCTTTTCCACGGAGCCCGCCATGTTTCTACAGTAGCCCAGAACAGACAAACCAAACACTGGCTCTAGAGAGCTTCATGGCCATCGTAGATTCTCTTACATGCTTGGAAGGGGGTGTATTCAGTCTGTTGCAATCTGCAACCTCACCACTAGATGCCACTAAATCCTACACACTGCACCTTTAAGGAATAAATTCAACTTGTCATTTCATTTCCCAATTTCTATCTACATAAACATCTCATTAATTACATAAAACTAACAAAATGAGAAAATATTTTTTGGCTATGCAAAGAGTGAATTTCCTGAACAATAACAGCACAGCAGCTCTTATTGTAATCTGTATGCAATGGGTGCCTGCATATATTGCTTCAGAGAAGAGAAATATTCTTTTTATATGCAATGCAAGTGTGTCTGATGCACACACTTAGATGAATAACCTGATTAGCAGAAATGAAAATCATTCAGCACGGATAAGCACTATCATTACTCAGTAGCCGCTGATGAACAACAGGAGGGACCTACAAGTGACAGAGTACACCTCAAGGGTGTCATAAACTCTTATTATCCTTCTGCCAGAACTTAGTTGAGAGTAAACATTGGTGCCAGGGACAATAAAATGAAAGAAGTCCTAAGACAGTAAGGAAGGTAGGCCAGAAAGTCATGTTTCCAAGATGAGAACTACTCAAAGGAAACTACCAAAAGGAATAAAACACATCTACTTTTTGTCTTTGCCAATGTAATTCACGTCTTATTTCTTGTATGTCTTCTCATTCGTGTTTTGGGGAAACAAGAAACACATATTGTTTTTATACGTTTAGGCATATTTGGTTTAAGCAAGAAAACCAGCTTTATGTTGTTTCTAAGTAAGAGGCAGAGAGCCTCTTGAACTACATTCACCTGAGCAGCCACTTTGAAACACTCTTCAAAAGTTACGAATAAAATCTTTCTCATTTGCTTTTTTGGAATTGAAGTGCTCCTTGCGAAACACTCATGCTGCATATAAGATCTTGGAAGTTGAGTATGTTTTATGATCAGTTTTTAAGCCTGCCACTTAAAACCAATTAGAGCGTCTTTGATAGGCAAATGACAACAAAACATATATTTTTGTAAGATAGTGAATGATTTTATATTGCCTGTATTTCAACATCATGCTGAAACACCAGAAAAGAACAGATGGCTAAAAGACATGAAAGTCATTGATACTAAAAGAGTGTGTTCATTTAAATATCAGTCTTCTCATAACCATCTTAAACACCGACCCATCTGTACCATTATCATTTGGAGTAACTTACAGTTTTGGGCAACAGTGAGCTGAAACTTCTGGTAAATTAACGATGAGGTTTTGTCTGCCCCAGAAAGAAACAGTTGTGTATTCATCCCTGGGTAATATAATGCAGGCTATCAAGTGTTTTCATTACCGAGGCTGGGAAAACAATCACCATTCACATCTGTCTGATTACTGAAAATGTATCAATGTTTTATTAATTCTCTCACATTGAATTGTTGTTGATCATGGCTGTCGTTGAGTTCATTTATGCATTGCATCCCCTCACCTCTCATTACTGCAGGACTTTAATGCATCGTATAGCAGAGTGCGAAACAATTGTTTGAACAAATGGAAACTATTTAGAGGGCTTTGAGTAAATTACACTCTGTTGATGGCCATATTTGAGGATTATAACTCTTGTACACAGCTTTTAAAAATAACCTTTTAATTTTTTTTTTTAATTGACTGCTTGGCTACCTCAATAACAAGACTCAAGAAAAACAACAGTGTCAGTCGTTTGATCAAATGCCTAAAAATAACAACTAAAATGGAGTTGTCTAGTGGCGCAGTCAGGAACAAAAGTAGAACTGATGTTGTGATAGAGCCACGCAATCTCAAAGGGAGGACATTAGAGTGGATGGATGGGTCGACATAGAGTGTGACTTCAACATTGGAAAACACTGTATTCCCAATCAGTTCAGAGTTGGTTTCTGTAAACCATGACCACAATCTGCTTTCTATGTTTACCAGCTAGTTGCTAACTGTCTGTTGTTTGGTACTGGGCAGGTCATGTGCAGTTGCTTTATCTAAGCTCTGAAATTGACATTAATTAGAGTATTTTGTAATCAAAGTTTTGTAGAGCTGATGGAAACAGCAATTCCCTGTCAGATCAGAAAGCACTAATACGAATCTTTTTGTAACTGTGGTCACTTTTTGGATCATCAGATCAGAAAACTCAACTAAAACTTCCAAACTAAACACATTTTGTTGTTTAGTTTGGAGGACATGTTGGTCCACATGTTGGCATTTATAGTAATCACATTTCTGTGCTGTTTTGACTGGGAATATTTAGTATGTAGATTTCATGCTTAAATAATGTTGTTAGCTAGCTGGAATCTGCTTAGCTAGCAATCACTGTCATGTTGCTGCTACACATCTGATTTGTGCCGAATTAGACTGCTGGATAGTTTGTTAGCTAGCTTAAAAATACATCATGTAGCCTAACAGTAATCTACATTTGGTAACAAATCATTTTTATCTACATAACTTCTGGATTAGCTTCTGTCCAACCATGTATTTTTGCATAGTGGGTTTATTTCATCATTCAAAAGGCTGGAACGTGATAACAAACAGTCCATATTACAACCTAAAAGTGTATCTACTGATGTAATTGTGTTTTCAACTTGAACACTTCCTCATTGTAACAGATATACTACTGATGTTTTCATTAACATTCAAAAAGTTCCCATGAGATTTTCATAGATCTCAACAGTGTAGTTGTTTTGTCGCTAACAATCTTTATTATGGTGTTCACATTTTTATTAGCCAACAGTTGATACAAATTTAAGAATACGGACAGTATGGAAACCCCATGTTTCAACTTTTTTTTTGACAGAAAACCTTTATACAAAAACAAATCAAGTAAAAGAAGCTCAGCTAGTTTAGAGTTCGAAAGCTATAATTACTAGTTTTAGCTTCAAAAAAAATTGTAATGCATGATTGCAAAGCCTCTATATGTTGTAAACTGTTTTCCATTTGTTCATTTTTGTTCAAAATGCCTATTGTATCTTTTCCCATAATGCTACAGCCAGGCTTCTATTTTTCAACATCTGGATGTTACAGTTGTGTGTGGAATAATGCAACACTGAATGCAGAATACAGACATTTTGTTAAAGCTCCAGAGAAAAAGGCTAAAATCAGCTTCACAATCCAGGCCACGAACAGTCAGAACAAGTCAGCACTGCGTCACATATCTTAGCATGTTTAGCTGCTATACTGTTGCTTCAGAGAGCCATTACTTTCATGAAAGAAAAAAGAAACACAATTTATTTCAACCCTACAATGGTTACACGGAAACACACTGATATGTACTTACAAAAATGTCTCAAAGAATAAAATAATGTCACATTATTGAAAATGAGTGAATTTAGTGTTTAACAGCTGTTGTAATTGTGTGTTCCAGACATTTCTCTGCTTTCAGGTAAAAAGAGAACATGGATCGTCAAAATAACACCTGATTTCTTATATTTCATTCTGAAAAGAGTATGTACACTTTGTCACAAAACATCTCTGCACAACCCTCTGTCCTATCCTGAAAAGGCGTTTACATAACAATGTATCTGAAACTGACGAGAATTAAGAAAGTGCCTTGAAGAATGAATACTCTGACCATAACCAATATTAAATTTCTATGGAAATGTTATCTTTCCTCATTTTGTACAATGGGATATTTCAAGCTTGTATCTAAAAAAGAGAAATTAGGCACATTTTTTTACTCATCACCTGGTTAACACATTCATAATGCTTGACTGGGGAGCTTCAAAGCAGCTGCATAGCATTCATGAATACTGGATCATGCCTTGTGCCAGCTTTCATGCAGTGTTCATGCTTTTATGTCATCTGTGATGTGACAGTGGAATGATGTGTCCGTTTAATAGGCAATAAATTCCAAAATAAAAGTCTCTTTACAATTGCCATGTCCGGTCAGAACATTGTAGACACAATCAAACAGTGTAAGGGAATTATTCCATTTATCACTCCTCTTAAGATCGCATTAAGGCATTATGAATGTGTTACTAACGTATTTAAAACAAAGTGGATATACTTTGTCTACATTATATCCCAATAGAGCACCCAAGTCCAACTTGTAACATTGACAAAACCCTCTAAAATGTCCCTTTCTGATTCTATTCATATACAACATGAAAACAGATGAAAACAAAATATTATGAGAATTTAAATCCCCCAGAATTTGAGAATGATGCAAGTACTGAGCACCCTGTAATAACATCATGAAACCAATGTGACTCTTTTTTTTTTTTTTATCTTGTGTGTGGCTGCACAAGGGTCAAAAGGCATAGAAAGCAAAGGAGTCAGGCCAAAAGATTTTATAGGCTCAGACTATCCTTTCTCCTTGAATGAAATTAGTTTATGAGAGCCAGAGCACAGTCAGCATTGACAGCAGAAGAGCTGCCAGATTGTACGTCACACATTGGCAACCGAGGGTAGCTGAGGTTATTGACCAACCACAGACGACAAATATATATTTTAATATCCATAGCAATAAAGTGTGACAAGAAAAACAAAACATAATAAAAAAAAAAACACAGAGAAAGAAATTTGTGTGTATGACAATGTCATGGTCCATAGGTGCCCGAGAAGATCACACATGGATACAGGAAGAGGACACGGAGAAAAGGGAAGCAGGTGAGAAAGAGGGAAAAGAGGGAGAGAGATAGAAAAATAGGTCAGAAATACAGAAATACAAGTGTGGAAGGTTATTAGAGACCGAACTGAGGAATAAAAAAAGGAAGTCTAAGTTAAAGGATCAACGTAAAAAGAAGTCATAGCATGTTAGTAGCACAGCAAATGACACGTGGTTCATGGCAGGCATGGGTGGAAGGTCACAGAAATGAAGGTAATAGGGGAATGAAAACATAAAGGAAGAAATTTCACACACACGCACCACAGTCCAACCTCTCTGCTTTAAAGTTAAGTATAAACAAAGGGAGTATTTAATCAGCCATGGTGCTGATTAGTAGCAGAGTTTTGGATAAGATAGATGACAACCTGGATGCAAGAACACATCCACAAGACTCGGGCTATTATCTCTCATTAATAATGGCCAGTGGTATAATGTGAGGTAAACCCAAGTATACTCGTACACTTCAAGTGCCTCATAAAAGCCTCATTAATTCAACCATCAGGTCATTATTGGAAAAAATTATGGACACAGTTGGGCCTCTGGGTTTTGTTATGTGTGTCTTAAACAGCGAGACCCAGAGACTGACAAAAAAAACAATCAATTCAATATCCAATCAGCAGCTCCCTTATTACCCTGTAGAGTAGTGATGCTGGATTGGTTTGCTGCTGCAGCATATTATTGACAAAATAACAGCATTATACTCATAAATTAGGTGCATTGCAAGTTATGCTTTAGCAACTTTGCAGATGCATTCATTTGAAACGTTTCCTCGTTATGCTGATGTAATCCAGTCGTATTATGTTTCCTACAAATTCTTCCTATCAAGTAGAAGATTACATTCTAGAAGACAGGTTTGAAAAAGCCAGTCATCTCCTAAAATATGCGCATTTTACACCTTTTTTTTCAGTAATACAAGCACTAAGGTGTCTACTACTATATAAGAGTACTTCACCAGACAAGATGGTTGGTGTGAATGTGCACACATGTAATAAGGAGAGGGCGGGACAATAATCGCGGTCGAGCCACTTCTGAAGCTACAACTACACCACTGGTCATGGCAGGGAGAATGGCCCATGCAAAAACCACACATCCACAACAGAAGCTGGTAATGAAAGTCACGTCCATGACATGGATGAATGCATGATCTCATGTTATCAAAACTGCAAAAGTTAATAGCTGTTTTTTTGGGGTTTTTTTTGTAGTTTTACTCCAATGTCAACCTTAGCTGGGGAGATTTGGATGGATCAGTTGTTAACACCTGCCACTTTTATATCTGTATCACCAAATTTACAAAGGCTGTGTTTATTTGGAACAACACTTTTTGGCATGAGAATTATGATGATGTCTTATCTCGCCACAGCTGGACAGCATTTAGCTTTCTTTGGTATGTCTGTGACATGCAAATGCTGCCCAGCTGTACCTGCAGAGAAAATTACACAAGCCAAATTATATCAAGGTTTTTGATGCAAAGAAAGTTGACTTACAACTAGGATGTTTTTAGGGATCCTGATGCATTCTAAAATGCAATTAAACCACTTGGATCAATATGTTTTTGTAGCATTTTGTGTGTGTGACTGCTTTCTGAGCACGTGTTTGAAAAATGAAAAAACAAAACCAATTTAAACAGATTGACACTTAACCTTGGATCAACCCTGCATTCACAATTTGCATTGCAGTGCCAATTTAGCGCATAGGCCAGTATATATTTATAAAAGAGCAGCTGTTTTAAGCCAACATTACCAAGAACAGCTGTGAAACCTACTGATGCAGATGTTCTAGCTAAAGATAACCTTCAGCAACTTCCCACGTGCCTCGAAGTGAAGACAAAACCCCCCCAAAAAAACACTGTAGCAAATTGGAAGTAAAAAACAAAAAAAATATAAATTAAATGGGGACTGATTTGGATGGAACCCATGTGAAGTTAGTCTGGTAATGTCTTAAGTGATCCAAACCTCCCACTGCTATATGGCTGGTGCCCAGCAAGCGCATGAAAATTAAAAAACAACTGGTTTCTTTATGTGCCATGCACTGGCAGCAATTGCCTTTTAGGGTCTCCAGTAAAGTACAGACAAAATTAATCCAGCCATAAGTGGCACCATGCAAATAGTGTAAGGGCTGCATCCCCACCTAACTAGGCCACACATTGTATATTCAGGTCAGTCACAGGCCCTGAAATGTGAGACCCACTAAACCTGGCAGTGGAAGTGAAAGATAGAGGCTGAGAGAGAGAATAAAAGTATATGAGAATATGGAAAAAAGAAGGAGTTTGTAAAATTAATGAAGGGAAGTGGAAGTAAGAGGGATCAAGAGAAAATAAGTAAAACAGGGACAGAATAGTAAATAGTAGTTATTAAGGAATAAATTAATCTATTATCAGGGGCTATTCGGAATGTATTGTTTTACCTGGTCAACTTATTTTCCCATAAAAAACCCCAAAAGAATCCAAGAAAGTTTTTAACAACAGCTGTAGAGAACCAGCCTCAATCCCCGTCAGTGGGCCTTCTGGCTTGGCACTCCATGAAACACAACTGCCAGTCTTTACTGGCGGGAAGCCAGTGAGGGATCATGTTCCACCAGTTGGTCTATCTACACTGTCTCTGTCTGCCACTACTTCACCTATGGGAATTGTTCATTCCAAATTGGTAGAAGGAAAAGAAAAACAACAATATCTATATTGTCTAATGATTATACCATGGCATTATTGCTTATTTATGTTGCTCTCAAGAAATCCCATGAAAAAACAAAACAGTACTTTCAGTACTTTCTGACAATGCTACCTTTTCAGTGTCTTTCAGCCCCAAGCCCAAGTGTTCTTACTGAAGACATATAAATATAAATAGTATAAATATGCCGTTTATTTTTCAAAAAGGCTGAGTAATTTCCAAAAAAAAAAAAAAGCTAGTTTTTACATTAATCAAGCAAGAGTAACTCATACACTTGTTGAGGACTATTTTCAACCACATATTAGTTTTGGGATTTAGGGCTTTGTTGAGAAATTGGGGATGTGTTGTAATTTTACCAGGTTAATTTATTGCATGTCTTTCTTTCAGCTATTGTAATTGTAGTTTATTTTTGTTCTTGTCTTTTTCTTGTCTTTACATTGGTACACTAAAATATCAATAATACATTGTTTCTAGAATATTGTGGATAATTACTTAACTTTGAAATACAAGATAATGGCAAATTATGCAATTATGTATTCCCAGAACTCATCAATTTTGATGAATTATACTCTTCCTTATTTCTTATGTGTTTCTTACATGTGGGACACCAATTCATTTTCTACAAATCTAGTTTGTATTATATATTAGTGTCATCTTATTGGATTCCTTGATTCTTACTTGACAGTTAAATGGAAATATGGTTGAAGCTATGAAGAACTCTTGAGAAGGAAGAAGAGAGCAGGCAAGAAAGCCCTGAAACTGAAGGTATGGATAGAAGAAAGAAAGGATGATATGGAGAGAAAGAAGTAGGTCTTTTTCAGTCGAGAGAAAAAACAGTTGTGTACACGTTTCAACTGTTTTATAGCTCAGGTGCAGTGCGATGGGGAGGCAGCCCAAGTTAAAAAATGCATCTTATACACAACACAACAACAGACAAAAGGCTGACCGTGACCACCGGGGTAGACAGGGATTTAGTATTAACTGGACAAAGTGCTCCTGGCCTGACCGATACCTGCTCTGACTTTATTGCTCACTGAACGTGAGCAGCAATGGCTGCCTTATAGACACTACTGTCATGATGCTGTGTTATATCTGCACCAGCAGAGCAGCAAGGAAGAGGAATGAATACTCTTCTGTTCCTCATATGGATTCAATAGTTATTGGTTATCTTATGCAGCCTGGCCTCTGAAATTTTGTGAAGAGAGTGTTTTAAAATGCAAATAAGGTGCTCTGTGCATGAAAAAAAACTGAGAAATGTATTTCCCCAAGTGGAAAGTATTAGGTGAGGGAGACATAACTGGAAACAAGCAGAAGGTTGGCATTAACAGAGGAAAGACAGACAGTACAGGCCAAGGGGTAAAATAAATATTAACTTCAGGTGAGCCTGCTTCAAGCTTGTGTATTTTTACTGACATGAACGTTTTTTGTTGTTGTCAATGTTGCTATTTTAAAACTGAATTCAAAAATCCTAGAACGGCATTGTATATAGAGAGAATTGGACTACAACCCACCTAATGCCCTGACATAACAGATACATATTAAAATTATAATACTATAATTTAAACTTTAATCAAATGTACAAAATAACAAGCACCTAAAACTGCTTGCTACAGTACTGAACTACTATACAAAGCTCACCTGGCATCAAGACCGGTCAGTAGTCATGCAGACTTGAGTTTGGGGTTTGGTGGTACCATAAACTTTACTACACCCTTTTTCATCAAATTATCAGATAGCTTTATCTGATTATTCACCAACTATTATGCACATATGGCAACCTGACTACTTAATGAAAGCATGTCAAATATAATTTTGTGTAGCTGTATGTCTACGTGTATTTTCCTGTACAGTATAGTACTGAAAACAACAAATTCCTTGCATGTATACACACTATACATAAAGTTGATTCTAATAAGACAATTCATTCAGTCTCTTCCACTGTTTTTGTCATTTATGAACACTCTTTAGGCTACAAGCAACATTCCTGTGCCTCAAATGGAGCTACCAAGCGCTATGAGTCTGTCTCTGCAAAACATCCTATTTTCATGTTCAATACTGCATTTAAACTCTGTAATTGTAAAGTACTGTAGAGGGATGTCTAATTGCTATCTGCTCCATAACGACGGAATAAGAATAACAATCCTACAGTCTTATAAGTCTTATAAGTACCTACTCTCATGCCACCATCTCATTAGCCACAGCTCATCCATAATAGCGCGTATGTAAACGCAGCTGTTCGCAATGTTTTAGTTCAGTTCCCTGAAACAAACCTTAATCTAATCAAAATCCTAAAGAAGGGCTTACTTTACTAAATGTATAGATTAATTAAACTTTTCATGTGATAAAAATGTCATGCTGGAGAAATATGTTCTTCACATTATTCATGTCTGTGACACCTCATTTGCATTTCAATTAGTGCTTATTTTACATAGTTTTGTGAGACTGTGCTGACTCCCGTCATTTCAAACTTATTGTATAGGCCACAATATTATGATTGATTTTAACTTCAGTAGGGATTGTGCCATGTATTTCCACTTTGTTATGAACTGGACCAATAAGGAGAGTAAAAAAACAGTACATCTCCCCGATATGACAGACAGAGAGGATGATTCATGTCAGACCTTGTAGCCAACAAGCTTTGAATAAGCACCTGGTATTAGTCTAGGATCCAAATAACAGTGCCTTTCTGGTCACGGTGGAAGCCTTTGTGCACTGTGGCTGGTGTGTGTTGATGCTAGAGGTGGGATGATAGGAATAGTACCTGGGATGGTAGTGGGCTCTGTAGCTGTTCGAAAGGAGAGGATTCCTGGCTCAGACTTGCCCTGCTGATTCTCTGCCACCACACGAACCTCATACTCTGTATTCCAGTCCAGGCCGCTCAAAACCACATACTCACTGCCATGAGGAAGGCGGATCTCCGGTTTCCAGTCGGATACATGCTTCTGAGAAAGCAATGTAGAGAATAGAGGAAAGGGTCATTTTAGATTATCTGAGAATGACTTTTCTCAAGCTGTGTGTGGAGTGCAGTGTTCTTTGATAACTTCACAAGCTGAACAGTTAGAGGGTTTACAGTGTTTTTTTTCCAGTTTCACTTGTTTTACCAAAGATTATCATGGTTCAGATGACTAAATTTGTAGAACCTTGTTTTTTGCACAGGAATCATGTAAAATGGGAAATAATCTACTATATATAACATTTGCCAATAATCCTACTATGTAGTTCCAAAAGGAGTAAAAATCATTACTTAAGGAAGGTAAATCTGATTGGTTATTGAGCAGTACTTTAACCCTTTCATGCATAGTGGTCACTACAGTGGACAGCTATTCAAAAACAGTTTTCTTACATATGCATGGGTTTTAATGGTATAGTTGCATATCAGCCAACACAGTGGACTCTAGTGTGTCATCCCATACACTGCCATCCATTGGCCAGCCTTTGTAAGTGCAACACAAATTTCTCAAAACCATAGACTGTAAAAGCTCAAAACCAAGATGGCCGCCTGCTGGCTGGAAATGCTCTACGGCTAAGGAATATCTTGCCAATCCTTCTATAGTAATAGACCCTTGCAGGTAAATAAAATTTCGTAACATCAAGTAGGAGTAATACAATTCTTAAAATTTCCAAGTATTGATTTTATGTTGATAGAAAATGACAATTAATCATCTGTCCACTAAGTTGGACAAACTCCTTGAAAAATGTGTTTTTCATGCCTAAAGAGGAATAAAAAAATCCTGACTGAGGTTATCATAATTCATGCATGAAAGGGTTAAAGTATGAGGTTAAAGGTGCAGTTAGATTTAAACAGGCCAACTGCTGCCTGAGATGATTACTGTATTTTGGTCTTTAAAGAAAATCTCAAGCATTTTGAGAATTTGTAATGTTTGCTGTCTATCCAAGCGTTAGATGAGGAGATCAATTCAATGTTGTCTCTGTGCAATAAAAACAGAAGTGTCTTAGCACAAGAAATAAAAGCAGGGTGAGAATGTTACTCTAGCTCTATCGGTGACCTCAAACAACTCCAGAGCTGTTATTCACACAATGTATGCAATACTTGTGGTATAGTAGTTTGAAAAGCGGTTATCTCATACCTTCGAATCCGACAGACGAGTTCTGAGAAGTACATTTATTATACTCTTTTTTTCCTTACTTTTTTAAGTACACTTTGGTAACTTGGGAAAAACATTTTTATTTAACAAGGTACAAAAATTAGCTTTCATGAAAAGATTCTTGAGAGTTGTTGGTATTCCTTTCACACATTTACAAGGGTGTTTGTTTTTAAGAGGGTTGGTTTTATTTGACTGTGATGTCCAACAGTGGTTCTAAACTGCATTATTTTAAGCAGAAATGTGGTGTTCATGTGTTCATGAATTGAACAAAATTGCAAAACAGCAAAGTGGTACCAAGTTACCTCCTTGCCCAGTATACTCACAGCCTTGTATCTGACCAGGTAATGTTTAATGGGGGAACCGCCATCATCCTGCTTGATCCAGTTGACCTTAAGAGAATTGCCCCTGTTTTGGACCTTGACCTCTAGTTTGGGGGCACTTGGTTCCCCTACACAGGACAAACCACAGGGTTATGGTTAGTTAACATAAAAAATGGCTATTGCATGAACACCGTCCTTAGCTTCTAAACACAAGCAACCAACCGGGCCTCTAACTTTTGTCCTGTGTTCAAGTATGTTTGTGTCTTCAGGGTCAGCTAAGCTAAAACTGAGTGGCAGTTTAACTGTTGGAATTTATTGCCAGTTCTACCTACCAAACACCTGAATGTGAAGCTGTTTTATGATGTTTTTCATCAAATTGTTACAAGTACGGCAATCAGAGGACTTTTAGCTAATGTTATTAAGGCTGGGTAAGGTTATTAAGAGTTTTTATGCTGTCACATTGCTCTAAAAAGCTTTTTAAGGTGAGAACACAGACCTCTTTAAATCCAATCAGAAATGAATCATTTTTGAAATGGTGATTTGTAATGGTTTTAGAAGGCACTGACAAATTATGTTATCCTGCCCATGTGGGTGTCAGATCAGAAAACACTAATATGGCTCGTTTTTAAAGGCATTGAGAACATCTATTACTGTTTAGATAAGAGGACATATTGGAACCAACATGAGCTGACCACAGTCACTCTGCTCTGATGATGATAATATAACTACACTTTCTACAGGCAAGCCTACAGTAAGTGAATATTTGGACATCAAATATAGATTTGGAGTGGAATATCACTGTAAGGCAGCATGGGGGGACAGAGGCATGGATGTATTATAAGAGCTGGATACCGGACTAAAAATGGCGCCCATTCAGTCCTATAGGAGTTGCACGCCTGGTGCATACGCCAAAAAATGTTTCTAGCTTCCGGGTTTGCTTCCGCGTTGCACAGCCCACTGAATATGCGCAGTAGTATTTCCCCCGCCGACCCCGCCCACGAGTTCCCGCTCGGCCCATCGACTTTACATTGTGATGACGTCACAGATTTTTAAATCACTTTTTTCAGCTTGAGGAAAGTTTTACAAACATAAAACCTCCATGGATCAAAAGTTCATAATAGAAAGATTCATAATTGATGTTGGTTACAGTTTGAGGCATCCTGTCAACAGTTTTACAGACGTCTCTTTTACAATGGTGGTCTATGGGGAAAATCCTTTTTGGGCTGCAGGGGGATTTTTTGCTGCAGTACCACAAGTGGCCACTGGGAAAAGTTAGCTGCAAGGCTGAGCGATGGCACCCTATCCAGCTCTTATTATACATCCATGGACAGAGGGCAGTGTGGTTGCCTCAGAACCATTGCTGAAGTGTTGTTCTCCTTGTGTCTCCTCATTATCTGCTCTGTCCTCCAGAGTAATGGCTTCTGGGTTGCTAGCTAATGAGCCTGTACATGCTGATTGGACATGTTACTCTATTACTTTTAATAACATTTACATAGTCTTGTGGGATGGACGATCGAGGTGTTTTGTTTAAGTGTGGAGTGATGTTGGCTTTTACTCCCATGCCATTGTAAGGGCTGTAAGGGAGGAGGCTAACAACCCAAATTCATCAGTTATGTACAAATTGGTTACACACAGTTAGCCGTGTTATAATATTATTAAATTGACTTCAGCCTTTGCCCTGTGCTAGCAATTTAATATTGACTGCCTATGAGCAGGTGGACAGAACAAAACTCTTATTATATCTTATGTTATGTAACACGTGATGCAGATTTACATACATGCCTTTTGCTAGCAAATCAGTGAGTAGGTAAGGAAAAACAAAAAAACCCATTAAAGTCTTGCATACATTTCAAATGGACACAGAAAAAGATGTCATTGTTCACATTTCCAGACACAGTATTTAACATTTCAAACATCAGTGTTAGTGGTTGTGAATGAGAATGCATGAAGTCACTTCGTCTTGATCATATGTTATCATCTGAGCGCACAGCCTGAAAACTGCATTCAACTAGACTGGAGTGAGCATGACATATGCTGAGTGAATCAGACATTATTAGTTAGTAACAGCAGCAGAAACATAGGGACAATTAGACATTAGTACATTCAGTACTGTTATTCATGAGCATCATTCTGGGTTAGGTACATTATTTCTGAGGCTAAAACAGAGAAAGGGGTTGTTAGAATGAGAAGCTCCTTCATGCAGGCTGGATATTTTGGGTGCTGCTAAACATGAGGAGGGGCAACATTACACACATGTAACGGACATGGTTCTACGTGTAGCCCGACCTAATACAGCATCCTCCCTCATCTTCCAGCATACATTTAGAGGTAAGTGGTTAGAATTGAACATGATTTATAGGAAAAAAAACATGCTGTGGGATACAGACATTATTTTAGTCAGTGGTGTGGGTTCATAATTCCTTCTGATGCAATATTAATGCTGAAAATCTTAATGTAAGAGCCACGTTTGCACCAATACTGATATCAATTATTGTGAAAAAAGAATGCAACACCAGTAGCCTTTACAAAAGCCTTTGCCATACCTTTCAATACTGTTGTATTTAGCATGTATATGTAGAAATGGAAGTACCAACAAGACACCAAAGATGCAGACACATGCAGACACAAACAGCATTTTCATTGGGAAACAACAGAACAAGAAGAAGGATGCAACAAGAAAGAGGAAATAAACTTGCATGCAGCAGTAATGTAAGGGGCTGCTGTGAGTCTATTCAGTAAAATACTGATAGCTACTGTAGAGTAAATCATTCGGAGTAAAACAGAAATTAGCTTCATGGATGACTATGAGGGCTACATTTAACAGTACATGCGATTACAATCAGTGGCACATTGTGAAGGTACTCATTCAAATGCAATTAAAAATACAATGGCAAAAAACATAACAATACATTTTTAATGTGATGACTATGCAGGTTTCATACAGTAAAATCTGCAATTTGACCTTTAATGCCACCTGTAAGCAAATTATGGTACAATTTAAAGTTCAGATAAAAAAGCTAGACTGTTTCTAATCAAGGTCTTATATAAAGAAGCACAATAAGAAAAAAATACACTGTAGAATTAAAAATTACATGACATGAACCCTGATGTGCCTGATTCTTTACAAGTCACATAACTTACTGATTGGCTGGAACAATCTTGGCTTCTGATAAAACCAAAGTGAGAGAACTAATCTAAAGTAAGATCAAATGAAAAAAAAAAAAAACGAAACAATGGAATGAAATGTGTGAGCCCAATTACAATTGAATCTGTAGCTCTTGTTGCATCATTGCAATTTACTAAAACAAACATATTTTGGTGTGTTTTAAAGATGTATACGTTTCCTTTCCAGTGGTATGAGTTTAGTAATCCATCCAACATAAATTACATTTTTCTTGGTGCCTCTACAGAAAGGAGCAGCCATATGTGAATGCCTATGTGAGTTCACAGATGAGAAAAAAAGTTTGTTATTTAACTTGGACTTATTTAACCTGCATTTTTGCAAGTTTGAGTTGAATAGTTTCAGATACATCTTAGCTAGCACTGGGGACCCTTTTTCTACTTGGTATTAAGATGCAATCTGTATCTGAATATCTTATCTGGATAAGGACAAAAATAATGGTACAGTAATGTAGGTGTAAATGCAAGCAGAAGGCACTGAGCTCAATTAACCACGATACAAAGAATGTGGCCCTGGTTTGTATTTCGTATATTATTAGATTGCCCATACGGTATGAATCTTTAACAAGGCACTAACAAGAGAATAGTCTTGAATTGTTATTTTGTGATTGCAATGGAAAGTGGAAAAAAGTACCATATTTGGCAAGAAGAAAGAGGAGATGAAATACTGTTGAAATGAAGTAGTGTATGTTTACTAAATATTTACTACATGTTTACAGAATGGCATTAAGATGGATGAAAAATTGGCAAATAAAACTGAAAAAGTTTTAATGCCTCATCTATGAGTCTAATTTTACAAATGTCTTCTGAATGATCATTACTGATCTTATAATCTCAAACTAAAAAAAAAAAAAAAAAATTACCTTCTGTTGGCCAGCGAAGACGACATCATCAGCACCATGCAAGAGCCACATGACAAAGTCACATGATGTGCACGCACATGATCGGTTGACAGGAAAATACAAGGGAAGGAGGGTTGTGGGGACAGGAAGGGGGGACATGGGAAACACACAAAACATTTTTGAAATGATGAAAAGGTCAACAAAATTAACAAAATGAAGGAGAATGTTAAAGACAAAATGATACAAAAGGAACACAAACAACAAAAAGAAACACATAAATAGATAAACAGATTTTTTTTGAATACATATAAAAAACATGTTGCTGAATATATGAAGCAGTTGCAGTTTTTTGTTAGTTTTGGTTGTTGAAAATATGTAGAATTTCACAGCATAAATAAACAAACAAATACATTGATGTTGATTTTAATATATAGATTTAACACAACCAAAACTGAACACCCAGAATTGCTTCATGCATCCGGATAATCAACAGCTTTTCCTCTGATTTTTTTTTTTTCATTCTAATTTTTTCTTTACATAGCAAAATTAATGCCCAATGTGAAATTGAACTATGGTCAGCTCGAACACCATGATGGCCATTAAAGACAAATTAAAGATAAGGAAAATGCAGCCATATGCTTGGTGCCCTTGGGACAAACAATAAATCAGAAGAAGAACAGAGGAAACTCTGCATCCTTGGGAATACATACCATGCCAACTAAATATGGTACACAAAACAGCAGACAACAGTAAACACATGAGACATCAGGAGAAATAAGGTCTGCATCAGTTGACTGTCTAAAAGCGTTTGTGACACTGTGTAGTTGCTGGAGCACATACTATGAACAACTATATCCTGAATCTAATGTAAAGCCAAGGCTGTCCTATCTGACAAATGTTATTAAAAGTTTGTTCAAAGGTAGAGATTGAGTTAGGGACACTGCAAGGACATCAGCGACACATGTAGAACAATAGACATGCAACAATTACTCTATTAAACTTGTATGAAATACACAAACCATGTTTGTTTACACACTGCACACTGTTATCTCAAATTTTGCTTTAGGTTTTGTGTGAAACCACAAATTAAAGCAGTCAGTTTAGGTAGTAACAAAATGGTAGTACAAAATAACCATAAAATATCAGAGGGGGATTGCAAGTGTTGCTGATCACTGTCACCCCTCTGTTACTTCACTGGCTGCTGAGGTTTTCTAAACAGGCAAAGCAGGCCTGCCCGCCCCTGTGTATTGCCTGGTTGTATAAGGTGCGCATTGTCACAGCAAGAAGAAGAATCTCCTTTACATTATTGTTTGCATAGACAGGCCGACTTCACAAGACTAGTGCAAACTGCACTGTCATAACTGTATCACTGTATCTAAGATAAATGGACACAAACTGAGAAATATTGAGAGGGCTCTCAGAAAAATTCAAAATCTTCAGCGACAGAGTGTCTGTTGTTTTTAACTGACATTTGATGGCAAAGAGGCAAAAATTAGCTTGGTAGGTAGTAGAAAGTGGAGGGGAATTGCACAATCCAAGATGGCGACTGTAAGTTTTACTAATAAAGAGTGTTATTTGCTCACTGAATACATTTTGATGTAGTGTTTACAATGATGGATGAGCATTCCTGTGGGAACCCAGTATAAATACTAAATGATGGTTTGACCTATCATTAGGCCCTATAGTGGGTATCTGGGTAGCTGTGCCATCATAAATCTAGTTACCTGTGTCAGGTGACACCATTCTCTAACCCTGATCTAATGCCCCATTAAACTGCCTTTGAATCTTTAAGTTACCTTGGCCTTCACTGTAGCATGCTGCTTGAGCCATGATACAAAAAGGGAGCAACTAAGCATACACCTCTGTTTACATCTATATCTATACCTTCTACAAAAGGAGTTTTTCCTTGTCGCTGTTACCAAGTGCTTGCCCATGGAGGAATGTCTCTGTAAAATAAAGAGATGCTCTAGACCTGCTCTATGTAAAAGGCGCCCTGAGATCATTTCTGTTATGATTTGGCACTATATAAATAAAACTGAATAGAAAAATTTAATTGAATATCATCACCAGCTATCACTGTCAGCTAACAATATGCTAGCTAACAATAGCCAGCGAACAAGATGATAAACTAGCGAGCATGCTGCTTGAGCCACCAAACAAACAAGCCAATCTTCCTCAGCTACCTCACCTTAGCAAGCAACAACATCAACATCGAGCCTCCTCAGCTACCCCATTGTAGTGTCAATGACAAAATTAGTATTTAGCAACTTTGACTAACTTAAGACATCAATATTTGTTAAAGTGCAGATACGTCTGTACTATCTATCACTGGGTTGGAGTTTTCAGTTGCATTTACCAGTTTGTTGTCAACATTAAAGGTACTTACAGTAAATTTTATATGACACAAAGACATCATAAGTTGTTAGCATAGCGTACTTTCAAAAAACATTAGCACGGGTTATTACTGAACACAGTGTATGACATGGTGTTATGATTCTACTATCAATCAACTTAATTTATTCCCAATATGGTACCTCTTATAAAAAAAAATAAATAAAAAAATCACTTAAGTGTCAGCATGGAGTTGTGCAGCCACCGATCTACCAGGGTCTTTCACTGTGATTTGGATCTTCATGAACAGGTACGTTGTGTTAATTATGTCACACACAATATCATATAGTCAGGCCGTTAGAAGGGAAACCTTCATGTCCTTGACAAATGTTAGTAAAATCTATTAGAATTCAAGCCAGTTAGCAAAGCCAGTAAGTTGCCGACTCATTTTGTTGTTTTGCTACACTCTACCTGCAGAAGTAGATGAGCCCTTTTATGAGCCACGAGAGTAATGAATGAACATCTACACTAACTGTGAGGCCAAGCAGGTAAGAGACATAGAAGTGGAGAGAGACACACTGCACACTGCTGGACTGGCATACTCACTAAGGGCCATACTGGTGGCAGCGATAGGGGGTGGTGTCTCTGATGAAACTGAAAGATGGTGAAAACATGGTGAGAGGTGCTAGAATTCTCCTTAACAAGACGAACGTAGTGCTGGGTTGGTTTTGGTTTTATACTATCTTGGTTATAAGGAATTCCTCTGGAACATTTATGTGGAACAATGACTCCTCTTGTTTTTTCATGGGCAGCTCATAGCTCTTTGTATTACATCCTGTGCAATGGGAATGTCCACATGAACTAAGATGTCAAAGAACATTTTATATTTTCAGATATACTGCAGTCATTAACACTGTATTGGCCAAAGACACATAAGACATATGACCTTTCTAAATGCAGGTACCTGGTACCAAAGTTCTTTGGAGTTGGAACTTTGAAAGTTGAACTTTACACAGTACAATTGAGACAACAGCGTTCTTGTTGACATCATCACGTCAGCTGGCCTCAGGTGATTGATTACTCTTCAACATAACTGAACTCTAAACCTGTTATCTCCACTGTAATGTGCAGTTTATTTACATGCAGTAAAACCAAATCTAATATCATCCGCTAAAGTTATCTTCTGCCAACCCAATTCCACTGCAACAAATATTAGATTTCTACTCTGACACTGTAAGTAATTAAATCCTATGTTAACACAATGAAAAAACTGTACATGGGGACCTGAATAACCAGGTTTCTCTTGGTCAGATGACGAATACAGTCCAAGCCAGAATAAAACTCCTAACTGGGATACTAGTGTGAATGTAAACATACTCGTTGAAGATTTGCTTATAGACCATGTGGACTGCTGCACAATGGCCACAGTTGTGATGTGTTAATAGAAAGCTACAGCTCTACACCTCTTCTACACCCCAACAGTAACTAGGAAGCCATTTACAGTCTTTCTTATGTATTCTTGTGACCTCTGAGACACATGTGGCTTCAAGTCGAATGGCGAAATAACAATACTGAAATAAAAACACATCATGAGCACAAATGGGAATACTAATTATTTCTGGGTATTTAAGGCCTAAATATCTCATTCTTATGTTTCCATATGGGACCATTTATGCACAAAGATTCCCAACTTTTAAAATTACTACCAGTAATCTACCAGTATCTTCGTCTTTCCACATTGATTATTGTATGATAATACACCTCTGTCCTACTTTGTTGTTTACCTTCTTTAAAGATCACTGCAGAGCTGAATTGCTGCAGTGCACAAGTGCAATATATTTTATACTGGAGAGACACTAAAAGAAAGATGCTACAAACAAGCACTACTAAAGAAGCAAAGGTAGCATTAAGGACTATAGTACAAAATCACTCACTTGCTACAAGCTATGAGTCTGTCATATCAATCTTTCACACTGCTTAACAAACCTGAAACCACATTATAGTAATGAAATGGAATGCTGTCTGGAAAAATAGTACAACAGGTAATGGATGAGTACTGGTATCCAATTAAGAAAAGAAAATCATGATTTAGTGCAATGATTTCTGTGGAACTTTTCATGGAGGACAAGACATTATTAGATCATGAACGTTGTTAGTTTCACATAATGTTTCTTCAGTCATTAAAGCAGTGTTTTAAGAGACAATGTTCAAAGTAAAGCAAATAAAGGCAAATGGAAGAGATCCACTACAGAAGAAAATAAAGCAGACAGAACAGGGCGAAAAGAAACTTACTTGTGAAAGAATACTCTGAGAAGTCCAATGGAATACAGAACAGATGGAAAACGATGATGAGAAAACAATAACACAAAGAGAAGAAACAAAGACAATGAAATGAGAAATATGAACAATGATAGAGGGCAATTCTGTTCTGCTGCATCATTAACCTGCTGTCACACTGCTACTTTGTCTTATTGAACCTACTGTCTGAAGCAAGTCTCACTTCTCTTTGTTCTGCAGATAACTTGACTTTGACAATACTAATACTGTTACCGAATAAATTAGAAATTTGTCTTTTAAAAGACTTCAAGCTCAGATGTGACTTTGGCTGTGCTATAGAGATCAATGTTTTGTTAAAAGGACAAAAGGGGTTTCTGTATAACAACACTGCCACTCTAATGTAATGTAACCCATCAAATGACAAGGTGTACAATCTCAATGGATTCCTTTTTTTTTCTTTTGAATCCCGTAACTGATACAGGAAATACAGTTTAAGCACAACTTAAAGTTTCTACAAAGATCTATGTAGACTCGTGTAAACTGAATATACAGTTTACATCTGACACTAGTTTTTTCTTTTTTGCTGAAACATCTTGAAGTAGAACAAAGACTCTCACCTTTAGCTAATCAGGCAAAATGAGGAGGACTCTCTACAGAAGCACTGGGGTGATTAAGCACAGATGGGTGTGTGACATAGAGGCTGGTACAAACTAAAACAAAGATTTATTTATGACTCTGATTTGAAATGCTGACTGAGAAATAGGTCTGCTGCCTTTTGATTGTAGCCTGGCTAAACTAATGCTGCAGTGGATAGATGTATTAAACGATAGTACTGTTTTATTATGACTTGGGTCTTATTATCATAGTTTTGGCCATCATTTAAATAGGTAATAATAACAAAATAACACATAATAACATATATCTCACCATCTTAATTACGAACGTGGTGACATTGCTAAAAAAAAAAAAAAAAAAAAGTCTGGCAGTGAAAAATGGTGAGACTATCGGAAAATAAAAGCAGAAAACGGTAAAATCCTCACTGCTGTTGTGTACACACAGCTTTCCAGCACAGGATGTACAAGAAACACGTTACTTACCTCCACATAAAGTGACTTATTCATCTAGATGAACTGTTGGCTTGTTTACAGCCTGTCTGATTGTCTGACTGTGTTTCTTAATTTGTTTGGTGAGTACGATGTTATCATAGACAAAACTACAATTCAGTTAGGAAACTCAAGCAAACAGTAAGAGCTTAAGGTGAGAGAAGCGAGCTTGTGACCGGAGGGTTGCTGGCTCAATCCCCTGGACCGGCAGGATAAATCCCTCGCCCCTCATTACCACGACTAAGGTGCACCAGAGCAAGGCGCTTAACCCTGACTGCTCATGTAGAGCTGCCCAGCGGCCAGTACATCAGACTGTGGTTGTACTGGACAGCTTTCAAGGTGTGCATGTATGACTGTGTGATCAGAGTGTTCTTGAAAAAGAGTGAAACTCCCCGCTGAATAGATACAGGTGAAAAAAAAAAGGATGTGAGTAGTGTGGCAGCAGGTATGCAGCAAAGTGTGAGCAGAACACTGACGGCTTAAATACACTGCCATGAATATAAGTGTTGGATATATGTTACAGCGAGGGGAATATAGCATGAGAGTGGGGCGGCATCTCGAGTTGGTCTGCCTGAACTAGCTCGCAGGCGTCACTTCATTAATAAGACCCATGTTGTAATAAAGCCGAGTTATCTTTTAAACTCCAAGTTTCCCTTCATTGCCTGTGTTTGAGACTAGCACATTACCATATTATGTGAACTTTCTTATGCTGGCTGTGACTTTCTTGTGCGACTGCCTTATAATACTGAGTTGTCTTTCATAAACTGTTTAAGAACCAATACCATACTTCTGTCCTAAAACATGGCACAAGAAATACACAGTCTTCCTTTTGGTTTCCTCCTTTAAATCTCTGCGGTGGTTTTAAAGTTAGATGTGCGGAATGAGACCCTTTTCTCACATTTCAAGTGTCTATTACAACGTGTCAAGTCAGTCTATACCATTATTTTGTATTATATTAAGCACTTATGAGATAGATGTGAGCCAAATCCAAGAGATCATTATTTAATAGAGGACATCCTCTCCTTGTATGTACCTTGCTCTGTGCCGGTAAGGTGACTCTGTCTCCTCGCTTCCTTTCCCCCAAACACAGTTAAATATAAACATTTTCTTCACCTCCAAAATACCCAACATTTCATCATCTGCTGCCATTTCCTTCACAAAATATAAGTAATCTTCAGCAGGGCTTGACATGTGACTGCTAAACTAAGAATGCGTGCTGTCATTGAATAATAAAGAATACCTTTTCACACTTAAGTATAAATCACCCTTAAAAGCACAAAAGTACTTGAAGAGAGCTTCACTAAATCATCAGAGTTGTGGGCTAAGAAGGCGCGATAATGGAAAGCGGCAAGGTCTGCCTTTCACACTGCAAACATTCAAGAGGCAATCAATACTGTTCATTGGTAAAGGCTACACAGGGTATGCTTTGTTTAGTTAACATTATTAACTGTGTTGGATTATTAAGTGTCAGCAGCATCAGGAATAATCATTCCTTCTAGCTTGGCTGGAAAAGGACTGCACTGGGGCTTGGCGTGAGAAAAAGAGGACTGTGGGGGTGAAAGCATCTGGTTTCAGCTAGACATGAACAGGCGGTGGATTGAGCAAAAGTATTAGGTTCAGAGCATAAGGGTCAGAGGAGCGCTTACTGAGAGCAGGGACATGGGGAGCAAGGGCAGTACTTACGGACTGGCTCGGTCTTGAAAACACTAGGCGGGCTGCTCTCGCCTTCGCCTTTGCCATTGGTGGCAGACATCTTGACCTCGTAGGTGGTCTCCGGTTTCAGGCCAGTGATGGTGATTTTGGTCATGTCTGTTGGAGGCAAGCTGGTGTTATTCCATGCATGAACTGTATACAGTTATCAAAGAAATAGTAAACCAAGACTATAGGAACAATACAATAGATTTTTATTGGTCTTTATGCTCTAATCTGTGTACAAGATGCATAAATGACTATTATTTCCACTATTATGGTTAACTCTGTTATTCATGCAAAATATCGTCACAAATACACCACACTTATTTTGTGAAAAACTAGTATAAACTGATTTCTGTGAAAAAATAATCTAAAAGAAGAAATTAATGTATTTAAACAAAGCCTTATTTTACACTAATAGTCAGAGCAAGATCATAACTCATATGTGTTGCTCATGCAATATGTTTATATGTACTTGGTTTGCTTGTTATAATAAACTATTGAATTTTTGACATTGTCTGTTTTTGTTTTTTTGTTTCTTTGGCTCACTATTTGCTTGCTCTTCCTGCTCTTCTTGCAATCACTACAATTGTTTGTACAGCATAT
This sequence comes from Thunnus thynnus, assembly GCF_963924715.1. Classification (NCBI taxonomy): domain Eukaryota; kingdom Metazoa; phylum Chordata; class Actinopteri; order Scombriformes; family Scombridae; genus Thunnus; species Thunnus thynnus. The sequence goes on from NC_089529.1 coordinate 23,830,857, forward strand.
ACTACATTACGTCTTCCTGTTATTTTGTTGTGTTTGTTTTAGGCTGTGTGTACAAATCTACTACTTCACTTCCATTGGATAAAAAACATCAATCAAATTAATGCTGCAAGCAGCAGGGAATGGGCCCTCACACCTCATGTGCGTCAGAGACAGCAGCAGCTGTGGTATCACTACTGAAGGTCAGTTGACACGGCTCTGAATTGTCAGGATTATAAGATGGTGTGAATGGGTGAAATATTATTTCCTATGTGCAGTATGTGGTGCTAGAGATGTCATCTTGGAAATTATGTATGCATTTGACAAGCTGTCATCTAGGCCTCACATCCTGTTGCCCGTAGGCAATACTACATAAGTGAAATATTAACATAGCAACACGTTTACCAGGAGGCAACTGACGTGGACATACATTTTCATGAATATTGGACATTGCATGTAGGAGATCACATCCTTTGTCCACAACGTGACAATAGAGAACACCCACTGATTATACATCATGTTGCTGTATATCATGTGTAGACCACAATGCAAATTTCATGTAAATCAGATGATGTCTGTCACATAAGGCTGACTTCCTGTTGTCAGTAGGTGGCTCTATGACTATGATTCAATATTGACATGTAGATGTGTTCAGGCCTGGACTCTTACCAAGCATGAGAAATTCGGGGCAGATTGGATGATGTAAAGTCAAGTTACAACAACTTCCTGTTTCATGTTTTGATCAAAATTGACCAGCATGCCATGTCAAGGGCTTTGCAATTTAGCATGGCAAAAGTCTTTAGATATCACCTACCAAGTTTGAAGTAGCTCTGGTTAAATCTCTAGAAAGAGTTTGTTAAAGTACAACGCCTGTAAATGGCCTCATCTTGTGAAAAAAATGCACAGTAAATTCAAAATGGCTGACTTCCTGTTGGACATTTCATTAATCTATGTCAAATTTAAAAGTGGGCGCTCCGACTTTGAAATTTTCTAGGGGGCGCCCTCAAGCCATTTTGCCACACTCAAACCTAAGATGCATATCAGATATCTAGTTTCCCTACTTCTGATGCATATGCAAAGTTTCCTGAGTTTTGGAGCACCCCCAGCACCTCAAAAATGCTAGGAGTAATTAGGAGACGCTATAGTGCCAATGTGTCACGCCAAGTCCGATTGCATATCAAATCGAAATATTTACTAGTTTGAAAATGGGTGCAAAGTTTTGTGAGTTTTTGTACATCCTAAAGGCCTCAAATATGTATTCATAAAATGAAAATTGATGCACAAAATCCAAAATGGCTGAGTTCCTGTTAGGCAAAAAAAAAAAAAAAGAATAAAAAAAAGTGTATTATGCCCAAAACGATGAGAGCAATGATCCCACTGAATTTCATGAACATCAAAGCAACTTTATCCCAACATGGCCTTGTGTTTGGGGGTGATATGGAGCCCATTGGACACACATGAGCCAAGTCACTACAGAACTTTGCCATTTCGCCAGTTCTGATGTGTGTGCCAATTTTTGAGCATCCAAAGCCCCTCAAAACTGCAATGGTGTACTATAATATAAAAAATATAAAAAGTCTTTATTGAAAGAAACTCTGAGAACCACTATGAAGAGTATGTGTATTTCAATCTGTGGAGTTAATTTGTCTCGATGGTAGATTAAAACTAAGTACAAACATACATTAGTTCAAGACGATATACAACAAAATTATTTTCAAGAGGTATATGGATGAGGAAGGGTTGTGTTAACTGTTAAAGTATTATTTTGGATATTGGGGTTGTACAGAGAATTGGGATAGTTGCTTATACGTTGTATATATGAGTTTATAGATGAGTACTTGAGAAAGGGCAAGGAATAAATAAGTGTATACTTCTTCCTACTCGTTTACTAACATGTAATTTGTGTTGTTTATGAGAATTTGTTTCTATGGGTTTATTGTTTATTTCATTTTTAGTCTTTTGTTTTTATCTGTTTTTTTCATTTTTACATGCTCAAAATAAAATTGACTAAACTAAATAATAATAATTATTACTATAATTATAATTATTATCATTATTATCATCATCATCATCTATACAAAACAATAGGTTCCTCACACTTTCAGTGCCAGGGACCGTTGGGGCCCCTGCAATTTCGTGCTTGTTCTAATAAAATATAAATATGAATTATTCAAGGTTATTCAGGTGTCTTGAAGGTAATTCAAGAAACCTATTTTTAGAATGACTCAATAAGCTCTCAGATGTTTAGCCTAGCTTGATCCTAGAAAAAGGTTACCATCTTAATATGTATTTATACATGTTTATCTCACTAGAAAACATGGCGCTGAGCAGTACCCACATTGGTACTGGTCGTTATTTCTTTGAACAATTGAGGGTTTAGTAGTCACGTGTAATAATAGTCAGTGAGCACAGCTTTCTGAATACCAGGAAAAGGTTGTGATTAAAGTGTGGTTGAGTGGTGTTTGATTACTGGCTTTATTGTAGCCAAATTATAGTCTATTTTAATCTGTGGAAGGTGTAGTACAGAAAGAATGCTATTAGGAGAGCCTGTGACTAATTTTAAATGCAAATTTCAAGGGCGAAGTGAATTCATTTACACAGTAGTCACCCAACAAGAATGCAATTTAATAGCTTCAAATATCACATATATAGCATGTAAATAATTCCATAAAGTGTTATTTTTTGGTGTTTTTCTCCAGAGGTGACAAGAATGACATTTTGTAATTAAAATGTACTACGTTTAATCATGGAGGCAATATTATATTTGCATATAACCAATAAGATTTCAATCAGGAGACACACACACGAACACGCGTTTCTTGATTTTTGTCATAAAACAGCACTTGGCTGATATTTCACTGTGTAATACAAAGAATAGTAATTTCATGGATGAGAACAAATTAAGGTCCTGTTGCAAAACAGCTGCGAAACATTTTTTGATAACTTTGAAAATTCTAAATGCGTTTCACATTAATGTCTCAATGAGAGAGACTTTCAGAATGAAACACGCATAAGTAAGTGCTCAGAGAAATCAAATGAATACAGCTTAAAAAGCATGTTGTCCAAATTGATTCAGAACTGGACTTTTAGACCCAACAGCATCAGTAAAACTAATGTTACTGCTTGGAGTAATTTGCCAGTGAAGCTGGTTTCCTCGGCTTAACTAAAAGATTATCTCCACAAATCATAACAATCGTTACAAATCTGACTGACTTTGGTATGGGTTAATCATTGTGTTGCCTTAACGCAGCATCAAGGAAAGTGTACTGATGTCAGAGAAATCAATCTTTGAAGGTATTATGGCAATAATTAGCATAAATGATTGTCATTTGGTCATATGGTTACTGACCTAAAGCTGCAATATGCAACCTGTTTCACATTAAATAAATCCACAAATAAACCCCAAGTGTAACCTTAACAGGCTGTTTGCCCTGGTTTTGAGAGATCTGTCTGACTTGTCTTGTTTCCATCCAAATACAATGGAGGTGAATAGAATATGGATTGTGGAGCTCATAGAACTGAAAAATTACATTTTAAAAATTGTCAAAGCAGTACAATGTGTCAAAAAATGTCCCAAAATGGTCTCCTCATCACTCAGGATCATCCCCAGACCTCCCCTTGAACAGTTTTAAGTGGAACTACCTCTTACTGAAGAAACAGTCCTCATGAAAACTGCTGACTGTGAGGTCTGTGGACCTTGTCCAGAGTAATGGTGAAGACAACTGAACAAATATCAAACATTGTATAAAAAAGTAACCTAAGATGTTCTTCAACAATTGATGTGACTTTGTGTAAAGCAGCACTTTGTTTGTTTGTATCTATTTCCTTTAAGGGTTGATGAGGGAACCCAGGAACTACATAATAATCTTGTTGTATTTGAAAAGACAGTATTTACTTTATGTATTATTGACAAATGCAAAATTTCAAAATTGTGTCCAGGCTGTCTATTCATCAAATTGAACCCTGATAAAGCAGACTTATTTTGCCTTGTGTTTGTCTACGTAACAATGACGCCTATGGAACCATTAAAGGATAAGGCTGATAATATTCCATATTTTTCTTACTGTCAACAAATCTCATGATAAGACCAAAACCAACAATCAATTGATTCTAGTATCAAGTATTGTCTGTATAGCCAAAGCCTGCTATAGCTTATTTCTCTGTACCATAGACCTCCATTGTTGTCCAAACACAGGTAAAATTACCTCAACGCGCTACACTGTTGCACTGATGATTTTGAATCACCCCCACATACACTGTTCTGTTGCTGTAATTAGTCTCCAGCAAAAGGGTAATTCAGCCTTTAAAAAGAAAAGAAACAACATATTTGTGCCACAGACAGAGTAGGGAAGTCAGTCAGTATCGAGATGGACTGATGCATTGTTGGTTTTGCTCTTTTCATGAGATTTGTTGCCAGTCCTTAAAAGCCTGTTATCGTAAAAAAAAAATGTCACAAACTATAAAATAGCAATTTATTCGTCACCTGATGTGCACACTTCTGCAATATCTAAAGTTGTTTGAAACAACAACAAAGCTGCTGCTGTATTTGTATGGTAGATAGTCACCGGGGTAAATATCTGTATATGGACCCACAGTGATGGGTGTAGTATATCTGGCAGTACTTCTTTCAAACATGTGATGGCAGCCCTGGTTCATAATATTGTCATAGACACTTGAAACTCAGTAGCTTTTTTATTGGCGCATTTCAGCCATCAGTAACAATATACTTCCTTCCGACCTGGCATGTTGTAGCTTAAATAGGTATCCCTTTAGTATTAGGAGTAGTATTACACAAATGAACATAAATACACTGCAAGCATTGTAAAGCGCAACAGACAACGTCCATTCAGTATACGAGGGTGTTGGAAAGGCTCTAATTCATCAGATGTGGATTAGCTGATGTGGCTTCATAAAATATTTTTGGTAACATTTACTGTGGGTGCGTGTGTGCATGTGTTTTGTGTATACGATTACATGACAGGCATCTCTTGGGCCTTGAGCTGACAGCAGAGCATGTCAGCCACCGAGTGATGTGTCCCATGTGGCATACAGGACAAGAACCAGCCGGATATGTAAGAGCCACAAACCCTCAGTGGGACAGGGATATTATCAGGGGCCTGTCAGTAGTCTGAGCTGACTGTCATTTAGACTACGCTGTGTTCCACCTCTCCTCCTAACATCAGCTGTGCTGTCAAGTTTGGATTAACAGTTGTTGATAACTGGGGTGTTTTCTGCAGTTTTTGCCCATTTTCCTTAAAGTAGATGTGAAAAAAATAGATAAAATAACAATAAGGAAATTTATTTGTTATTTCAGACTGATGACAATTCTAGTGTTGAACCGCCAATAAACACGATAGGACCACAGCATAGTTCAGAGAAAAAATTACGTCTCTGCATCCTCATTCCTGTTTACTGCCAAACCCTAAACGAGCTAGCCCTGCCTAATTAGCTCAGGAACAGTGTCAGTGTTCCAGGAATATAAGCACCTTGTTGATGGTACATTATGTCTTGATAATGTCAAAATACTGTATGCAGTGATGTGTTACATGAAAAAAAGCTAATTTTCATGGATTTAGTCAGTTGTATTGTTTTTCTTTTACTTATTTACATTTAGGATGTACATGTTCTGGCACTACAGTTCCCATCATGCTATGCTATGATGGAAACTGGAAGTGTAACTAATGTTGATAAGTTGCAATTGTTTTTTCTTTTCTTTTTACACTATATTCTACAAATATATTTTTTCATGCTGAAAAGTCAAGCTGCATTAGCTTTAAGCAGTTTGTGTGTCACAGTTACAGGCAACAATCAGTGGATTACCTTGATACTCCAAAATTTTAAATCTTATGATTAAGAGGTAAAAGCTGATGCATGTGATGCGTCCTAAGAGATCGCAGAAAACACTGACCCTGAAGACAGAATTAAATGACATTCTTGCATCCACTTGGCTAAATTAAATGTACATTTTTTTAAGCTGTCAGGGGAAATGTGGGTGAGTGGTGGTGACTCAGGGACAAGACTAATTCAACACTGAATAGCATCAGGCACTAAAATGTATCCCTTCTGTCAACACATCATAGCTGGTGTATCTGATCAGCTGTTGACAAAATATAATGTAAAAATAAAAGCTCATAAAAACAATTCTTGTGAAATGATGCGTGTGATATTTTCTTTGTGCAGAGTTTAACACTTGCTTGTGATAGCCAAGAGGATGCGCACAACAGCTGATGAAAGGAATGTAAACTTTGGTCAGGAGAGATGTTTGACTCACAGTCTTCAACATTGTACTCCTTGCCAGTCCAGTCCTGGCTGGGCACACGCCATTCTACTCTGTACTTGATAATGGGCACACCACCGAAGGACTCCGGCTCCTCAAACTCTACCACTGCTGTGCTGGAGAAAGGGTCCACTTGTAGAATTTCTGGCGATGATGGCACCTCTGCAACAGAACCCAGACAAAAAGAAAATGCGTTGTAGTTCGCTTTTCAATAACAAATTTCAAAAGCTAGCATTACTGCAAAGACTAGCCAATAGATTGCAACTTGACAATTAAAAAATGGCAATTTCCAATAACAATAACAAGTACTTTAGTCACATAAACAGGATTTTTTTGCATGGAGTTCACATGTTTAGTGTTGTTAATGGCTTAAACAGACTACTGGTTGACTGGCAGCAGTGAAATTTTCTTACAATAATGTTTTTCTAGTGTGTTTGCATCTATATCATCTCTCTTTCTAAAGCTTTTACTATGAAAATGTTCTATATAATATGAGTATATTGCTCATAATGTTGCCATTTAAGCCAGAAGATGCCAGATACAACAGTTCCTTCATGATAATTATCACACCCACCACTGTGAGTTCTGTGAAAAAGACACTCATTGCTTTACATAGGTGTTAAAGTTCTACTAACTGACAATTTTAATTATATTTGTGAACATTTTAACCAGTGAGTCTGTGACTATGTTAATTAGTGTTTCTGTAAGTTACTGCTTTGTGATGTCTTGTTGTAATGTTGTTATGTTTGTAATGATATCTGTTCTCAGGTCTCTCGTAAAACCAACCTCGAGAAGTTTCAATGAGACTTCCTGAATTGTTTATTTAAATATTTGATAATAAGCTAATCATTAAAAGGTAAGAAAAACATGTGGTTATTGTGTGAGAGTCTTCAAAACCAAATACAATGACAAGGATTTCAGTTTCTCTTCAATGTTGGGGTGCAGACTTAGTGCATATTTGTGTCTTGTGACATCAAAAATAGAATATCAGTTTCCCTTCAGAAGAAGCCAGGCTGGACTCTCTTCTGTGTTACCAAACTGTTTATTTGCTTTGGCAGGGAGATAATTGCATTTAAAGGCATTAGAAGATCTCATGTGATTGGCTCTGATTGATACCAGCCCCTGCACCACCTACTGATAATGGCCCACTCCAAATCAGCCCCTTTCACAACTATGCTGCTGGCATGCCTCTGTTGCCCCAATGCCTCTGGTCAGCCAATTACTGAATATCTGTTGGACATGTCTGAATGAGTTTGCAAAGACAGCTTTAGCTCCCGCTTGAGATGCACTTTGATGTAGATAGGGATTAGTGTTCAAAATGGGGCGGTAGCGAAGTGCCTCCACACAGGCACTTACCCCCATTTTGGATTTTAAATCATTTACCTTTTATTTCATTTTTGATGAATTTGAAAAAAAATGCTTGTTTTCGTTTAAAACAAACCTGCTGGGATAAGAAGGAACTCCTTGGACTCTGTACCCATCATATTGGATGCTGTGCAGTTGTAGCTTCCAAAGTCATTTTGAGAGTTGGGGGTAACCTGAGAAACAGAAAAAAAGACATAAACACAGACAAACATCAGATCATGTGGTGAGGCACTGCAGGTGAATACGAAAAAAAATATCAGTAGGAACTGAATTTGTACATCATTAGGATGTAGTTATTAGATATTAGTTTTGTGCCATTAAGCAGTTCATTCATGGTTGATCACATGTGATTGATTTGGATGGTGGTCGGTATGCAGATGTACAGGTATTTAGGAACTAATCATTACACACTGGTTCATTAGCATAGTGCCTAGCAGTCTCTCGACAATGTGTACTATATTATCCATTATGACATTAAGCCTTTATAAAGCTAAGCTCTGTTTAAGAATTAGCAGGTAAAATCATTTAACACTTAAGTGGAATAAAAGCTATTTATAATTTCTTCTAATGGCTGATCTTTATCTGTTAGGTAACTGCTGTTGATGTAGGCACAATATTTAATATTAACAGAAAGCTGACATGCCCTGCCAAAACTGCAATTCCCAGTGTCTTACAAACACACAGTCTCTTTGTGTTATATCAACTCCTGTGCTTTTTTATGCCAGTATGAAGATGGCAGGTGCAGCAGACCTCCAGGTAGCTGTTGGTTGGCGTGTTGTAGATCTTGATGTTGGTGGTGTTGGCAGTGGGCAGCTGAAGACCGTCTCTGAACCAAACCACAGCGGCTCCAGGGTGAGCTTCCACCTCACAGCTGATGTTGGCTGGGTTTCCCTCCCACGTGTACACTGCCACTGAACCGAGAATCTTTGGAGCATCTGCAGCAACACACAGGGGAGTGAAGATGGTAAACATCACACCAGGCCTGTTTGGAACACTTTACTGACAATCTGAAGCATTTATTCCTTCAATCTGGTGCTATCAAATGACCATAATCAGTCTAAAAATGTGACTGTCTGGCTGTCCTACTTTTAAGACAACTATAATGTTCTTTTAGTGAGATATGGGATGTCATCCTGGTATGGCAACCTCACGGTAAAACTAAAAACTAAGTTTGCTCGTCTGGTACACAGGGCCATGAAGGTAATTGGAAAAAGCGACTACCAGACCCTGCAGTCCACTTACCAACAAACTGTTTTTAGGCAAGCCCAGAGGACAGTAAATGATCCCTCTCACATCCTTCATTCAGAGTATGACCTCCTACCCTCGAGCAGACAATACAGAGTCCCTCACTACAAACTCAAAATGCTGCTTGAGGCTGAAGTTTGTGCAATAATTTTTTAATAATTTTTACAGTGCTTTCACTATGGTGATCTTTTAGCATGAATTTTTTATGAGGTGTATGTATGTGTTATGTTACGGGTTATGTGCAATATTGTCATGTTATGTAATTGCTGGTGTTGGTATGGCTGAGGTTGTATTGTTTGTGTCATTGTGGCCGTCAAGGCATTCATGGTGCAGCTACAGAGTCCAAGACAAATTTCCCTGAGCGGGACAATAAAGTTTATCGTGTCGTATAAGGACAGAAACTGTAATCAACTAATTACAGGAAAACCAAAACGCAAGACTTTATGCCTTTTAAACAAATAATAATAAATAATAAATACTGCACGTTCATAATTTTACAAGGTAGATTTGTGCAATTAATCTGAATAGTCAAATCATTTCCATCCTTTCTCATTTTTTAACCACTTAAATTGGAAATTGTCATAAGATCAAGGAAAGATTTAGAGGAAAAAATTGGGGAACCATGACCAAGAGAATTTAACTGAACTTAAACTAGACAACATTTAGAGACAATATCTTTTGGAAATGCTTCTTTTAAATATGAATCTAAAAAGAGAGTAAACACCAAAGTCATACAGTATATCCAAGCATTACTAAACAATATAAGACAAAGGATATTTGCTTCAGATCATTTGGGTTTGGGATCAACAGGGCTCTAAATGTAATCTTTCTATAACCAATCACTAACTCTTATCACTAACTCATATCCTTTTTACACAGATATACCTATTACTGTCAAACCAATCACTTCTCTGTATGAAAAACCCACAAGATAGAGAGGAATTAGTCAGCTAGGAATGGCCATGTTGAGTCTTCTATTGGAGAGCAAAGAATTGCGGGTTAGCAGTATTTCCTTCATTCCCTGAAGCTCCTTTCAATAGCCTTTAAAGACTTCCAGCAGCTCTTATCATGGCTATGAGTGAGATACTTCATTTAAGAACCTCTCTAATCAAAAAAAGACTTAAACATACTCCTGCAGGCAGCTGGGTTACTCATGGCAATACTGACAGAATTTGCAATTTTACAGAATGGTAAACAAACACTTAATGTCACCTAATAGCTGTTTTCTTGTCTTAGTGTTATACATTTAAGGCAAGGTCCGTTATCATTGAGTTTTAAAGACAACCTATGCTGGTTTATGGAACAGCTTTTTGCCGATTTTACTTATAAATGCAATGTTTTACTGTGAGATAATCCACTCAGCAATTACAAAAAACCTAAATGTCTCACAGGGCTGCCATTATTACAGAAAGGGTAATAGACACACAATAATGAGTTAGCAAGAGCACTGAGTCAACGGAAATAACAGAGCTGCACACTGTCATTTCCAACTGCTATTGGAAATCCAGCTGGTCCATTTTGTGTTGAATGAATATTAGATTATTTTTCCTCTGCTCTATATTTGATAGTTGCAGAGACACCAATAACACTACTTCCATTCATGCAACAGTCTAAGCCCCTGTTTACCAAGCTAGTTTGACATGCTCATTGAATTGAATTAATACCATATGGTCAAAACTTGTCATCCTGTGCCTTCATTTTTGACATCATCATCGAGGAGTAAGAGGCTATAATATAAATCTTTCCTGCGTTGTTTCCTTTTTATATTGGATCCCACACACATCACTGAGCAGTGATTCTGAATACAGTGAAGTACGCTTTGCTTCCTGAGCGCTGTGAAATGCCGCGGTCCCTGACACTGCCGAAGCTTTACTTCTTACCCTCAAAATCTCTGCAATGTGCTGCCGCTCTGTTTGATGGACAAGGCTGAGTCAATAGAAGCTCCATCTCCTGCAGCCCTGATTATACTCTCTCTCATTCTATCAATACTGCTTTTTGGGCCTTATTAACTCACTACAGTGCCTGTAATCTGCCTATTTGATTTCTGAAGCCGCCTTGCCTGTGTAGGTGAGATTGTTGGTATGTTTGCAAATAGCAGGAAAGTATCTGCTATTGATGCTTATGTAGGTCACCTAATATATAATATACATACAAGACATAGTAAGGGCTACAGTGGCATTAATTACTAGGGATAATATACAGCATGTACAGTTTAGGTATTATTACTGTACTATGTTAGAGCGCAGTCTCATAAAAGAGTGCTTTACCAAGTGATATGTGTTTATTCTATACAGCTCCATGTATGTGTATCAATGTCTTTATGTACACTGTATGTCTGTATACATGCGTATACATATAACTTGTATTTATAGTCTGGATAGTAACTTGTTTATGAATTTTGTGTTGTGAAACAGGAGCGCCCAATGAGCTATAGCTTCAACCAACATCATTTCAGTCGTTGCTGTAATTTTTTGATGATTATTCATTATTTTGTGGCTGTGTAAGAATTTCTTTAATCAGAATTTTATGTTAGTGAACTAAATACTGAAACACTGACACAATACTGACACAAAACAGCAGTTCCCAGCTACTTTAGACTTAAAATACAGGTCTCATCATTGCAATTGAAACTGTTAATATCTTGAACTTGAACTTGGCAAGGATAAAAAAATACAAGATATGCACATGAGTTGAAATATCTACGTATACAGCCAGCAGGACAGAGATGAGTACATAAGAAGTGGCCTCCTCACAGCTCAAACAGTGTTTTCATAAGACTTTCAGGCTTAACAAACTCCAACAGCTGACATAACAGAGCTCACAAACAGAAGATATTGACACTTTCCTACAAGTCCTTCAGCAGCAAGCCTAGACACATTCAATCCAACTAATGGGATCATGCTGTGCAGCAGATAGGAAGTTCCATGCTCAAGATAACGTCTTCATTGTGTGAGTGGGCGAGTGGTGATAGAGACGACACAGAGTGAGAGTTGCTCTCAAGACAAAGCACCTTTTCTTATCAATAATTGCTTGGCAGCAGTGAATCAACTACCTGATTACTTGCTGATTACTCTAGCTAACTGCAAACTCTCAAACAACTCTATCAGCGCTGCATTGTGATTGTATCGCTGAGCAAATTACTGTCACATTGAGAGCAGGACACATTAATCCAATTAAGCGTTCATTAGCATTATTTCTCTCTCTCTCTCTTTTATTTTATTTTTTTTTACCTAGGTAACATTCGATAGATTTGGCTTCCATTATGCAAATGCAGTCTTTCCAAGCATATGCTCAAGGTAGTGATTGGGAAATCCATAGACCATTTACTTGGTATTTCTGAGTTTGTAGGTCTGCTTGACGGTACAGTATGTTAGTTTCTTCTGAAGGTGTTAAGATAGACAATCTTGTTTTTACCGTGTTCTCCAGCACATTGGACAATAAAGTTAAAGTGCTGACTTCAGCCTTAATTTCAGGATGTTTATATCCACAACCAGTGAATGCATGTAGAAGTTGTAGCTCTTTTTATACATAACCCCAAGGCTAAAAAAGGGCCACCAGTCCTACATTGTAGACTCTAGAAATGAACAACTCAAAGGACCCTTATAGCTGGAAGTTAGCACTTTAAAGGGTAGGTTCAATGAACATTGAGACAGGGTTTGCTTGCTGTAATCATTCCTCCTGTTCATACTGACCATTAAGAGATCCCTTCATAACGTACTTTGAATGTAAGTGAAGGGGGACAAAATCTACAGCCCTTATTTTGTGCAAAAATGTATTTAAAAGTTTATCTGAAGCTAATATGAGGCTTCAGTAGTCTGGAGTTAGTCTAATTAAGTGAATATCTTATAAATTTACAGTCTTTTTGGTGTAAAATTCCCTATTTGTCTTTCTCCAGACTAGGGATGTGCAGAGAGCCCAGTATTTGTATTTGTATCTGTATTTGTTGAGGCAGCAAAATTATTTGTATTTGTATTTGTATTTGTATTTGTATTTGAATAAAAGTGGAAAGAGGCTTAAAAATCCTGTTTTTGCTTTTATTACGCTTTTAATTTTAGAAAATTAAAGTGTTACAATAAGTGCTCATGAATAAACTACCTTATGAAGGAGGTCCCCACACCGGGTCTCGAATTGGAGTCTCCCAGATCATAGACGACTGCGCTGACTACTGAGCTAAAACTTTACTCTTCACCTCTTTGCAGACAGACCTCTAACTAACAAATGTTTTTAAAAATATTCGTATGAAACAAATATTAGTAAAAAAAAAACAAACACTATTTGTGCTTTTCCAAATAATGTATTTGTATTTGGGCACACCCCTACCCCAGACAGTGTTTTTCTGTTCACTGTTCACTGTTCAGTGGAAGGATCGTAACAAAAAGCAAGAATTTGGCACTAAAAAGTATAAATTTGAAAGATACTGACTTTATTTGATTAAATGGCACAACTGAAGCCTCATATTAGCTTCAGATAAATGTTTAAATAAACTTTTGCTTGATTACAGCAAGAAAAAACTATTTCAGTGTTCATTTTGACAACTGATTATTATTTTAGGACATTTTAAGACATCCTTCAACCCCATAATCATGGTTACATTTAAAATTGAGTCCAAAGCCAAAACAATGAAAAACTGTCAACACACCTATACTTACACACCTCTACTGTTGCAGCTATTTTGCATAAAAGAATAGTAGAAAATGTTTCAGCAAAAGAAAATTACTTGCACCCTTGCAGACCATGTAGGTGCAGGAAGTATATACATTCCTTATTCCCTAATTAATATATTATATGTATAATAATACTCCCTAATGTCAAAGAACATATGTCTTCTTAAGACATAGAACATGACAGCAATGCCCACTGTTCAAATCTAGCCAAGGGATCTTCTTCGCATACCATTTCTATCCCTCACTTAGACTGCTGTCAATCTCTAATGTGAACTCTTCATCAAAGGTGAAATTATTCACATGTCTGACTGGTCTATAGACTTGGGACTTGTGCTCAAAGACTAGATAATGAGACAGCTGCATAAACACAAAGAAAATCATTGTAAGCCTAAAGAGCCGCTGTACCCTGAAGCTACATCATATCAGAACTGAGACCTGTGTTTCCATAGCAACAAATCAAAGTAGCACTTATCCTCAGAGTTTAGAAGTGACATCCCAGACACTGTAACTTCACGACATTTCTTTGGTCTTGCACTGTGGTCCTCGTCTATTGTACAATGTCCTGATTTGAACATTTCTTTTGTTGCATCCAGTGCATTGTTTTTATTTGCAGAGTAAATAATGCTTAACTGAACGAAGCTGTTGCTATTTCAGCCATGTTTTTGAGATTTTATTTAGAGATTTTTTATCTAGAAAACTTTTCATTTAACGGTTTTGTGCATCTGATTATCAGTCACCTATTGCATTAGTTGTGTCTAATTTCAAATGTGCAGCTCATTTCCTGAGACAGACTAACATCCCTTTACATTTGTAATAAAACTGATGTGCTTGTGCTATGCGGTTACTTGGATCAGACAAGGGCACAGTGATTTTATGTTGCTTCACTGTGTTCACCTGAGATGGCTTTTGTTAATGTTCTTATCATTTATGATCATATTTATGTGTGGTGCAGCCATCCTCACCTTGGTAAATTATAAATGTTGAATTTTTAATCTCATATTAGTGTCTTTCTCTCCCATTTTATCCAAAAAATCGCATTGGGTGAAACTTCCCTCTGTGCTACAATGTTTTGATTCAGTAAAGTTATATTCTAAGTACAGATGGTGCAAAGTAGCAGGTTTAGTGTAAAAACTAACCAGTTACAGAAGTAAGTAATGATTTTACACTTGAACTTACAAAATTATGTTCATTTAGTGAACAGGCTGCAGTAATCTATCTGAAGAAGCAATACTTGAATCTCATTCAGTTTGTCTTTGTGAAACGAGCCAATGTTCAACAATCATTCAAGGAGAAATCCCTTATAGGAGATGCAGAGAGAAAAAAATTCCACATGCAAGGCAGTCACAATCTTGTGGTTTAAGGTGGTTTAGTCTCTTGACTTGAAAATAAATGCTCTCTTGCTCTTACTGTGATGCTGCTAGTGATATTGATTTCTCTGCCTACAGGTAAAATCAATAACTGATGACCAAAGCCCAAAAAAGTTATCTGGATGCTGTCAAAAGCTATTTTAGGAAACACAGGAAATCACTAGCTGAGCAAAAACAGACATGTTGAGAAAACTTCTGGGTACCACAAACGTCAAGTACATCTCCTGAAATCACAGACTGACGATATATCACAGTCAAAGAATAGCATTCTATTTGGACAAAGACCTATCTACTACAAGTCACTACCATTTTTAACTGACTCTTAATAACTTCATGACATTTGACATTTGTCAAGACTGTCCTGGGCAAATGCGGAGACAGGAGCATCTGCGGCAGCTGTCGCAGATCAAGACCAACAAAAGACAGATGCCTGTTACAAAGTGAAGAATTCCTTTACATAGTTTTTATGTGCTGACTTTAGTTCCTACTTTATCATCATTGAAGACCTGTATTAATCCATAATATGCGTGGTAGTGAGTGTGTCTTGAAAGAGGATTCAGTCCATGTGAAGATCAATACATGGCATATCACATTCATATCAGAACTCTGTGAGAAAAAAAAAAGTTTGACCAAAGAGAATAAAGGAATGAAGTCAATTCTGAGTTTAAACTCACAATTCAAGATTTCTTTATAGAAATAGTTGAAACACTTTGGGGTATTCACTTATTTTCTTGCTCTCCGACAGTGAGATGAGATGAGAATATCAAAAAGGGTGCTGAAGTCAGGATGTGGTTAGCCTTGCTTAGCATAAAGACTGGAGGCATTTAAAAATATTCCTACCAAACACTTACAGTATGTAGCTGTGGGTGATAGGTAATTTGTTTCACCTGTACACAAACAGAACAGATACATGCTGGAACAATTTCTTGGCAACATCCCCGGGTTTCATCATCAGAGTGAGGTTGCCAGAGCCAGGCTAGCTGGTTCCTCTTGTGTCCATTCTTTATGCATAGAGTGTTACAACCTTCTCTAACTCTCAATAAGTGTATATTCCCAAAATGTTGAACTATTCCTTTAAGTCATCATATTTTATGGTTATTTATAATTCTTCATAGAATAATAGTTACTAAGCAAATGTCTACAGTAACCTTATTCATTCATGAGTAACTGAATGAATAGAAAAAAGTGCAAACCAAAAGTGATGTGCATTGACGGCACTGATAAACTATTAGAGCAAGTGTAGGAAGAGCTGGGGGGACTTACAGTGGACTTCCAGGTACATGTGATGGTTGTCTTGACCGATGGAGTTGCTCGCAGTGCAGAGATACTGGCCGGCGTACGTGAACTGGACGTTTTTCAAGGTGAGAGAGGACACCCGTGCGTGGCTTCGTACCACAATATTTCTATCAAGGCTCTACAAAGAAGAGAAAAGACATTATTCTCACTTGTAAAGTCTGAAATTCTCAAATGAATGCATGTCCTGCTGAGCTCTCAGTAATTCCGTCAGCTTGTTCATGATTTTTTTTTATATTTGTCAGCGTGAACACTTGAAGCTCTTTCCTTGAAAGAAACAAAAAACCAAAAAAACAAAAAAAAAACCAAATAGATAAACTTGGAACAGAAGTAAAATTTCATCAACAGGAAAACAAACCAATAAAAAAAGAGAGCGAGCGATGGGCACTGTTTCATTGGCACGTGGCCTGTGTGAATACCACAGCTCTGAGCAGCTGGATGGAGACAACATCAAAACAAAAGAGAGAAAGAATAGAGAATATTTTACAAATTGTCAATTGGTGTCTTAGATTTTTAATATAAAATATCTATCTGCTATCCTGATGGTAGAGTAACTATCTATTATGGCACAGACAGGGAGGGGACGTTGGGAAGTACCGAGTACTCTTTTTTATAGGATTTGTTGACAAAAAGAAAAACATCGAATCACACTCCTCTTATGTGTGTGGATTAGGGATGTGCAGAAGGTCCAGTATTTGTATTTGTATCTGTATTTGTTGAGGCAGCAAAATTATTTGTATTTGTATTTGTATTCGAATAAAAGTGGAAAGAGGTTTAAAAATCCTGTTTTTGTTTTTATCACGCTTTTAATTGTAGAAAATTAAAGTGTTACGATAAGTGTTCATGAAGTGTTCCCTTGGGAGCGCTTCATTTGTGTCAGTAGTTCAGCTTTATCTCTGAGGAACACCCCCAACTCCAGGAGTGATGTCCTAATTAGGAAATGTGCGTCATGTAGCAGGTGGATGTGACTCCCCTCTTTGAGACCTGCTGATAGATGTAACAGTGGAGCAGAGGAGAGCGCTGATATAGCGATGTAACTGACCTGTGTGCTGCTATTTAACATGTTTTTTGTCCGTCATGAAAACAAATAATTTTTAAAATATTTGTATGAAACAAATATTCGTAAAAAAAACCCCACTATTTATGCTTTGCCGAATAACGTATTTGTATTCGGGCACACCCTTAGTGTGGATGCAGCTGAGATTTAAGGTGCCCAAGATACACACAGCAATCTTGAAACAATAAAAAAAAAATACATGTCAGTCTCAAAATATACTGGTCAAAAATAAAGTTTCTGTCTCTCAATTATATGCAAACAGCAACACAGTTGACATCAGCCTGGAAATCAGACAGTGACCAAAGCCTTGGCCAATAAACTGCTGTTGGGACAAACGGCTTGTTAAACCTTGTTTTTATTTTCCTTAGCAGACCTTTTTTTTTGTGCTGTCTACTTAGTTGAACCTGCTGTGTTGTGAACATGCAGGCTCACTGACAATGTGTTCTGACCTATTCAGAGCATGCTCTCTGCACAGGTGGACAGCTGACATCTGAGTACAACCAGTGACCTGACTCGCCATTTTAATCATGTGCTGCAGTCTAACTCAATCTTTGGTGGGGGTGCTTTGCTTTTCATTCTTTGTTGTCATTGTCATTATTAGTTACATCTACAGAATGTGGCTAAAAACTAAGATGTATTCTTACATGCTTTCTGCAAATCTTGAAATTATACCTAAGAAGGCTGTTGTCGAAAAAATGCCAATAATGAGGAAGTGGCATGCAGCTGGCCATTAAAAAGCTTTTACTCCTTCTGCATGACACACAGTTCACACCAACAGGGGACATACATACTCCTTCTCGCTGTCATGAGTTCCTATTAATATTTCAGGCATTCTAGGTGCTTCATTGTTTGTGTTTAACAAATAATTGAGTGAAATTTGTTGTATTGGCATTATGGCATTAAGTGTTATTCTCTACAGAGCAGGAGGATGCAGATGTGGCAGAAACATTTCTGCTCTTTACTGAAGATTTGAGGGAGTGTCCTGGAACATTTTAAAAGGGCCACATCAGTCTCATCTTACTGCAATGACACAGGAAGGAGCTGTATTGGGCACACTGTTAGAATGTAAATAGGGGTAAGGTTAATGGAGAATAACACTTCTATGATACAACAGAGGCAAAAGTGAACAGACAGACCTTTGAACAGGATTTATTCATTGATAGTAATTCATATGAATAATTTTAATTATACAACTCTGATTTGTCACCAAATTAATTATAACAGGAGACCTGTAATGGAAGGTATGGAAAATGATTTTTCACAGTTTCATTTGCTTGCGCAGCCACTGCTGCTTTGCTTTATAGGGCAGAACTGACACCCTGTTACATAACCTGTCAATACATGTGTTTCGCTTGCCATATATTCTGTACTACAACTGCTATATAGGAAAGACTGCCAACCAGAATCTGCACAGGCTGTATCTGTCAGTTATGCAGTGAACAGACCCAGTTTATTATTTATATGTACCGTTTGTATATTTTAAGTAAATTTTAAATTAAATCTGACACATGGATAGCTTTGTGTGTGTGTGTGTGTGTGTGTGAATGTATGTGTGTGTGTGTGTGTTTCTAGGTCGTTCACTATCCCTCAGGTTTACATGTTAATGTCACATTAATGTGATATTGGATTTTTGTAAATACAAAATGCCAGCCAGGAGCAACAATTCATACAAGGAAGGCATGTGAGAATTTTCTAGCTCTAATTTGGTGATATGAATTACAAAGGAAAGGACTACTATGACAGACTTAGTTATTAACATGTCTTCAGTTTCAATTTTCAATTTTCCAGCAGGATGTGGCACTTAAAGGTGTATTCTTCAGAGAGGTCCTAAAAAAGCCTGGCTGAACCTGCCCCTTCTTCAGAAATAAACCTCTTAACATCCACCTCCTCTTAACATCGCTGGCAACTGGCTTCAGCCGGTTGTAAGCGGTTTAGCATCATGCATCACGCAATTGGCACAATTTGGCCACTTGGAGACATTTTTGAGAGGTTCGGGGACACCAGTGTCACCACAAACTAAACACTCCCTAGCTCCCAAAAGGTTAGGCCTAGAGATCTGGGATTTTATACAGGTGTGGTTGACAAGATGTAGAAGGTATATGGTGATTTTCATAGTTCTGGCATAAAGCATGTCCTAGTTATTGTTATTCAAATATGACTCATTATAGACAAGGACCAAAAATACTTTTTTGAGCCATATTTGAACTGATGTAGTTTTGGTTGTGTTTTAGCCACATGCTAAATAAGCACATTTCCAGAAACTAGAAGGTGTTACCTTTCAAATGAAGCCTAATATATGCATTTTGGCCTCACAGCTTTTCCATTTGGGTATGCCAAATAGGTCAAAATTGTCCGTTCAGCACCTTGCATGGTAGCTTGCTGCTATGAGTGTGTGAATGGGTGAAGGAGAGTCAAATTATAAAACGCTTTGGATAAAAAGCACTATATAAATGCAGCCATTTAAAACTAATGGTGCATTTGAGTGATCCTTGTCAAATAGTTAAGTATAAAACTTTGATGTTTGGGGCATCCTGTTGGTCTAAGATTTAAAGCACTGACCATAATGCCCCAAGTTTGAATCTGATCATTGACCTTTGTTGCATGTCATTCCCCATCATTCTCTCTCCTCATTTCCAGTTTACTCTCCACTGTTGACTCTCTAATAAAAAAAACATACTTTAAACATACTTTAAAAAATGACATTTCAAAATGACATTTCAAGCTTATTTACACTATGCAGCTAGTTTCAGTATTATATTCACTACTGACCGATGAACCCCTGATTACACATTTGTGTGATATTTCCTGATGTTATGAGTTGATGAGGATTGCCTGAATGTTCTATTCAGCACTGCTGACATCAATGACATTATAATCAGACCCTGATCTGGTTTGAGTGTCAGGTTGCTCTTTAAAGTGCACTACTCTATGAACAAAAAGAAACTGTGAAGACGTTGCAGTTCACTCCAGCATAATAATACCAAATTTAAGGTTACATTTATCACAGTAACGAATCATATCATGCCTGCTTGTTGGGTTAGGGTTAGGGTTAGCCTATGATTTATGTCTATCATAGAGCTGAGTTCAGCAGGGCCAAAACTATTATCAATGACTACAGATTAGTTTGATCAATGCCTATCAGAAGGGCATTCATCAACAAGTCATTTTCTATGACAGGTTACATCAAAAATATTTAACATGGTTAAATTTACTACTGGTCATTACTAATGTGCAGAACCATTGACTGACAATTTCTTCAGGTATAAATAATGAGAAGTTTTGTGGCCCCATCTTCATGGCTTTTATCTACACAGCCAGATACAAGCTACTCTATGAGGGTAAAATAGACTACTTAGATTTCTCTCACTCTTTCTCCCCTCAACCCATGGAGACAAATAGTTAGTGAGTAGAAGAGAATGGGGATAGTAAGTAGTAAAGGACGTGCACTACAAACACCTCATCTACTGATAAAGAGCAATGCTTAACTACAGATGGGTGACAAATTAAAGGAAAAAACTGAATAGATGTGTGGAGAAACATAACGAATGCAGATGCTTCCGCACAGGTGTGCTGCATGGCACAATTAAGCAATTAATATGCAATCATGCTCTGTGGCATGTATAAAAGTGCTGAGCAGGCCCAGTTGTTTCTGATTTTGTACCAAGATGGCAAGAGGAAAAGATCTAAGTGATTTTGGAAAAGGGTTCATTGTTGGGGAAATGGATGTCAAGAGCTTAAGTCACAAAGACTGCTCAACTGGCTAGTGTTTCGATAGGAACAGTGACTAAAGTGACATCTGCATTTAGATCTATGGGAAAGACATCAGTAAATAGAGTTGGACATTGTGGTCGACAGTGCACATTTGATGACCGTGATGCTCGTGCATTAGTGCGATATGTAAGGAAAAACAGAAGAAAACAAAACAACTCTTCCTCAGGTGACTGAGAATGTCAACGCAGGATGTGATCAGACTGTGTCAGCAAGAACAGTCTATCAAAAATTACATAGAGAGGGATGTTATAGTTGGGTGGCAGTGCATAAACCCATCATTACAAAGATGAATGCACATTTGAGAGCTCAGTGGTGCAAAAACCATAGTCACTGGTCTAGAGATGTGGAGAAAAGTGATGGTCAGATGAGTCATCCTTCAGCATATTCTTGACAAGTGGTGTACACCAAGGGAATGGTAGCTACAGGCCTGAATGCCTGACGCCTACAGTGAGGGGATCTAGTGGCTCTGTTATGCTGTGGGGGGCATTTTGCTGGCATGGTTTGGGTCCACGGCAAATCAAATGAGTGAGTGATCACGTTTATCCTATGATGAAACATTTCTATCAAGATGGGAGTGGTGTCTTCCAGGATGGCAATGCCCCCATCCATAGGGCACGAGGGGTCACTGAATGGTTTGATGAGTATGAAAATGATCTTTGTGGTCACCATATCTCAACCCAATTGGACACTTATGGGAGATTGTGGACTGACGTGTTACACAGCACTTTAAACCACCATCATGAAACCAGCTACAAATTAAATCTATATATATTGTAATGTATTGTACAGGATGTATATTCAAACTGAGAAAAAGTTCAATTTCTATGTAAATTTATAGTCAGCAGTATCAAGTGGTAAACACTGAACCAAAGAAGTAAAAAATGTGTCAGAGCCTACTATACTGTAAGCTAGAAAAATAACTCATAATATAATAAAACCAACACATAATCATAACTATGCTGCTGCTATGGTCTGCTGAGCCATAAATCACACAACTTGAAATGCGGACGACTGTTCCAATAATGTCACGCGACACCGGTCACACACTGGGATGACACTCTGTGTTAAACAGACTCATGTGACGTGATGTGATTATTGAAATAAACTTTACAAGTGCACTTGATCATCGGCTGGTGAAATTATTAAAACAAGCCAGAGGAGAATTGTATGTTTTCTGATGAACACATGTTGTCAGAATGTGATTTTCTTCTTATTAACAGTAACATTGGTTCATGGGATTCACTTTGTATTAACATTGAAGCTTACTTAAAAAAAAATCCTGTCTTTAACATGTGTGTGTGTGTGGCAGTGAGAGATGTTAGCTTGTTATGTTGTGTCAGTTTTATCTAAGGGCAGTAGTTCTTTATTCGCACCTCGGAGGACCAAGAGTTTGCATGTTTCTTTCTGATCAAACACCATAGCAGGGACCTTGTGTCTTAATGTATTAGATTTATAATTAAACACACTTATCAGCATTTCCCAGGGCATGCTCAAGTTTGATCCTTAAAAAAAATACTTGATATTAGTGTACTAAGAGCCGTAACTAATTGCTAAGCCCCTTTAATGTCTGTACCTCCCATCCACCTCTATTGTATTGAGGTGGATACAGCCATCTCAGAAACAGATATCTAAAACCAAATGTGTTTTTTTGTAATTTGGGTGAACTGACCCAGTAAGACCATTGTATGAATGGTGTTGGTGCTGCTGTAGTGTGAAGCTGAAGTAAAAAAAAAAACATGCAGACTCCTGGCTCATAATAGTAGACTACACCGCTGATAACCACTCTGTTAAGATTTAGTATAGCTTGGTGAGTTAGAGCCGTGGCCGGCCCACAGCAGAGCAGACAGTGTTTTCTATGTGAGGTTGCATAGCTGCTGGCCTACCAACAACCCAATGCAGGAGTGAGCTTCTTCCCTTGATCAAGCTTCAAGAACTTACCAGACCATGCAGCAGGAAATAACAGTCCAAAAATTGGAACATCTACTTTGAGATACTGTGGCTGTCTCTATGTCTTGAAGATGGAATTTGTCTACACAATTAAACAGGAACAAGTAAATAGGGCAAGTCTAAATGTGTACTGGAACTAAATGGATTAAATGTACTGTACTACGTGTCTAATAGTCTACATATCTAGTGCTCAACTAAATGTAGTACACATTAAATATGGGCTGAATGACAACACTTCTGCTCTGCAATAAAAAAAAGGGTGGGCTATTGTGTAAGTTTGGGCTATTACAACTACGGCTACGATATTTAGTAGCCATACCTCATATGTGTCTGGTCGCGTCCAAGAAGCCTAGAGAGAACAAACAAAGAGGAAGCAAAGACAAACAACGACACAGTGGAGTAAAGTAAGCTTTTGTAAAGGATCCACACAGAGGGAGCGCAGACTGGATTTGCCTGCTGGAGATGTGCAATGATTTCATGTTTAAAGGACCATATCAGGGATTTTGATTATTTTAGCCCATTTGCTACAAATATTTATTCAGTGCATTGCATTTTTCAGGACATATCAGAGTGCATTTTCATACCCTTCAGGCAGTTTTTGACCTACATTCATTTTCTGAGTGAGTTAGGTTATCCATCACTGTACTTTGGAAGCTGTCCAATCAGAAGTATTGCTTGTGCTAAAATAAAATGTAACTTTGATTTAAAAAAAAAAAAAAATAAATAAATAAATAAATAAATAAAACTAATGCAGACATTATGCTTTATGTGATTTTCAAGTCTGAGCATTAATTTTCATACATAATGAAATGAATGGAAACAAATGTTTGCCTGAAAGGCAGGATACCATACTCAAGGTCTTTGCACACCAAGATTTTCTGCGTTTTTTTGCATCCGTCAAAAGCTTTTACAGAGTTGTTTGACCACTCAGAGCCACCGTACACGCAAACAACACAGCCTCGAAACACTGATACCATCAGCTCTAGCAGAGAAGTTACACACAGACAACTATTGATCATGATCTTATCTGTATGTTGCAGCGTTTTGAGGCTGTTCCCTGAATATCTGCGGATCCAGTCGAAAGGCTGATCACCTGTGATCACCTGTGATCACATGTCATCTGGTGTGTGTGCTGCCAGCCGCTGTTCAGGATCAATTGGATCGTGGTAATTGGTGGTCTTCTTCTTACTGTGTGGTTCTTTCTTTTTCTTACAAGAATTTAGAGGACCACAAAATCATCCTCACTGCTTGACGACTCAGTTTTGCCTCGTACTGCGAATTTTCGCAACAAATATAGTAACAAAACGCATCGGACTCAGTGTGCAAGGTTTCTGTGCGTAACGATTTTTGTCAGATGATGGATTAAAAAACCGAAAAAAACGTACTTGGTGTGCAAAGACCTTCAGACGTGTAGAACACTCTAACATGCTTTGGAAAGTGATCAGTAGTAATATACGTATAAATACTGGCACTGCTCTCAAAAACTAATATGTACACAATGAGCAAAAACATTGATGAAGATTACAGGGATTTACTTCCACACTGGATAAGAGAATGATTTTTCTACCAAGTTGTATTTATTACAGTTATGATTAATTCTGTCATAAATACTAAAGTACTCTATTAAAAAAAATATTGAAAACAGAGCACAAGCAACAATAAAATCTGACATCATTAACTTCAAGGTTTTCTTAAAATCAAAAGGACTGTCATGGTAACGTCAGGATTTTTGACTTGGCAGTTCAACTGCGGTCAGGGAATTTAGAGAACTGGTCAGAATGCCAAAATGCAGCATATTTTCCTAAAGCAGCATGGGGGCCTCTCAGTTGGTTATTAATTAATGTACTGTAATAAGAGAGAATTTGGAGGCACACTATGGAAAACAGGGCACTGAAACTAATTACGAATGAGAGATTACCAGTATCTAGGGGTTTGTTTCTTCTTATCAGCACCTTTCTCATCATGCCATTCTGTGTTTTGATTAACTCGTTCATTTATGCACAGCACACAGGACTAAACCAGTTATCGTGTGTTAATAAGTACATGCAGATAATTCTTCTTTCATGGTGTAAAAAAGTATATGAATGTGCCAAAAAACCACAGCATCACACGGAAATCCTCTCTCAGTAGATGATACAGTGATAACATCCACTATACTCGTGACAAAACAAGGAATACCAAAAGAGGAAGTAGCAGCCAGTAAAACAACTGTTCTGTCATTGTACATCATTATGAATACAGCACGTCTGTGCTCTTGTAGTCTGGTTGGTATGATGTAGAACTAGAATGTGAACGGGGGACGGAGCGTGACCAGGAACAGGAATCGAATGATGAATGATGAATAACAATCCGATGAAAATTAGTGACAGCTATTACCAAATGATCAGCAGGATTTTCTGATTACAGCAGCATTAAATCAAAATCGCTCTGGATAGAGGGGGGATGCTGACAGGCAGTGAATGGAAGAAGATATTTTGTGACAACTGTGAGGGGCGGACGCCAAGTCTTGTCTTGCAGGTGGAAGATAAGATTCAGTAACTGGCAATACAGCTGTGAATGCACCGTTCTGTGTTAATGCTTCCACTGATTGGCGATGATAAATGACACAGTTAATGTGACAAAATAGGGAAGTTAAGCTGGGTCACAAGAAGTTTGTGCTCAAATGCACGAGAGCGAAACACTCAGCTAACACTGGATGGAGCAAACAATAAACATATGGGTTAAAAAGTTTGTTCTGAGGGTGGTAGTAGAGGGAAATGGTTTGTTTTATTGAGAGTATGAATGTATCAGCAATCTACCAATTAGCTATTGATATTTCTTGTGAACCAGTGAAAATTTTGGCCTGATGTGAAGCAAGAGGAAAGTTCAGAGTGTCACCAAAAATGTTATTATCCTTTGGCAACTGTGATTTGGGGGCCTGGTATTGTTGTGGTGTTGTGCTTTGAACAAATGTGCCAGATGCACCAATCAAGCCTCCAGAAACAGTTAAATACATCCATGGTATCAAAAATACTTAGCTGATACAGCTCTTCAAGGCTTTAACGATTTTACTGGACCAAAAATTGCTCAGATTGTAATATCACAAAGAGCCAATCAGAGTGTTAGTTTGTGATGCTCACATACATTTATTCACAGTTTTACATTTCTATTTCAATGACTGTGTATGGGGAAAAAGCCTTTTTTTTAGCCAGTGGACATCACATGACTTACTATTCCAAAATCACCTCACAACCCAGTCTTGTTCCTGGGAGCAGGGTGATTGCTTACAATCAGCAAAACATGAATGAATGGCTGACTAGATGCACAGTAAGGGTCTCTGGCACAACTTCAGCTACTTCCAAGGTGCACGGAGTAGGGAAAGAAGTCTAGAGAGAGATGAAAACAACTTTATCAGTTGACCGACGCGTTTCGGCTTGTGGCCTTCATCATAAAAAAACATTACAAACACCAATGAATAAAGTAAGTCGGGTATGAAAAAGGTAAAAAAAAATATATAAAAGACAACCAATCATATACATCCAGACACATATCAGCCAATGAGGCATCTACAAAGATGGGTTGGATATATGGCCATGTGGCTTCAAACCAATCGTTGTCCAAGATTAACAGAGACAAGGGGAGTGTCCAAGAAGGGAAATGGGTGACACCATATTTAGTCCATTAACTGAATGGCTGACTAACTCAGGTGTTGTATAAATTCTGTAACTCTTAAATAAATATTTATTTCCTTCAGTGGTGCTTTTTTGCCTCTTTATAAGGGCACAAGCTGATCTATGGCCTGAAAATTGTAAGATCTGGCAGAATTAAAGCTTGTGATTTATCATAACATTACAAAGAAGTCTGTTCTCCTTTTATCACAAGGCTTCAAGTTGGCTGAATGAGTGAGTGAGTGAGTGAGTGAGTGATGAAGTTGCACCATTGTTGGCTAAGTGTTGGAGTTTCCCCATTGGCTGTTGCTCTTCCAAAATGAATCAGCGCAAAGAGTTTTCTATTATGTCATCATGGGGCGTTTACAGTGCTTCCACTCATAGCCCTATTCGCACAGGATGTATTACCTGTTACCTTGAAAGGCAGCTGGATTTACACGATAATCCATCTTGTCAGGCTTCAAGTTATGTGCTTTTGGCCAATCAGCGTTTGCAAATCCAGCTGCCTCGCTAGGTTAGACGGTGATAGACAGATGGTTCATCCAATTACCTGCCAAGTATTTCCTGAAAGTGTCTGCCCTTTTCCAAACAGTTTCCAAGGATGACGATGGTTCTGTGTAACAAACCATCTGGTGTGTCAGGTTACATTACCTAAGGACCTCATGTGATTCAGAAATTAATCACATGGGGGTGAGGGGGTTCGTGAGGCGCATTCGCGTGGTATAAGCAAAGTGTATATTTCACTTGAATTTACTGACATTATCCCCCTGGATATGTGTGACAATTTGACAGGCTGCAAAATTTTACAGTCTTGTCTCTACATGACCTAAATACATAACTGTGATGGAAACAGAGGACAGTGTGTGCAGAGAGACTGTGTTTCCTGCTCCAAGCTCTCAGCTCTGGTATTAAATGCAGAGAAGTCGGCTAAACTCCTGTTAAAACAGACACATACCACACATCCTCCTCTACCGCCAGTGTGATCGACTCTTCGGCTGACAGCGCTGTCAGCAGCCGACAGGAAAAGACACTTTGTTAGGATTTTATAACTGAACTAACACCAGGACGCAAACTTTTTTTTATTTCTTTTGACGTTTTCACATCACAAACGATGAACAACAGCATTAAAAGGTAAAATTAAAAGGTGCAGGTAAAACATGAGACTAATGTAGGTTGTTATATCAGTTTAGTGTAAGTTCTCAGATGTTTACACTGGCTTCCTGTCTGTCAAAGAATTGACTTTAAGATATTGCTGTTGGTTTATAAATCAGTGAATGGTTTAGGGCCAAAATACATCTCTGATCTGCTGCTACGTTATGAACCATCTGGACCTCTCAGGTCGTCTGGGACAGGTCTGCTTTCTGTCCTCAGAGTAAAAACTAAACATGGAGAAGCAGCTTTCAGTTTTTATGCTCCAAATATCTGGAACAAACTCCCAGAAAACTGCATGTCTGCTGCAACTCTCAGTTCTTCTAAATCACAGCTGAAGACTTTTCTGTTTGCCTTTCATTAAACCACATTAAGGGTTAATATTTTACACTGCACTGTTACTTTTATTCTCTTGTTTTATCTGTCTTATTCCCTTTTTAGCGTCTTTTTATTTCCAAATTTAACACTTTTTAATTGTTTTTATATGTCTTTTTTACTTGTGTTGCTTTATATTCTGTTTTAATGCCTTTTATGCTCTATGTAAAGCACTTTGAATTGCCTTGTTGTTGAAATGTGCCATACAAATAAACTTGCCTTGCCTTGCCTTGCCTAGGTGCGCTTGCTGTAACTACAGTCACTGGGTGGAGATGAGCCTCCTGAATTTGCACCCAATGCTGTGAAAAACTTTCTTCTATAATTTCCACTGTAGCCTCCAGATGAACATTTAATATCCAGGAATTCAACAAATTGGCAACATTTTTACACACCCATACACGGTCCAGTCATATACTAGGTTCTGACCTAGTCTTGTGATACTACTGTCACTCACTGTCATTCTATTTAATTCTTTGAAATGTCACTAATAATTATCATGGTAATGCCAGTGACAATAAAAAAATCTATCTACAATATAATTTGTCTTTTTCCTGGCATGATACCAGAATGGAGACATGCCACCAGGGGAAACAGTGTTGGCATGCATTTTGAGTTTTGGCACAATCACCAGCTTTACAAGGCTACTTTGGCTGCATTGCACAGTCAGGTTAAAGTAATGTTTCCTCATGTTGGATTTCATCCATCCTTTCTCACATAGATTTTGTGCACATTCCAAAGGTTTGTGATTCCAAGTCCTTTGATTAATTTCACAGGGCTTAATGTGCTTCAATGACAAACACAGTTTGAGGTTGAAATGCTGTCGCTGTTTCATATTTCATAAATTCTTTCATATTTTATTGTTAATTTAAAACAATTAAGCTAGGCCTGTTATGTGTGCATATGCCAATTTTAGATCCATCACTTCCTTGGTCAAGAAGTCTAAAACTGCTCACTTGGCTTGACTGCATTGAAGGCAGAAAATCTTTCAAGTTACCTTCAGGAAACTGAGTAATAGTAATTAGAGGCTATAAATTGCAACTGGAACAGTTGTAGCTGTTACACTGCCAGTCTAAATTTGACATTAGGTAGATGGGTGATGCATCTTGTTACTGATTGGCCTTGCTAATCATTCTTTTATCAGATTGTCAAACAAAGCAAAGAACATACAAATACCAACATTGAATTAATCCTGCTAAAAGTGTGTTCAGGCTGAATGCAAAGCAAAGTTTTGTCTTGCTTTATAGGTGTATATTTGACCACTGGGGGTTTTTGTGCAGTTTATTTAGCCCAATGTCATGTCAAATGTAAAATGAAGTCTCAAAATCAAATTTCCAAACTGCAAAAATGTTAAGTTTCTGTATGTGTTCACAGCTCAATCTGAGCCTGATCTTGAAACTTTCTGTTACATTCCTCTAGACCTCTCTAACTTTTTTTCTGGTCTCCTTACTTGAATACATGAATAACTCAATTCAAGTGCAAATATTTCACTTGTTGAAAGCTGAGTTGAAGTTGAAACATTTTCATCTCGTGAGGACGTATTCTTCGCCTCATGTCGAGTTTGTGAAAAAATGCTCTACAGTACATGGCAGCTTTAAGACACAATTCATCAAACTGCACTAGCTGAATACAGCTGGACAGAGCATGTGAAGTAAAGTAGGCCAGTATAGCCCAAATATTGTGCAACTGAGTCCCTCTGTGTCCTTTGGGACGTAAAAAGACAGGTGCTGTCACTGTGCGTCTCCAAGAATAGTACAGTTATTGTTACATGCGTATATTATTTGTAACATTCACACAACTGTGTTGGACAATGTAAGGCAGGGATTCCAAACAGTTTTTTGAAATGAATTTTGCTGTGAGAGAGCGTACAAGAGAATGCACAAAAGAGAGACAGTGGTCAGAGGGAAACTAGAAGTCAAACCTTCACCTTAATAATCACATCACGTATGATGACCGACTTAAAATCAGTATATTGTTGTTGGGAACGTGACAGGAAGTGTTGAGAAAATGCAGCACAGACTGCGCCGAGTTCAAGGACATTACTGTAAAATATCCTTTAATAGCCTATACATTTAGACAACTATTATTTAATTATTTCTTGCCAAATAACATTGGAAATACGAGTACCTAACTTCTATTATTATGATAAAATATATGAAGATGCAGAATCAAATGCAAACTGAAGCATTAACCACAGTATAGTCCTACAGTATAAAGTGTTCTTCCTGAATCCACAACCCTGCTAGAGGCAGCAAGGTAATTATCTGTTTACTGCATTCACAGCAGGAAAATTATCCCTCTGAAGTGACTAATCCATCTAATGCTCACATGATGAATGTTGTCAGAATATACTGTTAAGATGGATTTTTTTTTTAAAATTATGAGCTGATAGGAGCGTATCAATAGACTTAGGGATAAGATTCTTTCTTCAGGTTAGCGACTGCCAAAATGCTGCGACCACTGTAAAGGATGGTATTCATAGCTCCTGGGTGTGATTTGTGACAAAAAATCAGAGGGGGAATGTTTTTGAGACGTTTTTACTCATGAAAATAAATCAGAACCACAACAGGCCTATATAGACTATGGAATCTATTATATCTATCTATTTCTTGCAGCTGTAACATTTATAAAATAATTATGAACTTTAATAAAACAATTACGAAACTTGAACTTGATCACTGAATTTGCAGGAATATTTTAAGCTAATTAAAAAAAAAAAAAAAATCACCAAGTATCGCAATATTTTGACTCTCAGCAATGAGGGGTCACATATGATCATATATAACAAAACAAAAAGTTAAATGCTAATTTAGCATGCCAGATACCCTTTCAGTACTGTGGATAGCGTCACTTGATCAGACATGATAATAATCTTGTCATTAAGCCAGTGCTTAATTCAGCTCTATGCACAGCAAACTTCAATACTGAATAGAAAAATAAATAGACTACGGTATATGCCTGCTTGTCAGACTAAGAAAACAGTCTGCTTTGATGATGGACTTCTTTTCTGAGGAGGGGTCATCCGCAGCTTGTCGCCTCTCTTTTACCTGCATCTCTGCAAATCTGCGTCATCATGTAGCCTAGACACAGTATTATCTCTAGTGTCACAGTGAAAGTCTATTTCTGATTTTATTGTTGTTTGCACCAATGACTGTTCTCACATTGCAGCACTTTACTTAGATTTTTTTTTTTTAAATAACCTATTTTTATTTTAGATCTTTTATATAGTCTATGGGTGAAGCAGCATAAATATGAGGGGTTACATTTTTGTCCTCACTGGAGATAAAAATAACTCAGCAGAGGCAGGGATATATAGACCAGAGGGGGGTAAATCCCCACCAAACCCTTAGCAGATCGCACCCTGCATAGCTCACACACCTCAAGAAGCCTTTTACGCATGTTCTCACATTGCAGCACTTTATGTGTTATCACATTAGTGATTTTCAGTGTTATCTCCATTGCTCCTGAAGGACATGAAGAAAAGACAAGGATACAAACCAGAGCGTGACAAAGATGTATAACCCTTATGCGGCTTTACGTGCAAAGACTTTGTTACTGTTATATCATATTCATCCTGAGAGCAAGTGCCCACTCATTTCCAAAGTGGATTATCAGAGTAGTTTGCTAGAGCAGCATAACTGAGCTCAAAACAATCTGATTTTGAGATAAAGGGATAGAGGGCTTCTAGATTTGAACACAGCAATAATTATGCTAATTTCACCGAACTCATTTTCAGCTTTTAAACTAATTCTTACTTAATTTTCTTTGAATTACCAATGAGCACTTTACATTGTAATTCCACAGAAATATTACTTTTTAAATGCCTGTGATTAATAGGGTCTAAAGTGTTATGTACTGTATACCCTTAATAACACTGGGGAATACCATACAATTGCACTGCCTTGAAATTGGTTTTATGGCAATCTGCACAACCCCCCCTCTAGCATTCATGATAGAAATGTACAAAATCTTTACTGCAATTCTGTTGAAGGCTGTAAAAAGTTTAAAAAGGTCACAGAATCCAAACCTTAATGTAAAAAGAGCTGATTCAGGTGGCAATACAAGACTCAATAAGAAGTTCAGAATGTATGATCACAGTGAGCGTTGGCTACTGATGATCTGAGATAAACTGGACATTAAACTCACTGAAGTAAGTCTGAGACTGAAAGAGAAATGCAAGTCACTGAGACTTAAATGCTCAATTGTATCTATGTGCCTGTATTCTCAAAGGTACTAGTCAGTTTGAAGGAGTTCTGTTGTTTTTTAATGATGCTAAATGTGGAATCCAGCGTCAGTCAAGACTCAGTATGGGGCCTTTATTTCATAATGCCATTAAGGCTGTCTGAAAGTGGTATTGTCCACCTTTGCTGAAAGAGGTTTTACCTGCTCTCCTTCAGTGAACACTCTGTTTTCAAAACTCCAGGAGATAGTGGGTGTCGGGTCGCCGGAGGCCTCACAGGTCAGGGTGACTTGTTCGTCAAACTCTGAGGCAGTCTGGTTATTCAAGTAGGTAATCTTGGGTTGCACTAGAAGCAAGACAAAAAAAAGTATAATTAAAACAGGGCTTTCTAGACACTGATCAGGACACTCCTGAAGTAGCATCTTTTAGCAGTAATGTCCCTTGCATCATTTTTCTTTTAAAATTGCATTCATTGATACTTTTTTAGCTATTTGGAGGCAGCGACTAGCTGAAAAAGCATGTCAGCAAGCAATCTCCTGTTTACACATAGACAAGGAGAAAAGGAGCAACATCAATATTCATTTCATGTTTTTGGCTACTTGATGAACATTAGTTCAATTATTTATTCTCTGTTGGTCTCTACCAACTCCTGAGGAAAAGTATCTGGCTCCAGAGCTGCTTTAACAGCAGGATGCTAACTTTATCCGCATGCTGTTGGGTGCTAGACAGGTAGCAGACAGTGTGCAGGTTTATCAGAGCTTTTAGCTGAAAATAGCTGCCTGCTGCTGAGAAGCTCTGCAAAGTTGTTAATTCTTTGCGAGTGTGTCACTGGAAGTAATACCTTTCACATCACACATAAATATTTGATCCATTGGTAATACGAAAAGATTAATTAGTGCAGCTTTAAATCACTGTTACATATTGTAACCATTACTATATTAAAGTATAGAGACATTAATAAAGACCAGGATATTGGTTTCATACACCATTAGCCTATAATAGAGCTGCAAACACATGCTTTCATAAGGCTGGTCCAAATTTCCTCATGAAGAGAGACTGTAGTGTGATATCTTTGAATGTCCTGAGGGGTGGCTTAATTAGTTTTCAATAGGACACGCTTCTCTTTAAACTGTATGCTTCACGCTGTATAAGCCTGTGCCCGCCCACTGGAAAAGCTGAAGAGGAGCGTACAGTAGATGTCAATAAGTACATAAGAAAAGACCATAGACAGAAAAAGAGTCACAGTGTTCTGTATGCAAACATAAGTGAATGAAGTTATTTTCTTACCAAACACGTTCAGGCTGACTTCCTCGGTTTTCTCTCCTGCCTTGTTCTTGGCAATGCAAGTGTAATCTCCTTCATCCACTTTCTTGACATCTTTTATTACCAATTCTGAACCATCCTCATTCAGGCTGTACTTATCACCCGTTTCAAGGACAATGTTGTTACTGTAGGAGAGTGAAAAAGAGGAAAAAAGGCAGGGTTCACATCACGAGTGTTTGTTTACACAACTTGAGGGGCCTACAAATAAGTTTCTTAACTCTCTGACAATGATGTGTTTGGAGTTTTATCTCAGGAAGAGAGCAGCTGGTACCTAACAAAGGCTGGGAGCCCAAAAAAGCTGCTGTCCCGTAGCGTATGCCCCTGAGAGCATATGCAACATATAGTTTTTGTTTGCCTCAGCTCTCCTTTAGCCCTCACATCTGTGTTTCTGTGAAGGCCATAGAGCAATCTGACGATGATGCATGTTTTTTTCACATTCGGGAAAACGCGGATTTTCATTCTTTAGAAGCAGAAGTCTTTGCTAAAGGTCAGAATCCTGTTTGTAGAGAATTAAGTATTTCTGTGCTTGGAGTAACAGCCTTCCTGAAGCATTTTACAGACAGACAGTGAATGACAGCCCTGTCAACAGCCCTAAGAAACCAGAACAAACAGAGCTTTACCCCTCTGTTTTCTCACCGCCTCACCCATCTGTCCTCCCAACAACCTCGCTGTGTGTCACAACTCTCCTCTGGCCATGGATCTGCATTTCCATCAGCCTCCCAACACCTACATCACACATCAGCTCTGCCGCATGGAAAACAGCTGTGAGCATTATCGGAGCCTTCAATCGTACTATTCAGTCATATCTCTGGAAAAAAAAAGTCTTATTTAAAGGTTCCTCTGCACAGCGGCGGTGCTGCTGCATGATAGCAGTGAATGATGCACCATGAATATGAAAGTATATGAAGCAAAGAGCTGTGCGAAGATACATTAATTTTGGTTAAACTTTCATGCATATTATACGCATAAAAGTTTAATTGAGAGATTTTGACTCTTGAAATTTTAGTTTATCAAATTAATAATTGATTATCGAGACCTCCAGCATGTAGGACAACAGCTGATGTCTTATACTACTTACTGTATCTGATTTTAAGCTTGTATCTACAGGTTGTGAAGACTGGTCATGTTTTGCCTTCTCTGCTGACAAAATAATTAAATATCAAGTTAAACCTGAATAGATTTGATAAGGGATTCATAAGGACTTGCATCAATACTGTATTGATATTAAATGAACATTCTATCTAACTCAAATTGTAGTTGTACCACTTAGGTTTTAGGAATGTCTAAGGCCCTCAGTAATGTGTGCACCAATTCCTATGAAACACCAGCATCCAACAGAATATGACCATAAACATCTTATGAGCTACGGATCAAATGCTAGTTGCTTTTAGTTTAATATATGTATATTTTATTCTTTTTTGTAGAAATCATATTTTTATTCTATTTGTTAGGCTCTAATTGATTATACAGCAATTCTATCTCATAGTTATTATGTATAAATATTTAGTTTTTTGGGGTTTTTTTTACAAAGAATGTAATTTAATTTAATTAAATCTGGCAAGTGCTGAGATGCCTCATGTGTCAACTACTGTTCCTGGGAATTATTGTTGATGAGATGACTGGGTTAGCAGAGAAATAAATTAATCTACTGCTATAATAAGAAGGGTTCATGTTTTAATATAGTTTGGGTGAGTATTTTTCCTACTACTCTCCACAAAATTTTGGTCCTCCAGAAACATTTTGTTAAGATTGCAAACCGAACAGAGTCACGCATCTCACCAGCTCTTCTGTTTCAGAAACTCCAGATTCTTATTAAATATGACATTTATATTTCTCAAATATGTGTTTTCATTTATATGACACATTCGTGTGAAGGGAACAGTTTTTATGACTTTCCACTTGGTATGCAGGAGACGCATAACTTCAGTTTTTGTTTTGTACTTGAATATTGCCTTGAAATATTGGAACATTCATTCAGGGTACACAACAACTGAACTGAGCCCTGTAAAGCAGATAAAATCAATACATATTTTATTTTTCAAAAATTCTTTCCTTTATTTTTTTTTATATATTTATGTATAAAATATTTATGCTGTCACTATGTACTGTGTACTGATGGCCACATTAATACAGTTGATTGTGTAAAACAGTAACAACCCTTCCTTAACTGTGCAGCTTTTCCACATCAGTGCATGGTCACTAGATACAGTCTAAATCTCTGGTGTGTCTCCTCATTGCCATTGTCATTGTGTCCAGCAGCTGGAGACAGACAGCAGAGATGGCCCAACAACATCTCAGTAAAAAAAAAAAAAAAATGTCCACCTGATTACTACATAGCCCTCTGATCCGGTTGTGACACTGGCTAGGGGTGCATCCTGTTACTAAAGTGTCACTGTTAAAGTTAAACCCCTTCCTGCTTAAAAGATTAAAAAAAAAAACTGTAGTCTTTTCTGACTAGTAATGTTCTTAACTGACTGAACTGACCTGATCAGCTGCAGCCAATTTCAAGAGCTGCTGGAAATCTGTAAATGTTATGGAAAGAAACTTTAGGAAAGAAATAGTGCTATCCCATCACTCCAGCGCAATAAAAGCAATCCTCACCGACTGATTTCTACCTGCACAGTTAATATTAGTTTAAAGAAAGGCTTTTTAGGTAAAAAGTAGAACCAGCAGAACTTTTCATTCCACGCTCTTACAGCTGAATGATAAAAATTCTTTTGTAAATGTCCCATTTTTGTAAAATGTTTCATGTGCAAAGCTCAAGGAATAAAAAAATACCATGGAGTTAGAGTTTTAAAATGAATTCCTAAAAGGAATAAAAACATAAAGAAGTATGCCAATGACCCCTGTGTTCTTGCAGCAGCTTACAGTCTGAGCAGAATCGGTAAATGTGATGTTGAGCTACTTTGAAGCTTTTAGCGAGGTGGTGCGGAAAAGGTTCCTTTCAGCACAATGTGTATCTTTTCAGTGTCTTTCTTCACATTTTCCTTTTACTTCATGTCTCCCTTTGAAATCCAGAAAAAGTGGACTAGAAAAGAAAAGGGCTTAATTTTTGTGACAGCTCAGATCTACCCCTGATCTGATCAGGATGTGGATCTGAGCTGACGGCAGCGGTTGACGTACTGTGCCCAGGTGACGATGGGTTCAGGGAAGCCATCTGCATCACAGGCCAACAAAGCTGAGCTACCAACGTCTGCTGTAGCGTTGACATCTGACTGCCTGGCACGGATGGTGGGGAGTACTGAAAGAGAGATACAAGCACATGCAACAGGTGCATTAAAAAGGTATTCTGAAGAGGCTCTGTCCAGATATGTAGATGTGAACAAATAATCTATAAAATATGTATGGGAATAAATCCGCCTTTTGCTGTTGCCTATTGTGATTATTAGGGACCGAGCCCAAAAGGCAGGGGACTACTGTAAAACAGTAGTCCTCGCCTAAGGGCAAGGACCCTATTGTTTTTTGTGTGTTTGTTTGTTTGTTTCTTTCTTTATTATTACGCCACTTAAACCCTAAATTTGAACCCCTAAACATGCTCAAAAACTCACTGAATTTGGCATGCACATCAGATCTGGTGAAAAATTTGATAAAATGTAAAAATTAACCCCCAAAGTGCCAAAATGTGCTCTCTAGCGCCACCTATGTAACAAAAATGGCCACGGCCCATAGGAATGTCGTAGAGAGATCAAACCAAAACTCAATTATTCATCTCATCAAGACCTACAAATCATATGCCGACACCCCTGAGCTAAATCCAACAGGAAGTCCACAATCAGCCTTTCAAAATAAGACTTTGCTCCAATTTTGGCCCCCGAACAAATGCTATCTCCTCTGAAGACGTTAATGGTATTGACTTCAAACTGTAATAGATGACTTATGACAATATGCTGAAAAAAAGTTGTTACAAACTTTGTAATAATTCGAACGGTGTGGATTTTATAAGCCCTGAAAGTTGCAGTGCCACATCACACCTTACAATGTAAAACAACAGGGAGGAAATCTATGGGCGTGAACTTTGAGTCAAACAGAGGCTTCTGATGTCTAAACTATAAGTCTGACCACTTTTAAACCTGTATCAATGGATTCGCCACGAAATTTCCTACTAGAAATGATTTTTAATGTAAGATTTGGCCAAAGTGAGCACCATACTTGTAATAAATATCCCTAATTTTTAACAAGCAAAATGATCAGATCCCGACGGGCCAACGCTGCTTGCAGGACAGTAAGGGAGTAGAAAGTTCTTACCGTTAACAACAACCTTGATCATCTTAAAGTCAATTTCTCCCCTCGCCATGACACGAGCCTCACAGTTGTACATGCCCTCATCTGTCTTCTTGATGCCACGGATCTGCAGGTGGCCATTTTCTGGGATCCTGAATCGCACTAAAACAGAAAAGGCAAACAGAACAATAATTTATCACACCAAGATTATACAGATTGTAATGACACAACAAAACAGTCATTTTAAATGTGTCAATGTGGCCTGTATGCATTTAAAAGTAATAAGTATAACATGTACTTTCTATATGCTCTTTTGTCCGTTTTAGTGATGTTTTGTTTGTAACATTTTGTAAGAATAAATTTGATGCTTAATCTCAAAGCAAATTATGTATTTTCCCTCCTTGGAGCCACAAGAAGTTAAAATTTAAAATGGAATCTTATCAGTGGATCATAAAAATCCAAGCCCATGTCTGTATGCGATTGTTTAAAAAAATCTAAGAAATCTAAGCTCTAAATTGATTATGAATATTTCCTTGAATCGTTCTTTGTGCATAAAAGCAGGCACAATTTCACAAAGGACATTATAAAACTAAAATACCTCACTGAAACTCAGGCAGGAAGTGAGAGCCAGATTAATAAGTCCCAATCATCCCTGGTAATCAGGCGAGTGGTTGGAGCCCTGCATGACACCCTGGCTACACAAGATGTGTTTCAGCCGTGTTTTATGCCAATTGTAGAGCTGCTGCACTTCAACACATTGCCAAAATCCAGGGCTCTGACCACATCTTTCTTATGTGAAGGAGCTGAGTTACTTTTGTTGTTTGTTCTTTATCCAAATTTAGAAAATAAGGACACTTCTCACCAGCATGTACTTTGAAAACTAACTGGATTAGAAAAAACTTTTACTGTAGAGTGTACTTGTTAAGCATAACTCCCACAGGCCACTTGATTCCTTCTTTAGACATGGGGGGTCCAACACAACCAGTTCAATTTCCATGCAAGTGAGGGAGTGTAACAACTCAATTTCTCCCTAGATCTACAAGAAAAGCATTCTCTGTAAGCTAAAGAGAGCCTGTGTGCTATAAAATCGCTTGATGAATTTTACATACTTGTATGGGATGTTGACATTGACATTGAAGTACATTTACATATACTTAATTAAGGATTTGCATTTGTATTTTACATTTAAGAAGCTAAAATTATCCATTGTTATTGATTAAACTAACCAACATATAAAGCAGTTAAAATTTGCTCCACCTCCACCATCTGCAACATTGAAATGCTGCTTATACAGTATGTTAATGCATCAATGATAATAAGGGCACATTCTGCATAATGAATACTTTTACTTTTGATACTCAAGTTTATTTATCTGCTAATAGGATAGGATTTTATTTATAGTGTAGTATTCGAATAGTACGGTGTTTCTACTTTAGCTAATGTAGAAAATTATAAACCACTGATTCCCACAATAATG
Organism: Thunnus thynnus; assembly: GCF_963924715.1. NCBI lineage: Eukaryota > Metazoa > Chordata > Actinopteri > Scombriformes > Scombridae > Thunnus > Thunnus thynnus. Next base: position 23,870,188 of record NC_089529.1, read on the forward strand.
TTTGTTTCCTGTTTCCCAAGTACAGACTTCTCAATGAACAAAACTGTGAGTGTAAAAGTAAAATAATTTAAGTCAAAAACCTCTTTTGAAGGCTTAGTGAAAAAGTATTTCAATAGAAGAAGACATTGTAAGGACCTGCTGTTAATTCCTGTCACATTGACACATATTACAATTAATACGTTCTGATAAGAGATTTAACAATGCAACTTGCAGCATGTTAGTCACGTCAACTGCTGCTCTGAGGAAAATTTCATAAGCAGTTTTTCAGTTTTCAGTGTCGGTTACAATTAGTGGTTTTTCCAGTGAAAAACACATTCCTTGAAGAGAGTCCAAGAATAAAGGCGGGCTTAGCACAACACTGTGGTGACTCCAGGCTCTCCAGTGGTCACCAAGGGAGGGGTTACTGTAAGGTTAAAATGACCCAGTTCAAGTGTAAAACAAAAGCCCACTTTCCTGCCTCTTCTGCACCTCAGTTCTCATGCAGCACACTGAAGTTTTAGTAGCTGCCTCTGGACCAATGCTGTCAACAAGTGTCCAAAGAAAGTAGCTGCCTGAAGATGCATGAAGTCATTCACAAAATTGTACATGGATATATTTACTACACCATTTATACCCTCTCATCTTATTGGCAGATGGGGCTGAAAAGGGGCTGAAAAGTTTGTAATTTGTTACAGAGAACTGCAGCTGTTTCCAGTTTGGATTTACAGTAGTTACAATGGATTCCAATGCTGACCTGAAATCATGACAGCAAAGTGTTTCAAAATGTATTCAGACCTCCAAAGAAACTTCTCAGTCCACTCCTGCAGCACTACTCACTAGGGGTGTGCCAGATACAAATACATTATTAGGCAAAGCACAAATAGTGGGTTTTATACAAATATTTAAAAAATTATTTGTTGGGGGTGTTCCCCAGAGATAAAGCTGAGCTACTGACACAAGCAAAGTGCTCCCAAGTGACTCTCCATAACCTGTTGTTCCCCTTCTCCTTTCCACAAAGTTAGGTTGTAAAAAATAGGCAATAAATGAGAAGTGCAAAGCTATAATTGCCTTTGAAGTGTTATGGGTGTATAAATAGGTAGAGGTCTGTCTGCATGAGGCAATGAGTAAAGTTTTAGCTCAGTAATCAGCGCAGTCGTCTATGATCTGGGAGACTCCAGTTCAAGACCCGATGTGGGGACCTCCTTTGTAAGGTAGTTTATTCATGAACACTTATTGTAAAATTTTAATTTTTTTAAATTAAAAGTGTCATAAAAACAAAAACAGGATTTTTAAGCCTCTTTCCACTTTTATTCGAATATAAATACAGATACAAATAATTTTGCTGCCTCAACAAATACAGATACAAATACAAATACTGTGATCTCTGCACATCCCTACTACTCAATTCTAAGATGTTGATCTGTGTGTTAATTACAGTTTGTTTGAAACACTCAATAGTTTTTCCACAGAGCTACATACTTACTTCTTTGTTACACTTCATAGCTCTGAAGCATGTTTATTGGCAAAGCGGTGGTTGTTTAGAATATACTGATATATATTGAGACTTTTTTCTTGCTGTGTGTGAGTTAGCATTGGAATCCATTATAACTGCTGCAAATCAAAGCTGGTTACAGCCATGCAAGCAACAACTTTTCAGGAACTCCTTTCAAGCCTTAAGGCAGTGAGTATTTCCTATACTCACAAGATTTTTAGCGTAGCCTAAATAGTAGAGTTTCAACAGTGAGCAAACCCACCAATCCCACCATAAAGACAGGGTCACACCCAACTGTGAACTGTAAGAAACACCTCTAACACATACTGAAATAAAACCATTATTTCTATTTCTACATATGTTAAAAAGTAGTAGTTTGGTGAACTACCGCTCATCTGGATAACTTAGTGTGTCTAGATTGTATTTTTTTGTTAGTGACAGGATAGGAAGACTTAAATGACATTGGGCCTCATTCACAAATATGTGCTTAGAAATAGTCTTAATTTGCGCACAAAATAAGTGCACACGCAGAAAATTACTTTTTCATCACATGATTGCACTGGCCAATTTTGTTCTTACCACCGTGTGTATGTTAGTGAATCAGAATCATCATCTAAACTGACGGGTGCATGCCTGCTATCGGTAATTAGCATACTACCATGTTCCCATTTCTCTGCATAAGAAAAGCTCCATTGGAGCAGTGTAGTAGTGGAGAGAGCTGTCACTCATTGCAAAGAGGAAAAATACAGAAAAACTTTACTGCTAGTGAAATGAAAACAATAATTTCAGAAGTAGAGGCCAGAAAAGGCAGATTTGGCTGGTAAACATGTCATTGCACAACCGTTTGGGTCCCGATTGTGTATTCAGTATACAGCCTGCATACTTGTTGCACCACTACGACACAGTACGTCCGTAACAAAATAAAAAGTTGGTAAATGTGTAGGTCTATGGAATTAATAAATAAATCTCTACTGTTGTGCCAGGTGTGCATTGTGTTTCATCTCTGTCCACAACAGGCCATGATGTACTGAAAGTAGAGGGCCCCTCCCTGTGCCACTACTGAACTGTCAGGCTGTGAGGACGCTGAACAGGCTGCTGGTGAACCAGCTGCATATATATCACGGCCAAATCTTGTGGAGAAATGAATCAGCGTCACCAATATGGAAGTTCCAATAGATAAGCTATTGTCATCTAAAAGTGGGAACAGGATAATTTTAATATATTAATAATTTAATTACTTTTATGATGATGATTTGTAGATTACAACGTCTTAGCTATTCATTTTAAAATGAGTAAATAAGCTGTGCATTATTAGCAATTTCACGATTTTAAATGTTGTATATTTAGGTCCAATAATTTTTTTTTAAAATAATTGTGATTCTAATATACTGTTTACATTGAATAAATATTGACTTTATCATTTTTTAAGACTGTGGGACATTTATGATTTGTATGTATGCATGGTCTAAGGCAGTTCTAAATTTGTTTGCAGACTAAGAACAAATTCAGGTAAGAACATAATGATGAATCCCGGAATTGTGCTTAAAACGTTCGTATGCACAGTTTAAGCACAGATTTGTGAGTACACACTGTTTGTTAATGAGGCCCATTGTTAGTCCTTCTCTTTTTCTGTTCAATTTTTCAAATTGTTTCTGCCTATAATGTAGTTCTCCCCCTGTTTGGGGAATTTAAACTCCTATCTGCCCTAAGACATATTTTCTAGTGACAATACCACATCTTGCTGAGCTAAAGAAATGGAATTTTCATGTTGCATCATCTATGAGGTCTAAAACTCCTTCCCTTGCTGAAAATGCATGGCTTTGTTCATTAGTGATGGGCAGGAAGAGAAAAGATGAGGCAGTGTGTTGCAAATTGATTGAAAAGCATGAATTGGCAGACAGCATTGGCAGGAAGGTCAGGCAGGTTGGAGGTGAGAAAGTAGCTAAAGGATTGGAACATTTTTATTTGGGTTGGCTTACCATCTTTGGCAACCTGGATCTTGGAGCCCCTATGCTTCCAAATGATGGTGGGTGGTGGTGAACTGACCACATCGCAGATTATGTCAGCATCATCACCCTCATTGAACTCCTGTGGACTGGGAGCACTCTGGAAGGTGATCTTTTCTGTAGGGAGATGTGACAAGCACACATATTACACATGTTTAAAAATATCTTAACTTTCAGACTGAACATATAAAGGTGAAAACACTCCTGTGGCATATTTACATTGCATAAAAAAGCTTACAGTTGAACTTCAGCTTTTCTAATAATAATTTTTAAAAAGTTTAATTGCTTTAGTTATTATATAATCATAGATGGTGTAGGAAGGTAGTTGTGGTAAAGACTCTAAGTCCATGTAAACACAGAGTCATACTGCTAAAAAGTGGAACCTGGCTCACCTTCCACTGCAACACAGTGTGACACGATTTACCTTACGTTACCTCACGATCAATGCAACAAAACATGAAATAATACCGGTCATGATAACTTTCCAAAGTAGTAAAATCCTTCCTCATAAAATTATAAACTGCTGTGCAAACTCATGAATCTATTACTCACCTGAACCATCACGTCCTGAACCATGCAGCCCCTTGTATTTTTGTAACATATAGCTGTGTTCTGTCTGAACGCCCACTAAGAGTTTGCAAAATATGTTAAAAGACCAGTGTGTAGGATTTAGTGCCATCTAGCGGTGAGGTTGCAGACTGCAACCAAATGAAAACCCATGGATGTATAAAGAGAACTGGATACAGGAAGAGCACCAGGCTTTGAAGCAAATTTGACATAGCGGCCAAACCGTGTAATTACAACGTCACGTGATGCACACTGGCCCAAAAAAACTTTTTCCCATAGACTTACATTGTGAAAGAGATGTCTGTAAATCAGCGGATACATTTTTCTGAGCGTCACAACCCCCACAAAATGACTTGTCTCACTATCAGATTTAAATCTGTTCGATCCGATCACATTTCAAAAGCCTAGAAGAGCTGCATGATTGAATTGTTTTATCCCCATTCAAGTTAGCCGGAGGGCTAAACAGGAAGTAGCCGACTCAGCCAGCGAAAGTCACTAGTGCGCACACTCTATGGGCCGCACAATGCAGAAGATCCAGGTACTTTCATACCAGGAAGTCGATTTTTTTATGGGGCCCCCCCTCTGACACTGTATCCAGATCTCGTTATACATCCATGTTCCAAGTGTGTAGGAGAACCTACGGTGCCCGCGAAAAACGTGAAGAGGCCCTCTGTAGAGCCAGTGTTTGGTTTGTCTGCTCTGGGCTACTGTAGAAACATGGCACTGCAACATGGCGGCCTCCGTGGAAGAGGACATATGTAGATATGAAGGGCTCATTCTGTGGTAACGCTAACACAACAATTCTTATTTTCAGGTGATTATACACTAATTAAAACATACTTATGAATATTATATTCCATTTCTGCCAAGTCCGTTTTGTCGGATGCCACTAAATTCTACACACTGCACCTTTAAGGTTATGTATCCCCCTTAAGTTATGTAAGAAGTTTTGAGCACATATTAATGAATTGTTTGGAAATTTTACAAAGAAGTAACATAATGTTTCATTTCATTTCACATTGTTTACATTTATAGCCTTTTAAGCATATCTCTTGCCTAAGATGCCAACAATTCAGGGGACATTCAACTTAGACTACGGTATACAGGCCATCCAACCGTCTCCTACATTCCTATTCTTCTAAATGGTTTTGCCAAATGTGTTTGAATGGAAGGATTATGTCCACCGGAAAAAATGTTGCCAGTGAACATAATCCAGCCAGTAATTATGTCTCCATTTAAACATATCTGGCTAAACCATTTTGCATAATATAAATGGAATATCTAGGAGACCGGGTTGGATTGCAGGAAGTACTGCACAGAATATGTTGTGTCCTCTCTCCATCAACACTATTGAAAATGACCAAATATGATTCTCTGACCTGAGATTTGTAAAGACCAATATTTTCAGACAATTTTACTGAAAATATCGGTTTTGAGGAATGTAGCAGCTCCACGGTCAGTGTTCCCGATGTCATTATGAATTTAAATGTCTAAAATTTGATCTGAATTGTTTAGAGGTCTCTTCAGAAGCCTGATCAGACAGAAATATACACAATTTTTCAAGGCTAAATATATGCATTCGGTCACTGACTGAGGAGCGATACAGAGACGTGTCCTACATCCTTTGCTTTCAACAGCGCCGCAAGAAAAAAATATTTACTGAAAACTGTAATGGAACATTTTCAGCTTGATTGTCAGGTATGTATAGTATATTCCTGTGTAATTACATGATATATGATTAGTAATTTGTCTAAAGCTAATTCTATGCTATACATACACTAATACTAATATGTTGGTGGTTTGGCTCTGCACATGAGATTTGTTGACATTAAGAAAAATATAGAAAATCTCCAACTATATCCTTTAAAGCCAAATGTCCACAAGATCCCGTTGAAGGCACTGTTCTACCGAGTTACTGCAGAACTCAAATTTTAAAAAAAAAAGGTGACTTACGGAAAATCTTCACTTGGACCGTGGCCTGGGCCTCCTTGTCCCCATTCTTTGCCACACACTTGTAGATGCCAGCGCTGTCCACGTTGGCGTGATATATGGTGAGGGTCGACGTGGCTTCATCGTTGCGGCTCACAAAAATATCTTGCCTGTTGGGGAGGATCTTCTCTCCACTGGGGGCGTACCAGTCTATGTCCTTCACATCTCCCACCACTAAAAAAAAAAGAAACAGAAAATGAAGCATAAGGCAAGGAAGCAAGAATTATGTAAGGAAGTTCATAGCAACAACAACTACTTCAATAAGTTTAAGCAAGACTCTGCAAACTCATGATATTCTGTGTGTCTAAAAAGCTGATAACGACATACCATAAATCATGCCTGGCGACATTATTGTTATCAAAACCCATCTCCTTACAGTCAATGTCCTTTTAAGATCAGACTAAATATTCAACATAACATGAAAACAACATGAAAAGAGTAGTATAAATAATTCCTGTTTGCTCAGAAGGACATATGATTATTCACTGGGAGGCAACTTTCTCTAAAAGAAAAATCAAACAACTTTTCCACATCATTCATTTTTTATAGAGATGAGTGCAAGCTGAGACATTTTTGTTTCCCTGAAATATATTGATGCTGTCACACAAAGGACCCTACATCCCTACGTCCCTCATAGAACAAAAAAGGGAAGGAAAATAAAAAGAAAACATCAAGGATCCATATTCCACATGCACGCAGATATTGAGCTTTGCTTTCATGGCTTCATTCTCTCAAAAGGTTTTCTGCAGTGCAGCATCAGGTCAGTATTAGGAGGCCACTGGTTACTGTTGCAGTATAATGACTGATTTTAAAGGGTTGGTTCACCCAAATTAGTGGCATCTTCTGGTGGCATCTACCCATGCAGATAGTTTCCCACGTTTTGAGATATCTACCCCAATACAATGAAGGTGAATGGAATATTGCCTGTGGTGCTAAAAAGTGACATTAAAAAAAAGTTAGTTGACGTAGGGATGCAAAAAGATGCCTGCCTCCTTCCTCACCCCTTGTTTGTGCTCTCATTGTATATGACTCATCTCCTGCAAAAGACTCGCCTCCAAGGTGCTCCAACAACAAGTGCATCTTATTTTTTGCTATGATAAAATCAAACATGTTTGAACTCTAGTAGTGGACAGCTTGGTCAGGCTGCTTCTCGGAACTGCTAAAACTAGACAACACGTCATGGTGAGCGTGGATTCAGGCCAGATTCAAAGATTTTTGTCTTGAATCAGCAGCAACACATTTCAAAAGAAACCCTCCAATTACATTTATTGTATTGGTTTCATAGTAATTATGAACCCCTGACTGGTGTACTTTTATTCATGTACACAATTTTCTGTAATGTCCAACAACTGAATGCAAATACCCTCTGTGACAAACTGACGAGTCGACAAGTACACTCAACACTGAGAAAATCTAAGATCTCTCTCTCTCATTATCTCTGCCAATTGTGTCTCTCCCACCTCTCCTAAGCCCTCTGCCTTACTTGACTGTGATCCAGCTTCCCTCTACTTCCTCAGAATAAACTGCTGCGATCGATGTGTCCATGACATTTTCTGCACTGTTTGATCTTTTGCCTGGAATTAGTTTAAAACTGTGCACCGGTCTCATTATTTAAACTGACTTGTACCAATTTTATCAAATGATCTTGATTGAGACTAGGTCAGCGCTGTCAAAATTGTTACATGTGGTGACATTTTGCATCAAGATGTATTTGAGATCATTCTTACCTTCGCAGAGGAAAAATTTGGACTCTCCTACGCTGATCTCCCCTTGTGATGGAGTGATTTGCACCTGGATGGCAGCTGGGCAAAGAAAAGAGGAGAAAAAACAAAATATACATTAGTCTCTGGTTCCAGACATAGGAGCAAAGCGCAATACGGCAAGGCTCAAAATCAAATTGCTTTGCCTGCTCAAAAGAACCATTTTTCAAGCATACGCTCTATGAATACAATACAATTTTTATGCTTGCTAGAGTGCAGCATCCCCATGCAGATGGGTAATGAGTCTAAATTGTCTACAAGGACGTTGTTGAACTGAGAGGTTGTTACTGTGTTCACCTGTTAAGGCTATATTATAAATTAAAGTCTTTATTCGCTGTGCAATTAGTATAATTTGTTTTCATTTTTTATTTTATTTTTTTTACATTTTTGATATTTCCAGGTGGGTTTTCCCAATGTAAAAATGGGGTGTGCAGCGCTTGCTAAGGGCTGAACACATTTTCACTATCAAAAATATAATAAATTAAGCACACTACCATTTAAAATGGTCTATTTCATAATGGAATTCTTAAAAACATGTGGTGTACCTAAGGTAAAGAAACTCTGATGTTACTTCCTGGCTAGCTGCTGTTCCACTTGCTTCTGTAACTCAATGTAATCTCTGAGGGTCACTTTCACCTTTTCTTAAAAGCGAAATGTTGCCTTCTGGTTCACTATCAATATTCTAATATAACTGGTTTTACTGAATGATTAGTTGTTAACATACAAAAAACTACAGCAGTGCACATATTCTATGTCATTGTAACAGTTTTCTCCCTCATTAACAATATTTATACACACTCTCTTTCAGTGTTAGCTTTCCGAAGTTTTTACATTTAGCTGCAACCTCTGTGTGTGTTTGATCTTCTTTGTTCATTCTTATAGCTCTCCATTTAACTTTGTCAAGTTGGTGACATTTAACCTGCAGCAGTGTTGAGCTCTTGGGAAAGTAGATAGTAGATGTATTAAATAAACAACAATAATATGTATTTTAATTTTTTATTTACCATCCCTGTCTAGGTAAATGGAATGAACTGCACAACATACTTTTAAGGAAGGTAATGTATGTTAACTTTTAGCTGTTATGTTAAAACACATTTTGAATGTCCTTTCGTCTGAAACACAACTCAGAAGTTTGAATGTCAATTAAAATTTTTCAAGCAGATGACAACTTACTTGACTTTTTAAAAAAAAATCTGGGAGCTCCAGATCATTGTCTGCTAAGGAAAGTCACATGCTTTCTCTTTTTTTACCTTTACCTCCTAGTTTGACCACACTTAACACTGAATCCTGATTAACTTAATGTCAATAGCACCTGTTGATCCAGCTACCTCTGAAGTGCCAATGAAAAACAAAACCAGAGATAACAGCACTCTCTGTGATTCACTCATCCTGTAAGAAGCTATACCTTTTGGTACCAACACTTCCAAGGTGTGAGCTGTTAACGAAGCATGGATATATGCCTGTAGCATGTAGATATATAAAGCACATAGCAGACACCTCATGACAGTATTAAATTGACTGAAAAAGAAAAAGACACAGTTTAGAGGTAGAGCAACTGCGTGGCAAATTAGCTATCAAAAAATAATTAAGAGTGGGTATTTCAAATGTTGCATTTTAACTGGTTTGGAATAAGTTGATCTTTAGTCCTTCAGTTAGGAACACTATCTAAAGATATATTTTTCATTTATAAAAGACACCTGAATCATTCCAGGGTGCTCTCCAACTTGTTTTCCCCAATCCTCTTTCTCTCGGCAGATGATTTAGAAGGCATAATGCCGTAAATCAAAGAATATCCTTTTCCTGAGACTCTAATGCACTTCGTCTTTCAGCATCAGCTAAAGCTACGGTGACACAGATCAGAAATGAGAGTGTGTAGAGCAACACCGGGTGTTTGTTCCTTCCTGGGCGCTAAGAAATTCAAATTCAAACTCTTATATTATACTCTTAAATTGCATATTCAATGAAAAGTATTAAATGTTTAAAAATTTTAAAAGGGCTTAATCAGGAAATCATAACTTGCATGTGTGCACCAGAATGGCAGAGAGGGTGATGGTTTTTAAATGTGACATGGTTTAATTTAAGACTTCTATCTTAAGTGATGTGTGGCATGGTAGTAAAGCGTGCATGATCCGGAGCTTGACAGAGAAATCCTGCTGAGCCTTTAGCATGTTGCCACTTCAAACAAATGAATACGTCAGACTCAGCTCAGTTCTCACCAGGCAATTCACGGAAATGGTTTGCAAGATCTCTGCATTCAAAGACACATAGCCGACTATTATTACAACACAATGAGACGGAGGTGTTTCATAATGCAACACTCTCATAGAAACACAAAGAAGACACACTCACAGCAGAGGCTTTCAATGTCCCTTTTTCTCTAGGACAACAAATATTTGTATAAAACCCACTATTTGTGTTTTGCCGAATAATGTATTTGTTTTTGGGCACACCCCTAGTTAAAGCCAGGTCTAAATGGGAGAATAGTGTATGAAAATAACAAATGTATATTCACGTACCCTCAAATTATAGACGTTAGCATGACAGATTTCTGAAGTATATTATGTACATCTTTGTACATCTTATGATAACTTTTCACACAAAAAAAGTAATCATCACCATGCTGTGAATATGAAGCAAAAATAATGGGCTGCTGTGTATACAGCATTTAGAACTGCAAAGATGTACATGATACATTATTCGGCAAAACACAAATAGTGGGTTTTATAGAAATATTTGTTTCATACAAATATTTTTAAAATTATTTGTTGGGGGTGTTCCCCAGAGATGAAGCTGAGCTACTGACACACGCAAAGTGCTCCCAAGGGACTCTCTATAACCTGTTGTTCCTCTTCTCCTTTCCACAAAGTTAGGTTGTAAAAAATAGGCAATAAATGAGAAGTTCAAAGCAATAATCAACTTTGATGTTCTTCCCTACACGTTACATCTGTCTCTGTGTTATAGGTGTATAAATAGGTAGAGGTCTGTCTGCAATGAGGCGATGAGTAAAGTTTTAGCTCAGTCATCAGCGCAATCGTCTATGATCTGGGAGACTCCAGTTCAAGACCCGGTGTGGGACCTCCTTTATAAGGCAGTTTATTCCTGAACACTTATTGTGACACTTTAATTTTCTAAAATTAAAAGTGTCATAAAAACAAAAACAGGATTTTTACGTCTCTTTCCGCTTTTATTCAAAAACAAATACAGATACAAATTATGTTGCTGCCTCAACAAATACAGATACAAATACAAATACTAGGATCTCTGCACATCCCTAGCATTAACATGCCAGCTGTATCTGGACCCTTATCTGGATAAGGGAAAACGCAGGTTAATGCAAGGGCACTCAGAATGCATTGTGATCAGAATGTGATCTGATTTGCCAGACCACATTTGGAGATGGTCAGACTCGCGCTGTGATTGGATCTCAGCCAGGTGTAAATGCAATCTGTACAGTATGACCACATTCATAAGAAAATAATCAGCCCAGTAAGATAAAAGGTCACCTAACTCCGCCTCTTTCCTGCCAGCTAAAGCTACAAGTAATAGCAATAACTGAAAGTCTTCCCACACAAAGAGTCATTTAGTAATGAATGATATCTGCTCGTGTCAGCAGTTTCCTGGGACACACCATGTTTATAGACAAGTCCGCCAGCTCCGCCTAGCTAATTTGCATATTGAAGTCCGATCACAGTGCAGGCACAATTAAGAAAATTAGATTGCATTTTAATCCCACGTGTCAATGCAAGGACCTGTGGATCTAATGTCATTATCCAGATACAGATCATATGTTAATAATAGGGTGTAAATGGGGCCTATGTAACATACTGTATATAATGAGATGCAGTATAACTATTGCAACAAATCCTATGTACACAGAAAACTTGTTTGTTATTTGCTTCAAAATTCCTTAGTTAGGATATGGTTATGTTTAGGAAACTAAGTCCTTGTGGAAGTGGTTTAATAGTATTCCAGAAATGCACAGAACTGGTCTGATACAGTAGACTGACCCAGAGCAGAAGGGATGGAAACACTTTATACTGTAAGATCAAACAACTGGTAACCAAAAGGTAGGGAGGTAGGGCATTTGCATACAGGATCAAGGCAGCGTAGTCTCTCTCAGGTAGGTGAAATCAAGGGGGCAAAAACAGGAGGGGGTACTGCATTCAGACAGGATCAAAAAGGTCAAATCAGCAGGAGTCAAAGGCAGGAAAGACACACAGTTGGCATCTTGTTGATCAATGAGTTGTTCCCAGATATCACTTGATTATCAAGTCTCTACCCAAATGTGTATTTTCTTCTTCCACTGTCGGTAGGAGAGGGGGATGTAAACCATGTAGTCTCTAGTGAAAGGTTACAAGCTATTTACACCCAACCATCCAGCATCATTCTGTTTGTATACTTGTCTTAAATAAGTGTTTGTGTGTAAATTATGGCTACACCGCATATGGTGCATTCATTTCTAGGAGGATCTCAATGGTTATTATTTGCACAGCGATGACAGGTAGCTTGTTAGATAAAGATAAGTTAATTGCAGTTTGAACAGGCAAAAATCTTGCTGGACAAGGATAGTTTTAAATATTGATTTCAGTGAACTATTCAAGACAACAATAATATCTCCCTTATGGCTTAGCTAGTGAAGAAGTCATACAAATATTGATTTGCAGTTAAACACTGCCTCTGCCACATGAATGACCTGGCTTTGCTCCAGCGGGCTAAGATGAAGGCTCCAGAGGCATGGAAACCCACAACCCACAGTATGTTTGCTTTTACAGGCTGGAGGTAGATACAAAGAAAACAACGTATCCATTTTCCTTCCCTCATCTCGTAAGATCACAGATACCATGCTGCAAACCTTAGCCACGACTCCTAAGACTAAGACAACTGGACAAAAATCAACTGATCATATCTGCAACACTAAAGACAACAAAAAGGAGTCCAGGTGGTGTGGGAAAGATAGCTATTCCCAGAGTCATTTTCTCAGTGTATGTCTCTAAATGGCCACTTGTGTAGTGTCTCAAGGATAAAGTGACTGTTGAGTCTCATGTGTCAAGCATGTGTGACTCTGTCTCTGCTGAGAGCCTATTGTCAGTAATAACATAAAGGCGTAAAAATTAGAGAAATCTTCAGGTGTAATTCATGAACACCCTTTCTTGTTCTTTATCTGAATGAGGATTTTCCCTGTTCAGATGAAACTGTACTGGCTGGGTTACCTCTCTGCTCATGCCAAACGGAGCAAGAACCACCTATCATATTTCCATTTCAACATGTACAGGTTAAAATAACACTCATTGAGGATACTTTCTCTTTAGAGATTCTAGGTAGTTATGTTACGATGGTCAGATTCATATAAATCTATTTTGGGTTGGATAGTTTGATGCCACATCTTAACAACTTCAAGAATAAAGTATTTTGTAGTGTTATACACTGCTTTTTGTTGTAGATATTCCATCTTTGTGGACCATATCAGAAAAAAACCCAATAAAAATAATTATTTTTAAAAAACCAGGAAGTTGTAACACTTGTCTTCTTACCAATGTGGTAAAGGACCATGCAGGTGTTTTTGTAATGCATCTCAGACAGAAACAAGATGTAGCTGTTTGGATAAAAGTAAAAGCACATTCATAAAGCAATTAAAAAAAAATCTGTATGTTTTGAAAAATATTTTCTAACCAGTTTTGTTAATTAGGATATTTCTGAAATGATTCAAAAACACTTTTTTTGCACAAAGACAACCTGATAAAGTGCATAGAGAGTAAAAAGAGTGATATTCAAGAGGAAAAAAAAAATATAAGTCCCATCAAAATCACAGCCATCTCAAACTGAATTACCCAAATGCCAGATGGGAATTATAAACGTGAAGCATGCGCTCAGTACAACACAACCAACTTGTTTCAGTCATCAACATGCAGATAAAACAATTGAAATGACAGAAGTACTTTGGAGAAACAATGAGAGTGTGATCTATCTGTTAACATATCCATGTGAAAAAAAAGATGTGCCAGAGAACTCAAACGAAGAACAGCAGAACATACAAGTGCTATTCTATGTGATAAAACGACTTATTCAGTAACGAACCATTTTTATGGAAATTAAATTTTCAGTCTCTTTCCTTACATATATAAGAGCTGAAAAGGTATTTTTATCAGAAAGAGGGGGCGATTTTGAAAAGCTGCTTCTTAAAAGCGAGGCATTGTGAATTTTCAGATGCCTGAGGGTTGAATGAAGACCTAGATTTGAAGCCATTTTTGTAATCAACAGATAACACTTGATCTGAATTCAATTCAATTCAAGAGGAACTCTACCCTAAATTGATTGAGCTTTTTGAGTTAGAAAATTATTTGTAATTTGTTATACTATTAATTGATTCTTGTTAAAGTCTAGTGTTCATTTGTCATTTTTTTTTTTTGGGGGGGGGGGGGGGGGGAGTTGATTAATTCTGTCCTCTAGACCAAAATACACAGCAACGCCACATCACATATGGATAAAATGGAGATTCAACCTTACCTAATAACTTACAGATCTAATATTGATTTAATATTGTTTTCTAGTTAATGTTTGTACTATTGTCTTGTATGATCTGCATCTATTGTAATATGTCCTTGTTTTAAGAGTTGTGTGACTTGTGCTGATGCTCAGTAATGTAAATTATATACAATTTGTTGTAAATATGCTAAAACATGCAAAAAACACAAGTACGAGTAGCCTTTAAAGTTTTTATCAAAGCACTGAAATTAAGACAGACCTGACCTAGATTACGCAAATGAAAAGGTAAATTTAGAAACCCAGAAGCAAAGGAGATTTGGGGAACAGAAGTGTAGATTAACAGGGAAGATAGAAAGAAGTACTCAGCATAGTGAGGAGAGAGCTTAGATAAAGGATGAAGCTATCTGTGCCCTGACGTGCTCTCTCATGACACCAATCTAATATCTATCCACTAAGCCTGTCCCTCACTTTCAGCCCTCTTTAAAGACTCATAAACCTCTCTGTCTACTTTCGAGAGTCCTTCTTTACTTGTCATTCTGCTACTTAGACACCTATAGTCACAGCCTTCTGCTCTTTGACAAACAACATTTTTGCTATCATTCATCATGAAGGTATATTTTAGTTATTTGAGAAAGAAAGACTTGTAAAACATCTTCCTCTTTCTCAGCAAAAAGCCACTTGACATTTTTTCAGAATTACATCCTTTGTTGTCACATGGCTGCATGCTTTCCTTTATACAGTATTTTGGCAACAGTACTAATCTATGCAAAACATGATACAGTATCCTTACTTTTACAGTAATGTGGTCTGTGGCTCGCATATAATACAAGTGTGGTTAGTCTTAGCCCTGGGCCAGGGTATTATGTGTGGCATGGGCCTTGTCAAGACAGAATAAATGGCCCTGAGAGAATCTCTCCATCTGTACTTCAGTGACTTGCAGCAACGTCTGCTTTGTGACTTCATTCGAGCATATTCAGTTGTTACTCTATTCTCTTTTCATCTTATGTGGATAAAGTTAGTGAGTGACACAGAGACGGTAAATTTCTCTGGCACAAATAAATAAAGACTGTATAACTATAGCTGGTAATATGAGTAGTGAGCAAGAGTTGGTGGTGTACTAAACTACTAAGGGAAGTCACTGAAGTATAGCCATCAAGAAACTGCAGTTTCCACTATCCCTGAGTGGGTGTTAGTGACAAAAAAATCATGCTAACATCCTGAACCAGGGCAAGGCCAGTTTGAACTTCGATGATCAGCTAGGTTAACTAGCTATCTTGGATACAGTAGCTCAATATGCTGTAGCTAAACTGTAGAAACCCCAGGAAAATTGGGTTTATCTGGTTCACCCCTTCAACTTAACCGTCTGTCTGTCTAAATAAAACTCCATTCTGCTTTTCTGTCCCTGTAGACCATCAAGACCATGTCCTTTGTATTTCTAGCCTTTGAGGGGAGCACAGCCATATAACCAGAGATGACAGTTTCTACCTTCAAACCTTGGCGCACCTTGTGCTTTTTTTGTTTTGTTTTTCTTTTTTTGGAAAAAAGAGACAGATTGTTCCCTGAAACCATCCGCAGAGGCAATTAGAGGCCACAGCAACCAAAGACACAGACAGTTATTCCACTGCATACATCCCCATGGAGGATGGCATCCCACAGTGTTTACCAGCAGTTCTTCCGCACTGGTACTGTTTGCTTACTAATATCTCTTTACAAAACCTGTCTCTTAAAAAGTACATATTTAATCAATTTGCAATAGTAAATATATTTCCAACGACACATGCTGCACAAAATTTGTTCTTTAATCAATGTGCTGAGTAGCAATTAAGTTTCCTCCAAACTGATTTGGCACTAGGCTGTATAAACCTATTACAAACTTAAAGCAACACAATAACACCTTATAATGATAAAATCACCATACAGGCTTTAATTCATATGAGAGATTAATTAAAAATAATGATTTATTTTTTCCCTCTTTCTCCATTTTGCTTATTGAAAGTCTAAACATACCTTTCATTAGCATTTAAGGCAATGGGATCAAAACTGCATTACCCTGATATTACCTTTAATAAACAAAGAGGTAGGGTCTTTTATAATAACTCAAGGGAACTGAAAGCATTAATTAACTCCCCGTTACCCACACATCCATCTATACATAGATACAAACACACATTCACACACATATACCCTATGTTTATCTAGTTAATCGCTTGCCAAGCGGATTGATTATTCCAAGTTATTAATTCGAAAAAGTTAGAAAATAAGCTACTCGTGGTATAAGCTCAGAAGCGATATTAGCAATGGTGTATTAATTTACTGATTATCCCTCCATGCTTTCAAGCAAATATGCCTGTGAGATTTTACCAACAATAACCAAAACCACTGAGTGAGGATGTGAGTGCTGGCCATTCTCTAGCGAGAGGATTATGGACTTCACAGCCTGCTACTGTAAATAGGCTTTTAGCATCTTAACCGCAGACTTCTTTAATTCCAAATTATGTAAACACATAAATATTTATACAGGTCAAGTGGCCATCATTACTTCGTTTTAGGGTATGTGAGTTTGTGAAGTGAACAAACGAGAGGAAGTCGATTCTATCTGCTGGTGAAAACCTGAAGTTTGAGGCAGCTTCTTTCCCGTCTTGGATCAGGAGGTTTGCATGCCTAATTGAAGCCTGGCAGCCGGTGGTGACTGGCTCCATTACAAGGAGGCTACAACAGTCAGCTGTTGGTGCTTAACATGCAAGTCATGTCGGAGCAAGCATACACTATGCAGGGGCAGACAGCACTGTGTAGGGCCACACTGAGATGCATACATCACCATCACATAAGCTTAGGAAGCAACTGTCTGTGGATGTACAGCAAGACATTGGCGATTTTAGACAATGTCTTGCAAGCAAACCTAAATTTCATCTGAGCTCCCCTAAAATAAAAATAATAATTATTAAATTAATTAAATCATGTGTAGCCCTCTAACATTAGATTTTGTGAACTTGTCTGAGGGTTAAAATGCTTGTAAATAGAAAATCAGCACCGGTATACACCTCCTACCCACCCCTCGTTTCAAACTGAGATGTAGCTAGGTAGTGAATTTAGGATTTCATGGTGCAGAAAAACACAAGTAAGTTGAAACATTAGCAGATAAAACTGCTGAATGTTTTGACAGAGAATGTTGGGTCAAATTGGTCAACATTACTGGGCAGTTGATTCGATGTATTTGGCGATTTATCAACATACTTTTAACATAGAAGTGAAGAAGTTATCATACTCTGACGTTGTTTTAAGAACAAGTCCTGATGTTAACTGCTGGTAGTTTCTTTTCTCATCATGTATGTGAATTTGATTGTTGAGTGCTATTACTTTTAAATCCCAGTGGCCTGAAAAAAGGTCAAAACAGTAGCAATGAGGACATAGACCTGAGCAAGATCCAGGCACACACCAGCCATTTCTTGTTATCCTCTCAGCGCTGTCAAATGGGAAACTCATTCTCCCAAAAGAAGTCTTCTTTTTCCATCTCTCACATAATTGGGAAGACAGGCTCCTCCTTAATTCCCCTCAAGTAGCGAGGGGAAGGTAATGGACGAATTCATTTTTGAGATATTAAGAGACAATTTTGATCTGGAATTGATGCTATTCTGATTTCTCTGAACATAATGGGGAATCTTTGCCATTATATTTGGAAAAAAGAAGAAGCAAAAGAGAAACAGAAAGAGATATGGTATGTGACAAACACTGAAACTCGTGGTAATGTTGCTATTTAAAACGTCATTAATGCCAGACCTTTTGAAACACATTCTTCTTGACATACTGGCAAGAGATTGTGTTTGAAACCTTCATTAAATGACTGAAACTGCTGCACAAATACAGCCATATTTGGATGTCTTTTAGATGTGTAAGCTCACAATCTCATGTGCGTTTTGCATGGCTAAATGACACTAAGATTGTTTAGAGAGCTCTAGTTGTGATCAGAGACGGGTCAGTATGAGGTTGTTTCTAAATTTGAGCACTAAGAGAAACCCATCTCTGAGACCAGTTGACGTAAGCTGTGTAAAATCTATTCTTGAATCCTTGTGGGATCTTCTTATAAAAGTATTCACCTCACATGCCCTGTAATGAGCAGTGCATGGAAGCACAGCTTGGAGTGAAGGTGGGCTATAGTTGTATCTCTGACTGAATTAAGTCTGACTTCTCATTCTCAGTAAACACTCATCTAATTTGTTCTAATCTTTGGGTCTGAGGTCTTAAGTTGTAACTGTAGTCTTCAATTTACATTGCTCTCTTCACAAAAAGCATTTATTCACATCCCCTGACCATTTACATGGGTTAAATTCTCTCATATATAATGTCTTTCAAAAGAAACAATGGTAATTTGGTAATTAAGCTGCAGTGCTAACATTTGTGGGAAAGTTCACTTCCCACCACTGTGCAGAGATTAGAGATTTAAACTAGCAACCTTCCTCTCAAAACAATACTTCTTATACATCACTTTCTTTGACACAATGCCTATCAGAAAGTTGGGAGGGAGGTTGGGCTGAAAAGGTTTGAAAAATAAATAAATAAATAAATAAATAAATAAAACACAATCATGGTATGACCTCATCTGCACACCAAGCCTCCTTTTACCAGCTCAAAGCTTTGTCAATTAAGTCAAATCGAGTCCACTTGTATTGCCAGATATCACATACTGTAGAATGTCTCAATAGACTTCACAGACCAACACTAACAGTGGTTCCCCACCCCTCTCTAACCCTTTCAGTCTTGAGGAAGCTCCTCCACAAACTTCAGTTGGATTCCTGGCAGGCATTTCCAAAACATCCAGTAAGGCCTTTACGGTGCTGTATAAACACATCACTCCCATCATGCCCTGCTGGTACTGCTACCCATATGCTCTGAGTCTTCTCCCTAAAACCCTTTCTCTTCGAATTGCCGGTCAATTGACAGAAATAACTCACACTGCTTTTAGCGGTGTGTTACCCTGAGAACCTCAGTTTGATACCTACACTAACCGGTCATGGTTTGTTATTAGTAGTTCCCATTATATTGTTTTGTTTTTATCATTTTTCATGCTTTCAAATACAACAGCAGTTTCATATATACACGATACATGATGAATTGAGGTCAGAGGGTGGTGTTTCATGGTTATTCTATTCTCCAAGTTGCTGGAACTCTACTGGAGGAATGAACACCATTCTTACTTCTTAAAATACTCGATAACAAGGTGTTTTCATGATGATGGTGGTGAAGAGTGCTTTAACACATTTTGCTCCAAAATCTCTCAAAGGGATTCAGTTGGGTTGAGATCTGATGACTGTGATGGCTATAGCATACGGTATGATTCACATCATTTGCATACTCATCCAACCATTCAGTGGGCCTTCATGCTCTGAGGACCACCAGGATAGAACCCTTCCCCCAAGGGGACAATTGGAGCAAAATGTCAGCAAAATACCTCTCACATGCAACAGAGCAACTGAACCCCATCACCGTAGGGCTCCAGCATTCAAGTTTGTACTGCACACTTAGAAAATGATGAAAGATGACTCTGACTGGCATGATAGGATGTTAGATGGATAATTGTATCATGCAGTGTACCTGTATGGAAGCTGAATTTGGAATATTTCTCCACTCATATACTCTGGTTTTCTTCCTTTAATTTATCACCTGTATGTACGCTTATTAGGGGTGTGCCCGAATACAAATACATTATTCGGCAAAGCACAAATAGTGGGTTTTATACAAATATTTGTTTCATACAAATATTTTAAAAAAAAAATTGTTATTTTTAAACAAATATTTTAAAAAATAGGCAATAAATTAAAAGTGCAAAGCAAGAATCGCCTTTGAAGTTCTTACATACACATCACACGGTGTGCTGTCTCTGTGTTATGGGTGTATAAATAGGAAGAGGTCTGTCTGCATGAAGCAATGAGTAAAATTTTAAAGCTGTTGAGTAAAGCTCAGTAGTCAGCGCAGTTGTTTATGATCTGGGAGACTCCAGTTCAAGACTCGATGTGGGGACCTCCTCTATCAGGTAGTTTATTCATGAACACTTATTGTAACACTTTAATTTTCTAAAATTAAAAGTGTCATAAAAACAAAAACAGGATTTTTAAGCCTTTTTCCATTTTTATTTGAATACAAATACAGATACAAATAATTTTGCTGCCTCAACAAATACAGATACAAATACAAATACAAATACTGGGATCTCTGCACATCCCTAATGCTTATACATCACACACATGGGTCAGAGTTGAATTTGTGGGAGTAGTAACAATAATACTACTAACGGTATAGTATCAGCAGTAGTAGTATATAACCAGTGGGATTACAGCATGGTAATCCACATGGACGGTGAATATGCATAACAGCTGTTATATTCAGCCTCCTAACAGCACTAACTTTAAGCATTATGTTTCCGATTTGTGTTTCTGAGCCAGATAAATTAGCCTTTCAGAAACACATTCCAAACTGTCTCTAACACTTATCATTAACCTGCTGCCTTGAAACATTGCACAAAGTGCTAAGCAGCCGTTTCCATGTGCTGTGTGTGGGTGTCAAGCTTTTTTTCAAATTGACATTGACGTGTCATCTACTAAGCTCCTTCTCTTCACATCTTTCAGTCATTCACCACCACAGCTTTGTCAGGATTACAGTTGTTGCTATCATTCCCCCCAATTCGCTACCATAAAAACACCCGCTACCACTTCAGTTGTCATCCAAGCGTATTACAAGTGGAGAGGAGTGAATCTGGAAGGACACAAACATGTGATTCAGAAATCAACAGTTTTAAGTATTTTTTTTCCCACTAGCTTCACAAAATAACAAGCTTGAGACTAACCAATCATGTGACATGAGCTACTACCTAAAGCGTCATACTTGCACTCCTCTATTGATCAAAAGTGTGCTGTCTCATCTCATAATGTCCAAATAAACAACTCCCTGAACGAATTTCCAAGAGCTGCTCCTCCTCTGTCATCATTAATATTTAGATATTAACAGTGTCCAAACAATGAAAAGGCCCTCTTTACTCTGACAAATTTGAGCCTTCTCATTCTGACAGCACCTCATTACTAAAACTGGAAAATTCAACATAAAAGGCTAAAAGGCTGAAAAGGGCAGAAGGGAAAAACAGCTTCAGCGTGAAATCTGGTCATGTACAGGTGACATGTAAAACCAGTCAGGGTAAAGGGAGGAATGACTAATGATTATAAAACACAAGTCAAAGATCAAAAAGCTCTGCTAGCAGAACCTAGAGGCTATTCATTACATGCCACAGTAGAAAGCTGAAAAATATAAAATAATCAACTTTGAAGTTCTTCCCTACATGTTACACTGTGCTGTCTCTGTGTTATGGGTGTATAAATAGGTAGAGGTCTGTCTGCAATGAGGCAATGGGTAAAGTTTTAGCTCAGTAGTCAGCGCAGTCATCTATGATCTGGGAGACTCCAGTTCAAGACCCGGTGTGGGAACCAACTTCGTAAGGTGGTTTATTCATGAACACTTATTGTAACACTTAAATTTTCTAAAATTAAAAGTGTCATAAAAACAAAAACAGGATTTTTAAGCCTCTTTCCACTTTTATTCGAATACAAATAAAGATACAAATAATTTTGCTGCCTCAACAAATACAGATACAAATACAAATACTGGGATCTCTACACATCCCTAATATCCATACCAAATTCTATTGAAATCTGGCCTCTACTCGTTGAATATCTTGCTCTGGACTGAAGTGTTGGACAAGACACACACACTGACCAACACTGGCATTAGCATCTTGGAGCTGTGTAGCTAGAAGAGCTAAAACAGTATTAACAAGTTGTTTTACTGTACTTTATTGTAATGTTTTTAGCTTATACCAGACTGGTGGTCATTACCTTAAAGGAGGTGGACTATCAGTGATAAAAATTGGCTCTCCAAGGCTTTCATTTATTTTCCTGTCTTTCACTAACCCTACCCTGAGGACTTCTCAGCTAAAGCAGATCACGAAAAGTATTTTAAAATAATTTGAACGAGGTCTGACCTGAATATGCTTCATCTCCTACCAATTGACTTCCTGCAGGGTCTTTCTGTCACAAGGTCACCTGTCCCCAGGTGCATTATAATTAGCAGCAATACAACTGACGCCAGGTTATAATTTGGAAAAAGAAATTGTAATATGTATTAGGTGCAGGATGGGCAGAAATTATTACGTTTTTTTTTTATTTTGTTTTGTTTTGTTGTTTTTTTTAAAACAATAATCACATTAGCATTTGAAAAAAAATGACATCACTACAAGTCCCCATAGCAAGCTCCCTTCCTTATAATAGAATAACAATTGCTAATTCCTATTATTGTTATTTACCCCAAACAATGTAAAATATATCCAAAGACCTGTACATGCAAGAGTTTAGTTTGCATGAGTATGAACCAGTCTGACTATTCTGGTCTGTGCTGACTAACATTTGCTGAAATAACTCTCAGGGCTCAGCTTTGCCAGGGATAAAACCAAACTCTGCTGTGGTGACAGCTGGCAACTCTCTATGTCTTCTTCCAAACTATATTGATAATCCTTCTTCCAAAAATGAAAAAGTAAGGCATGAGGTAGATTGCCTTTTTGTCCCTTTCACTTTCAGCACTTAGCCTACTTCTCTGCATCAGTTACCATTAATAGATTTTAAAATGCTTTAGACATATTAAAATGCCTTGCATTTGCCCCCTGTTAAAGCAAGGTGCTCTCAATTGCTGAGCAGAAATCTTTACTAAAATAAGAAAAAAAAAGAAACAGAGAATGTTTAAAAGTGCTTGCCCCAAGAACATTTATCCTGAGACTGTAGCTTTAGAAGTATCAGTCTCTGAGGAACAAAGTGGATAATCATGACCAAATGAGAGAGAAACACTATAAAACTGGTAAGGTTGTTGATGTTAGAAATGCTTGATGTTGTTTTCATTTGTTAAATGGGTCCTTGAAAACTGTTCTTTTCCGTTCTCTATTTCTGTTTAGCGTCTTCAGGTTAGGCTAACCATTGTTGCTAACTTCGGGGCTAACCCCCTTCACTTTTCCAGCAGTTGGGGAAACAGAAGATATAACTATTCTTGGTCTTGACAAGCTGCAGCATTTATTAACTGAAACACTGTAGCCTGTACTGCATATCTACTGCCAGATTGACACTTTACTGCTAACCTTTTCCTCTGCTCTGCTCGCATTTACTGTCACTTTTCTGCTGTTCGCTCTCAGCCACTCACTCACCTAGCTGCTATGCCACATTTTATGCACTGCTGTATTCCTTCACTACCAAGAGTTTCCTAGGCAATGGCTTTACTCACGTTCCCATCCAAGTTTTATTTTGGTTCTAGCATAAGTTCTACATCATTCATGTATTCTCTCTGCGTGCTTACACAAAGGCAAGTGAGTGAAATTGCCAGTCGGCACCTTAATTAACTAATGAGGCCAAAAGGGCTAAACCACTGCCCCCATCCTCTTTCTTTGTTTGACCCTGAGGTGGCCCTGCATCTCACCAAGCTGATAATCACTGCAGAGCTGCAATTCTCACTGGCATACTAATGGCAAAGAAACTAATATACCAAGCAAGGTCTTGTTTCTTTTACAGACAGAATATTTCTACACTTCACGGGAAATAAAATCAGTATGTGCAACTGAGATTTCAACCTTTCCGATCAAAGTCTATTTAGGTTTTACTGAATCGTGACTTCACTTCACCAAATGTAACCAACAGGAACATTATTAGGAAAGTGTATGTGCACCCTGTGCTCTATCTGATTCTGCAAAGTGTTTCCATCGCCTAATGTCCCAAGGTTGTGCTTCTTACACCAGGTTATGTTTGTCTGCCTTGAATACAAGATTGACAGTTCTACAATAAATAATGTATAAATAAATAACCAGGTCTATACTGGCTGAGCTTGTGATGCAGTTCCTGGGGTTCCTAAGCTAGGGTTTACTCACCCTTTATTTACCATGAAAGCCCCCAGAAAGCTGGAATATTTGTAGTAATATTATGATTTACAGAATCAATTAGTATTAATTTGTAATCATACATATTGAATTGTAAAATTATGTTCATAGCCGGTGGGATTAAAACTCTTGGGGGCCTAGAGGAAAAATTAGCTTTTGAACTGTGGGCCAATATTTGAACAGTGACACAGAGATCTTGGAGCCTTTGGGCGCTTTGGCTGTTTTACCCAAGATCTAAGACCCTAATTTAGCCTTGCTCATAACTCAAAGACAAGGCAATATTCTGCATCTAATGGATGGTTTCATAACATTGTACATTGGTGTGGATTCTTAGAAGCTACATTAACCGATGTCTTGCCCATGTTGTCAGAGGAACTCCACAACATGAAAACAATTGCCTACATACAAATCAAACAGGCAGAGCATGGTTTGTAGTAGAGTTTCTGTCCACCTGACAAATGTAAGGCCCATTATGATGTTCTTTTTAACTGTTTTGTTCTCCACCAACTCCTGAGGAAAAAAAAAAGTTCAGCACTTTAGCTGTTGGATGTTCAACTTTCTTCACCACCTAATGGTTAGCTCTTTTGAGCAGGTAGTGTACAGAGGGTCTGTCAGAAGTTCTTCTGATGAAAACAGTTGGCCGGTGCAGCTTAATGACCTTGAGGAGAGCAGAAGTTGCAGGCTGCACAACTAAAACATCGAGCTGGCAGAAGTTTCTTATGGGAACTGCAGAGTTGGTGATAATTCTCTGTGGGCTCGTCACTGTGAGTGACATCTTTCACATTGCACATAGTATTTGATCCTTTGTTAGTACAAAAGAATTTTATTAGTGGAGCTTCAATAGCTTAACATTTTTCATAGTAACCTTAGTGTCCTTATAATGAGCATGAAAGATAGATGATGATCCAAACAGATTTCATTTAAAACTATACTTCCTGGCTCACACAAGTTTTTGACTTAAATATTTCCTAGCATGCTGAGTGTCTGAGAAACTGCCGTTGTGTTATCCTTCATGGGCCAGCAGCCTCATCTGAATTGTTGACAGTGGCCAAGTGACCCGAGAGGCATTTTTGGCAGCGAGTGATTTAGATAAACTTGCTGAAATGGAGTCAGTTGGTGCTTCCCCTCCAAGCACCTCAGAGAGCCCCTTGACTCAAGGGTCGAGTGGTTATTGCCATCTACACCTCCAAAATACCATTCTCCAGATATAAGTCAGAGTTATATGTTTGCACAACAAGTGGACAGATAATCTGGATTCAATTTCCACCAGCACTTCTAAAACCAGATATAGGAGATTCGACACAATGAAACCCATTCAAGTGGATCTGTCATAACCACAATCTGGAGAGTCCAAGATCTGCATTTCTTAGAGAAACTTTCTTCCAAGAAAATCAGCATCTTTCAAAAGCTGATCCCATCAAACTAAACCAAATGAAGCCTTTCAAACACAAAGGCAGCTATCTGTACAAAACCTCTCCACAATGATAGAATTAATTCTGTCGCTCTGACAGAGGTGGACAGTATATTCCACATTCATGCAAGGTGGAAGGGGAGATAATAAATAAGATTGATCTTATGTTTTTCACAAAGGAAGAGCTGATCTCTGTTGGAAATTTCCTCATTATCAGTCACTCATGAAGTGGCTGGTCTTTTATATTAGGGTGTGCCCTTTTGGCTCGATGACTTCCTTTTTAATTTTCTACCTTTGATGCCTTATAATGGGCCATGCAGTGCAGGAGACATTTGTGTTGGGTGAAGATTAGGTCAGTATTAATGGTGGTGTGTGGTATAATATAGGGAGGAAAAAAGGGACAGAGGGTCTCAGTGAAGAGAAAAATACTTGTAAAAGGCGCTATATGCTTGTTTTTCATAACTCACAACTCGGATTTGGACGTAACCTACCAAAAACAAACTATATCAATCTTTTTTCCTCTGAACCATTGCCCTCATCTCTGATTTCTTAAGCAATTCAAATATACTGCGTGTTGTGCTCACTGACTGCTGTTTTCCTGGTGTGAGAAAAATCAACTAATCCGAGCTTTGCAGGTGCAAGCACGGCGATGTCATTGTCCTACAAAGCTCTACAAGTTAGTGTAAGTTGACTTAAATGACAGGTTTTCAATGTTGAATATTATGTTAACTGCTCCTGCCAACAGCTAGCACAGCTTCTGTGCTGAGTGAAAATGGCATACATCAGTTGCTACTGGTAGGTAAGGGCAAAACAATCAAGGAAATGTGAACCTTTTCACTTTATAACACAAAGAGAGTCTCCTTTACAGCTCAAAACAGGCGAGAAGTATTGTTTTTCTAGTAAAAACAATTTGTACTTACTATTTCCTAATTAGAATGCAGATGGCATATATTAGCAGATATCCCTCCTCTTGATCTTTAAAACAAACACGCCCAGAGCAAGACTCGAGCAGAGGAAGGGGGCAAGTAGCAATATTTTCTTTGCAACACGAAGCAATGTGGTTCATAGGAAGTGATCTTAATTTGGAGAAACACTAGCAATAACAATACCCCTGGTGTGAGAAATACTCTCAGTCATATTCTCATTTGTTATGGACTGTTATACAGAGGTACTGCAATTAATTTGACAGTGATATATGGGTGTTTAAATATGCTGAAAATTTTTTTTTAAAGCAAACTGGATTGGTTTGTGTGTATGGTGTAGTTTAACCTGTGGTAGAGGAGGGAGGATGATGTGGCATGTGTCCAAGGCACACGCACTTCAGTCTATATAGTCCACTGAATCAAAACTGAGCCTGCAGTGAGGATTGGATATGGCAGGATCCATGAGCAGAGGCTAACCTTAAATCCAATTGAATCTTTAACAATCGCTTTACAGCCTCTGACCAGTTCTGTACTTATTCCATACCTCATCTCCACAGGACGAGAGACACTTCCTTCTTGTGGTAAGCACTTTCAGTATCATCCCCACCCAGACGTGAACACAAACCAAAGAAACTCTCATTCACATACCAGTGGACGACATAATGAGGAGCCAGGGTAGATATTAAGAAATGGAAACCACAACCACTGGGATGCAGTTCTGGATTTATAATTGATGGGGATCCCACACTGGCTGCTAGAGATAGAATAAAACTCTTTAACATAATTGAGAGTGGCTTGTTAATTCATTCCTCTTGAGCCTTTCCATTTGACCATGCGCTGCTTGCTATGATGGAAGCTTTGGCTGACAGCTCCTCAAACAAAAGGACAGTCATCTGTAAGCGTTTACACACATCACCAGGGTACATCTGAGAGTCGGTAGCAGAACTTTTTTTGTAACCTTTCCTGAACCCTTTGCTGTCTATCATCCGGCAGAGCGATGATACTGATCCCCTGAAAGACGACTTGTTGTTGCAAGTGAGACACTGTCTATCACTCATGCACAGCTGCAACTTGGATATCCTTCGACTGCTATGGGGGGGTGGGGGGGTGGGGGACCTTAATCCAACTCTCAAGTTGGGCTGAGCTCCCTCAGCACCATTTGTAATCCGAATCAAAGACAACAGCAAACATCAAGAGACAGTAGAGAATATCTGCTCCTGCGTACAGATACAGTAACAAGCTAGAAATTAGGTATTAAAAAACCAAAATGCAAAACAAACAAACAAAAGAATTAAATAAACAAATGATGTGAGTTTTTCAGATTTTGCTGTTTGCTCTAGAATTAAAGAAAACAACATTTATATTCCAGCAACAATCAATTTGATTGTAGAGAATGACTCTACAGACATTTTAACCTCTCCACCTGGTTGATGCATACTGCGCCACAAATCATACTCCTTTACTTTCATTGTGCCATAAATAAATGAAACCTGAACACAAAGACTTCACACACTTGCTGCTAGAATCAGAGCAACTTAGTCTTTCTTGTGATAGCAGTGAGTATAAAAAGATAATCATATAATAGAGGTACTCCTTACAACTTCAGATACTTGTCTCATTATCAAATTTAGACTTTTTCTTCAAACAGGAACCGCTCTAATGCAGTAAGACTTTTCAAGGTGCAGATTCACTAGAACGTACAGAGATAAGTGTAGTGCACAACTAACTCACTGACTCCATGACATTGTGTTTCTTGTTTGAATCTCCAAAAGTAATGGAGATAACAGTGAATGCATGTGTTACAAATGGAAAAAAAAGGAAATATGCCAGACTGTATGCCACTGTCAACATGGAAACCAAATTCAATCAAGTAGATATAGAGCGATATTCTCATGGGTTGTCTACTAACATATTCATAACTTTTAAAATTGTGATATCAATAATTGCCTTCTGTGCTAGTTTGGTATTTTGCTAATGTCATGCTGATCTTTTTACAGGCTTGGTGAATCAGAATTATGGAACAAAGCTCAGAGGATTCTTGCCATCACTTCTTGTTTTTCCTGAGTGAATTCATGTTCAGTCTGACTCTCTTTGGTGTAGGGGATCAGGCGAGCACTGATAATGAGCACCCTACCTTGTATTTTTTTTGTGTGTCAATGTGTGTGCGACTGATCTGCAGTAGAATTTCTTTTTTTTTTTTTAACTTGTCTGCCTCCACATGAAGGTCAAAGCTTTGTCTGCCACACAGCAGTGCTCATGAACCTGGTCCTATTCAAGGGGGCTTTCAGTTGAAGGGAGGTCTGCCTAATTATCCTATCACCCTGATGCAAACCTGAACTTTGAAACTTTATTATAGCAAAGACCCTACCACACACCTCTGGACAGGATGGGCACACAGACTACTACTATCAAACAAGTAGAAGATAAAAGAAATAAGCAAGGAGCAGTTTAAAGGAATATATCTTATGAAAGAATATCATTCAGGTTTATGTGGTTATCAAGTCTCCTTGAGCACATTTACATATAGGTGCTGGTACTATACAAGCAGCAAGGTCTTTTCCTGATACTGATCTCTATGCAATTATCGCTCGATATGCATGCTCAATGTGAATGTGAAATCTGGAAGTCAAAGCGTTAAGCAAACACCAGATTTATTTGAACTTGAAATTACACATATTTAGTTTGGGGCTGGTCTATGATTGGCTAGTTGCATTAATGCAATGCAACTCAAGGTTGTTGAGCTTTGCAAGGCCAAGCTTTGAGCCATGTGTGTTTATTTTCAGATTTCAAGTTAATGAGTGTTGGCAATGTGTTTTTCTCATATGTCTGGGTGTAAAGCTATATTCATCACCGCAGAGAATTGATACTTTGTGCTGCTAGTGCTGCCTTCACTCACACATATCTAAAAAAAAAAATCACATTTCTTCCTGGGTTCTACAGTGCATTTGTTGTTAGATAATGCTCTTTATTTTTAAATGCAACATATTGTGCAACCTTTCATCCTCAATCACCACCAGGATGGTCAAATTGTCCTAAGAAGTTCAACCATGGAGGCTCCATTATCCACTTGTTGCCTTTTCTCCAGCAGCAGCTGCAGCAGCAGCAGCGGTGGCACATACACTCCAGGCTGATCCTCTCGTATGGCCTTGCTTCATGAGTCTGCATTTTATGAGGGTGCTGCTTATTAATAAAGTCTAATGACAAAACCCTTCTGTTACAATCTCATTTCTTCATAAATACTGTTTCTCATTTGCATTTGCTCTCTCCTTGTTATTCTTGTTGTCTAGTGGGAGACTAATTGTAAAATGAAAAGGCACCAGATCAAAATATAAAAAAAATCACAGGGGAAAATGCAATCATTGCTGTTGTCATTGCTACTCTTAAGTATTGGATCAAATATCCTATCCAAAACTAAGATTGTCAACTCTTCTTTTATTGTATAAATGCTACTCAATAATTTACTGATAACCTTGGGGTGTAAATGTGCTTTTGGGGACTAACTGTGCACCTGTGAGGTTCACTGCATGTCTGTTTTCATTGACTGCTTTAATTTCTAATCTCACAAATCACTTTTTCTTTAGAAGGTAAACATAGTCATTGGATTTAGTATTTTGCTTGTGTGGATTTACATACACATAACTCATATAAAATAATAAAAAGATGAGGGTGTTTATAAAAATGTGTTTGCATTATGTGTGGAAGCAATGAAAAATTATACAGTGTTGTGGGCAAAGTGTGACTTGATGATATGGAGGGTTTGTTACAATTTTGAGAATGTAGTCAGTCATCTGAGAATTGCTTTGAAGCAACAATGAAAAACTGTAATCAGCACAGACAGCCATTTTTATTTCAGTTGTTTTTGTAATCAGACAGATAAACAATGACAAGAAAATGTTTTCCACAACTTGTAGCCGTGTAGAAAAACAAGATAATCAAAGCTTAAAGGTCTGCCTACTCGCTTACAACTGCATGTCATGGTCTTCATTCACTGAATGGAGCAGGGTAAGCCATTATCACATGTCCCCCTTATACGACCACTTGACTCATGACCACAGTTCCACAGTTAGGTCACATGATGACATCTGAACCATATTATGTTCTGAAAATACCCTAAAGCCATCCCTGCAGCAATACTGATAATAACAACACTGATCTCATTGCTACTCTAAAGCATGTCATCAATTGCCACTTTACCGCTGAGCACCATAAACATTACATGATGCATCGTTATAGTATTCATATTTTCCATTTGCAATACTTGGAATCACTGCTCTGAAAAGCAATTCATTGAAGCAGTTCAAAGGTTTTGAATTAGCCTGCCGAATACAGTAGTATGATGAACTTAAGCTTGTTACACCATTGACAACTGAACTGAATGGAACTGTATCCAGAGCATTAGCGCCGTGTCAACTTCATTAGCCATGCAGCTGTACTTAACTTTTGTGTAATCAGTGTGGCCGCAGCAATTTATTCCCATCATTATTATCCAGAGAGATGTTCCCAGAATCCCTTTGCCTTAAAATAAACTCTGCTCACGCTGACGACACAGGAGGAAGAGGAGGAATATGTATTCACCATGAAATATATGCTAACTAATTTATGATAGTGCTTAAAACGCATTAGGTGCATATTTCTTAGTCCCCCCCTCCACCCTCCGCATCATTCCACCCTCACTGTCACCCAATACATTTGTCTGGTTTAAACATGATTATGAACATTGGAAAGGCAAAACTCCTACAGTTGGTTATAGAATGTGGTGTTTGAACTTCAGTAGATGGCTGCTGGGCATTAGACTCAGTTTATAAACGGGTTGGAAGGGAGGACATGTAGAATAGATGGTTTGTCTGGGTGTCTGGTAAGGAAAATGTGTGATCTGCAAGTTATCCGCATGTCAAGTCTAAGATATAGGAGGGAGAGGGAGTCTGTCTGAATCCCCATATTCAATCTAAATTTTTTTTTTTTCTCCTGACAGATTCCATTTTAATTGGATCTCTCTGTCCAATACTTTCTAGAATAAATCTTCTTCAAAAGGACACCTGATCTGATGCTTGTCATCGTCAACAAAGGCCAGGCAACCATAGATTAAATATTTGATAGCTCCTGCCTCTGCTCAAAATACAGTTTCCTGAGGCCTGGTTGCATTGTTATGCAGAAGGTAATACAGGGGCTGCATTTTTTTTTCTTTTTTGCCCTTTTCAATCTGAAGATGGTAGCACTTTCCAGCATGTTCTCAAATCTCTTTAAATCAGAGAGATGCGTTACTAATAAAATCACTCATATTTGCATTAATCTTAACTAATCTTAATACTTATTATCCTAGGCCTTTTCTCCATAATTGTCATAATAAATCTTATTCATGTGCCTCTGAGCAAGGATACAACACTGTCTACTGTAGCCACACAGTTTAACAGCCCTTCACGAGGGACAGATGTGAAGAGGCTTTAGAGTTGGGCAGATTGATACCACACTAATCAATACCTTTACTACCCAGTTGGTATCAACACTTATTAAAAGCTGTTATATATATATGATCAGAAGGCTCTTCCAGACATAATCAACAGCACATGACTGACATGACAAACCAATCCTAGAGGCCAGGGATGTGCGCATACATTTTGAAGGGAAGTGGCTCGATTTTTTTTTTTTTTTTAAAAGGGCCCCGTAGAATAACAGTGTTCAATTGTTAAGTTCCTTCAGCTCGTCTGTCAAACACAGTAGGAGACCAATTTCACCATTAATATAAAGTTAACTTTTGAAATTGCTCATGGCTTCAGGAAATTGTGAGTTTTCCGGTGAAAGCACAAAAAAGGAACACGTCATGCAGATAGATGCACTGCAGTAGAAAACCAGAAAGCATGTGGAAGTGATCATAAGCTTCCCTACGACTTCTTGACAAAAAATCTCCATCTCCCTCACAGCAGTGTGTGACAGCAGCATGCGGGCAGCAGTTGTTGTGTTATTAATAAGAGAGCCACTTTATTTAACCCCAAAAAACTACCAGTGAGTGAGGGAATGAATGGGTATTTGTTATTCAAAATGTACAAACTGATTTTGTTATAGAGCATGTCAAGATGTCAGCAAAGTGAATTTGAGGGTATGTATATATGCAAAGGGGTACCAAAAAAAAAAAAAAACCCAGAAGACATTGATAACACGGGAATAATATTTAGTTATCAGATTTACCGCTAGGTAGTGTATGCCTACAGCTTGGTTAATCTGACATCGACAGGAATGGGAGAAGTGCTGGGATAAGTGTATTGCATCTCAAAGACAGCATTTGAAGGGGATTAGAAAGAAAGATTCATAGTGATAGTTTTTTTTTTTCATTATATACACATGTATGTGTCTGTATGTTCCTTCAAGCAACTTCAACTTGTACTGTCTTTCTGAATTCAGGAAACTTCACTGGAATATGATGCATCACATTGCAAAAAATAGTGATGTGGTGTTCTCTCACCTGAGTTAATTACTGTGTTTAGTATTTATGGCTCCATCCTACAGTCAAAGGCCACAGCAGTGACAGTGAATGCTCTACACCTGTTGCTGAGAGCTCTAATTGGAGACAATGGATGAATAATAACAGTAATTAACAAAATGTGAATATCTACTTAGTATGCTCACAGCATACATTAGCAATGGAAGGTAGATATGTTTAATTTATAATAGTAGCAGAACATTTACAGCTATTCCTGCAGACATTTTAATGACCTGTATCAAGGGCTCAAGTTGCCTAACATCAGGAAGGGTTGCAGTGATTGAAGAAGCAGCCATATAAGGAGCACAGCAACAACAATGACAAAAGCAGCGGGTCCTTGTCATGCTAAGTATGTTCACAAAGTAATCTGTTACGAGGCCATCAGGCAATAGTGACCTTCCCCTGGGTGCTCTATTATTTGACATGCTCCGCTGTTGTGACATATAAAGTTCACTGCCCTTTGGATCCTTTGTATGTTACAGTAAACACAGTGACTCAAGACAAATCATGAATATCAATGAGCAGAGTCAGCCTTAATATCACATTAAGTTTATTCTTACTGATAGAAGATTTAGACCCAGGGCTGAATTCACCGTGTACAGGAAATAAAAGTGTGTCTGTGTGTATTTTCTGTGGAACCTATTTCCATATGAATGCAGCACAATGCAGCTGTGTCGGCGCAAGGGATCAAGGGAAATTTTTTTGCTAATTTGCTGAAAGGTGCAGAGATAAAGTCATTGTGACTCTGGATGACAGTGGGGGGTAGATAGGAATATCAAAGATTATTGGTGTAAAATGAGGTGAAGTGGAAAAGCATGACACTCCACTATACTGATGCACAAAACCAAATCTGACTGTTTAAAAGGGGGAAAAAAAGAATTGTGAGTGAGTAGCAAGACCTGAGCTCTTATTCCCAAAGATTCAATAAAAAAACACAGGATGAAGTATACAAACTCAACAGTGTGAGCCAGAGAGGAAACAATAAGACAGCGAGGGGGGGTTTGTAGACAGCAGATGGAATCACATTCCTGCACCATCTCTCCATCCCACCCAATCTCATTTTCACTGCAAGTATCCTATGGTGAAATTTGTACGAAATACGCAATCTTTCAGCGGATGGTGTCATCCTAATGACACACTTGGCATACTGATGATTCCCTTCTGCATCCTCCTGCATCCAACACAGTGGATGTGCAGCTAACATACATTATTTAACCGTCTGAATGGGGCAAAGGAGATTGGTAAAAATAACATGTCTCTGTGGTCCAGCTGGATGCCGAGACACTCTATTATAGCATTTTCATTCCTCAGATTGTTAAATAATGTATGTACATAAGGCAGCAGGAGGGGAGACAGAACCGGCACCAAGAAAGGAGAACGGAGGAAAGAAAAAGATGGGAATAAACACAGAAAGGAGAGACAGAGAACTGGTTACTGCAGCCCACTGCTGCCAGTGTGAAAAAAAACAAAAACCTTGCCCTTGAAAAATGAGGACAAGCAGCCAGAACTAGGCTGACTCTAGTTCCCATGTGGACAAGTACATATGGTTGTTCTGACTTATATATAGGGATTGGTCATCATATAAAAAATGTCCACAATGTTCTGCTGCAAAGTACAACATGTGCTTTTGTCAAATGGAGAAGACAATCTAACTATAACTGGCATTTTAACTAGTGAAGGGAGACTTAATAATAACTCTGTATAAGCTTTTAGTCCCCAAATAATTATTTAATTTAAGAGTTACATTCACAGTCATCTTTCTGTCAGAGTGCTGCAAGGTCTTTGAGAGTATAACTGTCTGTCCAGCTGCCTACTGTTGGAGTCTTGTTTAAAAATGAAGAGAGCAGTGACTGCAGTTCATGGTTTATGTAGTGCTTTAACAACAAGTCTTCTAAATTAAATGACAAAATATGCCATTGGCTCATGCAGTCCATCCAGAACAATACATACAAGTGTTTTCAGATCTCATGCCTATATCGTTTGGATGACATAATTTGTCTGTGCTTTTCAAAACATTGTGCTTATGGTTAAAATTACTAAGTCAGATAAAAGTCTGATATTTTGTTGACCCATCCATCCATCCCGGCCTCCTCCCTACAACAGTTTTGGCGTAAATCATCTGGTTTCCTTTATTGCTCCTGCCATAAGTACTATGGCTGCTAGAGGGCGACTGTCACATAGGCAGAGACTGTCCTCTCGGAAAAAAAAACAACCCAAAAATGACAGGAATGACAGTAGCTTATGGGAGGACAGTCTCTGGCTTAAACCTAACAAGTAGGGATGTGCAGAGGGCCCAGTATTTGTATTTGTATCTGTATTTGTTCAGGCAGCAAAATTATTTGTATTTGTATTCGAATAAAAGTGGAAAGAGGTTTAAAAATCCTGTTTTTGTTTTTGTTTTTATTACGCTTTTAATTGTAGAAAATTAAAGTGTTACAATAAGTGTTCATGAAGTGTTCCCTTGGGAGCGCTTCATTTGTGTCAGTAATTCAGCTTTATCTCTGTGGAACACCCTCAACTCCAGGAGTGACATCCAAATTAGGAAATGTGCGTCATGTAGCAGGTGGATGTGACTCCCCTTGTTGAGACCTGCTGATAGACGTAACAGCGGAGCAGAGGAGAGACACTGAGATAGTGATGTAACCAACCTGCGCGCTGGTATTTGACATGGGTTTTTTTTTCTTCCTGAAAACAAATCATTTTAAAAAGATTTGTATTAAAACAAATATTCGTAAAAAAAAAAAACCCACTATTTGTGCTTTGGCGAATAACGTATTTGTATTCGGGCACACCCATACTAACAAGTGGGATGCAAGACACAAACCCAGGTCTCTAGTGTCAAGGTCTTGTGTCTGTCATGTCTATGACTTCAGAGAACTTTAGAAATATAACACTTGCTGGATTGACAAAAAAAGTAGCTAGTGAATATTATCCAGGCAGCAATCTAAGTTACCTCCGAAACATAATTTTGTGGTCCTAACTTGCTATTTCAGTAATCAAGAAATGTCAGTACATCATCTATTATTGAACATGATAACACTGCAGAGGTGGCATATACCACGGAGGCTAGGAAACCAATTTTGGTGTATCTGTCAAATAATATATGAAAATAATATATGAAAATACATATCCACAGTCCACAGGTCTTAGAATGCAGCAAGCCCTGAAGCAACATTTTAAATAGGAGTGCCCTCCTTTGCCCCTGAAGCCAACTGTTCTGCCGCTGCCTTCCTCATCTCCTCAATCTGCTGTTTGCAGCCTAGAGTGCCAACCCCAGCTGTCTCCTATGACCAGTTTTATCAACAAAGCAGCAAGTACCACACTATCAGGCTGCTCATCCTCATGGGAGATTCCGATAAATGTTACAGTTAGTGTGGAGCATGCCCTCAGGGGATAGCTACACTTTTTGAAATTAATTTGACTATTTTTAGTTTATAATATTCTCTGGCATTCTTAGCATCACATTGAAACAGAGATATCTGGAAGAAGAAAATATAAAGTCTCATATGCATGTAGTACATTTTATACCCTTTCATCAATAAGCCAGAGTGCTTCCATGGCCTAAAACCATTCCTTCCTCCTGTTTTGTTACTGTAGTTTTTCAGCTCAGATTACTTCTGAAGGGGTAAACAGTGCGGCTTCCACTCCAAAACCATCATCTACACTGTATGTGAGAAACAACTGCTATTGTCATGTCCTGTGAAGTCATGTAGGATATCTGTGAAATTGTAAGTAAATGAATACGCAGTAAATATACATCATGCATTAGTCAACATCTCTTGCTATAGCTTGCCTGTTGACAGCTAAGAGTGAAAGTTTTTTCTTACCCACTAAAAAATGTAATGTCATTTTGTGGTGAAGTAAAATCGCTCATGTAATTGCAAAATGCAAGGATATTAAAGTCAAATATGTGTTTTATTAGGGTCCTAGATAGGGTGGTAGCCAAGATTTAGCTCTACTGAAGTCATGAGTCCCTTCAGCACCAGTTTTCTTATTATTAATTACTTAGTTAGATAACACATTTTCCTGCAAATGTTATTAAGATGGAGACTTATTTTCAAGGAAATATCTCTAGCAAACTGAGTTTAACTGAGTTCTAACTAATATGTATATTCATCCGTTTTGACCAACAGTATAAGACAGTTCTGTTTTATAGCATAGAGTTTCCAAATCTTTTGTGAATCTGGGTCACACTATCCATATAAAGAGCAATCAAACAGAATAAGATTGATGATCAAAATGGGATGCCACTGTGCTAAACATCCAGGAAATTACATTTATATCTGCAACAGCAAATACATTTAAAGAAACATGATGTTGTCTGGATTACTTTTTATCAACATAATGAAGAAAAATGTGTTATTAATGTATCTGGCAAGTCACGCAATGTTGATACTGAATGCATCTCTACGTTCACTGACAATGTATTTCCTACAATATCTACTCTTGCAATACAACATTAGCGTGTAGTAACTTAAGCATGGTCAAAAGTTTTTATGGTAATGTTTAGGCATTCACAACAATTGGTTAATGTTAGAGAAAGATTATTGGCTTGGTTAAATATTAAAAAAGTTGACAGTGACTTGAAGCACAAGACAAGTTGTGTTTACTTTCTTAAAATTTAACCGAAACCACAATCTTTCCCTAACCTCAACTAAAATGCTCTTGTTGACTCAAGATCCTAACCTGCTCTCTAGTGTAATTGGGAAATATGTGTATAAATATGTGTACATGTGTATAAATGTAAAGTATTCCATTCTGAATTTCACTGAATTGATTGGCAATCCTAAAAAAAGCCTTTGAAAGCCACTGAGTAAAACTGAGTAAAAAAAGCTTGTCTGAGGTCCTGAGGTTCTGTTTAATTGGATATCAACAGGGCATTATTTGGTCCAATCAAATTCAAAGGTCATCTGCCAAGGTATGGTATTAATTTGCGGGTGAAAAAAATCAGGGATCTATGTAATGTGTGTGATACATTTGATGCATTTGGACTAGTTTAAATTTGATTTTGATTTAGCTTTGTATTGCCACAGACCACATGGCTGTCAAGTAGAAAATGGTCAGCTCTTGATTTGTTATCTGGTATGATCTGTATCCAAGGGCAACAGATAAATCAGCATATTAATGTTCATATCTAGACACCTTTGTACATTGAGTGAGAGAAAGGAATGAAGAGAAGAAAGGTGGAGATGACAGTATCTTTTGACTCACATCACATCAGATGTGAATCAAAGGAGCCTTAGTGTAGTTTAGCCTTTGTGCTGAAAACAGTTTCTATCAGCAAGAGACAAGTGAATGTTTTGATTACTAAAAATCTTGCACCGCTTGCAAAAAGACTTGCTAAAAATGTCATGTGAGGAAAAACAGACAGAAACAAAAGAAACTCTGTTTGGAACTCCCCAAATGCTTTCAATTTCTCGTCCTGTGTGCTGCATATCTGTGGTCAGCTGTGGGTGGTGTGTTGCAGACTGGGGTGTGTGTGTGTTCCTGTATTTATATTTATCTGGTTTTATATTCGTGTGTATGTTTATGCACATGTGTTTGTACACACAACACACTGTGTATGTGATGGTGTTTATTTGAAGGATTTATAGGTTGGCGGGCTGCTTTGCCTGTGGCAGAGGTGACCATAGCGTGGCCCTCAGCTTTGTCATGGTAAATAGAGACCTTTGCTAGTGTGCTTTACTCTGAGTACCTATTGTCTTCCTCTGGCCGCAGAAACAAAAGGAGGCTCTCATGGGTCCAGATGTACATAGTAAAAGTAGCCAAGAATTGAGGGGGGGGGGTCTACATAAGCATAACCTGGAGCTCAATTTAGCCAGAAAGCATTTCAGCCACGTCTCGCGTCCTTCTGCTCTCTTTCTTCTTGGTTCTGTTTTGTAGAAAACTAGTACCAACAATTCCCCATAAACCAACATCAGTGTACAGCACACAGTAGGTCATGGACGCAAAGTGGTTTAATCTTTTTAGGATACCCAACTTTATTGAGTGACTGTTGTGTAAAAATGTTTCTTCCATGCTTTATTATTGTCAGGGCAGAGGTATTTCTGCAAAGCAACAGACCAAGTGACCCACTACCACTGTTACAGTGAAGCATAAACAGCTGTGTACAACACAATCATTCAGCAAAAACTGGTAGGAGTTATTTGAATCCACAATTGTACACCATGTGCCTGAGTACATACTGAGAGAAGAGCTATTTTTGGATTGCCTGACAAACTGTGTCAGAGCAAAGCAGTGCAGCAGCATAACATGGTCATCTGTCCTCATACCTAAAAGACAAAATAGGTCAGTTCCTACTAAAATGACCTATATGACTGTTTCATATGAGCATTTTCTGATCTATCCCCATGGTTTAGTATCAGTTAAGTTTAGGCAAATTCTTGGTTAAGGTTATGGGGAAAGATTGTGGTCATAGGTTAAAAAAAAACAAAAAAACAATATTTTTTTTTGCTAAATGACTGTTAAGTCAGGAAGAAAACCACAGTCTCTTCTGTCGAAGTCATACACCTTGCATGCCTCACCATCCTTTTTTTCCCGTATTACTCCGTGTCATCACTGAATGCAACGCGAGCGAGCGTCAGCGACAAAATCAGTTTGATTGCTTTGTTTTCTATTGGAATGTCAAAACTGTCTGCAAGCAACGCTGCTGAGCTGAACTTTTGTCGGACACCCTATTTCTTTTTACTTCCTGTGTCACAGATAAGGAACAGCTGATTCATTTAGTTGAAATGAGGAGTTATCTCTACGATACCTCCTCATCTCACTACAAAAACCTAAATAAGGTAGCAGCTGGCTGGAGGGAGATCGCCAGGGAGCTGGAAGTTTCTGGTTAAGTTGCTGTTGGCTATATTGTATGTCATTTCCAGTAAAGAAAATCTAAATATCACAATATAAAATGTGTTTTTTCTGTTTAAATAATATAAACGTAGGACAGCAAAGTCCACATGGTTTGTTTACATGATGTCACAGAAGTGCATATTTAACAGGTTCAGTGTGGACAGAAAACATCTGATGTTATGTGATGCAATGTGATAGTTGGACACTTGCTTGCTGTTAGGACACGGTGTGAGAACAATGCTACTTAGCTTGGAGGCAGCTGGATTCATGAGATCACAACTAGGGGTGTGCCCGAATACAATACATTATTCGGCAAAACACAAATAGTGGGTTTTACATGAATATTTGTTTCATACAAATATTTTAAAAGGTATTTGTTGGGGGTGTTCCCCAGAGATAAAGCTGAGCTATTGACACATGCAAAGTGCTCCTGAGGGACTCTCCATAACCTGTTGTTCCCCTTCTTCTTCAAAGTTAGGTTGTAAAAAAATAGGCAATAAATGAAAAGTGCAAAGCAAGAATCACTTTTGAAGTTCCTCCCTACACGTTACACAGTGTGCTGTCTCTGTGTTATGGGGGTATAAATAGGTAGAGGTCTGTCTGCAATGAGGCGATGAGTAAAGTTTTAGCTCAGTAATTAGTGCAGTCGTCTATGATCTGGGAGACTCTAGTTCGAGACCCAGTGTGGGGACCTCATTCGTAAGGTAGGTTATTCATAAACACTTATTGTAACACTTTAATTTTCTAAAATTGAAAGTGTAATAAAAACAAAAATAGGATTTTTCATTCGCATACAAATACAAATACAAATAATTTTGCTGCCCCAACAAATACAGATACAAATACAAATACTGGGATCTCTGCACATCCCTAATCACAACATCACGAGTTCACGTGAGAATTCATCTTGTCAGGCTTCAAGTTATGCGCTTGTGTGGTTCGGACCAATCAGTGTCCTGTGAGAATTCTAACAAACCTAGCTGCCTCACAAGGTAAGATGGTGATAGAAAGTGATAGACAGATGGTGCATCCATTCACTTGCAAAGTGCCAGCCCTTTTCCAAACAGTTGCCAAAGACAACTTCTTGGATAGTTCTGTGTAACAAACCATCTGGAGCGTCAGGTTGCAACACTACTTTCATCACCATAAATCAGTAATATCACACACAGTGCTTGCTTGTCAGGAAAATGTTAACAAAGGGAATAGGGGTGTGCCCGAATATAAATACGCTATTCGGCAAAGCACAAATAGTGGGTTTTTACGAATATTTGTTTCATACAAATATTTTTTGGGGAAGAAAAAAAAAACATGTTAAATACCAGCGCACAGGTCGGTTACATCTCTATCTCAGTGTCTCTCCTCTGCTCCACTGTTACGTCTATCAGCAGATCTCAACAAGGGGAGTCACATCCACCTGCTATATGATGCACATTTCCTAATGCGGACATCATTCTCGGACTTGGGGGTGTTCTCCCAAGGGAATACTTCATGAACACTTATTGTAACACTTTAATTTTCAAAAATTAAAAGCGTAATAAAAACAAGTACAGGATTTTTAAACCTCTTTCCACTTTCATTCGAATACAAATACAAATACTAATAATTTTGCTTCCTCAACAAATACAGATACAAATACAAATACTGGGCCCTCTGCACATCCCTAAAAGGGAATTTTACCCTAACCCTTGTAAGCCAAAGGGATGGGAAGTCCATAAAGTGCTTTGGAAAAGAAGTAATGTGAACAACTACAATTCCATGACAACTCATGCTGATGATGACCATTTTATACACGACATAAAAGCTCCAGAACAGTTGACAAAACAATCTAAACAAGGTCAAAAATTACCTTTGAAACTCAACTGCTGCTGATGCGTTTCTGGTGAATTTGATGTGATATTCATGGTCCCCAGAGGATGATTTCTTTCTGGTGACATTCTGGCCTTAATTCTAGAGCCACCGTGAGTCCAAAATACCTCTTGTACACATGAAATGTCAAAAACTAACTGAGCATTGAGCTCCCCAGGGGATGAACTCCTCTCATTTTCGACCCTCAATGAACTTGAAGTCTGATGTCATCTTTACGTTGAATAATTTCGTTGCATCTCACCATGTCATCAGATCAATGCACAAATTACTTTTTCAATCAGTGAAGAAAAAAAACATGCTCATTGCTTTCCTCCATTTCAGCTGAAGACTCTAGCAGCTCCCTCTTCTCTGAGGACAGCTAAATTTACCCCAGTTCTCAGCTTATGTGGAGCGTGCCCCAATTCCCAAAGCCATTTATTTTGACTGCGACCGCTGTCAGGAAATAATCTGAGTTATAGTGGTTTCTATAGCAACCCCGAACACCAATTATGTATGTATGTGTATAAAAGAAAAGGGAAAGTAATTTTTGTGCTCTTAAAACATTTACTCCCAGCAGACCTGAACATGCCCTGCCACATACACCCACTTTTTGCAAGTTTACATTTCAAAGAGGCAGGATGAGAAGAAACTTAAAACCGCCAAAACACACTTTGATAGACTTAAGCAGTTTGGTTTGTTATTTAGGAGGCTGGCTTCTTTGTTGCTTGGTTTTCTTTGGTCTTTTCTCCAAAAAACCTTGATGCCCGGGCCAAAGTTTCCTCTTTGATCAGCATTTAAGAAAAAAAAAAGCGTGGCTGCTGTTCATTTGCTTTAAGCTATTCTGGCCTGCCATAGCTGGAAGAGAAACATTATGAGAATGGATAAAGAATGCATAAACCATGGTCTCTATGACTTGTGGCTCCTCCGATAATAGAGCTAATCCATTTAAGGGCTCATAAATTCTCATAAACTCAAAATGAAGAGTTAGTGCTAATATGTGGTGAGTGCAAATGCAAGCTTCAGTACGACACCTCATGCATTTCTATGAGGTTTTCAAATGGAGGGCTGGACTTTCCGGAGCAGGGAAGGAGTAACACAAGAGTTATTTCAGACTGAGTCAACAGATGGAGATTTATTTTATCCAAGTCAGCTCATATGACCAGGAAACAAATTCCATTCTGAATATGTGGTCAAAGCAGTATTGCAACAGACAAGTCCACCTCACTCCCTCTATGATGCTACTGACTCACCCTTAAAGCCCTTAACTCAGCCAGCTAGACTGGCTGATCGGATAAAACATATGTTGTATGGATAATGTCTGTGATCATGCCTGCCATGAAGTCAGTCTTGGCAATGAGCAAAGTTTTGTATTTTGTATTTCTTACTGAGCTGCTTTGCTGTCTGATGCACTGTCATAGAATAATGACTGTATTGAACAAAAATGTTTCATGTTTTCAACAGTTATGACTTTGTTTTAGTCAGTGGTCACATTTTTGGCATGTCCTAAATTTAATGCTGCAGCATAGTGAAGTTATGCTGTTACTTCAGTTGCTAAATAGGCTGTAGAAGCTTGGGATGCATAATAATGGATAAAAGTCATCTTACCGTATCAGGCAATAACTGCTTGAAAATATGCTGTATTAAGTTTATGTACTATAGGGCAAGAAAAGTGAGGTGTCAGACAATCAGACAGGTTGTTAAGAAACTCCCTGGGCCTTTTCCACAAAGCAGGTTTAACAAACTTTTCACCTAAACCTGAACTCTGAGTTGACTAAGTGTGAGACAGGAAACTCTGAAAATAGCCATCATCAATGGACATTTACACATTAAGGATATATGGATGCTATATTCAAAAACTAATTTTAGTCAAGCATGCTTTTGCATTGCACTTTTCAGCCATGTGCAGTTAACGTTTCACTGCCACTGACAACCTGACAGCTGCCTTACCAGTGTGCACAGTGCCATCACAGTGTTAAAAGAAAATGTATACTTGCAAAAAAAAACAAAACATGGGCAATGAATACATTTTATTCTGCGCTTAGAGGTTGAATCCACAATGTGTGATATTTGAATTTCAGTGCAGAGATTGCTGTCCAAAGAAATGGCTTACTGCTCATAAAAACAGTAACGTTGGTAAAGATAATCCTCGGGTAACAAGCTAACGTCCAACTCGAACTCTGATCTTCCTCTGTAAATCTCTGCAAATTAATGAGCTTCAGTATTCACTTTGATATTGACTGTATCAATAAGGAAATTAAACAGTGTGTCCTACAGCTCCTTCAGGCTCTCTAGGAGGAGGTCGAGACAGAAATTTGGGGTTTATTGAAAAAAACCTGCCGGTGAAGCAGGTCAGATTCACAGATTAAGTTACTACTGTGACTGATCAAGAGTTAAAGTGATCTTGCCTTTTGGAACTGAGACAGGGTCTCCCTCAACTCAAGGTTAACAAACTCAAGCCTTTTCACTAAAT
Organism: Thunnus thynnus; assembly: GCF_963924715.1. Classification (NCBI taxonomy): domain Eukaryota; kingdom Metazoa; phylum Chordata; class Actinopteri; order Scombriformes; family Scombridae; genus Thunnus; species Thunnus thynnus. Next base: position 23,914,380 of record NC_089529.1, read on the forward strand.
CTGCTTTCAGGGGCATTTACTTTCTGTTTTACCTCCAATTACAGAGATTTAGAAAGTCTATCTAAACTGGCTGGTTTACAAACTGTTTGATCATCTTACTGTTAGTGTTTCTTTCCCCTTTATATTTTGTTGAAGCAATGTTGTATTGTTAATGATAGAAATATAATAACAGTATAGTATAATACTTAGGAATGTGCAAGAAGTAAGCTGCCTTTTATGTGTAGGTGGTGCGGTGGTGTGATGAAAAACATCAGTCTCAGAAATGACCATGAATATTATTGATTACTGCCGGGAAAAATTCAATATAGTGTTTCTGTCTCTTTGGTACACTTACACTGAGCCTTTCCTTATTTTTTAGAGAAGGAAAACATTCTTATTTCAGTTACATTCCTTTGAAAACACCTGAACACACAACAACATAAGCACATGGTGTTATCCAACATTTCTAGCATTATGAAGTTGGTGTTTTCTTTGAAAGAGCTTGCCATTTACTCTTGTGAACAGCTGAACAGATGTCTGCAGGGGTTTTTCTTCTGGCAACACAGAAGTAGTTGCATTGAATTAATGCATCGATATGTAAATCAAGGGCAAAAAATATAATAAGAATCAGAATGCACTATCAAATGTATTATTGAAGTAATAGCATCAAAGGGTGGAAAGTCTATGTGGGGTATGGGAATTGAAAAATCAAAATTTAAGAAAGAAATCCAAAATGTATTCAGAAATATCTCTTAACTCTGCACTGCACCCATAATCATTAAACACAGAGAAGAAGTCACAAAGAATTTTTGATTAATGAAGTCCTCATTCACTCATCACCACTGTTTGGAGCTGCTAAAATGTAAAAAAATTGCAGGTAAAAAAAAAAAAATACAGTCAAATCTTACACAAAGCAACAGGAAATGGCTCCCCTCCCCAAATAATGCAGCCCTTCTATACAATAATTAACAAATATGGCTTTAATATTTTCTAACAATCCACCTACACCTTCCAATTAGCCAGTCTAATGAGGAGTCTTGATTATAATACTTGTAATGCTTGATAGTTTCATAAGCTTGTTATTGAACAAATCACACAGGCACTAAGAGAGCACAAATTAACATGAAAATGCACTTAATGTAGCATGAGTTAGAACATGACACAGTGTTGTACCTTTTTTCTCTGATGAGAAGAGTCTACGTTCAGTGTTCAACACGACAACGTAGCTTTTCCATAATTAAAACAAGCAGGGTTGAGCTGTCATTTATGGTCTAATAAATACTTTTAATTCATCGCTTTACACATTCTATAGCATATAGACTTCCAGGTCAAAAGTTTTGTTAATGTGTTGTCTTTCTCTGAGCTTGACAATGATGCAACAACAACAACAACAACAACAACGAATGAATAACAGTGCGCAGACATGATTGATTCCTGATTACAATAATATTTTTTCATCACTCCAACCTATCTATTTGTAGTTGGTCACACAAATAACCAGCTGTTCATTGATGTATGTGGGCTGAGGGAAATGAAATTGAGTATTAAAAAATGTCCTGTGTTTGAATGCATTATGCTGCTGAAAGGCACCATTATACCATGTGCTGTCATCAGCAGCAGCAGATCAGCGCTGTTTAAAAAACAAACAAACAAAAAAAAAAAACTCACTCTAACAGTTTGGTTCAAACACTTGATGTCAACTGTCAACAAAGTTATTGTTTATTGAACATATAAAGTCATGGAGAATGGCCACATTGCCATGGTGACCCTGTGGATGTTGATGAAGGTCAGAAGTTGCTATTTATTTTCAATTTTTGCAATACATCCATTAAAAAAACAAAAACAAAACCTGTGCATTGTATTTAACCAGTCAGATCAAGCCTCATGCTGTGATTGGTTGAGAGGTATTTCAATTACCAATATATCAATAAAGCACTTCTAAACCTTGAACTGTCTCTCCATCTTATATCTGTTATACAGAAACCAATCAACCAACATGTTGCATCACTTGTGACCAACACATCCTCATACCAAAATGACAGAATAGGTTTATTTAGTCTATTTCCAATGACTTCCAAAACGACCTATATCAGTGTTTTCAGCTCCCTCTAGGGGACAGATGGGGACCAGAAGAATGACCCTCAGGACCGTTTTATAATATAATGATGTTTTACGATGTGACAACGCTGTCGTTAAGGTCTGGTTAGATTTAGGCACAAAAACCACTTGGTTAGGGTTAGGGAAAGATCGTGGTTTGGACACCCGAGCTGCAGCGACTTGTGGTGTAAACACCTGTGAACTACACTGCTTCTTTCAGGGAAAAACACATCCGAGCCGCGGCATCTCACGATGTCTTTCGTGGGAAAGACACTTGGATTGGAAGTGGGAGGCAAACAGTGGTCTTCTGCAGCAAAGGCCCCTTTTTGCCTTTTTTGCCATCTTACTCTCTAGACATCCCTGCTAGCGTCACTTCCCCAGGTCATAATTACAACAGCCACTAGATGGCGTAAAAACGTAACCAGCCTGAATTTTGGACCTATACTGTTGTTTTTCTTGTGAGGATGGGCTGCTTGTAACCCAATTCCAGTCATCTCAACACAGTCAACCAGATGTTGAACATGTTGCGTCTGAACGGAAACCAGCACATCCTGTGTACCCACCACCACCTCAGCTCAAAGTCTGTTGAGACTCAAAGCCTTTTTGATGCCCTGTCTCCTAGAATTTACATTTATATGCTACTAAATTGCAGCATATTGCTGGCAAAATTGTGTTTTGTCTCAACATAATGAAAACATTTTGTTAATGTATTTGGCCAGTTGATCTTGATCTTGTAGTACAATATCTGCTAGTAGTAGCTACAGCAATATTCAGCTTTTTCATGTGAAACATTGTTTTCAATTAACATTTAACCAAAACCACAATCTTTCATTAACCTTAACCGAAGTGCTTTTGTTGCAAACACTCTGGTTGTATGCCCACTGCCCACCCCGACCACTTCCCTACCAATTAAGTTGCCAAAGCAACCTAGCCAATGCATAAATATATAAATAAATGAATAAATAAAAGCTGCCACGGCTTTTTGTACGAGTCTATCTTCTAAACCTCTTCACACCACCTACATACTGCAGTTTTGAGGAACCATAAAAGGATCAGGGATTTTACAAGTTCAGATCAGAGGAGATTTTCAGAGGGGCTTCAGAAAGGAGCTTAAGCCACTGAGGCCCGAAGGGATGCCAGTTTCACTCTTTCCTGACTGGAAACTCTCACTATGGCTTTAATTATCCTTATCACCGTTACTGTTGGTATTGTTGTCGCTCCCTTCCATGTATTAAGCATGCTGCAAAACCAGTAACTGAGGCTGATGTAGATGAGGCACACTGAGGGAAAATGTCGTCAACATGAGAGCACATTAAAACTCTTCATCAGAATAGAACTCATGGAACGCACCGAATATCCTAGAGTGATTTCTAAAGATGGATTTGAGAATGGGTGGAATTTTCCATTTAATACTTTTTACACCTATTAAAATGACTAAAAAAGCTGCTCAGTGGATGGATACCTGATCAATAGATGCCAAATGGGTCTCTCCACTAAGCAGTTCTGGCCTGTCAACTATGCCTTTTCTTTAGCAAGCTAACCAGTTAACCCTGCTGCCTTTGCACATAGGCCTCTTCACTCTGATTAATTGCTCAAACCCACCGAGAACGCCAACAGAAACCACATTCCTTGGACATTGCATGTTTGAACAATCTTCGGTCCAATTTGGAGCTTTTTCTTAAAACCCAGCTGACCAGACAAAAAAAGCAGTGAGATGATTTGGGTCAGTATTAGCACTGGAAAGAAAGCGACACAGACTACCTGCCATAAAGTGATTTTTCTTCATTCCTCATCCATTTGTCTTTCTATTTTTACCCTGATGATTTCTTTCATTGTACCTCTACATTCCTACCTCTCCTCGATAAGTAGTGGTTGATAGAGCTATTGAGAGCAAAGTTAATTTCTGATAGCCATTTATAGTGATGTAATTCTAACAAGACCCATGGGTACATTGATACAAAAACGGGGTATTTTAATGATGTACAAAGCAAATGTTAGATTTACCGGAGAACTCTTTACTGCCACTGGAATTAAAGATGGTCGAAAAACAAAATAAAGAGGTGAAGATAACAATACCCAATTTACCAGTCCACGGGTAATGAGTTTTTGAACAGTTTAAGAAAAGAAAATGAATGATTAAAGCCATCAGGTAATATAACTTATTGTCAAACAGTTGCATTCAGCACAAACTAATCTTCCATTGCATGATGAAGTCTACAGGCTTTATTTTCACAGCAGCAAAAACTTTGTCCCTCTCTTTGGGGAGCCAGAATATCCACAACAAATTCCACTGAAATCTAGTCAGTAGCTGCTATGATAAAATGGATGGACCGACTACCTTTAGGCCTTGGCACTAGTGAGAGAAGAATTTTTGGGGCATCCAGATGGCACAGAGGAAAAAGCACAATGATTCCCACGAGTGCTGACAGGTGGGAATCCATAGCGGGACTGAGCCCTTGACCCTCCACAAGAGATTATTACTGGTTGAACGCATATCCTCATGTTGTGACAGGTCATGCCCTTATTAACGCCCTGGCTAGCAGGTGAAAAGAAGCGGCCAAATTAAACTGCAAAATAAATTGTTTGTCACGGCCCTTTAGAACAACACATCGAAGTGTTTTCTGATCCGACAGCTCTGGTTAGGGAACTGATGTCTGATATTTTGTTGACCCGTCCAACTGCCTCTCTGTGCAGAGTTTGTCACTTTATAATAAGGTCACCTGACATTCTCCTTTGCTCCTGACAAGTTGGAATCATAATTCCTACGGCCGATAGAACATAAACATTTGTCGTTTGGGGCACTTGCTTGAGAGGACAGTCTCGAAGCAGCTTGTGACTCCATGCATATCAAAGGCAGCGCTGTAAAATTCAGTGATGTAATCATGTAACAACAATATGATTAAATAATTTAAAATGTGCCCTAAAAGCACACTCATGTATGTGAAATATGATTACTGTCAGTTTCTATCCAACCATACATTCAGCAAAAGTCTTCATAATGCATCACAGCAGCAGTTAAAAACTCCAGAGCCTTACTTTTACTTATCACTACTTCCTGTCCTTCCTACTGGGCCATCTAATCTCTCTGCCTCTTTGAGAGCATCCCTGCTGTAAATCCACTAGTGTTAAACAGATATCATCTCACATCAAGAAGAATCCACCTCATTCATCTCACCGGGGGTGACAACGTGCCGCACTTATCTGTCTCCCAGCCGCTTCCAAATAACTTTCACATACGCAACATTTATATTTACCTGTGGAAATAAATAATAAAACTTTTTGTAATTATTCTAAATGATAGTGAAGCTTTTTGTTGGCTGCTTTTGCGTTGCTAAGCGCCTCGTGTTGTTCCACTCCGTGCGCCTCGTGTTTTTTTTTCAGGAGGTTGAAAAAACTTCAACTCACAGCAGAAACGTGCCCAACATCATTAGGGTTTTTTTCCCATTGTCCAACTGGATGAATTGAGAGGCGGTGCTTTCTGTGGTGGCGATGACAACAAGGGAAGATAACAGTCATGGAGGACAAACTAGTGGTGGCTGTTGCTGGATAACCAGAGCTATATGACTTTACTAACCGTAGTTACCAAGTTCTGAGCAGAAAACAGCAGGCCTGGAGTGAGTCTACTTCACAGCAAAATAATGGTTGGGCTAAGCACAGGTGATTAGGGGCCTTAGATTGATATATTTTGTTTTGGACTGCACTGGGATGTGCCATACCAATTGCATCTGTTGTGCTAACTTTTGGCAGCAGAACCAGTCTATTTTGGAATGGAGACTGGGATTCAGTAAAGCCATTTGCCTAAAGAGGAAAGCATAAAATAAAAGTTTTCATGTCACTGGATTCCCATGTTTTGTATTTTCAGAATAAAATATTTAATTAGGGTGCTGTCATTATTTTACAAAACAAAGTGTTGTACTGTAAGCTTTATATGTCTTACTGTATATGTTTCCATTAAACTTGGTTGTAATGTTTCTTCTTTTTCTGTTTCTTTTAGACACTTTTTTTTTTTAAGCTTTATAAAGTTAGACGGCTGCTTTAGCATCACTCTCAGGACACTTATTCCCACAACTTAACATGCATTCTTTTTGGGTAAGACTAGACCATAGTGCAAAGTATGGTGCATCTAAAAAACAGTCCTCACACTTAAACCTGCAATAACGGTTTTTTTTTCTGGTCACTTGGCGGCAGCGAACTATCAACTAGCAATTTGCAAGCAAACAGTTATGGAACAACATTCTCATTCATTTGGAGTTGCGTTTCTGGCCATCTGGCGAATACAAGTCCAATATTCACCATCTTTTAGCTCTGTTTTGGTCTCTATGCCAGCTTCCAACTGAGAGACATATTTGGCTGTTAAGCTGCTAAATGCCTGCTGTGGCTGTGAGCAGAAAGAGTAAATCAAAAGATTAAAGTTGCGGGCTGGACAGCTAAACAAAGAGCTGAAACTCTATAAATTTACATAAAGCCAAGAGGAGCTGCAAAGTCAGATGATAATTCTCTGTTGGTTCACCACAAAGAGCAACTCCTCTCACATTACATGGCGCCATTTGATACATTGTTATGATAAAAATTTTGATTACAGTTGCCTTCAAATGACAAAATAAAATTTGTCAGTGTCTCTATATTTGAGTATACAGATGGGTGACAAATGAAAGGAACAGTCAACATAATGTGTCTAAGTAGGGTTTTGGTTCACCACGAATATCCAGAACAACTTCAGTACTTCTTGACTAGATTCTAAAAGTCTGTGGAAATCTACTGAAACCGTTCTTTCGAATGACATTCACTAATTTTGAGTTGATGATCATGGTATTTAACATGTCATTAGAAAATCTCTCATTGGTGTTGAAAGAAAGACATCCCTAGCTAAATTATTCCCGGGGTGGTATTTACCAGCTGCATTATAACTATTACAGTATGAAGCCCCTATCCATAATGATGATTCCATCTTTTCTGCTAATTCCCTGTATGCTTCGACAGCATTTTCAGGAAAAAGATTGTCTCTGCGAGTCCACGTCTTTCTAGACACACTGCCTGTTTGCTGAGGTGATTAACGCCACATGTTCTTAAGGATAATCCTGGCAAGTAGTAATGTCATTACCAATCATATGGTGGAGAGCAACAATAGGTTGTAGCATCAGAAGAAAGCTTCACGCACAAAGTTAACAGACTGAATGCAACACCGACATGTCCACAAACCTCAAGTTCAACCTGGAGTTAGCACATAACTTACATACGTAGTTAGAGACAGTGTAAACTTGGACTACATTAGATATATCACTTTACTTATTTTTTCTTGCCACTAATATCAAATTATGGTTATTGTGTATGTGTGTGCCCAAGCTACGAGCTATAGGCTATTAACCTACTTTCAGTGATAAAATTTGACACAAATTAAAATGTTCTTTTGTCTTTCCTCTTTTTCTGTCTTTCTCTCACAAACACCCTCAAACACCCACACATGCACTCATACACATACAGTACAGCCACCAAGCCCCATAATAGCCCAGTTGCCATTGCCTGCACTGCAGTTGCCATGGAAACACCTGCATCTCTGGTACTCCTATGAATCAGATGCAATGAGCAGGGCTTCAGGGGGAAGAACAGCTTAACATGGTGGCAGGTGGAGACAGTAAACTGAGGCATGTCGCTCAAAAGGACACTTGACTCTGATTCGCTCATATTTTCTTAACACCCGGTCTTAAAGTTGCATTATGCTGAATTTTATGTAAAAATAAGTTTTAATTCTGAGTTTTGCTTTCAACAGGATTGCTGTACAGATGTGTTTTGGATGCATTATGATACATAAAGTTTTTATGCACTTAATATCTTGGCTCTTCTAATCTTTGCTTTAGTTTAAAAAAAAAAAATTTATGAGCTGGGATTAATTTATGTGTCCTAACAAATTTATATTGGTATGTATCGAAATGGCTCTCTTTTCTGATTCTGTAAAACATACATGTAACATATTTTTGATGACATACTCTGGACTTGGGAGTGTATGAATAAATTTATCTGATCAAATATGATTTGGTGCAACCAACAAACCCTAAACCATTACATAAAACTGTACTTGACTTTTAGTGAAGCAATATCATGTGTTTGATTATGGAGTTGGTTCATTTGGCAAAAACATTTCCCAAAGAGCATGTTTGAGGTCTAATTAAATACTTTCTCACTGTTCTCCATCTTCTAACTTAACAACGCAGGTGATGGAGGTATGGGTGGAGGCCACCAGTCCTCCACAGCTCTGTATAATGCTGTGGTTTTCCAAAAAATCATGTTCACTAAATCTTCTGAATGATCCAATCAAACCTCTTAACAAATATCCCAAAATTATACCCTGACCACACATTCAGTTTCACTCAGAGAGGCTACATACACTCTAATTGCTGTTTCACAGGGCCTTTATTGCAGACAATGCAAGCAAGGTAAGCTAACAAACAATTGACTATCACTCTGTAAAGTAATAAAATAAATTTAGACATTTTCAGCAGCATTTGGTGGGAAGGCTGTATAAATAGAAATAGACTAGGGATGTGCAGAGGGCCCAGTATTTGTATCTGTATTTGTATTTGTTGAGGCAGCAAAATTATTTGTATTCGAATAAAAGTGGAAAGAAGCTTAAAAATCCTGTTTTTGTTTTTATTGCGCTTATAATTTTAGAAAATTAAAGATGAAAATGAAAGGTGATGTCCAAATTAAGAAATATGCGTCATGTAGCAGGTGGATGTGACTCCCCTCATTGAGACCTGCTGATAGATGTAACAACGGAGCAGAGGAGATAGCGACTATAACTGACCTGCATGCTGGTATTTGACATGTTTTTTTTTTCTTCCCAAAAACAAATAATTTTTCAAATATTTGTGTGAAACAAATATTCGTTAAAAAAAAAAAAAAAAAAAAACCACTATTTGTGCTTTGCCGAATAACGTATTTGTATTCAAGCACACCCCTAACATAGACACTCTAACTAACTAACCAGGGAGAGTGGATCAGAGAACAAGCTTCAGCCACCACCATAACTTCAACCATCTGTTTCCAGATATTTGTATTTCGATCACAAAATGACAAAATCATGCCTGGTCCCACAAGGCTAAATAGCCTCCATCACCTACACAGTACATCACTTTTGTTGATAATAAGGACTGTCCCTGAGTTTCATCGACAGATTGCATCAGTAGCATGACATAACACTCTATTCTTTGCAGGCACCAGGGTAATTTGTGTAAAGAGATGATCTACTCTTTTATACCTGGATGCTGGCTGTGTAGCAGGAGTGTTTTATAAATGAATCTTTCATTAAAGGCAATTTAAATATGTTATTCTGCACAGCAGATGTGTAGGCCTATGTGTCACCTTCCCTCTACCTTCTGACGGAGAATCTGCTGTGATACAGTATGTAACAGTGACAGTGCAATCAGAAATGGATCAAGTGTTTATTACATTCATAAATTACTTGGGGCTCAGATTATTATAATGTATCCAGCCTGCTAACGTAGGCATGCATTGTAAAATTTTCTAATTTGCCTCCAAGGCCCTTAGCCTAACATTCATCTTAAATTATGGCCATGACCATTTTGAAATCCTTTCTTACCAACATTAAGTGAGAATGACCTCTGTATTTAGCAAGTACATGATTGGATTGAATTGGATTCATTAAGGAATAAATGTGGAATTCTCATGTTATTATTATAATCACAAAAAATGGAACACAAAAAATTGTTGCACAATACATGTCAAATTCAGTCCTGTATATTCATATTCAGCTTTGTAGCACATTATAGTCAATGGATTAAGAAAAGCAGATATGAACATATTCAACCATAAAATTCAAGAATAAATGCTGTGTTCCGAGATTGCTGCAATCAGTGTTCAAAAGTTGCTCAATTCTCTTTCTTCTCACCTCTAAAATTGTTCAAATGACACTTGGAATTGTTGGCTCAGTACCAGCAGAACAGATCTATACACTCAAAACAAACAGCTGTTTTCATAGGGAGAACAGACTTGCAAATTAAAAGTGTCCCACTATAATTTAGTGCTGTCGTTTCGCCTCCATCTGCCTTTGGAACAGGTCAATGGGTTTGTCAAAGTTTGAAAAAGTGGCTGCTGTTAATGCACTGCTGCAGCTGTACTGTATCTCTGCCGCTCTCTTTCCTGCATTGACCTTGTTTGGTTTGGTCTGCTAACCTCGATGCAGTTTCCACTGTGGAACGATCTAGTCTTTCTGCTTCCTGCTCAGTTTATTTTATAAGTCAGTGTGAATGCAAAATGTCCCAGAATTAAAAAGTAACAATGTGTAATTTTTTTGTGCGTGAAAGCAACCTTAGAAGGGAGACTGGAGGGGCAGGTTTATGTAAAAAGGAGTGGATGTGGGAAAGAGAGGAGGTAAGATGGGAGGCAGGAGACAGAGCAAGATAAAGATGAGACAGGAGGGTAAAGAAGAAGAAAGAGCCATGAGAAGGAAGAGAGGGATGTTCTTAACTGGACACTGCAGTTTGGCTTGCTCTAAGAGGACTGGTCAGGTGTCAGCTGGTGATGACAGCCACTTTTCTCTCTTGGGGCTAGGCTGAAATGACACAGTGTTTGCTATCATTCCCGTCATTCAGTGAGTGCAGACCATGATTCCCATCATGGTCTGCACTCACTGCTTGGCACCATGACACCAATCAACAACCCTGGTGAGCATCTGCTGATGATCAAGTAGAAATGACTCTACAAGCCACAGAGGAGAGGAAGTTTATTTATGGAGACAGCAAGACTTTATTTAAATATGTTGCATCATGACTCCATGCTCTACAGCAGTGGTCCCCAACCCCCGGGCTGCGGACCGGTACCGGACCATAGGTCATTTGGTACAGGGCCGCAAGAATAAATAACTTACATTATTTCCGTTTTATTTATTATCTAAGTCTGAACGATGTTTTATTTTGAAAAATGACCGGATTCTCTCCATTACATCCATCTATGATTTACTCTTAACGCATGTCAAGACGCTTGTCTCAGTCACGTGATACGTTACTGCTAAAATTAAACCCACAAGCTAGCAAAATGAGTAAAAAACAAACATCTTTGGAAAGCTTGTTTGTGAAGGGGAAAAGGCCCAGTGAGGAGAAAGAAGAAGAGCCTACGACTTCCAAGAACACCACAACAGCACTGAAAACCCTGTTGCTGACATTAAACCGGTCCGTGGTGCAGAAAAGGTTGGGGACCTCTTCTCTACAGTATGACCAGTTTTTAACTCAACTGAAAGTTGTGCAGGGAAGAAATGTAACGCAGTGTTTTGACTGCGCCAGAATGTCTTTGTTTTGAAGGAGAAATGCAGACGAAAAAAAAAATAATCTGGGTCACATCCATCTCTGTGCTAAAGAATAACATGGGATATTTTTAGCTGTAACCAGCAGCATGAGTCACCCTGTCAGTTGGTCAGTCAACTCCCAAAACTTTCAGCTTCAGCTTCACTGCTACAACTGCGAGCCTAAATCACTGTGAGATTAGGTCATTCAATCAAAAAGAGGTGTGCTTTCACCAGAAATTACAGGCTTATTTCACTCCAAGCTCAAACAAAACATTACCCTGATCAAACTAATATAATACATTGCGGAAAATCCTGGATGGAGCCAAAAAATTCAAAGATGGTTGAAGTAGTTAAAGCCTGGGTGAAGCCTGATGGGATAAACAAGCAATAGCCACAACAGTCAGTCAAGCAAACATGGCTACCAGCCCACTTGTGTTTAAGCTTTATCTTCTTAATAGCTCAACGATTTTCAAATTGCTGTCAATTTCAAGAAAACGTCTGGGTTCTTGGGCTGTCAACCAATAGTCTAACTGACAGACATTCAATTGTAAAAATTAATATTCGATTGTAAAACAAGCGCCACACAAGTTCTCATGTGGGCTGCTGCATTGATTGCACTGCATGACAGATTACCACTAAAGTATGGCGGTTAGCACATGTATAATATAGACACAAACTGTCAAAAATATATCGCCTTTTCTATAAAAATACATTATAGCCCGCATGTATTGTGGGTATGATGCTGTAGCTGATTCAGCAGAAAAAATAGCCAATGTAGAACAACTGAGAGCAATAACTGGTGTGTGTTTTGACATTCCAATGCAACACAATGCAGCAGTGAGGGAGGCAGCTTTGACTGATTTTAGAGGAATCATTCCCTCCATGTATGGAGCTTGCGGGTAACTTCCCCACAGCGCTTTTCAGAAAGGTTTTCTTCATCAATAAGTAGTCGCTGTGCTCTCTTTCTCTGGGGTCTATCCATGACCGGTGTTTAATCTAGAATTTAGTGCCGACGTGAAGCACCAACCACTGACTGCAGGCTGCTGTCTTCACTGATATCATGCCAGCTAACCTAAAAGCTGACATGAGTGACATTTTTATGATTGTGCAAAGGAAGAATGCAGCATCTTGTGCCAGCTTTGGTAATAGCTACCACATTGCTGGCCCTTCAGAAAATCAATACAAAGCTCTGACAAGAGAGGCTCTTAGATATTTTGCTGGGCCAAAGGCTTTTTGTCCCCATTGCCAGTATCCTCCTACGCCCCCCCATTTAAACAACCCACAGTGTTTTTTGTGTACATTTCCCTGAATTTGAGATAAACGGTTAGAGTAGAAAAGAGTGATGGACACAATGGAAAACAATGGCAGTAAAAACAAAGAGGAGATTAGACCCAGGATTGCAATGGCAGGCTCTTGGGAGATAAAGCACAAAAGGAAAGCCATATTATTATTTTTTTTCTTGTTTGTCTTTCTGGGTCCTATTCTTGCATCTGTCTAATTGAATTTGCTTTATTTCATAATAACGTCTGATCCAACAAGGAGTGGAAATACACTTGAAATTGGAATGAAATACAGGATTGAACTCTGTGTGGTTACTTTGATTTGTTTCCAAGTGTTTGCTTGGTGTCAAGGGAAGACTGTACTTGGCGGAGGTAGTTGAGTGCTTCACTTATTTTGTTTATAACTTCCTGTCGTCCTCCACCGCAAATTACACAGTTAGGTCAGCGCTAAGGATACAGTATATTATATAAAAGCATATCAGTAACTCACACATGTTGCTGCTCCCACTTTAGTATTTTTAGTTTTGTCTGTTTACGCATTCCCAGTTCATTTCACGTTGATTTCCATCCATAGCTAGAAACAAAAGGAGGGCTTTTTTTTTTTTTTCTGCTCCAAGATCTATGACAGATGTAGAGCTCTATGTAGAATGTCTAAAGAAAGGATCAGCAAGGAGACACAGCACAGAATGAGTCACAGGAGTCTTCTAACTGCATACTTTAGAGGGTGGTTAATCATGTTCACTAAGTTTGATGTGGCTGATGCTGTAACACTCTCAGTTATTATTATTATTATTTTAAATTGAATGGTGTGCCAATTAAGTCGTTATCTTCAAAAAAGAACTAATATCAAAAGCCCCAGACGATGAACATCATTCACACATGCATTTAATTTCCCCCAAACAGCAGCATCAGAAGGATAATCCGTCCTGATAAATTCATCTCTACAGTTTTTGAGCTTGAAAAATGCCAATGCAACTGCAACACAAGCAGAAGAGCAGCTTTGATTGTTTTCAAAGGCAGCAAGGCTGATGGCTGATTCCTAATGACTGTGGAGGAGCTTGGGGGTTAGTGAGATTAACTTCAAACCTTCCCAGAATTCATTTAAGAATGTTTCAATTCTTAATAAGGGGGTCCCTCAAAAACAAGTGATTTTTCAGCTCAGTCCTGGGGTTTCAAGTGTAGTATAGTCTGAAGTAAGAGGCACATTACCCAGAATTATTACCCAGGAGTCCAGGCTTTTTGGTTTCTTGTTGTGAAGAAAAAATTATCAGATGTGCTTTAATTCATCCATGTGGATTTTTAAAATGCCGTATAATGATTTAACTGAGCAATCAAAGCCATGGTCATATCATTCAAACATCCAATTCTCTCCATCCACAGCTCCTCGTGTTTATAGAAGACACAATCTTACCTTTAAGTAGACATGAAGTTTTGGTGTGACACAAAGATGGTGTAGAAATCACCAGGCAGCAGCGATGGGGAGGCAGGGATATGGAGAGAGGAAAAAGACAGAAACTGTAAATTTATCACAGAAAATAATTCATATTCTCAGTCAATCCAGAGGTAAACTCTGTGTCTGCAATTGTTCTCAGAGACGAACTGGTGTGATTTGAGGCGTCCCTTACAAACAAACCCGCACAGCTGTAGCCTACATGAGACAGCACTAGCAGCAGGCAAAGTGTATTCATTATAGAAGGTAAACTTAAATAAGGACAGTTTCACAAATTCACACTGCAGAGCCAAGGTCCAGTCTTGAAGCATTAGGATTTTGTTTGCGATTGTAAAAACAAAGAAACCCTCTCCAGTAGTGAGATGGTGAAGTGATGCAACACAGGTGTGGTGATGGCTTAAAGCATAGCTGAGAAATCTGAATCCACCTCCTCAGTCACACTGGATATAAGGATTTCTCATATCCATAGGCATATAGCAGGCAATAATTCATTCTAATGTAATCTGATTATTACCTGTATCAGACAACTGACTGGCAAATCAATACATTCCCCTTAATTTAGACTGAGTCGGCAATATGAAGTCTCCATAATATTTTACTTTTTAGTAGCTACAACAGAATGTATGTTACTCTATGATATGACACATTTAAGTTAATACATTTATCATAGTAATAAATAATGTTTTCTCTTAGAAAATCAACATCTTATGGCCATTCTCTAATATGAACCCCGGACAATGTCCAGAGAATCAAGTCCAGATGTTCACACATGTAGCACACAACAGCAGATTGTCCGTGTCAGACGCGTTCTCACCTACTGGAAATACTCCGTTGGGTATAGACGAGGGGTGGCGCCATGCAGGAGGCAAGGACATGACTCTAAAAGAAGTACACTGCGGAAATTGCAATTTCGTGTCAGTCGCATGCTAGAAACATCATCAACACACCCACTCGATCGCTGTGAATTCTCCGGACAATGACCTGTTCTTTTCATACATGGGCTCAATCGGAACATAACACGGACTTTGTACTAGGGGAGCCGGCAGGATCAAGTCTATTTAATGTCCGGTCCAAGTGCTGATTTGGACATATGCGTTCTCACATACAGCTCCTCCGGGTAAAGTCTAGGGTTGCAGTGCATGTGTGAAAGCAGATTGTGTCACATATGTTTTGAAGGAAATCCAGATGCAGCTAAAACATATTCAAGTTACTTAATTGTATTAAGTTAGTATTGTTCAGGCTTGGCAGATGTATGCACACTCTGGGTAAGTTTGTATTGTTTTGGCTTCACATACTGCCCAGTCCTGAAATTTGACCTTCAAGTATTTTCCATCTCACTGGGTTTTACTATAACTCAAATTGAAGCAACAATCCACATTTCTCTTTTTCGCAAAGTAGCATTTTTAGCATTCAGCCAAATGGTGAGGTCTTCAGATACTGCACAGACCTTCACCTCTCTTTCCAGATGAGCAGCGAATACTGATGGTGGGATGTGGTGTGTGTAGAAAAGGCATACTGTGTGTCAAACTATGAGAGCAAGCACACTCAGCAGGGGGAAACCACAAGAAAGTCAAGACAAAGGAAACTTGTCTTTTCTAGAAGTCCACTATGTGGGACGCCTGGAGATCAGAGAGGAAGGCTGCTGGTTTGAATCCTTGGATGGCCTAGGAGGTTGGGAAAGGGAATGATTAACTCTCTCCTGTCTCTTAAAAACAACTGCTGAGGTGCTTTTGAGCAAGTTTCTTAAAGAATCATTCTAGCTTATCACAACTTAGGTCCATTACCAAAGTAATTGCTGAGATCTGGGAATATGGAGACATTGCTACAACGAAGTGTGACCTGGCAAGAAACAGATGATCAGACAAGGTTCTTAACAAGCCAAGAGTTTAGACAGATTATCTAAAATACTTTATTTGGAGATAAAACTGCAAATACAGCAAGTCAACGACTCATATTTGCATTTCCCATCGTCCCCAATGTCCCCTAGGGGCAACTCTACACTATAAACTCAAATTAAGTTTTTTAATTTTTGTTTTAAGAAATGCTTTCCATTTGCTGCAAGAAAAAAAAAACAAAAAACTTTTCATCACTGTTAGATGATGGTGACAAACTATATGCATCCAACAGTCTCTGCCTCGATCCTGTCTACGTTTATCGTCATATTATATCTTGAATGATGGACCATCACTGTAAATTATATATCTTAAGTGGATGAATCTCACTAAAAATACAGAGAATAATTCATATGTACATTTTGATCTTTATAGCCATTCTTGTTCAACTTTGTGTCGACTATACCTCTGCTACCTCTGCTTTTTCCTATTTCTAACAAAAATCATTCTAGATCATCTAGACAGATAATCTTCTCCCCAGAGTCTGCTCTGAACTTTGCACAACTGTACTTTTGAACTATGCACCCTGGACTTGGAATGATTTTAAAGATAAACTTCATATAGACATACCCTCGCCGCATTCCAATAAATATTTCACAAAGAAAGTAATTGCTTTAAATATGTCTTTAATGCCTCTCAGGGCCTGTCTTATTGTGCTTTGTGTGAATGTTCTATCTTAATTTTGTGTTAACGTATGAATATTAACTGCTGGCATTTTGGACAACAGTGAAAGGAATAGAGATAATGTATCTCAAGAGACATCTGAGCATTATAAAATGATTAATTTCAGCTATGATTAAAATAAACCAAAGTCATTCCACCTCAACCTTCCCCAAAGACGTTTATGGTGCTATAATGTCATGCTACTTAACCTCTGCTCCAAAAAGACAATATCATTATTTGCCGAGCTACAAGAAATCCTTGTCAGGAAAATGGAAACAAGTCATTTTAAAGGACAGACTAGAAATTGAGTCCACTAGTTGAAATAATTAGAATTCTTTAACCCCACAAATGTGTGCAACTAAATCAATGTATAGCAGATTGCTGCTTGAAATGCATCAGGGCACAAAATTAGCACTAGCTACCAGAGAAATGCTGGTAAAACATGCAAGTGGCTGGTGGATTTGCGTTATTCACCAGCCAAAAAACTATTGAGTGGCTGGTAAAAATTTGAACATTCACTAGCCATTTGACCACTAGACAAAAAAGTCAATTTTGCACCCTGAAAAGCATACAGCTCAGTTGGTTTTCTCTGGATAAATAAGAGTCATATTTAAAAAAAAAAAAAAAAAATATATATATATATATATATATATATATATATATATATATATATATATATATATATATAATTCTAATAATCTAGATTTCAGCTGGGACCCTATACTAGATATGATGTGCACTGCAACCGCCATGCATGTCTGGACAATATGCAAAGAGACAAATAAAGGATGGGGAAAGATAGTGTGGATATGAAGAGAGGAGTCAGAAAAATGGGTGTGGAAAGAAAAAGGGAAACACTGAAACAACCACCGCAGGCAATCTCTTTAATACAGCAAATTAGCACTGATGAATTAGCTGTTGTCAGCAGCTCTTTTGCATGCTCTAGGCTATACAGTTATTATGAATGCAGAAAATTTTAATACAACTTATGTAGCATTCTGAACGATTTCATTCAGTATTTCAGTATTCAGGGTTGCTGCTATGACCATATGTTGTGCAAGCAGAACTTCAATGGCACTTTCAGAGGGTGTACACATGCTAATTTGAATAATTGCAAGGGAGAAAGATGACTAATTAGGGTGTTTTCAAACCTACAGTTGGTTTGCTTGTTGCGTTTTCCCGTTGGTTCCACACTGAGTATGGTTGCTGTGTTCACATTTGCCCAAACAAATTGTACCAAGAGGGAAAACAAACTGAGTCTGAATAAACTGGACTAAACAATGCATGTTTGAAACAGTTTGAAAACAGTGTCAGAGTGTCTGGTTTTAATATCTGCAACTATTACCTTTCACATAAATATTTTTGCAATGATCCCTGAAGTCAGGAAGGTCAACTGTGAGAGTGTATGTCAATCTCTTTCAAGTCAATAAGCTAACTTATTGTGTTACATTTCTCTATTGTCAACTATGGACCAGGGCTAGTAAGATATAGTCACAAGTCCGACATGCATACACGTAAGTACCCCCATATAATATTTGTACAGTGGGAAATCATACGGACATATTTGGCTTTTTCCACACTTTGTTACCTTTTGCATATGACACTGACTCAGGAAAAAGTTTTACTTTGGTATTATTAGATCTCATTGCTGCCTTTGATATAGTTGATCGCACTCTATTGATGGACAGGTTGGAAAACTGTGTTGGGTTCTCTGGTACCGCTCTGTCTCGGTTCAGGACAGGAATTATTTTATCCCTGTTGGCAATCTTCAAAGCAGGTCAGCAAGACCTGTATGGATCCTTGAGTATTGATCCTTGAACATCACAAGGATCAATATTTGCCCCTCTTATATTCAATCTATACAAGCTGCCACGAAGCCAGAATTTTCAAGACAACATAAATTACCATACTTATGCAGATGATACTCAACTCTACATTTCTTTCACAAGAGGACTATGGTCCCATTGACACACAATGCTTTTTGCTGCCGTTTTGACCTCTTCCACCTACTTCACCCCTTCCACTTCTACAACATGAGGAAATCTATGTCCGAGTACTCCTAACCCCCCCGATAGTGTGTGATACTTTAAATTAGGACCCACGGCAAACATGAACTCAATAAATAGTTCCATCTAGTAAAACTGCATAGGCGGAATCAGGTGCTTTTGAATGGGGTCCCCCAGGAACCCAATACATTGGTATTTTTAAAAGGCACTAATTAAAACAGAAACAGAAAACAATAATATGAAGTCATTAGGAACAAATTGATTGACAAAGTCATAAAAAATTGGAAGATAGAATGAAGCACTTGTGAGATATGACAAAAAGTATACCTCTGGGGTCTGTGGGTACCCCAGTCGGCAGGATTAGGGCTACATTTTAGTGATCATATTAAATAAGTTACAGTATCAGCCTTTTATCATCTAAAAAATACTGCTGGAGGATTAAGAGGACTCCATGAATAGAAATCATGATGAATTTATTTGAGCAAGTTACACTTATGTAACACCATTGTGTCTTTTCTCGGGTCTACCAAAGAAAATTCTTAAGCAACTGCAATTTGTCCAAAAAGCATCTCTAACCAAAATGAGAAATATGAACGTATTACACCCATTCTAAAGTTTCTGCATCGGTAACCAGAAAGTCAGAGAATCGATTATTAAGTACTATAGCTAGTCTACAGATCACTTACTGGACTGGTCTTTTCTTTATGTGATTTGTACTATAGACTGGCACTGTGTATGAAATGTGCTATATAAATAATTTGTCTCTCCTTCTGGATATATAATACACCAATCATTTCATGGCTCTGGAGCCTCTTCAAGAAGGCTTGATTCAAGAGCACAACCCTTCTCAGATTGCTTCTCTAATACGAAATCATGTTTTGAATTGTTAATTGAAAGAGGAGAAAAGTTTCGGCTTCAATGTCAGTCATTCTCTTGTGCCAAAATCTTACTTGAAAACATTATTCTGTTAAAAATATGGCAGGATTTAAAACCAAACTGAGAAAGGATATTCTACCTCTGACCAAACATTGGTCAGATTATTACATATGTATAAGAGGATCATAAAAAAAGAGATTGAGTTCATATGTCTGTGTCCTTTTGCTGCTGCATATTTAGTGGCAGTCACATAAATAAAGTTGAGCACAGTTCTGGCCTTCGGGAATCTGTTTCAAACCAAACTGTCACACTGAATCTGTCAATTCTCCACCGCACAGTGAGAAAATGGAACAAGAGAAGCCAGTCGGAGCACAGTGGTCAGTTAGCTGAATCTGACCTACATATGAATAAGAGTGAGAAAAGGCCTCATTATGCAGCAAATTCAATGTCAAAATTAAGAACTTACTAACAGGACGAGGATAATTTAACACTAGAACCGCCAGGGGTCGCTATATACCTAAAACCGCCAACGGGTAAAATTTACTGGTGCGCCTTGCTACCGCATCTCTAATACTACAAAATGTACTCTGTCTTTGTACTAAGGCATTGCCTTCACAAAGGAATCACAAAATGAGATTGTTTAATCATCACCTGTGTTTTGGTCCTCTTGTTTGATAATCTAAATATCTTTAAGAACACTAATCGCTTTGCATGGCCATCAGTATAAATCAGTCTAAAATGACACTGAAAATTGGTATTTGAAGGAAATATTTATATATTTGGGTGGTGTGATATCATTATAAAATGACATTCATCATATAATGAGATAAACCATGTTATTTCAATTACCAAAGTAGCCTAAATACCCCAAATGGACAATACTGAACCAACCACCGCACTTATGGACTAATGTTGCTAGAAAATCCACATGACAAATTCAGGCATGCAATTTCACCTAATCAGTTATTAATTTAGACATTTCAACAATGTGTGAATAAGATAACACCACTAAGAAACCGGAGGTAAGCATTAAAGCTTTTTTTAAATTCATAACATCATAATGCAAATATATATTTCTCTTTTGGCAATGGGCAAGTTAGGGTAAATAGCCTATAAACAATAAACAGGAACATGGCAAAACAAAAATTAATGTTTAATCAATTAACTAAAAATAGGTTTTGCATACAATTAATATTTGTGAATAGGCAAAATCATCTTCATTTGAACACATCTGAACACCAAATATCCTCTCATTTGGAAATCAATAGCATTTGGGGACGTCTCTGTTGCAGCACGTGAGTTAACCTCTGTGTCGTTGCCTGGGAAACTCTTGGTTATATAGCTCCTTTTAAGGAATAAGGCAGTGCATAATGTGTGTATGTAGCGAGTGAGTGGTCGAGTATGTGTGAGCGGCAGCAGAGGGAAAGATGAGCAGCAAGCTGTCAATCTGGCGGTAAATGTGCAGTATTGGTTACGTCATCATCATCAGGCGTGTCAGTGAATAAATGCTGCAGCTTCTCTAAACAAAGAAAAGTGTTTTTTCCCAACTGCTGGAATAGTGAAGGGAGTTAGCTCCAAAGTTAGCAACAATGGGTTAGCCCAACCTGACAACACTAAACAGAGAAACAGAGAAAGAAAAATGTGTAGCTGCATCCCCCCAGAAGGCCAACCTATCTATAAATGGCCGATCAGATCATCTACCACCATATTTTACTATTTTTGTAAAATTTTTAAATGACAATTACTATAATATGATATCATGATACATATTTAATGAGCACGGTTATTCAACTCCTTACGCCATATTCATTTGCATTCATACCCTTACACACACAAACCCCTATGATTCATACACATTCTGTATGAATCACTGAATTGTGTACCAGAATATTCTCCATATTTAAATGCAGATACACGGCAACAAATGTGTATGCACACAAATCGTACACAGTCACAGATGGCAGTTAGTGCAGTGACCTTGGAAACAAGCAGGTGATCCATTTGGAAAAATGGGAAAGTGCTTTATCACTGGTTGAGCTCTGGACATGTCAAACTTGCTGTCTGCCAGTGGACGGAGGAGGGAAATTGATTTTTCAAGAGACAAAACAAAATCTGACAATTGAATTTGTGTACACAAAACGCAACCCTTGCACTTACACCCGACCTGAAATATCAATACATAGAGCTGGGCCAAACATGCTGCATAATTTATAGAAAGTGCAATCCAACCTCAGATCATCTCTCTCAACTAATTTTCTAGACTTTACTTCCACAGGCAGTAATCCCACTGTTTTCTCTTAAATCATGTACTGTACAATCCATATCATGTTTGGTTCTGATCAGTGTGGAGGCGCCGAGCAAGCAAACAAGCATAAAGGCTATCAGCCTCATGCCATCATCCCAGATTCTGACAGTGTTCATTTGCCTTGCTAGGGTGCTCACTGAACTCGGTAGACATAAACAATGACAGAAACAACACCGCAATGCAAAATTAAGCAGTCATTTAGGAGTGTTGATCTGACATTTGAAGGTAGTGCTGAAGCCCCTCGGTGCAAATCGGTGCAGTCTGCCATTCATCTCAGTTGTCTCATGGGGTTGGGTATTGGGTATGTAATGCTGTCTATTTTAAGCGTTATTATGGCATAGAGGCAGGGAAAGGTTGGTGAAAAGGTTGCAGCTTTGTTGTATGTTTTAAGCTTATTCAGTTTAAAAAATATTAAATATATTTTATTCAAAATAAAATTGTAATTAAAGCTGTTTCTATATCTTTACATGGCAAAGTCACATTCTGCGACACCGCATGACACTTATTTAACACCATAAGGACATAAATGAATAATTTCAAAGCAAATAATTACATGGAAAATCTACATGAAGTGACTATAATTACCCACAAAGCACAGTTCAGTCTTTGCCACTCCGGTGGAACAGTTGGGGGCTGAAAGCCTTGCTCAAGGGCACTTGAGTCAGTCAGGTGGGATGAGAGAGTGACTCATTAACTTTCTCCAGTCAGTTTTCTGATTGGAGTCTTTGACCTTCTGGCCACAATTGCAGCTCTCTAACCTCTAGATTTATTTCCTCATCCTGTGTACATTTTCATCACATAACTGCTTCAGTGCTTCTTATTTACCCCCATGATATACAGCTTCAAGAATAGCAGGTCTCTTGCTGATATGGCTGTGATGACTATCCCCTTTCACATTTTCAAGTGATTATGGTCAGCACACCAGATGCGTCTTCTTCAATTATCTCGAATGCTTAACAGCAGACTGCACTCACTGCATTGTGCTGTCACCCACAAAAGTCAAACTCCTAGACTTGGAGCTCACCGGATTGTTTTCTTTTTGTACTAGCATACAACACAGCCAGTGAACTGGCACTGAGCCTAAAATGCAGCAAAGGGCTACAGCCAAAAATAATCCCTTTCTTTTTTCGTTCTTTATGTGGGTAAAGGGTCAGCCAAACCTTGCCAATATATAAACTGACAGTCTGACTGAAACACTATTAATCCAGATGTTGAATTAATCATTCAACTCCATTCCGCATGGAGCTGATAGTCATTTTAAGTCATAATACCCTGAATTATTCACATCTCCCTTCTGAAGAGTAATTTCTCTCTGAATTATTGAATTCAACGATTCTACCACAGTCTGCCTGATTGGACTTTTAATACAGCAACTGTGCCTTCAACATTCATTCCTCACACATTTTCACTTTTTCAATAATTGGGGAGCCAATTCAAAGCCTCTTTTAATTTCTGTTGCCATTCTGAATCATGGAATGAATCATCATTCTTAGGATTAAGAAAATATTTCACTTTAATGTTTTACAATATGCTCACCCAGTGTGGCTCGTTACCATAGCTGTCACCTATCAACAGGCTGCTTGAGCGTGCATTGCTGTCATTTGGACTTTTTCACGCTTTTAAATGCAGAATGACTAATATTGATTCCCGGAAAAGACATCAGCACTCCAAGAGTTGAGGACATTTTTGAACTGAGGAGTACATTGCTCACATATGCACCACTGCTGGTACACTCTTGACCTCTGTGAGATGTGAAATGTGGAGCCTCTTGTCGATAATTGTTTAAATGTGTAAATTTCCAGCCAGGCATACTACATTGTACCCAGCTGTGGTACATTAAAAGCTAAAATCTGCTTTCTTTTCATAGAATGAATAAAGCAACTTAACTAAATGAGCAATAGGGATGTCCATGGCTAACCATTAATTGCTTAACCATCGAGAATATTTTTGACCAGTTACACATGTTGGTCTATAGGTTAATTTGCATACACACTCCAATGCGAGTTTTGCATTATGGGTTGTTTGTAGCATTAATGTTGCTAGGCTAGCAAGTGTCTTGAAGTCTGTCTAAAGTGAATGTGTGTTAGAGTCAGTCAGCACTAAAAATGTTTTTCGTTAGTCCAGTTTAACCTGCAGGAGTCTCTGAAAGCTTGTGTAACGTGTTTTTCTGCCACAGAGGAAATAAATTCATGAAAGCGTCATCTGATGTCTCTGCTTGAGCCCGAGTACATTTTGCCATTGAGAGCTACTCTGACTAAACGCACTGAAAAACACTTTGAGGAAAAGAAAGAGGAGCTAAAAGTCAAGCTAGCTCGGACCACTGATGGACAGCTCTCACAAACGAAAGCTACATTACAACTTTTCTTAAAAATTAACATCTTGGACTGGTGCCACCCTCAGGACAGATTTTGCACACTATGGGCCCTATTTTCCCAAACTAAGGCACAGGCACAGATCCCGGTCTTAATTCCTGCTGTGCAACGTGTGTGGCCAACACATTTTTGAAAATTTCCCGACCTTCATCACTGGCACACTCTGGGCCTAGCCAGGTGCAATACGGAGGAGAGACTGAATACATTATTCGTGGAAGAAGTGTGTTATGCACAGATGGAGTCGGGGCAGACTTCAACAATGACCAATCACATGGTGGGCAGCTGTGGCTCAGGAGGTAGAGCGGGGTCGTCCACTTATCAGAAGAACGTGGTTTGATCCCTGGCTCCTCCAGTCCACATGTCAAAGTGTGCTTGGGCAAGATACTGAACCTCAAATTTCTCCTGATGGCTTCACCGTTGGTGTGTGAGTGTGTGTAATGAGTGAGCACTGAAACATTGTGGAACACTTTGGATAGGAAGCGCTGTATCGCTCCTTATGAGCAGGTTTGCACCTTGTATGGCAGCCTCTGCCATATAAATGCAGTCCATTTACCATTCACATGAGTTCTCCTTATCCCCTTTGAATGCAGCAACAGGTGAAATGGAGGAGAGAGGCTGAGTGAGAGAGAGAAATGAGTTCACCTCTGTGAAGCCCCTGTAGTTCAAAAATTCAGGACACCCCAAATATGAATATACAGTACATTAATCCAAATATGCTGATAATCATAGAATGAAAATAAAGCTGATGTGTTCTTATGTGTGCTGCAGCTGCTGGCATACCGATGCTGCCGCTTATTAATTAAGTATTAATTAATGGCAGAGGCTGCCATACAAGGTGCAAACCTGCTCATAAGGAGCGATACAGCGCTTCCTATCCAAAGTGTTCCATGTTAAAGTTCACGTTCATGTTAAAGCGGACTCAATCCAGTGCTGTTGAATGGTATATCTCTTTAAATACAATTTCCTGTCACTTTCTACTGTATCCAACAAAGGCAATAAGGCCAAACAGGAATTGAAGAACAAGACAAAGAGTTTAAAGGCCCCTACAGAGTTCATTGTTCGGAGCACAGCACAGTTTGAAAGTGTTTCATGCGACATAATGAGGATTTAGATATTACTAGAGCTGTGAAACACTTCATGATAACAGGGGAAAGATCAAGGTCATTAAACTCAACATGGTTCATGCCATTGGAATTTGAATGTGCTCATTAATTTTCAAAGAAGTTGGCCTATTTGATTATAAAACATCATTTTTCTTATAGGTACAAGGCTCACGCTGATCTAAACACAGTCTTTATGCAATTTTCATGAGTTGGAAGTCCACCTTTTGTATGGCCTCCAAAGAAGCACATTTGTGCCGACAATTTTGGTGCTCATTATGGCCCGAAATTTCATTTGTGATAAAACTTTCTCAGACCACCTCTTATCACCCACGCAGGGTGATTTTCATTTAAGTGAAGTTATGACCCTTTCAGTTCGCTACACATTTTTTTAATTTACTGCAGATTGACATGGGAAACAAAACACAATTTTTAAAGATAAAATAACTTAAAGGATTTTTTCCCTATTTATCTAACAGCTGTAATCATCACACAGCAGCAGGAATAAAACCTGTGTTTCATCTACAGTCTCTGATTTGTGAGAGGGACTGTGCATCAGTTTACTTAAATCTTCCGACGTGGTGGCAGGATCCGTCAGGATCTACAGTAATTAATGTTCTGCGTTTTCTAAACATCAGACTGGAAAACTGTTCACAGATTCCACGTTTAACAATAAAATCATTTGAAGTAACGCGGCTGTCCTCAGGATGCGTCCTGAGCTCCATCAAACCTGTCCGGACATTTTTATTAAAGTTCCAACTCAGGTTAGAGAATCAAAATGTTTTTTTTCCGGCATGTCACAAGGATCGTTAGGGTGAGTTTTCAGTTTTGCCACCTACAGTCAAGTCTCAAAATATTTGCAGTAGTCAGTTCTGCGCATGGACGTGTATCCATATAATCAGTGTGTAAAATAGCCTCTGACAACCGGAGGTCCTGCGCCGTGCACGCTCCCTCCTAAACAAAGTAGACATACATCAACATCCTGTATACCGTGAACAAATAAAACACGTTCATGAAAACATTTTAAAACAGGTTTAAACACAGCCCTGCTTACTGTACACACAGCAGACACAGTGTAAATATTAAATATTTTGTATCTGTTTATTTAATGATATTGTATGTACCTAAAAGCATAAATGATGACTTTCAAATATGCAGAAGAGGAGTAGACCTGCAGAGTTTAAATGTATTCATTATCCTATATTAATTGCACCGGTATGCCAGCAGCTGCAGCACACATAAGAACACATCAGCTTTATTTTCATTCTATGATTATCAGCATATTTGGATTAATGTACTGTATATTCATATTTGGGGTGTCCTGAATGTATATTTTTGAACTACAGGGGCTTCACAGAGGTGAACTCATTTCTCTCTCTCACTCAGCCTCTCTCCTCCATTTCACCTGTTGCTGCATTCAAAGGGGATAAGGAGAACTCATGTGAATGGTAAA
This sequence comes from Thunnus thynnus, assembly GCF_963924715.1. NCBI lineage: Eukaryota > Metazoa > Chordata > Actinopteri > Scombriformes > Scombridae > Thunnus > Thunnus thynnus. The sequence continues at coordinate 23,941,151 of NC_089529.1, forward strand.
TAGACTGCATTTATATGGTGCCTTTGTAGTCCTATTAACCACTCAAAATGCCAACATACACTAATGGCAGAGGCTGCCATACAAGGTGCAAACCTGCTCATAAGGAGCAATACAGCGCTTCCTATCCAAAGTGTTCCATGTTAAAGTTCACGTTCATGTTAAAGCGGACTCAATCCAGTCCTGTTGAATGGTATCTCTCTTTAAATACAATTTCCTGTCACTTTCTACTGTATCCAACAAAGGCAATAAGGCCAAACAGGAATTGAAGAACAAGACAAAAAGTTTAAAGGCCCCTACAGAGTTCAGTGTTCGTAGCACAGCACAGTTTGAAAGTGTTTCATGCGACATAATGAGGATTTAGATATTACTAGAGCTGTGCCAGTAGCGGGGCTAAAAATGTAAACACTTGTCTAGACCAGTGGAAAGATCATGGTCATTAAACTCAACATGGTTCATGCCATTGGAACTTGAATGTGCTCATTAATTTTCAAAGAAGTTGGCCTATTTGACTATAAGACATTATGGCCCCTTTTTTTCTCACAATTGCAAGGCTCACGTCGGTCCAATCACTTGTGCCGACTTGGGAGGAGAGACAGCGCAGTGCAATTTTGGTGCTCATTATGGCACGAAATTTCATTTGCGATAAAACTTTCTCAGATTACCTCTTATCACCCACGCAGGGCGATTTTCATTTATGTGAAGTTTTGACCCTTTCAGTTCGCCACACATTTTTTCTATTTACTGCAGATTGACATGGGAAACAAAACACAATTTTATTTTCAAGGATCTTTTCCATATTTATTTAACAGCTGTAATGTAGGACGTGTTCCTGGATCAACATCCACATTGCGGTCCTGGATCAACATTGCGATCAACCAATCACAGCCCTCTGACATCATCAGTGTGCTGCTTCTGTGCTTCTCTCAAAATTTCTTTGTGGCCCCAGAGACAGCCAGAGGTAAGCTAAGTTTTCCTAATTGAATTGATCAATTAATTCATTTATTAATAGTCAGAAAACTGGACAAAATCCTTAACTGCATGTCTTTAATATTTATCTTTACAGTCTAGTACCTACCTAGAGCTGTAGCTGTATGAGCTACTACAGGGTTAGCTAGAATATTCTTCATTAACAATAAAGGGTAAAGATAATAAAAGAGCCCTAATTTTGCTGTGGTCAGAATAATTCATCAATAAAATGAACAGGAACATTGTAGTTTTTCTGGAAACAACTTATGATGTGAACTACCCCTGTTGATGGCTAGTTAAACCATACTAATTCATAAGAAAAACTCATTTTTGCTCTTTTCATAGAGACCAAGCTGACAATAACAAAACAGAAAACAATAAAAAATACACCAGACTTATCCTTTCATACTGACTTGTTTACCATTGTGAGTCACACAAAGATCTGTGATTCTTATAGATTCCTTTTAGTGAAAAATAAACAATGTAAATACAATTATTTAATAATTCAATAGCATTTTTAGAAATGTGCATGTGTGCATGGCTTTTTGGTGAGTGAGTGACTTATTTGCGGCACACATAGTAAAGAGAGAGAATACAGGAGATTGTGCTCATGATATGTTTTATTTTACTCAAAGTGTTTCAGATATTGGTAGAATATTTGAGTTTGGTACACTGCAGAATAACAATTAAATTTTTTTTTATATGCAAAAGACTGATATTGACAGAGTTGTTCAGACCCTTCTTGAGCATTTTTCTGACTATCAAGAGGTGTACAATTACTTCAAGAAGTACTGGGAACCAATCAGTCATACATGGGCTGATTTTGGACGATGCTATGACCATGGGGATTCAGAGACCAACAACTTGCTGGAAAGGTCATTTCTTTATACAAAAAAAAGCACTTATATATAATATTATAGCACTATTTTCCTGAAGGTTCAGATGGTTTGTTTGTACTGTATGTTTTAAAAAGTTTAAATGTCTCATCTCCTATTAAACTTGTGTCAATAATGCTGTATCAATGTATTGAGAGAGAGAGAGAGAGACATATTTCTATAATCTTTAACACTGATCTCCGGTTTTTTAGGTTCTTTCATCGACTCAAATATCAGTTTTTATCTGGAGTAAGAAATTGTTGAATGGAAGACTTACTGACTATTCTTCTCTGCAAAACTGAGACTTATTTTCAGGCTATAAAAAACCTGCAATTAGCCGGAAGGACAGCTAACAGGGTCAAAAGAAAATCTGAAGAAACACTTAACAAAGCAGCTGGACTTTTAGCAAAGGGTTGGATCATTTTTCAATAAAAGGAATCTATAAGAATCACAGATCTTTGTGTGACTCACAATGGTAAACAAGTCAGTATGAAAGGATAAGTCTGGTGTATTTTTTATTGTTTTCTGTTTTGTTATTGTCAGCATGGTCTCTATGAAAAGAGCAAAAATGAGTTTCTCTTATGAATTAGTATGGTTTAACTAGCCATCAACAGGGGTAGTTCACATCATAAGTTGTTTCCAGAAAAACTACAATGTTCCTGTTCATTTTATTGATGAATTATTCTGACCACAGCAAAATTAGGGCTCTTTTATTATCTTTACCCTTTATTGTTAATGAAGAATATTCTAGCTAACCCTGTAGTAGCTCATACAGCTACAGCTCTAGGTAGGTACTAGACTGTAAAGATAAATATTAAAGACATGCAGTTAAGGATTTTGTCCAGTTTTCTGACTATTAATAAATGAATTAATTGATCAATTCAATTAGGAAAACTTAGCTTACCTCTGGCTGTCTCTGGGGCCACAAAGAAATTTCGAGAGAAGCACAGAAGCAGCACACTGATGATGTCAGAGGGCTGTGATTGGTTGATCGCAATGTTGATCCGGGACCGCAATGTGGATGTTGATCCAGGAACACGTCCTACATTACAGCTGTTAAATAAATATGGAAAATTGAAAATAAAATTGTGTTTTGTTTCCCATGTCAATCTGCAGTAAATGAAAAAAATGTGTAGCGAACTGAAAGGGTCAAAACTTCACATAAATGAAAATCGCCCTGCGTGGGTGATAAGAGGTGGTCTGAGAAAGTTTTATCACAAATGAAATTTCGTGCTATAATGAGCACCAAAATTGTCGGCACAAATGTGCTTCTTTGGAGGCTATACAAAAGGTGGACTTCCAACTCATGTAAATTGCATAAAGACTGTGTTTTTGATCAGCGTGAGCCTTGTACCTATAAGAAAAATAATGTTTTATAATAAAGCAGGCCACCTTCTTTGAAAATTACTGAGCACATTTAAGTTCTAAAGGCAGTAGAAAGTGACAGGAAATTCTATTTAAAGAGAGATACCATTCAACAGGACTGGATTAAGCCGGTTTTAACATAAACGGGAGAAGACATTTCACATTAAATGTACTCTAAGCAACTGACAGCAGGCATTGACTAACCTCAGCAAACTAACATTAATGGTCTGCAAGCCAAAACATAATTCTTTTTCTGACATTTCATGCCAAATAACCTTAATTAGCATTCACATAATTTGTTTACAAATCTCTGTTGGAAATATCTCATTATACCTCATTTTTCAAGTACCACACCCCCTACAGAGGTCTGGATGGCATCCTTTATTTGGACATGTAAATATCTCATAGTGAGAGGATGGATGGATGGATGGATGGATGGATGGATGGATGGATGGATGGATGGGGGCTGGGAAGGGTAGTGAGATATGAGAGCTGAGAGCTGGCTGTAATGTTTGATTGACAGGTGATCTTTGGTAATTACAATACAGAAACAGAACATCAATGAACAAATAGCCCTGGGGATGGACACAAAACTGATGAAACAAGGATTACAGTTAACATGTCTACAAAAAGTGACTCCTTCCTGGAAACATAAGCTTCAATAAATGAAACCTGAGATTGAGGCACCACTGAAGTATCGATTGGGCTTTTCCAAATGTAGTTGTTGAGATGTGGATTATTTTCATGAATTTCAACATGGTCTATGTGAGTTTGGATTGGGTGCATATCATTGGGGAAAAAAAGAGACATGACATTCTGTCAGAAATGTTGAGCAGGAAGGGACTAGGTCTAAACAGCCTTGCAGTTGTTTCACAGACTGCTCCTCTCCCGAGCAGCTCTCTAACGTTGCTCTCATGAATATTAATGATGCTTAACCCCTGGGAGGAAAGCTGTCATGTCAGACACAACTGCAGCATTTGCAAATTCCTCCAGACAGCCTCTCTGAGCCAGCCTTGACGACAAGGCGTCCAGCACAGGTGATTCAGTCTGTCTGCGCTTTAACACTCATATGTATTTTTTTATTTTCCCACCTCTGAGAGAGATTGATAATAAACTCTTGGGCAGGAGCAAATTGAGTCTTGGTGAAAAATATACACTGTTAGATGTATTACAGATGCATAATTCTAAAGTGTGACTGTCCAATACTTCTCTTAAATATGAAAAATAACTAGTTATCATGAGGCTGGCTTGGGTTGAACATAAATCTAATAGTGTGTTCAAATTTTAACAGCACATGATTGCTCACTATAAAGTCAGTAGAAAGTCACAAATGGATGAGAAAAGACACTAATTTGCTCTAGGCAGCACAAACTGAGGCAAAGACATGTCAGCGTGAATTGAAAATATGTCATCTTGAATGTAAAATCTGCACTCATCCTCAGGATAAGACAAGATAGGACCTTGTTGATTGTAAAATTACCCCCAGTGGTCAAATTTAGGTGAATAACACAAGGCAGAAGTCAGAGTGAATGCACCTTATGTGAAGGTCATTAAAAAGTTACTTAAAGGGGGATAAATGCAGCACTGTCACAACAAAACAGAACAAAAATACTTCGTAACGCCTGTGTACTCTTGTGAACTGTATGTTGTGATAAAGCTGGAAACCAGACTTCTCTTTTGTCATGGTGCTTCCCTGACACAAACCATGACATTAACAAGGTCTGGAGGACAGACCTTAATGTCAGGAGCAGTCAGCAAGTAATACTCAGCAAGCTCAGTCACAGAGGCATAAGCATGCCGCCTCTAATTCACAGTAAGATATACCTTGATACAATGTTGGTACCCACAGGGATATTTTAGACAGTTTACAGCAACAAGTCTAAAGCAGCATGTTACCACAGCTGAGGTTTACTGTTCTCTGATGAAGGATGGATCTAGTCTCAGACAGATACCATAGGGATAAAGTGTGGAGAGATTCTGAAGCCTTGGAGATAAAGATGAGAGGATCATTCAGCTGGCAGTTCTTCTCAAGGCAATGTTCTGCAATCTCTCTTTGATTAAGTAGTAGTTTGGTTAAAAGCACAGGCGAGCAGCTACAAAATTAGACACCTATAATAATTTATATTTAATATATGAAGCCACAGATGAAAAATATGTAGCTTTCAAAAGAAATGCTGTCATTTCAAGCTATTATTGTTACTGCATTAAAACTGGTGTTCCAAAGACTAATATAAAGAGATGTAAAACATTTGTGCAAAGATGATGCCTCAGATGATGAGCGTACCTAAAGAAAATAACCAAATTGAGATGGTTCAAACAGCTGCAGTGAAGACCTGCGTGTCTTAACAACCTAAAAGTATAGTATGTTCACTGGGCGCCCATTGTGTGTAGAATGTGCATCTCATTTATGTAGCTGGAGAAAAACCTTCCACACAAGCACACATTGTGCACTTGGCAAGTCTTGGACTGATAAACACTTTGTCCATTTTCCTTTTTCCTATTTATGGACCATGATTTTAGTTTTTTGTAGCCCATTAACTACAAATTACATACATGTGTGTCACATCATTACAAGCTATTTTCCAAAACATTCCCCCTTTGTTATTTCAGGAAAATATAAACAATTTACCTGCAAAAGTTTTAAAATTTACAAGGCATCCCACCCAATTTTCTCTCTTTTTTTATTACCCGTCTGTGGAAGTGCAATGAAACTTTTCAAACTCCTTGGTGATGATAGTCATCTACCAAAAAGTATTGCATTGCCTTTTATTTATCCTGTCTGAACGTTCAGAACAAGAATGATAAGTCAACATTGTCACCATTTACAGGAACGTGCAATTTGTTGCATTATTGAAACCATGCAATCTCTACTTATATCACTTACATCACCATAACAACATAACTAAAAGAAATAAAAGCAATTCCATGTACTCTGTAATGGTCACCCCTTTTTGAGAAGTTTCAGTTCTCTACAAGATGATTTTTTTTTTTTGTTTGCTACACTGAAAATAATGGATGATAGGATAATGATCTAAAAAATGTACCGCACTGAAGGAAATGTAGTTGGCAGTCATGTAAACCACAGGGCAATATGTATTTAAGGAGTTAAAACATGCAACCCCTGGTATTAACTCCGTCCTAAGTAAACAACATGCTCATATTTAAAGTGCTTATTTTGAGTGGTAGCATATCAATATACTAATTAGCAGCTTTGTTCTGACATTTTACTTTTTACAGGTCGCTAATCCTGCCACATGTTGAGGTTCAGTTCGTGTCTTTCTCCCTTCCCTCTTACATTGGCAGGAAAAGCATAGGATCACTTCTGTCTCCATAGGCAGGAGGCAGGTAGAATTTTCTGAGGGATGGAGGGAAAGGGAGGATATAAAGTGGCGGGGTGTTTGTGTGAGTGAGGGATAAGCAGGGCTGGATACGTGACAAGAAATGGGATCAATGGGAGGAAAGAAAGAGATAGGGAGGAAGAAAATCCCAAACCTAAGAAGAGACAGTTGCCTCACAGCCAGCAGTGCTCCACCTCCGACACAAACATGGATGAGGGATGATGGTAAGAGGGGAAGGGGGGGGCAGTTGGTAAAGAGACAGACTGTACAGTGTGAGTACTGCCCTCACTAAGTTGTTGTCCATTATCAGAAAAGCACTTCTCTTTTTTATGGCAGCCCTTCTCTCACAAAGCTTACATGCCATTTAGGGCATTTAAAGCAGAAAAAATAACACCAATTACCTGACTGAGAGACTTTTTTTTAGGGGTGGTTCAGAGTGGAAGGGCAGTGCAGAGATAAAAGACAGAAGAAGGTATGTTACAGCCAAAAGTCATGATGATTTAACAAGCACATTGTATTTTGGTTTTGATGACTAAAGGTTTGTTTATTTCCAATTTTCCTGCAGCACCACAGTAAATTTTCATGTCAAGTACACTATGTGCCCAGACTGTTTTAGTTCACAACTAAGTTTCTAAACTCAGTAGTGAGCTGGTAGCTGGATATGTGCTGGATATGTTATGTGTATCTTTAACATTTGGTTTTACACTGCAGATATTTTTGGTGACTCAACATTTTCTTATTTCAGGTTTGTACCTCACATCAAACCATTTTTCTTTAAAGGTAAAGGGTACTTCACCTGGACAGTCCCAAGAAAAATTACACAAAAGTCTGCAAGCCAAAACCTAATTCTTTTTCTGACATTTCATTCCAAATAATCTTCATTCACATAATTTGTTTACAAATCTCTGTTGGAAATATCTCATTATACGTAACCCTAAACCTAACCCTAACACTATCCCAAGAAAAATTACACAATAAGTTAGTCGCCCAAATACGACCTACAGTTACATTTGAGTGACAGATGCCTTCTGTCTGCCGTAGTAACTGTAACAGCAGTGGCACAGTTCAGATGACGTATATACAGTATATGTGGACAACTGTCCTCATTCGAAGGAGGAGGGGTGGATGGATGATATAACCCAACAGTGGATGTTGCCACAGGGGACTGCTGATCGTTTCCCGTTTCCAACCATGAGTGTGGACAGTCTATTAAAAAAACTTAACTACAATTGTCACCTCACCTTAACTCTGTGGCTTTTATTGTAGCCATGGCGTTGATGGTCGCCTAACTTTAATAAAATAGTAACTTTAACCCACATCGCATTATCCTTAATCCAAACCAATTCCCTAACCTAACCAAGTGGTTTTGTCACACTATTATCAAAATAATAATAGTAATAGTATAAAAAAATAATTAACTGTCAATGTAAAATGACTTAAGAATGTGAGAGCATGTGAATTATCCCATTTAAATACAATATGTAGTTAGTATCCAGCATGGTTGAGGTTCAGCAGGATTTTAATAAGTCTGCATCCAGTATTGAATCTACTCATCTAATCTGAATCCCTTACTGAAGCTATTTAGGTGGTACAGTATGGCTTTCAACATTAGTAAGAGGCTCAAGTTATTAGTTGCTAGTTTGTTAATAAGCTTACAGGATACATCTGGTGATACTTTTTCTCACTGTCAACAAATTCCATGAAAATATTGGCTGTGTAACCAAAGCCTGATACAGCTTATTCCTCTGTACTATAGACCGCCATTGTCATCAAAAGGCTAAAACATTTATAAATGACTCTGCTGCACTGGGCGACAATTGCCTTCATAACAATCAAGATGGTTACTGTAGTTTTATTTTTGTTTTATTTAGTCCTGTTTGAGTAACATTTGCTTAAAAAAATCACAACTTACAAACTGGTGTGAAGATCTTAACTTCCAAAAACAATAACTTTGTAATGAACTGTGCTGCAAATTACATGTTCATAAAAACCCACAATACCAATAAACATACAATCAACTTGTACAATGGCGTGAATGTGGATTCTCACACATTTTCACTTTGTTCAGCACTGATTCCCAGTGCTCTACCCACATATGAATAAATGTCTGTTTTGCTTCTCTCTGTTGGTAACCCATACAATTCCACATACAGTCAGATCATCAAAGCTTTGTGTAGTCAGGGAGATCCTCCAAGTGAAAAATGCTTTGGTGCACAGGAAGAGATGTGTTTATTGTCTCTGGCAGCAGCAACAGTGGTTTGTTTTGGCAGAACACAACAAGAAAAAATGAGGCACTTAGCATGAGCAACAATCGTCACCACGGCGGAACAAACAGAGGAAAACAAAGAAAGACAAAGAGCAACACCTTTGCTCCGGGATGCTTAGCAACAAGAAGCCTTCAGGACATATAGGAGAGATCGACTACAGTCGGTGTTGAATGAAGTTGCTATTCCATTATCAGCACACTGCTTTTTTTTTTTTTAATCTGGTGAAATGTCATTGTTTATGGGAAGCAGCTGTCATCACCTTCTATTTCTGCTGCATGACCACTTCCTTTGCAATTTAAAAGATAGCTCTATCTGAGAAAAAAAAGCCAGCAAGTGCAAATAAGGAGGTGACAAATGGCTCATTTGTATGTCAACAAGATGCCCTCCTGTAATATTCTTTTGACCAGCCTAATGTGGCTGCTCCTCTTAGGCAACCAAGGACTCATTATTTTCATGTCAATACTGTCAGGAGCTATTACACTTTAGCAGTCACGTGCACTACAGTGGCAAGACATGGCTCTGATCATCTAATTTAGATCCTTTGTTTGACAAGCCGGGAACTGTGTGCAGACAATAATGGACTCCTGTTCACAAACTCTGCTTTTGATGTACTGGTCACAGATGATGAGTTATTGATAAAGTCATTATTTTGTCTTGCATTACTCAGGCTATATACATTTATGATAAATAATGTGATGTCAAATTGGCACAGGCTGTCTTTGGCTAAATGATGAACAGTAGGAGCCATCTCCTGTCCAATGTGTTTGATTCAATTCACTCACACTGTCAGGTTTCTTTGAGCTCATAATTTAAAAATAGAACCCAACAATATTGTCATTTATTCTCTATGGCATAGGTTTGTGTTCATGTGGTCAAGTTTGCAGGTCCTCAATCTCAAAATATCTCCTGCATTTCTATATAGATTTATGACTTCTGCATCCAGGCACACAATCACCAACGGGGGGAACGAGGGGTCACATTTTTACCCCACAATGGCATCAAACATAACTGATGGGGTACATTAGAAGCATTAGTACTGTTCTAATTTGCCTCCAATTAAATGAAAAAAGAATGAACAGTGTACTTGATAAGAACTAGATATTAATCTTTTTAATCACTCAAATGAATAAATAGTGAAATCTCTAGTGGAGTAAGCTTATCTGTAGCCTCACACTTTATCTTTAAATGTAGCACTACCTACATCCTGGGCAGCGAACCAGGCCTCCAGAACATCCAGTCATTTTGATATACTATGATAACAGTCCTCTGAGCCTGGCTAAAGAGGGATGTATTGGCATTCTAATAAAGAGAATATTTCTCTGAGTGTGAAATACGATGTGGGGCAGCCTGCCTAATAGCACTTTACTACTGCTAAAGGTGTTCACAGGGGTGCTGCTCAGCCCCCTTATTCTTGTGGTTCTCCTGAGTAAATCATTCAATTTAGTGGTCTTTAATTTCATTTATTTTACCAGTAAAAACTGCAAATGATGTACACGGTTGCTATGGGCTTGACTCAGGTGTCTTCAGGGCAATTTAAAATTCCACCAACACCTAAGACAGGACCAAAGTTACCAATATACAAACTACAACTGGAGAGTTTCACTATAATCACTGGAAACAGAATATACCAAAATGTGTGACCAGTGTGACCAGTGCAATGCCCTACACAGCTGATCAGCTACCAGTAGTCATCATGGAAAAATGTAAGGATCTACATGTGCTGATAGAAAAAAAGAATTTCCAAAGCAGAAGAACTATAGTAAAAATAAGCTTTGAAAACTGACTGTGGAAAGGCACTTGGACTGGTGGGATAATAAGCGAGTGATTTACGATCTGCTGAAGGTGTTATATATACAGCCGCAGTGTAAACTGTATCGGTATTGTCACACACTGTTTAGGATGTGTAACATAACCAGCAAATGTCTGCATTGCAACAGAGTGACCACATAAGCATATGTTCTGGCCCTGCTCCATATTTCCAAGGAACGGTTTGGTGGTGTGGGAGAGGGGCTAGCGTGTTTTGAAATGTAGCCTCTATCACTGCTGAAACCCCATTTATTGTAGCATGCCTCCTGATGAAGCTAACAACCAGCAGCTAGCCACAAAGTACTGAGGAAGGAGCCGTGTTCATGCCAGAAGCCTCTCTGTCTGAGTCTCAACAGCAATGGCAGCAGTCCAGTCTGAGCAGGAAAGCACTGCACTAAGGAATACAATGATAAGAGTCTCTCACTGAAGTCATCTAGTTTCCTCTTCACTCTCTCTCACTTCCAAGGGACACTGGAGTCTATGTAATGGGGCACAAAACCATGCAGGGATCTTAAAACTCTGTAGCAGCCCAGCTAATTATACAGGCAGAAATTAGCTTTTCAAGTGGAAAAAGAGCAGTAAGATTTCAAATATGTCTGCTGCTGAAATTCTGAGTCAGTCATACAGACTATGGGAATACATCAGTTTAGAGTTATTTAAATCGATGCCTCTTAAGCTCTTTTTTTTTTTTTTTTTTAATTTTGGGCTTTTACCCATATCACCAGGATATTTCTGCGGATTTTCATCAATACTGATGAACTATTATATTACTTAAACTCTTATATTCTGTCTTATATTAACTGATAAAAAATAACAGTCAAAACAACAACCTACAACCAGAACTTGAGATATGAATACTAGAAATATCGTTGAAATTGGTATGGTTGTACACTGAAAATGGCTGGTTGCAACCACATTAATATATCGGCTTTGACTGTATCAGTGAATTTATGCTGAAGGGCCAAACTACTGTAGATAAAAAAATACACAGCTTTTTCACAGCCTCCAACATACCAACATTACCACTGTCTGCAATGGGTCAGCAGTTTCACATGATGCGATTTTCATGAGTGTCAACTTGACTGTGTATTTCTGGTTTATTTCCATTCCACACACATATTTCTCTTTTGTCATTGCTCATTTCCAAGATGAATCAGTCTGAGGCTAGACTTGCTGAAGTAGTGAGTATGCACTCAAGAAGGGATGACTGGCATACAGAGTTTCTCTATAGTTAAACTACGATTTGTAAGCGTCATGTGCTGAGTGTCATGTCACAGACCCAAAGTCACAGTGGGTATACTAAGACTTGCTCACAGTACTGTTTTCAACAGTAAATCAACATCATTTCAATTCACAGCGAGACTTTCCGCCTTTCCTCATCTTCAGTGACTTTATTATTTTCGTCAATTACAGATGAGTAGATCAGAGGCCCGGTCGATCTTGTTAGAATTCCTACAGGTCATGTAGACGTCAAAACATCCTTGGTCTCCCAATGCTATGACTTGTACGAGCCTATTTATATTGATGTGAACATGACATCCCATGTGACATGTAGAATCTACATGTAAAACAACAGGTCGCACTTGTTTCTGGAATAAAAGAGCCGTAGTTATGAAAGATTACAAATGACAACTGGGCTTTCCCGAGGCATCAGCCTTGCGGTGGAGGGTGGGTGGGTGTGATGAGGATTCAACTCTACATTCCTAAGGCAAACACAAGTGTCACCCGGGTGAATCTACAGTACATCTCTGCTCTTCACCCCTGCTAGGCGTCTCCTCCATAAAAAAAAAGAGACAACTGCCCTCATGGCAGACTGGGAAGGAACAGAAGTAGCTTCCTGTCGTGATGACATTATTATTCATCATTATTCACCCTTGGATTGCGTCAAACAACAGCCAAGTTTATCACTTCCTCCCATTGTCCTCTTGGATAAATGGGTTTGCAAACCATCAGTATCATCAATCCTAGAAAATAAAATATTAATTATCACCATAAGATCACACTCAAGTGTAAGATGAAGACATAAGGGCAGGGAGAAGGATGAGCACTTTGTGAAAATAAACTCATTAGCAGACAGAATAATACTCTATGATCACCGTGCTCCTGGCTTGGCCTAAGGCATGCATATTAAGTGATTCTCACAGACTGGAAACCTAAACCCAAGGGAAAACCTCTAATATACGTTGTGTCTGAGGGACCCATTCATTAAAATGTCTCATTCAAAGGAAGTAACTGTTTTCCTCAGAGTCAGTAGCAGTTGAGGGAAATAATAGAGGATAATAGAGGGAAATCAGCAGTTCTGGAGAAAGAAACCCTAATGTTATGTAGGGGTTAGACTGAAAAAAATGACTAATCAATTCTTTGGTGAAGTGTCCTACTTGTAAAACACCATCTAATCCCCTACACAAGAAAGTGAGGAAATCATTGTTTGGAAAGCGTCAAGCTTTTTATTTATGTGGACAATGTTTTATAACGGAACATTTTGTTTTTTGCACAGGCACGTCCCAAAAACTACCGGCAAGACTGCAATGCTGTTTTTAAGTATTGTTTCAAGTCATCTAAGACAAGTACAAACCATGTCCCGGATCCTATAATAGCAACTCACACATACACTCAAAAATATTCTTAAGCAAAGTGCATGTCAACTGCAGATCTTCCTCTGAATGCTGACCATTAAAATGACATTTGATTATTCTCTCAAGCCAATTCTCAAGTTTAAAGCTCTACGATATCAATTTGAAATCTGGTTCATGATCCCCAGAGGATGATTCCTAACGATATGATGATATCCAGACCTGTATATTCTTTATTTTCTCAGCAAGGTGTCTAAAAAAGTAATGGTTGGATTTCTATGACATCTGAATATGCATAGTCCCCATAGGATGTGTCCTGATAATGTTGATGACCCTGTGCACCATCATCAGGCCCATATGTATATCAAAATAATAATGTAATTTACTCAGCTTCTTTATGTTCCAACAGAGGAGGAACCCTTTCCATTTTGGACACTAGCCAAAAAAAATATACAACAAACTAGAGAGGGGACAAAGAAATGAACAATTATCGACTGGCTGCAAAAAGATATATGACTTTGCTTGTTTATTGACCAGAAAATGTGAGAATGCCCCTGTAGATGGGAACAGAGTATTTCAAAATCTCTAGTTTTTCGGTTGTTCCTTACCCACAACTGTGTATACCCTGTCACCCTTGCTTGTTTAGCTGAGAGCATGGTTTAATCTACTCTATATCGTCCATATTTATCAGCAAAATAGCCCTATTTTTCTGAAAACCATTTCATCCTGTGCATGCTGAAGGGATTACTCTCCTCAGCTAACATCTTTCTTATTTAAGCAATGCTAAACGGATGAGCTATCGCTAGAGGTAAAATGCATGGATGATGACAAACAAAAGTGACAAGTGAACAACAAATAAATTAGAGTTTAAGTAAGGGTGCTGCCATCAAGGACAAAGTGAGGCCGTGGGTAACACACTCAGTCAATGACTGTATAATATATCTCTGGTATGATGTTGTCAAGGCAATATGTTGGGATTTAAACACAGCGATATCAGCCAGCAACATAAGCACCAGACAAATGATGTATTACACAGATCTCAGATTGCATTGCAAATGTAAATGCTGTTATTTTCTGGGAAAGAAAATAGGTAACATGACAAAAGATCACAGGACTGCTCAAGTTGATTTAAATGATAGGCTCACTATTTTCCACCCCAGACTTTATTAAAATATTGTTTCACATCGTTTATCATCCTGCATTGCAGAAAGTTGCTTATAGCCCAACTTCTCTGTGCAGCTTCTCTCTGTCCAATTGTTTAGGCTTTAAAAAACAGAATATGTTTTGCATTTAATAAAAGGAATCTCACAGTTAGTCGACATCTTTTCTACTTCACTTGTAATAAGTCACAAGTGAAACCACTGTTCTATTTGTACACAAATCTACAGATAGACTTATTTTACAAAATTCAATAGATGCCATTGCAACACACAGCAGTAATGAAAATGTAACAAAAAGTATGCATGGAGGTTTGATACAGTCTATAAAAAAGTCATAAAAGAAGAAATCCTTGGGGGGAAAAAAAAAGATTTCTAAACTTGACATTGGCAGTAGTTTTGGTGTCATGACACCCTCTTCGGCTTTGGAAATTCTAAGGCTGCTGCAAAGGTGACGCTGCCCCATTTGATGGCAACATTACTTTTAGCTTCCTTTGAGAAGTTCACCCTTCAGTGTTGTAAATACGCTCTGAATAGAGAGTTAAATTGAGAGCCTGCTGTTGATAAGAAAGCAGGATATGGCAAAAGTTTTAGCAGCTATTTCTGTGGTGGCACTCTTCCAGACTTTCCCCTAATCTGCAATCCATTAGGTTGTTGCATATTCATTATATATGGCTGGGGGCACATAATTCATATTCAGATGGCCTGCTGGGAATTGTCCTCTAAAAATTTTCTTCCAGAGTTGTTAAATAAGCACATGGTTTAGCACACAGGTGGTGACCAAGAACCAGTTTCCATTGGTAAGATAAAACAAAAATTTTGATCTCCTAGGGGGAGATCTTTTAGAGTTACAGGTGGAAAACTATCTATCAGTCTTGTACAAAATGGTTTAAAACATCTCTTCCTCTTCATTACCTGTAGCAGAGAATGAGGTCCACATTTACAGGAAAAAGTATATTTTGAATTTTAAGGCTGTTTCATTAGAATTGAGCAAAATAATGTAGCAGATTTACCTTTTCCTGTTATCAGAGACCGCTGTGTGTAGTGTACATGATATGTCAGTGTCATGCGATATCTTTTTGCCAAGAGATTCATTAAAACAATGTTTTATGCTTTAAAAAAATAGTGTTACAAAGGATAGAGCTTTTGTCACGAGGCCATTCTATGCACTAATACTTTTCAGCCCTGGAATGCCACAGTCATTCTGCAGCTACTGCAAATGCTGATTCAGACGGTTACTCATTCAGGTTTTGCTTATGCAAATGCACATAGCAGAAAGATGAGAGCAATGGCTCTGGCTGAAAGGTTTGACCACTTGCGGTAACCACGTGGAGTCCTAAGATTTCCAGAGAGCGCTCATTTTCCCTCTATGACTGGAAAAGTCAACACAGCATTAAGAAGGAGAGGGGGAAATTCTAAGTGAAGATGAGGTATTTCCAAATGAAATTTCTCCTCTACTTATTCTATGACCTCACAGATTATTGGTTCTCTTTGCTTGAGAGACTGAATACAAGTTACAGCCCTTTATGCAAACGGTGCTTGCAGAAAAACTTTGAAAATTCAATATATGAGCAAAAGAAAATCTGAATAAGCCATTCAAAATCACAATACAATCCTGGGTTCCATGCCACAGAGGTCTTCTAAGTTTCCCTCATGCGTATTCTCAAAACGCCTTGGGTAGCAGCACAAGGACAAGAAAACACAGCAGTGTTTCCCTCAGTGTTTTCCTAATTTCCTGAGAACTCAGTCCGAACTCAGCCTGACAATATTATGACTGGAACCTAAAGAGTTATTTTGAGGCAAGCAAGATTTATTTGTCTTTGTAGCAGGAAAGTAGAGATGAAGTTCTTGTAAAACCCAAAATGAAAATCAATGAACTGAGAGAAGGAAGTGACTGGATTTTAGTTATTATAAGTATTCCACGCTAGACAAAATAAGACCATATTAATTACAGTTAGGATACAGTATATGTCCTTTAATTAGATCATAATATTCTCAGACAGTTTCATAGTCTTGGACCTTGGTAGCCTTGGGGTTACAGAAATAAGTTTTTGATTGAGTTTTATATAAGACTATGAGACTGTCCTCACCAGACAAAATACAGCATTGGTCCTTTGTTCAAATCATTAAAAACAAATGCAGCCAGCTTATTTTTCTGATGAGAGACCTCTTGAGGGTTGTGCAGGTAATATCTGTCCCCTCTAAGAAGCAGAAGGTGCAAGCCATATGACATATACCACTGAAAAAAAGGCAGGAGGGTGGGGTGGATTGTTAGGCATACAAAGTGTGTCACTGAGTCTGTGGTTTGTTTCCTGTTTCTTTCCAAAAGTCAACGCCAGTTCTTTTCACCATGACCCTGATCTTTCCCTAACCTAAATACTTTCAGGTCCCTAAACTTAACCAGATCTTAACTACAGACGTGGCAGCTCATATGATGAATTGTTTGAAATTAAATTGCTTATTTTGCCCTTTGAGTACGAGAACTTGTTGAGGAATTCACCTGTTTTATCAGCCTGAATCACAATGTGGGCTTGCACCAGAGAGCAGCGTGAGAAATGCTTGAGTCAGCATGGTAACTTCCCCATTCTTAATGAATTGAATCTGTATAGTAATGCAGTGCCTCCTAATCAGCAGTGACTAAGCACTTTGCCCAGAGAGAGCTGGACAGCTCTTTAGCCTCTTTTTTGCTTTTGGCATTCTTTAGTATCTGAATCACCAACTGCCTATGACTGTGCAGTTACAGTGACTGATGTCAACTTGCAGGATTTCTGGCTGTTGAAGTTGAAAATGCTCTCTTATTTCTAACTGCCATGTGGGGCCACAAGTGTGCAAAGCTGGCAGATGCAGCTGTTGATTTTCCATCTTGGAATCTGCTTAGAAGAGCAGTCATGGAGGGAAAATTGGTAACGTGAGACTTGCTAATGTCATACCCTTTCCTCAATACCTCCATTTAATTTTGTGGATGTTCCTACTAAGCACAGTTCTAGAGTTTTACTTGATCCAGCGCTAGCATGGTTGTTCAAATAGTTTCCCAGTGAGAACAGTTTTAATTTCAAATGAAAAGACATCTAAGCATTTAGATTATAAGTGGGTCAGTCCAGAAAAGTACAAACTGTCCTCTCATTAGTTTCTGTGGCTTACAAATGCATCTCACAGTCCTCATATGTCATAATAATAGTCATAATGTGACTTTAACCTAGTCACTCGGTTATGTGATATTTTAAGTGGTTATACATGGAGGGAGGGAACCTCTGTTTTGGTTCAAGGATGGTCTTTGGCATCAAATGTGGATGACCTCCTTGATCTTTTTCCTGCCATCTTCTAATCAATGACCCTGACACACTCCCAGTAAATGTGACCAGTTTTGACCTGGTGTTCATGGACATCTGATGTTATCTGCTGTTGGTGTGCAGTTAGTTTTATGCCAAGTGTCCACATAAAACAAATTGGTATCATATGACTAAATGACCAGGTTAGAAGTAGTTGAAAGCTTTAAAAGTGGATCTTTGTATCTTTGTACATTTTCTTAACCATATACTGTAATTGTTGTTTAAAAAGAGTTCCAATGTCTATATTCCAAGGTGTAACAGGTTCAGTTAAAAAATCTCCACATATTTGAACGTAGTTATTGAAATTATTTTTAAAATATGGAAATGTGTGACAAAAACTCTCATTTTACACCATATTTGACCTGAACATTTTGACAACTACTCAACTTCAAGCCACCAAACATATTATGATTATAATTGTAGCTCTCAGCTAGCAGCGGCAACAGTGGAACAAAGGGCTCTCTAAAAGTGAGTATATTAAGACTGAGTTGAAACACTGAACCAAGATAAACAGCGAAAAAGGCAAAGAGAGACCCTGGAATCTTGATGGGCTCCAGATATGGCAAATAAACACACCTCACATGGACTACATGTGTTCTTAGCGGCAGGAAACAAAGACGATCCAACCCACTTTCAAAAATAAATGGTGCTGGGAAATATACACAAACATAAAACGCACACAAACGAACACACAGGTACTTTTCCTAGCCAATGAAAGCCATTCCCTGTCTTTTGGATTATGGTCCACTCATTTCACAGGTTAGATTTAAGGAACTTGCCCCCCAGAGTTTGTTTCTAAATAAAGCGATGTGTTTATATATGTGGACATTATGGCAACAGACGTCTGCAGTAGAAAATGATCTTCTAGAACTGTATTTTAACAGATGGTTGTATTAACTTGGTATTCTCATCAGCTGGGGCAGCGGCTGCAAAAGTAGGGCCCAGGGAACTCTTTTCTTTTAGACAGTTCCAATGAATCCCCAGCAAAATTTAAATTAGTTTAAATTAGTTTTGCTGAATTCTTTTACAGCCACTATGTGTGGATTTTTTTATGTAATTAGAGAATATTTCCATTTATTCTGATGTAATATGTTTTAGTTTGGAGAAAGAAAAGACACAGATGAAAACTGGTGCAGTCACTGAGTTGTTGGAGGTGGGGCATTCCTGGATGCCATCTTTGATACAATTAATATTGGCGCTAAAATGATAAATTTTCAAATTCTACACATTGGAGCTTGCTCATTTGATAAAATAACAATCTTGACACACTTATCTTCCCACTTATCTAAAAAAATCCTTCTCCAGTGGGCATTACTGGAACAAATTCTAAAGCAAATGAGGTTGTGATTAGGGATGCATAATATTATTGGCACATCATCGGTATCGGCTGATAAAAGGTCTAAAATGAAATATCGGCATCGGCGAAATCTGCCGATTATAAGAGGCCGATATATCGCCTTCTCCTCTGCTGCCTGACTGTGCTTCCCTCGACAGACTGTTTCACCCTGACGGTCCCGGTGCTTCCTCTGCAGGCTTCACTTCACTCAGCTGCCTGTCAGACCAGCTAACATTAGCTGGGAGGTTAGCTGGAGGCTAGCTGGCTGTGCTTCCCTCCAGTCATGCTGCGGCTAACGCTCCGCTAGCCTCTTAGCTAACGTTAGCCCCGGCTCTCCATGTGGATCCAACCGGATTCAGGTTAAAAACACTGGGACCATCAGTGAGAAACAGTCTGTCGAGGAGCTGCTATGTTTGGCTGCACAGATAGGAAACATTTTGGCTGACAGGATGTACCACTCTGTTTGGGGAAAAAACAACTTCTTTTTGGTTTATAACGGCGGTTGGCAACCAGCGTATTAGGTGCATCACCGCCACCTTCTGCTCCGGAGTGTGGACCAGAGATTAAATCCTACACATTAATCCTGTCTGTCTAATAAACTCAAAGAAAACTCTACTGCTCCTCCCGCTTGGAAGGTTCATTAAAGTTTTAATGCTGAGCTCCTGAACTCCAGTCTTCTTAAGTTCTTCCTTCATATATTGTCTTTCTTGATCATAATTACTACAATCTATGCTTGCATGCATAATAGTCTGCTCAGCCAGCTGGGAAAAAATATGTGCATATATCGGTATCAGCGTCGGCAATTGGCCACAGTGAGTTGAAAATATCGGCATATATAATCCAATATCGTGCAATCCTAGTTGTGATGTGTTAACGGTCCTGCTATGCTATGCTATGTACATACCTCCTGTCTTTAAGTGGGTACTCATGTGACACATCTTTGGAAAGCTAAGATCCTTGTGATTCGATTGATGCAAACCATTTCAAGATACAATCACAACAGCAGGTACAATCAATGCTTCTGTCAGACCACCAACAAACAAACAAACAATCATGATATTCATATCCAGGCAGAAATAACCTTCTACTTCAATGTGTTCAAACCTCTATTACTCAATGCCAGTAGCACTTACAATGATTCTGACTGGAAAAAACTCAATTTACTTTCGGTATGCTTTGGATAGGTGTTTTAGGCTAATTTTACAGAAATCTAAAAAAATGTTAAGGTGTGATTGTTAATGTAGAAAGAAACCCTGTCAGTGCCAGAGCACAATCTGACAGACACATGAGAATGAAACCCAGGAGACAGAAAAAGAACAAAGAGCGTGTTGCCCTTTTACACACCAGATCACTGAAATGCAGCTTGGTAAAACTGGTGGGCGCCCATTTGTGCTCATTTCAGCGACAAACTTTAATTGAGACCTGGAGGGAGAAGATGACTAAAGGGGGAGATAATCATGCTTTCTCGGGGTGATGAACAGAGTGTGTGTGTGTGCAGTCGCTGCTTGCGCTGGTGAATCCAGTCTGCGAGCTCTCCCCTTTTTTTCCCAGGACGGCTCATCAAGCCAACATTAGAGGCAAATTTTTTCCATTGTCAGCAAATGCCAGCATGCATTTGCATCAGCACACTGCCTCTGAAAAGACACCCAGACTTCTTCACTGCCACCATGTACCAGTATCCGGGGATTGGGAAATTAAATGTTGCTCCTATAAATGGAACCTTCACACACCAAAAGCACTAATTAAACAATCCTTTGAAAAACTCATTATCATCATATAAAGTGTAGAACTGGCACTCGATGAACATTTATAAGTAAGGTTTTTTTTTTTACTGTGTCATAGCACTAAATAAGCATAATATATCTGTGACTCTGTTGATCAATATCAATAACTTTCAAATCACAGTTTCTGGCCTGTACTCTAGTTGGGAACACAGCTTCCCTGCCCTTTGCAATCTATATACACAGTAAGACAACAGGAGCAGAGTTCAGCAAGAGTGGGATTAATTGTGGGATTAATTAAAATGAAGAGGACAACATGTAAGAATCCTGGTAAAAGTGATAACGCAATGTCTCTGCTGTTTGCTCCGGAGATGGAGACATGGGGGAGCTTCAGCTGTTTGACTGCTTTCTTCCAACCTTCCTACTGCAGATTTAATGACTCTTTGAAGCATTCTCTTTTCTCAGTGACAAGCTCAGAATCTGTGAATAGTTGAGATCAGCTTGGCGCTAAATTGAGTATGTGAACCATAGACTGAAAAACATGAACATGGAATCTGTGACGTCATCCATAGTTATCTCAAGGGAAATGTTGACTCTCGGGCTGCATTTTGTTCCATGTGACACATTATCTTCGGCTGAAGTCTTCTTTACAGTAACGTACAAGGCCCTCTAGTCCTCAATAAGAGAACAAGGTCAAGAGATCAACAGAAGAAAAATGAAAAGTCCCTGAAAACTGCTTTACTTTATACTTGTATAGCGCCTCTCTAGTCTTCTGACCACTCAAAGTGCTTTTACACTACAAATCCCGTTCACCCATTCACACACATTCATACACTGGGCAACCATGCAAGATCCCAACCTGCCCATCAGAGGAAACTAACCATTCACACACATTCATACCCTTTTTTTCCTTTGGTGCATACAAAGTGAAGCATATATTTAGAGTTCCTTGCATAGTGCACTTAAACATTGTATTGTGTTGCATTGTCAAACAACTGCCGGAAACAAGCATTTATATCATCACTAGAAGGATGAAAAATCGAGGGGTATGTTGCTCCCTTTGCTTCACATAAACGAGAAAACAATTTATTTTGGCAGCTATCTTTCATCTGGGTATAATGGGGATTCTCTCGATTCATGGGGAAAAAAACATCCAGAAGCAAACATTTTACGTGGAACCAAAGCAGCCCTGGATTTGGGTTGGCCACTCCCAGCCATCTTTGTCAATCAATGGAGCCAGGCAATTCAAATTTCAAAGGAGAGGAATCCAGGTTGGTTGAGTTGGGATAAACAAACAGTAATCACCAGAACTGACTGATTAAATAAGACATGCATCATTTACAGTAAGCAAAAACAGTTAAAATACTTTTCATTCAGTCTAAACATCCTCTAAATAGAACAACGATTCTTAAAATCACCACTAAAATATGTGTTAGTTGGCAACGTATACTACAATACTATTAATCTGTCAGAGTTAAGCTTGCTGTGGAACAGAACTGGCTGAATTTATCAAAGTGATGTCAGGGAACAGACTTGAAATGTGATAAATTCATAAACTCCTCCATACACACATACATGAACGGAGTCAACCAGTCAGTCTAATGCGGGATCAAGCAGCATGACATGTTTTCAAATTCAAAGGGATGCAACAGCCAAGCCTATAGTCTGTGCGTCATGAAATGGCATACAGTTCACACATACAAGTTTTGTTTTTTCTTGTAACTTTTGGGACCAATCAGCCAACACAGTGACTGGTCACAGCTAAAAAAAAAATACCACTGGGTTTAATAATTTAAGATACTCTCAAATGGCCACTGTTCCTTTAGAGTAAAACTTTTTCTGTGTATCTGCTTCTGCTTGTCTTTCAGCCTCTGTCTACGTCATTAACTTAATGGACACATCTCTACTGAAGTAGAGTAGGGGCTCTATGAATCTTTTATCTAAAATATTGTTAGAAGGAAGAGGTATTCTATTCTATTCAGTGAATACATTGTTGTCGTTATATAAAGCTAAATATAATAGTTCTATTTCCTTTCTAATATACAAATAAAGACAAATTGTTCCTTAAATAATGTCAACCCCTTCATTTTGACATAGAACATCCTGTTCATCACCAGAGTTATATGCCAAAACAAAACTCCCTCCTACAATTTTAAAGGTGCATTACAAGATATTAAGTATGTGCTATATCCTGTTTCTATATCCTTTATTTATATACTTAATCACTGATGCTGACATTGCAAAAACTTTGACTGAAATTTCAGTCTGATTAAATAATCATTCGGTCATTCATTTTCACCATCAACTGGATTGGCCTCCAAAGATTCAGTATATTGTGGTCAGGTAGAAGCAATGACTGCAATAAGATAATTGGCTTACAAATGACAATAGGCAATTTTGATGCTGGCCGCTTATTGTCACCCAGGTTAATGTAGTATAATCTCATTAGAAATACTGAGAAGTATTAAGGCAAATGGAATTGCTGATTAGTGGACATTGGATTTTACTGGTGAACCTTCTTGGATAAATTCTGACACGTCTTCTGTTTGGAGGCTATATGATAAGAGCCAGGTTCCATGCCTGTAAATGATTATGGTAATGTAACAGATTAAGACAGTATAACATTTCTGCAGACAGTCTGTGTGAACAACATTAATATTAAAGGGGACCTTTTAAGCTTCCCTTATTTTCAGTCATAAATATATATATATATATATATATATATATATATATATATATATATATATATACACATATAATGATACAATATTGGATGTTCATATAAAATGTATGTGGCTAAAGTATCAAATAATGAGGTAAACGCATGTATAAGTAATTCCTGTGAGTAAAAAGCACCGGCTTCTGACTCTGAACGCTCAGTTTCCAACGTTTTTTTGGTTGGTTTGGTTTTTTACCATTTCTTGACTGTTTTCAGCCGTTTCGGAGCCATGTTAAGTTACTGCAGATGAAAACATTTCCTGCTGTTGCTGCTTCATATTAAAAGCTTTCCACTGAAAGACTAATGGGGGACTTTTATTGTGAAGAATTTATAGGAAATTATATGTATTTATCCACTGTTTTACAGCCGTGACTTTGACCACTAGTCACAGCCATTACGTATACAAGCGCGTCATCAGTTAAAGACACACGTTCAAGCGGGTAGCCCTGTTGTAATTGAGATGCAAATCCCTGCCATGGCGGGGCTGATGCGCCAAGCCAAGCCGGCACATGTGTATGGAGAAGGCCTACATCTGTTAACAGACAGGGGCTGAACTGAGGGGCTGCATAAAGGGCCAGTGTAAGATAAATAAGGAGTTTTTTGAACTGTGAATCATGCAAAGCTACTCCAGTGGAGTCCCAGAATAAAAATATACTGGAAATGAGCATGAGTCCTATTAACAGCTCAAACACTTAGCACTTTAAAGTTTAGCAGACCATCTGGGGGACCAGTCACCTCCATAAAGCCTGCAGCATAGTAGCCTGAACCAACTTGCAGCTCTGCTTTGCCTGTGGCATAGTTCATGGTGATAACTGATTACAGAGTACTCCTGGCCTTTATTACCTGGTATACAGAATCACAAAAACAGGTTGATTTGCACAGAAAACTTGTGAGGGAAGGTGACTCATCAACAATGACAATTAATCTCCCTGATAATCCTGCAACACAATGGTGAATGCCATTAAAATAATATATCAGCTATAAATGTTTAGGAAACAAATGAAGAATAAAAACTATAAAAACATTATTTTTTATGCGTTTTGTTTAATGCAAAAGCCTGTGAAAAACCTGATAGAAGACTGCACAAGGAATCCAGCAAAAATATAGTTAAGCAGTTCTGTAAGGATAATATAAGGAAACATTACTGCCTTCAAACTAAAAATACATTTGAAAAATACTGAATACTGATTATTCTGAATACTGAATAATTAAATAAATAACTTAATAATTAAATAAATCATTTTTTTGTAGGTGACCAAGATTTTTATCTATCCATGCAGGTCCTCCAGTAATTGGCAGTTCATAACAACTGGACAATATCTATTTTTTAAAAATGTATATTGATTTATTTTGTACTGCATATCAGAACTATAGATTTTTTTAAAAATAATCTGTGGTACTAGATTCTTGATTGTCCCACAAGATAGCTTGAGTACGTCATAAAGTACGTCAGAACAGACTGGACACAGGCCTTGTGTGCAAAGCTGATAACATTCATAACAAAGACAGTTTCCACACTGAAGGTTTCAGCTACATCTTATTAGTCCCCATTGGGCAGGATTAAAGTGGCATTGTCCAGTTGGTTTCGTCTATGGCCAAGCTAAGCTGATAAAGAATTTTAAAAAAAAGCCCAGACTAAATAAATAACATTCGATAAGACATGACCTCCTCAAAGTTGCCTGTAGATACAGCTGTCAAAATTTCAGCACTGCTGAAAGTGCCCAGGCAGCATCTTTCACTCTTTGCTGAATAAAAGTCCAACCAAAACTCTTACTGGGCATCAAACTTATAAACTCACTTTCAGATGTTCTATTCACTGCCTCAAGGCTTTAAAAAGAAAAAAAAGCATCAGTGTTTTGTGTATTTTTCATTCTGATGCTTACTGGAGACGGTGAAAACTATTATTTTGATTTCATGGCAATAAAAATCTAGAAAATATGGAAGATGGTCTTGACTATGGTTATAAAATTTACCAGTTTGATGATAGTATTTATCTACCTCATAAATATTCATGTACTGTAAGGATAAAAAAACACTTTAAGTGCCAATCCTGTCTACCCAGTGGAGTATCCCAAATATCATAAAACCCTCTTAAAAGACACAAAACAAAACAGTGCCGGTTGTCTATCATTCCCATAATACACCACTTAGCTACTTAAATGGTGTGTCCTCCTTTTTCCAGAGATGTGAGGAGAAATGTGCACCATTTCCTATCCTCAAAAGGCCTTGCTGCTTCCTCCCTCCCTCCGGCGGTGTATCACATTACTAATCAGATTATCTTCACTCTTCAAGAACCCCCTCCACCCCCACCCCCCCAAAACTCCTCATTGAGCAGGCTGGATAACACAGATTGACATTCTCTTCTTTTGTGCTAATGACAAGCACCTTTGCATTATATGAAGCTACTGATGGACTGTGAATCAACTGGGATCTTTGTTATCCAGGTCTGTATTCTTATTGTGTATTTGTAATCCTCATCAAGACAAGTAATTTTGCACCTCATCCCCCTCAAATGAAAGCTCTTGATTCAGACTGAAGAGTATAATAAATGAGATGACTTGTAGATAGTGATGGATAAGGTCTTATCACACCACATTATAATCTAATTTGAATTATCTCAGGAATGCCACAAAACTTCACCATAAATCCAATCAAGACTTTCTTCTTATTGATAATGAAAATTTTCCAATTATACGTGTTGATTCTTGAACAACAATGCAAAGTGGTTTAATTTTTGGACAATAAGTGGTAAATTAGGATACAATTATACAAAAAATATCATCCTTTATCATCCATATTTCTGATGTTTAGTAATTAGTAATGTAATTGCTTTTTTAATGAGTAGTATGCAATGTGGAAATTATTACATTTTTCAAGTATTTTGCCCTACATTGTCTTCATACTTCTTCATCTACTTCATCATGAATATGTCCTTCAAGGCAACACAAAAAAGTATATTTCTGCTGTGCGCCATGACTTTCTAAAAACAATTTAAAAAGAAAAGCAATAAACTGTAACAGAGACTCCACTGAATGGGGAGTCATTCCTGTAGCTTATAAAGGTCATATCATTACCAACAACAAAAACAGTCATTTGATAAAAGTGTTTTCAAAGCCTTACATTTTCAGTAGGCTATAAAGTCAAAAAAAAAAACAAGTGTGCCTCTCCGGTTTCTGGTCCTGGTGCTCTACTTAAAACCGTGTAAACAATCTTGAAGTGTACTCCATCAAAAGATACTCCAAAAACTATTTCTCAACTCTTGAGAACATGTTCACATGCACACAAGAAACCAGATTATTGTGGGAAATGGAGTTAAAGAAAATAAATCTTCACTTGTGCCTTTTGACTCTGCTGGAGATGTCCAGCGAGACGGATTTTTAAGTATGAATATACTAATTATGATGGCGATTTCCAAAATCATCTTCAAGGTTCTTTGACTGTGTTTACACTTTTCTGTGAAATCGATAATTGTACTATCAGTTAAGCCAACAGCAGGGGTGAAGCGAATGCTTTCTGTCTGAGCTATGTGATGCACATGTTAAATTCACCTCTATTTCTCTTTTAATTCTTCTCCGGTGCTTAACTGCCTTAGTGTTTTGATCAAAACTGGTCACCATAGCATTTACATGGAGTTACAGGGTAACAAACAACAAATTAATAAAATAAATTAATTAATAAAAAAAAATGGAGAGTGCATAAACAATAATAATACTCAAAAACTACTGTTTATCTTTATGTTTTACTCTAAGTTGGGTGTGAATGAGGATGGACTTTATCACTGACATCCTTGTCTTTTACTTTATTTTCCTGTAGCTCTCCTGTAACTTTCCACAGAGGTAGTATTTCTTTTTGTCAATGAGATGTCACCCCCAACCTTCACTGTTTTGGTCCTCAGGGGGCCATTAAACCAAATATATTGTAATTAACTAAGTGGCTGTAGCCACTGCCCAATGTTTTGCAGCTCGCCCATCTGTGACCATGCAGCCATCCAATCTCTGTGTTGTTGCTAATGGAAAAATATTGATCCTTGTTTCATATTGAGAGAGAAAAAAACGCATGAGAGAGAAGTAGAGCAGAGTCAATACTGCATGCATTTTCAGCTCTGCGTTTGTTTGCTTTGACAGTATTGATGTGATGTACAGTGTTAGTCTATAGGAGGTTTGAAATCTAGTTGAGGTTTGAAGCTAATATAGAGGGGAATATAGAGGGGAAGTTGACATTATGATAGATTTTGTCAGAGATGGAAAATAACAAAAAGCATTTAATCAATTACTGAACTTGTTGACGACTGAGTCAAACTCCATTCACTGATAAAGACTGTGCGGTGCAGTTGAAAGCTCCACAAAAAGCTCATAACTGTACAACGAGCTACAATTATTTTACTTTATATATGGTTTTAAATTTGATGCGTATCTTATTTAGAATTCATGCAACTTCAATGTCACTCCATCATGACATTTTGATGTGACTCAGTTCTGGTCTCACATAGTCAACATTGGTGGCTCTAGCAAGGAGAAATGATGGTAATTTGGGTGTTCAGTGGAGGTATTGACAGGTACTGTGTTAGAAAGAAATGGCCACGACAAGGACACATTACATAGGTTAACAACAACAACAAAGGATCTTGGAAAGAAAGCCTTGAACGCTGCAGCAGTATCTTGGTTGTAAGTGCAACAAAATCAAGCTTGATCCAACCTGACAGAGTTCTCTGCCGCTGCTATGACTTACACAGTGATTTTCACAGTGAATGGTGATGGTTAAAGCTCTCTCTGCATAAAGTATCAAGTTCTTGGAGAACATGTGCATGTCATCTGTCTCAAATAGATCTGTGATGTTAAGATATAGATAAGATATTTTTTTAGTGATATTGTCTTTTAACCTCAGAACTGACTAGATTTTAGGTTAAAAGGTTACTTTCTGCATGTCCTTTGTCCATTACATGGCGGACAACATTGAGTGTGCAGTCCATTTAACCGTGTGCTACAACAAGTGATCATGCCCTTGCATAAAATGATGCAATTACAAATAGTCAGAGGATCAGCATCCTTTGTTTTCCAACATCTTGAATGTAGAGTTGCTCCTCTCTTCACTTCACTTGCCAAATGGATCCTGTCCAACTGAACCTTCTGTCTGAAACTAATGGGCAACAGTGACCCGCTCAGTGTTCTGGTCTTGAGCTTCTCCACCAGCCAAACAGCAGCCCAGGAGGATAAAGAGCTCATTATTTATCATTTTTGTCCAGCATAGGATAAACAGGAAACTGAGGGCAAGACAGAGTACAACTTTAATAGCATACATTTGAGATTTTATGAGCTCAACCTCTGGCTTTACGTTGATCGGTCTACTAGTGGACAAATAAGGAAGCAAACAGCCTATCTGAAAAGAGATCATGAATTCCTTCTGAAGACACTGGCTCATATGAACATGTAAACCACTTTTATTGCTTTTCACAGGGGATTCAGCAGCAGGTTTTTCATTGGATACAGTCATTGTTAGGCATGACTATCATCTTCTCAATTTTAATTTGTCCAGTACAAATAGTGAAAGAAAGGCCTGGTGTGCATACAGCGTTTTTCTCTGGCAGGACATTGATGAGAACTAGGATGAAGCGCTGCGGTGAGAGAAAAAAAAAGCTGTGGATGTTTTTTGTTTCTATGACAACAATATATCGACAATTCATATGTCAATATATCACCACTATAACAGCCGTTATATGACAGTGAACACCAACCAGGGCATGCTTGAACTCATACTTTGTATGGATGAGCATACTGTAATAATGGTGATGTCCCCACTCCTCTCAATCTGACAGCTGTAGACTAAAAAAGGATGTGGGTGCATGACACGATCCGTTAGAGATATGATAGGTTGCCTGAAAAGGAGCGACAGTGGCGACACCAGTACCTTTCTGAAAAGAGATTTTTAACTAGCAGTCACACGAAAATGTTGGAGCACTCACAAAAAGAGCTTTTTCTTAAGGCGGCCACATATGCTCTCTCCTCACTGGGGACAATCAAAAAATGACACTGGTACGCTATATGGTTTGATGACGACTATGCGAAATGTGTCATCAAGTCCCACAAAAGCAGCAGTAAAGAATCTCTTTCTGACTCAACATCTCACCAACAGTCGACTGATTACTATGCCACTGACTGTATATCAGAAATGAGAAAATCATGGGGCACAGCATATTAATAATAAATAATGTACTGCAATAACAAAGTTTGTTTGCCAATGTCAACCTGACTTGAGCCCACAAAATGAGGTCTCATCCTAACAGGGTTTTGTCTAACTTTCATTCCATCTCCTTTTCCATCTTGAATAACCATAGCAACAACAAATGAAACAGTTTATTGTATCTATGCGGAAATGCTGTTAAGAGGCATTTCACCAGAAAACTGCATAAATTTGTGTAGATAGGATATCTTAGTCTATCATACTTTGTATGGTTTTTAAGAAAGTTATCTTATTTATTCAGCCACTGAGAGTAGAATCATTTATCTGAAGAAAATCCTTCCTTATATACATTATATCGACACATAAACAGAAATTATATTTGATTTGTCAAAGGATAAGAGCTGAATCTACCAGTAGAGGTTGAAAAAAAACTGCTGGTGTGGTTGGTGTTCTCCAAACAAAGTTGTGCTAATGATGGTGTCAAGCTGGAGTGGCAAACATCAGAGAAATTTGTCTCTATTGGCATATTTGCCTGTATTTGAGAGAGTGTCAACTTTTAGGGTAATTTGCCACATTGTGCCAACATTGAAATAATGCTGACAAGTGTGTCAACATATTAACACTAAGACAATGTTTACCCCATGTTGACATCGGATGGAAAATTTAAGTAGTACTTGACCACACTGAGCCAACATAATGTAGTCTTGCAGGTTAGTTTTGGGCCAAAAAGTCAGGCCAGCGCTGGACTGTTGGGTTATCTGGGCCAACACTGAATTTCTGCCTGTTTAGACCATGATTACATCGGCTGTTAGATGAATCAGACCACCTGGAGTCACAGACTGTATCAATATTAATGTAATAAAAATATAGATTTTATGTTTTTCTTACCTCTTAGCCTGTCTCTGTAATGTCTGAATTTCCCCCCCAGGGATCAATAAAGTCTTATCTTGTAACTTTTACTGGGCTTTGAAAAACTTCCGATCAGTCAAAGACCTAATGAGTGATGTTGTGAGGAAATGCAATTACGGCACTTCTCAGCATTAAATAGCTGTAGGGTGTGCATTTGGTTCACACTGGAGAAGACAAAGCCAATTATATGTATAGCAATGCAGCAAATATCCATGTCCATCCATCATTTCCACACCTGGGAATGGTTAGATCACCAGACGTTATTGAAGTTTAGGCTTTTATGCCCATGTTATGTCTGAAAATCAGACATAACAAGGCAGTAATCAAGCTCAAGATGTCTTCAAGTAATAGCTTGGTATTTTAAATTTCAGTTCATTTTTTCCCATAAATAGACAGATAAATTATAAAATATAAACAGGTTAACATACTATATACATTAGACAAAGTTGTTGAAGCTTTTTTTTATATTTAATGCAATGATGTAGAGTAGGAGTATAAAGATGTGGAAATTCACCCTAAGCAAGTTATTGGAGGAACTAAACAGTTTGGTTGAGACAGAAACTCTAAAGCTGTGAGTTCTGAGCGTTCTCTGTTAAACAGAGGTGAGGTGTTGTATTGCTTTGGGCAGAAAAGGTTTTCTGTATCAGTCCCGGTGACAGCAAAGTTGAACCAGTCTGCTCTCCCCACAGTGAGAAAGTATCAGCTTTTGTCCTGCTGCTACTCTAAAATGACATGATAGCTTTTGTTGCTGATTCTGACACTGAAGCACTGAAATTCAAAATGTCAAGGTATCTCTTCAAACTGTGATCAGACACGGTTTCGAAAAAGGTTCAGAATATCCACACAGAATTCAGAAACAGACATGATCCACCGCTCATTTGAATGATTTAACACACGTGGCTCTCTTGGGGCTTGAAAACTGAAAGGACAGAAGGTGTGTGTGTGGGTGTGTCTGTGTGCTTGTGTGGATGGATGATGATCAGTGCAGTTTTGCTATCAAATCAGCAGCTATTGATTCACCTGACAGAGCAGATAAATAAAACTGGCTATTCATGAGACGTGTGTGTGTGTGTGAGCCTGGAAAGTATTTCACGGTAGCTTGAAGCTGCAGTGATCCACTAATGAGCTTGTGCTACCTTGTTCCATTGATCCAATCATTGGAGGGCTTGTCGATAGCTTATGAGCCATATTCTGCGGTTCAGATGATGGCATTTCTGCTAGTCCATTAAACCTCCAAACACCCTAAAATGACCCCATATGGGAATATCTTAATTATTATATCATCAAGGTCCTAGTTCCTCTTTAATGTTATTTGCTTTTTAATCACTCATCCCCCATCTCCATCTCCATCACAATACTCCTGATCCCTCTCATGCAATTACGAAAACAACATTGTGTAAGGTTCAATTTGCTGGCATTATTAATTTGAATGCAATATTAAATCTGACTGGACCAGATGCCCTTCTGCTTAACAGAGCACCGTATTGCATTAAATTTGTGTTGTATGTCAGTCACAAACCACTGAGCAATGTGTAGCTGAGGCAGAAAACCTTTTTCGAGACTGATTTAATACATAGAGGGTCATGAGCGCATCAACAAGCATATTATAACTGCAGTATATTTGTGTTCACAGGTTGATAACTTCATTTACCAGCTCACCTCTAAAAATGCCATGACCTTGTGCATATTTTCATCTTGCAAGGTATGATATGAAGGATACAAATTTGTTTTTCGCTCCCCTCCTAGAAAGGTTAAAGACTTTCCTCACAAGATAAATGACAGCATTTTCCCTTTGTTCAACTGTCTATAACAACATATGTTTATGTTTACCTGACAAGGATCTCTAGTCTATGACTCTTGTCTGTCCAAAGCATTGACGATGACAATGTTTCTATCCGCTCACCAACTGTCGATGTTGGTTTCTTTTTACCATGATCACAATTATTCCCTAACCTTAACCATGTAGGTTTTGAGCCTGAACCTAACCAACCCTGTCCCATAGCAGTGTCAGATGGCCATATGAATCATTCTAAAACAGTCGTGTTTCTCAGTTTTGGAAGGCACACAGGAACTCCTGCAGTGCTCAAAGGTGCCAATTCCACAGGTGCTCAGGCACCCACTGGCAATTGTGAGCAACCACTGGGAAATGATCCTTTCACTTTTCATCAGCTTTTGACCATTCAGTGGTTCCATACAAAGATATAACTGCATCATTTTCATCACATTGTGAACCACTGCTGTCTGATCTAACTGGGTCTGACAAGCACACAATACTATAATAATAATTATTATAATAAAAATGATTTTAAAATCAAGGTAGAGTTCCACCATCCAGGACCGCAACTGAGCATCTCTGCCTCCACAGGTGGCTGAGGCAGCCTGTCGTGTCAAACCCCATCTCTCATCCACCTACCATATCTCTCTTTGTTTAAGTTATGTTAAGCACTCCCTAGGAAATAATACATTAGGCAGCTACTCTATAGCAGCTTTGACATACTAAGGTGTTGGGGAATTGGGGAAGCAAGTGGACTCTGTCGCCAGGAGTGAAGGGAGCTTTGCTCATTTTGTGGATTACCAAAAAACAGTGCAACAGAATTCAATCATACTTGCTGCACTGGAAGAAAAATAAAAGCACTTATGTCGAGCTAAATTCTCATTGGTTCAGTTTTCCTGTTTCACCATCACTCCAGTCATTAAACTGATCTCATATTGCAACTTGGTATCAAAAGATCTAAAAGGAAAAAATAGAAGAAAGGGCCGTCAATTTAATTCATGTTCCTGCTATATCATCTAATATCATACATTAGGTGCACACATGCTCACATACACACTGCTGTAAGTCTTTGATCTACACTGCGTTCGGGAAGCTTATTACACAATATGATCAGGTTAAAGACACACTCCATGATCTAAACGTAAACCACAGGGACACTCCACTATCAAAAGCACAGAGTTGGAACCTGGCTTCACTCTGAAGTTGTCACATCTTTCACTGCAGAGACTCTAAAGACACTTACAGCGTAGAAAAAAAACATTCTTAAGTCGTTATCAAAGCTTTGCTCACACATATTGGAACAGATTTACACTGTTATTTAAGATCAGATGCAAAACAAATGTTTAAATCATCACATAGTGTTTTGCATCTTCATTTTAGTTTTGTAGCTTGTTCACAAATTTTAATTTTGTATAATAAATATATACATATATAACATATATATTATAACCCTAACCCTAACCCTTCAGTCAACACCTCTCTCAACCGTCGCAATAATCCGTTTTGACATTGATTCATTATTTTGTCGCTCTGTGAGCACTTGGGTACACACAGATGATCAGACAGATTGAGTCAATTATTATCAAAACTTTTAAATTACAAATGTTATTATACCTTAAATTTGTGATGTTAAAAACACACACACACACACACACTGGGCTTCTTTGTGTTTACTGCAACTTGTTTTGTTTGTGTTGGTTAATATCCTCAGATGAGAGACAAATTGCATGCTGATTGCTGGTAATCTGTTTACGCATTTCATGTGTCCATGCTGTGTTTCCTACATCAAAGCTGAATAATTTATATTTAAGTCACAATATTAAGCCCTACTAGCTTATTTGCTCCTTTATCAGTGATGTTGTTGTCGACCAATACTTCTTTAATCATTCATGGCCATCAATATGAATTTAAATTTTTAAACATAATAGCAACAAATGGCCCTCTGCTCAACAAGGCCTTTAGACATATTCACTGTCGTTTTAATGTCCCGTCCCAATCCCTTCTTCCTCCAAGACTGATTTCACGGCTGGGGAAGCAGTAAATGTAAACTGCATTTGCTATTATAGTTTAAGAAAACAATCTCGGA
Source organism: Thunnus thynnus (assembly GCF_963924715.1). NCBI lineage: Eukaryota > Metazoa > Chordata > Actinopteri > Scombriformes > Scombridae > Thunnus > Thunnus thynnus. The sequence continues at coordinate 23,975,549 of NC_089529.1, forward strand.
GAAGTGGGCTGTGTCACGTTGCCATCAGTCTCAAAATCTGCATGGTGTCATGAGGGAAGCCAGGTGAAAATTTGCATCTAGAGGGTAGATACCTGTTGTACACCCTGAGGAAGGAAGCCATAAAGTGAAGTGCATAAGATATGTATTTCCTTAACCTTCATCCAAAAATCTGTTGCGCCTGAGCCTGTATTTTGTGCTATTGATAGACAGTGCCATTTTTCTCCCAAATCGGTTATGTTGTCAACAGATGTGTAGTGAAATCAATAAATACTGGCTGAACCCTGCCCTTATACCTCAACGCTCTATTCCCAGCTAAGCAAGAACTCCTTGGATGTTGGACAACTTTTCTGGATTAGTCCAAGCCTTAATGCCTTAATGACAGATTAATGAGATTCTGTAACTTGTACCCTGATTAGAGTGTGCACTACAACTCAGTGTCAGCTCTACATCAACATCATTGCTAAAATGCAAAGTTAAGATTAAGTACAAAAAGTCTGCAATGAGGATCTCATAAGATTCATAATCTTGTTCACGTCTTTTTAATATTTTGACAATTTCAGACGATTATTTTGTCTAGGCAAAGCTTTTTTTATACTTACTGTATATACTGGATGTCTGCTTATGTTAAATATCATTTAACAAAGAACCAAGAACCTTGGCTTCTTTTGTTACAGGAAAAAAAGGAGTTTTATATAAAAATCTCTTTATATTTTGCAAAGAAAAAAAAGTATCCTTTAGATAACAGAACTGAAACTCCACTGAGTTCTACCAAAACTAGGTTTTGTATTGATAACTGAAACAAAAACTTCCAAACTTTTCTAGAAACAGTACATAACTTAATCCAATCAAAGCAACTGTCCTCCAATAGGGAAGACGCAGGCTGGTGATAGAAGAAGTCCTAGCCAGTCATTGTTGTAAAATGCTATTTTATGCCTGTTAATCCAACTGACTTTACCTGAGATGCAAGTAGATGTAAGACGGATAGTATCTGAATATGCGCACAGTTCCAAGTCCTGTTGCAGGACTACTTGTGCTGTTTTTTGTAGGCAAGATGGACTCCAGGAAAGCTAAAGAAAATAAACAAGTTTTTTTTGTTGTTCTTAACCCGTTCATGCATAGTGGTCACTACAGTGGACAGCTATTCAAAAGCTGTTTTCTTATATATGCATGGGTTTTAATGGTATAGTTGCACATCAGCCAACACAGTGGACTCTTGTGTGTCATCCCATACACTGCCATCTATTGGCCAGCCTTTGTAAGTGCAACACAAATTTCTCAAAACTGTAGGCTGTAAAAGTTCAAAACCAAGATGGCCGCCTGCCAGCCAGAAATGCTCAACAGCTCAGGAATATCTTGCCAATCCTTCTACAGTAATAGACCCTTGCAGGTAAATAAAATTTTGTAACATCAAGTAACAACTAAGGAGTAATACAATTGTTAAAATTTCCAAGTATTGATTTTATGTTTGGAGAAAATGACAATTAATCATCTGTCCACTAAAAAATGAAGTTCAAATATTTTTTTTCATGCCTTAAGAGGAATGAAAACACTTAGGAAAAAAATCCTGACTGAGGTTATCATAATTCATGCATGAAAGGGTTAATCATCATACAACCTCACAGATCTTATCTTCTGACCGCCAGGGGAGACCCACTGTTTTACAGACACCACGATGTTGTTGACAGAAAGTTTTCCGACAGCAACAGTAACTCAGGAGGTTTTAAGAGTAAACTAATTCCACTGGTTGTGCTCTGTATAACAACCTCCCCATTAAATACTGCTGAAGAGATGCCAGTGGACTAAAAGTGAAATTAACTTCACTTTTTTTTTCCTCCTCATAAATGTAAGAATAGAAGCTACTCATACATGTATTTTGACTTAAAAATATTACAATTCATAGAGGTCTCTGGTTAAGAATAGATGCTAGATTGCTGCAGTGCAAAGACAGAAGTGAGCACACACCTTCTGAGACATGTTTTAGAATGACTGTACAATATAACATGGATCATGATTAATAGAAAGTTGTTCAAGCATATATGATTTATAATAGGATCTGCTAATAGAGTTAATAAATAATTAAAAAAAAAACAATTAACTTCAAAAACATGAACATTATATAAGCTTCAGCAGAGTAAATGTCACTGAAAAATGCAGGGATTCTTTTTAAAGAGTTAACTGTCAGGTGGACTATTTTTATGTCAGACTGGCTTTTTCTCTCTTAGCATACATGTCATTAATCATATTATCACTTGACAAGCTCTTAAAGGTTACCCCTACTCTTTGCTGTAAGAAGGAGTAAGTTGCTTGATAAATGTCTCATCCTTCACTTGCTCAAAGAACTTTTTTTTTTGTCCGCGCTGAAGTTGGCTCTTTAGAGCATTCTTAAGAGGAAGATTGATAAGAACAGGCCCAGATATTTGGTTTGAACCCAGCTGGCTCAGTGTCAGTCCTTGAGTGCTACTGTCTTCTTCATTAACATCCACACCAAACATCAAAAGTGCATAGAGACATAACAAATTAAAACCTACACAAAATAGATCTGTTTGGCAATGCTTTCTAGATAAGCGGTACACTTATAGATTATGAATCAAGCACAAACAATTTGAAATGCAAATTTATGCAAGACATCACATTCCCCCCTAGTGTACTTTTTTAGCAATTCAGAGTTTTAGATCACAGACACATTTCTGCTCCAGGCTGAAGAGAACAGGCTTCTGTTCTCTTTCCATGACGTCTTCCCTTTCAAAAATTAATGATCCCAATCTATTTGGTGTGATGTGAATGTTATTGGGAGGGCCGAAGAATGATGCATTGTAGTGATTCAGTGTGTCAGCAGCGGTTTGGATGACAAGCCCCTGAGGTCAACTGCTCCAACAATTAGACATCGGCCTCACCTGGCACACACACTCACAGATTGGTCCCAATAAATGTCGGTAACAACAGATCTGCTGGTTGCTATGATAACACTCTCAGTAGCTGAACACATTATGTTAATAACAACTGCTACTGACTTCAGACCAACAGGCCTTTTCCTCACTATTTATCAGTTTAAGTAATCACTGTGGGATTTTTTTGACAGGGCGTTCTCACTTCACAGTTAAGGGAAAAGAAACTGTTTATGAATCTATTGAAGCTACTGTATATTCTCAGTGTCAGGCACATGATGTGCTGATAGACTTACTTTCTATCGGCACATCGTGCACAGGATTTCACAATCCTTCATGAGAATGTGAACAAATATTTACCTTTTTTGAGTTTTTACGCTTATCAAAGATGTTTCACTAGCTCCATGTGCTGCTGCATGGTTGATACGGTAGTGTTTTCCTTTGTTTACAGTATTTTCAGTACCATGTAAAGAGCATTTTGTAGTGGACGATGTTATTCCAGCTCACATGTATGTCTCAAAATGTACGCTTCACATATCTTTACGTGCCATCTCCAGAGATGGAACAATTTGACTCAATTATCACAAATTAACAAGTTTACATATTGAAGTATATGTAGTAAGTATACACAGTAGACATTAATATTTTCACTCAACAGAACACTTCACGCAGACCAGAATGAGATACTTCAAAATTCAAGAGGCATGTGCTTGGAGGATTAAATAACTGCAGAGGTTTCCAAGCAGTCACGTAGGAGCTCGAAACGCCTTTCAATCAATCAGTCATAATGACAAATATATACAACATGATGATTTTCACACAAACAATACAGCCATTGTAAAATGTTAAACTGAAAAAGAAAGAAAAAACTTGAATTTGAATCTGAACTCACTGAATTTCAGTACAATCAGTCTTACACTTTTATTTTTATTCATTTTTATTTTTATTTATTTTTGCTGACAGCAGTTTAAGGTTGAGAAACTGCAGCTTAAGACACAGACTTAACTACTGATCTACAGTAGTTGATACCATTTCATTATTTAGTAAGTAGGTTCAAAATCATGTTTAATAGATTATGGCAGGCTAAAAATGAAACATCAAAGCAATGTAAAAGGCTCTGTGAAGCAATGTATACAGTAGACAGTCACTACAGCAGGAGTGTACATTATTCTAATCACTTTGCTCTTTGCACACTGTAATATTTGACTCTATATTTAACTATATTTGAATATTTGCGTTTATCTTCATGTTGTCATCTGTAATTTAATGTGTGTGGCTGCTATGATGACGATCATAGACGACTGCGCTGACTACTGAGCTAAAATTTTACTCTTCACCTCATTGCAGACAGACCTCTACCTATTTATACACCCATAACACAGAGACAGCACACCGTGTAATGTGTAGGGAGGAACTTCAAAGGCAATTATTGCTTTGCACTTTTCATTTATTGCCTATTTTTTACAACCTAACTTTGTGGAAAGGAGAAGAGGAACAACAGGTTATGGAGAGTCTCTTGGAAGCACTTTGCTTGTGTCAGTAGCTCAGCTTTATCTCTGGGGAACACCCCCAACAAATAATAATAATAATAATGTATTTGTGTTCGGGCACACCCCTACTACCTACCTATATGTACAGATGTGAAAGAATGAGGACCTCTCAACTTGATGATATGCAGTTATGTAGGGTACTAAGTCATTTGTGTTTGAAAGGCTGAATTGTGGTTTACCAGACTGAAGAATTGCCTCCTCATGTTCTCACATCACTTTAACTCAATAACTGGGGCAAAAATGCAGGTAGTTGCCTGTTGGGTACCTCTTTGAACATGAGCGCTACTGAAGGCCAAATTAGTGAATTTGTGTACCTCTGTTTCCAATTTCAAGTCTACATCGCTTTCATTACAGTCATGTAACTACCCGAAGGTCATTTTCAAGTCACAAATAAATCTGCGGCAGCTAAGATATTAGAATGAGTGCAACCACACCTTTTACCTCTGATGAAGACGGAGCGGTGCTGTAAAAGATACAGACTCTTTCCCACCACAACACAACGAGGCATGGCAAACTAGCTGAAAAAATGTTCCCGTGCTGCTCCCACTGTGCTTCCAACCATCCTTTTCATTAACATGAAGTATTGTCGCAGTCTGGCAAGAGAAAACGCCTCTCTGATCCAAAACCCCCCCCCAGAGAGAGGAAACGAGGGACAGGGGAAACGAAGAGGGACAGAGGGGGAAAAACAGCAGAAGAAAGAACTGAACAAAGTCAGAGTTAAAGTATAGAGGAAGAAGGTAAGAACAAAGAGATAGAGAGAAAACTGAGTAACAGGAGGGAGGGAATGCAAGACGAGGTGATATACTGTAAAAGAGAATGGTGATAAAAGAAAAAGACAGCCGGCTCAAGCTCTCAGATGTAGCTTTCCCTGAAGAAGAAGGATTTCAGAGTATCCAAATTGCCTTTTATTTTGCTTTTTTGCTTGTCAAGGTAGCAGGGGTATGCCGCTGAAACTCTGTAATAAACCCACTGAATGTAACATTCCCATATGCAATTCATTTACAAAGGGAGTCTGTCAAAGGAATAGGAGGAATACTGCAAATTACAGCATATCAGAGAGAAGGACAGTGCAGAAAATAACATGAAAAGTATGATTTCAGAAATTGCACCCAAGCAGCAACCATGAGCTGAGCAGTAACGTCATTGAGTGCACCTTATAGGGTACAATACATGGCCACAAGATCCTGGTTTCAAGAAAACTCTTGACTGTACTGAAATCTCTCCAAAAGTCTCCAACTCCCCGAACACAGAAGTGTAATAGGGTTGTTATAGATCCAAGGTCACTAATAGGTGGACCATGGTCCAGGTCCAGACACCATCCTATCCGGTCCCAGACCTAAAGCAGATAAATTATTTACAATTATTAAATTTTGATGTAGCATTTTATATTCTAACCTGTGCAGCTTTTCTAGCCTGGTTTAGCAGCCCAGGAAACTCACAGACCTATTGCATGCATTGTAAATCACCTCACATGACGCTACTCAGCCAATCGAATCCGTGCATTCTGATAATCACTGCGACTCAAGTCAGCGAGTGAGATAAACACACACAGGGGAGTGACAAGATGAGAGACTACAGTCAGAGAAATAAGCCAGTGAGAGAAAAGAAATTTCACACAGCGTACTCTAAAAAGAGAACAGTAAACAGCGAAAAGAGAGCTTTTAATCAAGAATGGACAGACTCTTACATGTTCAGTCTTCCCACGGGCAGTTCAAAACCAGTATGTCTCATATGTTCCGAGACCGTGGCGATTGTGAAGTGCCACCATGAGACAAAGCACCAATCTTTGGAGCAAACATACCCACTAAAATCCCAACTGAGGGCACTTTTGTATCAGTAGGTTTTTATTGTGGTAGAAATTTACTTGTATGTTTTCAACAAAACTATTCGATCACGTAAAACTACATGAAATGAGCCCTTTTGCTGAAGGTTTCAGCTGTGGGGCAGGAGCAGTACCAACCGCATGCATTTGTTTGTCTAACAGCTGTGCTGAGAAATAAACACAGTGAACCTGAGAGATGTTTTTTAGGCGGTCTCTTCAGTCTGCTGAGATTGAGCCGGAAAAGAGGGGTTACATAAACATAGCAGTGCACCAACAGACAGTAGGGAAGGAGAAAATGGCTTGGCTGTTAAAAATACATGTATCACAGTATCACTTTTAAAAGTTTTAATAGGGAGAAAATGCACTACACATATTTGTTAAGCCATATTGATACATACAATGCATTTTGATGAGACAGGTGTCTCAATCTATCACATTTGATCAAATTAGGATTTTCTGTCCCCTGTAACTGACAAACAATGTACGAGCTAAATTTTGGCAAAAAAACATACATGCAATTGCCAGAGAGAAGATAACCGCTTGATTTGACTAACTCGGACTGCTAAAGCCTCATTAGCTTCAGCTGAACAAGAGAGAGGGCCAAAAACCAATCTTTCAAAACCTCCCCTCAGAAATCAACAGGTGAAGTCACACATGCAACATCCAAAACATCTCTTGAGAAAAGGCAACATGAGATGTCCCTGTTCTATCTGCAGGGCAGGATGGAGCCATGACCATATTTAAAGTGACTCATAACAGTGAAAAATCACAATTTTTTTGGCTTCCAAATTAAATTGTTGATGCTTTGTGTTGCGAGCGTCACCACTGGTGCATTAGATGTAGCGCTCCTTACAGTATTTCCCGAAACTGTCTGATGACAGCTGTTTGGCATGCATTAGCTAAGTGACATGCAAAACAGGTTTCCATTGGTTGAAAGGTTTGTGTGTTTTAAGCAATATGTGAAGAAGTGACAGTGAAGTGAAAATGAAGTGCAGTAAAAACCTTTTTCGTTCTCCAACACAAAATTTATTTTGCTCAATACTGAGCAAAATAAATCTGGATAACGTTACATCCATAACTGTATAGTTTTTCATTTCATCAAATACACCAGGTTGAACTTCCTTAGACCTTGTCGTGGTCAAACACTCACCTAGGAATAATTCGCTCACGCATATTTCTTTCTCAGGCAATCCATTACCGTTGCTGGAGAAAAATGTTAGAAGTGCTTGCTAAGGGCAGGTAGGAGTTATTTGTGCATACTGCTGTCAAACAACATCAAAGCACTCACTGACCTTTAGAAAGCTCAAGAAGGATTTTTATCTGCATGCAAAATTCAACCTTGGAACAGAAATTCTTCAAAGTGTTTCGCAATGAGCTGTCTGAGTATGTGGAAGCTACAAAAACAAAACTGAAAAAGGAGATGGATACATAAACAAAGGTTGCAATCAATTTTTGCTTGTTTATATGCTCTGTTTACGAAAAGAGAAGGCATGTCCACTGGGAGCAATTACTTACGATACCTAACATGGGAACCAATGATAAATGCACTATTTCCGGCTACATACTGTAAATCAGATACTATACTGTGTTCCCCACAGAGCTTAATGTATTCTGGTTCCCGACCAAAAATCATTTACCAAATGCAATAAATCCCCTCACACAGTGAATAGATCCTTCGCAGTGTGTCATCAGTTTTTCAAGTACACAAACCTCCTTTATCTCCAAAATCTAATACTTTTGTCTTTAAAAGGCAGAGCAAAGGAAACACAGTTTGAGTTTATACTTTCATTTATTTTGCATAGCTACCTGCCCATATCAAATAAAAGGCTTTTAAAAACATGTTAACAGCAATTTAGCTTATAATCAGACCTTCTTCAGAAACAACTCTGGATTTTGTTCTGATCGTGCAGTGGAAAGTGGTCACTTTATGAACAGTACGGACAGCAGCAATGATTACAGCGATCAATAACTCTTTCAATGAACACATGGCATGTAAGGATTGTACTAAGACTTGTTGAAAAAAAATATGGATCCACACAGAAAGTTTGAGCGTCAAAAAATGAAAAAATAAAACAATCGCTGTAAATAACTCAGGTAGTTGAAACCTTTCCCTAAAACCAATTCTAATGAAACTGACCCTCTAAAAGTTCAGGTGAAAGGAAAATAAGTGAGGGAGAAATAGCATAGCAAATTGCCCCTACTTTTTGGTCTTGCGAGTTTGAGTTCCAGTCAGTAACAGTTCTCAGATAAAGCAAATACAGGCAGCAACCATCTAATAAATGACAAAACATTATTGCTCTAGTATTCTATCCTCCTGTGATTTAACAGAATATCAGGCTATGGAAACACACAAGTGCAGATACACTGCTGAGCATCCAATTAATGCCATTCACTCAATACGCTCATGCAACCTGTTTACACTCGGGGATGATCTGTGATTGAATGATTCATACTCCTCCCCCTCTGGTGCTGCTCTCTCCCCTCTGGTCTGCAACAAGGCAAAGATGGCTGATAACTCAATCCAGCTGAACATCAGCCATGCCCTGCAGCCACACTACTAAAATGAAACGCTCCGTTCCTCTGTGAGCACTGAAGATGAACTCAAACAACCCATTGCATGTGAGGTGAATGCACAGAACCTTTCTGCAGGACTGACGTAAATCTACACAAGGATGCTCCCACTACAAAAATGCTGAAGGGCTCTCGGGGACTGACCTTTGAAAGTACTCACCTTAAATACTATTTAACATGTGCTCAGGAGGGGTTGAACAGAATGAACAATGTTTGGTGGTGCAAGAGGAGAGGTCATGGTGTGATTAAAATAGTTCCTCCTCTAGAGAACATGAATATGTTTGGGAAATCCCATTTTCGGATGAATGGATGGATGGAGAAACTGAATACTACCGCTGTCACTAAGCCTTGTCACTAGTGGGGTAAAACACAACAATCATACAGGACACATGCAAAAACCCACATGACAATACTGATCCCAAGGTCAAGAATTCCTTTCCATGCTCAAACAAACCAAAGCCATGTTTTAAAAGAAAGTGTTATGAATTTAAGTTATTTGCAGAACATTTTTGTAGCAGATTTATTGTAACATATTGACCTGTGAGTCTCAAAGGACTGAATCCTTTGGTATAATATGAGTGTGTTATGTGCAGTTTGCTAACCGACTCTTCATTTCTTGGAAATAAAGCCACTATGTGTGGAATTTTTATTTGTTTAAAAGAATTTATCAAATTCGGGGGAAAACTGGTGCAATGTGTGTGGTTCTTTCAGCCCTTCGTTTCTCAGAATCCTCCTGTTGATCTGTGTTGTAGATTCCATGTAATCTCTGTCTACCACAGTGTATTTCTGATACTACCACTAACAGTCACCAAAGTAAAAAATCCTATATACTCTATATGGGCTGTAATATGGGCTTTAAATTCAGTTAATTTCCTTCAACAATTCCCAACATTCTTCAACAGTTTGAGCTGCAAAAATGCCAACTTACCTGATACCAGTTTACACCAACAATCTTACTGAATAATGAGTGTATAATTTTCATTCCAAAACTGATGAAAGAAAGAGTATTGGGGATTTCAGGATAGTATTTTAACTGTGGCAGTCTGGTCATACACCAACAAGACAGCATTGGCTTTTGACAGTAACATGAAATTGGTCCTGTGAATACAAGGTTTACACAGGAAATTGTCTGGCAGAGGTGGTAAGGCTCTAATGTGTGTCATGGCAGCAATTGTGAGAATACTTTTTTTTTTTTCATAAAAGAGATATTAAGACTTAAACAGAATAATATTCTGGGATTTGTGTGCTTGTCTGACAGATGTCCCAGTCTATCACCGTCAGCCATGTAGCCTCATATGCTTGCATATCCCATCTCAGCCCCATCAAAGCTTCCATCCCTTTGACTAAATTTGGATTTTCTGCTTTCAAAAATTCCCTTCAGAAACCTATGGCCGACATCACAGACACTGCGTACATGCTTTGATGTGTAAGGCAAATTTGGTTTATTTTAAGATTAATTAAGATCAAGCACTCCCTGAAACCATCCAGCATCTATTCAAATTGACCTAGCCCAAGGTAAAAAAAAAAAAAAAGAAAGATAATAAAAACATTAACAGTACAGCACAGAGGATGTTGGTTGCAGTGGGAGCACAGGCTGAAGGATTGCCTTTACAAATGCATAAGAAATGTTCTTTTGACTGATGATTTTATTGTGCTTTGACCTTGTTAACCTTAGACCTCAGTAAACCCAGCTTTGAAGCCCTGCTGCTCTTATGTCCCACTCAGAATAATGAAACAATTGGATTGGCAGAGGGAGAGTCAGAGGAATGGAGGCCTCCTCATTAAAAACCCTTTATTCATTCTTATTGCATTACAGATATCTTTTGTGCTGCTCTCTTTCTCCATTCTGTCTTCTAATGTATTCACTCACATCCTCGCACTGGTTAGAGGCTCTGGCAGAGCTGCAGTCAGTAGATGGACTATAGGTGATTGTGTGAATTTTTTTTGAAACTGTGAACGACATCATAAACCAGGGATCATGTGACTCAACATCATTGAAATGGACATGGCATAGACATATAGTATGTAAATTGTTCACTGATCATGTGTTGAGCTGTACATTCAGACTGTGGAACATTTAGTTCTCGGGTTCTTTTCTAATTAAGGTGGGATCACAGAGACTGAAATGTTGAATGGAAGTCTGTGCATTTGAAAGTGAACTGTGGTGCAGTTCATTGGGAGCCAAAAAGCATAGTTTGATGATTATATTTCCAACAGTAGGATTAATATGAGATGTCTGGCAAGATTAAATGGAGATGGCAATGAAAGATTGACAAAAAAAATGAAATAAAAAAATATTGGTCTGTATAGACAAACATGTATCATCAGTGATTTCAAAAGAAAAACTCTGAAAAGATTTTTTGAAGCTTGGGGTGAAATCAATTCCACGTAATCTCTTTTCTCCTTTCAACTGAAAGGAGGGGAGCCCTATATGTATGGATGAAAGATGGCTGCCAAGCAAAGTAAAATTCAAAAGAGAAGAAAGGGAAAAACTGTTCTCTCTTATTCCCTCATTTTTCTCCCAACAATAATAAATTCATTAAAATACAATGTTTGCTTCAGTCATAAAGTATATTCCACAGTTTTCCAGGTGCAACATGAAGTCACTGTTGGTGCACTGTGGTAAAAAAAATGGCTACAAATGTCAATGTCCTTGCTTTCATTGTTGCTGCACTTACAATGCAGAAATGTGGACATGTTGTAATAGCAATAAAGTATGACCCAAATCATCAATTTATCAGCTCTAAATAACAACAGTGAAGTAAAATGAGGAGAAAATCTTCAGTTTATTTCTAATTTATATTGCTGAAGCTAAAGCACATTAAGTACTGCATTTACTTGTGCATCTGCTGAAAGGAAAGTCTGTTATACAAAACCTCACCGGCAATGATAGCATCAACTTCACTTGATCCTGTGCCCTCTGTTTCCTTGCTAAACACCTGAAGGGTCCTTTACATCAAAACTGTAGTACAAGAGACTCACTGAATGGAGAACATCAAAAAGAAGACATTCTGCTAAAGAGAAATCTAAACTGCTGGAGCCAAAATTTCCAATTTGTGCAAGACTAGTATCTGTGTGGACCTTGAGTAGGACAAACAATCGACTAAACAACCAAGCTATAACGTCACATTAATGGAACAGTAATTTTGAAAACTGCTACCAAGTCTCACAATAGAAATGAAAATAGTTATTGAAACTTGAACCAGAGATGAGACAGAACTTCAGAATTCAGTGCAGTTTAAGTTTTCTCATCTAGCATATTGTACGTTCGAGGAAACAAATCTCTTCAGCACTGACATGTCCATGAATATTATCTGTGTAACTTTTAGGTCATGTTAGATTTAAAGCAAGCAGCCAGCTGTCTGCAACCTGGATGAATCCCAACAAGTGAAACACATGAATTCTTCCATGTAATAGCCATCAAATGCCGTTCTGTTCCACTGCTTCCACTGTGACATGAATCTGGTATTAACGCAGCCATCCTCTTCCTCCTCCTCCTCCTCCTCTCATTACTAAATCTGTATTAGCAGGTTTTAGAACTGTATTTCTTTCTTGTCCTCTAAGTCTCTGCGGCTCTTAGAGAGGTTTGTCACAAAAGACACTGCAGACTGCTAATATTTGCAGTGAGTTCCCCTTAGCCCTCTTGGACAGCTGTGAAATATATTCAGAGGAAGGAAGACAGAGGCAGAGACAGAGCAAGAGAGCGTACTACTCATCCATGTCAAACAGAATCCAGCCTATTGTTTCTGCAAGAGCGCAGGAGATGGGAAAAGACATATTTGCATTCAACATGTCCTCTAACCTGTTCTCTCTCTCTGTCCTCACCTTCTATCTCATCTCTTTACAAACAGAGAAGTTCAAATCTGTCATAAGGCACCAGCAAGGCTTTCTGATACATTACAGAAGGCACATACTCAAATATTAACATTTTTTTTTAAAAAAAGGAGTGCCATTTCCCTGCTGGGGAGACTCATTAAGCTAGAACAGTATGTGATTATGGTTATGATAATTCTGAAGAACACTGAAGATTGCAAAATAATAGAACTGTGAGAAAAATATGGGATTCACATTTCTGAGAATCTGGGGAAGATGGAGGTGGATATTGTAATGCAATACGTTTCAGCTTGGCTGCCCAGTCTGTGTTGCAATATTATTAAACCAACAGCGGCTTTGCCCTGCGTGAACCATGAGTTGTTAGACTGGAGACAATGAATCCTCACATGCTTTTACCCAAAAGAAAACCTAACATGAATTTCAATCTAACCTTGTGAGAATTGGAAAAGAGGACAAACAACTAGGTCAAGCGAGGCCATATGTGCACTCAACACTTGCTCACACACATAAACCCTCTTTCAATCCTGTTTTTCTCCATGTCCATGCTCACCAGCTTAGATTTATCCTTAAATAAACCTAATACTGATTGCAACCTAAATACAAGTCTAATCTGAATAGTTTTAACTTAAAACAGCATTTTTTGGACCCACTTTAAAGGTCTTAAAATTAATTAATGACCCCAAAACCTACAGATGTGAGATTATTTAAAGTGTCGTGAAAATGTTAGGATGGCATATTTTTGAATCTATTTTTAGCTTCAAACTGATTTTTACAGAAATTATGATGCAAGGATAAACACATTACTGCCAGCACAGAGTAAACAGGCTTGTTATGTAGCAACCAAACCTATCATCCATTCAGGGAAAAACAGGAAACCATGCAGGTACTGCTAATCAGAAACGAACAAAAACACCTGCTATCCACTTTCACAGTCAAACAGTGGCATTTCACAGAGGCTGAGACATGTAGATGTAAAAGAAGAAAAAAAAACAGAGAGAGAAGATAGTTTCTACTGTCTGCTTAAAATGATGTAAGGGAAGATAAACTAAGACTTCTCTGAACATCATACATTCCCACAGAGCCAGCAGGATGAAGACACTCAAAGTACAGTGTGCATGTAAGGCAGAGCCCATCGCTGAACCCAGAGTGAAATGCTCCTCTCTGAACTTGTGTGAAGAGGTTTACAGACAGATTTTGAAAACAGAGACAATAACCTTTTTCTTCAGTCCCCTAATATTCCCTGAACTCACCACTGCCAGTATGATATGTAACACAGACTTTGTGGTTTCAAGGACATCTTGGAACAATCAATCCTAAGGTGCAGCAATGTGAGTTATGTAGTATTCTAACTTTTTTTTTCTTTCATGTGTAACTGTTCACCACTCAGGCACTCAGAGAAGCTGTGGACAATTATTTATCTTACAACAAGAATCTTCAAGGTATAATAGATAAGTTCTCTTACCTTAATATGACAGTTGAGAAAGACCATGGGGGGTCACCACATGGGAGAGGGGAAGAAAAAAAGGAAAGCACATTAGTGGAATTACAATCATTACATACCCATAGATAAGACAGACACAGAGGGTTCTAACCAGAGCAACTCATGTTGAAGTCAGCAATGTTGGTGCAAGTGAGTAATTCATTCAGGTCAACACCTTTCCAATCGAAGGAACAAGTCTTTGATGTTGAATGGTGGATGCTGAGTGGTTTTTTAGCAGACAGGGAGAAGTCCCTGAAAAGATTTGGTTTGTGAGCAAAAGGTAAGAATAGAAGTTTTAAATAGAAGTGTAGAGTCTAGACTAGGGATGTGCAGAGATCCCAGTATTTGTATTTGTGTCTGTATTTGTTGAGGCAGCAAAACTATTTGTATCTGTATTTATATTCGAATTAAAGTGGAAGAGGCTTAAAAATCCTGTTTTTGTTTTTATGACACTTTTAATCTTAGAAAATTAAAGTGTTATAATAAGAATTCATGAATAAACTACCTTACGAAGGAGGTCCCCACAACAGGTTTTGAGTCTCCCAGATCATAGACGACTGCGCTGATTACTGAGCTAAAATTATACTCATCACCTCATTGCAGACAGACCTCTACCTATTTATACACCCATAACACAGAGGCAGCACACAATGTAACATGTAGGGAGGAACTTCAAAGGCAATTATTGCTTTGCACTTTTCATTTATTGCCTATTTTTTACAACCTAACTTTGTGGAAAGGAGAAGAGGGAGAACAGGTTATGGAGAGTCTCTTTGGAGCACTTTGCATGTGTCAGTAGCTCAGCTTTATCTCTGGGGAACACCCCCAACAAATAATATTTAAAATATTTGTATGAAACAAATATTCGTATAAAACCCACTATTTGTGCTTTGCCAAATAATGTATTTGTATTCGGGCACACCCCTAGTATAGAGATTAATTTCTCGTCCAAAAAGGCATGTGTCTAGGGCTGTAACTAATGATTATTTTTATGATGTATTAATCTGTCAGTTATTTTCTCAATTAATCAATTAGTTGTTTGATCTATAAAATGTCAGAAAACAGTGAAACATGTTAATCACCAAAACATTTCCCAAAGCCCAAGATGCAACCTAAAATGTCTTGTTTTGTCCCGACCAACGTTTCACAACCCAAAGATATTCAATTTCTTATCATAGAAGACCAAATATTCAAGCAAGTGCAATCAAGCAAGCATGTGTCAATGATGTACTTCTGAAATGTGCAACATCAGACACATATTCTAGTATAAATACCTTTGACAAGTGTGTGCCAAGAACAGGATGGCAACCATAGCCGGATAATGGCCTGCAATGATGTGAGGTGTCTGGATCAAAAGCGAGAATGTATCATTTTATACAAGTCTGTTTTTATTTTTCTTTCTCTCATCTAGTTTGATGTCTATGACACACACTGTGACACTTTAGCAACCATGGATGTTGACTTTCACTAACCCAGAAGTCTGTCTTTTGCCCCTCTGACATGACCTACTGGTCTGAATTTCAAGGCATCATGATTCCCTAATCTCACATAGCAAACCCTTGAACATGTTGTATAGTCTGCAGCATAACAAATGAACAGGCTCTGGTAGTAACGGAATACCAGTGTGCAGATCGATTACATCACTATCTCAGTGTCTCTCTTCTGCTCTGCTCTGTCTATCAGCAGGTCTCAACGAGGGGAGTCACATCCACCTGCTACATGACGCACATTTCATAATTTGGACATCCTCGGAGATAAAGCTGAGCTACTGACACAAGCGAAGTGCTCCCAAGGGAACACTTCATGAAGACTTATTGTAACACTTTCATTTTCTAAACCTCCTTCCAACTTTATTCGAATACAAATACAAATAATTTTACTGCCTCAACAAATAAAGATACAAATATGAATACCGAGCCCTCTGCACATCCCTGTATTCTGTTACAATTACAGAAAAAAAAGACGTAATCAGATTACTGTTACGTTTAGTAAAAAGGGGGATTATTAGCAGAAGTACAATTTGCCAACCATCCAAGGTTTATCAACAATTTGTTAACAAGCCGTGGACGGTTGGCAAGAGCGCCATGAAAGCTGCTGCATGCAGTTGGCATGCCTACTATGCCTGCAGGTAGTGGAAGCAGAGGGCTGCACACACACTGCAACGATAGTTACTAACGTTACAGTAACAGCATGAGAAGACGCGCACCGTTGTAGTCAGCGCTCGGTTCAGTTTGTCATTTGCTAAGCGATAGTTTAAAATAAATAAATCTCTGACTCTGCTGTCATCTGCTGGCTGAATACTGAAACACACATTTGTTCTGGACCTGCATTTGAACTGCCACTGATTGTTCTGTTGTCTTACAGAATGTAGTAAAAGTCATCTTATTGATATTTCCTTTCTCTTGTCTTTATTTGCATATTTGGTATTGAAGTAATCCAAAAGTAACGGAAAAGTAATCAAGTTATGTTACTTAAATATTGTGATAATTGGATTAGGTTACTGATAACATTTTTAACAGGTAATCCTCCCAACCCTTAAAATGAATAGAGCAAACATATCTAAATTTATCTAAAAATATGCCAAAAAATAAGACAACACCAACACAAAAAAGGTGCGAGACCATAACAGAACCTAGATGGAGAGCTTTTGGTTTCATGAACTGCAGCGCTGCACTGTTTTGTTTACTGGCCACTGATTTCCTTTAGCCTTTGGGTGCCATGCTGGCCAGAATCATTCATCACTATTAAGCAAGGCGTAAGACTATTCGATAGCTCATACAACACCCCACGTGCAGTGATAGAGAGACGTTAGCTGAGTCCCTTCACCATGTAGAATTATAGTACGGTATTAAGGTGTACTGTATAAACAAAATGAAAAGACCATACTGTTAATTTTCCATGGTTTAGGTCATCAACTGCAAATCACAGTTTTTTAGATTGATTTCTTACCTTCCAGGCAACGTGCAGAGACTTGAAACTCATTGTAGTTATTGTTACAAGGTACTGCATTCATCATGTGGTAAAGCAGCTGTTAGAAGGGACCATTTTTAAAACCTCTTTCAGTTGGTACATTTCAGAACACTCCAGCACTCGAGTGTGCTCCTAGACACCAATCCGATCTTTTTAGAGAAAAGAACAACCTCATTCACATTATTCTTTTCACAGTGGTGTTTGCCTGCTCTTTATTTTAGTAGTTTTGATTTTCTCATGTCATAGCTCATGTGTGGAATACTTTTCAGTAGCTTTCCATGAAATTCAGCAGATAGCTTCACAAAATGTTTTCAAAACAGTTCCTGCTTGCAATTTAAAAAGAAGCCGATCAATTATTCACTGTGTCGGATTACTTATCTTAAGCTGGACTGTCAAGTCTCTGTAGGTTGCTGTTATAGCACTGTGAAAGTAATAGAAATCAATGGCTTATTTGGACAATTTATCAAAACAAACCGATGGCATGATTAGGACAATAGTCAGCAGATATGTAAACTATCGAGGACTGTAGTTCCCAAAATTCAAACAATTTTAGCTGTCAGAAATTGAACAATGCAGCTTCGTCAAATCAGAAGGATTACTTTCTACTGAAATTGAAATGCATTCAAACTACTATGGTACCAACAAAGCATTGTAAAGCAGTGGTTCTTCAATAAATCCTCAAAGCAATTTGCATCTGTCAGCCTTGCTTCCATTCTTGACAGTCGTGCTTTTTACAGGGTCACCATAAATCAGAAGGGCCTGGTTACTGAAAAGGAGGGACATAATATGCAAATGAGCCCTTTAGACTTCCAATGCACAATGGCAGGAAAAAAAGTCTTCTTTTTTCGGGGGGGGGGGGGGGGGGGGGGTTGATAAGGAGGTGATGGGTGGTCAGACCAAGCAATATACTAATGTATGGGTGGTCAGACCAAGCAATATACTAATGTGATAATGTCAAACTGCCATGGGGAATGAAGATATTTTTCTCCCCGAATACAAATCACCACCTTCAGTTTTTAGACACTATATTGACTTCTGTTATATAACCAGACAGACAAGACACTGGCTATTAATCATAACAGACAACTGAGAGGCACCTTAAGTTTACAACAACATGAAAATCTACAAAGCAATTCCAAATACAATGGGGATTAAAGCTGAGGATGTACAATATTTTACAAAACAAGATTACAAAGTTCTATGAAAAGAAACAGAACAAATTCAGCACAATAATCATCAGCTATAATAAAGAGAGGACTTTCTGTGCTGGCTGTGCTTAGGCTGCTCTGTGAAAGGGAATTAATGTTATTTGCAGGGATTATCATCATAATAATAAAAATATACATAAACATTATGATTCAATAAGCTTTATAGTCTTCTCAACAGTTCAGTGACCATAAGTATTGTATTTTTGTATTGTATACAGTCAAACTGACACACAAGACAAACTTATATTTGGAGCAACGGATTCACAGCAAACTAGTTAGTCACCAAAACTAAGTATTGAATTGCCTATTAAATTATTAAATATCGCGTGTGAAGGTGAAATTTTGGTGGTGCTAGAGAAGCGCTAGAGAAGAGTCCAAAATAAAATTTAAAGAAAGGTTCATCCTCTGGTGAGCATAAATG
The DNA here is from genome assembly GCF_963924715.1 of Thunnus thynnus. NCBI lineage: Eukaryota > Metazoa > Chordata > Actinopteri > Scombriformes > Scombridae > Thunnus > Thunnus thynnus. Next base: position 23,994,290 of record NC_089529.1, read on the forward strand.
TGCTTTAGGGCAATCAGTCGGGTGGATTTCCATATTTCTTGTACTTTTAGAGATATTGGCTGTGGGTCAAGGATTCATCCCCTTGGGACAATGAATATCCACAAACAATTGTATGGAAATTTGAAATATAAATATGAAAATACTTAATCATTTAACAAAATGTTGGACAAAGGGGCACAAGAGTAAACGTCAATGCTCCCGAAAATCAATAGGATTTATCCGCTATGGACTACCAAATATTTATACCAAATTCATTGCAGCCAGAGAAGTTGTGGAACCGGCTCACTTTGCCAGACCACCAACAGGGAAAAACAATTTTAGATTGAAAGGACAAACAAATGTCAAACTTACACGGGTAATAAATTTAAAGCATACCATGAGTCTACTGCCATCCCTCTGAACAGAAACTTGAAAACAAGAGTGCAATCACACATTTAATTAGACTCAAACCAAACTTATCTTCAAAAGGAAGGCACAGGAACAAAAAAAACAAAACAGTCATGAGTTTGGTGCTAGTACTGCACGAAGCTCCCATGCTAAGCAAAGTTGTCTTTATTCAGGTTGGATCTAAGGTTATCTTCTTCATCTGTTGTTTTTGCTCTGTGGAATGCACAGACTGAAACCATTTAATATCCTCTGAATGCACTGGGTGTTGCAAATATTATGGTAAATGACTTTGAAGTCTGCTATTGATTTTGCCTAATATCTCCTGTGAATGTCAGAGGGGTTGGGGGGATTGTGGTGTGTATGAAGTGTTCAGTGGCAGTTGGCTGACACACACACACACACACACACATTTGTGTAGCAGTCTTGAGGGCTGGCTCTGCTCTGTGTGGTCGGTTTTGGAGGGAAACACTCCCCTGTGGATTTTTTGGACTTAGATTAGGAATGTGGTGCAAGGTAGCAGGGTTCAACGGTTCAATTGCTGCCTTTAGACATCAAAGTTATCCCTGGTGTTCAGATTTAAATACTTAAGATATAAACCTGCACATACTGGCCAAGTATGGAACAGATTTGGGGGTAGTCTGGTTGTACAATGTATGAAAACAACTGTTTGAGTAGGAACAACATTGAATTAGGCTTTGAGGTGGAATTGCCTTTTTTCTGCAATACAAAATACAAATATGCTTGTGGCAAATGGTAATATAATAAGAGATGGGTAATGTATAAAAGGATAATTCAATTCCATTACAATATGTGTCTTCTTTTTGTGAAAATGTGTCTGTGTCTAGAAAACTATTACTTATTTATTGTATTTTGATATGGTAATTTTGACAGACGTGTAGGATTAAAATGTCTGCAGTGATGGATGGGAACACCTGTGCCCTGTGTGCCTCAATCTGTACAAAACAGTGCAAATTCTCCACATGACCAAAGGATTATGAGTGCTTCTTCCTTAGTCAATGTAACTTAAGTCAAAATGGTTGCAGATTTAATGCAGGGAAATCCATTCAGTGCACCTGTTTGTTTAATGACATCATCAATGCATGGCAGCAGTGGATTGATAACTTCATCACAATGCATCATATTATACTGCCATATTGATTTTTGTTCCATCCCTGTATATTAGTACAGTTATGTCATCTATCATGCGATAGATTATCTAGCACAAGGCTAGAGAGGCCAAAGAAATCTGAAACTAATGCAAGGGAAAAGTAAGCTTCTAAATCTGAGAACTAATGCCTGAACTGGATTATGGCGTATTTATTTTCATTTACTTATTTGTTAAGCCTAGGTAGCACTTGTGCTGGAATAGCCCTGTGAAATAAAAACAGCCAGTTCCCAGTGCAGTTGGCAATTCAGTCATGCAACCTCATCAGTCATGCGGTATCCTGTGCCAACTTAATCACCCATTAACCAGGGAGAAGTGAACTGTGGACAAACAGCATCAATTCCACAGAGTGGACAGAATGAATCTCAACATCATGACTTACCCATCCAGAACCACCTTGTCAGACGAGATGGATAAACTGCATCTCAAGAGACAATTTGACATGTTGATGGCTCGTGATAAACTCTGTTGTTGCTCAGCATATTGAAATATTGCCATGGAGATTCTTATTCGCCTGCAGCCCTTTTCCAGTGCACATTTGTAAACCCTCAGGGGAGGCAAGCTAATCCTCAGGCAGATGCTGGTCAAACATGTTAATAAGAGTCTCGTGGTTGGCCAAGTGTAGGTGTTGTGATGGATGACATGGCCTCTCCTGAAATTACTATCTACAAGTACAGCTGTTTTACAGTCTACAGTTAGGCTACATTAGAGAAGCCTGCAGCAATACTACTGATTGAAATGCCATAGACCTACCACTATTTGCTCAAATTTACATCTGGTGATAAGTATTCTCTGCTCATGGGATGTCATAAATGAAAATTTAAAGGTAGTTAAACTTAACACTTTCCTCCTGCTTTCAGTCTTTGTGCTTAGACAGGCTAAACACTTCCGTTACCTATCTCTGTCTTGGAAGTACAAACTTGCTCCTGTCATCTCTTTCTGGGTAAGGTGGCAAATAAAGTATTTCTCAAAATTTTGTATTATTCCTCTAACATTTATATGACTTAGTCAGAAAGGGAATTTGTAATAGTGAACTTTTGGAATGAAATAAATTAATTCCAGTGGAATGGCTTACGGAGACAAAGTAAATCTGTTCCAATCAATTCTGGTGAATTTTGCAGACGTGTGGGTAGCGAGGTCTGGGGGCAACGAGAATTTAATTTGTCTAACTACAGGCGAGAGACAGAAAGAAGAGGGAGAACACACATCATATTTTTCTTTCTTTTTATTTTTTAAATCTCTTCACCTGTACAAGTGTTTGACATGTACCACACTGTAGAAATACTCTGATAAAAGTAAAAGTCCTGTGTTAAAAAAAAAAATATATATATATATATATATATATATAAGTATTCATTATTCAGAATGGCACATTTCAGAACAATATATATTATTAGATTATTAGATTATAATTACTGATGCATTAATGTGTTCATCACTTTAGTGTTTCATACATTACTTTACTGCTGGGTAGCTTGTGAATTTCCGCCTGGGGACCAATAAAGCCTTATTGATATATTAATATTATACTTTATCGAATGATTATATTTTGTTTTGTTAATCTGAATCTGCAAAGTAACTGGTAACTAAAGCTGTCAGATAAATGTAGTGGAGTAAAAAGTACAATATTTGCCTCTGAGATGTAGTGGAACAGAAGTATAATTTAGCAGAAAACAGAAATATTCAAATAAGTACAAGTATCTAAAAATTTATATTTAAGTACAGTAGCTACTTGTGTAAATGTATTTAGTTACTTTCCACCATTGGTAACTGAGTTGAAAAATGCTATGAAGTTAGCTAATGCTAGATAGTTTAACTAACATTACATATCAAGAAAGGTGGCTTTAAATGCTACAAGTTATTTATGGTTAGGGTTAGGGGTTTTGCATTGTTCTGTAAGGCAGTGACTACTGTGCCTTTACCAGCACTATTTGCTCAGGCTGCAGGTAATCAAACTTGACTCATGGCAAACTCTCATGCCATGGACAATCATTCTCGCATAATTCACTTTAGCCTGAACAAATAAAGTGCCGCATTGTAGCCTCCAAACATGGTAAGTCCAAACATGACTAGAGTAACAATGCATGTTAATGTTCTCTACAAAAATACCTCAAGTTTTGGTCGACACATTCGCCAAGTTTATCAACCAATTAATTTATTCTTGGCCTGAAATGTCACGTATGTCAGTGTATAACACACCGTATTATACATAAACATGAGCCTAGACATTAGTGCCCATGGCTGCCTTTGGACAACTCTACGTGTTGTCCCATGTTGTTTGAGGGGGGTTAAAGAAAAAACTACAGACCTTATAATAAGTCACTCCATTTGTGTATGTGGCAGTGGACCTTCCCTTCAACACACGCATACTTGATGGAAAGGTCACTGTACACCCAATTAGCAATGATGTTTACAATTATGATTGTTGATGACAGGTAACAAGAGTTCCACCGGGCAAGCGGATCACTTAATCCTGAGTTTGGCAAGGGTATTGAGGAATAGGTCATCCATCATGGGAATAAACTCATCCAGTAGAGGGGGGTGACTCAAGAATAGTTAGGCTCCTAATCATGTATGTCAAATGCACAACAGACACCCGGCAGACTATGAGTAAACACAGCAGAAACAGGCAGTAATCCACCATGAGGGTTTATTTACCTCTTGAGTATAAGACAAAGAAAGGACCAAAAACAAGATGTGATTGCCATTTTAAACGTGGCTGTGAAAAATTTGGTATAGGCTCTGCCATCCTTGTGTGGATTCCCTTCACCACCTGCTAAAGCGAGATAAATTTCACAACCAATGAACAGCCACTTAGGTTCACAATGCTGTAAAGGATGAAAGCAATGATGTATTTGTACTAAGAGGCAGAGAATGAAACTCTGAAGCACTGGCAAGCACAGTTACCCCAGAAGAGATGAATTTGAGGATCACTGACAAAAAAAGGCAATGTTTTCCTTGTGGCAAAATTATTTTCTTGGAATTGTAGTCTTAGCACTGGCACTATAATTTAGCAGTTGGATGTTCTGGATATTTAGTGTTGGCTGTTATTCTGTATTTTCAACATGCCCTGTTGATTTGGGACTGGGGCCAAAAAGCCTTGAGTTCATCCCTGCTTAAAGGTCTCTGAATTGAAGCGTGTTCAAATCCTGGTTGCACTCTGTACTTCACACTGTGAGGCATGAGAAGTCACATAAGAAATCTCGTGTCTCGGCTCTGTTTTACTTCTTCATTCACCCTGTGAAGCCGTTCAGGCGGACATGCCCTCACAGAGGGAAGTGGTGACCAACAGGAATGAATCCACTCCAGCTTAAACTTTCAGAAAAAAAGAGCATTTCCAGCTTTCTTACATGCTTGCTACAGCCTCAGATGCCAGAATTTAAGAGTGTCTTCCTATGTCCAATTCCAACAACCCGACTGCTCATGGGGCTTCTGCTGCGCTGCCCCTGAGGCTTTAGTTACAAGCAGTAAGTTACATAGCACTGGTTCAAAAGTCACTACTCAAGAATTGACACCTAGAGGGGGAAAATAGCAAGATAGATTCCCATGGCAAACCCATGTTCACACGGTCGCACAACCAATATATCTAGCGTGGCTGCCCTTCCCCCAGTGACAGACAGGGATTTGTGAGGTAAAAGGTAGCCAACCATTCTGTGTGGGCTTAACATGCTCAGTGATGTGATATAAAACTGCATAGCTGAGCTCTGCTCACAATTAATGGGGCAGTTGATTTGGATGGCATCAGTGGGTAGTGGCCCAATTTTACTTTAAAGTCATTGTTAAAAGACAACTTGCCAAAGACCAGAAAGGCACTATCTCTTCTCTAATTCTTTCTTTTTCAATAATCTTTACAGGCCAGAGGAGTTAAAGCAGCTCAGTATTTTACAAAAAGATTGGAGAAAAGCCCAATAATCATGTCATAGTCCCTCAGATTTGTCCTGAGATCACATGAGGAGGTTCTTGCTTACAGGTTGGAAACAACTTATATAAAGGCTGTTTCAGCGCCCTGCAAAGATATAATTCCAGAATAGCTCAAATGCCTCTTTTATTGTAAACTTTTGGCATGAGAATTAAAAATAATATTATCTTTAACCCAAAAATATCTGTATCTATAAATCTATAGAGTATGGCCATGTTTAACATCAGCTGTCTGACTACATATTTCATCAAAAGGCCAGATTGAGCCTATCCAGCTCAGAGACACTGATCTATACTGTTTTTGATCAATCATTCACAACAGTGAGGAGTGCAGCTTCTCATCAGCATTGCCTCTGTTGTGTGTTTCTATTCTGACATCATCATTTCCATGAGGTGCCCACATAGACTTTGAGTCCATGAAAACAGCACATTTGGAATCTTGGAGAATGCACCTGCCAGAGTTTATTCATGTAAAACACAGACACAATTTTACATTAACTTAAACAAGTCCATGAATTTGACTATGAGGCCACTGCGTGAAAGAAGACGTTATCAACATGATTAATTTGTGGGTCTTTATGGTTGCTGCTAAATGTACCAGAGGTCAAAGGTGAGATGACAAATGGATCCATTGTCTTGCCTCTGAAATGACCAAAGCTTCTATTGTACCACTTTCCCAGAGATTGTTGGCGCCCTTCAGCTCTGCAGGTTTCCACGCTGACCTCCAAACAACCTCTCATCCTCCAGGCTCATAGGGAGCTTTTACATGACTGCCTCTTAATTCTATGCCAACTAGACAAAAGTGAATGAGAGGAGATTCAGAGCATGGGAAGCTTTCACATGCTGTTTGACAAAGCTCTGTCAGGAAAATTTGTCAGGACAACGAGGTTAAGTGTGACAAGTGCTATCGGCCATGGGAACTTTGTTCGCTTCTCGGGTGTCTTGATTTGTTATTGTTTCATAACGCCTTCAAGAAGGGGAAGACTTTAAAAGCATGCCTCAGGGAGTCTTTTTCTCTTACAGAATGCTTTCTCCTCAGAAGTCGACATGGAGATTATGGTTACATTGCTCCGACTTGGTCTTAAAATCTATTTCTTAACTAAACAGTTTAAGATAACACACAGCATAAGGCACCGATTTAACATGAATAATTCAACAGGCAGACTCCCCTGTGTAAGAAGGCTAAAAATATTCCAGTTTTCCTAAAAGATTTCCAGATGGAAACCAGTGATCCAGGTCATTAGGAATGAGCCAGTATAAAAGCTTTTTTTTTCAAGAAAGTGAACAAATCTTTAAATATCTTCTGTAGTATATTAAAATCCCAATTAGATCCTGCGTGGCAAACACATATATTCCAGATGACACTCCAGGATTGTTAACTCTGTCTAGACAGAGGTTAGGAAGTAACCAATAACTCTGCAAGTGCTTCCGAAAGGAGAGAGAACCCTCCCCATGTATTTTCCATCCATTATTTGTGGGATCCCTTCCCTTTGCCCTACCAAAGTCCATAAAGCATATACACATCAGTTATCTGTCTGGCCTGCATGTGAGCATGAGAAATTCAATGCCCCATGAATAGTTTATCAGTCAAAGAGAGAAAAGTGAAAAATAAGGTTTCCACTCTTAGTTGACATTGACAGTGATTAAAAGTTAACACTGGTTTCATACAACTTTTAGCCATCATTCCTATCAGTTACAATGATCTGCATCACATTTCAGCCACATCACAGCTTTCAGACCAGATATGTTGGCATTCCAGTCAGACGGTGATGTCCATCAAGCGTATAACCACAGCTACTCACCATTCTATATTTACACTGAGCTATCGGAGCTGCTCGCATCTCTGAACCATTTTCACTTGTGAATGCGTATAAATTCTATATTTATCTGTTTATCTATATGTAATGACTTTTAAAAATTCAAGTGTTTCTTGTTTTCTAAGTAGTGAAAGAGAGAAGGAGAGAGAGATAGCGAGATAGCAATAAACCCCCTAAAGCTAGATAAAAAAAAAAGAGAATAAAGAAAAAAAGAGCGAGGCATGATGAGATGGTTCTGTGTGTGGTGCAACCCGAATGCAATGCAGCTGTATCTAGTGGAAGGTCAAGCCTCTGGTTAGAAAACCTTATGGGGAGGTGAATACAAAGGCTAAAAATACTACCCAAATTTTCTGTTGTGAAGAATCATCGCAGTTTGCAGACTGACACATTTTTGCATTGACTTTTTGCAGTGAGGAATAACCTATAAATAAACTGGCTTATATAATCTGTTTGTTTGTTTACAACCTATCAGATGCTTCTTCATGTGTCCATCTTAACTGATAAATGAATAAATAATGACCAAAAATACAGAAATAAGACCCATTATGTAATAAATCTGAATTATCTTTCATATAACTCTAGATTCTTATAATAACTACATAGGAAAAAAAAATATTTACATCAATGTGGAAGAGGCTGCCTGTCTGAAAAACAGTCAAGAGATGAATGCCGTCATGTGCATGACTGACCAAATGACAGTAAACCACATGGAAATTGGTAGCAAGCGTTGCTGTATGAAGTCAACCCCATCCCCCACACCCACCTCAACCCCTAACTCTCAGCTACAGTCTACAGGTCCAGTGGAGCAGCCATATATTTCATTTCTATTGTGTCATCTGTTAAACTCTTCACACTATGAATTCTCTCATGCATTTCATCCCCTAGGACTCATGCACAATATAAAAACCTCAACTGTTGGGGTCTGGTGAACCAATGACAACTTTCAAGATCCTCTTAAGTGTACACAGCTGCAAAGACGTGGAGGAGGGAAAGGAAAATGTAAAATATCTTAGCAAACAATACCCTATAGTTGGAATTCAAATGGGAGTCTCTGTATTTTATGCCACAGCTGGAGAACAGTAGGTTCAGCATGAGCAGACGGTGACTACACCATGGGAGTGTGTACATCAAAGACAGGGGTCCATAATCTTTTCGTCAAGGCGAGCTGGTACCGAGAGTGGTCACAGCTGGTTTCTATATAAGATTGAGTCCACAATACAGAAGCAGAGCAAAGGCATTTTTATTCAACAGCCATGTGCTCCTCAGTGGATTTTGCATTCCAATTGGTGCTGCTCTTTCAATATACATGGAAATCATTACATTGCTCATAATTATTCTCCTCACAACAACAACAACAAAAGCCTGTGGACTGATGTGTAAATAGATATGTGCTTATTTGTTCTCTTAAGGCCAGTTTGGCAGTATCATTTTTGGCAGAAGCTTTACATGCTGATGGAAGTGTTACAATGCAACACACACACTTAGCCCTGTAGCCCAAGAACTTGGCGCAATAGTATTATGTCACTTGTCAGTGATGCAAAATTTGACAGTGGCTTAACAAGCCCTGAGTGTAATTTTCCACTAGTTCAATGAGACGGTGGATGCAAATGGTTGGGTGCTCGGAATCTAATGGACCTACTTTAAAGCCCCTCTGGTAAAGAGGAGGGAAAACCTCTCCAAAAATAGTTCAATACTTAACAGATGTTGGTCTGCTGTTTGGTATATCAGGAGCAGCTAATCTCCATTTGTGTGCCAACACCATATGACACGCACAAAGGAAAAATCTATACAGTTGGCTGGCAATAACTTTGTTGTTAATGGCAACCCATGGCCTGTGATATTAAAAACAAATTGAGTGAAGTTTTAATTTTCATTTCCTTGCTGCCTGCAGAAATTAGTATATCATGGCTGGGTTATTAATAAAAGCTTCTCTCTGTTGGGGTATTAATGTCTATTATTGTAAGCATTATTAGTTTTATTTTAATTATTAAAAAAGCACAAGACAGCAGGGAAAAGTCCCATGTGCAGGGTTTGATCAGAATTGTGCATTCCTTTGTTTTTATTCTAGGACAAACAGATCTAGCTGAAAGAGCCATGACAGCCTTGATCAGCAAAATAAATAAATATGGTTTATTTTCTGTCTAGCAATTTCAAGGATTTTAAACTCTAAACCTATGCACTAAAGGAAAAATTCTGATTTATTACAACTTGGGTTTGTAGTTTTGGCCATCATTTCTATTAGTCATTTGTTGAAATGCTTAAAAATAGCATTTTTTAAACCTACAATAGACAAGGACCTCTAGTGGCCATGTGAATTATGGCTTTGTCTGGCAGGAGCAAAGTGGAAGTATTGTGCGAGAGCCTTAAACCTTCATAGTGAGGATGTCGAGTTGGATGGATGAGCGTGCAATGCTACCGGCAGTCAACGTTGGTTTCTTATAACTGTGACCAAGTAGTTGCTTTTAATCCAAACCATGATCTCTCCATTACTCTAACCAAGTTGCTTTGAAAAGCCAACCAGTTGAGAAAATGCTAATATGAATGATTTTGTAACTGATTTACATTGGTTTTAAAAGGCACTGTTCCTGCCTATAGGGGCTTCAGACAAGAAAATCCTTTTAAAGGCAATGAGAAATTATTAATTTTGTTGTTAAGTTTGGAAAACTTGTTGAAATTAGCACCCAATAGACCAGAAATTCAATTTAATTAGTTAATTAGATTGAAGGCTAGAGTACAGAGCTGCCCTAAACAGAACATGCGGATCTGTGGCAAACTCCATGAGCACAAAGCATTGAGAAGGAAAAATATTTTAATGTTTGTATATGTATTTACTCTGGCCTGATGTGGTTTTGACCTGTTTTAGACCCGTCCTTGACCTGGATCAGATACATGCACACTTCCCTGAAGCCATTCATGATGAGGGTCTTAAATCTATTGGGAGGGATTGAACACCCTATCCACACCATGTGTCTCAGATTCATATGCTCCTTAAGGGGCCCATGAGAGGACATAAATTAGAGGGGTGTCTTCGACCATAAAGCAGCCTCTTAAAAGGGAGTGTGGTTGATGCAGCTGGCCTTCTTTGTTACAAACAGGCAGATGCAACGATATATGGAGCCTGGTTACTTATGCAAACAACAACAATACTGGATATAGTTAAGCCTTGAGACTAAATTTCCCCTTTGGTAGGGAGTGAAAGCAATATGCAAGACAGCAGATAAATCAATGTAAAACAAATTTACAGTGATTCAGACAATTTCACCCCATCCCATGTTACTGTTATATAGTATAGGTCGTATATGACTCTGAATGGCATTAAGCATTTTAGAACATTATATAACCTATAGGGCAATTACTCAGAAAGCCCTTTCATTTAGTTATGGCGGCAGCTGAGATAGGTTTTCCCTCCTCCTCGTTGGGTTCAGTTACTAGGAGTAAGAGCAAATGTGTCTAGCAGCTGGTAGCATATGGGGTCTCTCCCCTTCTCCATTTGTGTGGGATAAGAGCACAAAGACGCCAGCAGTGCACAGCTGTCTAGACAAAAGCAGGCGAGACTTGGAGGGAAAAAGCCAATGAAGTCAATGAATTTAAACTGGACACCAGGACAGTAGGATATATGGTGGACTTTGCTCAAATGGCCAGTGTTGAGACTGTGTGGTGAACATGGCCTTAATTTGGTCTGACATACCGCGAGCTATAGTCATGCTGTCCTGAAGCAAAGTTTAATGAGCACAACCTTCTCTGGACCTGTGCGAAGGCATGAGGCCTAAAAATGTAACCTTACTCTGCAACACATGTTTCTAGGCTTACTTCTGTACAGGGGGGCCAAGAGGGTTGGATGAGGATGGAAGAGTGCAGCTATCCTGTGTGAACAACAACAACGCACATAAAAGAGAATAGCAAAACACTGGACTGGCTACCAAGTATGAAACCCAAAAACAGCAAACCCCCAGCAGTGAGCTGGAACTATATAGAACAGCATGTTCTCTATTGACAGAGGAAAAAAAACAATGAGACAAGAAAAAAGGTGAAGATCTATTTTGTAGAGCTGAGTTTAATATGTTCAATAGAGGCCTAGTGATTATTCATAAGGCCAGAATTAAGAATTTTAATGGTCTTAATATATACTGTGTGACCTGGGTTGCTGATCACTAGGTACTGTGATCCTGGCCCTCAAACCTCAGTTGCAGGCCTGTAAGTGCATTCTGATTTACTGCTCAAACTCAATTATCCCAGGCTCTTATCCACATGTAGTCTGCACCACATTTTGATCCTATTAGTTATGGACTTGGAGTGCCTTTCTTTTTTTTTTCTTTTCCTCACAAGGCAGGGGGAAATATAAACAACAGTGAAGAGCACATGGAAGATCAATGGCTGCAGTAGATATGAAAAAAAAGCATTTGATTTTTCATTTATTCAACAGCTACATGTGCATAAAAGAGATTATCTGGGCGGCTTTAGTCAGTCCAAAGAATAAAGTGGAAAATGCATCTAACCAATTTATCTCATTAGCACAGAAGTGTTCAAGATAACAAAGCATTCACCTGTATCTAAAAAAGTAGTAAAATAATAGCCCAGAAGCCGGCCTATTCTGAGTTCCTCCCATCTCTCTCATTAGCTTTAATTACTTGCTTTCCCACAGCTTAAGGAAAATCATTACTGAAATCATAACAATCTAAATTTGTGCCTGTGAAAATGAGTATTGTCAGTTCATTTTGTTTTAGCAGTCCTCCGGGCTGTGGAGTCATTTTCAGCGTTTATCATGTGTCCTATCAGCCCCCAGCCACTGAGAAACTGCTAAGGTTCCTTCGCTTTGTTCTCCGAGCCAACTAGCGGGGAGGAAAGACTCAAATCATCTGCTTGTCTTCGTTAATGTGGAAGAGAAGAGATCTTATTTCCCTTTCAAGTAGCATTAATGCAATCTCACTGACGTGTACTGTAGATGACCACTGAACAGAAACCACAGGAACTTCTACTTGTGGAACAGGGGAGAATCAAATAATACAGCAGTTCTTTGGTGCAGACGAATGATTGAAGGCAGAGGACTCTCAGTTAAATTACTGCAGTTTGTTTAAGCAAGGGTCATTTTCAATATTCTGTAGTGATGGATAGATGATATTATTGTTGGCAAGGCTGCACACCGGGCTTGTTGATTTATAAAACAATCCTTCACACTATGGTCTCAGAGATTACTTTTCTAAAATCCCTCATTTTAACCCATCAGCCAGCACTAAAAAGCGATCAGCCTTTTCCCTTCCACCTAAGCTTCTAAATCAGTTATCTAAATAGTGAATAATAATCAGCTTGATGCAATAGTTTGATTGCCAATCAGTAGTTCAGTGACTTTCTTTATGTGGTGGGTTATTTTCTTCCTTTGTAGTAGATCTACACTGAGAGCGTGCTTCTTCACTGAGTGTGATTCAGGATAGGAATGGAACGGATGGAAAGCTCTAACTACCGTCTAATCCCCGCCACAAACAAACATGCATAAACGTTCCCTCAGCTAGCAGCCTCAAACAACTACAGTTGAGAGGAAAGTAATCCAGGGAGGCAACCAAAAGATTAGAAAGGTGCTTTACTAATTAAAAAGCTGCTTTACTAATTAAAAATTAGATTCAGCGACTAAACAAAAGTTGGGTTTATAATGGTGTGGTATGGCTTTATGTACTGTTGGAAAGACCAGTGGCAGATTGTGCAAAACTGACAGTAATGGCTACTGAAATCACAGTTTAACAAAATTAAATATCCACCAGCTTCCAGGAAAATAAATATTTACCAACAGCTCCTGACAGAACTCTAAAGAGCAACACTTGTTACTTCTAATTATAACGGAAAGAGTCTCTGTCTATCTGTCTTTTCTTCGCTTTTCTCCACAACCATTGATCCGATCAACTTCACACTTGGCGGGTGCATTGGTGGGGACCTGAGGAAGGGCAGTGTCAAGTGTGAAGTTGTTTGGATGAGATATGTTAAAGATATCATTAAAAGAAAACATCTTGACCTCTCCAATAAGGCGGCCGTGCAGATACATAGCTGCAACACACAGCAGCCAATCAGGTGTTGTTTCTGAAACAGCAACATCATAATGTTTTAGATGTTATAATATTATTAGTATTGCTGAGAACCCAAGAAAGTAAAAAAATAAATGATTGAGAATTATTAAATTTTGACAGAGCGTTTCTATTTTAACCGGCACAGCTTTTCTAGCCTTTACGGCACTGGTTTAGCGGCCCAGGAAACTCACAGATCAATTGCAAATTGGTTGTAAATCACGTGACTCTACTCAGCCAATCAAATCTGTGCATTCAGATAAGCACTACAACTCAAGTCATTGAGTGAGATACATACACACAAGGGGAGAGACGAGATGAGAGACTACAGTCGGAGAAATAAGCAAGTCAGAGAAAAGTAATTTCACACAGGATACTCTAAAAAGAGAACAGTAGACAGTGAAAAACAGAGCTTTTAATCAAGAATGTACAGACTCTTATATGTTCAGTCTTCCCACGGGCAGTTCAAAACCAGTATGTCTCATATGTTCTGAGACTGTGGTACTAAAGACTGTGGTATTAAACATAACCCAAAATTATGCATCTAACAAAGTAAAGCTATTTATTCCAATGTGATAAATATACTGAGACAGACTTAATCTCTTAAAGCACTTTTCCACATTGAAATAACTTTTTTCCACCTTTCTACACAAACATCTCCACGGTAGTTCAGGTGCAGTCAGTGTCTGACATGAGCTGCCCGGAGGATCTGCTGTCACAACTGACATCCAGCATTTTTTCCTCAACTGTCAAGATCAATAATTGTAAAGATTCTTGAAAGTAAGAACCTGAGACATCAAAGAACCTCTGTAGCTTGTTTATATGCGTAGCAATAGAGTCTTTAGACCCTCTCTACTTTTTTGAGAATACATTGGTTTTTACATGTAGACATCTTTTGTAATTATTGATGTTTCTTCTAGAACGTACAGATGAAAACCTGAATAAACGACTGGAGAAACATCATGAATGCAGATGCATCCCTACAGGGCAGGACGGTCTCACGGTATGGTTTGATGAGTGTGAAAATTATGTGAATCATATGCTACTGCCTTCAAAGTCACCAGATCTCAACCTGATTTAACAGCCCTTAAAGATATAAGAAGAGTAGAGAATCTGTACCAAGTAGCATAGAAGCTGTTCAGGAGGCTCATGGCGGTCTGACACCTTAATAAGACATTTTACGCCGGGTTTTCCTTTGATTTGTCACCAATTTGTACCTCAACATAAACTGATGATGTTAATGCCGGCTCCAGCAGGCTGGACCTCATCTGGATGTAAGTAATTTTCCTTATGTTTTGAATTTGCACCACATACTCATATGGTCCAGATCAGATATGGAAATGACTTAACACAGTATATTCAGTGAGTGCATAGAATCTCTGCAGCATCTGAGGACAAAAATAAGGATTAAGAAGCTTTAAGCAGCTCTGTGAATCAAAACTTTGAAGAGGAGTGAATGCGGTCATCATTCCCTCCATAACCTAGACCAGAGTGACTCCATTTCAAGGCCATCTTACTCTCAAATTTCCTTGTGCAAACCGCAGCCTTCTGTGAAATGAATCAGTAAGTCACAACACCGCTGCCACAGATATTGAAGAGGAAGCAGGCGGTGCAGTGTCGAGACAAACGCCAACGGAGCAAACAAAAGTAGATGGTTTGTTGTCAACTCAATCTGGAAATTCAAATATTTAACAGAGCAGATATCAGGACACCGGAAAGACAACGTCCTGTGCTGGGAAATACTTCTACTGACAGCAGAAAGTCAGACAGTCTTAAAGCCTATTTTGAAGAGAGACAGTCAGCTTTTGTCCTTCAGAGACACCTCTAGCCATTAAAGATACAGTGGCTGACAAATTAAATTCCAGCATGAGGGCGACTCCCTCTTTCTTCCTCGCTCTAGTTGACAACGCCATATGAAACACTGATTACCTGCCATCTGTTCTTATGGCATCAACTTGGACTGAACATTATCATCATAATTATTTTTAACTGAATCCAAGGCATTATCTGTAATAAGCTGAAATGTCTCACCATTGGCCTTCTCTTGACAGCTAATTAATAGGTCTACACATATTCCTCTGAAATTCAACTAAAGCAGAGACCCAACTGTGCTCTACAGGCTGTTGAGTACTGATGCTGAAACGGCCCAAAGCCAGCTGACAGTCAGTCACAAAATGGGACGCAATTTGTGAATGGGAAAATAAAGTTGGCTCCATTCAGTTATTTCAAATACCCGGGGCCGTGTTCACAAACATTCTTGCAGAGAATACTTGCATAGAGCTTTCTGACTGAAAATTCCTGGCAAGTCATCTCAGTTCAGGAACAATTCAGCAAAGTCGTCAATGACACACTGTGTCAGGAATGTAAGGTCGGGTGAGGAGGTGCAGATATGACGCTTTCTTTCAGACACTTAAATTGGTCTATAAATTCCTCAATATAGTTCAGTAGAATCATATATATGTATATATTTACAGAATAAAGTCTGTTGTGTAGATGATTACATCAGAACTGGAGAGCAAAACAAAGCTCAAGAAAGAAAAACAGATATTCTCGGCTTTTCTGGAAATGTGAGCACTCACAGCATAAGAAATGGGAAGCAGCTCAGCCCTCGGTTTTTTTGTGAGACAACAGCTCTCCAACAGCCTCCTCCCAGCCCCCTCTTTATCCACAGGCCATGCCCGTTTATGGGATAGAAATTGTCGGGTGGTGCAGAGGTTGAGTGAGAGAGAGAGAGACATAGAGCTTCCTTAATGGCTCAAAGCCTATAAACACATAAATAAACATTATAGCGGCGGATACTTTTACAGGGGCAGGTGGTGAAAGGCTGCTTAAGTGGCACAGAAAGCTAGTAAAACGCCAAGAGTCCGGCCTTTAATCAAGTTTTGGTGGGGCTCTCAGCACAGATCTGATTAGATGCAGACACCAGGCTCACTATGATGAATGTGGGTGGGACTGGGTGCTCCAACTTTCCCGCTCACCCCCCACACCCGCCGCTTCCCCCCCATCCCATCACTCTCGGAGGTGCAGGCGAAAGATGGCAGCTGAGCAGCTTCCCGAACACATTGATTTCCAACCGTTTGCCTGGATGCACCATATGGCACAGGCTATCAGCATCGCTCCTGCCAGCACACACTCGTAAACAAACAGGGCAAGCTGATTGGCTCATTTTGCTTTGCTACCATTGAGGTATTCAGCTGTTTTCCTCCGTTTATATTTTCCTAAGGACAGCATGTAGAAATCCTGTAACTCCAAGAGCTGCTTTCAGGTAGTTATAAGATAAGAAAGAAACAGCGAGTTCTATTTAGAATTAAATAAGCAGAGCTGATTACTCATCTCTAACAGACAGATACTGTCTCAGGATGAAAAACTATTTTACGGAATTCAAAGTAAAACCTTAACTGAATGGTAAAAATCAAAAAATGATTGTCAGATCTCAATCCAACTGAACATCCAATGCTACAGGAGATTTTAAAGTGACATACGTATTAGGCAGCTCACTCTTCCACCATCAACAATACAAATAAAGGAATATCTTTTTATTTTGGAAGGATTTAAGCTGTTCTTGAGGCTCATGGTGGCGCAACACCTTACCAAGTCATGTTTTACATGCCCTAAATGTGCTGCCACTAAATATCTTTTTAACATTGCAGAAGGGGAATAGTACAAAACTTTTCAAGTTTTATAATGAAAGGTTTAGGGGTAGTCAGAGAAATAAAAAAAGAGTGTCTTGTCTTTCATTTTTCGAGAACAAAGCATGCGATACAATCGAATATTGTGTCTTTGTCAGAGGCAAATCCATGATGCTGTCAAACAACCAATGGAGTGTTATAATATGGAAGATAATGTTTTACCACCTAGTGTGATGGAGTTAAAAATGAGAAAAACTAACAAAGCTTTCAAGGAAATATGATGGAGAGCAGCTGGTGTCGGGAGGCTTTTCTCTGCCACTACCTTTAACTTTTTTTCTGTCATAATTTAGCGCTTCATGTCACAAAAAGAGTCAACAAGGTCCCTATGTGTACTCTTCAGCAGCTGCTTCTCACATTAATATCTGGAGTATTTCTGACTAAGGAGCGATCATGGACTTGTTTTCTGTCTGTCAGGCCCCCTGGCAGCTGTTTTCCATTAGCCTGATATAAGCTTCCATGCAATTAAAGTCTACACCCACGCTTAGAGAAAACTGGTGTGATGTGTGCTGAGCTGCTGCAACACATCTTGTCAGTTCATTCTTGAGTCAACACATCTGGGGGCAGATGTTTTGCAGTGCTTCCTTTCTGTAGGGCTACCATTGATGCAATCATAACTCAACCCCTCAGGATATCCTAATTTTAGTAGCATGTTTACGGAGAAAACTTTGCTTTTTAGGTTGATGAATAGTGAAAGCTTAACAACAATATGTTAGTATGTCAGGTCTTTTTTAACAGTACATACCATTAAATTTAATATAATATATTAAATTGGATTTATTGCTTGTGTTATCATGTTGAAAGGAAATGTTTTGGGGGGGGTTTTGTGATTAACTGCTGGTGACTTTGTCCTGTGGGTGTACATTGGAGAGTATTGTTCTCTGTGAAACTGCAGCAGTTAGGTCAAGCTCTAAAGTGAAATAAAGCAGTGAAACTTTTCACACCATCAATCGTCATAGTGACAAAAAGCTTGACTATAATTATCCACTTACATGCCAGATACAAAGACTTCACCCGAACTGTAATCTATTTTGAAAAACAGGATCACAGTTCAATTTTACTTGTCTGAGACGTAAACAGCTTTCTGTGAGTCACACAAAAAAAAAAAATCCCAGACGAGACAAGCCTGTGACGAGTCAGACTCTGCATGATGTTACACTGGCTTTTAGTAGTTTTAGCACATTTAAAGAGTCAGGGGATTATAATGATAGCAAAATAATTAATTCTAAAACATATGGGATTAAAAGCACTTCACAGAATGTACTGTGCTGTTTATAATATGTAAATTTGACACTACATTTGCACCATCTGTGGGAGTTAGAACGATTTTGGCTGAGATTTTAGTAATCAGAGAGTGATGAAAAGCTCGGTGTTGGCACTGAACAATATGTGTTTGTTGTCCTTTCATAAAATTAGCATTTCTACATGTAACATGTTCTTTATTTACGCTAAGAAGAAAGACCCTCACAAAACCAGCCAAATCAATGACTCACCCACATTTCATCTGACCCCTTTCTGTAAAAAAAAACTCTCCACTTCCCTCATGCTGCCAGGCTCAGCCATCCTCTGAAGGTTTGTAATTGTGGCTGCTTAAAGGGAAATTTTGAGGGCAGCAGCCCATCTTTCCTTTTTTTAGAGGTTTTTTAGAGTGTGGTTTTTTAAAAAACAGGGCCCGCCAATATGTTGTTCGAAAATTTGAGGGATGTCTACAACATTTTGGCATGTTGTTGTTTTGAATGACAGCTGGGGATGGGTGTGCCAACCCTGTGGGAGTGACTTGGAAATGATCTGGATGTCTTTGGGGGTAGGGGGGAGTCATTACTGAGTCATGGCCGTGAAGGGGTAGGGCAGGCGACTTGGTGGAAAGGGTTGCTGGAGTCGACCTGCTTTACAACTGGCTCAGCACGCTGGCGACAGATGGAAGGGAATGCCATGTGCCGCCAGCAGCCGACACAATCCTTCACAGCTGTCCAATAGGGTGAGGGTGTGCAAAAATAGCAGGGCAGGCCTATAAGAGCTCACGGTGGGTATGTGGAATGAGGAGTAAACATTCTCATCGCTCACTTTCAAGCGGGGCTCACTCGACATTGTGACCGCGGCTGATTTGACAGGGCTCTTAGCAGTTCCACACAGGCAGGAAGTGGGACTGTGAACCCCCCGCCTGAGCACCTCAGGTTTTCCACCTTGAGAAGGCACTATCACTAACTCCTATTTAATGCCCAACAGCATTGACCTAAGAGCCACATTTCCCAGCAGTCACCCTCTGAGCTATTCACCATCAAAAAAATGTTTTACTTGAGCATTTGAGGCTAATACCAGCAGGCCCCCTTCTTCAATTGTACAGAAATACAAAAAAAAAAGAGGATTTAGCATTTAGGGAAGGTAAGATATATGAATGACTGAATGAAAATTAGAGGTGGTGTTTACAAGTACCCTCGCCATTAACTATAATGGATTACAAGGCAAAAAGAGAGTTTTGCTCGACTGGAAGAATGTAAGATAATTTGATTTATATAGAAAAAACATGCAAAACATTGGTCTTGGATTGGATTAAAATGGTCAGTTCTGTAAAGTTAACTGTTTGAAATATTTTACTCAGAGATTTCTGCCACCACCGTTATACAACGAACGTGAATAGAATTGAATTTGTGGCGTTCACAGCTTTGACATTTTGAAAAATTCAACAGCAGCAAATCTTCCTAGAATCAGTGTCCATGTTGCTCTGGATTATCGTACTGTTGACAGTTTTCACAGAGACTATTCACTGGTAGAAAGTGGTTCCAATGAAAACACTGTGAGGTGTCTGATTATCCTGAGTAATGAGGGCACTGATGCTGAGAAAAAAAAAATTGTACTGCTGGAAACCAATATTCTTTACACTTAAGAATATCATAGTTTAATTTTTCTAACATCCCTAATAGCCATGGATAGATGCATAGAAGCATCATTTGTCAGACTATAAAATCAACACATCAGTAGTGCATCACAAGGTGCTCCTTTAGAGCTACGTCAATCATCACAACCTTTAAATAATACATTTGTCATCCTTCTGAAAGCATGAAAGGAAAAAATGCCAAGCTGTTTTGATACAGCAAAGTGTTTTTCCTCCTCTACTAAGTTCTTTCCCACTCTCTTTTCATGGGCTTTACCCTCTCTGCAATTATCCCGTCTGCCAGCCTAACCCAAACACGGATATGCATGCCAATGCGATGTGTAGGTGATACAGTCCTGAAAGGAAGCTGTCAATCCTGCCCCAGGATGCACGCACGCAGCGATGCCAGGGGCATGTGATCAGTATTCAATTAGAACTGCATTTGTCAGCTTGCTCGTGTGCATCACTCAGCAGAGATGTTACCAACCCATGACAGAGAATTATTGTATAAAGAAAAACGTTGTGCTATAACGTGCTATAATTAAATCCATTAGAAACACAATTTGGTATGCAGGTGATGGAGGTGATAGCCGAAGCTTAAATAGATTTTCTTCATGGGTTTGTCCTTTAACAGTAAAAAAAAACAAACAAAAAAAAGAGAATATGTTCAACAAATGCTTCCATTCTTAAACCCAACACAGATGAGAGAGTGACTCTTTTAAAACTGTTTTAGATTTGTTTGATTTAGTTTTTTCTACTATCCGGGCACACACATTCATTTCCATTCATTCAGCGCATACTTAAAATAAACTTGCAAGTGTATTTTCTAAAGGTGCACTGAAATACAAGCTTTGCAGCTGTAACGTAACTTTGCCAATTGTAAAGGCAGGCAGGATGTTCATTGTGATGGATAACCTACGGTAACTTATGCAGGTTTGGAGTCTCTGAACGTTTGTTTTTAATATCATCAAAAAATGAATGTAAAAATGTATTTAAATTAGGAGAAAAAACAGCAGCAACACCACATTATCATTTGGAAAATGGTTTGCGTTGAAGTGTCAGTTCACTCATGTAACACAAAAGTTTTGTTTGTCGTTGCTCAATGTATTGAAAAATTACAGTGCATTAAAATAATTCAACAATAAGATCTTTTTCCAGACTTAGTGTCCCCCCATTACTCTGCAAGTAGGGACTAAATTAACCCCAGTAGTGCAGATTTTAATAATAATGTTTCAGTACTTGTTGATAGCATTAATCAACCACATACTGCTTTAATTTTCCCCATGTAGTCTTATTGAATAATTTAGACCTCCCTTGCTGTCTTGATTAAATCAGGCATACTCAATAACAAATGTCACATTATTTTAATGCACACAGCACAGGAATAGGTTAATTAACTCATTTAATGAAATGAGACACTAGTGGACACTTCCCTGTCAGGAGCTTTAGGTAAAATTTGTTTGTCTTTTAGGCTGATGAAGTTTTGTATCATATCAGTTTCAGGGTTCAGTGTCACCCATCATTACCTCATTACTCCTAATTAGCTCCCATTTTTAAGTATTGTTACCACCGCTGGTTTTTCTGCCAGTCAACACAGCTGTACGCCGTGAAACCAGATGTCATTGTCTGTTGTGTAAAAACCACAAATAAGATTCCATTAACCATCATTGTATTTGAGTTTAGGCAGATATCTGAGACATATATATCAAAACCTTTGTAATTTGGGTGAACCAACCCTTTAAAGGACTAAAAAAAGAGAAAAAATGCCAGTATGGTTTCTTAAAATAGTCGTTTTTCTTATTTCCAAATACTACGCCTGGGAGTCTTTCTGACGGGAAACTAAGTTTAAAATAGCCTTCATGTGGTCCTGTGAGGACTACAAGCAATCCAAGCTGTGAGTAGACCATGATAAATTCTGAGCTGAAACCTTAGTGCTAGGAGCGAAGCTCCATCATGGATCACCTCATGGAGCAGGAGCTTGACACCAGATACTCCCTGTGGAGAGGACCCTGCACTCTGAGACAGTGGGTTTAGCGGGCTGACGGGGCCCCTCTCTTTTGAATAAATGCACAGTGGCGGACGACCGGCAGCAGACGGGAGTGTTTAAGGAGGGACCCGTGCGGCGAGGGGCTTGGACAGCATCCAGAGGCTCTCGCTGAGCAGCTTAATCACAACCAGATTTGGAAATTTAAGATGAAAACAAAACTGGGGAAGCTTGTAAAATTTATGAGGTCCTTGGAAGGTGAGGCTGCAACTGTGTGAGGGGTTGTGTATATGTGTGTGTGTGTCCTATAACTAAGCTTTATTATCTGCAACATTATCACAAGAAAGTCATTACAGTCATGTCCTATATCCTACACTAGCTGTCATGTTCACAACATACCCAGCCAGGACAGAATTGCTGACAGTTTAATTTCAACATTATTTACTCCTGTGATTGCCATAATGGCATGTAGCCCACACTCTTCATGCACTATTGATTTGAAGAACTGTAGTTTAGTTGGTATAATTCTTATAAAGGATGTTAGGATATGTTTTTTTAAGGGGTAGAATTACTTTTTCAACAACCATAACTTTACTTCACAATAGTTGACAACTATACGCATATTTAATTTCATACATTTCTGACTTAAACAACTCTAAGTGGTTATAAAAAACAGACAGTGTTGCCCCCTCCTCCTGTATCAGACCCAGGAACACTAAGATGAATGGGCTGAATCCAAATATTGACAGCACTGTTTCTCATTTTCCTACAGAGAAATACCAACAGGTAATCTCAAAAATCTTAGAATAGCATCTACAAATAGGCCACCCGACATTACATTGAATGTGACAGATTTATTTTCCAGCTGTATTTTGCAAAGTAACGAGACTAACTGTCAAAAGTCATCCTTAGGTTGTGTTCATTATAAGAGTTTTAACAGAAACTTGCTACATCAGTACTGTGTGGTCAGATTTGATTGACAGTGGTCTGGAAACAAAAAAAAGCCAACAACGTCATGATGTTTTGATAAGAATTTTTGCTTAGTTTTGATTGGTTTTATTTTCAATAAAAACAACATAACCAAAAATCTTATGTGAAATAACTAAAACTGTTTAAACTCTGCCACAAACTATTATACGTGCATATAGGAACACATCACTAAAAGTCAGAGGCTGATTGAAGAAATGCGTTTGCAGTGCTTTTCACACCAGTAACGTAGCCACAATCTACAATTTGTCTTGATGAGAGTGCTAATAGTTTGGCCACAGAGTGCTTTCTTTCATGGTAATCTGCCAATTAGACTTTCAATTTTCTTTGTATACAAGTGCAAAATTTGAAGGACAGTGGTGTCAAATGTTCAGGGGGTCAAGCTCATCAAAACATTAGGACTCATCTTCTGTGAACATTCACAGTATTGGTAATGGAAATCTGGCTGTGAGTTCTCAAGATACCTTGGTGAATGTATCTGGCTCTGGACCTAATTGGATGGAAAGACCGCCATCACCATCTTTAAGACCTACAAGCAGTAAAGGGGTAAATTGGCCTTTAGCAACAGCCGTATAAATAATGGCTTTCTATTATTTCCAGAAGACAGCGTCACCTTGGAACCCCCCCCCCCCCCCCCCCCCATTGTTCCAACACAAATTTGTCCTCCAAGGGATTCTTTACTGCTATATTAAAAGTACTCAGATAACTCACCTATTGATGAGGACATGTGAAGAATATATCACCGAATGATCCGAAGGAGCAGAGAAGGGAGAGACAAAGAAAAAAAAAAAGAGAAATTAGTTTAATTGTAAACAACTTCCCAACAGTGCATACAGTGCAATAAGTCACACATGAAAAGCCTTCCAGATGCAAGGTGAATGACGCCAAGAAGTCTTTAAGCAGCATAGCTTTATAAACACTGGATCATTTCCTGAGGAGAAAGAAGAAAAATACATAGCTATTTTCAGCTGACCTTTTAAAAAAGTCCCAAGTTTGAGAGTGAACCACAGCAGTGGTTCAACACTTTTTTACCCTGTACAAGGTTGATCGTGTTTCTGCATTAATGATAATGACACACCGGCGAGGGCCTGGTAGAGTGAGGCATTGTTCAAATTATGAAGGTGTACCCTTTTAAAACTAACTTTGAAGGGTGTGATGTCAGAGCTGCAGTGTTTTTCCAACTGTTAAATCCCTGCAGCTCGGCATAGTATTGTTTGCTTGTTTAATTTAAGTCAGCTTAAAGGATTAACACCGTCTCAGGTTACATCACAACCTTTTACTACTGAGGACGCACTATGATCAGGGTCCCCTACAGAGCATTAAATACACATATTTGATCTATCTCTTCTGTCTTGGTTAAGGGTCAATGTTCCAAATAAGTTTGAAAGAGTGCACAGACTACTTCTCAATCTGATGCTACAGTGTTGTGTATTTGAATTGCAAACGTACCATACAGGCACCATAAAGACAAACTATGACCACAAAAAAGCAGACCGGATTTTTTGTGTTTTTCTCTCCACTTTATTGCCTATTTAATGAATTCCCTGACACGCAATCAACCAGTCATGTTATTCTAAAAACACTGCTTATCAGTACTGGGAACAGCATATACTGGGTTGGTCAATAGCTTTCTCCATTGTCCCCAATACAAATCACCATAAAAAACTTCCTCTCTAATGCTGTTTAATAGCCAGCAAATCATGTCTAGTTTGCAAAAGTGAAAAGGCTGTGGAAAGCGATTGCCAAGGTCAACTTCTTAATATACCTGAAGAAAAGCCTTGCTGTCCTTTTACTTTCCTAACGTGGTAATCATCTCAGCCCTCTCAAGTGCTCAGGAAAACGGAGCGGGAAAAAGGCAAATGAGAGGAAAAGTAACTTTGGAGCTATATGAGCGTAAGCAAAAGGCTGCAAAGGTCACTGATATTTAAAGTGAAATTACTTCATAAAAGGCCGCCCACATCTTTGATTGCACATTGGCAGCATCGGTCGGCAGCTTCATGAAAATAGCAATAACATTTATCAGCAATTTAATCTGCAGAGCCTCTTAACCCTCTTGAATTATATTCGTGTAAGAAGTCAGATAACAGTGCAAGGACAACATTTTTCCCACAAAGAGTACCAGTGCAAAGACTGGTGACATCAGTCATCTGAAGTGTCCCCTCATGACACAAAATCCTTGTTATTCACTCACCAGTAATGTATATATATGAGGTTTGGCAGAATCAACAGCCTAGAACATGTGATTGCCTCAGTTTTTAAGTCGCAGACAAAGATTGGACATGTGAGAGGATTTGATAACTATCTGTCAGAAGTTAAAGAGAGGTCAGTTGGCATTAAGTGATCTTGGTGTTGCCACCATAGACTTGCGTGTTCCACAAGATAAATGTACTGAACATCAGGGAAGGATTGATCTCCACTGTTTGAACAGTCTGAGAGCTCCATCAGTCTGTACTTTGATTTTTGGCAAAGTCATGTGTGGACGATTACAAAACTGAGATCTCAATTGTTTAGAGAATGAATAAATCAGTACATATTTTTGGAGTATGCCAAGCCTTTTTCGAAAAATGCACATCATAGACAAGTGTTTTTGTAGATAATTGTGGTCAGCATGTGTTTTAAAAATTGGCAGCCAAATATAAATTGGCAATGTCGTTAGATGCTGCTTATGAAGTAATTGTGTTAGGACAACAATCTTTAAAATGTCAACAACCATTTAACTTGTAATCTGTGCCTCTTTTCATCAAGCAAATTAAGTCTTTTGTTGATATGAAAGAGTCACCTACTATAAAATGTGTCAGCTTTACATATGCAGCATTTCCTGGCAGAAGCATTTAAGAAAGTCAGTAGACAGCATGAGCATTTGAGTTTCCCCGATGTTCCAGTTTAACAGGTTTTTTTTTCCTATACTCCAAGATCCTGCCAAACCTATAATTCCAGGTGACCTGGTGTAGTTAACCTACCAAGTGGCTGGCTCAGGTGAGTGCTCACTCAATGCCACTGAGGAAGTTCAGGTGATATAAGACACCAGGTGGCAGATATTAGAGGTTATCATCTCAAGGACAACACATTTGACTGGGAACTGTTGTAAAAGTCTGCTTGTTAATGTTATAATTATTAACATTTTAGTTGATTTGACATCTGTGGTTACTTGTGGTTACTTGTGGTAACTTGGGGGGGGGGGGCAGCTGTGGCTCAGGAGGAAGAGCATGTCGTCCACTAATCGGAAGATCGGTGGTTCGATTCTTGGCTCCTCCAGTCCGCATGTCGATGTGTCCTTGGGCAAGATACTGAGCCCCAAATTGCTCCTGATGGCTCTTCCATCAGTATATGAATGTGTGTGAATGATTAGATTTCCTCTGATTGGCAGGTTGGAACCTTGCATGGTAGCACCTGTACTCAGTACTGTATTCAGCGTATGAATTGGTGAATGTGATTCATAGCGTAAAAGCACTTTGAGTGGTCAGAAGACTAGAAAGGCACTATACAAGTACAGTCCATTTACCTTGCATAAGTGTGTTTCAAAAACACAGGTCCCACATTTCTATTCAAGATGACACATGGACCGACCCCTGAGTGGCTACTGAAGTCAGAAATGTGACAGGAGAAAAGCAACTAGTGCATCTGTTTTACATGGAATAAATGAATCATCATTTGTCTTACACATCACATCCAGTACATGCATGATTTTTTTTCCTGTGACTGTCTTGTACATAGGTACACAATTTGAATCCTGTATGGAGAAGGCGGACTCTACTAGCATTATTGCTGAAAAAATAAAGCTGTATAAAAAATGCTTTTTGATACATTACAAATATTATGGATTATAACTTTAATTTAACCGTGATAATCTGTCAATGGACCTCTGACGAAGCTCCAGATGTGGGTTCAAGGGGAAAGATGATGCAACACACAACAGACACACAATTGCCAAGTTTAAGTAATTTGTATTGACTTCCAGTTATTGTGACTTTCAAATGTGTATTTTCTAATCTATTAAAAGTATGTAGACTAGACACTAACCAAACAATTATGAATTCACTGCATCCATGTTTGACCTGTCATATCGCTACAGAATATCGATTTTCTGTATAGTAGTGACTTGTAAAAACGAATTAATGAGGCTGGTTTTTCTCTCCATGTATCTGTTTTGTCAGTCCATTCATTTGGGCCGATAAGGTGTTATCAGCTAGTTGCTTTGCCAACATAAATGCTAGCTACTGCCAGCTCTTGCCATAAGCATCGAATGTGTGTTTATAGCAACTGGTCATGAGTCAGTTCTCCACTTTAGTTGGAAATCATCTGCAGATAAATAAGAAGGCATGGAACTGATTCTTCACTGCTTTGACAAAAGAAAACAGCCTTTAGCTTTCTGCTTTGTGCTTTGAAGGAGTCATCACCATGTCTGCTCCATATAGCTCCTACTAACTGTGCAGTGGCATCCAAGCTGACTGCTGAGAACAAGCACAACAGGGCAGAGAGTGTGCCAGTGGCAGAGCACACAGGCACAGATAACAGGCTTAAGTATTGGCTGAGAAGTATTAAGACCACAAACTTTTTTCGCACTCTTCCAGCAAAGCCACTGGCTTAGTACCAAACGGCTCCAAGTCAAGGACCACTGAGTGACCTGACTGCTCTGGCTTGACTTACATGCCATGGGTGCATCTTGTCCCTCTGACTGAGACTCAACAAATGTGCACAGGAACATGGATATACATATATACATATTCTGATATTCTGTCTTTCACACACTTCAACTGGTTGAAACCAGTCAGCAGCTGAGGGTTTTTCTTATAATTCTAACCAACTTTAAAGGGGACCTATTTTGCTTTTCCTTATTTTCAGTCATATAAATGTTATAATGTTGGATGTTCATATTAAATGTTGCCAACCTGACAAATAATGTAATCTCTGTGAGCAAAAAGCACCGGTTTCAGACTGCTCTGAACACTCGATTTCCAACATTTTTTTCTACTTCCGCTTCCTCTAAAATTATGCCATTTTTGGGGGGTAGTCAAGCTGAGCCATGACTCCATTATACAGCAGAGCAAAGTAAAATAAGTAGTTTACAGGCATACATCAAATTAATTCATTCAGCCTGTTGGAGGAGTGCTGGTCATCTGCAGCCCTTCATCAAACATCATTATCACTGTGGCTCTTTCTGTTTGTACTATTCCTCTCTGCATTATTTCTAACTGATCCACTGAAGAAACTCAAAATATGTCCATATGTTGTCATTTCAACTGGTTTTCAGTGACACTAACGAAGCTCTCCTAATTCGGTGAGGAACACGCTTCACATTTCATGTAAATTCTTCACAATAAAAGTCTCTCATATTTAGTCATTTAAAAGCTTTTAATTTGACACAGTGAAGCAGGAAGTGTTGGGTTTGCATTAACGGTAACTTAACGTGACTTTGATATGGCTGCCCCTCAGCAGGCTTTCAGAAAGCTGGGATGTCGGAACAGAGTGGGCTCATCGGGGAGCCCAGGAGGGGGGGAGAGACAGGAGCTAAGACTGCCTGTTAAGAGACAGAGGCTGAACTGAGGGGCTGCGTAAAGGGCCGGTATAAGATAAATAAGGAGTTTTTTTTAACTGTGAATCATGCAAAGCTACTTTAGTAGAATAAAAATATAGAGCTGGAAATGAGCATAACAGGTCCTCTTTAAGAGACTTGAAATGTCGCTTAGCAGTAATCTTGGTCATCGCATTGGTAAGTTTTTTATGATTTTTTGATGATTCAGCCTGCTCGGCAGCATCACTCCCAACTACCTGGGACATACCATGTTTGTTGACAAGTTCTGCCTACCTAATTTGCATATTGAAATCACAATGTGTGCAGAATTTAAATAACGAGAACACTTATTAATACCATGTGTAAATGCGCAGGGCTGCGATGTCATTATCTAGATAATATAATCAAATACAGATCACATGTTAAAAAATGGGGTCCTAGTGTGGATTTAGATGAAGATGCAGTAGTCTTGGGTTATTTCTCTTTTCTGAAGTAGGTTGTTTGATCAGAGAAGCACCTGATTCAGCTACACATTGCTGGAAGATAGATCTATTGCCACTCAGGATGTTTGGCATGTCCTGGTACAAAGCACAAGACTCTGACTCCATGCAACCCAAATGTTGTTATGTGTAGGGCACTAAGCACTTGGACCAACCTGTAGGTAGTCTCAGTGCACCAACAAGAACATGAGCAAACAATAAAAACTGCCAAACCAGAGAAATGTCTGTTTTCTAATACTATGATTTCTCCAATGCAGACTAAACTTTGTTCTCACCACAACCTGTACAACTTGTGGATATAAGCATGGCTAGCACGTTGCAATTCAACCTGTTCCCAGTTGTCTACAGGGGAGTCGGAAAGACATGGTC
Source organism: Thunnus thynnus (assembly GCF_963924715.1). Lineage (NCBI taxonomy): Eukaryota > Metazoa > Chordata > Actinopteri > Scombriformes > Scombridae > Thunnus > Thunnus thynnus. The sequence goes on from NC_089529.1 coordinate 24,023,537, forward strand.
GGGTGTAAATAACTGACATTATCCAACCCAACTAGTAGAGGCATGGAAATCAATAGGATGTCAGACAAACATCACATCAGTTTCCGTCCTAATAACAGTCCAGACTGAGGTAGAAATATAAATAAGCCGCTGTAAATGAGGCTGCTTTGTGTCTGATGTCTCAGGCAGAATATACCCTGGAAAAGAAACCCATAAGTCTGATATCTGAGAATTGTCTGCTGGGAGGGAGAGCAAACGTGCTAAGCAGACAGCACATCATTAAATACTGATGTGTCTCAATGGTAAACTGACAAATTTTAAATGCTGTTTATTAAGCACCTTCAGTTAGAGGAGCATTACCGGAGCTTTACACAAATCCTCTTCCACTTCCTGTTACGCTTCATTTACTTGTCAGTGTTTTAGTAACTCATTGACCACTCACTGTATGTAAAATGCTCCACTGCTATTTGAAATTTATGGTCAATGTCATCCATGTTGGTTATATGCCACTTTTGTTGTTGACACAATATTTTAGGACTAGATTGGTAAATATTCAGGTACAAAATATCATGCTATTGCTAGTGCTACTACTACCAATCCTACCGCTGTGCAGGTTATACAGAACCATAAGGAGTAAAGACACTGCACTGTCATGCAATTGCTGTTTAGTGTGTGAAACTGAACAGGCATACATCAAATTAATTCATTCAGCCTTTTTTCTTTCATTAATGTTTCACATTCAAACAAACATAACCAACAGTTTTTATACAGAGAGAGGGCAATTTTCAACACTCAAATTGTAGATGTAATTATCAAAACACACTGCATATTTAGTCAATCAACTTTCCTCTATTGAGCTTGCTGCTATAATGCAGGAGGGGACAGTCAGGTTAGTCAAACAACCATGCTGAGTGCAGACAACAGTATGATATTTTGGGGGAAACTGTGTGTTTTATAGACAAAACACATTACCAAATTAAATTATTGGGTAACTCACTCTGTTTAAAAACTGAACAGCGAGTGAATTGTTGCATCCCCACTGGATCATTCTTCGATACTCCATGTTAACACATCAATATATGAATATGAGACAAATTCAATCAACTTTAATTTTTTGGAACTTTATTTTTTTACTTTGAACATACAAGTGCATGGCCACATATTAACCTTCTGTCTAATTAGGGATGCCACAGTAAGAAAATTTTCCCACTGATTAATAAATTCATGAAAACACCAGTGTTACCGGTTACACTGGACATTTTACAGGACAATCGTCGATGACGTTCAATATCTGTAGAGCATGTCTGATACTATTTAAAATGTTCACAACAATTTATGTGTGTTTGCACTATGATCTCATGTTTACAGTGATGCGATAAGTAGCTCTGTGGGTATTTTTTGTAGGCAGTTTCCTATAAAGGGAGTCTCCTCTGATATCTCCAACTGCTGACTCTGTGCAAATACCAGCAGGAATAATTCAAATAAGGGAGGAACCTACTGACGAACTTTGGCAAAAACTATGACTGTGACTTAAAAGTGTTTAAATGAGGCATCGGAGTAAATTTTTATCTCTCATTCTGAACAATAAACTTGACCAAGAATCAAAACCTTGATGCTTTGCTTTAAAGTGAAATAGGAAGGGACTTTTTGCATTGTGGTGGCCTATCTTTGTCTCCCTTTGTAACTGTTTAAAATGGGCACAAACTGGTAGGAGCTGTTGTATGTGTAAATTAATAATCTATTCCACTCTAATTTGACAGGACAAAGTTTCACCTTGGTCAAGTTTGCCAGGAAACATTTTAAAGAATATCAGAAATTAATAATTGCTGCAATCTTAACATCCGCAATCATCAAAAATCAGAATTTTCAAGCTCACAAAACAGCACAGCACAATTCATAATCAGGCATTACAGATTTCATCAGATATAAGTCACATATCCTCAAAGAACTCTTCAGTGTCTGTGTCTGAGTCCTCTTCGATGACCTTTGGAGCTAACAGACCTGGTTTGTGCTACTCTTTGGGAAGAGAGGATACAGTTCATGTGTGTTTGCACTATTAAATCATTTGCCAAAATCCCAACCTCAGGCACTCATGGGGATTATAGAAAATGCAATTATTTTTTATCAACATGACAGCATAATCAACTCATACCTAGGCAATCTCATTATATTCCGGCCTGCCAGATGCCTAATCGGAACCTCTATTATCTCTACCTCTGTCTTTTGTCCTGTATGTCAGTGAATTCAATTGTAACATAATTAGTGGCTTTTATGGGGGCAATGACCTGTCTTCTGATAAATTATCAGAAGATCCCATGGGATGTGCTTATATTTTACATGAGGACATGCACCACAAAAAGTCTAGATACAGTTTCAGATAGTATGTCCCTCAGAAATGTACTAATTCATTCATCAAGCTGGTGAGAAACTCTGAGGTTAAGATTTTTTTTTTTATTGTAGTCAATGTAGTTTATAAAACATCAATGCACAAAGAAATTAAACTGTCATGACCCATTTTTTAGCCAAAACCAATGTAAGATTTGTAATTTTCCAAATTAAACAAAGACCAGTGATAACAGTGCTTTAAAACACTTTTGAAATTTAATTGCAAAAGCCTCTGAACATATTCTTGCATGCTTCAGCTGAAATTGTGGAAGTAATCTGAAATCCTCACAAAGATCTACAGTTATTTCCTTTTCCATAATTGTTGCTTTCTGTCGACAGAGCAGTGTGTATTTGTCTTGTACAACTCTCCCCCACATTCCTCCTGCAATTGGAAGCGCTGATGACTGAGCATCGCCACTGGCCTTCATTTCTGCAGTAAGCCTTCCAGCCCTGATATGACTGAATCAGAGGAGAAATACAGTGCATTGGAAGCATTGAACAATAGGACTGCTGCGCAGCAAAAACAGCAAATCTGCTCAAATATTCAGCACCATAGGAATTAAAATAAAGAGAACTCATCTCTCTATGTACCAGTACAAATTGGAAAAGTTTGTAGCCCCAGCGTCATGTTTCCAACAGTGGACGTTGAGTACATTACCTAGGACTTGTGCTGAAACAATTATTTAGTTAATCAGAGACCTGATAGAAAATTAATCATCGATGTTAGCTAACGCCTTTGAAATCTGTGGCATTTGCCTGTTCTTTAAATGGCTTTATTATGTATGTTACAGGATTGTTCAGGAAATGAACAGCATTGTAATATAAGCAGCTCTGGTTTCATGTGTGGTGAATATTAAGAGGGCAAAGAGACATCACTGTTTTTCCCGATGAAAATGACCACATACTCAGAAGACACACAGGAGAACTAAAGACACCTCAGGCCAAATAACAAAGGGGAGACCTTACATGCTATCTCACCAGTTGTTATTCTCAAGAGCAGAAATAAATGCTCTTTGTCAATGCCACCCTCACAATCACTGCAGGTTACTCTGACCCCCCCCCCACCCCCCAAAGAAGCATATCCCTGGGGAGGAGACAGGAAATAGTTATGATTTTCATCAGTAACCTGTCAGGCACCAGTGAGCGATGGCTCAGAAACCACAATTTAATATAATTTCCAATACACCTGTCACATTTAAGGGCATGTCGCTCTAAAGGTACACAGCCAGTGGACTCTTACAACCGGTTTCACTGTGAGAAACACCTCGTGACTTCGCTTCCTGCTGGAGCTGGAAATGTAAACAATAATGATCCTTTCAGCCATGCAGCAATGGAAGAACATGGTGAGAATGGACACCGAGTTTTTTTTTTTTTTTTATTGCAGACCTAATCCCTAAAATGCTTACAACAGTCAAAATTTTGATGAAAAAATTCTGAAAAATATCACACACCATTCTGTTGGTTTCAGGTGTATTGTCAAAAACACTTAAAATGCACCATCTAGAGAATGTCTGTTTCAATTTTGGTAGTATATGAATGAAGACTTAATTAGTAATTGATGAGTGACAAACTTTTGTCACAATACAGTGGATGTGAAAAAATTTCAGCTCTGTAGGATGTATGGGTGATTTATTTTGATTTTTTAAAGTTTGGAATGTCAAATGTCAAATGAGATTTAGATTTTTTATAGTAAGCCACGTCCACTTTAATCAATCATTGGCAAATTTCTGCATCCAGTCAGGATGCTCTCTGCAGAAGGCCCCTAGGATCTTGGGCCCCATGTCAAACTTTTTCAGCCTGAGGTGAAAGAGGTGTTGCTGTGCCTTTTTCACCACATGGCTGGTGTGCTCATCCCAGGTGAGGTCCTCGGTGACATGAATGCAGAGGAACTTCTCTACAGCAGACTCGTTAATGGCGATGGGGTCCAGTCTCTCTCCTCTCCTCCTATAGTCCACAATTAGCACCTTGCTCTCCTGGAACCACTGTGTGAAATTGATGACCTTTCTCCTTTAGGCCATCTCGTCGTTGTCAGTAGTCAGGCCTGTCACTGGCATGTCGTTGGCAAACATAATTACCAAGTTGGAGCTGTGCGTGGCCACGCAGTCGTGGGTGTACAGAGAGTAGAGGAGGGGGCTTAGGACACAGCCCTGAGGGCCTCCTGTGTTGAAGGTCAGAGGGCCAGAGGTGCTGGAGCCTAGCATCACCACCTGATCTCGACCCGACAGGAAGTCCAGGATCCAGCTGCACAGGCTGGGGTTGAGTCTGAGGTCCCTGAGCTTGGTGCCAAGTCTGGAGGGGACTATGGTGTTGAATACTGAACTATACACTACGAACAGCATCCTCAAATAAGAATTCTTCTTCTACAGGTGGGTGAGGGTGGTGTGGAGTGTTATGGCTGTGGCGTCGTCCATAGATCTATTTTGTCGGTGAGCAAACTGGTGAGGGTCCAGGGTGAGAGATAACATCCTACAGATTAGGTTTTCAACATGCCTCTCAGAACATTTGCTCATTATGGGAGTGAGGGCAACAGGACGCCAGTCATTTAAGCATGTTACCTCGGTTTTTTTCAGTACCGAACAATGGTGGAAGACTTGAGGCAGGAGGGGACCACACACGTAAAGGATAAGGTTGATAGTCTGACCAGGCCACTTTGTGGATGTTGACACACTCGCATGACTTGTACATGTTGGCCTCAGTGATGACAAGAGCGTTGGTCGTGTCAATATGTTACCTGCCCATCCACCTTATGTTTACATCTCTTGGTTAGTTTGCAAAAAAATTGTGTGAACACAAAACAGACTGGAACTAAAAAAAGGCAACAGTTTGTCTTTTATAGTTTTGTTTTGTTTTTTTATTGATCCCATCCAAGTGAACCAAACTACCTATGTGAAAGCATCCTTTTTTTAAAATTAAATTTATCTTTAACAGCTCTGTTTCTGACTTAAAGGAAGCCAAATAGTAATACCACCTGACTCAGGACTTTTAAAAAAAATCTGCACATTTTTGAAACAGTATGATAAAAATTGTAATATGAACACATTTGACAGATCTCTTCCAACTGAAAATTAAATTGCTTGTGTATGCCTCTGTCTCTTAGGAAAACTGTTGTAGGTAAATTTTCCTAGCCTCCGAACCACTTATTGACAGAAAGATTGGCTGCTATAATCCCTTCATCTTTCTACGCTGCCTTAAGCCTCTCGCAATATCTCTATCCATCTGGTACACAACAGTGCTTGGGTCCCTTGGCTTATCATGTCTAAACTATCTCATGCCTTCTACCTCATAGGCAGACTTAATCACAACCTTGCTTTTTCCTTTCCAGCTGGCCAGTAAACAGATAGAGCTCCTGCCAGTCTGCAAAGCTTTGACAGCCAATACAATTCTCTAAAACTCTTCCAAAACTCAGCAAAGATGCATAATGGTAATAAGAAGATAGAGGACATGAGGTTATGAACTAGATACAAAGTTTTGAAACTTAAATTAAAGACTTTACTGTTTTATTTTTATTTTTTTGGCCTTTTGTGTTTATTAGATAGTGACAGTGGAGATAATAATATGAAACATGGGGAGCAGTTACATAGTATTACCACTAGGCCACCCTGACAGCCCTGCCTTTAAATTATGTTTCATTACCATCAAGAGCTTTACCAGCTCTAGATAGCTTTCTTATTAGCATTTTGATAGCTCTTACAGATGGAAGGCTGGATCTAACTACACCCCTCTTTCTTTATTCTTGTCCAGTGCATAAGCAATTTTCTGTTGATTTGTCATTAGTAGCAGTCAGACCTAGTAATTATTGCTAAGTCTTAGCATGCTCCTAGTGGTAGAAAGTGTGCTACAGTAGAAATGCAGCCTAATGTCAGCGGTGCTTGTGATGAGGTCCTGTCCTCCTTTTGTCTCAATTGCTCACAGATGTTCCTTGCCTCAGATCCCACAATCCAACATAGTGTAAATAAAAGGGCTGGCTGGACACGAACCAGTAAATCTGAAACATACTACTGGATAGTCAATAGAGCCTGAAGCCCAGAGGTGGGTGTTGCCAAAGAAAACACGCACCATTTGATTTAACATTTGCAATGAGCTATCGCAGTCGGCAGCTTAGAAGCCACTTGTCCTGCTGAAATGTGTTTGCAGTTGTATGAGCAGGATGATGTATTACAGCATATCAAATTAATGAGCAGCAGAAGATGAATTAACTCAAATGAAATGTTCAATATAGTATTAGATAGTGATAGTTTGTTCCATTACATCTTGTTTTTATGCAATGCATCAAAGCTAAAAGCAGCTAATGGTTTCTCAAAGCATACGCCACCTAAATTTGACCATGGCCTGAACTTGCCTCGCTGTTTTGAACAACTTCAAAAGAAAATGAAACCCAGACTCACCTCAGTTTTAATGCAAGACAGAGATAATGCGACATAATCAGAACAACTAAAATCTATAGAGTAAATGCACACTGAATCAAAAGCTGCTGGTAAAAAAAAGCCTCCTGTGTTTGATTTGAATCTTATTCCTTTGCCACGTAGACTAACTGTCATTTGTAGGTGAGACCATGCAAATCAAAATACATTCTAACTCCCCTAAGTGACTGCTGTACATAGTCTGAAGGATCCTTAGAAAGGCAAGTTTAAGTCTTTGAGAGTTATGAGAGTTACGATAGCCATTGTGATCATTTTTGCACATGCCTAGCATAAAAAATAATACTTGTCTTTGAGCTTTGAGAATTGGTTCAAGTGCATATCACTCATATATTCACATATATTCAAGAGTACAGTATACACATTATCCTTTACAGTAAGCAATCACAGAACAATCAAGTCGATCACAATACAAGGTAACAGGGACTACTTTGATCTCAGGGTATGGTGGCTCAATGACTATTAATGATTATCACATCACAGCAAGAAGGCCTTGGGTTAAACCCAACTAGGGCCACAATCAACACTAACTAATGTCCATTATATCTTGACTCAGCTCCACAGCACTGTTCACCAAAAGATAATAGAAGTAGGGCATGGCTGACAGTTCTTTGGCTCTAGCTTGGAGCCCTACTAAAAAGAAACAATTAATGGACTATTAATGAGCTAAATTGACTTGGTAGGTGACAGAAGGTAATGGGGCCTCTCATAAGATCTTCCATACAGAAAACAGGACCAGACTAAGAGAGAATGTAAATGCTTTTACTTACACTGATGGGTTTTTTTTGTTTTTTTTTTTCAGAAAACTTTGACATTTTGCTTGTGATAGATTTTTGGATTAGTGAAATGGAGAAAGAAGTAAGTTCTACAAAAGTTCTATAAACTTTTTTAAAACTACATTGAATCAGTTGAATGCATTTGTATAACCCATAACCATTTTCCACCAGAAAAAAATAACAAGGTGATTGTGTTTACCAGCATAGGATGAAGTCACATTCCTTTTCAGAGTGGTCCTGATGCAAATTCTTTGAATTTCTCATGATGGAGGGCAGGTCCTTTCTGTGACCTACACTATTCCTGGTAACATCTAATAATTACGTAACACAACATGAATGTTCAGCTAACTTAATTATAATATTTCAATGACACTGGCTCACACCTCAGCACTAAGATCCTAAAAATGGCAAAGTTTCCCATACCAGGTAATCAGCAATGGTTTACATTTCCTTGGTAAGGATGTTTCGTGGCCCTTCAAACTATAACTGTTGTCTGTCAGAAGCAATGGCAAAAGTTGCATGACATTGTTATATAAATTGAATGATTTCAAGTTATATATTCAAGATTTTTGAATGATCAAAATCCCTGACGTTGTTGTCAACACATCACAACATTGACATCATCAATAATGATATATGACAGCCAGTTTTATAATTACAGCACTTATTATATTCATTTAAAATCAGCTATATTCCCTTTGCAACCTCAGTTCTTCATTGTTCCTTATTGTATTTTGTTTGCTCAGCATCTCATCTGAAAGCTTTTCCCATTAAAGGTTGCTATCTACTCTGGGCAACTGGGTTGGTGCTGTTTAGGCCTGTCTAAGCAAGCCGATAGCTGCGAATTGACAAGGGGCCAGCTAAGCCCCTTGGTAGAAGCCTGCCCTGATTAATTAGAGCCATGGAAGATGGAAAAAAAATATCTGGAGCTTAGTACTCCTGTAATCCGTCTCTCCAGAGATCATGAGCTCAGAGCTTGACCAAGGAAAATACAATGAAGATGACTTGGTAAGGCAAACAGTAGATTCTCTCACTGTTTATTCCAGTTTTCTACCATCTCCACCCCACCATCACCAGCAAAATTAACTGCAGGCAACCCAAGAGAGTTCTGAATATGCTGTTATATTTGAGAATATACACAAAGCCAACTTGTGTAACTACTGATAGCTGACAAAGTACAAAAAAGTCAGAGAAGTATTAGATGAAATGAACCTTGAATGTAGGCAAACCCCATGAGAGTCTGGCTTTGTTTAGCAATCATAATATTTTCCCCAAACTGTCTTCCTTTAATAAAGTCATTATCCATTGTGTTTGAACCAAGCCTTTTCTGTGTACTCTCTGTGTCACTTTGCAAGAAGCAACCCAGTATATAAAAATCAAACCAACAGGCCATAAAAATGATAACAGGGATAAAATTAAGAGAAAACAAAACAAAACAGGATGTTCAACAAATAGATAAAAACAACATCGATAAATAGAGATTAAACGTAATCTAGTTAGTTAGATTAAAAACAAAACAGGAAGAATTATTCCAGTTACAATTTGTGTAGCTTTGATTATCACTTATATTAGTATTAATAATAATGTGCTAACCAATGAATTACTGCTGTCTGGGAACATGGCGACATCGCTAAAAAAAAGTCTGACGGGGAAAGAAACAAGAGCAGTTAGCCAATCAGATGCATTGTAAACAAACCTTCAGTTTAGCCAAATGTATTTAAAAGAGAAAACAAGGGTGAACAGTTAAATTAGCCCAAACCAATGTTGGCTCGAATTATGTCATTTGATTGTTTATTTATCAGATTCCACACAGCTTCCTCTGGAGCCACAACTACTTTCACAAATGCAGTAGCAGCTCCCAAAGATCTGTTCACCTTTAAGTTGGCTGTAAACATGAGTAGCAAAACACTTCTTTGAGAACTTGCTTTGGCAACCTTCATATCATTTCAACAAACCATGTCTTCCCTTTTAACAGAGCTGTACAAAAATTCAGGAGGGCAATAACTCCCATTGACTTCTGTTTCTGTCATCTCGGCTGGCTAGAATTACTCCTCAGATCTATACAGAGCGTGACCCTGAAAAGTGTTTTCAATTACTTGCTGCTGGTGTCAACTTCTTGTGCTGAGTTTACTGAAATTGAACACCCCAAACTTTAAACAAGGCCACAAAGTTACGCTGCGCTGCTGCTATCAACAACATGGAATTACACATTTGACAAATGCCTCACAGTGCCTCGCATGGTATAATTTGAGAGCAAATTATGCTCGGTACATAGAAAGATCAGCCAAAGCACTTTGGGGCGCATTGGGTTCAGTGCAATAAATAAAATATCAGAGCATAATAGGAGCAGTTAAGTTGTAATGGCCCACATTTGTGTTGGCTCTCAGGTGACCTCGTCCACAGAGGTCCAGGAACACACTGTTCAAACCCTGCTCCCACAGGCCATGCGTGTGAAGCGTGCTTCCTAAAAAGACGTTGTGTAATCAAGGTTTACAATTCACAGTCACATGACCGACCACAGAATGCAACCTTGGAGATTGTTTAAATCAATGTCAGAGGTTCTGTAGCGTGAGCTGAATGTAGAGCTGAAGGTAGGTCACCAATAAAACGGCCACAGTCCATCCTTGGGAGTGATTACTGTCTATGAGGGGGATGAGGAATGAGGGGGATGAATATCATTGTGTCTATGCTTTGTATGCACAGACTAACAGAGTCTCCTCACTCTCCTGAGCTTGTGATGGATGTAAATAACATCAGTGCCCAAAGTAATATGTTTAAAACTAATACGGCTGCTGCCATTGTTTCATTTTCAACTCATTTATCAACAATGTGAATCAGTCAGCATTCAGATTGTTACTAGAGTACAGAGGTATTTTATGCTCTTGCAATTTCACCTCTGCTCAGGTTGTAGATTGGTGGAAATACACTGGGAATTACATAAAGTCACCGAATTCCATGTAAAAATAAAAATCATAAAGGTAGTTAAGATGTCCTGCAGAAACAAGTACAGGTAGGAAAGTACAATTAATCGCTGTACATGTCTACCAAGTCCTGAGAAGAGGTCCAATCAGCCAAGTAACAACATCTATGTAGGTGAGCATAGGTGTGCAGGGCATTTACTTAACTTTTTTACATTTACTTATTTTGTGGCAGTGGTAGTAGAAAATGCTAACTAGCTTTAAAATAAGTATGAGCATAAAATAGAGATACTCAAACAAATACCTCAAAACTGTACTTGGTTACTTTACACTACTGGATTTAAGTCTTACTTTACCAACCACGTGTCTTGTGTGGTTCCGCACACACACTACTTGGACCAAACAAATCCCCATTCCCCACACTAATTTAGAAGACAATAGACGAATTCCTCTGGAAATGAGTGCATCTGTACAATGCAGCTGTCACTTTGCTTTAAATGCGAACTCTGCATGAACTTTGCAGGATTATAACTGTATTTCTTTAACACCATTGTTTACTTGTTAGAGGTGTGCTGTCCCGGTCCCAGTGTCCCTGAGCTATTATAGCCTCGGTTGGCACAGTGTCATGTTGTCAAGGGTGATGACTTTACTCTTATATATGTGTAAGGTGTAAACTCTGCTCACTCTGATTTGCAGTGGCACCTATAAAGTTCAAATCCTCTAACTTCTTCCTCCCCTCTGTCCCTCTCTCAGGAGTACTTGCCCTCAGCTGTATGCCGTGACACGGTGCTAGGCCAGGAAGGAAATTCCAATCAATCACACTTAGTGGAATGAAGTGTGGATGAAGGTAGTGATGCAGCAGTAGTCGTGATAATGGCTCTGAAAAGTCGGAGTCTGCCAGCCTTCACCACCTCTCACTGTATCAGTGATGGAACAGTCCAGGGTCTCTGGGGAGAGGAGGATCCCTGCCCACAGAATACTGGGAAGATGAGTCATGGAACATTCCAGAGATACGTCCCAGTTATAGTGCACTTTAAACTCACCTTAACTAATCCACAAATTTCATACAAGTTACACGATTCATCCAAAACAGATTTTCACTTTCATGAATCATGAGCTTCTTTTCCACTACTGCCACACTTCTGGTACTAATTTTGGCACTACTTTATTACTCCAGTGCAGTTTCTGCTAATGTTACAACTTCTTGCTCTCCCCAATGTCCTATAACCTACAAAATGAAGTTACCACTGTCAAAACTATATGTACATTCATCTCTTAACCCAGAAAGAAGAGATTCAATGATTCAAAGATTAGCGGGATATTTTGCCTTGATAGCTTGACAGCAAGCAGCAGATATGAGTTTTACCTATTAATATCTTTCAAAAGACTACCTATTAATATCTTTCAAAAGACAGTGATTTTTTTCAGTGATTTAAATATGGCTTCATACTGTACTCATTAATGGCTGTGCCAAAGCCTGAAAAAGTTATTATACCTTTTTTGCAGAAATAACATCGTATGTCTCTGATCCACATGAAAAACTTAACTCAACTGCTCCTAGGAACTGCTAACGCAGTGTGTGGACTAAAAATTACTTTGGTGAGACACTTCAGCCACTCCCCCTTGGTTGGGGCCAAAAAAAGTGCAAACAAAATGGCAATTTAGTAGAATCAGGTTATGTTGCCTCAGCCTCGCCATTCACATGCGGGTAGACAAACACATTAGGCAATATTAATTCAAGGCATCAGCTGATTCCCATTCAGCCCAACAACCAAGGAGTAACTCCCCTGTATCTCTGACAATTCAAATGTCATGTTTGATATGTGTTCCTTTTGAAAGTTGTGGGATTTGCCAACCTGGATAAATTTCAATCTACTTAAGAAGTTTCAGCTCTGCCTTCCATAGCTTCAAAAAACAGCATCAACCCAAGAGGGTCTTATAAGAGATTTTATGGTGATACGGATATTTACTTATAAAACCATATCTGTAAGGTCTAATTTGGATAGAAAGTCATAGAGGGAATGAAGTCAGGAGCAAACAGTTATGCATAAAGCTCTTAGTATGGTGTGGTCCCTTTAATACGTCTGTTGTGGCAACGGTTCAGAGTCAGTGGATGCACAGAGACACTCTGCATAAACTGTCTCTAGTAATGTCATGGCATGTGTACTTGCATAAAATATTCTGTATGTCTGTGGAAAATTAGTTAAGAAGTATGGTACAGACATACATATCAATGTAAATAACTGTGTTAGTTATCGATATTTCACGTAAAATAGCATATGAGGTTAATTGAACTGTAATATTAGAAAATATACGTAATAATACAAGGATATTGTTGTGCATTTAAAGCAATCACCAAGTCTTCCATTTCTCGAAGTGCCTGCAGTGAATGCAAATCATAATTAAAGCAGATCCGAATCTTGAATCATTCAAGCAGTTACAATGTCCTTAGAAAATGAACACGTCTGGAAATGGACGTGTTGAATGTGTTGATGAGCAGATGTGAAAAAGATCTATTCATCACTGAAGAGCTCGCTGCAGGACAGGCTCCTCCAGCCCTATCAGCTGGCAATGTGCATCTGCACAGGAACAATGTCCCTCATTCACCCATCTCACTGAGTTTTGCTCATGTTCTGTGTTTACAGTAAATGTAAAATCCAGTTGTACTACATATTCATGAGGAGTGGAAAATCTGCTGTTTCCTTCATACATCTCATACATTTTAGTGGAATAATTTCACTAATATTAATATACATACCTCAGTCTGTCTCAACAACTATAGTTCTAATAAACTCATCACAGCTATGGAGCAAGAAGTAGAAATCTACTTGCATTTGCAATGCATCAGTAAATGACTGTAATACGGTTTAACAGCAACCATCATTCATGCACATACTCAGAGCTGTGAAGACCTGTGCCATCAAAACAGTCTGAATTGATTCGTAATAATTTATTTTCCAAGAGAGAGGCCGACAGCTTGTTGCCTAAGAGTGAGGAACTTTTATTGAAATGTTCAGTTTCATATTAAAGCTTCAGTGAAAAATATAGAGATTTGCATAGTAAGTCATAATGTTGAAGACTTTGTGGAAGTGTGTTTCAGATTAACCAAAAACTAGGTTATATTAGGTTGTTTCTGTTATTTTATATCCTGCTTGATAAATGAGGTGCTTTGAGCACAACAGCCATTAATGACGACTGCATAAATTCACTGGAGGGCAGCATTTCAGTTCATGCATGAAAAATTATCATTGATGACCCAAAAATTGGGAGGAATCGAACAGGCAATGAAGCAGAGATTTGACTATGAGCTCTGAATTTCTATCCTCCTGAAATGCAGATGTATCTGCAGGAGGTCTGCTAAACCCTTCAACATCCAACTAATCAATACAGAGGTTTTTTCATTACAGATGTATTGATGTTTAAAGATATAAAATCCCACAAGTTATTCAAAATGGGAACTACGGCAAGTTCAAGAATTCAGCAAAAAGTGCTGCGGACAAACAGCTCCAGACCAAAGGAAACATCATCAGGGTTGGAATTCCAGCCAGCATCTAGTCAGACAATAGACAGCAGCTGCACAGAAACAAGTCCATTTATCTGGACTCCCAAGAGGCTGCTCAGTAGGGCATTTTATTTCCTAGCAACTCAAACAGACTTATGCCGTTTGTTCTCAACACTTCAACTGTAAATGCTGTTCATTTCCAGTATGATAGAGCTCTCTGTGAAAGGCAGGCTACTCAGAGGTGAGGGCAGAAAGAGGCAAAACTAGCACATAACCACTTGCTTTAGAGCACTGTCCTTGTTGTTATCTTATGTTTCTCTTCTATTCTGATCAAAAGCTCTCACAGTGTGAGGAACCCTCGCTTTTTCTTTATTAGGACTGGGTTTGTTGCCCAACTGTAATATTGAAGTAAAACTGGTACCATCCCAGAAATTTATCAGAAATAATGGGCTTAACAAAACCCAAACAGTCCAAGGTTGGAACTGCATTGCTTCACTAATGATTGGTGAAAGTAAACAAGAGTTGTTATGCCTACATTACATATTCTCATGGAAAAGCAGCCTGGTTTGGGGTTCTATGTCAAGCTCTGAAACAAAACAAAAAAATCGTTTATATCATGGCATGAAGTGTGGACAGCACTTGGAACTGCACAGGGGTATATGGCTAGGTTTGTTGGACTTACCAACAGCATAAATATACTGACAGTGCATTCCACAGTGAAACTGAACTCTTGCCACTACAACTGACATATTCACACCCCTTTCAAACTCCACACTGACTCAACGTTCACAGAGCATACCTCTTATTCACATATCCCTATGGCAAGGACCACTGAATGAAACTCTCATCTCCTGTTACAAATCCTGACAGATATGCAAACAGAGCAGGCAAATTTCACAAAGTGATGTTTTTTCAATATCAGTTCTGTGTGCTTATGGAGGAAACATACTTTCATGCTGGTAACGCTCATGCATTGACAGGATCCAAGGGCAATTTTGGCCTTTTCTTTCCAGATTCCTAATGTTTGACTAAGTGCAGAGTCACAATGAAAGGAACGCAGCACATTTGGCGAGGATTTTGTTTGAATTGGTGGCAAATAAAATGCAAAATGCACAAGAGTAGACAGACATGTAGAAACATTTGCAAATTTGTATGGTTTTAGTATCTGCAGTGGTAGAAAAATAGCTGTTTTCTCATAAGTTTATTCAGCTCTGTGAGAAAAAACAGCTTTCTTTTCAAAAGTTCTGATGGGTAGAGGTTGCCAGCAATGCAATACTTTCACTCCACTCTTTGAAAATGGGGGGCACATCTGCTTTGATGTGCTTCTTTTTGGAGAGTGGTGTTTTCGTCTAAATGCATTTTTGATGGAAAAGAGGTGCAACTGTTATCCCTTTAGGGTTCACTGGACTGTGTCACCAGCTCAGAAAGTGTATTCTCATAGTTTGCTTGTGTACAAAAAAGAGAGGATATGTTAGAAGAACAGGCAATTACTGTAAGTTAGTGTGACAGCGCATATGAGGCACTGCCTGAGGCCCATAAATAGTTAATGTCACCCAGGAAGAAGGAAGCAGAGTTGTATCAATGGGTTTGTTCCATTCAATGTCAAGAGTAAATAACCGCTGCTGTGCATTATATTTACATGGACAGCATAAGAAGTTAAATTATGCCTTCTTTTTAGCTGTAGATAATGAGAACTACTGTGCTAACACATCTGGCAACATCACACACATCTGGTCATAAAAAAGAAAAACAGTGATGGAAATAGTCACAAGAATACAGAGCTACCAAGGGAGGCAAAGTAATGTGACTCCAGTGGAGCAAAAGTAGCAATTTCACTGTCAAAGCTGTAAACAACATGGGATTTGTAATATACAATGAGCAGAAAGAAAAAGAGGACGGTTTTCATAGTACGCTGTTTAAAAACGGTTTTTTTCCTCCTTCTATGCAAATACATTTGCATTGTTGAATGTGTCTCTCTCTTTGGTTTCCTTCCACACTAAGCCGGCTCTTTCAAATAGAGCTTTTTAAAAGTACTCCTCAGAGAGGCCACCACTTTAACTAGATTAACTAGATTTAACTAGAACTAGAAAAAAGAAAAAAAACAGAACCCTTTAAGATTCATCTGTGCAAGTTTAGCCACTGATCTTTGAGTCTACTAAGGAAGTCACACATCATCTGTGGTTTCAGCTCTCTATGGATGTTTGAGAGCTCTGGGGGATTGAGAACTACACCCAGCTTTATCAGGCTTATTGTCTGGATTAACAACAACACATGCTGGTACAACCATCGCACCAAGAGCAAACTGATAACATCAGTCATGTAGCAAGCAGAAAATTAATGCAAAAGATATGCAACGTGTATGATACAGATGTGCCAACAGGTAGGCCTATGTCTTGAATAAAATTTAGAAGAGGAAAGCTTTGACATAGTCCATGTCAGATTTACATATTGTAATTGAATAAGTGCTTTTTAGATCAAAATTTCCTGGTAAGAAATGAAATATCCTGTCAGACATCAGTCAGTGAATTCATAAATGACCCATATGAGCATTTTCTGGTTCAGCCATGGTTAAGTTTGGGTAACTTAAACACTTAGTTAAGGTTCTTCATGGAGTTGGAGTCAAACTCTATAAGAGTCATCCTAATGCCTGTTTTAGTATTAAACTTAATCATATTGTGTGTAAAAATGAAATATACCACTGTTCCTAATGACTATTATTCGCATGACTTAATTCAATCTCATAACATAGAAACATGGATTGTTGAATATGTTGATGAAATTAGTGTCTTTTTATACCTTGAAAATCAAATTCCTGTAATATTATAAAAGTACTACAACATAAAGGTTGTAAGTCAATACTATCATACCCAAAAAAGCTAATATTTTACAGAATTTTGACAGAAGAAAACATTGTGAAAGTTTAATTTTACAGAACAGGCCATGACACGAGCACATTCATTGTTGGTTAGAGAGAGCAGACCAGGCCAGAGATACCCCACAAGGACAATCTAACTTCTTCACCCACTATTGATGAGTCACATAACCTTTTACAGCACGCGGCTGAGTGTCTTGAGTGTCTTTTCTGATGCTGAAATCTCAAATATGGTTGAATTACAGTTTTATATCCATTCCCATAGACTAAGACAGTGGTGACACTAATACATAGAAATATGGATTCTGTCTGATGGGTGTTTACATTGTGCAAAAGGTGGTTGTGGCACCATGGCTGCAAAGAAGATAAAAGCACAAAATGGCAGTATGCATTATATCCAGCAAAGTCTCCTCCAACAGCCTTGGCTTGCCCCAAAACAAACCTAGGAATGCCACTTTCATGGTAATTGGCTCAACCTGTCCAGGCATAAAAGGTAAAACTCAGTTAACGTCTACATCCAACAAAACTGATGATTTGATTGAGGTGGATGCCTCGTCATCCCAAAGGACACACATAACTGACCTCTGCCCTGCCATTGACACCAGTACAGATGGAATTCTCACCCTCACATCAGCTGCAGTCCACAGTGTGAAGGTAAACTGTCTAGACTTTCAATCCTTGCAGGCCAGCATGGGATCCCTGATAGCGGAAATCTATTCTGCAAAATGCTTAGAACCTCTAATGAAGAAATGAAGCATGGAGGAACCATGACAGACCACAGCCAGAGGGAACCATACAGAGCGAGAGCCTGCTACTGAAAGAGAGAGGTCTGGTCAGAGTGGAGGGGGTATGACAGGAAGGGAAGAACAGCAGGCAGAAATAAAGAAAGAAAGTTCAAAGAAAGAGGGAAAAGAAAAAAGAAAAATAAAGACAAGAAATGATTGACAGACAGAAATGGAAAATAAAAAGAGAGAAAATGTCAGAGTTTAACCTTCATTAGATCCTTGTTGAACTGTCATGTCTAAAATGAATAAACTTTAGACAATGTACCTTAATTTACTGCTCATGCTGATGCTACTTTTCATTTCAGTGGCAATGAAAAATTAATGTCTTTCATTTGACATATTTGTACAGTTTAAATAGAAAAATGTTAGCTAGTGGACCATTTCAAATTTCCCTGTTTGTTGTAAATGGACTTCAAACAAGAACTTCAGTCCTTTCAAACCTTTTGACAATGAATAAATGTTGATAATTTCGGTGAAAATGTAATTAGACGGGTAACATATCAGCACAAACGTCCTGTAGTTTTAGTGTTTAATGACTTTTTTCTTTCCAATTTATGCCATTGGAATAATATTCTGAGCTGCCATTGCCACTAGAGAAGCCTGTTAACTATAAACTGTTCTGAACAGTGTCCCCCAGAAACCTTCTGATACCTTGAAACATAAAAAAACCTGTGTATATTTTGGTGAAACCTGGTATAAATGATGACACTTAAAGCTCGATTAATCATTATTCCTGACATAATTAAATCAAATGATTCTTAGGACATGAAAGCACCATAGTGTCAAAAAAAACACTCAACTCTGAAGCTCTATCGCAATTTTTAGCTTTCTTTAACTTATTGGTTTGATTTTACAGCACATTTACTTTATGGTTGATTCTTGACAGCTCTCTTGAGCCCCCCCATAGACTAGTGGTCTTTCACTAGCTAGTGGAGGAAGATGAACATCTAGCAGCTCAAAAAAAGAGATTTTCTCTGATGGAGTTTGACTTCAAATAAATGATAACATTGTTCTGTCTCAGTTGGATGCATAGGAGGCAATCGTTTGCCATCAACAAGGTCTCTCAGCTTATTTTGTTATTTTTCTGCTCCCTATTGACCAAAATTTGATAAATGCAAGTATAAAGAATGTGTGGAATATTTACATTGTGTGTGACTGGGTGCGCCATCTTCATTTGCAGTGTTTTCAATCCTCTTGGCTCAGTATCACCTTTAGTCCCCCCTTTGGCACCAATCTGCCAGGCTGACTCATTGTCTCAGGTGAAGCCAAGCAGAAGACATGGATGGACCAAGCCCCTCAGAGCCCCGCCTTCCCACACACACACACACACACACACACACACACACACACACACACACACACACACACACACACACACACACGCAACCAACCCCCACTACACCACCCCCACCTCCCCAGCTCTACTCTCGGGATTCCCGTTATTTCACCCTGTCTGCTGAGGGACTCCTGGGATCACATCGCATATCAGTCTGGCGCCTTGCCTCCTGCCACCATGAGCAGTCATGGGAAGGGGGGCACACCCTTTCTCAGCATGGTCCCACTTTCAGCACACACTAGTCATTGGTCCTCATTATTTATGACATTTTCCCCATGATTATTAATTCATCAGAATTATATTATATTCCAGACACAGTCCAGACACTGTCACATCTGTGGCGTCTCTGGAGCCCAGCAGGTCCTATAGGAGTGAGCACCGCCCACTCCATCAATCCCCCTGCCCCCACCCACCAATACTATTTTTCCACATAATTCTCTAATTGGGTTTTGTTTATGGGTTCTGTGATCACCGACGACAGAATGATCGGTGCTCTTGCCTCCCAAAGTCTAATGGGGGGGAACTTGTCTATTTATCTGCCGCCTGCTTCACTTTCACTAATCACATTGTCATCTAGCAAACATTCAAGACGTGTGAGCATCTATTAATATTATAATAATGTCTGTATTATACTGATGAGATATCAAAGCCATTCCATCTCTTTCATTGTTCAAGATTATTAATCCCTGATACCAACATAAGAAATGCAAGCCTTAGTCAGTGCGCTGACTAATCAAGGGTTAGGGTTACAGT
Organism: Thunnus thynnus; assembly: GCF_963924715.1. NCBI lineage: Eukaryota > Metazoa > Chordata > Actinopteri > Scombriformes > Scombridae > Thunnus > Thunnus thynnus. The sequence continues at coordinate 24,043,261 of NC_089529.1, forward strand.
TTTTCACAGAGGCCCATTTTAAAGCTCCAATAATCAATACTTTTAATGGATCAACTTACTAAGGGCATTGCTCATACCCAGAGAGAATTATCACCCAACTCTGCCGTTCCCCTCACACTGAGAGTTGTATTTGCCTCTTTTAGCTCATTTTAACTCTGCTCATAAACCCCATTTTTTGCAGCGTCAGGTAGGTGTTTTCATCAAAAACTCACTGGCACACTACCCAGCACTACCCAGCAGCACCCAGCACCAAATGACACATAAAGTTAGAATCTAGCTGGTGAAAACAGTGGAGCATCTAGTGTCTAGTAAAGAGATTCTTTTTTTCCCTGGAATTGGTGGAGAAAACAGAGCTAAAATATCGGACTTACATTTATCAAACAGCCACAAATCCACCTCCAGGCGAGCTGTAATCTCTGATTGCACCCTATACAGTATTAATCCAGCAAAATCCCACAAACCTACATGTTATTATTTTAGCAATATTTCCTTTAACTTTCATACAGCTGTAGATATTCATGCTGGGACTTGCCTCCAGTAACCACAGTCTCCTACTGTTGACGGTGGTTGTAATGGAGCAAAGGACAGAGTGTTGCTTATTGACTTTACCTACCAAGAATTCCCCAACTGGTCGATGGATTCCAACCTCTAAACAATCACTGTTTGACATCAGAAGGGCTCACTTGGAAAAAAACATGTGCCAAAGACAGTATAGGTGAAAGTGCTGGATCCTTTCTTGTAGTCAATCTAATGCTAAACCCTCTTGTCAAAACTGGCGACAAGCAGCACATGGCTTGACTCAAAAGTGAAATGAAATCCAACAGTTTCATATCCCCCCGAGAGCAGTTAGCAACCTATAGTGCAGAAGAATCATGAGGACCAATGTTAGTTTGCTCCCCTTGGTCAGTTTCACTCTTTAAGGTGTCATAGTTTTTTACTTTACTGCGTTTACTGACCCATAGCACCAACTTTAAAATAGGAGGATAGGCTACTTTGTGCTACAGACACATTTCTTGTCTTACCAAAGAAGTTTTGAGGTTTGATATCCAGCCCTACACAATTGAGACACTGAGACTACATTTTGTTTGTACAGTCACTGCTGCTAAATTAGAAAACATTTGGTATTTAACATTTAAAAAAAACATTAGAATGATCAGTGTTTTACTGTTTATTAAGTATAATCAAAGTCCCTAAGTGCTATCATAATGCAGGCAAACATTCACTGGAAGCATTGTTCTATGATTATGGCCATTACGTTGCCTTTGAAATCTTACTTTTAGCCATATATATTGTTAAGGAACAATAAACCCCATCATCTGAAATTGTAGCATATGAAAAATTTGCAGAGACTTAGACAAATGTGATCAGTCTAAGAAACAAGCAAATATTTTCAAGATAAAAATACAGAGGCACGTCTTATCAAAACTACTTACAACCCTGTGTAGGTCAGACCCAAAGATGTACCAGTTTCATCACTGCAGAAGATCAGTTGCCTTCATACTCATCATTATTCTTACCACTCTGATAAACAGGTTAAGCTGCCTATATATAAGCGGTGACACTTGCCTGTCAAGACATTAAAACTGTGATACTATACTCAATCACAAAACATTGAAACACTCTGTCATTTTTTCGACCAGTGTAAGTGCAAAAAGCCAACAAAGTATCTGCCCTGGTGGACCTTTTATTCATAGCTCTTCTACATATATGGTGGAATGCTACTAAGTGCTAAGATGTGAAATTATCTTCATACATCTTCTCTGCACAAAACAAGCATCATTTGGTAATAAAGAATAGTCTGCTACAGTTTCTGTATCTCTCATTAAATGAATCTCACTCAAAAAGATGTTTTTCCTTCATAAAATGACAATGAAATGTTTTCTTACTCTACTTGAAAAATGAATGGTTAAGACATTTGTCTGCAGTCTGGATGAATAAGGCAAAATAGAAAACAAATACCTTCACCTTGAACGATAAGCCACTAAGCAGACAATAATGAAGTAGTATTCAGAAAGTGTAGTATTCAGGAAGAAATCTATTGAGAAAGATAAAAACCCCTTCTGCAAACTCCATGTAGGTTAATGAAGTCCTAATTTAGACTTTGATGAGAACTGATACCAACTTGTAGGGCCAAAAAAAAGAGCACAAATGTCAGGTGGCACACTTTTTTTTTGTTCAACCATCTTTCCTGGACACCAACTGGGATGAAGGCTACAGCTTCTAAGCACTACATCAAATCCAATACAGAATGCTCCAAACATAGACAAAGAACCCCCTCCACCCATGGCGAGCGAGAGGACAGTGATTAATGAGGCCACACCAGTGGAGAGTGGCTCCGTTATACTCCACCTCCACTCTTGTCTCTGCTTCAGCAATGAGTGTGTCAACAAGTAACTAATGACTGCCAAGATGTCCTCTGTTATACATTTCCTAAAAACATCACCGTCCTTATCACCTCTAATGCTGCATTCACATTCACAGTAAGGGATCGGCATTAAAGTAGGTAAGAAAGTAAGTAAACTCTATTTATAAAGCACCTTTCAAAACCAGAGTTACAAGGTGCTTCACAATGCAAATAAAAACGAGAGAATAATAAAATAGAATAAAAATTTCAAAAAAGTGTAACAGCACATAATATCAATGTAAAAACAATAAAAGCATAATAACTACACAGAAGTCAGATACAACAATAAAAAACAGTGAAAGCAATACAGAGAATAATCAGATATTAAGCTACTATTATTAAGCTATAAAGTGCTTAAGAAACAGGTGAGTTTTTAAGAGCTTCTTAAAACTGTTGACTGACTCTGCATTTTTTATTACTAGAGGAAGACGGTTCCGGGGGGGGGGGGGGGGGGCACAACCGTGAAAGCACGGTCACCCTTGGTCTTAAACCTAGATTTTGGCACAGATCAGTAGACCTCAGTGATCTCACCGTGGTCAGGGGACACAGTAATTCAGCTATATAGAGTGGGGCCAGTCCATGTAGTGCCTTATAGGTAATTAAAAGAATTTTAAAATCAATTCTAGCCAATGTAGGTTAGCCAACACTGGTGAGATGTGCTCCACCGGTGCTGCCATAAAGTGAAACTTGGTAAACTAGGTTGGACATTCCTGTTTTGTACCTGAAATCATGGCTATGAAACATAGTTTTGCACTGGCCTAACCACAGTTATGCAACACACTGGCTACACACTTTGTCCCTTTTCCCACAAGGTATTACAGATCTACTTACAAACATAATGACAAACAACCTGTCCTGTGCCTAAAGCTTTACACCACAAAACGGCCTGAACCTCAATTTGAAACCTAATATTTTGGTGGGAGTTTTCAGTTCTGGATCAAGTAGCAGACTATTATGTATGGATGATAATATATTTGAATGTATTGTCTGGTCTAATTGCAATATCTGACACTAAAAACAAGGGAGACTCTCCTACTGGACACACGTGTGGACTGGAGACTTGCACGTTTATCATGGTGAAAGCAAAGGCAGAAAAAGACGAAGAAATTCAACTTTAATTGGTATTCATTGGTGTTTTAAAAAAGACAAAATTTGCTATGATTAGTCAAAATTTCCTAATCTTGGATCATTAAGAAAACTGAATTAGCCACAAATGTGTTACTAAATTATTTTGTAAACAGAATTTTCTCCCTTTGTCATCATTCCATTTTAAAGTAAAAGATATCACACTATATTTAATTCAATTTCATCTTTTGATATTTATTTTTGATGAAACCTTTCACAAGGAACTGCCAAACTACTCTTTTTATTGAATGAAGGCATGCCGAACGAGTAAACCCCTAATTTCTCAAAATTGCCATGCCAACCCCTGTGGTCAATCAGTGTGAACACAACATAAAACTGTCATCCACTCACATTTTCCACTCTCCTCCAACAATATTTTTGACAGTTAAAAACTCTCTTCAGGAATCTTGTTAAGTTCTTTCCCTCTACTGTGTTGGTTGGAGAGTCCCTTGAGCCGCTGATCGAACTGCAATCTCCCTGTTCAAACACAGCTGCATCAATGGGCTTTTATCACCCCTCACCACCACCACCACCACCACCACTACCACCCCGGATACAAAGATATGCACAGCTGCTGCTCTGTTGCCCAGAAACTGCATGTCATTTCAGGAATACCCGCCATTCCACAAACAGGATAGTGTTACAGGAAGCACTGCAAACAGCCCAAGCCTCCAAACTTGATTTTCCAATTTCGCTCTGGGCACTCTATACTGCTCCCATGCATCTATTTGCTGGGGCCTGCCACTCTAATGAGAGTTCAGATGTTTTTGAAACTGTAATTGCACCTCTCCTAAAGGAAGACCTCACTGTTATTGAATTTTTGGTATCATTTTACCATGACTGGAGACTGACTCTGTTCAATCAATGCATACCGAGTTCTAAGCTTGGTAATTTAAAATCACATTAGGAGCTCATTTAGTTCGACAGTCCTATCAAGAACCCTACTAACAACTAACAGACAATTGTCAATCTGATGCCAAAAAAAGCACCCCAGCAAATTCATCTGCAGTTTTTTTTGTTTGGAAAAATTGTTTTTTAGTTCCTTTCAAGCCTTCAATTTGAAAAAAAAAAAAATTGAATTCTTACAGATGTAGACGCCTGTTAACATCATTTTTACATTTTTTTAAACTTTGGGATCATGAATAAATTTTAACATTTTGATATTATGAAACAATGTAAGCATTATGTGATTTTGTTGTGGAAAAATCATTAAGCTCATGCAATGGGAAATGGTTTCAGGAGTAATAAAAGTTCAGGTCTGTAACTTCACTGCTTTTATTAAGGCATGCATTAAACTAAACACCCTTTTCTACCTTGTGCACTAATCCTTCTCCCTGTATCTAATTTACCCTTCTTTTGAACAAAGCAAATATAGACAGGAAGACAGCAGTGATAGAAAAAGATTGTACCATAGGGGGCATTTATGAATCTTCTGACACTACAGTGCCAAGAGAATGCTATTTGAGTCCTTGAAAGAGGGTGCAAATGTTATAAATATATGCAGGAGGGTTCTCCCTTATTAACCTGACAGGTATTTTATATTCTATAATTTGATGCTTTTCTGCAAGAGGGAACTGGCATTCAAGGCCCTCAAGAGGCATTAAAGCCACTGGGCTAGTAAGAAGAGCCATATCCGTGAATTAAGTAATTAAGCTCCTCAATGTCCTCAGCAAAATGGTGTCCTGAGATTGTTCTCCACAGTAGCAGTAATGTGAAAGAGAGAGAGAGCAAAAGGTAAAAACATTGGAGAAAAAAATCTGGGAGATTGGGGAGCACGGCAGAACTCATCCTCATATGTGCAAGGAGCGTGTACTGCTCAGAAAAAAAAAGATTAGTGGGGAGGCAGTGCAGGCAGGATTTGAAGTTCTTTCTCTTCCTGTCCTGGACGAGTGGACATGTTACATTTTTGAATGCAAGGTCCGTATTTTCTCGTCTTTGTTTTTCTACCCTTGGTTGCAGCAAGGCTCATTAAAGTCCACGAACAATGTGGCGAGATGTGCTCTCTAATGAGCAAATGCTTCTGTAAAAAGGGCTCTGTCCTTGGGAAGCTGGCCATGTCAGCTAACACTGTATCCAAACTCAGTCTCATGCATCTCAGGACTAACAACCAGGCCATTCTCACCAGAAAGAGTTGCCCTGGCTTGTTTGTTTCCTCAATCTCCTCATTTTCATTGTTCCCTCATTTTCTGTACTCCATTTCCCATGGAAATTATTGTTAGCTTTACCTCCTGACAGGGAGGGCAGAGTCATTTCAGTTATACTTTGAAACCATGAAAATTTGACAGAGTGATTAATGAAGATGTGAGACTTCCCTCTCTGCTCTGCTCCTTTAGTATTGAATCTGAAGAAGTGGGAGTCGACAAAGTCCCGAAAGGTTTCTATGGCACAGGGCGTCTAACTAAGTGATCTGCTTGGCTGGCTACAGAGCGTGGTGGAGCTGAATAAAACAACACAGTCAAAAACAACAGTGGGCTTTCACTGTGTTAGCAGGCCATCACAGAGTATGCTTTCTTTGAGATAAGAGAGAGAAAAAAAACATTTCAGCTAAACAAACAATGGAAAATGGGAGCATGATGTGTCATTTTGAGTTGCTCTTTCACATTGACGGCGGGTCAGACACTGATAAGTGATCTACCTATGGCTCACCAGACACAGTGATGCTGAATAATGATAGCAGCAACTGTTAGATAGATCATCATTATTCCAGATACAAAATAATACTGTAACACTTTCCACAAATGTGTGTGTGCAGATAAAATACTTACGCAACAAATGTGGCTTCTTGAAATAAAAGTTGGTCAGATGATATGAAACAAATGCAAAAGTTTGTCTGAAAACAGTTATCCACGGGTTTAATAGAGGGTCAACATAAACTTAAACAAAAGGTATTCTTTGGACCTGCCCAGGCCAGACCAAAAAGAACATCATCTTGCTTTCATATAGGCACACAGAGATGAAGACTCTTTGGGTTTTATTAGTCTCTCTCCCTCTCTCTCTGAGCAAAGCTATTGCATTGCTCAAAAAAGCAGTCAACCCTGATTGATGCCTACCAACATGGCCGAGCGACATGCACTCCAAACCCATTAGACTTCTAGCAAGGCAACATCTGGTCAGAGATCCACTTTTTATCAGCATGTGAAAGAGGGAAAAAATGTCTTTTTTTTCAGTGGCAAGCATGTGCTATCTGTGTGGTACCAGTGAAAGAGTGAAGATATGGCTCCTCTTACAAATGCTGTGTATGTTATGTAACCGCCTTGGCGAAGAATGAAAGGAAGGACGGGAAAGAAAATGGTAGAAAAATATCTTATTTCTTTTCAACGCAAGTTTAAAGAAAATCTGCCGATAGTTCCTAATAGAATTAATCTTGTCTCAAGAATTTAAAAACCAAGTCTATTTTCTGATAGAGTGTGCTCCCCAGATTGCTTTTAATGATGACTGTTTTTAATATTCTATAACATCTTTTACAATCTTTTTTATTATCTATTCCTCCATTATCAGCTCATGGCTACTGTAGCGCGATTGAAGAATGGTCGAGGATCATGAGACAGAACCTGATTGGGTCTCTAGCATGTAAGTCACATCATTGCCTAGTTCTTGCATTAGCATTGATCTTTGGTATTTGACATATACTAATTTCCTGGATATACTGGCCTGGGCACCTTCAGCATAATCTATTCTATATTTGACAGTATTTTCTTACTTCTGCTATCCTTACTCAAGAAATTGTTGAGTATTAACATAGAAACAAAGTCTTTAATCACCCGAACATTTGCAAAAGTCTTTAATGTTGCGCATGACATAACAATAAAGTGCAAGTACTTGACAGCCAGTTATGCTCTGAGACTCTTTATTCTGTGAAGATGTCCTATTTGTGTCAAGAGACAACTGTCAAGAGTAGCAAAAAAAGCACACAAAATTAAACCTTTATTCTCTCTTGCAGGATATTGACACTTATTCCTAGAAAACTCCTGAACAAGGTGAATTATCCCCCCCCCCCCAGTGGATTATTTGTTTGTTTGTTAGATATAAAACCAAATGGCTTGCTAAGATAGGTGCTTTTACCACGTGCGAATCTAATTAACCTGTTATCCTGCTACTTAAGACTATATATTCAATACACGCCATCGTTGAACAGATTCAGTACAGTGTCATTGGGAGCACCACTGAAGCATGCCAAGCACATTACAAGTCTTTGAGCCGGAGCATTTGGGAAGCAGAGTCTCTCAGGCCTCTGTTGGCTAAAGTAGAAAGGCCGAGCCCTCGACCCCTCGCGCTGGATCGTCTGAGCTCAGCCCATCTGGCTGCCTGCACTGCAAGCCAGTATCAATCATATGCAGCATGACAAGCTCCCTTTGTTCCTGCAATGTAAACATATTTTATCCTGGTGTTCAGACTGAGCATTGGTCTTCATTTGACATTTACCTCCCAATCTGTCATGAAAGATCGATAGGATTGGAG